>NC_086450.1:374688330-376033330 GCF_028390025.1 Pseudophryne corroboree | reverse complement strand
CAACATCATTATACTTTATGCAGCACTGCCTTCCCTTCCATGTTCTGCACCTGCTGATGCAGCCTGGGCCACTCAATGGGAGCTGAAGCCGCCGTCCGCCGAACACAGTCGACTTCAAGCAGCAATCTGTAGGCCACCACTGCCCGACTCCGCTCCCTTGACAGTCACCCTTAGTGACAGCCTGAGCCAGCACAAAAGACTGCATGGTGTGATAAGTCAAGTGATAGTGTATTTTCACTTTATTTAATTTTGCATTAGCTATATATATATATAGATTTTATATTTATACAATGTAGGAAGGATGAGGTGGCTTGTGATCACATCACATCATGTGCATTTCGTGCTGTCTACGTTTCGGGGACCACATCCCCGTCTTCAGGACAAGTGCATGTGAATAAACATAACTTACCCACCCGAAATGATTCCCCCCACCGCCGTTCACCACGGCCACGCTGTCCGGACTTCCTGCCCAGCGCCCCCATATGCAGCAAGTCTGAACGGCGTAGCCGCGGTGAATGCCAGTGGGTGGAACCATTTTGGGGTAAGTTATGTTTATTCACATGCACTTGTCCTGAAGACGGGGAGGTGGTCCCTGAATAGTTGACAGCTAGCCACCTCATCCTTTCTACATTCTTTACAGGGGTGGCATCCCCTGGGAAGTGCAACGGAGCAAGACAAATCCCTTAGTGGATACCCAGAGTGCCGGAGCAGGTGTGTGTGTGTGTGTGTGTGTGTGTGTGTGTGTGTGTGTGTGTGTGTGTGTGTGTGTATGTGTGTATATATATGTATATATATATATATATATATATATATAGAAAAAGGGGGGGAGGTGCAGCGCCACTTGCAAGATATATCTCAGTAAAAAGAATCAACCTTACAAAGAGGGATTACATATACCTAAAATTTACCATAGAAAACACACATAACCTCATTTAAAGGTGTCTGCCGGGCCCTAAGGATGCAGTGCCGGTACCACACTGCTAGATTTATGGAGGGTTCGGCGCTCAGTGTTGTTAAAAAATGCGTAAAATTTTTTACAAGGATAAGAGGATTGACTTAGCTTTAAGAAACAGCAGGGGATTGGTGCAGGAAACCAATCCCCTGCTGTTTCTTAAAGTCAATCCTCTTATCCTTGTAAAAAAAAAAAAAAAAAAATTTACGTATTCCAAAAACATTTTTTTACTTGAAAAAAAATTTTTTACTTGACCTTTTTTTACTTGATTTTACTTGATCCATACGTATATGTTTTTAAGTACCCTTGTTTTACTCTCATATATTAAAAAAAAAATTTAAAAATTTTTTAAAAAATAAATCTTTTAAACTTTTAGATATTTGTGTGCCTTTTACCATTTTTTAACAACACTGAGCGCCGAACCCTATCTCTCCAACTCTCCATATATATATATATATATATATATATATATATACATACAGGTTGAGTATCCCATATCCAAATATCCGAAATACGGAATATTCCGAAATACAGACTTTTTGAGTGAGAGTGAGATAGTGAAACTTTTGTTTTTCGATGGCTCAATGTACACAAACTTTGTTTAATACACAAAGTTATTAAATATATTGTATCAAATGACCTTCAGGCTGTGTGTATAAGGTGTATATGAAACATAAATGAATTGTGTGAATGTAGATACACTTTGTTTAATGCACAAAGTTATAAAAAATACTGGCTAAAATAACCTTCAGGCTGAGTGTATAAGGTGTATATGTAACATAAATGCATTCTGTGCTTAGACTTAGGTCCCATCGCCATGATATCTCATTATGGTATGCAATTATTCCAAAATACGGAAAAATCCGATATCCAAAATACCTCTGGTCCCAAGCATTTTGGATAAGGGATACTCAACCTGTATATATATGTAATTGTGTGTGTGTGTGTGTGTGTGTGTGTGTGTGTGTGTGTGTGTGTGTGTGTATTTGTGATAACTATACACACACATGTGTTGGCACGTGCGTGGAGGGATGTATGGGTGCAGGTGACAAAGGTAGGTGAGGTCGGGGGGGGGGGGGGGGGGGGGCAGAGGTATCAGTGTGCCGGGCATTAAGATTTCTGTTGCTGCTTTCTCCATGCCAACTGCTTCCCGCTGCTCACATCCCTGCTGCACTGCCCACAGAGAGCGTGGGGTGAGGTGATCGAGGAGCCAGGGAGGGAAAGCACTGGGACAGTGTTGCACGCTCTGGGCGCCATCTGTCTGTAAGCACGCTCACTATCTCCTTGTCACCCCTGCCTCAGTAACCCACTCGATCCCTTTCATCCTGCCTTAGTCACCCACTATCTCCCTGTCACCCCTGCCTCAGTCACCCACTGTCTCCCTGTCACCCCTGCCTCAGTCATCCACTGCTCTCTGTCACCCTGCCTCAGTCACCCATTATCTACCTGCCACCCCTAGCTGTCACCACATATCTCCATCACCCCTGCCTCAGTCAGCCACTGTCTCCCTGTCACCCCTACCTCAGTCATCCATTATGTACCTGTCACCCACTATCTCCCAGTCACCCATGCCTCAGTCTCCCACGCTCTACTTGTCATCCCTGCCTCAGTCACCCACCATCAGACTATCACCCCTGCCTCCTCAGTCACCCTCTATCTCCCTGTCACCCCTGCCTCAGTCATCCATTATGTACCTGTCACTCCTGCCTCACCAGTCGCCCACTATCTCCCTGTCATACCTGCCTCCCCAGTTACTTACTATCTCCCTGTACCCTTGACAGTATAATTGTGTATATTACTGTCAGCCCTGCCTCAGTCACCCACTCCCTCCCTGTCATCCTGCCTCAGTCACCCACTAACTCCGTCACTACTGCCTCAGTCACCCACTGTCTCTCTGTCACCCCTGCCTCAGTCATCCTTTATCTACCCATCCCTACTTCAGTGTGTCGAAGTCGAAAATATTATAGCCACATGCATCATGTGCAAACACCACAGAGTGGCCTCCATGCGCGTGCTTGTTCTGCCGTGCGTGCGCATACTCGCATGTTGCGTATATTGGCTCACTAGGTCCTGCGTATTAACGCGTGGTATGAGTAAATACAGTAGCATAAGCATTCGCATGGAAAAGCCACAAAGACATATCTGATATTTAATCCACATAGTACATAATTTACACATAGCCTACACGCCTACACGCACCACACCAGCAAGTTATATTTACTTTGGAAGTATAACAACAGAGGGATTCAACTTTACAGGATATGAGGGGACAGAATTAGGTTAGGAGGTGATGTTTGGTATCCAGCTGTACAGTATTTGAAGGGCAATATTCTGATGGCAGTTTGCAGTATGTAGCACCCTCCTGCGCACAGATATGCGCAGGAGTACAATATTAATATCACACTGTATTTACTGTACTCTTGATATTCGGCAGGAACCCAGTGGAGGACATCTGCAAGTGCACCTGGACCAGGCATCGCCCACCTATTCAAACCCACCTATGACCCCTCATGTACAGTAAATGACCAGTCCTTTGACCTATGGATGAAGAGATTACAGTTTCCTTTGTTTCACACTTTGGACTATTGTATAAAAGCCAAGCCTCCTGGCTGGTCATACACATTCTCTGAAGGTCATCTATCCAGATTGACTGAGGACCGGCACCAGGTGGCGTTGGCGAACAAACGTATGTATCATTCATTGTAGCCTTTTCTCTTATGTTATTGTATTTCTGTTGTACCCCCTTTTAAGTAAATATTTGTTGCTGGGTTGGACCTCAACATTACATTTACCCGGGGAGGCTCGCAGAAGATCTTCCTGCGACCTTACCCGAAAGGTAAGATCCTGAACCATCTGAGTGAGTTCCTGAATCTGATTGGCCAAAAGCTGGCTGGGATTCTGTCCTAATGCTGCCGGATTCATGAGGACAGAATTTCAAGGCCACCCTGACTAGAATATCGGAAATAGCCCTTTTTTGTTGTTGTTGTTTTTGGGTCGGTGATAATGTTACGTTCTCTGTGCTCAGAACATAAGATACTGAGTGGGTTAGTTAAGAGCACAGAAACGTAATGCTGTAATTAGCGAAGCTCAACAGCAACCCCTGGGAACCTAACTCCGTTGTTCCACCCGCGTGGTCAGTCTACGCCTGCGAGACTATGTGTTCTGGGCCCACGGCAGCCGCGTTTGAAGGGTGGATTAAGTCCGCCCAACTCCGATACCTCCCAGTCTTAATTGGAGACAAGGCGTAAACTGAGATGGGGTGAGAACAAGGGGACCTCTAACTAAATACAGAACAGAGCTAGGGGCTACTACTAAACTCAAACAAAACGTATGTGCGGCACTGCCACCAAAGGAAAAGGACAAAAAAGCTAATACTGTCCACACCCTACACGGCACCGTCGTGTACCAGGGAGGACAGCTAGGGTGGAAACCTCCGCAAAAACACCAGCAACACGGATAACAAAAGAATACTATGGCCTAGGCCGCAAGACGAGGCAGAAGCCGCTACTCAAAACACCGGGAAAATAACCACCAGTGAACGAGAACCCCGAGATAACAGGCACAGGTTTCAATCGACTGGAGGGCTGGAAGGACTCTCCAGAATTCTCCAGAGCAGGAACAGCTCACAGGAAGAAATCACCGGCGTCTGTGTAAGGCACTGAGGGAGAATATAACAGGAATCTGCACCAATAGCTGCAGAGACCCTAAATTGATAATGTCATGCAGCTGCCCTGCTGCACGACCACAAACTGACAGGTGCAATTTACTTATATGGCAACGGGGAACGCGGTCCACCTGTGGCGTCCCCGTTGCCAAGGACCTGGTGGCTCAGAGCGCTTAGCGTCCTGGCGTTGTCAGGTGCTGAGCGGGGAGCAGGAAGAGGCGTGGCGGACGTTACGCGCCGGGACCGTTGCTTAGCAACAGTCAGGCGCTGGCGCGAGCTGCCGCGCCTAACAGTACCCCCCTCCTTGAGGAGGGGTTAAAGAACCCCTATATCCGGGTTTATGAGGAAATTCCTGAAAGAACAACCCCCTAAGCCTAGGGGCATGCAAATCCTTGTCCAGGACCCAAGACCTTTCCTCTGGGCCGTACCCCTTCCAATGAACCAAAAAACAGAGCCGACCACAAGAAAATTTAGAATCTAAGACCTTCTCCACTAGGAATTCTTGTTGACCCTCAACATCCACCGGAGGTCTACACTGGAAAATTTTAAGAGGAAATCTCCTGGAAAGAACATATGGCTTCAATAGAGAACAATGGAAAGTGTTGCCGATTTTAAGTGACTTTGGCAACCGTAGCCGAAAAGCCACTGGATTGACTTTTTTGACAATAAGGAACGGTCCAATAAATCTGGGTACCAATCTAGCCGAGGGTTGTCAGAGCTTGATGTTAGGGGTTGACAACCACACCTTATCCCCTACCTTAAATGTGCACGGGCGTCGGAACCTATCAGAAAAAAAATTCTCCCGAAAAGCACTCTTCTTAAGGGCAAGGTGTACCTTTCTCCAAATAACTCTGAGACGGGAGGTTAAGGTCAAAGAAGAAGCTGGATAATGGGGAGTAAAGGAATTGGCTCTAGGGTGAAAGCTCAGGACTGAAAAGAACGGAGACTCCTTGGTAGATGAATGGCAAGCGTTATTGTAAGCAAACTCGGCCAGAGGAAGAAAATCTGACCAATCGTTCTGAAGTTTGGCAGTATAAAGACGTAAATATTGTTTTAGTGACTGATTCACACATTCAGTCTGCCCGTTAGACTGTGGATGGTATCCAGACGTTAAACAAAGTTTCATGTTTAACGAGGCACAAAAACGCTTCCAAAAACGGGCAATAAATTGTGGTCCCCGGTCAGAGACTATATCCACGGGTAAACCATGAAGCCTGAAGACATGGCGGAGAAACAGAACTGCCAGAACTTGAGCGGAGGGTAATCGGGGGTAAAGCAATGAAGTGGGCCATTTTGCTAAAACGGTCCACAACTACCCAAATTACCCAGAACCCGGATGAAAGAGGAAGATCCACCACGAAATCCATGGAAATGTGTGACGATGGCCTGAGTGGAATTGCAAGAGGCATGAGTTGCCGACCGGCAAGGATCGGGACACTTTGTGCTTAGCACAATCCTGACAGGAAAGGACAAATTCCCTAACATCCTTGGAGAGATTAGGCCACCACACAGAGCGAGAGATTAACTCCAAGGTTTTAGCAATACCAGGATGATCAGCAGCCCTACTATCATGAAACTCTGCGAGGACACTGCCTCTCAAGCACTCAGGAACGAAGAGACGACCAACAGGAGTATCACTGGGAGCCTGCTGCTGAACCTGGACAAGTTGTGTGAACAAATCCTGTGTGAGGCCGGCCCGGATGATGGACGTTGAGACCATGGGAGTTGCGGATGAGTGGTTATTGTGAGCAGGAAGAAAACAACGTGACAGGGCATCGGCCTTAGTATTCTTAGAACCAGGCCTGTAGGTAATGATGAATTTGAATTGTGTAAAAAACAGCGCCCAACGCGCCTGCCGAGCATTTAGCCGTTTTGCTGATTCAATATACTGTAGATTCTTGTGGTCAGTGAACACCATAAAGGTATGCTTCGCTCCTTCAAGCCAGTGCCTCCATTCCTCAAAGGCCCATTTGACTGCCAGCAACTCTCGATTACCAACATCATAGTTGGATTCAGCAGAGGAGAATTTCCTGGACATGAAGGCACAAGGTGTAACACCAGAGACTTGGGGTCTTCCTGAGAAAGAATGGCTCCCACTCCAACCTCTGAGGCGTCCACCTCGACAATAAAGGGAAGATCAGGGTTGGGGTGTCTGAGAACTGGAGCTGAGACAAAGGCCTGTTTCAGGGCCCAGAAGGCAGACTTGGCATGAGGCGACCAGTTGGCTTGCGTCCAGCTTAGGATAGCCTGGAGTTTCTTAGGTTCCATAAAAAACTTCTTTGGAGAAATAATATACCCTAAAAAGGATACCTCAGTGATGTGGAAATCACACTTCTCCAATTTAGCGTACAAATGGTTCTCCTGCAACCTTTGAAGTACTTGCCGCACATGGACAACATGCTGTTCAGAGTAAATTAAAATGTCGTCCAAATAAACGACCACGAACTTCCCTAAAAAGTCACGGAGGACGTCGTTTATCAGATCCTGAAATACAGCAGAAGCGTTAGACAGTCCGAACGGCATCACAAGATATTCGGAATGTCCGGTCTGAGTACTGAAAGCCGTCTTCCACTCATCCCCAGATCTTATTCGGATGAGGTTGTAGGCTCCTCTGAGATCGATTTTGGAGAAAATAACTACAGTGCGGAGCTGATAAAACAACACCGAAATCAACGGCAAGGGGTAGGTGTTTTTAATAGAAATCTTATTCAAGGCCCGATAGTCTATGCACGGTCTTAGAGATCCGTCTTTTTTCTCAACAAAAAGAAAACCCTGCACTTAACGGAGATTTCGAGGGCCTAATAAACCCCTTCTTCAGGCTCTTCTGTACATAGTCATCCATGGCCTTAGTCTCGGGGCCAGATAAAGCATAAAGTCTCCCTTTTGGCAGAGTGGCACCAGGGACAAGGTCAATGGCGCAGTCATATGACCGGTGGGGTGGCAGGATATCAACGTTACCCTTAGAGAAAACATCAGCAAAATCCTGGTATACCGAAAGTATGAGTTCCGGAGTAACAGCCGCGACCCGGACTGGACAAGAAATACATCCTTTAGCACAGAAGGAACCCCACCGGGAAATTTCCCCAGACCGCCAATCTATGGTGGGATTATGAAGGGCAAGCCAGGGGTGACCTAAGACGACAGGCACAGCCGGACAATGGGTGAGATAAAACTCAATCTTTTTGGAATGTAGGGCCCCCACTGTACTGGAGGGGTCCGATGAGTAATTACCCCATTAGAGAGTGGACCACCGTCTAGTCTGTGCATAGTGATAGGTCTATCTAATTGAAGCTGCGGAACTCCCAAAGCCTGAGCCCAAGCAAGATCCATAAAGTTCCCGGCAGCTCCGCTGTCAATGAAGGCTGGAACAAATGAACTGAGACTTCCAAAATAAATTTTTACAGGAATTAACAAGGAATCATTTGAGGAGATTAACTGCAGACCCAAGTGAACCCCCTCACAATTCACTAGGTCAGAGCGTTTCCCTGTTTATTTGGGCAGTTACGCGCAAAATGTCCCTTGCCACCACAATATAAGCAGAGCCCTGAATTTAGCCTTCTGGCTCTTTCTTCTGGAGACAGCCGGGAGAGACCCACTTGCATGGGCTCCTCGACGTCCTCAGGGAGAGCATACACACATGGACTAGACCTGAAATTAGCCCCTCTTTCAGCCCTCCACTCTCGGAGACGACGATCAATCTTAATAGCAAGCTCCATGAGCTTATCTAAAGTCTCCGGAGCTGGATACTGACGGAGACTATCCTTGATTACTTCAGACAGTCCGAGGCGAAACTGACTGCGCAGGGCAGGATCATTCCAGCCACAGTCGTTCGACCAACGGCGAAATTCTGTACAATATGCCTCTGCGAGGTTTTTACCCTGTTTAAGTGCACGCAGGTGGCTCTCAGCCGACGCTTCCCTATCTGGGTCATCGTACAAAAAGCCTAATGACTTAAAGAAGGCATCTACTGTTTGCAAGGCTGCATCATCGGATTTCAACCCAAAAACCCAGGTTTGTGTATCGCCTTGAAGCAAAGACATCACAATGCCCACCCGCTGAGACTCTGTACCTGAGGACCGGGGCCTTAAACGAAAATAAAGTTTACAGGCTTCATTAAAATTAAAGAAATCTTTTCGGTTACCCGAAAAGCGGTCAGGAAGGTGCATCTTTGGTTCAGGAATCATACCCGGGGAGGCTCGCAGAAGATCTTCCTGCGACCTTACCCGAAAGGTAAGATCCTGAACCATCTGAGTGAGTTCCTGAATCTGATTGGCCAAAAGCTGGCTGGGATTCTGTCCTAATGCTGCCGGATTCATGAGGACAGAATTTCAAGGCCACCCTGACTAGAATATCGGAAATAGCCCTTTTTTTGTTGTTGTTGTTTTTGGGCCGGTGATAATGTTACGTTCTCTGTGCTCAGAACGTAAGATAGTGAGTGGGTTAGTTAAGAGCACAGAAACGTAATGCTGTAATTAGCGAAGCTCAACAGCAACCCCTAGGAACCTAATTCCGCTGTTGCATCCGCGTGGTCAGTCTACGCTTGCGAGACTATGTGTTCATGGGCCCACGGCAGCCGCGTTTGAAGGGTGGATTAAGTCTGCCCAACTCCAATGCCCCCCGGTCTTAATTGGAGACAAGGCGTAAACTGAGACGGGGTAAGAACAAAGGGACCTCTAACTAAATACAGAACAGAGCAAGGGGCTACTACTAAACTCAAACAAAACGTATGTGCGGCACTGCTGCCAAAGGACAAGGACAACAAAGGTAATACTGTCCACACCCTACATGGCACCGTCGTGTACCAGGGAGGACAGCTAGGGTGGAAACCTCCGCAAAAACACCAGCAACAAGGATAACAAAAGAATACTACGGCCTAGGCCGCAAGACGCGGCAGAAGCCGCTACTCAAAACACCGGGAAAGTAACCACCAGTGAAGAGAACCCCGAGATAACAGGCACTAGTTTAAATCTGGAGGGCTGGAAGGACTCCTATGACCGGCTTCCAAACGCCAGGACTCAGGACCACTGGAACAGGGTAGATCAGATGACAGAACACTGAACAAGGAATTCTCCAGAGCAGGGACAGCTCACAGGAAGCTATCACCGGCGTCTGTGTAAGGCACTGAGGGAGAATATAACAGGAATCTGCACCAATAGCTGCAGAGACCCTAAATTGATAATGTCGCGCAGCTGCCATGCTGCACGACCACAAACTGACAGGTGCAATTTACTTATATGGCAACGGGGAGCGCGATCCGCCTGTGGGGTCCCCGTTGCCAAGGACCCGGCGGCTCAGAGCACTCAGCATCCTGGTGTTGCCAGGCGCCAAGCGGGGAGTAGGATGAGGCGCGGCGGACATGACGCGCCGGGACCGTTGCTTAGCAGCGGTCGGGCGCTGGCGTGAGCCACCGCGCCTAACATGGTGTCGCATTCCTTTCCTGTTAGGGGTTATAAAAAGTGTATTCCGCCGCACGTGTAGCTACTTTGTGCTTACAGCGTGTCGGCGTGCTTACGCAACGTGTACGCATTTCATAGGGGTTTTACACACGCACTCTTAGCGGTCGCAGCGGCCTTAACATCTGTGCATTTAAGGTATTGCTTTTCTTTCCTGAAAGTTAATCAAACTTAACAAGTGACCCACTATCTCCCGTCACCCCTGCCTCAGTCACCCACTCTCTCCCTGTCACCCTGCCTCAGTCACCCACTATCTCCCTGTCACCCATGCTTCAGTCACCCACTATCTCCCTGTCACCCCTGCCTCAGTCACCCATTATCTACCTGTCACCCCTAGCTGTCACCAACTATCTCCGTCACCCCTGCCTGTCACCCACTATCTCCCAGTCACCCATGCCTCAGTCTCCCACTCTCTACCTGTCATCCCTGCCTCAGTCACCCACCATCTCCCTATCACCCCTGCCTCCTCAGTCACCCACCATCTCCCTATCAACCCTGCCTCCTCAGTCATCCACTATCTCCCTGTCACCCCTACCTCAGTCATCCATTATGTACCTGTCACTCCTGACTCACCAGTCGCCCACTATCTCCCTGTCATACCTGCTTCCCCAGTTACCTACTATCTCCCTGTACATTTGAGAGTACAATTGTGGCCACTCCCCTTTCTTGAGCCCACACTCTTTTTTTGTGTCACGCGCCTTAGGCGTGCTCTGTCCCATAAAATGTTTATCCCATCAAGGGACGCCAAAAGTTATATTTGCTTACCCAAAAAAATTAGCTTGGGCTGGCCCTGGGTGTGAGGGTACATTAACTGAAGGGGAAGTATCTCTGTATCTCTGCCAGTCTCCTTTCTTTCTCTCTCTCCCTCCCATCCCTATCTCTCTCTCCCTCTCGTGACTTTACATGGTTTAATGTGTAAAAGGGGACTCTACTTGCCATAATGTGTAAAAGTGGACTCGACCTGCCGTATTGTGTTACAGGGGCTCTACCTGGAGTAATGTGTAAAAGGCGGCTCTACCTGCCATAATGCGTAAAAAGGGGGCTCTTCCTGCCGTAAAAAGATGAAAACAACAGAATTTCTTGGCACCAACCAAATCCCTTACACAATTGTCGCAGCTTTCAATTAGGGAATACTCAGCCCTTAGATTAGAATAAAAACAAAAGCAATAGAAAGCGCTGGTAAACTGTATTAAAAAGGCTTTTTTATTATTTATTATTCCTTTCTATAACATCCTAAAATAGGAATTTTTATATTTCACACATAAACTCCAATATGGTTTTAACACGTAATATGCAACAGTTGTTATAAAAAGCATATATTCTTATTTTATTTCTCCAAGCTCCAGAGATCAGATTAGATCAAATAGATTCAGTTATGCTAACAGCCTCTGCTGAGCCTGGACAAATAATGATACTTTTGTTGCACCTTGTTTCCTAACCAAACATCCACATCTAAAAAAGATACTGTTAACCACTTTATAAAAGATATATTGTGTCCCCAGTGCACTTCAGGGAAAATTATCCACAGCCGTGGATTTAAAACACCATACCATAAAAGTCTTGATTGTTTAGCCACTGAGAGTCTTAGTCCGTAAACGGCAAACTATTAAACACAATTGTGCTCAAGTTGTTTCATCGATCCCTTTTATATGCCAAAGTCCTCAGCAATCAATTAAGGATATAACTCTTAGAGTGGCAGGCACCGCTCCAATGTAATTAAAACATGGCCATGTTTGGTAATTTAAAAAGTCAATATTACCGCATCTGTCCTCACTGGACTAATAGGAAACACTGGTCCATTCACTCCCGGCCTTGGTAGCAAATTCATTTATTGGGTCATAGCTGAAGGTCCGAATCTGGTTCCACAGCATGAAGGAGATATTAGATGTATAGAGATCTCTCCTGATGTCCGCAGGGTAATAAAACGCGTTTCTCCACCTTTCTCCGTTTTTCAGCGGCTTCCTCAGTCAGTGATTTTTCCCTAACAGCCTGGAGTCCTTTTGCTTCAAATTTTCGTGGCGCACGCATGCGCGTAGCTGCGTGTGTTCCAGGCCTCTATTTCACTATGTAATACATAAAGTCTGACTGCATTGGTCTCCCGGCTTTACTCACAATGTGTAAAAGGGTACTCTACCTGGTGTAATGTGTAAAAGGAGCTTACCTGGTATTATGTGTGTAAGTGGCACTACTGAATAATGGAGAATACTGTACAGTGTAATATGAATTGGTATTATTTTTTAGCCACGCCCCTTCCCCATGAAGCCATGGCCCTCTAATTTTTGGCGCACTGGCCCTATTTTCCATTGGGGGCGCCGATGCTGTTTCTTACACACATGGCTAAAATGTCTGGTTACGGCACTGCCACTAGGACACAGATTTGCAAAATATGTGAAAAAGTACTGACTGTCATTTTAATATTAACCATCTAATAGTAACTCTATCTTGGGAATGAGATGATACTAAGATTTTAATTTTACATCTTAGGGCTCGCCTCCCACTGTCTTAAGGGCTCTGGACCTCCCAAAGTCTTCATCTGGTCTTGCAAGCACTCCAATTAGCCTATGCAAATAACTGTACCCATTCAAAAGTCACCATTTTGTTCAGCAGATTCACATGGTTTCCTGTATTGCTATGTGTATTTTAAATGCCTCATGCTGCATTTGAATTTTACTTACACGGCTTCCTTGCAGCTGTGTAATTTCTTACAAACATTAATTAGGCCGGGTTGGGTTGTGTTACCGGCGGCTGGGATCCAGGCGGTCAGCATCCCGATGCCGTGATCCCAGCCGCTGAATGCCGATGTTGGGGGGGGTAGCGCTTCTGCACATTGCAGTTTACAAAGAACCATTAAAAGACCGGCCGCCGGGGAGACAGGCGCTAGAGGTCAAATGTGACTGCGCCCATTTTTGGTGTGGTTTTTTACATTGCAATGTACAGAAGTGCTTCCACAGCCCCCAGCGTGTCTGAAATTAAACCGTGATCCTGGACGCTGAATGCTAGCCGGGGAATGGGTGAGCGCAACAAAATCGCCTTGCGAGCTGCACTCGCTACAAGTTCTGTTCCCACTCTATGGGAACACGTGGACTCCCACGAGTGGGAATAGTCCCTGTTAGTCGGCATGCCGACTGTCAGGATTTCGAGTGGGTGGGATGTAGTGGTCGGTATTGTGACCGGCGGTTGTTTCCTGACCGCCGGTCACATAACTACATGCCATTAGGCCCTCTGTCTCCGGCTGTCCCAGATAGCTTAATATACCACAATAAACCAAACTGTACTGAAGGTAATCTTTGTTACACACTGATACTGAGCTACAAATCCCATAATTGTGCTACTATTGATAGTTGTCTTTGGGCTTGAGATTCCTTTTCAGTTCATCTAATTAAGCAAATTATAGGAGCTGCGATTATCTAATTAATTGTTCTCTGATACCCATAATGGGTACTGCAAATCAAAATGACTTTTCCAATCAGAAATGCTACTTACACTTAAAATAGGTATATTGGGGGCAATTCCAAGTTGATCACAGCAGGAATTTTGGTAGCAGTTGGGCAAAACCATGTGCACTGCAGGGGAGGCAGATTTAACATGTGCAGAGAGAGTTAGATTTGGGTGTGGTATGTTTAATCTGCAATCTAATTTGCAGTGTAAAAATAAAGCAGCCAGTATTTACCCTGCACAGAAATAAAATAACCCACCCAAATCTAACTCTCTCTGCAAATGTTATATCTGCCACACCTGCAGTGCACATGGGCCCTCATTCCGAGTTGATCGCTCGCAAGGCGAATTTAGCAGAGTTGCTCACGCTAAGCCTACGCCTACTGGGAGTGTATCTTAGCTTCTTAAAATTGCGACCGATGTATTCGCAATATTGCGATTCCAAACTACTTAGCAGTTTCAGAGTAGCTTCAGACTTACTCGGCATCTGCGATCAGTTCAGTGCTTGTCGTTCCTGTTTTGACGTCACAAACACACCCAGCGTTCGCCCAGACACTCCCCCGTTTCTCCGGCCACTCCTGCGTTTTTTCCGGAAACGGTAGCGTTTTTTCCCGCACGCCCATAAAACGGCCTGTTTCCGCCCAGTAACACCCATTTCCTGTCAATCACATTACGATCGCCGGAGCGATGAAAAAGCCGTGAGTAAAAATACTATCTCCATTGTAAAATTACTTGGCGCAGTCGCAGTGCGAATATTGCGCATGCGTACTAAGCGGAATTTCACTGAGATGCGATGAAAAATACCGAGCGAACGACTCGGAATGAGGGCCATGGTTTTGCCCAATTGCTAACTTTCTTGCTGCTGCGATCAACTCAGAATTACCCCCATTATATGAACATGCTTACAGTAATTGTAGGATCGCAAAGTCAAAAGATAAAAGTGGCTCTTACGAATAAAGAGGGTGCTCCAACCAGTCTGCTGTTTTCTTCCATCAATCTGCTCAGTCTTTGAAATTTTTGGTCATCATACTCATACCTTTTCCCAAAAATAATAGAGCAGATTACATTGGCCATTGCGTTGGTCAGTATGACTTTGCTATCGAATGGTTTCCCTACAGCAAGCAAACAGATAGAAAGGGAAGATGGATTTACTATGGGTAAACAAGTTAGAATCCTGTAATTTACTAGTACATTAGAACCAGGGATATTCTTTGATTCTGACCAGGATTGTACTGTACGGGGTCTATTCAAGTGGTGCCGGTTTTTCCAACAGTCGGAAAAAACTGCATTTCTCGACAAAAATAGGTCGAATTTACAGCCAGAAGAAAGAAGAGTAGTGAGTACAGCGCCGGTGGTCACGTTAGTGGGTCACCGGCGGGAATGGCGGCACAATTATTTTGTTTTATTTATTAGCAGTTTCTTATATAGCGCAGCATATTCCGTTGCGCTTTACAATTAGAACAACAATTATAGAACAAAGCTGGGCAAAGACAGACAGACAGACAGAGGTAGGAAGGCCCTGCTCGCAAGCTTACAATCTATAGGGAAATAGGCATTGATACACAAGGATAGATGCTACCTGTCACATAATGGTTCCCCAGGTTGCTAGGTTCTTAATGGGTTGTATATGATATGATCACCCAGCAATGTTGGAAGACAAAATGTGAGTTTATGTGGACTGTACAGAGGGGATGTAACTTGATAGGGAAGCTGTGAAGGTTATGTGTGTGAGTCTGAAATTTGGTAGGCTTGTCTGAAGAGATGAGTTTTCAGAGAACGTTTAAAGGTTTGGAGACTAGAGGAGAGTCTTATTGTGCATGGGAGTGCATTCCACAGAGTGGGTGAAGCCCGGGTAAAGTCCTGTGATTTTGAGTGGTAACAGGTAATACATGTGGATGAGAGACGCAGATCTTGTGCAGAGCGGAGATGTCTGGTAGGGAGATATTTTGAGACGAGTGAGGAGATATATGATGGTGCAGTTTGGTTAATAGCCTTGTATGTAAGTAAAAGTATTTTATATTTGACACGGTAGAATACCGGTAACCAATGGAGGGACTGACAGAGCGGATCAGCAGATGAAGAACGTCTGGCGAGGAAGATTAGCCTCGCAGCTGCATTTAAAATGGATTGAAGTGGTGATAGCCTATGTTTGGGAAGACCAGTAAGGAGACTATTTCAATAATCAATGCGGGAGATGATGAGTGCATGGATTAGAGTTTTTGCAGTGTCTTGTGTAAGATAAGGGCATATTTTGGATATGTTTTTAAGGTGCATGTAACATGATTTAGAGACAGATTGAATGTGTGGAACAAAGGACAGTTCAGAGTCAAGGGTGACACCTAGGCAACGAGCTTGTGGGGTGGGGTGGATAGTTGCATTGTCAACAGTTATAGAGATATCAGGTTGGTAACTACTCTTTGCTGGTGGGAAAATAATTAATTCGGTTTTGGAAATGTTGAGTTTGAGGTGACGAGATGACATCCAAGATGAAATGGCAGACAGGCATCCAGTGACACGAGCCAATACTGGTGGTGACAAATCTGGGGAGGATAGGTAGATTTGAGTATCATCAGCATACAAATGATACTGAAATCCAAAGGAGCTGATTAGTTTACCAAGAGAGGAGGTATAGATTGAGAAAAGCAGAGGACCTAAGACTGAGCCTTGCGGTACTCCAACTGATAGAGGTAGAGAAGAGGAGGTAGAATCAGAGAAGTGAACACTGAAAGAGCAATTAGATAGGTAGGATGAGAACCAAGAAAGGTCTGTGTCCTGAAGACCTAGGGATTGTAGTGTTTGTATGAGAAGAGAGTGGTCAACAGTGTCAAAAGCAGCAGAGAGATCTAGAAGAATAAGTAGTGTGTAATGGCCTTTTGATCTAGCAGTGACTAGATCATTCACTACTTTGGTCAGTGCCGTCTCTGTGGAGTGTTGGGCACGAAAGCCTGACTGAAGTGGATCCAATAAGTTGTGCGAGTTAAGAAAGTGTGTAAGGCGAGTGTAGGCAAGCCTCTCAAGTAGCTTGGAGGGACTGGGTAGCTGAGAAATGGGACGGTAGTTAGAGAGTGTGTTTGGGTCAGAGTTGTGTTTTTTTAGAATGGGAGTAATGACTGCATGTTTAAACAGAGAGGGAAAGATACCAATAGAGAGAGAGAGATTACAGATTTTAGTTAAGGTTGGGATAAGCACAGGAGACAAAGTTTTACTGACCTGTGAGGGTATAGGATCAAGAGGAGAGGTAGTGGAGTAGGAGGATGAAAAGAGTGTTGATACTTCATCTTCACTTGTGGGATCAAATGAAGAGAAAGTGCCAGAGGGTTCAGGTAGGGAATTGAGCAGGTCACTGGCTGAGTTAGAGCATACCATTTCATCTCGGATTTTATCAATCCAAGGGTGGGAGAGCAGCTCTGACATGCTGCGCTCCAATGCAGGCTCAGCAACACATGCTGTGAGCGCTTGAGGGGCGTCCTGAGCCAGCGCTGATACCCTACACTGGTCAGTCAGCAAACAGGGGCTAATCCCGCTGTTAGCAATAAAATACTCAGGCCAGTATAATACAATTTGTGCGGGAAGCCGGGCGCCATTACAGGGGGCGGGGCTTCTCCTCAGAGTGGATCCAGCACTCACCAGCGCCATTATCTCCCTGCAGATCTGAAGAACAGAACGCTGACAGGGAGCGCTGCCATCCACATAACTCCAGCTATCCTCTGCAGTACCAGGGTGTTATAGACAGGGGGGAAGTGTGGTGATAATGCTAATACTGTAGATCTATTAAGGTTGGCTAGTCAGCGTCGGGCTTTTATCATAATAACTGCCCACAGGGGCGCTGTGTGGCTGGCTCCTTATACTCTGTGACTCTCTGAAGGTACTCTGGGGGAAACTGTGTCTGACATTTTCGTGTGTGTGTGTGTGTGTGTGTGTGTGTGTGTGTGTGTGTGTGTGTGTGTGTGTGTGTGTGTGTGTGTGTGTAGGTGTGTAGGTGTGTTTCTCACATTAACATGTCTAGGGACTCTGTGTCCTGTGCTGCAGAGTGTTTATCTTCTCCTGAAGAGTTTCTTCCATGTACTCAGGACTGCAATATGCTTTCTCAGCCATCCGAATCCGAACCCCTGTGGGTGGATTCTTTAAGGGGAATGATATCCCAGATTTCAAGTAGGATGTCACATAATGAAAAAGAGATACAGGTTTTGAGGAAATCTGTGGAAGGTTTGACATACTCAGTCCCCACTGCCAGTGTATCCACTTACATATACTATATTGACACAAATGTCCCCCCCTAAATTAGTATTTTTTTAATGCCAGTGTATTCCCTTACATATACTATACGGACACAAATGTCTCCCATAATGCAGTTATGTTTTTGTTTTTAATTGCAGAGTAAGCGAAGCACACGTCAGCGTGCTGCTATCTCAGGGAAATGGCGCAGCACCTTTCATACAATCCAAGTCCCGCAAGAATCCAACACTGGGAAGAGGACATTCGGACTTGGTGGGGAATCCAAGTCTGGCGAGAACACCAGAGCCTCAGGCTCGTGTGCACTCAGATTCCCGTGTTCGGAGCGGTTCAGATTCCTCAGAATCCGAACCGATCATCCCTCATATATATTAGTGTGCACTATTTTAACAACGTTCTTGAGCTGGGGCTGAAGAGACACTTGTGTGGGCTGGAGAGGCACAAGAGGGGAAGAGGCTGTGTGGGATGGGGAGCACAACACAATGAGGGAAGGGGAGTACAGAACCACGAAGCTATGCCTTCTGTCAGACCATGCCCCTTCCATGAAGCCATGCCCCCTTTTTGTGTACGCGCACGCCAAAGGTCTCACATGGAGGGCCACCAGATAAAATCTTGCCTATGGCATCAAATTGGTCAGAGCCGGCACTCGAATAAGGAGCTGTTAGGATACATTTACCAAATTTTTGCTTTTGATCATACCTCTCTACTTTGGTGTGCAACAGTCTGATGAGAACCCCCTAAAACAATGACTAATTCATCATGCCAATGAAGGGGTTCCGTTTTCTAGATGAAGAAAACCTCCGCAATTTAACCCCTTATAACCAGTGGTGAGGTCTCTGGCGTTTCAGTGGCTCTTGACTTGCTTTTGATACCTGAACTGGGCCATCAGGTTGTGCCATCCTATCCCGATTCCTAAAAAACACACATGATTCCCCTAAATGTAGTAGAAGTGTATCACATTGCTGCAACTAGGAGAGGCTAGGGAGGCATCGACCTGGGCACTGGATTGGAGAGGGCGCTGACACCCCTCTCCCTATGTGGCAGCGGTCGCTTAGAGACGGCGGAGCTCAAGTTCCAGACTCTACTAGCTGCCGCCTATAATGGAGCCGGGCACACTACACTGCTGTGCTGTGAATAAACTACATCTCCCAGTAGCCCTTGCTGCCTTGAGCTGTAGTTTACTTTCAGTTTCCTCTATAGCATGTTGTACCCGGCAGAGCTAGATTGAGAGGAGGCACAGGGGACAAGTTACCCCAGCCTCACTTCCCCCCCCCCCTTCCCCACACACACACACACTGCCTTTAATCATCGCATCAGTGCCCTACAGAGTGCTGCTGAACTGGAAAAGGAGAGTCAGCCAGAGGTCGGAAAAGGGGTGGGAGGCTCCTGTCACTCGCTGTCATACTTATCAAAACAGTGGTGAATAGGCGTCTTAAGCGAGGAGCAGTCCCGCGTGCAGACTCCGGGGTGGGCCCCTCCTTTACACGGTGCTGTAGGCTCCGACACTGTGCCGGAGCTTACTGCGCATGCACAGGTCTCTGTAAACATGGCGCCTGCCATGTTCCGGAGACAAAATTCAAACTGGGCATGTGCAGCGGCCATTTTGGAAGGGATTTTTTGCGCAACAGCAACGGCTGCAGCACCCGACGCTGGACTCCGGAGAGGTGAGTACTAAAATATGGGTGCGGTGTGGGCCTCCCTGGAGCCAGGGGCCCGTGGGCACCACACACATTGCACCCATGATAGAAACACCAATGCATACACCATCTATGGCGAACCATCGATGGTTTGCGCCACTCACTGGCCACTGCTGAAAGGTGTTGGCTGGGCTGCGGGCCAATAAAAAAATGGGAGTGGGTGGGGCTTAGCAGGTGTCAGGGGCAGAGCTATGCTCCTTGTCCTGGAACCTTGCAAAAAATAATTAAAAGATATTTGTTTATGGCCATCCCTAGTTTGCTTGGATGAGAGTAAGCCAGAGTAGGCAAACATACATTAGGCATACAGGTAGCTTATCTTACCATTGTGAGATTTGATGTCTTCTATGAGAGGGGTTAATTCTTCTTGAATTTTCACTTCAATAGTTTTCTTCCCCATCCCAAAGTCTCGCAGTGCTGATAGTGTGAACCTCTTCATAGATTTCCATAACTCTCCATGACTAAATAATAAACCTGAAATTAAGTAAATGACAAGTGAGGTTGTTGCAGTTACAGTAGACCATAAGTAGGAAAGTCTCTTGCATGCCGCTTACCCCCCACTAACCACCACCCGCGGCATCCTGCCGCACAGGAGAAGGATGCCGGTAATGCAGTCATTGTAAAGCGGGGGTGGGGCTACGCTGAAATGATTGCATCACCACGCTCTTTTTAAAGAGGGTCTGGTGACTGTCTCACTTTTAAAAGCCATAAGTTAGTTGTTAGTTCACATCAGTTCCTAATGTGAATTGCATAAGGCATTGTCCGCTCCTATGTCTGTTCAGTTGTCTACAATCTTCTGGTGAGAGTTTATGACTTCAAAATTTGTGGTGACTGAGTGTGTAAATCCAGCATTACACTATTGGATTGTCTCTTTCTTTGCATGTTCCATCTGACCCATACCTGAGAATAATATCTAAGGGGGAACCATAATTGGCAGTGTCCGCTCTCGATATATGTTCAAGTTGTCTACTCCTATTGTAGACCACTGATATTAGTAAGAGTCCAGGAGGAACACATATTTGATTGGAAAGAAATATATTTACACTATGATGTCTTGTTAATGTTTATGTCTTTGAATAATATATAGATTGTTGCAAATAGAGGACCGGTATGCTGATTCAAAGAGAGAGATATTAAGTATATAGTGCCTGCATGCACAGTGATTTTGTTTGATAAAGTATTGTTTGGAGGTAAAAGGTGATACCTTATTCACTTGGTGCGGGCTGCTTAAAATAAGATTTTACTCACTGGTAAATCTATTTCTCGTAGTCCGTAGTGGATGCTGGGAACTCCGTAAGGACCATGGAGAATAGACGGGCTCCGCAGGAGACTGGGCACTCTAAAAGAAAGATTAGGTACTATCTGGTGTGCACTGGCTCCTCCCTCCATGCCCCTCCTCCAGACCGCAGTTAGGATACTGTGCCCGGAAGAGCTGACACAATAAGGAAGGATTTTGAATCCCGGGTAAGACTCATACTAGCCACACCAATCACACCGTATAACTCGTGATACTATACCCAGTTAACAGTATGAAATATAACTGAGCCTCTCAACAGATGGCTCAACAATAACCCTTTAGTTAGGCAATAACTATATACAAGTATTGCAGACAATCTGCACTTGGGATGGGCGCCCAGCATCCACTACGGACTACGAGAAATAGATTTACCGGTGAGTAAAATCTTATTTTCTCTGACGTCCTAGTGGATGCTGGGAACTCCGTAAGGACCATGGGGATTATACCAAAGCTCCCAAACGGGCGGGAGAGTGCGGATGACTCTGCAGCACCGAATGAGAGAACTCAAGGTCCTCCTCAGCCAGGGTATCAAATTTGTAGAATTTAGCAAACGTGTTTGCCCCTGACCAAGTTGCAGCTCGGCAAAGTTGTAAAGCCGAGACCCCTCGGGCAGCCGCCCAAGATGAGCCCACCTTCCTTGTGGAATGGGCTTTTACTGATTAAGGATGCGGCAATCCCGCCGCAGAATGCGCCAGCTGAATTGTGCTACAAATCCAGCGAGCAATAGTCTGCTTAGAAGCAGGAGCACCTATTTTGTTGGGTGCATACAGGATAAAAAGCGAGTCAGTTTTCCTGACTCCAGCCATCCTGGAAACATAAATTTTCAAGGCCCTGACTACGTCCAGTAACTTGGAATCTTCCAAGTCCATAGTAGCCGCAGGCACTACAATAGGTTGGTTCAAGTGAAAAGCTGATACCACCTTAGGGAGAAACTGGGGACGAGTCCTCAATTCTGCCCTATCCATATGGAAAATCAGATAAGGGCTTTTACATGACAAAGCCGCCAATTCTGACACCCGCCTGGCCGAAGCCAAGGCCAATAACATGACCACTTTCCACGTGAGATATTTCAGATCCACAGTTTTAAGTGGCTCAAACCAATGTGATTTCAGGAAACTCAACACCACATTGAGATCCCAAGGTGCCACAGGAGGCACAAAAGGGGGTGAATATGAAGCACTCCCTTTACAAAAGTCTGAACTTCAGGCAGTGAAGCCAGTTCTTTCTGGAAGAAAATCGACAGAGCCGAAATCTGGACCTTAATGGAACCCAATTTTAGGCCCATAGTCACTCCCGACTGTAGGAAGTGCAGAAAACGACCCAGCTGAAATTCCTCTGTAGGGGCCTTCCTGGCCTCACACCACGCAACATATTTTCACCAAATACGGTGATAATGGTTTGCGGTTACTTCTTTCCTGGCTTTTATCAGCGTAGGAATGACTTCCTCCGGAATGCCCTTTTCCTTTAGGATCCGGAATTCAACCGCCATGCCGGCAAACGTAGCCGCGGTAAGTCTTGGAACAGACAGGGCCCCTGCTGTAGCAGATCCTGTCTGAGCGGTAGAGGCCATGGGTCCTCTGATATCATTTCTTGAAGTTCTGGGTACCAAGCTCTTCTTGGCCAATCCGGAACCACGAGTATTGTTCTTACTCCTCGCCTTCTTATTATTCTCAGTACCTTTGGTATGAGAGGCAGAGGAGGGAACACATAAACCGACTGGTACACCCACGGTGTCACTAGAGCGTCCACAGCTATCGCAGGAGGGTCCCTTGACCTGGCGCAATATCTAGTTTTTTGTTTAAGCGGGACGCCATCATGTCCACCTGTGGCCTTTCCCAACGGTTTACCAACAGTTGGAAGACTTCTGGATGAAGTCCCCACTCTCCCGGGTGTAGGTCGTGTCTGCTGAGGAAGTCTGCTTCCCAGTTGTCCACTCCCGGAATGAACACTGCTGACAGTGCTAAGACGTGATTTTCCGCCCATCGGAGAATCCTTGTGGCTTCTGCCATCGCCATCCTGCTTCTTGTGCCGCCCTGTCGGTTTACATGGGCGACTGCCGTGATGTTGTCTGATTGGATCAGTACCGGCTGGTTTTGAAGCAGAGGCCTTGCCAGACTTAGGGCATTGTAAATGGCCCTCAGTTCCAGAATATTTATGTGTAGGGACGACTCCTGACTTGACCAAAGTCCTTGGAAATTTCTTCCCTGTGTGACTGCCCCCCAGCCTCGAAGGCTGGCATCCGTGGTTACCAGGACCCAGTCCTGTATGCCGAATCTGCGGCCCTCTTGAAGATGAGCACTCTGCAGCCACCACAGTAGAGATACCCTGGTCCTTGGAGACAGGGTTATCAGCCGATGCATCTGAAGATGCGATCCCGACCACTTGTCCAAGAGGTCCCACTGAAAGGTTCTTGCATGGAACCTGCCGAATGGAATTTTGCTTCGTAAGAAGCTACCATTTTTCCCAGTACTCGTGTGCAGTGATGCACCGATACCTGTTTTGGTTTCAGGAGGTCTCTGACTAGAGATGACAGATCCTTGGCTTTCTCCTGCGGGAGAAACACTTTTTTCTGTTCTGTGTCCAGAACCATCCCCAGGAACAGTAGGCGTGTGGTAGGAACCAGCTGTGACTTTGGAATGTATAGAATCCATCCGTGCTGTTGTAGCACTTCCCGAGATAGTGCTACTCCGACCAACAACTGCTCCTTGGACCTCGCCTTTATAAGGAGATCGTCCAAGTACGGGATAATTAAAACTCCCTTTTTTCGAAGGAGTATCATCATTTCTGCCATTACCTTGGTAAAGACCCTCGGTGCCGTGGACAGTCCAAACGGCAGTGTTTGGAATTGGTAATGGCAATCCTGTACCACAAATCTGAGGTACTCCTGGTGAGGATGGTAAATGGGGACATGTAGGTAAGCATCCTTGATGTCCAGGGATACCATGTAATCCCCCTCCTCCAGGCTTGCAATAACTGCCCTGAGCGATTCCATCTTGAACTTGAATTTTTTTATGTATGTGTTCAAGGATTTCAAATTTAAAATGGGTCTCACCGAACCGTCCAGTTTCGGTACCACAAACAGTGTGGAATACAGCTTGTGAATTGTCTCTAGCACAGCCTCCCTGCCTGAGGGAGTTGTCCGCAAGGCAGATTTGAGGAAACGGCGGGGGGGAGACGCCTCGAATTCCAGCTTGTACCCCTGAGATACTACTTGAAGGATCCAGGGATCCACCTGTGAGCGAGCCCACTGATCGCTGAAATTTTTGAGGCGGCCCCCCACCGTACCTGGCTACGCCTGTGGAGCCCCCGCGTCATGCGGTGGACTCAGAGGAAGCGGGGGAAGAATTTTGATTCTGGGAACTGGCTGACTGGTGCAGCTTTTTCCCTCTTCCCTCGTCTCTGTGCAGAAAGGAAGCGCCTTTGACCCGCTTGCTTTTCTGAAGCCGAAAGGACTGTACCTGATAATACAGTGCTTTCTTAGGCTGTGAGGAAACCTGAGGTAAAAAAATTTCTTCCCAGCTGTTGCTGTGGATACGAGGTCCCAGAGACCATCCCCAAACAATTCCTCACCCTTATAAGGCTCTATGTGCCTTTTAAAGTCAACATCACCTGTCCACTGCCGGGTCTCTAATACCCTCCTGGCAGAATGGACCTTGCATTAATTCTGGACGCCAGCCGGCAAATATCCCTCTGTGCATCCCTCATATATAAGACTACGTCTTTAATATGCTCTATGTTAGCACCATATTCTCCCTGTCTAGGGTATTAATATTATCTGACAGGGTATCAGACCCTGCTGCAGCAGCACTATGCATGCTGAGGCAATTGCAGGTCTCAGTATAATACCTGAGTGTGTATATACAGACTTCAGGATAGCCTCCTGCTTTTTATCAGCAGGCTCCTTCAAAGTGGCCGTATCCTAAGACGGCAGTGCCACCTTATATGACAAATGTGTGAGCGCCTTATCCACCCTAGGGGATATCTCCCAACGTGACCTATCCTCTGGCGGGAAAGGGTACGCCAGCAGTAATTTTTTTGAAATTACCAGTTTCTTATCGGGGGAACCCACGCTTCTTCACACACTTCATTCACTCATCTGATGGGGGAACAAAACACCGGCTGCTTTTTCTCCCCAAACATAAACCCCCTTTTATGTGGTACTTGGGTTCATGTCAGAAATGTGTAACACAATTTTTATTGCCGAGATCATGCAACGGATGTTCCTAGTGGATTGTGTATATGTCTCAACCTCGTCGACACTGGAGTCAGACTCCGTGTCGACATCTGTGTCTGCCATCTGAGGTAACGGGCGTTTTTTTGAGCCCCTGATGGCCTTTGAGACGCCTGGGCAGGCGCGGGCTGAGAAGCCGGCTGTCCCACAGCTGTTACGTCATCCAGCCTTTTATGTAAGGAGTTGACACTGTCGGTTAATACCTTCCACCTATCCATCCACTCTGGTGTCGGCCCCACAGGGGGCGACATCCCATTTATCGGCATCTGCTCCGCCTCCACATAAGCCTCCTCATCAAACATGTCTACACAGCCGTACCGACACACCGCACACACACAGGGAATGCTCTGACTGAGGACAGGACCCCACACAGCCCTTTGGGGAGACAGAGAGAGAGTATGCCAGCACACGCCAGAGCGCTATATAATGTAGGGATAAACACTATCACTGAGTGAATTTTCCCCAATAGCTGCTTGTATAAACAATATTGCGCCTAAATTTAGTGCCCCCCCCCCTCTCTTTTTAACCCTTTGAGCCTGAAAACTACAGGGGAGAGCCTGGGGAGCTGTCTTCCAGCTACACTGTAAAGAGAAAATGGCGCCAGTGTGCTGAGGGAGATGGCCCCGCCCCTTTTTCGGCGGACTTTTCTCCCGCTTTTTTATGGATTCTGGCAGGGGTAATTACCACATATATAGCCTCTGGGGCTATATATTGTGATTATTTTGCCAGCCAAGGTGTTTTTATTGCTGCTCAGGGCGCCCCCCCCAGCGCCCTGCACCCTCAGTGACCGGAGTGTGAAGTGTGTATGAGGAGCAATGGCGCACAGCTGCAGTGCTGTGCGCTACCTTGGTGAAGACTGAAGTCTTCTGCCGCCGATTTTCCGGACCATCTTCATGCTTCTGGCTCTGTAAGGGGGACGGCGGCGCGGCTCCGGGAACGAACACCAAGGACGGGTCCTGCGGTCGATCCCTCTGGAGCTAATGGTGTCCAGTAGCCTAAGAAGCCCAAGCTAGCTGCAAGCAGGTAGGTTCGCTTCTTCTCCCCTTAGTCCCTCGTTGCAGTGAGCCTGTTGCCAGCAGGTCTCACTGTAAAATAAAAAACCTAACATATACTTTCTTTCTAGGAGCTTAGGAGAGCCCCTAGTGTGCATCCAGCTCGGCCGGGCACAGAAATCTAACTGAGGTCTGGAGGAGGGGCATGGAGGGAGGAGCCAGTGCACACCAGATAGTACCTAATCTTTCTTTTAGAGTGCCCAGTCTCCTGCGGAGCCCGTCTATTCTCCATGGTCCTTACGGAGTTCCCAGCATCCACTAGGACGTCAGAGAAATATACTGTACTAGCGCACTGGGTCAGCACTAACATCTTTCCTTGGTAATTCTTCATCTTCACATCTTGGTGAACTAACCACAGATTGATGTAGATTTGCTCAAATCCTTCTGTCTCTTCATGTAATCCCAGACAGACTTGATGATGGTGATATTAGGGCTCTGTGGGGGCAATATCAACACTTTCAGGGCTCCTTGTTCTTCTTTACGTTGACAATAGTTCTTAATGACATTGGCTGTATGTTTGGGGTCGTTGTCCTGCTGCAGAATAAATTTGGAGCCAATCGGATGTCCCCTGATGGTATTGCACGATGGATAAGTACTTGCCTGTATTGTATTTCTTGGCATTGAAGCACAAAGAAATAGGAAACGGTAAGGACCATAGACACAGTGGTCGCCTAAGGAAATTTAGTGCATCAGATGAAAGAGGCATCATGCTCACTTCCCTTTGAAATCGGAAGATGTCCAGCAGGTCCATCAGCTCAGAACTGGCAGATACCAGTGGGACCCAGGTACACCCAACTACTTTTCGGATAAGTCTGGCCAGAAGTGGTCTTTATGGAATAATTGCAGCTAAAAAGCCATACCTTTCACATGTAAATAAGGCCAAGTGACTCAACTATGCACGAAAACATAGGAACTATTTGCTCCTGCCGAGCAAGCCTGCAAATTATAACTACATGAAGCTACTTTCAATCGTTGGAGTAGGGGCGGTGCTATCCCAGAGAGCTAAAGATGGTCATCTACATCCTTGCAGCTTCTTCTCCCGAAAGTTTTCCCCAGCTGAGCGCAACTATGCCATTGGCGATCAGGAGTTGCTGGCAATCAAACTCGCTCTGGAGGAGTGGAGATACCTGCTGGAGGGAGCTTCTCATTCGGTTACTATACTTACCGATCACAAGAATCTTTTGTATTTGAAAGGCGCACAATGGCCCTCATTCCGAGTTGATCGGTCGCAAGGCGAATTTAGCAGAGTTACACACGCTAAGCCGCCGCCTACTGGGAGTGTATCTTAGCATCTTAAAATTGCGACCGATGTATTCGCAATATTGCGATCACAAACTACTTAGCAGTTTTAGAGTAGCTCCACACTTACTCTGCCTGTGCGATCAGTTCAGTGCTTGTCGTTCCTGGTTTGACGTCACAAACACACCCAGCGTTCGCCCAACCACTCTCCCGTTTCTCCGGCCACTCCTGCGTTTTTTCCGGAAACGGTAGCGTTTTCAGCCACACGCCCATAAAACGCCGTGTTTCCGCCCAGTAACACCCATTTCCTGTCAATCACATTACGATCGCTGGAGCGATGAAAAAGCCGTGAGTAAAAATACTATCTTCATAGCAAAGATACTTGGCGCAGTCGCAGTGCGAATATTGCGCATGCGCACTATGCGGAATTTCACTGCGATGCGATGAAAAATACCGAGCGAACGACTCGGAATGAGGGCCAATGTCTTAATCCTCGTCAGGCCAGATGGGCACTTTTCTTTTCTAGGTTCAACTTTAAACTCCAGTTCTGTCCGGGCTCTCAGAATCGCAAGGCCGATGCCCTTTCCCGCTCTTGGGAGCAAGAAAATGAGTCGGAGTCTTCTGACAAGCATCCTATTATCAATCCGTTGGCATTCTCCACGGTAAGGATGGACTCTACGCCCCCACCAGGGAAAAGTTTTGTGAAGTCGGTGTTAAGGAAGAAGCTCATGAATTGGGCACATGCTTCCCGTTTTGCCGAACATACAGGCATCCAGAAAACCCTTGAGTTTATTTCTAGGTGTTATTGGTGGCCAACTCTGAAGAAGGACATCATGGAGTTTATTGCTTCTTGCCCAAAGTGTGCCCAACACAAAGTATCCCGCCAGTCGCCTGCGGGGCAATTGGTTCCATTATCTGTTCCCCCGTCGACCGTGGACCCATTTGTCGATGGACTTCGTCACAGACCTGCCTATGTGCAACAAGTTTAATACCATCTGGTTAGTGGTTGACCGGTTTACCAAGATGGCACATTTCATTCCCCTCGCCGGTCTTCCGTCAGCTTCCAAGTTGGCTCAAGTATTCATTCAGGAAATCTTCCGGCTACACGGTCTTCCCGAGGAGATTATCTCTGATAGAGGAGTACAATTCGTAGCCAAATTCTGGCGAAGTTTGTGTCAAGCCCTCCAAGTCAAATTAAAGTTCTCTACAGCTTACTATCCTCAGACCAATGGTCAAACTGAGAGGGTGAATCAGGACTTGGAGGCCTTCCTCCGCATCTATGTGTCTTCCTCTCAAGATGACTGGGTTCAACTCCTTTCCTGGGCCGAGTTCAGCCATAACAACCAATATCATTCCTCATCTTCTTCAACACCATTCTTCATCAACTACGGATTCCACCCTAAAGTTCCAGAATTCCAGCCGCTTCCAGCGACTTCTGTACCAGCAGTTGATATCACCTTGCGCCAGTTTTCAAACAACTGGAAAAATGTTCGAGCGGCCCTGCTCAAAGCATCGTTTAGATACAAGAAGTTTGCAGATAAGAAGCATAGGGCAGTTCCTGCTCTCAAAGTGGGTGATCGTGTTTGGTTGTCTACAAAGAATTTGAGATTGAGAGTTCCAAGCATGAAGTTTGCTCCCCGTTACATCGGTCCTTTTCAAATTGAACAAGTCCTGTTGCTTACAAACTCCAGTTACCCTCATTCTTGAAAATTCCTTGGACATTCCATGTTTCCCTTCTGAAACCGCTGATCCTGAATCGATTCCATTCTGCTCTACCTTCGGCTCCTAAAGTCCAGACTCCACGGGCAGTTGAGTATGAAGTTGCCAAGATTCTGGATTCACATTTCCGTTATGGTCAGCTACAATATCTCATTGATTGGAAGGGCTATGGCCCTGAGGAACGCTCTTGGACCAATGCTACAGATGTCCATGCTCCTACCTTGGTCCGGAATTTCCACTCCAGATTTCCTCAGAAGCCAAAGAAGTGTCCTAGGGCCACTCTTAAAGGGGAAGGGGGGGGTGCTGTCACGATCCGGGTATCTGGACGCCATTATTTACCTTTCAGGTGTCTTCTAAGGCTGGCTCAGCGTCCTAGGCCCGGTTCCCAGCTATGTTGCTAGCATTCATATGTCATGTCTCATCTTTGCTGATCCGTGGATATTGTCCTTCCAATGCCCGGGCGACTGGCATGGCGTCACCTGCCGGCGGGGCCTCGGGCATCGTCTCCGTATTCTCAGTGCCTTGCAGGGTATGTGGCACTCCTCACCTGCCGCGGCTGCGGCCGTCCATGCTGGAGGTTTGAGACGCAGGTCAGCGTTCTCTGTGTTCGCCGCCGCCATTGCAGAGGAGTCTCCATGTGGTGTTGCTGGCGGGGTTTCCCTCCACTGGCCGGTATGGGCGCAGCCATCTTGGTTCCAGTCACATGATCCTGACCTCCAATCCATAGCTCCGCTGAAGTCTGCCTAATTGCTCATCCAATCCCTGCATACCTAAGAGTATAAAGGGATTGAGCCTGCACCAGGAAATCATCAGTGCTTCGGTTGTCAAACCTTGTTTCCAGTCTCTCTCTCCTGTGGTTGTTTTCATTCCAGGTTTCCAGCTCCTGGTTCCAGTTACCACTAAGAGACCCGCACCAGCTTACCACCTTGCGGTGCAGCCTGACTCTGCAGTCTTCTGTGTTTGCTCCAGCTTCCAGCTACAGTTTCATCTGCTTCCAGCGGTCAGCTTCCAGCAGTGATCAGCTTCCTCAAAGTGCCGGTGCTTCTCCAGCGGTTACCTGCATACCATCGGTACCCGCACACCATCGGTTCCTATATCCTCGCTCCCTAGCTTCATTCTACTACTTTGCTGGTTCCATCCAGCATCCACTCCATGTTCTAACACCTGGCTGGTTCCATCCAGCATCCACAGCAGCTACCTCAACTACATTGTTACCGGCTTCCAGTGATACATCTGCTGGTGTGTTCCTTGGCTACACTTAATACACTTAATACTACGGACAGGTCTGGTAAGGACATTCCATCTATGGGACATTAAGAACTGTACCTACTGCTACCAGTACCCTGTGGCCATTGCCAAACCCATAGTTATACAGGAACTGTTATATCATATCTGCTGTATATCTTCATTCATTTATCACTGCTGTGAATACATGGAGTTTTGTTAATAAACTTTTATTGACTTTTAATCCTGGTTGTCATGGTCACGCCTTCGGGCAACCTTTCTACATCCAACTCATATGTCCAGGGGTCTGATTAAACCTCCGAAGTTTAGCTTCACCTCAGCCCCCACAACTGAGGCTTCCTCCCGTCAGCTCAGGCCCTCAGTTGTGACAAGGTTAGGGTTAGATACTAAGGAGAGGTTGAGGATAGGCTAGGGAGCAGGTTAGAGTTAGGCACTATGGGGAGGTTAGGGTTAGGCTATGAAGCAAGGTTGGGCACTATGGTGAGGTTAGTGTTAGGCTATGTGGGAAGGTTAGGCACTAGGCAGATGTAAGGGTTAGGCTATGGGGAAGGTTAGAGTTAGACACTAAGGGGAGCTTAGGTTTAGTCACTAGGGGAAGGTTAGGGTTAGGCCCTAGGGGGAGGTTAGGGTTAGGCTATGGGGTTTGGTTTGGGTTAGGGACAAGGGGGAGGTTAAAAGGTAATTTACTGGGGGAGGTTAGTGATAGGCTAGGGAGCAGCTTAGAGATAGGCAGTAGGGGGATGTTAGGTTTAGGCTATGGGGAAAGGTTAGGGTTAGGTATGAGGGGGAGTTAAGGGCTAGGTAATGGGGCATGTTAGTGTTAGGCTCTAGGGGAGGTTAGAATTAGGATATGGGGAAAGGCTAGGGTTAGGCACTAGGGGGAGGTTAGGGTTAGGCTCTGAGGAAGGTTAAGGTTAGGCACTAGGGGTGGTTAGGATTGTGGGAGATTAGGATTAGGCACTAGGGGAGGTTATGGTTATGCTATGGGGTTAGGTTTGGGTTAGGCACTAGGGGGAGGTTAGTGTTAGGCTCTGGGGGAAGGCTAGGCACTATGGGGAGGTTAGGGTTAGGCTATGGGGGAAGGTTAGGTACAAGGGGAAGGTTAGGGTTAGGCTACGGAGGAAGGCTAGGGTTAGGCACTAAGGGGAGGTTAGGGTTATGCTATGGGGTTAGGTTTGGGTAAGGCACTAGGGGGAGGTTAGGGTTATGGTATTGGAGACGGTTTGGCACTAGGGGGGTTAGGGTTAGGCACTAGGGGGAAGGTTAGGTACTATGGGGAGGTTAGGGTTAGGCTATGGGGGAAGGTTAGGTACAAGGGGAAGGTTAGGGTTAGGCTATTGAGGAAGGCTAGGGTTAGGCCCTAGGGGGAGGTTAGGGTTATGCTATGGAGTTAGGTTTGGGTTAAGCACTATGGAAAGGTTAGGGTTTTGTTATTGGAGAAGGTTAGGGTTAGATACTAGGGAGCAGTTAGGGATAGGCTAGGGAACAGGTTAGAGTTAGGCACTATGGGGAGGTTAGGGTTAGGCTATGTGGGAAGGTTGGGCACTAGGGGGAAGTTAGGGTTAGGCTATGGGGTTTGGTTTGGGTTAGGCACAAGGGGGAGGTTAAGGTTATGTTATTGAAAAAGGTTACTTACTAGGGGGAGGTTCGTAATAGGCTAAGGAGCTGGTTAGAGTTAGGCAGTAGGGGGAAGTTAGGGTTAGGCTATGGGGAAAGGTTAGGGTTAGGTATGAGGGGGAGTTAAGGGCTAGGCAATGGGGAATGTTAGTGTTATGCTCTAGGGGAGGTTAGGGTTAAGCACTATGGGGAGGTTGGGGTTAGGCTATGTGGGAAGGTTAGGTACTAGGGGCAGGTTAGGATTAGGCTATGGAGGAAGGTTAGGGTTAGGCACTAAGGGGAGGTTAGGGTTAGGCTATGTGGGAAGGTTAGAGTTATTCACCAGGGGAAGGTTAGGGTTATATTATGGGGTTAGGTTTGGGTTAGTCACTAGAGTTAGGTTAGGTTTAGGCTAGGGAGCAGGTTAGAGTTAGGCACCAGGGGGATGTTAGGGTTAGGCTGTGGGGAAAGGTTAGGGTTAGGTATCAGGGGGAGTTAAGGGTTAGGCTATGGGGAATGTTAGTGTTTAGCACCAGAGGAAGGTTAGGTTTAGGTACTAGGGAGAAGTTAGGGTTATGCTATGGGGTTAGGTTTGGGTTAGGCACTAGGGGGAGGTTAGGGTTATGTTATTGGAGAAGGTAGGATTAGGCACTAGGGGAAGGTTAGGGTTAGGCTAGGGAGAAGGTTAGTGTTAGGTACTAGGGGGATGTTAGGGTTAGGCTATGGGAAAAGTTAGGGATAGGTATGAGTGGGAGTCAAGGGCTAGGCTATGGTGAAGGTTAGTGTTAGGCTCTAGGGGGAAGGTTAGGATTAGGCTATGGGGGAAAGCTAGGGGGGTTAGGCACTAGGAGGAGTTTATTGTTAGACTATGGAGGAAAGTTAGGGTTAGACACTAGGGGGTAGGGTTAGGCTATGGGGCAAGTTAGGGTTAGGCACTAAGGTGAGTTTAGGGCTAGGACATCAGGATTTTTATGATTATGCACTTGAGGGAGGATAAGATTAAGATATGGGATAAGTTTAGGATTAGGCAATAGGGGGAGGTTAGGGCTATGCACTAGGGTTATGTTAAGGTTATGCAATGGGGGAAGGTTAGGGTTAGGCACTAAGGGGACGTTAGGGTTAGGGTATGGGGGAAGGTTAGGTTTAGGCACTAGGGGATGTTAGGGTTAGGCTATGGGGAATGGTTAAGGTTTTGCAATAGGAGGATGTCAGGATCAGGCTATGGGGAATGTCAACATGGTGATTGTCACCATTATGAATACTGACATTTGAATGTCGATGTATCATACCTAACTCTGGTTACTGTTATCATTCAGGGTGCTGGGGAAACCAATTGCTTTTTTTCTTGCTCAGAAATACCCCTTCCTTTCGAGCACCTGAATGATATCACTAAGCTAATTGAGCATTTACCAATCTATATGTCTGTTGTGAGAGGCAGAGAGGTTCCTGCATTAGGAGGAGGTGCAGGCCTTGACATGCCACATGGAGCATTATGGGGTTGCTCCAAGGTAGGTAGCTCTTAGCTTAGACATATTTTAGTAAGGAGCCATTATCATGTGGCTCCTTGCTGGCTAATATTAGACCCAGATTGGGGTAATGGAGGTGTGAGGTGTGGTGCCTCTGGACTGGCTGGGCTGGATGGCTTTAGTGTGGCATACCTTTACATTCTATTAACACTTTTCACTTATTAATTTTCAAACACTATTTCTCTATTTTAATTACATTTCATGTTTGTATCACCCTCTCTATAGCTTCGGCTTCCTAAATACTAATTTATTAACACTATAGTTTTTTACACTGGTATGCCACACTGGGCTTTCTGGCTCATTCTGGTGTTTTGGGGTGCCACACCCTGCACCTAGATATAGCGCTAGGGACCCCAAATATACAGAGAGGCCTTGATGCGGCTTTGGGGCTTAACCACACATTTGCGCAAATATGTGTAACGAAGATCTCTGAATTCTATTATCATGTGGGATTTATATCTGGTTACTGTTATCATTCAGGGTGCTGGGGAAACCAATTGCTTTTTTTCTTGCTCAGAAATACAGTACCCCTTCCTTTCGAGCACCTGAATGATATCACTAAGCTAATTGAGCATTTACCAATCTATATGTCTAACCCACTGGAATGCAGAATCAAAGGAAGCTGTGAGTGCAAAAGTCCTTTATTCATATCAAATGAAAATGTATAGAGCATTGGCAAGTAGGAGCTTTGCAAAATGAATGGGATATAAAAGTGATGCAAAATAGAAATTTGGCATGGAAAAGCAGTAATGGGGGGAAAAAATTTGGAAGGTGACTAGCAATCCCAGGTAGAACCCCAACCCGTGATGTGGAGAGAGCCATGAGAACCATAGACCTGGCTATAGAGTAGCATATGTATTCCTTAATTCACGGGAAAGCATCTGCACGTGAAATGTGAGTAGTCTCGCAGACGTTTTATAAAGTGAAAGGTCTGATGAGAAGAAGCAACCTGAGGCGAACTTTGTACAGCACAAAGCCGAGTACATGAAGGAGTATATACTATATAGATAAAATGCTATCTCTCAGCATAACATTGGGTTACATATACGTAATCCCGGCAAGCGGAATGACGGCTGTCAATATCCCGACAGTGGGGCGAGCGCTAGGAGTCCCCTTGTGGGCTTGGATCTCTTCACACTCTATGGGTGTCGTGGACACCCACGAGTGGGAATAGCCCTCATGAGCTGGGATTCCGGTTGCCGGCATTGTCAGCTGTCGGGATGTCGGCATCGGTATCCTGGACGGCATTGTAACATCAGCAGGAGTCCAAGTAAGCTACAAGGATATGGCAATGGCAATACTGCACATTCTTACACCACAGTATGATTTCTCAGTAGTGGCTTTTAGTCATGCACTGCCGAGCTATTAGAGGCTGTCTGGGCCAATCAACTGCAGTTTCAGGAGTGCATACCTGTTATAACAAATGCTTAGAACTCTACCTTCATATCAAAGGGAGCAAAACCCACCAAAATATACAATAAACAATAAATGGAAAGATTATATTTACATTGCAGATTACCATTAAATGAGAGTTGTTGCTATACTGAAGATAATCATGTTGTACAACTGTAAGTTGCTGACTAGGGGGGTTAGTTAGAGTTGTTAACAAATCAAAAAAGTTAGCAATTGGGCAAAAGCATGTTGCACTGCAGGTGGGGCACAGGGCAGATATAACATGTGCTGAGAGAGTAATGCTGGCCATACATTAGGACAACTAGCGTTCGATCCGATTTCTCATATGATTTCCCTTCAATCCACTGTGGAACCCATCGCACATGATTTGGGTTTTTCTGCTGCGGGGTACACTGGGCTCCACAAGGATAGACATTGGGGTGTAGATTAGGATCTTAATCCGAGGCACCAACAGGCTCAAAGCTTTCACTGTTCCCAGAATGCATAGCGCCGCCTCCTCTATAACCCCGCCTCCCTGCACAGGAGCTCAGTTTTGTAGTTGGTGCTGCAGCAAGCAGGCACTTAACAGAGGGGCTGCCCCAGGCAGCCCTAAGAAGAGCTTTTTTGAAGAAAAAAGTGAAGACCACAAGGGCAGCAGCGGTGGTAAATGTCAGGAGACATTCACAGCTGCAGCTCCAGCTCTCCCCAGCGGCGCTGTACACTCCCGAGCCCTGGTTGCCGGGTAACAACAGCAGGAGGCTCCGGTTTTCTTCTCAGTAAGGCACACATAACGGGGGCTCTCCAGGATCGCGTGGCCGCGCTTCGGGAGGTGGTGAATGGGTTCTACTTGCGGGACACGGTCTTTATCGCGATCCGGCGCAGTCAGTGGGAGGCGGGCCGCGCGCGCTGGCAGTGGACACTGTGGCAGTACAGGCGATCCCACTAGATCACCAGGGCATGGGTGCAGGTCAGGTTTTCTCTCTAAACCATTTTCAGTAGTCCACAGTACCCGGTGGTTTTGCCAGCAGGGGAATAAGGCTTAGACCTGAAGCCCCTCCCCCAGCCCCAGGGCGCCATTTCCCGCAAATGTTCCCGCCCTGGAGCTGCATATCTGTCTCTTCCTCACTCCCTTTCAGTGTCTGGGTGTCATTATCTCTCAGCTTCACTGTTCCTGGGACTGCTTGGGCAAATCCTCCTGTGTAAAGCTGCCTGGTTGTCAGCGCTGTGACTTTACATGACACTTAAGTATTCTACCTGCCTTTTTAGACAGTGCTAGTTAAGAAAGAGTGCATTTAGTCAGGGTTTTCTAGTACAATTACCCTGTAAGATACATCCAGTTTTTACTGTGCAGTGTTATATCTATTGACTACATAGCTATATATATAAGCTAGTCCAGTGCAGTATTATTGTTAGTAATAACCTCTGCATTGTACAAACTGTGACTATCTGTGTGTGTATTAGCTAGCAGAGTGATGTTCATTTCGTGTCTTTCACTCAACTTGCTATCCCTATATTCTATAACCTGAGGGAGCTTGGTGCGTCAGGTTTATATTGATATAGGATTTTCACAAAGATATACTTTAATATGTATTTTTCTCTGTGTTTTAGTCACCATATCTCTCCTTTATCTCTGCTAGTGCTGAGTACACTGCGCAGGGGTTTGGGTAAGAGGCATTCTGCTGCTGCCAATTGTACTGTGTTACCTGATACTGCAAGTTATATCATGTCTGCTTCTGAGGGTAACGGTTCTGGGGCTGAACACACTGCCGGTGTTGCTGAAGCCACAGATCCCTATGAGGAGAATATAGCAGCTGTGGGCTCTGGTTCTGGGGGCTCCTTGCCCACCAGTGGGACTGTGGCAAAGGAGGTACATAATGACCCACCGTGGGCCGCATTTTCCACGCTTCTACATATGCTAGTTAATAAACTAACACCCCCTATGGGACCCCTATGCCGGTACAACCGTATGTGGTCCCTGCAGCTAACCCGCCGTGGGCGGACGATTTATCTGCCCAATTGAAGAAGTTGAACCAGTCCCTGACTACTAAAAAGTCTGATCAAATATCCAAGGGGTCCTCTAAGCGAGCGCTTGTCTCCTCACAACCCACTGCTGTCACTGACACCTCGTCTGATGAAGACGGCACTTACACTGACCCCACAGGTTCTGACTCAGATACGGCTGATGGGGAGGGTAGTTCACATGTGGATGTTCCTGATCTTTTGGAGGCTATTAAGTTAATTCTACAGATTATGGATGATCCCGAGCCATCCGTCCCTCCTAAGAAACCAGATAGGTTCAAGCATCAGAAGGTGATTAAACAAGTTTTACCTCATTCTGACCACCTAGTGGATATACGTCAGGAACCCTGGGAAAACCCGGGTACGAAGTTTTTGCCTCAAAAGAAGATGCTGGCTCGCTATCCCCTCGCGCCAGAGCTGTCTAAGAATTGGGAAACGCCTCCTCCAGTAGACTCACATGTGGCTAGGATGGTAGTTTCCTCAGCTCTACCTGTCACTACCGTCACGTCTCTAAAAGGGTCTACGGATAAACGTGTGGAGGGTTGTCTGAAAGCGATTTACATCCTCACGGGTGCTGCACAAAGGCCCACTATTGCAGCAACATGGGTTGCAGAGGCTATTGAAGCATGGGCCTTAGAGTTAGAAGCTGAAATCTCTTCTGACCATGCTAGACAATGCTTGTCATATATTGTCACAGCTTCTCGCTATATTAAAGAGGCGGCTTCTGATGCCGGTATCCTAGCAGCCAAGGCCTCTACTACGTCAGTCCTGGCTCGCCGGATATTGTGGCTGAGTTCCTGGTCTGTGGATCTGGACTCTAGAAAAACCCTTGAGGTACTCCCTTTCAAGGGAGATATTCTGTTTGGGGAGAACTTAAATAAGATAGTGGCTGACTTGGCTACTGCCTAAACTGCCTGTCTGCCAATTACCGCTACTTCTGTGTCGAAGGCTAAAGGTACTTCCTTTCGCCCCTTTCGTCCTTCAGGTAAAGCAAAAGGTCAGGCGTACAACAAGCAGGCCCGCACTTCCAAACCTGGTAAGCCAAGGCCCAAAAGAGCCTGGGCTGCCCATCAGGTCAGGCGTAAAACAAGCAGGCCCGCACTTCCAAACCTGGTAAGCCAAGGCCCAAAAGAGCCTGGGCGGCCCATCAGCCAGCTTCCAAGGGCGATAAGCCTGCCGCATGACGGGGCGGGCCTCCCCCTGGGGGATCCCAGGGTGGGGGGCCGGCTTCTAGGGTATACCCAGGAATGGTTGAAGACCACTTCAGATGCCTGGGTATAGGAAGTCGTCACTCGAGGTTACGCCATAGCCTTCAAAAACAGACCCCCTCATCGATTTTGCCGGACAGACGTCCCGTTGGACCAGACAAAGGCAAACACTCTGCATTCGGTGGTACAGACCCTCCTGGATACAGGAGTCGTAGTACAGGTGCCTCTTGCGCAAAGGATCGGGGGTACTATTCTCCGCTGTTTCTAGTCCCGAAACCGAATGGGTTTTCCCGGCCCATTCTCAACCTCAAGGCATTGAACAGGTTTGTGAAGGTTTCCAAGTTCCGTATGGAAACCCTTCGCTCTATAGTTCTGGCCTTGGAACCTGGGGACTACATGGTCTCCCTGGATATACAGGATGCTTACCTGCATATTCATATAGCAGCGTCACATCAGCAATACCTGAGGTTTGCTATTGGCAACCTCTATTACCAGTTTCGGGCGTTACCTTTTGGTTTAACAACGGCTCCGCGAGTCTTCACCAAAGTCATTGCGGTGCTGACGGTGGTACTCCGCCGTCAAGGGGTCAGGATACTGCCGTATCTAGACGACTTGTTAATCCTGGCAAATTCACCAGAACGTCTCCTCTGTCATCTAGATATGACGGTCTGGTTTCTACAAGCCCACGGGTGGTTCATCAACTGGAAGATATCCTCCCTGGTCCCTGCTCAGAGCATGGTGCATCTGGGAGCGCTATTGGACACTCACAATCAGAGGTTGTTCTTGTGTCAGGAGAAAGTCCTGAAGCTTCAGGACAGGATTCGTTGCTTCCTTTCTCGTCCGCAAGTGTCAATACATTCGGCGATGCAGGTGCTGGGCCTCATGGTGTCAGCATTCGACATGGTGGAGTATGCTCAATTCCATTCTCGCCCCCTCCAGAGGCTGATTCTAGCCAAGTGGGACGGCCTGCCTCACCGGATCAGGTCTCAAATTATCTCATTGACTCCGGAGGTCCGTCTGTTGCTGCGCTGGTGGCTCCAGGACCAACAATTGTGCAGGGGCCGTCCCTTCTGGATATCCAACTGGGTCCTGTTGACGACAGATGCCAGTCTAAGAGGTTGGGGCATGGTGCTGGAGTAACACTCCCTTCAGGGTCGGTGGACCATGGAGGAGTCCCTCCTCTCAATCAACATTCTGGAATTGCGAGCGGTCTTCAATGCATTGAACCTAGCCCAGCATTTAATTCAGAACCATCCTGTTCAGGTGCAGTCAGACAACGCCACCACAGTGGCTTACATAGGGGGTAATTCCAAGTTGATCACAGCAGGAAATTTTTTAGCAGTTGGTCAAAACCATGTGCACTGCAGGGGAGCCAGATATAACATGTGCAGAGAGAGTTAGATTTGGGTGGGTTATTTTGTTTCTGTGCAGGCCTGCAGGGTAAATACTGGCTGCTTTATTTTTCCACTGCAATTTAGATTGCAGATTGAACTCACCACACCCAAATCTAACTCTCTCTGCACATGTTATATCTGCCTCCCCTGCAGTGCACATGGTTTTGCCCAACTGCTAAAAAATTTCCTGTTGCGATCAACTTGGAATTACCCCCATATATTATCAAGGCGGCACTCGAAGCCGTCTGGCAATGATGGAAGTCTCACGGATTCTACATTGGGCGGAACGCCATCTACCGGCCATATCGCCAGTCTTCATTCCGGGAGTCCTGAATTGGGAAGCGGACTTTCTCAGTCGTCAGGACGTACATGCCGGCGAGTGGGGCCTCCATCCAGAAGTGTTTCAACTTCTAGTGGAAAGGTGGGGCCTTCCAGATGTAGATCTGATGGCGTCTCGACACAATCACAAGGTTCCGGTCTTCGGAGCAAGGACAAGAGATCCTCAAGCAGCATTCGTGGATGCACTGGTGGTGCCGTGGAGGTTAAGGCTGCCGTACATGTTCCCTGCGGTGTCACTCCTGCCCAGGGTAATTCGGAAGTTCAAGCAAGAAAAAGGAATTCTGCTTCTCATAGCTCCAGCGTGGCCCAGACGGCACTGGTTCTCAGACCTGCAAGGCCTATCGTCAGAGCGTCCAATTCTACTTCCACAACGCCCAGACCTCCTCGTTCAGGGCCCCTGTGTCTACCAGGACCTAGCCCGGCTGTCTTTGACAGTGTGGCTCTTGAAGCTTCCGTCTTGAGGGCTAAAGGGTTTTCTGAGGCGGTCATTCAAACTATATTGCGGGCCCGTAAACCGGCTTCTGCTCGGATTTACTATAGGGTCTGGCATTCTTACTTTGTTTGGTGCTCATCTAACAATTATGACGCTTCCAAGTTTAGTACAGCCAAGTTGTTGGCTTTTCTTCAGCAGGGCCTGGACTTAGTCCTGCGTCTGGCCTCCCTCAAGGTTCATATTTCTGCCTTGTCGGTGTGGTTTCAGAGAAAAATTGCGACCTTACCTGATGTGCATACCTTTACTCAGGGTGTGTTGCATATCCAACCTCCCTATGTCCAGCCTGTGGCTCCTTGGGACTTGTCGTGGTTTTGGAGGCGTTACAAGAGTCTCCGTTTGAACCTCTTGATTCAGCTGATCTTAAGTGGCTTTCCCTTAAGGTGGTGTTTCTGCTGGCTATTGCTTCAGCTAGAAGAGTGTCGGATTTGGGTGCCTTGTCCTGTAGTTCCCCATATCTGATATTTCACCGTGACCGGGCGGTTCTTAGGACTTGTCCCGGATATTTACCTAAGGTGGTTTCCTCGTTCCACCTTAACCAGGAGATTGTGGTTCCGGCACTTGTTTCTCCTGATCTGTCTCCCAAAGAGAGGTCTTTGGATGTGGTACGGTCTCTCTGTATCTATGTGAAGAGAACTGCTTCTATTAGGAAATCTGATTCTCTCTTTATACTGTTTGGATTTCACAAATGTGGCTGGCCTGCTCACAAGCAAACTTTGGCCAGATGGATTAGAATGGTGATTGCACATGCTTATGTGAAGGCTGGTCTGTCAGCTCCTGCTCACATTACGGCCCATTCTACTCGGTCTGTTGGACCTTCTTGGGCGGCCTGCCGTGGTGCGACCCTTGAACAATTGTGCAAAGCAGCTACGTGGTCCTCAGTGAACACGTTCATAAGGTTCTATGCCTTCGATACTGCCGCTTCCCAGGATGCTTCCTTTGGACGCCGGGTTCTTGTGCCTGCTACAGTGCGTCCCCTCCCATAAGGTACTGCTTTGGGACATCCCCAATGTCTATCCTTGTGGAGCCCAATGTACCCCGCAGCAGAAAACGAGATTTATGGTAAGAACTTACCTTTGTTAAATCTCTTTCTGCGAGGTACACTGGGCTCCACAAGGCGCCCACCCTGACACACTTAGTTTCTTTGGGTTGGTATGGCATTAGCCGCTGACACTTCTCTTGTCGTGAGAGTGTGGTGTATGTGGCTACTAACCGTTGTCGTCTCTTTTACTGCTACTGCAGTGGGCTGGTTAACTAAAAACTGAGCTCCTGTGCAGGGAGGCGGGGTTATAGAGGAGGCGGCGCTGTGCATTCTGGGAACAGTCAAAGCTTTGAGCCTGTTGGTGCCTCGGATCAAGATCCTACTCTACACCCCAATGTCTATCCTTGTGGAGCCCAGTGTACATCGCAGAAAGAGATTTAACAAAGGTAAGTTCTTACCATAAATCTCGGGGTTTTTTTTGCATAAGATGAATCATACGATCTATCGTACGATCGTATGCCTCACCTAGCACGTGATCACAAAAATAAAAGTATTTTAAAAGGACACTGATTGTATGCTCCATCGTACGATGCATCGTATGTGCATACAATGAGGCTAATTCAGGTTGGATCGCAAATTGCGATACAACCAGAATTATTACGATCGCCCCACGGATGTATGAGCAGCGCCCACACTTTCTGCGGGGGGGAGGGGGGCGTAGAAAATGTGATGGCCTCTGCCTGTCATTCAGGCAAGGCGGTCGCAGGGTGGGTGGGACGGCAACACTCCGTTTCCAGGGCGGAGATGGAACGTTGCGGGGACGGTGTGGCGCAAACGGGGTGTGGTAGAGCGTGGCGTGATCACGGTGGCTGCATCACTAGTTTCTACAATGAACAAGAAATTGCGATGAGACCACAATTTCTGCTTCATAAAGGGGGAGGGGAGGCGGGCAGAATGCTGGGCGGCCTTGCCCTGCGATGGGTGGCCCCCAGAATGCTAGGAAAAGGAATGCAAATTTTGCTAATTAGCAGAATTTGCAATCCTTACTAAATTAGGCCAAAGGTGCATACAATTATGACGGATAATATGGGCTGCACATATAATTATTTGATGCAACATTTAACCAACAGGGATGCACCTTGCATTGTAATCCTGCCAAAAACACATATGATGTGTACACAATGCGTCACATGATGCGTTGAAATTTTGTCCAGTTGCTAATTGTTTTTGTCCAGTTGCTATTTTTTTGTGTTTGCAACTCTGAATAACCCCCTATGTTTCCGCCGTAGTAATTAGTTATACGGACAGTAGAAAAAGGGAGGTTGCATCATTAAAATGCCAGATTTCAACTGATATACTGTATATTACAAACAGGGCCGGCTCGAGGCATGTTCGACTCGAGCGGCCGCGCAGGGCGCCACCCTTAATGGGCGCCATGCGCTGGCACCGCCATGTCGGAGCCTGGAGCCGGCCCTGATCTCCCCTGCTGTCCCGGCTGACACTGCTGTGTGCGCCGCCGCTGTGTGCGCTATGCGATGCCGGCGTCTGATGTCAGACACCGGCGCCGCTCAGCACGCGCAGACAGCACAGACAGCGGGCGCGCACAGCAGCACTCCCCCTCCCTCGGCACAGCAGGTACTGGGGGCATATGTGGCACTGTTGGGGGCATTTATCTGGCACTGTGGGGGGCATTTATCTGGCACTGTGGGTGGCATTTATCTGGCACTGTGGGGGCATTTATCTGGCACTGTGGGGGGCATTTATCTGGCACTGTGGGTGGCATTTATCTGGCACTGTGGGGGTATTTATCTGGCACTGTGGGGGGCATTCATTTATCTGGCACTGTGGGGGGCATTCATTTATCTGGCACTGTGGGGGGCATTCATTTATCTGGCACTGCGGGGGGACGGGACATTTATCTGTGCACTGTGAGGGGGCATTAATGTATCTGGCACTGTGGGGGCATTTCTGGCACTGTGGGGGCATATCTGCGCTGTGGGGGCATTTATGTATCTGCACTGTGGGGGCATGTATGTATCTGGCACTGTGGGGGCATTTCTGTATCTGGCACTGGGGGGGCATATCGGCACTGGGGGGGTATTTATGTATCTGGCACTGTGGGGGTATATCTGCACTGTGGGGGCACTTATTTATCTGGCACTGGGGGCACTTATTTATCTGGCACTGTGGGGGCATTTATTTATCTGGCACTGTGGGGGGCATTTATTTATCTGGCACTGTGGGGGGCATTTATTTATCTGGCACTGTGGGGGCACATCTGGCACTGGGGGCATTAATGTATCTGGCACTGTGGGGGCATTAATGTATCTGACACTGTGGGGGGCAATAATGCATCTGGCACTGTGTGGGCACTTATGCATCTGGCACTGGGGGCATTTATGCATCTGGCAATGTGTGGGCATTTATATATCTGGCACTGGGGGCATTTATGTATCTGGCCCTGTGGGGGCATATCTGGCACTGTGGGGGCATTTTTATATATGGCACTGTGGGGACATATCTGGCACTGTGTGGGCATTTTTATATCTGGCACTGTGGGGGCACTTATGTATCTGGCACTGTGTGGGCACTTATGTATCTGGCACTGTGGGGGGCATATCTGCACTGTGGAGGCATTTATGTATCTGGCACTGTGGGGGGCATATCTGCACTGTGGAGGCATTTATGTATCTGGCACTTTGGGGGCATTTATGTATCTGAACTGTGGGTGCATATCTGGCACTGTGTGGCCATTTATGTAGCTGGCACTGCTGGGGGGGGCATGTCACGTGTAGCTGGCACTGCTGGGGAGCATGTCGCGTGTAGCTGGCACTGCTGGGGGGCATGTCGCGTGTAGCTGGCACTGCTGGGGGGCATGTCGCGTGTAGCTGGCACTGCTGGGGGGCATGTCACGTGTAGCTGGCACTGCTGGGGGGCATGTCACGTGTAGCTGGCACTGCTGGGGGGCATGTCACGTGTAGCTGGCACTGCTGGGGAGCATGTTATGTAGTGTTCCTGCTAGGCGTCTGTGGCTAGGCAATGTGTCTCAGTTATCTCCCTGGTGCAATGTGTCTCAGTGCTGTGCCTGGCGCAAAGTGTATAGGAGGTTCTACCTGGTGCAGTGTGTATTAGCTGCACTACTGTGTGGTGTAATGCAAATTGCCACTATTATGTGGCCACGTACCTTCCCCACGAAGTAACTCCCCTTAATTTTTGCTGCGCGCCTTCGCCGCGCACTGTCCATGCTTTCACATATAGGTATGGGAACAACAAGCATTATGTACATCATTTTGCCCTCCTAACTTAAAAATGTGCCCTCCCTGTGATCAGCACCATGCCCTAAAAAGTGAACACTATCATGTGTAGCTGGCACTGCTGGGGGGCATGTCATGTGTAGCTGGCACTGCTGCGGGGCATGTCATGTGTAGCTGGCACTGCTGCGGGGCATGTCATGTGTAGCTGGCACTGCTGCGGGGCATGTCATGTGTAGCTGGCACTGCTGCGGGGCATGTCATGTGTAGCTGGCACTGCACATTATGTGTATCTGGCACTATACTGGAGACATTGTGTGTAAAGAACACTACTGTGGCTATGTGAAAGGCTGCTAATTGTGTGAAAATGTGTTTATAGTTTGATGATATGAAGTTACGAGGCCACGCCCACTTTTCCAGAGGCCACACCCACTTTTCCGGGAGCGGCGCGCATGGGGGGGGGGGGGGGGGCGCTTTTACATTTTCTCGCTCAGGGTGCTAGCAGGCCTGGAGCCGGCCCTGATTACAAAAAGGTCTCTGAAGTGACATGGGGGGTCATTCCGAGCTAAATTTAGCACAGCTACGATCGTAAACTCAGACATGCGGGGGGACGTCCAGCACTGGGCTAGCGCGCCCTGCATGTCTGTGCCGCCCCCCACCCCCCTCCGCACAAATACAAAAGCATCGCACAGCGGCAATGCCTTTGTATTTTAGGAGTAACTCCCGGCCAGTGCAGCTCCTGCGGCTGGCCTGGAGTTACTCGTCGCTCCCGCTGGCCACAGCGGCTGCGTGACACATCACGCAGCCACCGCGGCCTGCCCCCCCAACGGTCCAGCCACGCCTGCGTTGGCCTGACCGCTCCCCCTAAACATCGGCTTAACGCCGACGTTCAGCCCCCTCCCGCCCAGAGACCGCTTCTGTCTCAGAGGCGATCGCTGGGCACCGACGACTGCCATGCGCCGGCGCACTGCGGCACCGGTGTATGCGCAGTTCCGACCCGATCGCTGCGCTGTGACAAACTGCAGCGAGCGATCGGGTCGGAATGAGCCCTATGGCTATTGCTATAGATTAATTGTAATCTGGGCAGAGTGTTTGTTCTCATTACCGTTTCCTTTTGTGAGCAGTGTCATGATCGGTATTTCCGCCCTATGTCCGAAATCATCAGCTTGGGTGATGAGAGCGTCCTTCACCGCTTTGTATCCAGCAATTATCACCACCTTCTTGGGTCCAAACTGTACAGTAAAGACTTCTCCATATTTCTCAGAAAGCTGCAAAATATTACCATGTGCAATTGAATGAAAGTTTAACATTTTCCCTTCAGTCAAAGCATTTTCAAAAAGTACTATCTCCTATATAATTGCCCAGATCTGTCACTCTGTGACTGTGTGGCTAACGCTGGGCGGAGTCACAGTCACAGAGTCACAGAGCTAGGCCAATTGGAGGAGGAGGAGGAGGACGGCACCCCTCAGTCAGTCAGAGCTGCCGCTGTATGTATGGCCGCTCTGTCCCCCGCCCCCACCTCCTCCTCTCTCCCCGGCTCCATCTCCTCCTGCCCGACCATCGGAGACTCCCTGGCTCTCACTGCTGCCACGGACCACACGCTCCCCTGATACACTGCACTGCTGAACTACATGCATAAACTGCACACATTACATATATATATATATATATATATATACACACATACATACACTACACTACATATACTGCTGCACTACATAAATACACTACACACATTATATATATATATATATATATATATATATATATATATATATATATATACACACATAAAAGGGAATGTCCCACATTCTCACCCAACCAAAACAACCGCTGAGGTGCCAATCAGAGTCTCATCCCACAAAGGAATGAACCCATGGTACAGTGCAGAGTTTTCCACTAACCGTGGAAATGATAGCACTCTCCAGACAAAAATCAATGAAGTCAAAATAATATCTTTACTTATAAAAATCAAAAAACAGTTCCACATATAATGGTAATCTCTGACCAACGTTTCGGTCCCCAATCAGGACCTTTCTCAAGGTATCCAACAATCCAGCTGTGTCAAAGAGTCAAAAATATGCAGTTTACATGGAGTGGAACCAGACAAGCAGAACACGCCTCCCAGGCCTGTGTTAAATACCCAACAAACCAGGAAGTGACACCAGATCACTTCTGCTGCTCACAGCTGCATTCCAAAGGGCGGAAGTGACATCACTTCCGGCCATATATACATCACTTCCTGTCAAGGCTGCTTGGTTAAATCAACAATTCTGTACATTTGTATAACAGTGTAGATACAATGTCAGGGGGCATATAACACATATAAGTAGCCTTTACTGGTCACCATCTCCAAAATTTCCACGGGACCGGCGCAAGCTTAATGTGTGCCGGTCACCATGGAAACCACTCGGTACCCCGCGACGTCACTTCCGGGTGCGCGTACAAGTAAATTGTGTCGCACTGCCACACTGGTGATCGGGGCCCTGAGGGACATAATAGAGTATTCTGTACACCAATTACTTAAGGCATAATATAAAACTGCTGACGGGCATTGGAGTGCCGCAGGTTGCCATGGTGACACCAGGGTCACCGTAACGTCACTTCCGGGGGTGCGGTCACAGCAAGCTGTGGCATGTAACCATGGTGACTGCCGGTTTCTTATCGTGCAGCCAACAGTGTAGTGGGCAATCCACCAAAAGCAAATCAGTATGAGTAATAATAAATTTATACAGGGGCTAATACATAACACTACACATTTGGGCATAGCAGAGACCTGGGAGTGTACACAGCACAAAGTATAACATTGGATAGAAAAATATACACCAGATTCAGTTATATAATATATATGAAAAATAACATATCTTACTGTACCAATCTAACTACTATTATATTTTATTTTATTTTCATATTTTTATATATTTTTTTAGATTTTTTTTATTTTTATATATTTTATAAAAGAAGGACTAATAAACTAAAGTCTACCTACCACCATACAAACAACTTGTACTACCCAACTATTTATTTAAGAAAAATGGAAAGCGGAATATTTTCGTTCATCCCTTTTGGGGCGATAGTGTCCAATCGATGAATCCAGTAGCTCTCTTTCTTACGCAAAGAGAGCATGCGATCGCCACCGCATACCAGTGGCGGAATCCAGTCTATAAGCTTAGAGTGGAGGTTTGATACTTGATGACGATGGTTCAAAAAATGTCGTGGTACTGGTTGCTCTGCTGTGCCAGATTCTATTGCCTGATGTATCGTTGTACGATGGTTTGCCATCCGATCGTGAAAGCGTCTTGTGGGCATACCCACATAATAAAGGCCACAGGGACAGGTCAAGATATAAATAACGAAGTCCATAGTGCAATGGAGTTTGAATTTGATATCAATCGGCCAACCAGAATGGGGATGTGGAAATGTGGATCCAATGAGCATGCTCCTACAGGTAACACAGCCAGTACATTTATAGCATCCCGGTGTTCCTTCATACAGCCATTTAGTTGAAGGGGCCTTCTGTGGGTGTACCAGCGGTCTAAGTAGCAATTGTTTGAGATTTGGTGCCCTCCTATAGGCCATCAGTGGTGGTCTAGTTGCTTTTAAATTTAAATGCGTGTCTGTGGTGAGAATCGGACAATGTTTTCGGATAGAGCTGCCACATTTGTTGGAGAAATTGTCAAAAGTACTTGCAAACACCATGAGACTGACTTGCCCAGGTGGCTTTTCACTGACGTCCGAGCCCTGGAACCTGTGTCTGGCCCTGTTCAAACATTGTTGGATAATTGTATCACTGTACCCACGTTCACGAAATCGAGTTGTACACTCACGCAATTGTTCTTCCATTGTTTCCATCTTAGTGTTGTTTCTCATTACTCGCAAAAATTGAGATACCGGTAGATTGTCTTTAAGTGCTGGTGGATGTTGGCTACTTGCCAGTAGCAGAGTATTCCTGTCAGTTGGTTTCCTGAAAAGACTCGTTTGAATAATGCCATCTTCTACCGTTATATTGATGTCAAGAAAGCTCATCTGGGAAACACTTGATGAACTAGTAAATTTAACTGGCTTATCCAGAGCATTTAGGGCTGTAACTATATCATTAAAGGTATCTGCAGTGCCTATCCATAGCATGAACACGTCGTCGATGAAGCGTTTGTAGAATGCAATTTGTGGTCCATATATAGGAAGAATATGTGTCTGTTCAAAAGCTGGCATAAAGATATTTGCATACGACGGTGCCAGGTTAGAACCCATCGCTGTTCCTGAGCGCTGTATGAAGTACTCGTCACGATACATGAAGTGGTTACATTTTAGTACCAGTTCTGCCAGCTCTAGTAGGAACTCTCCAGGTGGCCCATCCGGTGGATATTGTCTCAGGGATTCCGCAAGTGCCTGTAGCCCTTGGTCATGGGGAATAACCGTGTATAAAGAACACACATCCATGGTTGCCAACAGCATTGTGTCCATTCCTGATTGGATACTGGAGAGTTTTTGCAAAAAATCCGATGAGTCCTTTATGAAGCTATCGCTCTGTTGCACTATGGTCTGCAAAAAGGAATCCACATATATTGCCAATGGTTGCAATAGTGAGTTCCGGGCTGATATTATCGGCCTGCCTGGTGGGTGAGAGAGGGTTTTATGTATTTTGGGAAGGGTATAAATAATCGGGCAAACCGGATGTTCAACTGTCAGAAAATCAAAAGTATTCTTATCAATCCATTTGCAACCCAAGCCCCTTTGTAGGGTACAATCCACCGTGGCTTTAAAGCCTCCAATGGGATTTGTCTTTTGGCTGCTGTAGGTGGTACTATCAGAGAGTTGTCTCGTGATTTCCGCATTGTAGTCGGTCCAATCCTGAACCAATACCGCTCCACCCTTATCAGCTGGTCTAATGACAATACTGGAATCTTGTTTCAAAGAAACCAATGCCTGTTTCTCTGCTTTTGTTAGATTGTCTAATCGTGTATTAGGTGTGGCCGTATGCATATCATGTTCAACCACCCGTCATTCTGTACTGCGGGACTCTGCCTGACATAATGTGTACAACATGCTCTACCTGGCGTAATGTGTATAATGTGCTCTGCCTGGCCTAATGTGTACAATGTGCTCTGTCTGACATAATCTGTATAACGTGCTCTGCCTGGCGTAATGTGTATAACATGCTCTGCCTGGCGTAATGTGTATAACGTGCTCTACCTGGTGTAATGTGTATAACGTGCTCTGCCTGGCCTCATGTGTATAATGTGCTCTACCTGGGGGGGGGGGGGAGCCTGCCTATTTTGTCAGTCCCGGGCCCCACAATTTCGGGTGGCAGCCCTGTTACTCATACTGATTTGCTTTTGGTGGATTGCCCACTACCCTTTTGGCTGCACGATAAGAAACCAGCAGTCACCATGGTTACATGGCACAGCTTGTTGTGACCGCACCCCCGGAAGTGACGTTCGGGTGACCCTGGTGTCACCATGACAACCCGCAGCGCCCCAATACCTGTCAGCAGTTTTATATTATGCCTTAAGTAATTGGTGTACAGAATGTCCCTCAGGGCCCCGATCACCAGTGTGGCAGTGCAACACAATTTACTTGTGCTCACACCCGGAAGTGATGTCGCGGGGTGTTTTGTTCATACGTTTGTAAATCCTGTCATCAGGACACAGAGACATGTGAGTTCACTGCTGTGCTGTTTATTCCCTCCAACTCCAGGCACACTGTACACTAGACCACCCACTTCCCAGCATTCCCCTGGTCCCAGGGACCATCACTAAAGATTCAGGCTTACACCTATTAGTAAGGGAGTGTCTACAAATATTAATACACTAACATCACATCCTCTTTTCTTTAAAGATAAGCCCTGTACGCTTCAATGCAATAATTAACAACGTCATATTAAGAACATCATCTAACACGTTTCAATGAGTCTCTCAAGTCTGCGTATTTCCCTTTTGGGTCTTTCACACACAGTCTGTGTTTCATCGACCATGTTGGACCTCTAGAATTGTGGTTGGTTCACCATTATCAGGATCATCATACATGTCAGATGAAGGGTATTCTTCAGTCATGTTGTCGTAATTATGGTTAGGTTGAGATCTTAAATCCACCCGATTTCTTCTTACTTCCATTCCATGCTCTGTACGTATAGTATAAGATCTTGGTGCTACTTGTGCTTGCGCAATACCTTTCTGCACCCAAATACCTTCCTCGTGATCTCTGAGACGGACTTGGTCACCTGATTTTAGATCAGATAAGCTTTTTGCTCGCCTGTCATGGAACAGTTTCTGTTTCGCCTGTTGACGTTCCTTACTCAGTCTGACCAATGCTGAGTTATGTGTATTAAGCAGTTCATCATGTATCGGGAGATTTGCTCTAATCCTCCTTCCCATCAGCATTTGTGCAGGAGAAAGTCAATTCTGTAAAGGTGTACTGCGGTAGATTAAAAGACTTTTGTAGAAATCTTCTTTACCTTCTTGAGCTTTTTTCATGAGACTCTTTACAGTTTTTACTGAACTTTCCACCAACCCATTTGAGCGTGTATAGTGGGGATTTGACGTAGTATGGACAAATTCCCACTCATCAGCAAATTGTCTAAATTCAGCACTGGAAACCTGAGGACCATTGTCAGTGAACACTTCCATAGGAACACCATGCCTTGCAAAGATTGACTTCATGCAATTGATTACGGCTTTACTAGTAGTTGTATGTAGTGTCTTCACCTCAGGGTAGTTAGAGTAATAATCAGTCACGACAATGTACGTTTTCCCATTACAATCAAACAAATCTGCGCCAACTTTCTGGTACGGTCTCTCTGGCACTGTGTGAGGACTCAGTGGCTCGACTTGTTGCTTCGGTCTATACGTAAGACATAATTCACATGTAGCTGTAGTCTGTGCTATGTCTTGGTTCATTCTTGGCCAATACATAACTTCACGCGCTCTCCGCTTACATTTTTCTTCTCCTAAGTGGCCTTCATGTATCTTGCACAGCATAGTTTTTATTAGGCGTGCAGGTATGACAAACCTATTGCCTTTGTAAATAATACATCGACAACTGTAAGGTCACTGCGGTACATCCAATAATCATGGATAGACAGCGGGCACGCATGTTTTTCTGCTGGCCAACCTTTCGGAATGATATCTTTCAACACTTTCATTGTGTCATCTGTCTCAGTTCCTTTCCTAATCTGTTCTTGTCTTGCAAGAGACACTGGTAGAGAAGCTACGATCAAATTAACATAGGCTTCTATCTCTTCATCCATCAGACTTTTGGAACCTTTACTTTTGTCCATAGCACGAGAAAGTGTATCAGCAATGTACATGTATTTGCCGGGACAGTACAGCAAGTGTACATCATATTTCTGTAGTCTGATAAGCATTCGTTGAATTCTCATGGGACAGTCATGTAATGATTTAGTCATCATAGCTACCAATGGCTTGTGGTCTGTTTCCACTGTAAATGTTTGACCATATACAAACTGATGAAATCGCTCACATGCATATGTGATCGCTAGAAGTTCTTTTTCTATCTGAGCATACCTTGTTTCAGCACTTGTCAGTGCTCTTGATGCATAGATTACTGGTTGCCATGTATCCTCATGTTCTTGTAACAGCACTGAGCCTAGGCCAAATTGCGAAGCATCTGCTGAAATTCTTATTCTTTTCGCAGGATCAAAGAATTTTAGCACTGGTTGCTCTGTAATGATCTGTTTCAAGTTTTCCCAACTTTCTTCTTGTTCATGTGATCACATCCACTCGTTATCTTTGTCCAACAACCATCTAAGAGAGGCTGTTCGTTCAGAGAGTTGAGAAATAAACTTTCCTAAGTAAGTAATCATTCCTAGGAATCTTCTGACGTCGTCTTTGTTGTTAGGACGTTCCATGTTCACTATGGCTGATATTTTCTTTGGGTCTGGTTTTACACCTTGATCCGAGACCACGTTGCCCATAAAGGTAAGTGTATTCACGCCAAATTCACATTTGTCCTTGTTTAGCTTTAGATTCACTTTCTTGACAAGTTCCATTACTTGTCTCAATCTAGAATCATGTTCTTCCTTTGTAGATCCCCAGACAATAATGTCATCCATCATTGTTTCAACACCTGGAATATGTTCAAAAATCATGTGTATCTTTTTGTGATATACTTCTGGAGCAGACAATATTCCATATGGTAGTCGAAGAAATTTGTATCGACCTTCTGGTGTATTAAATGTACAAAGCTTTGAGCTGGCCTCATCTAGCATCATTTGCCAGAATCCTGAAGATGCGTCCAATTTACTGAACCATTTTGCTCCCACAAATTGCGACATGATTTCATCTCTGGTTGGTAGTTTGAAATGTTCTCGTTTAATAGCTTTGTTTAAATCTCTGGGGTCTAGACATATTCTGAGTTGTCCATTTTTCTTTTCAACAATTACTAAGGAGCTTACCCATTCAGTAGGCTCATCAACTTTCTGTATCACACCCATCCATGTGATTTAACTCTTGTTTCAGTTTTTCTCTCAGCGCAAACGGCACTTTTCTACAGGTGTGTATCACTGAAGAAACTTGCGTGTCTATATTTATTTTATGCTCTCCAGGCAAACAACCTAGACCTTCAAACAAGTCTCTGTATTCTGTAAACATCGATTTGCAGTCATCTTCTACTTGTGATGTCACCATAAAAACTTTCTTTAGCAAGCTTAGTTTCTCACAAGAACTTAATCCTAGAATCGGTTGCACATTTTTATCCACAATCAGTAGAGATGTTTTAAACTGTTGTCCCTTATATTTCAGTGTCACTAAGCATGTACCTTTCACAGGAATTTCCTCCCCAGTGTACCCTGTAACTTTCACTTTGGCTGGGTGCAATTTAGGTTTTACTCTTAAAGTGTTATAGTCTTGAAATGATATTAAATTCACCTGCGCACCAGTATCAAGCTTAAAGGGAATGACAATCTCGTTCACAGTTAAAGGGACAATCCATTCTTTCTTATCTGCACTGCAAAGTTCAATGCAATCCACAAAGAATTCATCTGTTTGTTTAACAGCATGCACTTTGGTTGTTTTACTTTTAATTTTACAGCATTTGGCAAAGTGATTAAGTCTACCACATTTCATGCAGGTTTTACCATAAGCAGGGCACATTTTAGGATTGTGAGCATTTCCACATCTACTACACATTTCTTTATTAGACTGTGGATTAGACTGCTTCATTCTTGAGAATGGAGGTTTGCATGGCTCTGTTTCCTGCACTACATGCACATCAGCATCAACTTCCTTGTGTAACTTTTTAGCTTGAAATCTAGTTATTTCTGCAGATCTGCACATAGTCACTGACTTGTCTAGTGTTAGGTCTTGCTCTCTCAGCAATCTCTCTCTGAGTCCATTATCAGGTATTCCACAGACAATACGATCTCTAATCAGTGAATCCTTTAAATCACCAAACTCACAGGTTTTACTTTTACTGAGTGATTGCAGCTGTGTAACATACTGATCAAATCCATCTACAGACTTCTGATCACATGTGAAAAACTTACCGGTATATCTTTCATATGTCACATTTTTCCTTGGCACAAAGTAATCTTCAAACTTTTGCATTATAGAAGATAGCACCATATTCTGCCCCTCAGCAAACTGAAAACTATTATAAATTTCCAGCGCATCCTCTCCTATCACATGGAGGAAAATGGATGCCTTCGTTTTGTCAGTCTCTGAATCAGCTCCACATGCAGCAAGATATATATTAAACCTTTGCTTAAATCTTTTCCAGTTTTCAGACAAGTTACCAGACATCAGCATGCCGGTTGGAGGAGCCAGTTTATCCATGGTTACTCACTGTTTGAAGATAGCAGCACACGGCAGGCTTTGCAGACACTGAGTATCACAGCCACAGACTTCTGCAGGATTCTGTCACACTCTGAGAGCACTAGCAGTCCAAGTTACACTTCTTCTGACACCATGTTTTGTTCATATGTTTGTAAATCCTGTCATCAGGACACAGAGACATGTGAGTTCACTGCTGTGCTGTTTATTCCCTCCAACTCCAGGCACACTGCACACTAGACCACCCACTTCCCAGCATCCCCCTGGTCCCAGGGACCATCACTTAAGATTCAGGCTTACACCTATTAGTAAGGGAGTGTCTACAAATATTAATACACTAACATCACACGGGGTACAGAGTGGTTTCCATGGTGACCGGCGCATATTAAGCTTGCGCCGGTCCCGTGGAAATTTTGGAGATGGTGACCAGTAAAGGCTGCTTTTATGTGTTATATGCCCCCTGACATTGTATCTACACTGTTATACAAATGTACAGTATTGTTGATTTAACCAAGCAGCCTTGATAGGGAGTGATGTACATTTGGCCGGAAGTGATGTCACTTCCGCCCTTTGGAATGCAGCTGTGAGCAGCAGAAGTGATCTGGTGTCACTTCCTGGTTTGTTGGGTATTTAACAGAGGCCTGGGAGGCGTGTTCTGCTTGTCTGGTTCCACTCCATGTAAACTGCATATTTTTGACTCTTTGACACAGCTGGATTGTTGGATACCTTGAGAAAGGTCCTGATTGGGGACTGAAACTTTGCTGAGAGATAACCATTATATGTGAAACTGTTTTTTATTTTTTATAAGTAAAGATACTATTTTGACTTCATTGATTTTTGTCTGGAGAGTGCTATCACTTCCACGGTTAGTGGAAAACTCTGCACTATATATACACATACATACACTGCACTGCTGCACTACATACATACACTGCACACATTACATACAGTATAGACATACATATACACTTCACACATTGCATACATACATCATACACTGCATTACTATACATACACTGCATTACTACACACCATACATACACTGCACACCATACCTCACCCATCAATGGCACCCCCACACCCACGGCACCTCCGGACCCCCTACCCTACCGGCGACACCACCACACCCGTCCCTTCCCCAACCGCACCACCCCTGCAACCGTCCCTCCCCCACCCACGGCACCCCCACACCCGCCATCCACCACTCCACTGCTACTGCCACCCGCAGCACCCCCGCAACCGCCCCTCCCCCACCCACGGCACCCCCCGGACCCCATTCCCCAGTCGCCTCTCCCTCACACCCGCTACTCCCCCAACCACAGCACCTACTATTCATTGTCCCCTACGTGCGCTGTTCATGCTGTTACAAGGGCTACGTCCTTTGTTCGTGCAATATTTAACCACTCACAATATTATGATTGGAAGTAATACTCCATATAATCTACATATTGCACGGCCGAAGGGCGTGCAAGGGTTAAGGGGGCGTAGCCCCTTGCGATGGTGTGAAGAGCGGCCGTAGGGCGTGATGAGTCACCTAGTTATCTATAGACTCCTTGTTCATCCTTTGAGATCACATCAGTTTTCTAAGGGGGTAATTCAGAGGTGATCGCAGCAGCAAATTTGTTAGCAGTTGGGCAAAACCATGGGGGTAATTCTGAGTTGATCGCAGCAGGTTTTTTGTTAGCAGTTGGGCAAAACCATGTGCACTGCAGGGGAGGCAGATATAACATGTGCAAAGAGAGTTAGATTTGGTTAGGTTATTTTGTTTTTGTGCAGGGTAAATACTGGCTGCTTTATTTTTACACTGCAATTTAGATTTCAGTTTGAACAAACCCCACCCAAATCTAAAGGGCCCCATGCGACATGTCCGACCATTATGTTGCAGGTGATCACCCCGGCAGCCTCCCGGGCAGCAGGATCGCCCAACATACATTGCATGCTGTCCTTTTACATACAATGTTTCTTGGGCAATCCCAGCCATTCCTGCGGGGTCGGAAATGATCGCTAGTGCAGCACGGTCAATCTGGAGGATCCGATCCGATGCTCATGGAAACGCGCATCGAATCGGATTGGAAACACCTCCAAAATGCCCGATTTCATCCGATATATCGGGCCGAATGCCCAAAACCAGATGAAATCGGGCATTATTGTTCTAAGGTATGGGGACCTTAACTCTCTCTGCACATGTTATATCTGCCCCCCCCTGCAGTGCACATGGTTTTGCCCAACTGCTAGCAAATTTGCTGCTGCGATCAACTCTGAATAACCCCTAAGTGTACACAATAAAAAGAATACTGCTCCAGCAGCGCTATAGATGACAAGGTATACTCCTATCCTTCCAGCTCCAGATGTGGTTCTCTCAGTGTGTCTCACACAGCATTTTTCCAGCAATATGCATCAAATTCTGAGGTATAATCTCCTCACACCAGCAGGATAATTTGAAGCAACTAAAAATAGTAATAACGTGTAATCCATTAAAAAACATATAAAAGACAAAAGTCACTTGGAATAAAATATTGGCAATTATACATTAACAGAATCCAACAATGGCTGTAAAAATAGTAATTACCAACTAGTGGAAAGAACTGGCAACAGTGAGTTTTTAATGAGCATATATCAAACCGGTTCTTCCTGTTGCTGCCCTGGGTCTCTATTCTGGCCCCCATTTCAGTCCACAAACACTGGAAGAACAAAATAGTGGCTTACCTTGAGAAAGACACAAGGAGGGTCGGAACGCTTGAGCGCTGCACATAATTACAGTGATTGTATGTCTTTCATCCAACATTTGTGGACTGAAATGGAAACTAGAAGGGAGACCGAGGACTGCAGCTGGGAGAACCTGTTTGGATCGCCTCCTGCTCCATTCAGTGCCTTTGACACAATATATCTCTAATAATTTGCTGAATGTGAGTAGAAATGCATTGTGTTTGCCATATGGTCTCAAAAACCTTTAAAATGGCATTTTTTAAACATAAATCTAATGCAAGAGGCAGGGGCGTTTTAATAGAGGAGGGGAGCCGCATGCAGCCTCCGGCGCGGACCCCCTCCTCTCCGGCAGCAGTAGACTCTGGCATAATGCCAGAATCTGCTGCGCATGTGCAAGTCTCCGGGAACATGGCGCCCGCGCCTTGTTCCCGGGGACATCTCCAGTGCGCATTTCCTGAGTAATTTCTGTCCGCAGTGCAGGGCCGACATTGCGGAGAGGTAAGTATAATATATGGGTGCAGTGTGTGCGGCGTGGGCAGGGGCGGTGCAAGGTAATTTGGCACCCTAGGCAAAACTAATGCACCCCCCTCACTCTGTGTCTCTCAGCCACATACCCTTCATTGTTACTCAAACTGCCCTGCCCCCCCTTTATTCTGTGCCTCTCAGCACTCCCCCCCCCCCCCATCACTATGTCTCTCAGCAACCCTCCCCTTGTTCACTGGCAGCTACTCTGTCTAACATGTGTGTCTCTGAGCCGTGGGCGCAGAGGACTGTAATGTCGGCTTCACGCTCCCCGGTTTCGGCAGCTTGGCAAAGTGGGAGGCAGTGGTAATGGTGGACAGGAACCAGGGCTGCCATTAGAAATTGTGGGGTATGGGACTGACAAAATAGGCAGGGACCCCTTTTAGAGGGTGTGGCCTGTACCATGGAGTATGTATATTTCATTTTGTCTGTATGAATTCTATTGGTATCATGACTCCACCTCTATATGATTTGTATTGTGCTACCCCCTCATCTGTATATTCTGTACCGTGCCTTTTATCTTCTTCATCTGTATGTCCTGCATTGTACAGTCTATCCCTCTCACCACCTATATGTTCTGCATTGTGCTGTCCCATCCATCTGTATGACCAATATTGTGCAGTCTGACTGTCCTCATATGTATGTCCTGCTTTGTGCTGTCCCCCATCTATATTTCCTCTGTATTGTGCTGTCCATCCGTCCCCATATATATGTTCTGTATTGTGTTGTCCGTCCGTCCCCATATGTATTCTGTTTTGTGCTGTCCATCTGCCCCATAAGTATGTTCTGTATTGTGATGTCTGTGCCCCCATCTCTTTGTCTTGCATTGCGCTGACCCCCCATCCGTATGTTTTACATTGAGCTGTCTGTCCTGTCTCCAGCTGTATTTTCTGCATTGTGCTGACCGCCCTCTCCGCATCTGTGCGTGCTGCATTGTGGTGTTGGCCCCCACCTCATCTGTACATACTGCACTATGCTGCCCCATAATATATATATATATATATATACACATACATACATACACGTACTCACCAGCATGTGTACACTTCAGCCCGCTGATGTTGCCAGATGATGTCATATGCCTTCAATGGGATGGCCACCTGGCCGTCAACCCTCTGCATCCATTGCCAGAACAGCACCCCCTGCCCTCCTACACCAGTACATCATTGTGACATTTTAGTGTCTAACCAGTACCTCCGGCACAGGAATTTGGAACAAATGTAAACAAAAACACCATGTGACCCGCCTATGTCAATTAAACTGTAAGCTTCCAAGACAGACTGCAGACTAATAAGAGACAACATGAGAAAAGACCCTGATTCACCTTGACAAAGGGGCGATCCAGACCCAAAACGTTGGGTATAGATCTGAATACACTAATGGCCCGTACACACTGGCCGATATATCGGCCGTTCTCTTGAACGGACGATATAACGCGGGTCCGTAAGCCAGTGTGTACGGCCGATACGTCTGTGAACTCCGTAGTTCACAGACGTATCTTGTCGGCCCCGCAGCACAGCCGACGGCCAATATATCTACCGATATATTGGCGCGCCGCTGTGTGTGTACGGGTGACATGCTGCGGCGGCCGGCGGTGATTGACAGCTGAACTGGGCGGGCGTGTGTACACGCCCGCCCAGTTCATGACATCAGTCCCCGATGGATCGGGCAGTGTGTATGCTCAACACACTGCCCGATCCGTCCATAGATATATCTGCCGATCAATTGATCGGCAGATATATCTTCCATTGTGTACCCACCTTTAGTTAAATTTAAAACTCAGAGTGCCGCTGTGTGTTCTTATGAAAAATTATTTATTTGGATCCAGAGGGCACCGAAGCAGATGATTCTCAGAGGGATAGTACTGGTCCGGTGTGACATTTAGATATATATATAAAACTAAACCATGATATGTTGCTGTACTTGGCTTGTTATGGCCTCTCCAGCTGTGATAACACTACAAGTCCCAGCACATTTAGCTGACAAGATCTGCTGGGACTTGTAGTCCCACTACATCTGGAGAGATGCAGTCAGCAATCAAATTACTCGCCTAGACTGTTTACTTGTTCTTAAACAGCTCAAGTACCTGAGCTGTCCCCAACTGCATAGGACCGATCTGTCAAGGATGGTAACCCGCCTGAATAATCAACGCTGCAGCCTCCTCTCAGTCTCGTCTGCCTTTTACATGGGGGAAGGACTACAGACTCGGGTACCGTGGCGCCCGCCGCATGTGCTGCTGGGAAGATAGGGTAGGGGAGGAGCGCCCGCTCTCCCGGCCTATACTCTGCTGTGAATTACCTGCTTCAGCTGCGCTGTGTGCGATCCGGGGATGAGGGTGATCGTCACATGCAGACTAGGATGGTCCTGTCCCTGTGCACATGGGCAGACCCCCTTCTCTGTCAGGGCGGGATGAAGTCATCCCTTGACGGCGGCTCTGACCAGGACACAGGTGTAAAGTGTGCGGCGGGCGCCACGGTACCCGAGCGTACCCGCCCGCATACTTGCACCACTGGGCGGCAATGTTTCTACATTAGTGTGTGTGCCCGTTTTGCACACCTATGAAACCACTGCTTTCTTTTCGTTGCAGCCTCAGTGGGCCGCCCCTTCATGTCCCCCGCCCATAGGCAGCTGCCTAAAGCTGCCTAGTGGAAGCGCCGGCTCTGGGCGTGGGTGCTCCTGGACCCAGGGTCCCGTTTGCACCGCACAAACTGCATCCATTATAAAAACGCCTATGGCTAGTGGCATCTTGGCTACTATCCCATTACAGTTAGGGAATAGAGATATGTAGAAGTGATCCAAGCTGTAAAAATAGAGCGCAGTTAAACACGGTTTTACATTGTCTCAAATGAAAGTATGTAGACAAGTCATACAAGGGTTACAGTATAGATGAGTAGGCTCTGTTTTCCGAAAACCGAGCCCATCTAAAACTTCATAGATCCAAGGGAATCTGAGCACTAGCTCAGGTTTTCCCGCCAGGCTCGGATACCAAAACGAGGCAAAACGTCATCATCCCAGTGTCGTATTTTTACAGGTTTTAGATTTGAGATACGTGCCTGCAGCGGTAATTCGGACGCCATTTCACAGCAGGAAAATAGGAATTTAATACCTACCAGTAAATCCTTTTCTCGTAGTCCATAGGGGATACTGGGATGGTCTTAGTACCATGGGGTATAGATGGGGTCCATTGGAGCCTGGCACTTTAAAAAATTCTTCTGAGTGTGCTGGCTCCTCCCCTCTATGCCCCTCCTGCAGACTCAGTCTAGGTAAACTGTGCCCAAGGAGACGGACATACTTTGAGAGAAGGAAAATAGACAAGAAAGGTGGTGAGAACCGAACCAGCACACAGCACAACAAGAGGATAGCCATGCTAATCACAACTTGAAACAAGGGACACCAACAGCAGACCCAACCAAGAACACAAGAACAAAGCTTGCAGGAAACACCTGTGGGTGAAGGCATCATTCCCCTGGGTGCAGATTGTGTCTGCTGAAGAAGTCCGCTTTCCAGTTGTCCACTCCCGGAATGAAAATGGCCACCATCTTGCCTAATAGGCGGATGCAATGATGCACCAAGATCTTGTGTGGTTTCAGAACTGAGCGGACCATAGACTGGATTGTCAAGGCTTTGTCCATAGGCAGGAACACCTTTTGAGACACTGTGTCCAGTATCATCCCTGGGAACTGAAGTCTGCGCAGGTTCCAGGAGTGATTTTTGTAGTTTGAGAATCCATCCGTGACTTATGAGAAGTTGCGTCGTCAGTTTGATGCTTTCCAATAACCAAGTCCTGGACACAGCTTTTATGAAGAGATCGTCCAAGTACGGAATGATGTTCACCCCCAACAAGCGGAGTTGCAGCATCATCTCCATCATAACCTTCATGAACACTCTCGGTGCCGTGAAGAGACCAAAAGGTAAGGTCCGAAAGTGGAAGTGGCTATCCTGCAGCACAAATCTGAGGTAAGCCTGATGAGGCGGCCAGATCGGGATATGAAGGTACGCATCCATGGATACCAGGAACTCCCCTTCCTCTAGGCCAGAGACCACCACTTTCAGAGATTCCATTTTGAACATGAACACCCATAGGTATGGGTTCAGAGATTTGAGATTCAAGATCGGCCGTCCGGCTTCGGTACCATGAACAGGCTTTAATAAAATCCTTTGTTTCGAAGTAGAGGCGGGACTGGGACAATAACCTGCATTAAGAGCAGTTTTTGTATGGCATCTTGCAAGGTAACTCTTGCCACATGTGAAACTAGTAAGCCCGATTTGAAGAATCGGTGAGGAGGGAGTGTCTGAAACTCCAACCGGTATCCTTGTGAGATTAGGTCTCTCACCCAAGGATCCCGGCAAGACTCCACCCAAACCTGTTGGAAATATTAAAGTCGAGCACCCACCTGCAGCTGGGGCCAACCGTCACGCGGAGGGCTTTGTTGAGGAAGAATCTGAATTCTGCTCCAGTGATCCAGCAGCCGCTGGTCTGCAAGGTTTACCTCAATTTCCTCTACCCGCATTTGAGGCACACCTAGCTCTGCCTCTGAATCAGGCCACATGAAACAACTGTAGAGAGGGTCCGGGGTAAGCCCGTCTTGCCGGAGGAGCCCCAGACAGCAGATTGTGAAATCCACTTGTTTAGTTCCTCACCAAACAGAGCCTTCGCCCGTGAAGGGAAGATTCTCCATGCCCCTTTTGGACTCAGCATCAACTGTCCACTGTCGCAGCCATAGCGCCCTGCGAGCCGACACAGCCATAGCTGTGGCGCATGAGTTCATTAGGCCAATCTCCTTGATTGCCTCACTCATGAAGTTAGCAGAATCCTGAATATATTGTAGGAGCGTCAGGAATTCATCCTGAGCCATAGTGTCAAAATCCTATCACATTATCAGACCATTTAACAATGGCCCTTGTGATCCAACCACAAGCAATGGTGGGTCTTTGTGCGACTCCCACTGCAGTATAAATGGATTTGAGTGTAGTCTCAATCTTACGATCGGCAGGGTCTTTTAAGGAGATAGCACCAGGTACAGGCAGTACAATTTTACGTGACAGCCTGGACACTGAGGTATCCACAGCTGGAAGATTCTAGCACACCTTCTTATCCTCATGGGGGGAAAGGGAAGGAGGTTAACAACTGCTTAGGGGTTTGAAATTTCTTTTCAGGATTAACCCATGTTTCTTTAAAAGGTGTGTTTAATTCCACAGAGACAGGAAAGGTGGCAGTAGACTTTTTTTATATATATATATATATATATATATATATATTAAAAAGCAATTCCTCACCAGGTTCTGCCTGTTTATCAGGGATATTCAGGACCTCCCTAATAGAATAAAGCAGGGCTTCCACACTCTGAGACAGAGTACTATCTCCTTTATCAACCTCTACTTCCCCTTCCTCCAAATCTGGCATGTCATTATCAGAGTCAGACTGGAGCACATGGGGCAGCATGCGTTTCTGGGAAACAAGCAGAGGTGGTTGAGAGGCAGGTCTGAGGTCTGAAGTGTGAACCAGAAAATCATCCATAGATTTTTTTAAACACTTGTCTTTCCTGCCTGGCACTAGCCAGTTTAGATGATATGTTAGAAATCATCCCTTTAATTGAATCCAGCCATTCTGGTTCCTATGTGCTGTTTCCCTGTAAAGGGAGACTGCACTGAGTACACAACAGAGACCCCCCTGGGGTGTGGGAAAACTTTGTGTTACAGGACTTATAGGTCCCAGCAATCGGTTACCTGGAGAGACAGTTTTTCAGGGATATTCTCCTCCTCTCTGTTAGTGAATAATGCCAACTTGTGCAGTGTGCAAACGGGGCTATAAGGGATGCAGAGACATCAGAACCTCCCCAGTGGATAAGTGAGTGGGTATTACCCAAGACTTTTAAAATTATATATTGTCCTGGCCAGGACTAAGAACCATTGCTAAAAGCGCTTATTTCAATGCATGGAATCCTCCCAATGAGAGACTATTGTTATTAAATCCACATTGGTGGAAACTAGAGGACTTTGTCCAGCTGTGGATCCTTTTATCAATTACACAGTCGTTAGGATAAAGAATAAGTATGAGGCTCTAAATATAATGGTCGTTCCTGGTCTTCTATCTTTTTTTATATAATAAGAATTGGTTTATATATCCCAATTGTGGTTAATGCTGGCCGGTATTTATTAAATACTAATTGATTGTATGTACATTTTTTAGATTTGTTTTAATTTAAATAGTACATTTGTCACATCCAAGTCTCCTGTCAGCGCTGTCTTTTTTCTATATTTTTCTTTTGTATCTTCCAGGGAGTAGTATAGCCCTGGACTAGATGGCAGCAGATTGAGAATTGGATGTGAACTGGATTCTGATTGGGTTAATTTTGATTTTTCTATATACATAATAGGATATTAGTGTGCCCATACACACACACACACACACACATATATTTGTATCCATCTTTCCCATTTCCTGGAAGGCGCAAAGTCTTGCTCCTTTTTCCATGAGCAATGGCCATATTTACAGCTCAATTCAAGATTTTAAACGTATGCCAATAGCCTGCATTCCCCCTTTGAGGCGCGGTAGTGACCGTAACAAGCTGTTGTTATAGCGTGAAGCTCATTGGATAGCCCGTCTAGGTTCTGTCTCACCTGAGGGACTAGAGCCACTTAACTGACGATTTTTCCCTTCAAAAGTGTTAACAACATTGGGGGTAATTCCAAGTTGATCGCAGCAGGACATTTTTTAGCAGTTGGGCAAAACCATGTGCACTGCAGGGGGGGCAGATATAACATTTGCAGAGAGAGTTAAATTTGGGTCGGTTATTTTGTTTCTGTGCAGGGTAAATACTGGCTGCTTTATTTTTACACTGCAATTAAGATTGCAGATTGAACACAACCCGCCCAAATCTAACTCTCTCTGCACATGTTATATCTGCCTCCCCTGCAGTGCACATGGTTTTGCCCAATTGCTAACATAGGGGGTCATTCTGAGTTGTTCGCTCGCAAGCTGCTTTTAGCAGCTTTGCACACGCTAAGCCGCCGCCTACTGGGAGTGAATCTTAGCTTATCAAAATTGCGAACGAAAGATTAGCAGAATTGCGAATACACACTTCTTAGCAGTTTCTGAGTAGCTCCAGACTTACTCGGCATCTGCGATCAGTTCAGTGCTTGTCGTTCCTGGTTTGATGTCACAAACACACCCAGCGTGCGTTCGCCTAGACACACCTCCGTTTCTCTAGCCACTCCCGCGTTTTTCCCATAACGGTAGCGTTTTTTCACACACACCCATAAAACGGCCTGTTTCCGCCCAGAAACACCCACTTCCTGTCAATCACATTACGATCACCAGAACGATGAAAAAACCTCGTAATGCCGTGAGTAAAATACCTAACTGCATAGCAAATTTACTTGGCGCAGTCGCACTGCGGACATTGCGCATGCGCATTAAGCGGAAAATCGCTGCGATGCGAAGATTTTTACCGAACGAACAACTCGGAATGACACCCCTTGATAACCCCTTTTTTTTCCTGCATGCTCCATATTCTGGGATTTTTTTCTTTTTTGTTTGTCTTTATGTATCATGTGTGCTATTCTGTTTACACTATATGTGTTATTGTTAGTATTCAGGTGCCCGGTTCTGTTGATGTGGCACAGCTGTGCACTTATTTGAGTGCTGTCTGTGCCTGTATCAAAGGTACTTTAACGGCTCTTGATGTTTATGTTGTGCTGCGCTGGTTGCCACGGCTACCGCCGGATGCTTCCTGCAGCGTCATGCCGGGTCCGGGTGGAAGTGAGCTCTTGCATCACTTCCGCCGCCAGACGCTGCTGGTAGCTGCCGAGATTGGCCGGGAGTGGAACGTATGTACTGCGACACTTCCTGTCCTGGCGGCTTCCTTATGGTTGGAGGTGTTTGAGCAGTGGGTGATGCCACCGCAGGTGAGTTATGTTTGTTTCATTAGCAGGGTTTAAATGACGCACCTGGGACATATGCTGGTTGTCCAGGATGAAGGTGCTATACGAACGGCTGTTGACTTACCAGCTTGCAGAGGCGTGCCATTTACATCTCATTGCTGTTGTGCTGCTGCTGTAGCTACTTGGTATAGCTGTCAGGTACCCCATGTGCATACGTCTGATACCCATCAACATGCCTCTGCTGCATTTTTTGTACATGTGCTTTTGTACTACTTTTTATCACTTATAAAGTTTTTTGCATTAAAATGGAGGTGCCAGCCTCTTATTGGATCATATTGCAACTCGCTATGTGACTGGCACTCCGATATTGGACTTACAGTGTGTGCGGTTGGTTCAGAGATACCTATATATATATATATATATATATATATATATTTATTTATTAGTGATGTGCACCGGAAATTTTTCGGGTTTTGTGTTTTGGTTTCGGATTCGGTTCCGCGGCCGTGTTTTGGATTCGGACGCGTTTTGGCAAAACCTCCCTGAAATTTTTTTGTCGGATTCGGGTGTGTTTTGGATTTGGGTGTTTTTTTACAAAAAACCCTCAAAAACAGCTTAAATCATAGAATTTGGGGGTCATTTTGATCCCATAGTATTATTAACCTCAATAACTATAATTTACACTCATTTCCAGTCTATTCTGAACACCTCACACCTCACAATATTATTTTTAGTCCTAAAATTTGCACCGAGGTCGCTGGATGACTAAGCTAAGCGACCCAAGTGGCCGACACAAACACCTGGCCCATCTAGGAGTGGCACTGCAGTGTCAGACAGGATGGCAGCTTAAAAAAATTGTCCCCAAACAGCACATGATGCAAAGAAAAAAAGAGGCGCAATGAGGTAGCTGTGTGACTAAGCTAAGCGATCCAAGTGGCCGACACAAACACCTGGCCCATCTAGGAGTGGCACTGCAGTGTCAGACAGGATGGCAGATTAAAAAAATAGTCCCCAAACAGCACATGATGCAAAGAAAAAAAGAGGCGCAATGAGGTAGCTGTGTGACTAAGCTAAGCGACCCGAGTGGCCGACACAAACACCTGGCCCATCTAGGAGTGGCACTGCAGTGTCAGACAGGATGGCAGATTAAAAAAATAGTCCCCAAACAGCACATGATGCAAAGAAAAAAAGAGGCGCAATGAGGTAGCTGTGTGACTAAGCTAAGCGACCCAAGTGGCCGACACAAACACCTGGCCCATCTAGGAGTGGCACTGCAGTGTCAGACAGGATGGCAGATTAAAAAAATAGTCCCCAAACAGCACATGATGCAAAGAAAAAAAGAGGCGCAATGAGGTAGCTGTGTGACTAAGCTAAGCGACCCAAGTGGCCGACACAAACACCTGGCCCATCTAGGAGTGGCACTGCAGTGTCAGACAGGATGGCAGATTTAAAAAATAGTCCCCAAACAGCACATGATGCAAAGAAAAAAAGAGGTGCACCAAGGTCGCTGGATGGCTAAGCTAAGCGACACAAGTGGCCGACACAAACACCTGGCCCATCTAGGAGTGGCACTGCAGTGTCAGACAGGATGGCACTTAAAAAAAATAGTCCCCAAACAGCACATGATGCAAAGAAAAATGAAAGAAAAAAGAGGTGCAAGATGGAATTGTCCTTGGGCCCTCCCACCCACCCTTATGTTGTATAAACAGGACATGCACACTTTAACAAACCCATCATTTCAGCGACAGGGTCTGCCACACAACTGTGACTGAAATGACTGGTTGGTTTGGGCCCCCACCAAAAAATAAACAATCAATCTCTCCTTGCACAAACTGGCTCTACAGAGGCAAGATATCCACCTCCTCCTCCTCGTCCGATTCCTCACCCCTTTCACTGTGTACATCCCCCTCCTCACAGATTATTAATTCATCCCCACTGGAATCCACCATCTCAGGTCCCTGTGTACTTTCTGGAGGCAATTGCTGCTGGTGAATGTCTCCACGGAGGAATTGATTATAATTAATTTTGATGAACATCATCTTCTCCACATTTTCTGGAAGTAACCTCGTACGCCGATTGCTGACAAGGTGAGCGGCTGCACTAAACACTCTTTCGGAGTACACACTGGAGGGGGGGCAACTTAGGTAAAATAAAGCCAGTTTGTGCAAGGGCCTCCAAATTGCCTCTTTTTCCTGCCAGTATACGTACGGACTGTCTGATGTGCCTACTTGGATGCGGTCACTCATATAATCCTCCACCATTCTTTCAATGGTGACAGAATCATATGCAGTGACAGTAGACAACATGTCAGTAATCGTTGGCAGGTCCTTCAGTCCGGACAGATGTCAGCACTCGCTCCAGACTGCCCTGCATCACCGCCAGCGGGTGGGCTCGGAATTCTTAGCCTTTTCCTCGCAGCCCCAGTTGCGGGAGAATGTGAAGGAGGAGCTGTTGACGGGTCACGTTCCGCTTGACTTGACAATTTTCTCACCAGCAGGTCTTTGAACCTCTGCAGACCTGTGTCTGCCGGAAAGAGAGATACAACGTAGGTTTTAAATCTAGGATCGAGCACGGTGGCCAAAATGTAGTACTCTGATTTCAACAGATTGACCACCTGTGAATCCTGGTTAAGCGAATTAAGGGCTCCATCCACAAGTCCCACATGCCTAGCGGAATCGCTCTGTTTTAGCTCCTCCTTCAATCTCTCCAGCTTCTTCTGCAAAAGCCTGATGAGGGGAATGACCTGACTCAGGCTGGCAGTGTCTGAACTGACTTCACGTGTGGCAAGTTCAAAGGGTTGCAGAACCTTGCACAATGTTGAAATCATTCTCCACTGCACTTGAGTCAGGTGCATTCCCCCTCCTTTGCCTATATCGTAGGTAGCTGTATAGGCTTGAATGGCGTTTTGCTGCTCCTCCATCCTCTGAAGCATATAGAGGGTTGAATTCCACCTCATTACCACCTCTTGCTTCAGATGATGGCAGGAGCTTGGTTACAAGAGGAAGGTATTTAGTTGGCAGTGGACTGTTCCCGCTGTCACCCAAAGTTTTTGAACTTGTCAATGACTTGTGATGAATGCGCTCCAGGTGACGTATAAGGGAGGATCTTCCTAGGTGGTTAACGTCCTTACCCCTACTTATTACAGCTTGACAAAGGCAACACACGGCTTGACACCAGTTGTCCGCATTTCTGTTGAAATAATACCACACCGAAGAGGTGATTTTTTTTTTGTATTTTGACCAGGCATGTCAATGGCCATATTCGTCCCATGGACAACAGGTGTCTCCCCGGGTGCCTGACTTACACAAACCACCTCACCATCAGAATCCTCCTTGTCAATTTCCTCCCCAGCGCCAGCAACACCCATATCCTCATCCTGGTGTCCTTCAACAGTGACATCTTCAATTTGACTATCAGGTACTGGACTGCGGGTGCTCCTTCCAGTACTTGCAGGGGGTGTGCAAATGGTGGAAGGCGCCACCTCTTCCTGTCCAGTGTTGGGAAGGTCAGGCATCGCAACCAACACAATTGGACTCTCCTTGGGGATTTGTGATTTAGAAGAACGCACAGTTCTTTGCTGTGCTTTTGCCATCTTAACTCTTTTAAGTTTTCTAGCAGGAGGATGAGTGCTTCCATCTTCATGTGAAGCTGAACCAGTAGCAATGAACATAGGCCAGGCCCTCAGCCGTTCCTTGCCACTCCGTGTCGTAAATGGCACATTGGCAAGTTTACGCTTCTCCTCAGACGATTTTGATTTCGATTTTTGGGTCATTTTACTGAGCTTTATTTTTTTGGATTTTACATGCTCTCTACTATGACATTGGGCATCGGCCTTTGCAGACGACGTTGATGGCATTTTATCGTCTCGGCCATGACTAGTGGCAGCAGCTTCAGCACGAGGTGGAAGTGGATCTTGATCTTTCCCTATTTTACCCTCCACATTTTTGTTCTCCATTTTTTAATGTGTGGAATTATATGCCAGTAATATATCAATAGCAATGGCCTACTGCTATATATACTGCGCACAACTGAAATGCACCACAGTTATGGATGGATAGTATACTTGACGACACAGAGGTAGGTAGAGCAGTAGCCTACTGTACCTTACTGCTATATATTATATACTGGTGGTCAGCAAACTGTGCAAAACTGAAATGCACCACAGGTATGGATGGATAGTATACTTGACGACACAGAGGTAGGTAGAGCAGTGGCCTACTGTACCGTACTACTATATATTACATACTGGTGGTCAGCAAACTATGCAAAACTGAAATGCACCACAGGTATGGATGGATAGTATACTTGACGACACATAGGTAGGTAGAGCAGTGGCCTACTGAACCGTACTGCTATATATTATATACTGGTGGTCAGCAAACTGTGCAAAACTGAAATGCACCACAGGTATGGATGGATAGTATACTTGACGACACAGAGGTAGGTAGAGCAGTGGCCTACTGTACCGTACTGCTATATATTATATACTGGTGGTCAGCAAACTGTGCAAAACTGAAATGCACCACAGGTATGGATGGATAGTATACTTGACGACACAGAGGTAGGTAGAGCAGTGGCCTACTGTACCGTACTGCTATATATTATATACTGGTGGTCAGCAAACTGGGCAAAACTGAAATGCACCACAGGTATGGATGGATAGTATACTTGACGACACAGAGGTAGGTAGAGCAGTGGCCTACTGTACCGTACTGCTATATATTATATACTGGTGGTCAGCAAACTGTGCAAAACTGAAATGCACCACAGGTATGGATGGATAGTATACTTGACGACACAGAGGTAGGTAGAGCAGTGGCCTTCTGTACCGTACTGCTATACATTATATACTGGTGGTCAGCAAACTGTGCAAAACTGAAATGCACCACAGGTATGGATGGATAGTATACTTGACGACACAGAGGTAGGTAGAGCAGTGGCCTACTGTACCGTACTGCTATATATTATATACTGGTGGTCAGCAAACTGTGCAAAACTGAAATGCACCACAGGTATGGATAGATAGTATACTTGACGACACAGAGGTAGGTAGAGCAGTGGCCTACTGTACCATACTGCTATATATTATATACTGGTGTTCAGCAAACTGTGCAAAACTGAAATGCACCACAGGTATGGATGGATAGTATACTTGACGACACAGAGGTAGGTAGAGCAGTAGCCTTCTGTACTGTACTGCTATATATTATATACTGGTGGTCAGCAAACTGTGCAAAACTGAAATGCACCACAGGTATGGATGGATAGTATACTTGACGACACAGAGGTAGGTAGAGCAGTGTCCTACTGTACCGTACTGCTATATATTATATACTGGTGGTCAGCAAACTGTGCAAAACTGAAATGCACCACAGGTATGGATGGATAGTATTCTTGACGACACAGAGGTAGGTAGAGCAGTGGCCTTCTGTACCGTACTGCTATATATTATATACTGGTGGTCAGCAAACTGTGCAAAAGTGAAATGCACCACAGGTATGGATGGGATAGTATACTTGACGACACAGAGGTAGAGCAGTGGACTACTGTACCGTACGGATATATATATACTGGTGGTCAGCAAAATTCTGCACTGTCCTCCTACTATATACTACAATGCAGCACAGATATGGAGCGTTTTTCAGGCAGAGAACATATACTGGTGGTCACTGGTCAGCAAAACTCTGCACTGTCCTCCTTCTATATAATACTGCTGGTCCCCAGTCCCCACAATAAAGCAATTAGCACACTGAGCACAGATATTTGCAGTACACTGAGCACAGTCAGATATGGAGCGTTTTTCAGGCAGAGAACGTATACTGGTGGTCACTGGTCAGCAAAACTCTGCACTGTCCTCCTACTATATAATACTGCTGGTCCCCAGTCCCCACAATAAAGCAATTATCACACTGAGCACAGATATTTGCAGCACACTGAGCACAGATATGGAGTGTTTTTCAGGCAGAGAACGTAGATATTTTCACTTGCAGCACACTGATCACAGATATTTGCAGCACACTGAGCACAGATATGGAGCGTTTTTCAGGCAGAGAACGTAGATATTTGCACTTGCAGCACACTGAGCACAGATATTTGCAGCACACTGAGCACAGATATTTGCAGCACACTGAGCACAGATATTTGCAGCCCACTGAACATAGAAACTGAGAGGACGCCAGCCACGCCCTCTCACGATCATCTCCATTGCACGAGTGAAAAATGGCGGCGACGCGCGGCTCCTTATATAGAATACGAATCTCGCGAGAATCCGACCGCGGGATGATAACGTTCAGGCGCGCTCGGGTTAACCGAGCAAGGCGGGAGGATCCGAGTTGCTCGGACCTGTGCAAAAAAAGGTGAAGTTCGGGCGGGTTCGGATCCCGAGGATCCGAATTCGCTCATCACTAATATATATATATATATATATATATATATTGTATCCATCTTTCCCGCTTCCTGGAAGGCGTAAAGTCTTGCTCCTTTTTCCATGAGCAATGGTCATATTTACAGCTTAGGCAGAAACTCTAATAATATCAGGGTTATGCTCTCACTATTTTAGGCACTGTGCTGCTTTCTCATGACCCCCCTACACATACTGTACTATTTTGAAACTCCACCAGTTACTGCTGGTATGTTGAAGCTTATAACAGAAGAAGTACAGATGTGGTTGAAGGAGATGCAGACCTGATGAGTTAGAGATGTATGAAAGTGAAAATGTTTTGAAAGGGAGTAGCTTGAATTAAATTATGAAGGATATGGGGGCAGTTGTAGGGATTATAGGACAATGAGATGATGAAAGCAGTTTTTTTATGTTACAGTTGAAACGTTTTGCTGGTTGTCCTCTGTTTAACTGTGATTTTTCCACAGGAAAATGCAATTGCATCTAACTCCATCAACTACATCCCACTAGACTGGTGCTGAAGATATGGTATAGTAGTAAGAGGATGTTTGGACATTGATATCGCAGTGAGTTGTTGAGGAAAGAGAGAGACATGAAGGGTAGGAGTGAGATCAGTGGCGTAGCCAGAACTTTATGAACCCCATCTCAACATTTTGAAGGGGCCCCTGTCCCAATGCTTCTAGAGAGACACTTCTCTGCAGCTGTTGTTCATAGTATGCCCTGTAATAGTGCCCTAGTTCATTTTTAAAACCATAGTAGAGCCCTAGTTTCTTTTATGAATCGCATTAGTGCTTCAATTCACCCTATGTCACATTTCAGAGCTGCCAGTACACATTATGCCGCACAGTACCCCCAATTCACAGTATGCTATATAGTGCTCCCCGTTCATATTGTGCCTCATTACAGTGCCCCGGTTCATATTATATAACATTAAAATTCTCTCCAGTTCATTTTATACCAAACTACACTAAGCAGGACCAGGGGCATACCTAGATATATTGCAGGCCCCAAGGAAAAAGTCTGAAAGGACCCCTACGTACCACTCAAAGGCAAAACAATTATATAACACATGTAACTTTGACAGGGAAGGTGGACCCCTCTCAGCTCTGGGCCCCATACCAGCTGCACTGTCTGCACCTATGGTAGCTACGCCCTTGTGTGAGATACAGAGAGAGAGAGAGAGCGAGAGAGAGAGACATACGTGGAGAGAGACATGGGGGAATGAGAGAGACAAGAGGTGAGAGAGAGCGAGACAGGGGGGAGAGAGAGAAATATTGGTGAAGAGAGACAAACATCGGGGAGAGACATGAGGGATAGTGAAATACATGTAGGGACAAAGAGAGACATAAGAGGAAGAGAGAGGGGTATACGGAGGAAAGAGACACACAGAAGAAAAGAGATATATGGAGAGAGAGATATACTGGGAAAGAAAGAAAGAAAGAAAGAAAGAAAGAAAGAAAGAAAGAAAGAAAGAAAGAAAGAAAGAAAGAAAGAAAGAAAGAAAGACGTGGGAAGGGAGAGGAAAAGATAGACATGGGGATGCATAAATGTACAGAGAGACACAGGGGAGAGAGAAAGTAACAGTGAGACAATGTTATGCACACCAGTGCCTGCAGGAAAGTACTGGTGTCAGGACTGTTATGCACTCCAGTGCCTGCAGGAATGTACTGGTGTTTGAACTGTTATGCAAAACAAATGGACTTACAGACAGACTGGGGAATATGACATAACGTACACAGAAGGTGATAGGTTAACAAAATACACACAAAGTGAACAGAGAAGCCCAGAGGCTAAGGAACTGGGTATCTCCCTTGTATTAGAACTGCTCAGATGGGAAAAGCAAGATGTTGTGTTTTAATACGTAGAGAACCCGAAATGCTGTTGCTAAGGGCAACAGCAAAACCCTAAAGGGTTACCAACGGGTGTGGCAGTAAACTCCTTGGTCAGAGATGGAATGATAGACACAAGGAGAGTCTCCACAATCCTAATTCTAACTTGCAGTGCACAGGTTCAGCTTACTGCCACTAAACTGACCCCTGACACCTAGCACAGTGAGACAGGATTAGACAGGCAAGTCTTAGAATACAGCCGCAAACTTGCTAAGTTCACAGAGTAGTAACAGAACCCCAGCAAGCTAAACGACTGACTCCAGTCTTACTGCTAGGTCTGGATTGGCAGAGTGTAATACCAAATCCCCAGGCCTATTTGCAGTAAGCAACAAACAAATACAAAGCTACACAGTACTGGCTAACTTTCAGAAACTGACTAACCAACAAAGATTCAGCAGCATCTGCTTACCCTGAGAAGAGGCCTTATAAAGCAGGTGCTGTCCACGCCCCACTCAGACCTCACAGACTGTGAGCACAAAAACCAGCACCGGATCCCCTGCCATGCACAGAGCCTATAACCACTGCACAGCAAAAGACCCGAACCGGAGTATCAGCTGCGCTCAGGTCACTCCGCTAGCACTTGTCTCCCGGTTGCCATGACGACGTGGCAGCACAGGGCAGGAGACCCTAACAGACAAGTTGGAGGGAGTTAGGGACAGAGAGACATTGGAAAGGGAGAGATGGTCAGATGGGGGAAGAGACAGGAAAAAAGAAACCCCTGCAATGCTGGATACAATCGCTAGTGACCAGGCGAATTATGAGTACTAAATACTAGTACAAGATAAAACAATGGTAAAATATGGTATAATACCAGATAGAAGTTTAAAAGTTTGTCTTTTGAGAAGCTTTTGATTCTCCCCTTTCATTCTCTTTTAGTTGCGCCGGACCATTTTTTCTGGATTTGGCTCTGATTCATCTTCCGGTTTTGGAACCGCTGTTACTGGATTTTGATTTTTTTTGTTAACAAATTGACAAAAAAAAGCTAAATACACATATTTTGGCCATTTTTTTGTTCCTAACGTTTTATGAACCTCAATAACATTAATTTCCAGTCATGACCACCTCACAGCTTACAATAATGTTTTCACCAACACTGGCCAAATGCTGCAGCGAGCTGACTGGTTACTAAGCGACAGAGCTGCGGCATAAACATATGGCAGTTTATAGCACATCTATATAACCATTGCCATAGCATACTGGGGTACAGTGCACAGAACAATACAAACAAAAGATCTAAATATTTTTTTTCTTTTTTGAACTTGCAGCTTGGTTCAAACTGTGTGGACCACAGGGCTTATAGATGCATGTGAACAAAGCGAACCAAACAGTACAAACAATGGATATTATTTATATTTTTATGTTTTTTAACTTGCAGCTCGGTTCAAACTGTGTGGACCACAGGGCTTATAGATGCATGTGAACAAAGTGCACTAAGGTAAAGTGCACCAAACAGTATAATTTACAGCAGAGTACAGCAGAGCATACCACAGCGTGCCCTCTATACAGTCACTATCCAGAGCACAGCCACTTGTAAGTCTGGACACAGCACAGCTAAAACAGTACAGTGTATAGCACAGCATTCAGCATCATGCAGTTTGCCACCTATATACAGTTACTATAGAGTACAGCCACTTGTGGACACAGCACAGCTAATACAGCAGAGTATAGTGCAGCATACAGCAGCGTGCAGTGTATCTATATATACAGTCACTATAGAGCATAGCCACTTGTGGACACAGCACAGTAAATACAGCAAAGCAAACGGCAGTGTGCTTTAGTATAAACCGGCACCAAGTGACGACCATGGCGCCATATATAGAATCCATTCCCACAAGAATCTGGGAGGATGACGTTCGGCCTCGACATGGAATCTGAGGCTGGCGGGAACACCCGAACAGCGTCTCAAGTGTACACAAGAGGATACCTTCAGGTTAAAATGCGTCTTATTCAGGACCTATAATTCCTTAGCATGTAGCATGTATCAAGTGTATAACAAACCGAGCTTTATTTAAACATAGTTTAAAGTAAGAGTTCTTATACACTGAATGGGTGAATAATTATGACCACCAGGTGATTTTATGCATAATAGCAGCAGCAGTAATAACATTAGCAAAACAGCTGCACTGGTGAATTGTTTCAGGACGACAGTTGTTAATAAATGACTTTTTATGGATTGATCGTGATTTATATTTTTGTTAGACGCCCATGTTGGAACATTCATATATGAAAAAACTGATGTAAATGATCAACACGGTTGTCCATCGAAAGAACCCCAGATGCGTTTGAACATAGGCCCTCATTCCGAGTTGTTCGCTCACAAGCGGATTTTAGCAGATTTGCTCATGCTAAGCCGCCGCCTACTGGGAGTGAATCTTAGCATCTTAAAATTGCGAACGATGTATTCGCAATATTGCGATTACACACCTCGTAGCAGTTTCTGAGTAGCTCCAGACTTACTCGGCATCTGCGATCAGTTCAGTGCTTGTCGTTCCTGGTTTGACGTCACAAACACACCCAGCGTTCGGCCAGACACTCCTCCGTTTCTCCGGCCACTCCTGCGTTTTTTCCGGAAACGGTAGCGTTTTTTCCCACACGCCCATAAAACGGCCTGTTTCCGCCCATTAACACCCATTTCCTGTCAATCACATTACGATCGCCAGAACGATGAAAAAGCCGTGAGTAAAAATCCTAACTGCATAGCAAATTTACTTGGCGCAGTCGCAGTGCGGACATTGCGCATGCGCATTAAGCGGAAAATCGCTGCGATGCGAAGATTTTTACCGAGCGAACAACTCGGAATGAGGGCCATAATCTTTATTGCCGTGAGTAGGGTACGCCTTATATTCACCCTATACAGTGTAAAAGATACCTTTATGTGCTTCAAATACACCTCTCTTGTGTGAGTGAGGTACGCCTATCTTCTTGGTAAAGGGGGTCTTCATTCAAATCAATGTTTTCTGGCACAGAGGTGGATAAAAGATACCTTTATAGGTTTTTTCCTTTCGTTTGGAAAGTGAGTTTGGGTACGCCTCTCCAGTGGATGTGCATTGTCCTTGCTGTGTGAACGTCTTTTACCTTGAAAGAGACCTGTTTATCATTTGAAACATTATTACACATATATATACAATTTTCTTTTCATGCTAACATCAACCTGAGGGTCAGAGAAAATACTTCAGAAAAAGGAAGAAGGTCATCCACGTTGCGGTTTGGAATTCCACCACCCCCGTATACCTCAGGGATGTTTTTTTGCCGAGTATATTTACGTATATATTATATTAAGATATTGAAAGTGCCTGCCATTTTGGGTCCCACAAATGTGTAGTTACAACCGTGAAATTATTTGAGCTTTTGGTGAGGTTCTGTTGTGGTGAACCAGTTCGCGGGCTGCTCTCGCTTTGCGCCAGTTACCAGGGATTCACAAAACATTATTCATTCTCAGTGCATCACATTAATCTAAATCAGGGACCAATTCAGATGTCCTCTCAATGAATAGTATGCCTCACCTACCATTGCTTGCCTCCACTAACCTGGAGAGTTGTGACAATACAAGAAGAATCCATGCTTTTGTTCTATTGTTTCCATTGCCTCACCCAGGCCTGGCGCTACCCACTCAGCAGAGGGATGCAAAGCAGGGAGGCGCCAGGCTGGAGAGGGGTTTCCCCTGCTCTGCATCCCTGCTGTACCTGACTGTTGCTGCCGGCTGCCGCTGCGCACAGGCTGTGGCGCCGGCAGCTGTGTGACTATAAACTACAACAACACTTGATTGCGCTCCTCTCCGGCACTTACAGTGGAGCAAACACACAGAGATTGTGGTAAGCTCCGCCCCCTTACGTCCTTTGATACACTGTTACCCATCTGTGGGAATGAATAAGTCTACCGATTCTCTGTTCCGCTCAAACATCCAGAAGCCATTTATAACCAAGGACCTAGTGCTTAGGCCCAGTTTTTTGCCTGCTGATCCACTCTTTGGGCCTGATTCATGTTTGTAAGTACTGTAATAATACAAGCATGGTTTTGCCCAGTTTCATGCTTTTTTGCTTTAGTTACAAACATAAATCAGGCCCTGTGTACACTTTAACAACTGCTGCCCTCAAGGAATTCGCCAGTGCAGCCGTTTTGCTAATGCTCCCACCACTGCTATGAGCGTTAACAATCATTCACATGCAATGTGCATCAGATCGCTTTGTTTACCAAGTTTTTCAAGAGTGATACGCGGCATTGGTCTCTGCTTACCTTCGCCTTTCCATTCTTATGCTGGGTACACACCTGGCTGATGGATTGCCCGTTCCACCATTCCGCCGGCCTCTCTGACGACTAGTAAGTGCATACCCACTTACCAATCGTCCGCCCAATGTGTCGATCCTGATGTCACAACTGGGCAGGCATTGAAATGTGCTCACTCAGTTGTCGAAGTCAAAAATATTACATAGAGAGAACATACAGACTCCACACATTATGAGTTGCTATGCTTGCAAATACGCGCAGCGAGCACAGCAATATATGGTAACATACGCATTTACACAGAACTGCCACAGAGATAGATTCGACACATATTTCATACAGCACATAATTATAACATATCAAGCGCCAAACATCATAATGATTTAAAATTATATAATGGAGTAACGTAATGTATGTGTATTATTGGAGCAGAGCAAGATAGACATGTCGTGCTTGGTATTACAGTAACTAGATTATTGTGTAGATTAATTTTATACTTCTTATTAAGTTGTAGGACATTGCAACAAGTAGTTATGATTAAATGTATGAAAGCTAAAGTCACTCTTATTAGAACAATGGACATTCCAAGCAGTTGGTGGACAGGAAACTCAGGCCAGCCCTTTTGATGTCTTCAAGGCTGAACTTTGTTAGCATACGAACAGACCAGTGACTCATCATGAATGAGAAAGTTCCCTCCCTTAGACTAGATGTGTGCACTCCCCCAAACTAGATAGCACATTGCTGATCAGACACACAGGAGTTGCTGTTTTGTCCCAGACGATGATGGAGATGGTGCCAGATCAGTTCCTGTATTTATTTGCTGAGAGAGAGAGATATATGGAGCGGAGGATGCATTGAGGGATGGTATTGTATGCTGGCCTGTAACTGTATGTATTTGATTTAGTTTGTATTAACTGCTTACTGTATAAATTGTAACCATGTAACTATATGTATACTGTACATTGTGATATATTGAATACATATCCTTTTAATAACAAATATATACATCAATGAGCTTTGGAACTCAGATAATGTGTGGGTGTATTCTTTTCTCTTAAGGGATGTAGTGTTTTGCGACGTACAGCGCACTTTTATTGTATATGGTAATCAGATGCTCCTGGCGTCTGCAGTATATATTAGAGCGGGCATTTTAAATATTTGTTAGGAAAGCAATTTGGTATTTACACAGTTGAGATGTCAGTCACCAGCGGTCCCTGCAGCAAGTGTACACACAGTCAGATGGCCTGACATATTTGCAGATATACGGGTATATTCAATAAGAGTCGGAAACTGCCGTCTTGTCGGAAAGACAACAGTTTTCGACTGATTGAGGTCAGAAGGGATTTCGAGTTCGACCTATTCAATGTCGGTACGTTTCTTCCAACAAGTCCGGAAATCCGACTTGTCAGAAGACTGTCAGCTTCAGTCGCCGAGCCGCGTGTATTGTGGGAAGCGGGGCCTAACCCGACAGGTTCTAGCCCTGTTTCCGACAATGTCAATCCGACTTTAAAAAAAGTCGGATTGACACTGTTCTGAATGGGCGGGTTTGGCCTGCATTGAATAGAGAGCTGTCGGGTCCTTTCCGTCACCCCATAGTGGCCATTGGCTATGCCGCATATGTCTGTGATCAACATTGTTCAGAGACATATTGGGGGTAGACACCCTCTGACAGGCTCACGCTTGAATGGCCGATATATCGGCCAGTGTGTACTCAGCTATATACACATTAAGACATCACCTGGTGGTCATAATAATTTGTCCACTTGGTGTATACCTATATAATAATCTAGTAGGGTTTATCACATCTCAACATGCATGCCCAGTGGGAGCTGGGGTGCATGCCACCACTCCAACAGCTCCCACTGCAGTGAGCGACAGGGCAGACCCTAGCCCAGTTGGATAGTATGGAGGACCTGCCAGGAATGGGCAAGAATACAGCTGCGGAATGGAGTGACCATGTATTGTATCCCATCCTGACTGTACCAGGTTTGGTCACACTTACCTCCTATTATTTACACATGCCAAAAAGGGAAACAGCAGGCCCTGCTCATGATCTGCCGAAACCCTGACCAATCCACCCATTTGTAGTCAGAACTCCACCCCTTTTGCAGCCTATGAATCATGACATTTCCACAAAAAATGGGACAATTGGGACATATGCCAAGTTGAAGTAACTTTCACAATATTTTACAGAGACACCTTAAGTTCCAAATCTGCCCCTGGTTGTAGCACATTTACACCAGAAACATGTGAGCAAAAATGTCAGCTGAACAAAGAATTACATGTATCTGACTAATAATATATCTAAAACTGCATCACCAATCTAGCATTAGCACATACAAGGCTATTGTTAGGCTGGAACCAGGGGCGTAGCTATTCTCAATGGGGCCCCATAGCAAACTTTTTAGGACCCCCACCACCCTTGCACCGCAAAGCTATCCCTATCCCCCCCCCCCCCCGCGCACCTCATCACATCCGCCCGACTCCCGCACACACACACACCCCCTCACAGCTTAGTGGATTGCGGCACTCACCTCCTCTGCCCGTGGCCTCTCCTCTAGCAGTGCGCTGCCGCACAGTTGCTGCCAGTGTCCCGGCCGGCTCCGTCACTCCATCCCCACTGATGCCGAGATGACCAGGTTAAACAATGCCACGCCTCCTGCTAGCACCAGCATGAACGGAGAGACAGACCCAGCACTAACACCAACAGCAAATGTGCATGCAGCAGCACACTGCCAAAAGAGAAGAGACGGGGCACAGGAGAAGTCAGTGTGTGTGCAGGGGGAGGGCAAGGCCCCGGAGACAACCTGGGCCCTGTAGCAGCTGCACCTCCTGCACCTACTGTCCCTATGCCTATGGCTGGAACGGGATCCGGTCTGAAGATCGACAGTATCTAGGTCGACAATGTTTAGGTCGACCACTATAGGTCGACAGTCACTAGGTCGACATGGATAGAAGGTCGACAGGGTTTCTAGGTCGACATGTGCTAGGTCGACAGGTCTAAAGGTCGACATGAGTTTTTTTTAAAAAATTTTATTTATTTTTTCATACTTAACGATCCACGTGGACTACGATTGGAACGGTAATCTGTGCCGAGCGAAGCGGTAGCGGAGCGAAGGCACCATGCCCGAAGCATGGCGAGTGAAGCGAGCCATGCGAGGGGACGCGGTGCACTAATTTGGGATCCCGGTCACTCTACGAAGAAAACGACACCAAAAAAAAAAAATCCTCATGTCGACCTTTAGACCTGTCGACCTAGCACATGTCGACCTAGAAACCCTGTCGACCTTCCATCCATATCGACCTAGTGACTGTCAACCTATAGTGGTCGACCTAAACATTGTCGACCTAGATACTGTCGATTTGATGAACCACACCCGCTGGAACGCTCCGGAGTGCAGTTATTGAAGGTCTTCTTAAAAATGACGTCTCTAGTAACGGAGTTCCAGAATGTCCTGTCAGCAGGGCCACCAGTGCAAGTAAAGTTTTCTTTTATTAAGGTTGGTGCTTCAGTGGCGTAGCAATAGCTCTCACAGCCCCCGCAGTGGCTTAGGAGTGCCAGGAGTTGCGGAGACATCCGCCTGCAGCCAGTGTAAAAAAGGCCCTCTAAAAATGGCCGCCGCGTAGCAGGAGACAGATGCCAGTCAGTGAAGGCAAATATAGTGTTACCTGAAAGTGGCAGGAACACTGGCGCCGCTGGGAGAAGTTGCAGAAACCTATGAAACCCCTGACAATGAGCATGAAACCCTTGGCAACGAGCATGAGACCCCTTGCAACAAGCAAGAAAACCCTTGGCAACAAGCATAAGACACCTGGCAACGACCGTGAGTCCCCTGACAACGAGCACGGAACCCAGGGCATGAAACCCCTGCATTGAACATGAAACCCTTGGCAATCAGCATGAAACCCCTGGCAATGAGCATGAAACCCCTGGCAACGAGCATGAGAACCCTGACAACTAGCAGGTAATTTAAAAGTAATTAGAAGCCCTACTGTGGGGCATAATTTGTAAGGGGCATTATTGTGTGGGGATTAAAATGATGTCAGGGACATAACTGTGTGTGGCATAATGTGTAATGGGCATTACAGTCTGTGGCATAATATGTAATGGGCATTATGGCATGTGCATAGGGCTGTATTCAATAGATGTCGGATCATTTCCGACAGAAAGGATCCGACATCCCAGTATTCAATGAGCGGTATTTTAAAGTCGGATTGATATTGTCGGAACCGGGACCAAAACCTGACGGATTTGACCGTGAAATTCGCCAAAACACATGGATCCGCGGCTAATCCGCCGATCCACGTGTTTTCCGACAAGTCGGATTTGCATCCCGCTTGAATAGGTCAGAACCCCTTCCGACCTAAAAAAGTAGAAAACTGCCATCTTTCCGACAAGACGCCAGTTTCCAACTTCAATTGAATACGCCCCATAATGTGTAATGGGCATTATGGTCTGTGGTCGAAGTGGAAATTTTGAAGTAGGGGTATGGAAAAGCGAAGGCTTCAATTATGCGTGTACCGAGGGCGCACGTGCTTTGGAAATGGGGGTGTGGCCACTCAAAAAGGGGCGTGTACTTATGTATAGTGTACCACACCATATATCCCTTATACGCATTATGCACCACAATAGTAGGACCCCTTATACTATCTAGTACTGGTGCCCCTTACGCATTATGCCACATGAAACGAGCAAAAATTCACATTGTCCCACACAGTATGAGCCAAAATTCCCACGGAATGAGACAAAATTCACAATATGCCACACAGTATGATCCAAAATCCACATTATGCCACACAGTATGAGCCAAAATTCACATTATGCCACACAGTATGAGCCAAACTTCACATTATGCCACGCAGGACCCAAAATTCAGGGACAGGGAGAGTGACAGCAGGGACATAGGGACAAGGAGAGTGACAGAGGGACATAGGAACAGAGAGTGACATAGGGACAAAAAGAGTGTGAGAGGGACGTAGGGACATGGAGAGTGACAGAGGGACAAAAGGACAGGGTGTGACAGCAGAGGGACAGGGAGAGGGACATAGGGACAGGGAGTGACAGCAGGGACATAGGGACAGGAGAGTGAAAGAGAGAGGGACAACAAGGACATACAGTAGGGAGCGAGGAAGGCAGCAGGGAAAGATTATCTAATGAGCAGCAGCGGTGCGGTGGAGGCTGTGGTCAGCGTAGGAGGAGGCTGTGGGGGGTGGTGTGGAGGAGGCTGTTGGCGGTGGTGAGGAGGCTGTGGTCGGCTGTGGCCTTCAGTGCGGCTCTGGACCGTCTGTGACCGCCACAATTTAAAATCTGGCGCGGATCGTCAGCTAAACAAGAGCGGCCGCTCCTGATTGGCTACCAGTTTGAGAGCTCCAATTGGCGCGTGAATAGCGCCAAATTTGAAATGATGCGGCGGCAGGGGTCTTCAGTCAGTGTTCGAAGTGCCAGTATGCCATATCGGAGTATACCGGCCCACTTTGAGCACTGCCTTATGGTGTGTGTCATATTGTGTAAAGAGCATTACTATAAAGAGGTAAAATTACAAATAATGTAAGGGGCATGAATCAGGATTTATTTTTCCAGTGGTGATCAATGGGGGTAATTCCGAGTTGATCGCTAGCTGAAAATGTTCGCTGCGCAGCGATGATGCAAAAAAAGGCACTTCTGCGCATGCGGCTCAATGCGTATGCGGCGCAATGCGCACGCGTGACGTACTTTCACAATGGCCGATGTAGTTTCACACAAGGTCTAGGAAAGCTTTTCCGTCGCAGTGCTGGCCGCAGAGTGATTGGCAGGAAGGGGGCGTTTCTGGGTGTCAACTGACCGTTTTCAGGGAGTGATCGAAAAAATGCTGGTGTGCCAGGAAAAACGCAGGCGTGGCTGGGTGAACGCAGGGCGTGTTTGTGACGTCAAATCTGGAACTAAACAGTCTGAAGTGATCGCAATCTAGGAGTAGGTTTGGAGCTACTCTGAAACTGCACAATTTTTATTTGTAGCCGCTCTGCGATCCTTTTGTTCGCACTTCTGCTAAGCTAAGATACACTCCCAGAGGGCGGCGGCTTAGCGTTTGCACGTCTGCTAAAAACAGCTCGCGAGCGATCAACTCGGAATGACCCCCCATGTCTGGGTGTGCAGGTTGCAAAACTGGGATATAATGTTGTCTTTTCCTGCAAGGCCATGCCCCTTGCCGCAAGGCCACGCTCCTTGCAGTGAGGCTACACACTCTTTTTTGGCACGCGCCAACGGTGTGCACAAATTCTTTATTCTTATAAAGGAAAATTCTTTATTCTTACAAAGATACCCCCACCCACTGTAGCTCCTCCCACATTGCCCACAACTCTGCCCACCCCAGGAGGTCCTGAACCTATTTTTCTAGAAAAATACCATTGTACACATATAATTTCTGACAAACTGCAGATACATACAGTATATGGTATTTACATAGATTTAAGTCAGATGAGGTTCTGGGATAGTAGGGATGGCAATTGTTGGGTTAACATTGATGGCAATATTGATGGCATAAAACCATCAGTTAGGAATCCATCGATGGTTTCACGAACCAATGGTCATCCCTGCTTTACTATGGAGTGTGGTGCGGACAAATCAGCGAATGGAGGAGTGGCTTCGTGGGTGTTGGGGGCGGATCTATGCTCCGAGTAGAGGAGAAAAAAAAGCTATCTGGATGTTCTTTACTGTCAATGGAGGGCACTGGGCAGCCATTTGGTCCCCCCCTTCCCCTCCCCATCACCATCAATGGCAAAAGTATTCTACATCGTCCATAGATCATCAATGATTTGGAATCATCGATGGACGATGGCCATTACTATGGAATAGCAAAAATTAAATTCAAGCAGTACAGTAGTTGCAGAAACATTAATAGGTATGATATAGATTACAGTCAGAGGAAAACATCAGGTGCTACAAATCAACAAGTTCTGTTTTGTAGACATGCTTATAGAATGCAGTATATTCACATAATCAGTGTCCTACCTCCATCAGTGACTTGTAGGGTCTATTCATGTCCATCGAGTGGAGGTTCCCAATGAGGGGGAGAGGGGTAGGTCCAGGAGGCATATTTCTCTTCTTAGAGCCATTGATCCAGTAGATGAGGAATGCAATGCAGGCTGTCAGGCACAGTAACACATCGGCCCTAGACAGAGAGTCAGTTATAAACGTCATCCTGCAGCTCTGTTATGGAGCTTTCCTACTCTCCTGTCATATAGACACTTTTACACTGGAGTTAACATTCCTAAAATGTGTTTCTCTTTACTAGGAAACACCCACATCCTGGTTGGCTTGTTGCAACGAAACACGATTGGCTGAACTTCATTTTTTGGGCACAAAGCTGTTTTCATCTGCTGTATCGTCTAGGGTATTTTAAGGTAACCCACCATGTGCCAAGGCGATTTAAAGTAAAAGTGTTCTGGAAAGAAAATGATATATAATTATTAGGATATATGGATAATAGTCTGTCTATAGGGCCTTACTCAGTAAGGATCACATACTGGCGATTATATGCCCAGTGCACAAACGCAGGACCCGTACTGCGCGTGCATATGCAGTGAGATGCTATCGCACTTCACTAATGCGAACAACTCTGCCTGATTGACAGCTGGAGGTGTTTGCGAGGCGGTCTGGGGCTGAGACGTGGCTTTGCAGCGAAAATAGAGGCGGCCGCGTGACATCATGACGGAAAACATGGCCACCCTGCGCTTGCCTTCGCAGCCAGGCTGGGCAGACAGGGGAGCATCCCTAGTTCAGTGATGCAATCACACCGCTGGCGGGCATTTGTAGGCTGGGCAGCCCCCAGCATGCGAGTGTTAGCAGTTGCGACTGAAGTTGAGTAAGGCCCATAGTCAGGAAATTTAGGATTTGCATGTTTTGTGTGATATAAAGGAATCAATATTTGGATGCAGTAAGGGGGACTTTATGCCTATCATACATTTGCCAACACATGAGATCTCTGTTCTTAAACCATTATCTATTAACCCCTGTGCTGAGCCTTGATGCCTCATACTTATCTGCACACTTGGGGGGTCATTCAGACCCAAATGCAGCCACGCGTCTGTACACAGCGGCTGCATTCAGGTGGTCTGCACACGCGCACTGGCCGCAGTGTGTGCGCGACCCTACACCTTGCGGCTGCATCCTTCCTGACAGCAGTGCATCTCTGCCTCGCTGGCAGCAGCACATCCCTGCCTCACTGGAAGCAGCACATCCCTGCCTCACTGACAGCAGCACATCCCTGTCTCGCTGACTGCAACACATCCCCGCCTCACTGGCAGCAGCACATCCCTGCCTTACTGACTGCAACACATCCCTTCCTCGCTGTCATCAGCGCATCCCTGCCTTACTGACAACAGTACATCCCTGCCTCACTGGCAGCAGCACATCCCTGCATCACTGACGGCATCCCATCCCTGCATCACTGACAGCAGCCCATCCCTGCATCACTGATAGCAGCAAATCCCTTCCACATCCCTGCCTCACTGACAGCAGCACATTCCTGCCTCGCTGACAGCAGCACATCCATTCCTCGCTGTCAGCAGCACATCCCTGCCTTACTGACAGCAGCACATCCCCGCCTCAATGACAGCAGCACATCCCTGCCTCACTGACAGCAGCACATCCCTGCCTCGCTGACTGCAGCACACCCCTTTCTCGCTGTCAGAAGCGCATCCCTGCCTTACTGACAGCAGCACATCCCTGCCTCGCTGACAGCAGCACATCCCTGCTTCATTGACAGAAGCACATCCCTGCCTCACTGACAGCAGCACATCACTGCCTCACTGACAGCATCACATCACTACCTCACTGACAGGAGCACATCCCTGCCTCACTGACAGCAGCACATTCCTGCCTCGCTGACTGCAGCACATCCCTTTCTCGCTGCCAGCAGCGCATCCCTGCCTTACTGACAGCAGCACATCCCTGCCTCACTGACAGCAGCACATCCCTGCCTCATTGACAGAAGCACATCACCGCCTCACTGAAAGCAACACATCACTGCCTCACTGACAGCAGCACATCACTGCCTCACTGACAGCAGCACATCCCCACCTCAATGACAGGAGCACATCCCCGCCTCACTGACAGCAACACATCACTGCCTCACTGACAGCAGCACATCCCCACCTCAATGACAGCAGCACATCACTGCCTCACTGACTGCAGCACATCACTGCCTCACTGACAGCAGCACATCACTGCCTCACTGACAGCAGCACATCACTGCCTCACTGACAGCAGCACATCACTGCCTCACTGACAGCAGCACATCACTGCCTCACTGACAGCAGCACATCCCGACCTCAATGACAGCAGCACATCACTGCCTCATTGACAGACATACGCATTTCTGACAGGGAAAAAAAAATGTCAAAATTACTACAGAACTCACAGGATCGAACATCAATCCTCACCAAAGATGACTGGTGCAGTGGTGATCTGTTCAACGAACTTGAACAGGACTATTTTATCCTTCTATTCTGTATCTGTTTTAGTCTACATCATCTCGTGTAGAACCAGTCCGGAACAGGGAGCATTTTATAAGATAGATCTCAGGGACATAAGATCATCCCAGTCGCCTAGAGGCATGTTGGAGTTTGAAAACACATATGATGTGTGTGTACATAAAACACAAGACTTACATAATTATATAGATAGCGCTCTCAGCCAGTCTACAGGGACCGGAGACCACAGTGAATTGGAAGGGCTCCAGATATGCTGTGTGACAATGGCCGGTGGGTCAGTGTCAGACTCGTGAGATTCAGCCATCTGCAGTTTGCATAATCAGTGCTCACTGGCGGGTTTCATCTCACTGTCCAGCAGCAGCTGGTGCACCATCACTTGCTGCAGCACAGACTGAGCGGTACAAGGTAGGGGCCATTCTGTCCCTTATTGCAGGTGTTAGCATTGCTCTGTTCAGGGGCGCTGACAGTCATGCTGGGCCCAGGTACAGGGGAGGGGGGCTTAGCCAATGCAGGGAGGTGTGGCCAGCCACACTACCGAAGAAATATTAAAAGTTTCTCTGCGGCCACAAAGAGGGCACGTGCCAAGTATAGGGTGGGTACTAATGGATGGCTGCAGCTGCCGATGAGTAGGTGTGATCGCTCACCCCCTGCACATGATGCAGGTAGAGAGAGGACACTGCTTCTGCAGCTGCGTCTCTCTCCCAGTGCAGCACACAGCAGTGAGTGCTGTGCTGGGGAGAGAGACTACTGCAGCAGTAGTCAGTCCTCTTTCTCCCTGCACCTAAGTGGCCGCACGCCGCACCAGACCTCCCAACATGACCCTCTCCAGGAGGGACAGAATACTCTTAGTGATGAGCGGGTTCGGATCCTCGGAATCCGATCCGCCCGAACTTAACCTTTTTTTTACACGGGTCCGAGCGACTCGGATCCTCCCGCCTTGCTCGGTTAACCCGAGCGCGCCCGAACGTCATCATCCCGCTGTCGGATTCTCGCGAGACTCGGATTCTATATAAGGAGCCGCGCGTCGCCGCCATTTTCACACGTGCATTGAGATTGATAGGGAGAGGACGTGGCTGGCGTCCTCTCCGAGTCCGTTGTATTATATTAGAACTTAGTTAGTTATAATTGTGGGGAGGATTGGGGACGGGGAGCAGCTGTTAGGAAGTACAGTGCAGGGTTTTGAGTTTAATCCGTTGTTTCTCTGCCTGAAAAAAAACGCTCCACCATATCTGTGCTCACTCAGTGTGCTGCACTGCTGCATGATATATCTGTGCTGAGTGCACTGCTCACACTGCCTAATTGTGGGGACTGGGGAGCAGTTATAGCAGGAGTACAGTGCACAGTTTTGCTGACAGTGACCACCAGTCCAGTATACGTTTGTCTGCCTGAAAAACACTGTGGTGTTTTTTTTTTCTTTCTTCATGCTAGTTTGTTTAGCAGTCTGCTGACACTGCAGTGTCCACCAGGTCCGTTATACAGTATATTATATATATAATTAAGCACTAAGCAGCAGTACGGTAGGCCACGGCTGTACCTACCTCTGTGTCGACTCGTCACTCGTCGTCCATAAGTATAAGTAATACTATCCATTTATCTACATTGTATACCTGTGGTGTTTTTTTTTTCTGTCTTCATACTAGTTTAGCAGTCTGCTGCTGACACTGTCCACCAGGTCCGTTATACAGTATATTATATTTATATATAAGCACTAAGCAGCAGTACGGTAGGCCACGGCTGTACCTACCTCTGTGTCGTCACTCGTCGTCCATAAGTATAAGTAATACCATACTATCCATCCATCTACATTGTATACCTGTGGTGTTTTTTTTTTTTCTATCTTCATACTAGTTTAGCAGTCTGCTGCTGACACTGTACACCAGGTCCGTTATACAGTATATTATATTTATATATAAGCACTAAGCAGCAGTACGGTAGGCCACGGCTGTACCTACCTCTGTGTCGTCACTCGTCGTCCATAAGTATAAGTAATACTATACTATCCATCCATCTACATTGTATACCTGTGGTGTTTTTTTTTTTCTTTCTTCATACTAGTTTAGCAGTTGCTGCTGACACTGTCCACCAGGTCCGTTATACAGTATATTATATTTATATATAAGCACTAAGCAGCAGTACGGTAGGCCACGGCTGTACCTACCTCTGTGTCGTCACTCGTCGTCCATAAGTATAAGTAATACTATACTATCCATCCATCTACATTGTATACCTGTGGTGTGTTTTTTTTTCTTTCTTCATACTAGTTTAGCAGTCTGCTGCTGACACTGTCCACCAGGTCCGTTATACAGTATATTATATTTATATATAAGCACTAAGCAGCAGTACGGTAGTCCACGGCTGTACCTACCTCTGTGTCGTCACTCGTCGTCCATAAGTATAAGTAATACTATACTATCCATCCATCTACATTGTATACCTGTGGTGTTTTTTTTTTCTTTCTTCATACTAGTTTAGCAGTCTGCTGCTGACACTGTCCACCAGGTCCGTTATACAGTATATTATATTTATATATAAGCACTAAGCAGCAGTACGGTAGTCCACGGCTGTACCTACCTCTGTGTCGTCACTCGTCGTCCATAAGTATAAGTAATACTATACTATCCATCCATCTACATTGTATACCTGTGGTGTTTTTTTTTTTTCTTTCTTCATACTAGTTTAGCAGTCTGCTGCTGACACTGTCCACCAGGTCCGTTATACAGTATATTATATTTATATATAAGCACTAAGCAGCAGTACGGTAGGCCACGGCTGTACCTACCTCTGTGTCGTCACTCGTCGTCCATAAGTATAAGTAATACTATACTATCCATCCATCTACATTGTATACCTGTGGTGTTTTTTTTTTCTTTCTTCATACTAGTTTAGCAGTCTGCTGCTGACACTGTCCACCAGATCCGTTATACAGTATATTATATTTATATATAAGCACTAAGCAGCAGTACGGTAGGCCACGGCTGTACCTACCTCTGTGTCGTCACTCGTCGTCCATAAGTATAAGTAATACTATACTATCCATCCATCTACATTGTATACCTGTGGTGTTTTTTTTTTCTTTCTTCATACTAGTTTAGCAGTCTGCTGCTGACACTGTCCACCAGGTCCGTTATACAGTATATTATATTTATATATAAGCACTAAGCAGCAGTACGGTAGGCCACGGCTGTACCTACCTCTGTGTCGTCACTCGTCGTCCATAAGTATAAGTAATACTATACTATCCATCCATCTACATTGTATACCTGTGGTGGCTTTTAGTTGTGCGCAAAATATGGAGAACAAAAATGTGGAGGTTAAAAAAATAGGGAAAGATCAAGATCCACTTCCACCTCGTGCTGAAGCTGCTGCCACTAGTCATGGCCGAGACGATGAAATGCCATCAACGTCGTCTGCCAAGGCCGATGCCCAATGTCATAGTACAGAGCATGTAAAATCCAAAACACAAAAGATCAGTAAAAAAATGACCCAAAAATCAAAATTAAAAGCGTCTGAGGAGAAGCGTAAACTTGCCAATATGCCATTTACGACACGGAGTGGCAAGGAAAGGCTGAGGCCCTGGCCTATGTTCATGGCTAGTGGTTCAGCTTCACATGAGGATGGAAGCACTCATCCTCTCGCTAGAAAAAAGAAAAGACTTGCGGCAAAAGCACAGCAAAGAACTGTGCGTTCTTCGAAATCACAAATCCCAAAGGAGAGTCCAATTGTGTAGGTTGCGATGCCTGACCTTCCCAACACTGGACGGGAAGAGCTTGCGCCTTCCACCATTTGCACGCCCCCTGCAAGTGTTGAAAAGAGCACCCGCAGTCCAGTTCCTGATAGTGAAATTGAAGATGTCAGTGTTGAAGTACACCAGGATGAGGATATGGGTGTTGCTGGCGCTGGGGAGGAAATTGACAAGGAGGATTCTGATGGTGAGGTGGTTTGTTTAAGTCAGGCACCCGGGGAGACACCTGTTGTCCGTGGGAGGAATATGGCCATTGACATGCCTGGTGAAAATACCAAAAAAATCAGCTCTTCAGTGTGGAAGTATTTCAACAGAAATGCGGACAACAGGTCACCTCGGAACATCCTCCCTTATACGTCACCTGCAGCGCATTCATAATAAGTCAGTGACAAGTTCAAAAACTTTGGGCGACAGCGGAAGCAGTCCACTGACCAGTAAATCCCTTCCTCTTGTAACCAAGCTCGCGCAAACCACACCACCAACTCCCTCAGTGTCAATTTCCTCCTTACCCAGGAAAGCCAATAGTCCTGCAGGCCATGTCACTGGCAAGTCTGACGAGTCCTCTCCTGCCTGGGATTCCTCCGATGCATCCTTGAGTGTAACGCCTACTGCTGCTGGCGCTGCTGTTGTTGCTGCTGGGAGTCGATCGTCATCCCAGAGGGGAAGTCGGAAGACCACTTGTACTACTTCCAGTAAGCAATTGACTGTCCAACAGTCCTTTGCGAGGAATATGAAATATCACAGCAGTCATCCTGTTGCAAAGCGGATAACTGAGGCCTTGACAACTATGTTGGTGTTAGACGTGCGTCCGGTATCCGCCGTTAGTTCACAGGGAACTAGACAATTTCTTGAGGTAGTGTGCCCCCGTTACCAAATACCATCTAGGTTCCACTTCTCTAGGCAGGCGATACCGAGAATGTACACGGACGTCAGAAAAAGACTCACCAGTGTCCTAAAAAATGCAGTTGTACCCAATGTCCACTTAACCACGGACATGTGGACAAGTGGAGCAGGGCAGACTCAGGACTACATGACTGTGACAGCCCACTGGGTAGATGTATTGCCTCCCACTGCAAGAACAGCAGCGGCGGCACCAGTAGCAGCATCTCGCAAACGCCAACTCGTTCCTAGGCAGGCTACGCTTTGTATTACCGCTTTCCAGAATAGGCACACAGCTGAAAACCTCTTACGGCAACTGAGGAAGATCATCGCAGAATGGCTTACCCCAATTGGACTCTCCTGGGGATTTGTGACATCGGACAATGCCAGCAATATTGTGAGTGCATTACATCTGGGCAAATTCCAGCACGTCCCATGTTTTGCACATACCTTGAATTTGGTGGTGCAGAATTATTTAAAAAACGACAGGGGCGTGCAAGAGATGCTGTCGGTGGCCAGAAGAATTGCGGGCCACTTTCGGCGTACAGGCACCACGTACAGAAGACTGGAGCACCACCAAAAACACCTGAACCTGCCCTGCCATCATCTGAAGCAAGAGGTGGTAACGAGGTGGAATTCAACCCTCTATATGCTTCAGAGGATGGAGGAGCAGCAAAAGGCCATTCAAGCCTATACATCTGGCCATAATATAGGCAAAGGAGGTGGAATGCACCTGTCTCAAGCGCAGTGGAGAATGATTTCAACGTTGTGCAAGGTTCTGCAACCTTTTGAACTTGCCACACGTGAAGTCAGTTCAGACACTGCCAGCCTGAGTCAGGTCATTCCCCTCATCAGGCTTTTGCAGAAGAAGCTGGAGGCATTGAAGGAGGAGCTAAAACAGAGCGATTCCGCTAGGCATGTGGGACTTGTGGATGGAGCCCTTCATTCGCTTAACCAGGATTCACGTGTGGTCAATCTGTTGAAATCAGAGCACTACATTTTGGCCACCGTGCTCGATCCTAGATTTAAAACCTACCTTGGATCTCTCTTTACGGCAGACACTGGGGTTGAAAGACCTGCTGGTGAGAAAATTGTCAAGTCAAGCGGAACGCGACCCGTCAACATCTCCTCCTTCACATTCTCCCGCAACTGGGGGTGCGAGGAAAAGGCTACGAATTCCGAGCCCACCCGCTGGCGGTGATGCAGGGCAGTCTGGAGCGACTGCTGATGCTGACATCTGGTCCGGACTGAAGGACCTGCCAACGATTACTGACAAGTCGTCTACTGTCACTGCATATGATTCTCTCACCATTGAAAGAATGGTGGAGGATTATATGAGTGACCGCATCCAAGTAGGCACGTCAGACAGTCCGTACGTATACTGGCAGGAAAAAGAGGCAATTTGGAGGCCCTTGCACAAACTGGCTTTATTCTACCTAAGTTGCCCTCCCTCCAGTGTGTACTCCGAAAGAGTGTTTAGTGCCGCCGCTCACCTTGTCAGCAATCGGCGTACGAGGTTACTTCCAGAAAATGTGGAGAAGATGATGTTCATTAAAATGAATTATAATCAATTCCTCCATGGAGACATTCACCAGCAGCAATTGCCTCCAGAAAGTACACGAGGACCTGAGATGGTGGATTCCAGTGGGGACGAATTAATAATCTGTGAGGAGGGGGATGTACACAGTGAAAGGGGTGATGAATCGGACGATGATGATGAGGTGGACATCTTGCCTCCGTAGAGCCAGTTTGTGCAAGGAGAGATTGATTGCTTCTTTTTTGGTGGGGGCCCAAACCAACCAGTCATTTCAGTCACAGTCATGTGGCAGACCCTGTCGCTGAAATGATGGGTTCGTTAAAGTGTGCATGTCCTGTTTTTACAACATAAGGGTGGGTGGGAGGGCCCAAGGACAATTCCATCTTGCACCTCTTTTTTCTTTCATTTTTCTTTGCATCATGTGCTGTTTGTGGAGTATTTTTTTGAAGGGCCATCCTGCGTGACACTGCAGTGCCACTCCTAGATGGGCCAGGTGTTTGTGTCGGCCACTAGGGTCGCTTAGCTTAGTCACACAGCTACCTCATTGCGCCTCTTTTTTTCTTTGCGTCATGTGCTGTTTGGGGAGTATTTTTTTGAAGGGCCATCCTGCGTGACACTGCAGTACCACTCCTAGATGGGCCAGGTGTTTGTGTCGGCCACTAGGGTCGCTTAGCTTAGCCATCCAGCGACCTTGGTGCACCTCTTTTTTTCTTTGCATCATGTGCTGTTTGGGGACTATTTTTTAAATCTGCCATCCTGTCTGACACTGCAGTGCCACTCCTAGATGGGCCAGGTGTTTGTGTCGGCCACTTGGGTCGCTTAGCTTAGTCATCCAGCGACCTCGGTGCAAATTTTAGGACTAAAAATAATATTGTGAGGTGTGAGGTGTTCAGAATAGACTGAAAATTAGTGGAAATTATGGTTATTAAGGTTAATAAAACTATGGGATCAAAATGACCCCCAAATTCTATGATTTAAGCTGTTTTTGAGGGTTTTTTGTAAAAAAAAACACCCGAATCCTAAACACACCCGAATCCGACAAAAAATTTTCAGGGAGGTTTTGCCAAAACGCGTCCGAATCCAAAACACGGCCTCGGAACCGAATCCAAAACCAAAACACAACACCTGAAAAATTTCCGGTGCACATCACTAGTACACACCAGTGACATGCGGTGAGGTGAGTCATACAAATGTATGTGCCAGAGTTTTGACTACATAAAGTAAATGAAAAATACAAAGAATATACCAGAGATATCTTCTTTGTATTATTCTAATCATTTTTATAGTCAAAACTCTGTAGTAAAACGTCTGACAGGTGAGGTAGTGAGTCAAAATGTGAAATATTTGGATGTAGCAAAAAGCAGTTTGTTCGCTTAAGTGCTGGAGATCGGCACAATAATAAGCAGGGGTTAAAGTGAGCCGGAACGTGGCGGAATTGCGTTCTGTCAGTTCCACTTGTGTTCTGCCTCCTCCGGCTCATCTAACCCGATGTGTGGCCAGCGCCGCAGGAAGATGCCGGCCGCCCGGCTCTCTCTCCACAGCGGCAGCCGGAGGCGGGAGCTCACTACTTCCGGTGTTGTCACTGTGCGCTATGGGAGAGACGTCATGATGTCTCTTCCATAGTGCTGAGGAGCGGACGCCCAGAGGACTGCAGCAGTCAGACACGGGAGCAGGGCTTGGTGAGTATTGTGATTTTTGTTTGATTTTTTCCTTTCCATCTACTGGGGGGCATTACTACTGGGGGCAAACTACTGGGAGGCCTTACTACTGAGGGGCATCTACTGGCGGAAAACTACTGGGGGGCATTACTACTGAGGGGCATCTACTGGGGGCAAACTTCTGGGGGGCATTACTACTGGGGGGCATCTACTGGGGGACATTACTACTGAGGGGGCATCTACTGGGGGCAAACTACTGGTTGCATCTACTGGGGGCAAACTACTGGGGGGCATTATTACTGGGGGCCAACTACTGAGGGCAAACTACAAGGGGGCAAGCTACTGGGGGCAAACTACAGGGGGGCAAGCTACTGGGGGCAAATTACAAAGGGGCAAGCTACAACGGGGCAAACTACAAGGGGGCAAACTACTGGGGCAAGCTACAAGGGGGCGAGCTACTGGGGGCAAACTACACAGGGGCAAGCTACTGGGGGCAAACTACAAGGGGGCTAACTACTGGGGGCAAACTACAGGAGGGCATTACTACTGGGGGTATGACTACAGGGGCATTACTACTGGGGGCGTAACTACAAGGGCATTAATTTACTACTGGGGGTATACCTACTGGGGGTATAACTACAGGGGCTAAACTACTGGGGGCATTACTACTTGGGGGCATTACTGCTTGGAGGCATTACTACTGGGGGCATTACTACTGGGGGGCTAAACTACTGGGGGCATAACTACAGGGACTAAACTACTGGGGGCATTACTGCTTGTAGGCATTACTACTGGGGGGCTAAACTACAAGGGGGCATAAATACAGGGGCTAAACTACAAAGGGGCATAAATACAGGGGCTAAACTACTGGGGGCATAACTACAGGGGCTAAACTGCAAGGGGGAAAACTACAGGGGGCATTACTGCTAAGGGCATTACTACTGGTGGCTAAACTACAAGGGGCAAACTACTGGGGCCATTACCACTGGGAGGCTAAACTACATAGGGCAAACTACATGAGGGCTAAACTACTGGGGGCATTACCACTGGGTGGCTAAACTAAAGGGGGGGTAAACTACTGGGGTCATAACTGCAGGGGCATTACCACTGGGGGCATAACGACTGGGGCTAAACTACAGGGGGCTAAACGACTGGGGGCATTACTACAGGCAACATTTCAGCAAGTGGAATTGGGGATTTGGTCAGAATTATAGGTGTCCTCAATGCTGAAAAATACAGGCAGTACTTATCCATCATACAATACCACCAGGGAGGTGTCTGATTGGTTCAAAATGTATTCTGCAGTAGGACAACGACCCCAAACATACACCCAATGTCATTAAGTACTATCTTCAGCATGTTCTCAACATCAACAAGCCTGTCTGTGATTACATGAAGAGACAAAAGGATTTGAGCTAGCCTACAGCCACAAAAGATCTGTGGTTAGTTCTCCAAGGTGCTTGGAATAACCTCCCTGTCGAGTTCCTTCAAAAACTGTGTGCAAGTGTACCTAGAAGAATTGATGCTGTTTTGAAGGCAAAGGGTGGTCCCACCAAATATTGATTTGATTTAGTGATGAGCGAACCCCCCCCGAACTTCACCCTTTTTACACGGGTCCGAGCCATACTCGGATTCTCCCGTATGGCTCGGGTAACCCGAGCGCGCCCGAACGTCATCATCCCGCTGTCGGATTCTCGCGAGATTCGGATTCTATATAAGCAGCCGCGCGTCGCCGCCATTTTCACTCGTGCATTGGAAATGTTAGGGAGAGGACGTGGCTGGCGTCCTCTCCGTTATTGTTGAACTTGATTGTGCTGTGCACTATTGCTTAATTGTGGGGAGGGCTGGGGAGCAGCTGTATATAGGAGGAGTACAGTGCAGAGTTTTGCTGATCAGTGACCACCAGTTATCCGTTCTCTGCCTGAAAAAAACGCTCCATATCTGTGCTCAGTGTGCTGCATATATCTGTGCTCACACTGCTTAATTGTGGGGACTGGGGAGCAGCTGTATTATATAGCAGGAGTACAGTGCAGAGTTTTGCTGACAGTGACCACCAGTATACGTTGTCTGCCAGAAAAACACTCCATATCTGTGCTCAGTGTGCTGCTTTATTGTGGGGACTGGGGACCACCAGTATAATATTATATAGGAGGAGTATAGTGCAGAGTTTTGCTGACCAGTGACCACCAGTATATAATATATAGCATTACGGTACAGTAGGCCACTGCTGTACCTACCTCTGTGTCGTCATTAAGTATACTATCCATCTACATTCTATACCTGTGGTGCATTTTAGTTTTGCAGTTTGCTGACACAGTGACCACCAGTATACTATATATAATAGCAGTACAGAAGGCCACTGCTGTACCTACCTCTGTGTCGTCATTAAGTATACTATCCATCTACATTCTATACCTGTGGTGCATTTTAGTTTTGCAGTTTGCTGACACAGTGACCACCAGTATACTATATATAATAGCAGTACGGAAGGCCACTGCTGTACCTACCTCTGTGTCGTCATTAAGTATACTATCCATCTACATTCTATACCTGTGGTGCATTTTAGTTTTGCAGTTTGCTGACACAGTGACCACCAGTATACTATATATAGCAGTACGGAAGGCCACTGCTGTACCTACCTCTGTGTTGTCATTCATTAAGTATACTATCCATCTACATTCTATACCTGTGGTGCATTTTAGTTTTGCAGTTTGCTGACACAGTGACCACCAGTATATATAGCAGTACGGTACGGAAGGCCACTGCTGTACCTACCTCATTAAGTATACTATCCATCTACATTCTATACCTGTGGTGCGCCTCTTTTTTTCTTTGCATCATGTGCTGTTTGGGGACTATTTTTTTTGAAGTGCCATCCTGCCTGACACTGCAGTGCCACTCCTAGATGGGCCAGGTGTTTGTGTCGGCCACTTGTGTCGCTTAGCTTAGTCACACAGCGACCTTGGTGCGCCTCTTTTTTTCTTTGCATCATGTGCTGTTTGGGGACTATTTTTTTGAAGTGCCATCCTGCCTGACACTGCAGTGCCACTCCTAGATGGGCCAGGTGTTTGTGTCGGCCACTTGTGTCGCTTAGCTTAGTCACACAGCGACCTTGGTGCGCCTCTTTTTTTCTTTGCATCATGTGCTGTTTGGGGACTATTTTTTTGAAGTGCCATCCTGCCTGATACTGCAGTGCCACTCCTAGATGGGCCAGGTGTTTGTGTCGGCCACTTGTGTTGCTTAGCTTAGTCACACAGCGACCTTGGTGCGCCTCTTTTTTTCTTTGCATCATGTGCTGTTTGGGGACTATTTTTTGGAAGTGCCATCCTGCCTGACACTGCAGTGCCACTCCTAGATGGGCCAGGTGTTTGTGTCGGCCACTTATGTCGCTTAGCTTAGCCATCCAGCGACCTCAGTGCAAATTTTAGGACTAAAAATAATATTGTGAGGTGTGAGGTGTTTAGAATAGACTGGAAATGAGTGGAAATTATGGTTATTGAGGTTAATAAAGCTATGGGATTAAAATGACCCCCAAATTCTATGATTTAAGCTGTTTTTTAGGGTTTTTTGTAAAAAACACCCGAATACAAAACACACCCGAATCCGACAAAAAAATTTCGGTGAGGTTTTGCCAAAACGCGTCCGAATCCAAAACACGGCCGCGGAACCGAATCCAAAACCAAAACACAAAACCCGAAAAATGTCCGGTGCACATCACTAATTTGATTTAGCTTTCTCTTCCGTCCGTTCACTTTGCATTTTGTTAATTGATACAAATAAACTATTAACACGTCTATTTTTAAAGCATTTTTCCACACCTGCTTAAAACTTTTGCACAGTACTGCATACATATAGCATCCATCACAGCACAGCTCCCCTCACAGAACAGCATTCCAGTCCTCACCCATAACAGCACAGAACCCGTCACAGCACCCCTCACAGGATAGCACCCCTCATTCAGCAGCACAGAACCTGTCATAGCATGCATCACTGTACAGCACCCCTCACAGTACAGGTCCCTTCACCTCACAGCACAGCACCCCAACACAGCACAGCACCCCTCACCACACAGCAGGGGGCCAAGTGACAGTGACTCACGGTCACTGATGGCGATGATGCCTTCCTCATGTTGTGATCTCCAGCTGTGTAGTGTACCTGGCATAACTTTCAGTCCTGCCCTGATCCTCTGCGTCATTTTATATTTGGCATTAGCCACGAGCCAATCACGGCTTGCAGACAAATTTTGATCAGCATTGGGAGCAGTCACAGTCTCACTGTCCTCTGGCCAATGAAGTGAAGTGCTGGTATGACATATCAGTCCTTACCGGCACACTTCCAGTACTGTTTTTAAAAATGTTTAAATCTACCTCTAAGCCATACATATACCACTGCTCTATACTGTAGATTCTGATCAGGCTTTGTAGAAACTGCACTCTCACTTACCGTGCTGGCAACACTACCTCATGTAATATTTTCAATTCCATCTGGCTGCGAGTAACCGACAGGCTGTTGTCCCACAATTATAATGCATTCAAACCACCAAATACATACAAATTGTATTTACAGCTATATTAAATGCAGCTACATTAACCCACTATTGGCTACATTAAACATTATAACAATGCAAATTTCTGACGGAATACCCAAAGTAACCTGCACAACTGTTTTTTTTTTGTTTTGTTTTTTAGCAATATATCTTGCTTTAGCTGCAACACACAATGGCCCTCATCCCGAGTTGATCGCTCGCTAGCTGCTTTTAGCAGCATTGCAAACGCTAGGCCGCCGCCCTCTGGGAGTGTATCTTAGTTTAGCAGAATAGCGAACGAAAGAGTAGCAGAACTGCTACGAAATAATTCCCTACAGTTTCTGAGTAGCTCCAGACCTACTCCTAGATTGCGTTCCCCTCAGTCCGTTTAGTTCCTGCTTTGATGTCACAAACACGCCCTGCGTTCGGCCAGTCACTCCCCCGTTTCCTCAGCTACTCCTGCGTTTTAGCCTGACACGCCTGCGTTTTTTAACACACTCCCGGAAAACGGTCAGTTTACGCCCAGAAACACCCACTTCCTGTCAATCACACACCGATCAGCAGAGCGACTGAAAAGCGTCGCTCGCCCCTGTGTAAATTTGCTTATTTTTGTGTGAAATTACTTGGCGCGTGCGCCCAGTGGCCCATACGCATGCGCAGAACAGACGATTTTTAGCCGCTATGCTGCAAAAAATGGCAGCGAGCGATCAACTCGGAATGAGGGCCAATGGTTTGTGTGGGGGGTCTGATGGCATATGGATTGCCTTGTAGGAAAGTGTTTCCATGGAGGTGGTGTGTGCAAATGCTGCTGTTTTTATTTAAAAAAAAAAAAAAATGTGGTGTGCTATTCACAGTGTGTTCTCAAGCTGGTAGTAGCTGTCCCCTGCCCCTACCATCCAGGCTCATAATGGACAATCCAGACCCAACCTCTCTTCAGTTGCCATTGCTGGGAGGCCAGTAACCAGTTTGAATGATTCTTAGTGCCAACAATGAACTCTTAAGCCTAGTACACACTAGAACTATCTCTGATCTGCCATGTCCATGCCTAATATGCGTGCTCCCCCTCTACCATAGTTAGCATATATTCCGGTTGGCCATGCCGCATCCCCATATCACTCAGTAGCCCCCCCCCCCCTTGCAACAGCAGGTGTGTATGCACTAGCTGATGCAGGGTCCCGTCGCCTGTTGGCCTATTGGCCAGGTACACATCACTCTAGTGCCCGGTCGGAACCCCAAAGCAAAGGGATAGCAAGTGCCTCTTGGCATTCTCTGGGACAGGGCTTTTACAGAAGCTCTGTCCTGAAGACCCAGTTTTAATAAATGCATCCTGTAATTTTCATTATCAAGTTGGGGCATAATTATCACGATACAACTGCATTAAAACATAAATACGCCATATACGTCAACATAAGGTTTACATAAACGTTAGAGGTGGCACTGCCCAAACATATTTGTGTATATACAGTAACTGGTAATCTGATAGCAGTGTTTGTAATAATAATCCTTTTATATATTCTGTTCCCCACATATGGCGTTCAGGTTCATTTCAGTATCTGCCAAACAATTGTGATTACACGTGATGTGGAAATGTACAAAATGCACAAGTAGCTGCGATAAGAAATGGTTGTGAATGGTTAAACCAGGTCATTTAAGGGCCCTATACATGAGAGAGATGTGTGCTGAGCGAACCGCTCAGTACACATCTCCCCCCCCCCCCCCGCTCAGCACAGTGTGATGTGTGCTGAGTGAGGCGGGGGAGGACGGAGGGTGAAATGAGCGATGTGCTAGATTGAGCCTGCATGGCCAATCTAGCACCGGCGATAGCGATGCACTATCACTGTGGGGGGTACACACGAGTGATCTGTGCTTAAAATCTAAGCAATCTAGTCAGATTGCTTAGGTTTTAAGCATGGATCTCTCTGTGAGTACCCCCCTTTACTAAATAAAAGTTATAAGAGCTGGAGAAATCAGTGTGTCACCTCATGTGACCTACAAAACAAGGCTAATCTTAGCCCCGTACACACGGGGAGATGTGTGCTGAGCAATCTAGCACAGACTGCTCAGCACACATATCTCCCCCCGCTCAGCACTCAGCGTGATGTGTGCTGAGCGAGAAAGTGTGCGGGGAGGGGGTGATCACTTCACGCAGTGGTGAAGTGAGCAATCTACTAGATTTGACATGCATGCCAGATCTAGAGTCAGCGATAGTGACACGTGGAGCCGCACATCACTATAGGCCAGTACTCACGGCCCGATGCTGGAGAGATGTGTGCTGAGCGAACCGCTCAGCACACATCTCTCCTGGCGCTCAGCACAGCGCGATCTGTGCTGAGCGTGCGGGGGGAGACGGGGGGCCGCTCACTTCACCCAGCGGGTGAAGTGAGCGACCCGCTAGATTGGCCTGTATGCAGGTTAATCTAGCAGCAGCGATAGCGGTGCGCGGGGCTGGGCATCGCTAACGCTGTTAGGGCTACACACGGAGCGATCTTGCTGAAAATCTAAGCAATCTAGTCAGATTGCTTAGATTATCGCTCTGTGTGTACCCCCTTAACGCTATGGGCATACACACGGAGAGATCCGTGCTTAATTTCTAAGCAATCTAGTCAGATTGCTTAGACTTTAAGCATGATCTCTCCGTGTGTACCCCCCTTTAGGGGAATGAAATCACAAGAAGGTAATGCTTTTATTTTTAAGATTTTAAGTAAGAAAAAATGTATAAGGTAAAAATGTTGATTTCTCTTACGTCCTAGAGGATGCTGGGGACTCCGTAAGGACCATGGGGATAGATGGGCTCTGCAGGAGACATGGGCACTTTAAGAAAGACTTTAGATCTGGTGTGCACTGGCTCCTCCCTCTATGCCCCTCCTCCAGACCTCAGTTTACTACTGTGCCCAGAGGAGACTGGGTGCATTGCAGGGAGCTCTCCTGAGTTTCCTGTCAGAAAGTATATTCAGAGCCGGCCATAGGCATAGGCAAACTAGGCAATTGCCTAGGGCATTTGATATGCCTAGGGGCATCAGCAGCTTCTGCTGATTAAAATGATATGTGGCATGCCTATATTCTGTGTGTAGCATTTCATATGCAGATACAGCCACAGTCTCCCACAGTATATAGGCATGCCACATATCATTTTAATCAGCAGAAGCTGCTTGTGCATCCTAGCCACATAGCAATGCAAATAAGATCCATTTTCATTAAAAAATGTGCCCGACATTAGCATTGAGGCAAGATTTATGAGGAGACATCTGTATTCAAGCAGAGGCAGAGGTAACAGTGTTAGTGGCAGTGTGAGTGTTGTGTGTATGTGAGTAGGTTGGTTGTGCAGTAGTGTTTGGAATATGTGCAAGGAGCATTATGTGTGTCATGTAAAAATGCATTAATAATGTGCAACATATGTGTAAGGGGCACTATGTGTGTCATTATGTGTATAAGGGCATTAATAATGTGCGGCATATGTGTAACAGGGTACTACTGTATGTGTGTCATTATGTGTATAGGGGCACTAATATTGTGCAGCAAATGTGTAGGGGGCACTATGTGTGTCATTATGTTTATAAGGGCATTAATAATGTGCGGCATATGTGTAAGGGACATTATGTGTAAAAGGGCATTAATAAAGGTTGTCATAATGTGTAAGGCACATTATGTTTATAAGGACATTAATAATGTGTCTCATATGTGTAAGAGGCATTACTGTGTGGCATTATGTGTATAAGGTGCTCTACTATGTAGCGTTGCGTATAGAAAGGGCACTACTGTGTCGTCTAATGTGAATAAAGAGCAATAGGGTGTGGTGTAATGTGAATAAGGAGCAATTCAGTGTGATGTAATGTGAATAAGAGGCTCTACTGTGAGGAGTAACGTTTATAAGGTAAAGTGACACTACTGTGGGATGTAATATGAATTATGGACACTATCGCATGATCAAATGTGAATGAAGTTGCAGTACTGTTTGGCGTAATTGGAATTGGGGTTACTATTGTGTGGCCATGCCCCTTGCCAAACAAAAACACACCCCTTTTTGGGCTGTGCGCCAAATGTGCAAACTGTTCCTATTCAAAATAAAGGGGGTATAAACCCCAAAATAAGGACTGCTATGGATGAGGGGTGATGGTGCTGGGAAAGAGGTGCAAGGTCAGAGGCGGAACCAGCGGTGGTGCTTGGGGGGCACCAGCCAAAATCTTGCCTAGGGCATCATATTGGCTAGGGCCGGCTCTGAGTATATTTGTTAGGTTTTTTATGTTCAGGGAGCACTGCTGGCAACAGACTCCCTGCATCGAGGGACTGAGGGGAGAGAAGCAGACCTACTTCTGTGAGTTTCAAGGCTCTGCTTCTTAGGCTACTGGACACCATTAGCTCCAGAGGGAGTGAGAACACAGGTCTCACCCTGGAGTTCGTCCCGGAGCTGCGCCTCCGTCCTCCTCACAGAGCCGGAAGATAGAAGCCGGGTGAGTATGAGAAGAAAAGAAGACTTCAGAGGCGGCAGAAGACTTCATGATCTTCACTGAGGTAACGCACAGCGGTGAAGCTGTGCGCCATTGCTCCCATACACCTCACACAAGGCAGTCACTGTAAGGGTGCAGGGCGCAGGGGGGGGCACCCTGGGCAGCATGTAAACCTCTTTTCTGGCAAAAATAAGATATATACAGCTAACCACTGTATATATAAAGAGCCCCCACCAGTGTACAGTATATTTGAGCGGGACAGAAGCCCACCGTCGAGGGGCGGGGCTTCTCCCTCAGCCCTCACCAGCACCATTTTCTCCACAGCACAGCTGAGAGGAAGCTCCCCGGACTCTCCCCTGCTTATCCACGGTGAAAGGGGGTTTCAGAGAGAGGGGGGGGGCACATAATTGGCAGCAAATATTAGTATTACAGCGCTACTGGGTAAACACATTGTGTGTTTTTTCCTGGGGTATTAGCGCTGGGTGTGTGCTGGCATACTCTCTCTCTGTCTCTCCAAAGGGCCTTGTGGGGGAACTGTCTTCAGATAAGAGGATTCCCTGAGTGTGTGGTGTGTCGGTACGTGTGTGTCGACATGTCTGAGGTAAAAGGCTCTCCTAAGGAGGAGATGGAGCAAATGTGTGTGTGGTGTCTCCGTCGACAATGCCGACACCTGATTGGATATGTGGAATTAAGTGCTGAGGTAAATTTATTGCACAAAAGATTAGAGAATAGACAGGGAATCTACCCATGTCTGTCCCTATGTCGCAGGGACCTTCAGAGTCTCAAAACGCCCACTATCCAAAATAATAGACACTGATACCGACACGGAGTCTGACTCCAGTGTCGACTACGATGATGCAAAGTTACAGCCAAAACTGGCAGAAAAGTATTCAATATATGATTATTGTAATAAAAGATGTTTTGCATATCACTGATGACCCATCTGTCCCTGACACGAGGGTACACATGTTTAAGGGGAAGAAAGATGACATAACATTTCCCCCCTCTCATGAACCAAATGAATTGTGTGAAAAAGAGCGGGAATCTCCAGACAAGAAACTGCAGTTTCCCAAAAGAATTCTCATGGCGTATCCTTTCCCTGCTAGGGCCAGGATACGATGAGAATCCTCCCCTAGGGTGGACAAGGCGTTGACACGTTTACCAAAAAAGGTAGCGCTGACAATGCCAAGATACAGCTACCCTCAGCGATCCTGCAGATAGCATGCAGAAAAGTACTTTGAAGTCCATTTACACACATTCTGGTACACTACTCAGACCGGCGATTGTGTCGGCATGGGTTTATAGCGCTGTAGCAGCGTGGACAGATACCTTATCAGCGGAGATTGAAACCCTAGATAAGGATACCATGTTATTGACCCTAGGATATATAAAAGATGCTGTATAAGACATGCCCAAAAAAAAAAAAAAGACATTGGTCTACTGGGTTCTAGAGTCAACGCTATGTCGATTTCTGCTAGACGTGTCCTGTGGAACATGCAATAGACAGGTGATGCCGACTAAAAGAGGCATATGGAGGTTTTACCTTACACGGGTGAGGAATTGTGTGGAGAAGGGCTCACGGACCGGGTCTCCACAGCTATAGCTGGTAAATCTGATCTTTTGCCTTATATTCCCTCACAGCCTAAGGAAGCACGACATTATCAAATGCAGTCCTTTCGGTCGCAGAAAAACAAGAAAGTACGAGGAGCGTCCTTTCTTACCAGAGGTAAGGGCACAGGGCACAACTAGTTCCCAGGAACAGAAGTCCTCCCCAGCCTCTACTAAATCCACCACATGACGCTGGGGCTCCGCTAAGGGAGTCCACCCCAGTGGGAGCACGTCTTCGACGCTTCAGCCACATCTGAGTTCACTCACAGGTGGATCCCTGGGCAATAGAAATTGTTTCTCAGGGTTACAAGCTGGAATTCGAACAGGTGCCTCCTCGCCGGTTTTCCTTATCGGTCCTACCGGCTTCTCCCCCAGAAAGGGAGATAATATTAAATACAATTCACACATTGTATCTCCAACAGGTGGTGCTCAAGGTTCCCCTCCTTCAACAAGGAAGGGGATATTACTCAACCTTGGCTGTAGTCCCGAAACCGGACGGTTCGTCAGACCTATGTTAAAATAAAAATCTCTGAACCTATACTTGAAAAGGTTCAAATTCAAGGTGGAATCGCTCAGAGCGATCATCGCCAGCCTGGAAGGGTTTTTTTTAATGGTATATCTAGACATAAAGGCTGCATACCTTCATGTTCCCATTTATCCACCCCATCAGGCATACTTGAGAATTACGGTACAGTATTGTCATTACCAATTTCAGGGTAATTGGCGGAAATGATGGTGCTCCCACGCAAGCAAGGAGTCACAATTATCCCATTCTTGGACGATCTCCTAATAAGGGCGAGATCAAAAGAGCAGTTGTTGAACAGCGTGTCACTTTCGCTGAAAGTGTCACAGCAACTCGGCTGGATTCTCAATATCCCGAAGTCACAGTTGGTTCCTATGACTCGTCTGCCCTTCTGGGGTATGATTCTGGATACGGGCCAGAAATGGGTTTATCTTCCGATAGAGAAGGCCCAGGAACTAATGACTCTGGTAAAATACCTATTAATGCCAAAACAGGTGTCAGTGCATCACTGCACTCGGGTCCTGGGAAAGATGGTGGCATCTTACGGGGCCATTCCCTTTGGCAGGTTCCATGCGAGGACCTTCCAATGGGATCTACGGGACAAGTGGTCCGGATCACATCTACAGATGCATCAGTTAATCACCCTGTACCTTAGGGCCAGGGTGTCTCTCCTATGGTGGCTGCAGAGTGCTCACCTTCTGTAGGGTCGCACGTTCGCCATCCAGGACTGGATTCTGGTAGCCATGGACGCGAGCCTCCGAGGTTGGGGAGCAGTCACACAGGGAAGAAACTTCCAAGGTCTTTGGGTCAAGTCAAAAAACTTGTATTCAAATCAACATCCTGGAGCTGAGGGCCATATACAACGCCCTTTGGCAAGCGAAGACATTGCTTCGCAACCTACCGGTTCTGATCCAGTCAGACAACATCACCGCAGTGGCTCATGTAAACCGCCAAGGCGGCACAAAAAGCAGAGTGGAAATGGCAGAAGCCACCAGGATTCTCCGCTGGGCGGAAAATCATGTAAGCACATTTTCAGCAGTTCATTCCGGGAGTGGACAACTGAGAAGCAGACTTCCTCAGAAAACACGACCTGCATCCAAGAGAGGACTTCTTTAGGAAGCCTTCGCACAGATTGCAAGTCAGTGGGGACTGCCACAGATAGACATGATGGCGTCCCGCCTCAACAAAAAGCTACAGAGGTATTGCGCCAGGTCAAAAGACCCTCAGGCAGTAGCTGTAGACACCCTAGTGACACCGTGGGTGTTCCAGTCGGTCTATGTATTTCCTCCTCTTCCTCTCATACCCAAGGTGTTGAGAATAGTAAGAAAAAGAGGAGTGAGAACAATCTTCATTGTTCCAGATTGGCCACGAAGGACCTGATATCCGGATCTGTAGGAAATGCTCACAGAAGATCCGTGGCCTCTTCCTCTAAGACAGGACCTGTTGCAACAGGGGCCCTGTCTATTCCAAGACTTACCGCGGCTGCGTTGGACGGCATGGCGGTTAAACGCCAGATCCTAGCGGATAAGGGTATTCCGGATGAGGTCATTCCTAGGCTAATAAAGGCAAGGAAGGACGTGACATCTAAACATTATCACCGTATATGGCGAAAATATGTTTCTTGGTGTGAGGCCAGGAATGCTCCTATGGAAGAATTCCATCTGGGCCGCTTCCTTCACTTCCTGCAAACTGGAGTGAATTTGGGCCTAAAATTAGGATCTGTTAAGGTTCAGATTTCGGCCTTATCCATTTTCTTTCAAAAGGAATTGGCCTCTCTCCCTGAAGTACAAACCTTTGTGAAGGGAGTACTGCATATTTAGCCTCCTTTTGTACCTCCGGTGGCGCCTTGGGTCCTTAACGTGGTGTTAAGTTTCATTAAGTCACACTGGTTTGACTTTGAACCACTTAAAACGGTGGAGTTTACATATCTCACTTGGAAGGTGGTCATGTTATTAGCCTTAGCTTCGGCTAGGCGTATGTCGGAATTAGCGGCTTTATCACATAAAAGCCCCTATCTGGTTTTCCATATGGATAGAGTGGAATTGCGGACCCGTCCTCAATTCCCGCCAAAAGTGGTTTCATCCTTTCATATGAACCAACCTATTGTGGTGCCTGAGGCTACGCGTGACTTGGAGGATCCCGAGTCCCTTGATGTGGTCAGGGTTTTGAAAATTTACGTGGCCAGAACGGCTACAGTCAGAAAAACAGAAGCACTGTTTGTCATGTATGCAACCAACAAAATTGGTGCCCCTGCTTCAAAGCAGACTATTGCTCGCTGGATCTGTAACACGATTCAGCAGGTGTTTTCTACGGTGGAATTGCCGTTACCTTAATCGGAGAAAAGAATTGTGGCAGGGATCAGTTCATTAGGGTGCACTCATCCCATTCACAAATGTGTGCCTGTAATATTTAATAATTTCATGTATTTATTACTGAGTATGTATTCTCAACCAAAAATGATCAATATCCACGTGGAATAATTCCCCTACTTTTATTCCACATATGATATTATTATGGCCTAAATATTCGACCATACAAAAGCTAAATATTTAAAAACAATATAGAGATAGAAAAACGTGAAGAAAAGAAAATCTTTATTAGACAGATTTCTGTCTTGTGTACAAAATAAACGTTTGTTAAAACCAAATCGTGTGCCCCCTGTTATTTCTTATATATTCAATATACTCTTATGGTGAGTACCAATGTTTAAAGCTCCAACTATTTATATATATATATCTCCTATAAATGGTAATATATTGTAATCCTTGCCATAAATTTCTGTGTATGATACATAACTGCACCTATATCCAAATGGTGTACCGCATGCTGTATGTCATATAATCTGTATTAATCTCAACAAATTATCTAAAGTGAAAAGGAGGAGTATGATATTTCAGTCACAGCCTGGGTATTTACATCTATTCACTAAACTGTGCTAGCAACAATTATTTTCAATGTAGTATTGCTTTATATGCAGAAATTGGCAACAAATGTTGCCATATAAGTTTCAGATCAGTTCTTGGCAATCTGCCCTTGTTTCTGTGCTAGGGACATGGGCCCTCATTCCGAGTTGATCGGTCGCAAGGCGAATTTAGCAGAGTTACACACGCTAAGCCGCCGCCTACTGGGAGTGAATCTTAGCTTCTTAAAATTGCGACCGATGTATTCGCAATATTGCGATTACTAACTACTTAGCAGTTTCAGAGTAGCTCCAGACTTACTCTGCCTGTGCGATCAGTTCAGTGCTTGTCGTTCCTGGTTGACGTCACAAACACACCCAGCGTTCGCCCAGGCACTCCCACCGTTTCTCCAGCCACTCCTGCGTTTTTTCCGGAAACGGTAGCGTTTTCAGCCACACGCCCCTGAAACGCCGTGTATCCGCCCAGTAACACCCATTTCCTGTCAATCACATTACGATCGCCGGAGCGAAGAAAAAGCCGTGAGTAAAAATACTTTCTTCATAGTAAAGTTACTTGGCGCAGTCGCAGTGCGAACATTGCGCATGCGTACTAAGCGGATTTTCACTGCGATGCGATGAAAAATACCGGCCCTCATTCCGAGTTGTTCGCTCGGTATTTTTCATCGCATCGCAGTGAAAATCCGCTTAGTACGCATGCGCAATGTTCGCACTGCGACTGCGCCAAGTAACTTTACTATGAAGAAAGTATTTTTACTCACGGCTTTTTCTTCGCTCCGGCGATCGTAATGTGATTGACAGGAAATGGGTGTTACTGGGCGGATACACGGCGTTTCAGGGGCGTGTGGCTGAAAACGCTACCGTTTCCGGAAAAAACGCAGGAGTGGCTGGAGAAACGGTGGGAGTGCCTGGGCGAACGCTGGGTGTGTTTGTGACGTCAACCAGGAACGACAAGCACTGAACTGATCGCACAGGCAGAGTAAGTCTGGAGCTACTCTGAAACTGCTAAGTAGTTAGTAATCGCAATATTGCGAATACATCGGTCGCAATTTTAAGAAGCTAAGATTCACTCCCAGTAGGCGGCGGCTTAGCGTGTGTAACTCTGCTAAATTCGCCTTGCGACCGATCAACTCGGAATGAGGGCCACCGAGCGAACAACTCGGAATGAGGGCCATTATGCAGGCATTACACACACCCAGGTTATTGGCTATGCATGATGTTCTCCCCCAGATGCTTGTTATTTCAATTTATGTCCCTCTATGTGTCCCTGCGTAGCACAGATGTATGGAATTATACAATTATAGTTGCTGATATTGTCCCACAACAAGGGAGATGCGTCCCAAAATAATATACCAATCAATTTATATAAATTGTATTAGATGCTCCAATATAATTCCAAATACATCTGGTCTTGTGCTTTTATGTACAGCGTTCTATGATTCCCCACACATGATGTGTACTGGACATGCTAATTGCTTGCTACAGGGACTGCTGTCTGTTACTAATACATGCAAACTGTGATGAATTATACACGAGAGTCAACAGTTGATATATATTAAATTATTTGCGATGGTACTTAGTTCAAAATATGTTGACTCTACTTTTTATGGTTATGTACTGTTGAACAGACAGTGCATCAAGAAGCAGTATAAGAATAACTAGCACTTTTTTGACGGACACTCGCAACCAGGCTTTCTATAACTGAATCTCCTCCAGATATTACACACACTACACGGTATATAGGTACACAGTTAGGGCAAGTAACTTATGAGCTATAAACATTTGACATAACGCTGGTGGCACACGGTCAAGGCCCATTCCACTAGGAAAGTGGGCTCTTCTTGGGCGGCTGCCCGAGGGGTCTCGGCGCTACAGCTGTGCCGAGCTGCTACTTGGTCAGGTTCAAACTGCTTTGCAAAGTTCTATAAGTTTGATACCCTGGCTGAGGAGGACCTCATGTTTGCTCAATTGGTGCTGCAGAGTCATCCACAATCTCCCGCCCGTTTGGGAGCTTTGGTATAATCCCCATGGTCCTTACGGAGTCCCCAGCATCCTCTAGGACGTAAGAGAAAATAAGATTTTAAACCTACTGTTAAATATTTTTCTCGTATTCCGTAGAGGATGCTGGGCGCCCGTCCCAAGTGCGGACTACTTCTGCAAGACTTGTATATAGTTATTGCTTAAATAAGGGTTATGTTATAGTTTTATCGGTCTTGGACTGATGCTATGTCATTTTCATACTGTTAACTGGGTAATATATCACAAGTTATACAGTGTGATTAGTCTGGCTGGTATGAATCTTGCCCTTGGATTAACAAAAATCCTTTCCTCGTACTGTTCGTCTCCTCTGGGCACAGTTTCTCTAACTGAGGTCTGGAGGAGGAGCATAGAGGGAGGAGCCAGTGCACACCAGATCTAAAGTCTTTCTTAAAGTGCCCATGTCTCCTGCGGAGCCCGTCTATCCCCATGGTCCTTACGGAGTCCCCAGCATCCTCTACGACTACGAGAAAAAGATTTACCGGTAGGTTTAAAATCTTATTTCTCTAACGTCCTAAGTGGATGCTGGGGACTCCGTAAGGACCATGGGGAATAGCGGCTCCGCAGGAGACTGGGCACATCTAAAGAAAGCTTTAGGACTAACTGGTGTGCACTGGCTCCTCCCCCTATGACCCTCCTCCAAGCCTCAGTTAGATTTCTGTGCCCGACGAGAAAAGTGCACACTAGGGGCTCTCCTGAGCTTCTTAGTGAAAGTTTTAGTTTAGGTTTGTTATTTTCAGTGAGACCTGCTGGCAACAGGCTCACTGCATCGAGGGACTAAGGGGAGAAGAAGCGAACTCACCTGCGTGCAGAGTGGATTGGGCTTCTTGGCTACTGGACATTAGCTCCAGAGGGACGATCACAGGCCCAGCCTGGATGGGTCCCGGAGCCGCGCCGCCGGCCCCCTTACAGAGCCAGAAGAGCGAAGAGGTCCGGAAAAATCGGCGGCAGAAGACGTTCCTGTCTTCAATAAGGTAGCGCACAGCACTGCAGCTGTGCGCCATTGCTCTCAGCACACTTCATACTCCGGTCACTGAGGGTGCAGGGCGCTGGGGGGGGCGCCCTGAGACGCAATAAAACATGATAAAAATACCTTACATGGCAAAAAATACATCACATATAGCTCCTGGGCTATATGGATGCATTTAACCCCTGCCAGAATATACAGAAAAACGGGAGATAAGGCCGCCGAAAAGGGGGCGGAGCCTATCTCCTCAGCACACTGGCGCCATTTTCCCTCACAGCTCAGTTGGAGGGAAGCTCCCTGGCTCTTCCCTGCAGTCACTACACTACAGAAAGGGTTTAAAAAAGAGAGGGGGGCACTAATTAGGCGCAGTATTAAAACATACAGCAGCTATAAGGGGAAAAACACTTATATAAGGTTATCCCTGTATATATATATAGCGCTCTGGTGTGTGCTGGCATACAGAGGCGTATCTAGCACGGGGCGAGCAGGGCACGTGCCCTGGGCGCTGTGGAAGCCCCAACAGAGGGGGCGCCACCGGCACGGCCCGCTCACCCCATGCAACAGGGATTCCGCCGACGCTACCTGCAGCGCTCTCCCTGTCTTCCCGGCTGCTGTGCCTGTCACACTGGACAGGCAGCGGCAGCCAGGAGCCTCCGCTCATCTCCCCCGGCCCTCCCCCTCTCTCCGTCTCCCTACACATTGTACTGTGCGCGATCGCGCGTGCGCGCGACCGCGACGGTACGCACGCGCGCGCCTGCGCGGCTTCAGTGAGCGGGTTTAACAGCCAGGTGAGCGGAGTGGACTTTAGTTTTTTTTCTGTCGGGAGAGGGGGTTGCGGGACAGTGTGTGTGTGAGTGTGTGTTAATTGTGTGAGTGTGTTAATTGTGTGTGTGTGGGACAGTGTGAGTGTGTTAATTGTGTGAGTGTGTTAATTGTGCGTGTGTGGGACAGTGTGAGTGTGTTAATTGTGTGAGTGTGTTAATTGTGCGTGTGTGGGACAGTGTGTGTGTTAATTGTGTGTGTGTGTGGGACAGTGTGCGTGTGTGTGTGTTAATTGTATGTGTGTGTGTGACAGTGTGCGTGTGTGTTAATTGTGTGTGTGGGACAGTGTGCGTGTGTGTGTGTGTGTGTGTGAGACAGTGTGCGTGTGTGTGGGACAGTGCGTGTGTGTGTGTGAGACAGTGTGCGTGTTAATTGTGTGTGTGCGTGTGTGGGACAGTGTGCGTGTGTTAATTGTCCCGGCGGTGATTGGTGTCTGCAGTGTGCGCCCCCGTCCTCCTCCGCTGCTGCTGACAGGAGCGGTGTTGTGCGGCTCTCCCCCTGCTCCGCCGGCTCCGTCCTCCCGTCGTGGCCCTGCAGTGTGTGCCGGTCTCCCCAGCAGCAGCAGCAGGTTAGTCTCTCTCTCCTACCCCCCCCTCTCTCTCTCTCTCTCTCTCTCTCTCTCTCTCTCTCTCTCTCTCTCTCTCTCTCTCCTCCTGTGGATTGAAGTTTGTAAGTATCATTTTCATTTTTACAGGTGCCCCTATTGGATTCTACTGGACAAGTGGACGTGACCGGCGTGGGATGTAGGTAAGTAATCTGTCTCTCATTTTTACAGGTGCCCCTATTGGATTCTACTGGACAAGTGGACGTGAGCGGCGTGGGATGTAGGTAAGTAATCTGTCTCTCATTTTTACAGGTGCCCCTATTGGATTCTACTGGACAAGTGGACGTGAGCGGCGTGGGATGTAGGTAAGTAATCTGTCTCTCATTTTTACAGGTGCCCCTATTGGATTCTACTGGACAAGTGGACGTGACCGGCGTGGGATGTAGGTAAGTAATCTGTCTCTCATTTTTACAGGTACCCCTATTGGATTCTACTGGACAAGTGGACGTGACCGGCGTGGGATGTAGGTAAGTAATCTGTCTCTCATTTTTACAGGTACCCCTATTGGATTCTACTGACAAGTGGACGTGACCGGCGTGGGATGTAGGTAAGTAATCTCTCTCTCATTTTTACAGGTACCCCTATTGGATTCTACTGACAAGTGGACGTGACCGGCGTGGGATGTAGGTAAGTAATCTGTCTCTCATTTTTACAGATTCCCCTACTGGATTCTACTGACAAGTGGACGTGACCGGCGTGGGATGTAGGTAAGTAATCTGTCTCTCATTTTTACAGGTACCCCTATTGGATTCTACTGACAAGTGGACGTGACCGGCGTGGGATGTAGGTAAGTAATCTGTCTCTCATTTTTACAGGTGCCCCTATTGGATTCTACTGACAAGTGGACGTGACCGGCGTGGGATGTAGGTAAGTAATCTCTCTCTCATTTTTACAGGTACCCCTATTGGATTCTACTGACAAGTGGACGTGACCGGCGTGGGATGTAGGTAAGTAATCTGTCTCTCATTTTTACAGGTGCCCCTATTGGATTCTACTGACAAGTGGACGTGACCGGCGCGGGATGTAGGTAAGTAATCTGTCTCTCATTTTTACAGGTACCCCTATTGGATTCTACTGGACAAGTGGACATGACCGGCGTGGGATGTAGGTAAGTAATCTGTCTCTCATTTTTACAGGTACCCCTATTGGATTCTACTGGACAAGTGGACATGACCGGCGTGGGATGTAGGTAAGTAATCTGTCTCTCATTTTTACAGATTCTCCTATTGGATTCTACTGACAAGTGGACGTGACCGGCGTGGGATGTAGGTAAGTAATCTCTCTCTCATTTTTACAGGTACCCCTATTGGATTCTACTGACAAGTGGACGTGACCGGCGTGGGATGTAGGTAAGTAATCTCTCTCTCATTTTTACAGGTACCCCTATTGGATTCTACTGGACAAGTGGACGTGACCGGCGTGGGATGTAGGTAAGTAATGTGTCTCTCATTTTTACAGCTACCCCTATTGGATTCTACTGGACAAGTGGACGTGACCGGCGTGGGATATAGGTAAGTATGTGTGAGTGTGTCAGTGTGTTTTAATAAATTTTTACTGTCACGGTGTGTGAGTTGTGTTTTTATTTGGGTATTTTTTCTGTTGTAGAACTACAGGTACCGGCGGGCCCGTTATTTCCCTGCATGTTGGTACTTGAGGTTCTCCAAGTACCAGCAAGCGGGGGAGGCTTTCTGGGCCTTGTAGTTCCACAACAAAAAACAATATTCTTTTTTACTTACATGGCTATCAGCCTCCCATCCACAGCCCACGGATGGGGGGGACAGCCTCGGGCTTCACCCCTGGCCCTTGGGTGCCTGGAGGGGGGGTGACCCCTTGATTTAAGGGGTCCCCACTCCTCCAGGGAACCCCGGCCAGTGGTGACTAGTTGGGGGGGTAATGCCATGGCCGCAGGGACCTACATAAATGTGTCCCCCGGCTGTGGCATTATGTCCCTGGCTAGTGGAGCCCGGTGCTGGTTTTAAAAATACGGGGGGACCCCTACATCTTTTGTCCCCCGTATTTTTGGGACCAGGACCGGACTAAGAGCCCGATGCTGGTTGTCTAAATACGGGGAACCCCTGTCCAATTTTTTCCCAGTATTTAAACAACCAGGACCGGCTCAAAGAGCCCGAGGCTGGTTATACTTAGGAGGGGGGACCTCACGCAGTTTTTTTTGGACATTTTTTCACCCATTCAGACCCTTCTCCATTAAGTTAATGGAAGCCCTGGACAACAAAATTGCATTCATGTCCTCCTCCCACTCCCTTCCCAGTCCCAAACACTAATTATTATTTTTTTCTATAAAATTGTACAATATATCACAAGTATGATGAGCAGGCATGCAGCGGGCATTGGCGGCTTTGGACTGAGTTGCAAATTAGTGGCGGAGGGCTGGGTCAGTTGATGGTGGGCCAGTTTGTAAGCCATTGGTGGTGGCAGTGGGCATCGGCTCAGAGGCAGTGGCGGGCATTGGCTCGGTGGCGGTAGGGCTCATTGGCAGGATTCGGCAGACATTATGCTGTAGTGCCTCACCGCACGCCACTGACCTCACCGCACGCCACTGGTGTGTGGGACAGTGTGCGTGTGTGTTAATTGTGTGTGTGGGACAGTGTGCGTGTGTGTTAATTGTGTGTGTGGGACAGTGTGAGTGTGTGTGTGTGGAACAGACCTATACAACAAACAGAAAAAGGTCACTCGCGCCCCTGCTGCAGCCCAGTACCAGCCCCCAAGGGCACAACTACTTGAGACAATCTACACAAAAATATGGAGCGGTTCCCAGGCGCTGCAGATGATGGAAAAATTGTTCTTTAGTGTTTCAAAACCATATACAGCTGTGGAAGAGTTCATGTGTTCTACACAGCTGTATATGGTTTTGAAACACTAAAGAACAATTTTTCCATCATCTGCAGCGCCTGGGAACCGCTCCATGGCCCTCATTCCGAGTTGTTCGCTCGTTCTTTTTCATCGCATCGCAGTGAAAATCCGCTTAGTACGCATGCGCAATGTTCGCACTGCGACTGCGCCAAGTAACTTTACTATGAAGAAAGTATTTTTACTCACGGCTTTTTCTTCGCTCCGGCGATCGTAATGTGATTGACAGGAAATGGGTGTTACTGGGCGGAAACACGGCGTTTCAGGGGCGTGTGGCTGAAAACGCTACCGTTTCCGGAAAAAACGCAGGAGTGGCCGGAGAAACGGTGGGAGTGCCTGGGCGAACGCTGGGTGTGTTTGTGACGTCAACCAGGAACGACAAGCACTGAACTGATCGCACAGGCAGAGTAAGTCTGGAGCTACTCTGAAACTGCTAAGTAGTTAGTAATCGCAATATTGCGAATACATCGGTCGCAATTTTAAGAAGCTAAGATTCACTCCCAGTAGGCGGCGGCTTAGCGTGTGTAACTCTGCTAAATTCGCCTTGCGACCGATCAACTCGGAATGAGGGCCCATATTTTTGTGTAGTGTGTGGAACAGTGTCAGTGTGTGTAAATTTTTGCAGTCCAGTGTGTGTGTGTGTGGGGGAGAGGAAAGTATGAGAATGTGTGTGTGTGTGTGTGTGTGTGTGTGTATGTGTGTGTGTGTGTGTGTGTGTGTAGTCTGAGTGGGTGTGTGTAGGATTTGGGGGTGGCCAGTCTGTGTGTGTGTGTAATCAGTGTGTGTGGGATGTACTAATGGCCATTTACCGAAGAGAGATATGTATTAAACCACGGGCACTGAGATGCCCTTCTCACTCACCATCCAGCTGGGTGGGCGAGCCGGGCGGGTGGAAAGCCAGCAGCAGGGGCAGTATGCCGGATATCAGCAGCCGAGGGTGGGGGCTGTAATGCACGTGCGGAGCCCAAAGCCGGAGATCAGCAGCACGTTGACCGGCAATAAGCAGCTTCTGCTTCCGCGTTCAACATGCTGCTGATGTCCGGCTTTGGGCTACGCAGGGTTCGGGGGATGGGTGTCCTCTGCCGGTGTACTGCAGCTCCGGGGGTGCGGGCTCCGGAGGCTTTCAGCACTGTTGAATATCCAGCTACCTCAAGTATGTACAGCCCGCACCCTCTGCTGCTGATATCCGGCATGCTGCTGCTGGTTGTCCCCCCGCCCGGCTCGGCCACACAGCTGTATGGTGAGAAGGGCATCTCAGTTCCTGAGGTTTGTCAAAGTCAGAAAAATATCTCTATGCACACTACCATATTTGCACCTCACATAGGTCCGTGCTGCGCGTGCGTACGCTCTCCCGTACGTGCGCATACTCACAGTCGCGGGCACCCGCAGGCGCATGGTATGCGTATTTACGGTAGAGTTTATGCGATCATAGCGTGCGACTCAATCATTACATATTTTCACTAATAATGTATTTTGTAGATCATGGTCCCTTTGATAGATTCTGAAAGTTTGGTTAATATAGAATGTTTATGAACAGAGGGATCCCTCTTTGTTTGATACGAAGGGTCAGATAGGAGTAATACAGTGGTGTTTAGTATCCATCGGAAGAATATTTAATTAGAAATATTCCGGTGTTGGTTTGAAGCAGATCAATCGCTCGTGCGAATAGTTATGGACATAAGAAGTTTATGAACATTTACTTTATTTGCACTTTATTACCCATGCGGCGGGAAACCCAGTTTCCCTCCCACCTGAGCAGTTGGAAATAGTCACAGCCCACCTGTATGAATCAACCTATGACCTTTTGTTATAATGCGAAGCCGAATTCCTGTGTCCAATGAACAATGAGATTGTAGGGACCATTGAATTGTATTGTGTGTGGGGCATAAATAGCAGGCCGACCATATCCAACTTCACTCTCTTCAACGGTTCTCATTGCTGATAATCGGGAGCTGGATATCGAGGCGCATGCGATCGTTCCCCTTGTGCGTATGTTTTCTCCGTAATCATATTGTCTTACTGTGAGCCATCTCTCTCTCTCTCTCTCTCTACTCTTTCTCTCGTATTTTCCTTTAATTGTATTGTATTGTATTTCCTGTGTAGTTTATCTGGTTAGTTGGTTTATGTTATATTGTAGTGTATCATTTGTACTGTGATTCCTTTTGCAAGTATAATAGTTATAATACATATAATAGGTTTCGGACCCTAAGCCCAGGTATTTGTGTATTCTTTATAAGGGTTAAGTATTCTCTGAGCGTCGGTGACGCTCAAGCAGCTTTGTAGTTAATTAGGTTACACAAGGTTGCACTTACACTTTGTCTCTACACTAAGGTTTGCTGTGTATTTCATTGCTAAAGGTATAGATATAAAGGTTTAACGTTGTGAGCGTCTGCATCGCTGGTGATCTCCTCGTGGTCCCGAGTGCTGCTACGCTATAGCGAATCATTACGATAAGTCAACAGCCAATAGTCTGCCTGCCTGCGATCACTTGGCCGTGAGTGAACGTGACGCCTGAGCGTCTCGATCACGGCTAAGTGATCGATACGCAACTTGCGTACCCTTACGGTACTTCTTACGTAGATAGCGTACAGTGTTCTTAGACCTCATAAAGGGTTATATACACGATAAATATTTAGCTTTATCAATTGGCGGCTCGTCCTGTCCTTCACATATCTGCACTAGGTAGATCAGCAGACATTATCCCTCAGCAAAGGGCGGGAGGTTGTCTCGTAGTGCTGACGGGATAAGCGTCTGCTTCGCTTAGATAAAAGAGTGCTGAAGGAATCCGGGAACCGGAGGTAAGAACAAAACGCTAGTGTCTTTTAAAACTGTTTATTTTGCTGTCTTGCGTACACACGCACGCACACATATACATCTGCATTTCTTTTTCTTTTTCATTTTCGTATATCACTCTCCTGTCTGCCAGTTTTATAGTCGATAGAAGTGCTAAAAAAAGATTTGCCGTTATTTCATAGTTTAAGAGTAAAGGTAATATAGTTAAAAGATAGACAAACACACAGTTTTGCCTGGGAGATAAGGCGAAGTCAGTGTGTTGTGTGGTAGATGACCAGGGATCATCTACATTGATAAAAATATAAATTGTGTTACGGTGGATCTTTGCTTTGCGTACACGTGTCCCTAACAAAAGACTTGTGTACGCAATCCAAAGGCGGACGCACGCAGCGTACATTACGCAACGGAGCGTCCGGTTACGCCCACGTAGCTCAAGTCACGATAAGTTGATTTTTAACGCAACGCGATAAGTAACGCAAAGCGGTAAACAGCGCCACAGGCGATAAATAACGCAAGTCTATTTTTGGAAATCCAAAATTTAAATTAACAGATCCTGCTCCTAATTGGTAACACAGCTGGGCTAAAGAAAAATTTCTGCGCAGAAATAGAAATAGAAGCAAAAGTGTACATGTGATGAGTGAGTGTTTTTGTATTACATAAGTTTATATAACTTAAAGGTTGAACCACAAGAAAAGTCGAGTACTCGTGAGGTACACGCGTGTAAGTGACGTGCACGGTGGCTAGGGAGGCATCCTTGGTTAAACATAATATTTGAGCATTAGAGTATAGCGGACCAGTGTAGAACAAGACCAGGAGGTCAGACCAGGAGGTCGTACAGAACAAGACCAGGAGGTCATAGTAGACCAGCAGGTCCAGGTACAGTAAACAGGGAAGTCCGCTATACAGTTCAGAGGCACAACACCAAGAGAAGGGTTGGTGCAAGACCCATATAGGCCGTACAAGCTCTGGCTGAAGGAATTCGCAGTCGTAAGTTTCGATTCCATTGGTCTTTCCGTACACAAGCTTAGTTGTTTGTGTACTTAACGACTGGACCGCACGTAATTGTGTACAGTAGTTAGTAATCTGACCTAGTACCATTAGAGTAAAGGGGTCACAAACGCTATTTGTACATTCTGACGTGATTTGTGTAATTTTTTATTTTTCAAGAAGGGAAGTTCGCTGGTCACTCAGGAACTATCTGACAAACCTCACCTTTACTGGAAAGAGTAAGTGTTCTGCGGATAACCCTCGCATGTTCCAGTAAACAACGGTTTTTATAGGTGCCCTGGGTCGAGTGCGCCAGCACCATATCGGTGTGATCAGGTCGCATTGGTCGGCGTGGGCGAGTGAGTGGGGTACTCGGTAAACCGCCACCGTCAGCCTATTGTGAACAATCTGGTTTTCTGTAAGGGTTCGCTGAAGACCTTGATATAGAGATCAGAGGTAGAGCAAGCAACGCCTGCAGAGTTATGGGGGCCAGTTGTTCAGGTAGGGGGCGATCAACCTCGGTTCGGGTTGATTCAGTGGTCCGACCAATTGGGTCGGCCAGGTATATCATGTGTGAGAAATATGGAAGTCACACAGAGGTTTTATGTGATGAATGGGAGAGAATGACGGTACAAGACCGGGAGAAATTCCCAAGAATAGGTAGCTTCAGCCCAGAGGTGTTACAAAATTTAAGGAGGAGGATATGTCTCATAAAATCAACAAAGAGACGAGTTCAGCATTATGATTATTTACAGTTGTGGCAACAGGAAGGTGAGATACAGAGAGGTTTGGCTCAGGCGGCGGGATCTGGCTCTAACAGAAAACTGATTGCCACGGCCCCGCCGCCACCATATATATCAGGAGAGAAGTTGATTACGGAGAAAGACGCACTAAAGTGTAACACAAAATCACTTAGTAACTGTGTAAATGTTAATGATAATGTTAACCCATTAACCCATGCAAGTATTAACCCGTGCAAGTTGTACCCTGTTTTGAACTTTCCTCAGGAGTGTGATCAAGAGGACGAAGCGACAACGATTTCAGCGCTCTCTCTAGCAGCCACCATAGCAGAGACCACAGTAGGCACAGCAACACCCACGAGATTAGTAAAGGCCCCTAGCGGAGGGATAGGTGAGGTCGTATCAACTGGTAAGTACGGCACCATGCATTATGCTGAGACTATTTCACCACAAGCTGTAGAATCTACACAGAATGAGGTTGTTAGAATTACTCCTGTTAGGGTAATAGCAGTTCCCAATGGGAAAACAGATGTATCAGGAGCCACTCCCATAAGGAACATTGCCATGTACAGCCCATTTTCCCGAATGGAATTAAGGACCATAGTGTCTGAATTCCCTGACCCTAGAAAAGATTTAGTTGCCAGCCAAAAATACATCACAGACTTAGGAAACACTTTAGAGCCCAATAATAAAGATTGGCAGATATTGCTAAAAGCTTGTTTACCCTCCAATGTCGACTCAGCTCAATTTTTAGCTGATTGTGGACTAGATCTGGATGTACCTCTTACAGATGTGTACAACAAAGATAACGTAAGAAGGATAAACTTACAGTTAAAGGAGCATTTCCCAGCAGTTGTTAAATGGAACAAAATATTTTCCATTAAACAAAAAGAGTCAGAAACAGCTGCAGAATATTTTCACCGGGCACTATTAGAAATGGCAAAGTACACTGGTATAGAGGACATTAGGACAAATCCAAACCATCGAGAAGTAGCAGTATCTGTACTAATGGATGGTTTGAAGGAAACATTAAAGGCAAGGGTACAGACCACGCAACCATGTTGGCGAGGTCTGTCAGTGTCCACTTTGAGAGAGGCTGCTATTGATCACGACCGAAACATCACCAGACACAGGGAGTCGCAGAGTGATAAGCTAATGTCAGTAAGTATACAGGCTCTGACCACAAAGCAGCCTGCGTATGTACCATCCAACCCTGTGGGTAAGTCAACTATGATAACATGTTATTCTTGTCAAAGACAGGGACACTATGCACGAGACTGTAGAGCGAAAAATTCGCAAAGATCATACCAACCCCCTAGACAACGACACGACACACGACATTGGGAGCAAGGTCCGCAGAAACGGAGTTATGAGCCACATACAGGGGAAACAAAAAGATATCCCCCAAACAGAGACTGGCATGCCTCTGGTAGTTCCCAACTATCTCCCTCACAAATAGTTGCTGCCAGCGGGATTCAGGGAGGTCACCATACCCAATAGGGGTGTGGCCATACCTGTAATCTGCAGCCAGTGAAATTGATTGCCAACCTTGAAAGTGAACCCGAGGTCGCAATTAATGTAGCTGGTAAAACTTTAAACTTTCTTGTAGACACAGGGGCGGCCAAGTCAGTGATAAATTCGACAGTGGGCATGAGAACCACTGGTAGGACAATTCCAGCCATGGGAGTAACAGGAGTAGTCCAGCACTACCCTGTTAGCAAACCAGCCGAGATTACAATAGGGCCTTTGCATACCAAGCATTCCTTTTTGCTGGCTGCATCGGCACCAACCAATCTCCTGGGAAGAGACTTACTGTGTAAAATGGGGTGCGTCATTTATTGTACTCCTGAAGGTGTATTCTTGGACATACCTGAGAAACACGCTCAGGAAGTGCGAGACATGTTAGACTCCCCATCAAAATTAATGTCACATACCATTATGACAAATAGGAATCCATCCCAAGTAGAAGAGATGACATCTCAGATACCAGAGTCACTTTGGACAAAAGACGGACAGGACACTGGATTAATGGCAAACGTAGCTCCAGTAGTTGTACAAGTAAAAGATGGTAGGATAGCTCCAAAAATCCCACAGTATCCTCTGAAGCTAGAGGTGGAGTTAGGAGTTTACCCAGTAATAGAGCGCTTGCTACAACAGGGCATTCTGGTAAGAACGTCCAGCACTGCTAATAGTCCCATCTTCCCTGTGAAAAAGAGTGGGGGGAGGGGTTACAGACTAGTGCAGGATCTAAGGGGGATTAACAAAATAGTTGAGAGTCAGTTCCCCGTAGTGCCAAATCCAGCTGTCATCCTAATGCAAATCCCTCCCACTGCCAAATTTTTCACTGTTATTGACCTCTGCTCCGCTTTCTTTTCGGTACCTCTGCACCCTGACAGCCAATATTTGTTTGCATTCACATACAGAGGAGTCCAATACACGTGGACTCGATTGCCCCAAGGTTTCATAGATAGTCCAAGTATATTTTCTCAGGCTTTGCGTGATTGTTTACAGTCTTTCCAACCAGACAGTGGATCAGTATTGATACAGTATGTGGACGATTTATTACTGTGTTATGATTCACTGGAAGCATCTATGAAGGATACGAAACAGCTCCTGTTTCATCTTTCAGACACCGGACACAAGGTGTCCAAAGACAAGTTGCAATTATGCCAAACTAAGGTAAAATATTTGGGACACTGTCTAACACAAGGACTGAGACACCTGACCGCTGATAGAATCCAAGCAATTAGAGACATGACCCTGCCACAAACCCAGCAACAGATCAGAACGTTTTTAGGAATGTGTGGGTATTGCCGTAATTGGATCCCAGGGTTTTCCATTTTAGCGTTACCTTTGCAGGAAATGGTCTCCTCGAACAAACCTGATAGGATTTCGCATACAGACGAGTCCGAAACAGCATTTGAGAGACTCAAACAGTGCCTAACGCAGGCACCAGCACTAGGTATGCCAGACTATGGGAAACCCTTTGAACTATACGGAACAGAAAGTGCTGGTTGCGCGGCAGGTGTACTAACCCAAAAACACGGTGATGCCAGCAGGCCAGTTGCATACTACAGCGCTCAGCTAGATACGGTAGCGCGATCCCTCCCCACATGCTTGCGAAGCGTTGCTGCGATAGCATTGCTAGTGACAAAAAGCGAAGATGTCGTGCTAGGCCACAACCTCACAATCCATACGCCACATGCAGTATCAGCCTTATTGAATTCTGCCCAAACCAGACACGTCTCATCAGCGAGATTTACAAGATGGGAATTGGCACTAATGGCCCCCGTAAACATCACCATAAAGAGATGCAGTGCATTAAATCCTGCAACGTATCTCCCAGGTGTGCCTGGTCAGGCACAAAGGGTGGAAGGTGAGAGTGATGGGGAAGGAGGATTTAATACAAAGGAAGATACACATGATTGTATGGAATATTTGACCCAAAATTTTACCGCAAGGCCTGACATCAGTGACAACCCACTGGAAGATGCAGAACTCACGTTCTACACGGACGGTAGTTGTCACAGACAGTCAGACTCGGGAGACTTGTGTACTGGATACGCAGTCGTAGATGACCAAGACACCATAGAAGCGGAACCGCTAGGCCCACCTCACTCAGCCCAGGTTGCTGAACTGGTCGCCCTAACCAGAGCATGTGAATTGGCTAAGGGTAAGTCAGCCAATATCTACACCGATTCTAGATACGCATTCGGGGTAGTCCATGATTTCGGAGCCCTATGGCGCCTCAGAAATTTCATGACGGCAGCTGGTACACCGGTAGCGCATGCAGCTCACATAAAAAGGCTTCTAACAGCGATACAGGAACCCGACAGAGTGGCTGTTATCAAATGTAAAGCACACACATATAGCCAAGACCCGGTATCACTTGGTAACAGCCGAGCAGACGAAGCTGCTAAGTTAGCAGCTGCTACCCCCATACAGACAGACACCACACAACTGATGGTATTCAATACCATCAACACACAGAAGTTGTGTAAAATGCAAAATTTGTGTTCCACACAGGAAAAGGCAGTCTGGAAGGCAAAGGGATGTGGCCAAGAGTCCTCAGGACTCTGGACGGATGGACATGGTAAACCAGTGGCCCCCAGAGCATATCTTCCATGTCTGGCTGAAGCAGCTCACGGGCTGACTCATCTAGGCAAGGAGGGAATGTGCAAATTGGTAAGAGCCTATTGGTGCGCCCCAGGATTCTCCTCTCATGCGAGTAAAAGAGCAATGTCATGCCTTACCTGTCTGAGAAAGAATATTGGAAAGGCAATACCTACAGAACCATCCCATATCCCACCTGCCGGCGGCCCTTTCCAGGTAATACAAATTGACTTCATTCAATTACCCCCTTGTCGGAATTTGAAATATGTACTTGTTTGTATAGATGTTTTCTCGAATTGGGTCGAAGCATTTCCTGCAGCTACAAATACCGCTATGTTTACAGCTAAGAAAATTGTGCAGGAATTTGTATGTAGATATGGTATCCCTAGAATAATCGAAAGTGATAGGGGTACCCATTTTACAGGTGATGTCTTTCAAGGAATGTGTAAGTTGATGGGAATTGATAGCAAGCTGCACACTCCGTACCGTCCACAGGCGAGTGCGAAGGTCGAAAGAGTGAACAGCACTATTAAAAATAAATTGAGTAAAGTGATGGCAGAGACAGGATTGACATGGCCAGAAGCTTTACCCATTGTATTGTACAGTATCAGAACCACTCCCAGGTCCCCTCTTAATCTGTCCCCCTTTGAAATCTTATTTGGTCGACAACCGCATGTCATGATTAACCCTCAGGATGATTTGAAATGTAACAATGAAGTAACTGTAAAGTACTTGATTAACATGAGTAAACAGTTAAGGAATCAAAATGATAATCTAAAGTTGGTGATTCCTGATCTACCTGATAGTAGTTGTCATGACATTGAACCTGGGGATTATGTAATGATACGAAATTTTCTACGCTCAGGTTGCCTTATTGACAGATGGGAAGAACCATACCAGGTCTTATTGACTAGCACTACAGCATTGAAGGTTGCTGAGAGAGAGACTTGGGTCCATTCATCCCACTGCAAGAAGGTTGCTGATCCAGAGAAGTCCCGTGATAAGGAACAGACGGTAGAGGTTGTATCACTGGAGTGTCTGTTCCAGGAGGACTGAGGCGGCACCTGAGCCTTGAAGACCGAGAGCTGTTGTCGACTCCCCACTCCCTTTTATTGTTTTTTTTCCACTTCCCATCCCCTCTCCCTCAAATGTATTTTTCCTCCTTCTCATTCTTCTTCGTCTCCTCCTCAAAGATGGACTTGCCCCAAGAGACTGTGATCCGGATTTTCCTGTTGACCATGATGTTGACCAGAGCAGTCTGTTCCGGCGAGAGTACCATGGAGGTCGATAGAGGTTCTGGAATGGGTTCTGATGATAAAGATGGAGGCGTAGTTTTCCAAGATCAACCTAACCAACAAGCAAAGGCGAGTATCAGAAAACGATCCGATAGCATTGACCATAGAAGAAATTGTGACGGATTGTTAGCTGAAGAAAACTGTATCTGTAGGCTCTGTAACAATGTCATTGAAGATGGGTGCATTAAGAAATGCCAATCCAGTTTTAATATCCATATGGACCGACATCCATTGAGTGATTATCACTCCTTAGTGGGTAATGTATTAAACAAAACAGATTGTTGGGTATGCTCTCAAGTACCTCAGGGTCATAGCAAATCAGGGCTAGTACCATTTCCTTTAACGATAGGAGAAGTACTTGAGTTAAATGGTGGGAGACCGGTGGACCGGAGGTTTAATATCTCCAGCCCTCCTAGTTTGAAGCTCCACCAATACCACGTGGATAGGTCCCTATTATGTTTTAACATCTCCAATCCCAGAAAGCCGGGAAATTGGGAAGTATCATGGAGTAACCACACCATGACCTTTTCACATAGAGCAGATAGAATGCCTACAGATACAGAGCTTGTACGCCACATAGCCAGTAGAGGAAAATCTTTCCGGTATAGATACACCTTAGGAAATAGGATTACTAGAGTTGGAGAAGTATCACCAGGATACTGTGCACATATCGTACAACCTGATACGTGCATTAAGCAGATGGAAGAATTAGGGCTAGGAGATTTCACCTGGAAGGTGTGTAATATGGTAATGTCTTTCTCCGTCCCATATGTTCTCCCCGATGATGCATATTTCATATGCGGGAGAAAGGCGTACAAGTGGCTTGCCCCAAACTCTGAAGGATTGTGTTATATTGGAAGAGTATTGCCTGAAGTAATGACTGTAACTCATGATAAAATGAAAGACATACACCGTGGTGCCCAAGCTCCTTATACTCACACTCATTACGAGCACCTCGTTAAAAGACAACTGTCAGAAAGGTTAGAGCATCCGGCCTCTGATCTGATCCATGAATCCACCGGGATTCAGGTTCTGGTGGCGTTAGATTTCACTCGCACCGCTCGAGGAGTGATGAATTATAGATACATTTCCGCACTCGCCAATTTGTTAGATAATATCACTGAAATGTATGATGACACGTTTAGATACACTGGAAGAGAACTTCAAGCTTATAAAACAGAACTGGTACAGCATAGAATGGTTCTTAATTACCTCACAGCAGTGACAGGCGGATATTGTGTTACATTGGCAACACAGTACGGCGTGAAGTGTTGCACGTATATCACAAATAGCACCGAGGATCCGGTAGAGGTCATAGACCAAAAGATGGACGATATTCTCCAATTAAAGTGGGAATTTCGCCGAAAACACAATCTCACTCTTGCTGCTGTAGGTAATGAGCTGACTGGTTGGGTGTCATGGTTGAACCCGCGAAATTGGTTCTCTGGTTTAGGAGACTGGGCTCAAGGAGTCATAATGGATGTTGGGAAGTTTCTACTATGTATCTTAGGTGTCGTTATATCGATTGGATTGATATTTAGATGCGGGCAGGCTTTAATGAGGTGCAAACAAAGTACCAGAGTGATGAGTTTGAGGAGTGAGGAAACTGTAATTAACCTGGATTTGATTTACGACCCAACGATAGAAACAATGATGTGATGAAAATGCGATTTCTACGGTCCGTTTCTTTCACCTGTTTTTCTGGTTTTTCTCCAAGATAATAAGACCCCCTTGGACGAGGAAGTTGATGAGACGCTATACAGACAACGGATAGACCAAAGAAGAAGTTTTTGACCACTTGAGATATGGACACTTGATGAACTTTGCCATGGATCCCCAGTTTCCCTAGAATTCTTAAAATTACGCTAGCCCAACATTTTTTGTAAATCTAATGGCATTGACAAAGCTTATTGCTCACGCTTAATGAGCAAAACAGCGCAAAGAAGACGACTTTCAACTGATACCGAACAAAACTTCAACCGACAGATGTACATTAACCTGACATAGAATACCACCGCATTTACCGTAATTATGTCTTTTCTTCATTTCTACAACCCTCAGGTAATGACACACATAGTATAGGGAATACAGGCACAGATATCAGCAATCACATATTCCCCCATTCATGTATCATCAACTAAAATGTGCTCCCCATTTTGTTCAAAATCCGAAAAGAGCTCGGTAAAGTTTGACAGCCCATCCACAGACCTGTACCACGGGATAAGAAGGAATTCAAATGTATACTTCGCAATACCTCGAAGCTTGATTTACAACACGTACGGCACGATGATACATGACCCCCCAAACATGGACTCATACACACATGCTTCTGCTATCTCACTAGGTCATACCCTCTTCCCACCTACTCCTCTCTCCTCCCTTACCCAACCATGGAAATGAATTAACCCCTGACATATATTTTTCTCCTTTTGAAATGTTTTCAGGAAGTGGCAGTTATTATTGACTGCCAAGGGGTGGACTGTCAAAGTCAGAAAAATATCTCTATGCACACTACCATATTTGCACCTCACATAGGTCCGTGCTGCGCGTGCGTACGCTCTCCCGTACGTGCGCATACTCACAGTCGCGGGCACCCGCAGGCGCATGGTATGCGTATTTACGGTAGAGTTTATGCGATCATAGCGTGCGACTCAATCATTACATATTTTCACTAATAATGTATTTTGTAGATCATGGTCCCTTTGATAGATTCTGAAAGTTTGGTTAATATAGAATGTTTATGAACAGAGGGATCCCTCTTTGTTTGATACGAAGGGTCAGATAGGAGTAATACAGTGGTGTTTAGTATCCATCGGAAGAATATTTAATTAGAAATATTCCGGTGTTGGTTTGAAGCAGATCAATCGCTCGTGCGAATAGTTATGGACATAAGAAGTTTATGAACATTTACTTTATTTGCACTTTATTACCCATGCGGCGGGAAACCCAGTTTCCCTCCCACCTGAGCAGTTGGAAATAGTCACAGCCCACCTGTATGAATCAACCTATGACCTTTTGTTATAATGCGAAGCCGAATTCCTGTGTCCAATGAACAATGAGATTGTAGGGACCATTGAATTGTATTGTGTGTGGGGCATAAATAGCAGGCCGACCATATCCAACTTCACTCTCTTCAACGGTTCTCATTGCTGATAATCGGGAGCTGGATATCGAGGCGCATGCGATCGTTCCCCTTGTGCGTAAGTTTTCTCCGTAATCATATTGTCTTACTGTGAGCCATCTCTCTCTCTCTCTCTCTCTCTCTCTACTCTTTCTCTCGTATTTTCCTTTAATTGTATTGTATTGTATTTCCTGTGTAGTTTATCTGGTTAGTTGGTTTATGTTATATTGTAGTGTATCATTTGTACTGTGATTCCTTTTGCAAGTATAATAGTTATAATACATATAATAGGTTTCGGACCCTAAGCCCAGGTATTTGTGTATTCTTTATAAGGGTTAAGTATTCTCTGAGCGTCGGTGACGCTCAAGCAGCTTTGTAGTTAATTAGGTTACACAAGGTTGCACTTACACTTTGTCTCTACACTAAGGTTTGCTGTGTATTTCATTGCTAAAGGTATAGATATAAAGGTTTAACGTTGTGAGCGTCTGCATCGCTGGTGATCTCCTCGTGGTCCCGAGTGCTGCTACGCTATAGCGAATCATTACGATAAGTCAACAGCCAATAGTCTGCCTGCCTGCGATCACTTGGCCGTGAGTGAACGTGACGCCTGAGCGTCTCGATCACGGCTAAGCGATCGATACGCAACTTGCGTACCCTTACGGTACTTCTTACGTAGATAGCGTACAGTGTTCTTAGACCTCATAAAGGGTTATATACACGATAAATATTTAGCTTTATCAGGTTTAACACATATGCCTCAGAAAATGGCCTCTGCGGTAATCGATACTAATGCTTACCGTGACAGTAACAGCGGGGAGGAAGGTGCACATCGGAATCCTGCAGCATGAAACAAGAACCCCTTCAGAGCGCAGCAGACCACACTGAATAGGGTGCATACCCGGTGCGGTGCTCTGCATCCCGGGTCGTGCCGAAGATGTGGAGTGTCGGAGGTGGCAGAAGCGCCGCAGCTTGGGGTGAGAAACCGCTGCAGCCCTTCCGCTGCTAAACTCTGCAATTAGTCTATTAAGGGGGTGGGCTCCCTCATCATAGTGCCCCACAGGCCATGTTAATTCTGGGGGTAGGATCCCCTAACTCTATAATGGGAATTTTGGCTCATATCATGTGCTGTAACGTGAATTTTGGCTCATACCGTGTGCTATAATGTGAATTTCGGCTCATACTATGTGGGGTAATGTGAATTTTGGCTCATACCGTGTGCTGTAATGTGAATTTCGGCTCATACCATGTGGGGTAATGTGAATTTTGGCTCATACCATGTGGAGTAATGTGAATTTTGGCTCATACCATGTGGGGTAATGTGAATTTCGGCTCATACTGTGTGCCATAATGTGAATTTCAGCTCATGCCGTGTGGGGCAATGTGAATTTCGGCTCATACTGTGTGCTATAATGTGAATTTCGGCTCATACCGTGTGCTATAATGTGAAAGGGGCACCAGTACTAGATAGTACAAGGGGTCCTAATACACTGAAGGACACGCCCCTTTTGAGTGACCGCGCCCCTTTTCCGGAGCGCGCGCGCCTTCGGCGCGCGCATAATTGCTATCTAAACTCTTTCATTCCACCTTCAAAATTCTACTTCGACCACTGCACCTACATACACATACATACACACCCTGACATCTTTATATGCAGTGACACCGGTGGCGTCTGCACATACTTTCCTTTTGTATTTTTTTTTTTTATTATTAGCATTTTATTAATTTATTCTTTTTATTAGAATTTTTTTTTTTTTTGGGGGGGGGGGGGGGGGGGGCGCCATTATTGATCTTGCCCTGGGCTCCAAAAACCCTAGTTACGCCTCTGCTGGCATACTCTCCCTCTGTCTCCCCAAAGGGCTAGTGGGGTCCTGTCCTCTATCAGAGCATTCCCTATGTGTGTGCTGTGTGTCGGTACGGTTGTGTCGACATGTATGAGGAGAAAAATTATGTGGAGACGGAGCAGAGTGTCTGTAACAGTGATGTCACCACCTAGGGGGTCGACACCTGAGTGGATGTACTGTTGAAAATTACGTGACAGTGTCAGCTCTGTATAAAAAAACAGTGGTTGACATGAGACAGCCGGCTACTCAGCTTGTGCCTGTCCAGACGTCTCATAGGCCGTCAGGGGCTCTAAAGCGCCCGTTACCTCAGATGGCAGATACAGACGCCGACACGGATACTGACTCCTGTGTCGACGGTGAAGAGACAACCGTGATTTCCAGTAGGGCCACACGTTACATGATTGAGACAATGGAAAATGTTTTATACATTTCTGATAATACGAGTACCACCAAAAAGGGGTATTATGTTCGGTGAGGGAAAAACTACCTGTAGTTTTCCTGAATCTGAGAAATAAAATGAGGTGTGTGATGATGCGTGGGTTTCCCCCCGATAACAATTGATAATTTCTTAAAAAGTATTGGTGTATACCCTTTCCCGCCAGAGGTTAGGGTGCGTTGGGAAACACCCCCTAGGGGGGATAAGGCGCTCACACGCTTGTAAGAACAAGGGCTCTACCCTCTCATGAGATGGCCGCCCTTAAGGATCCTGCTGATAGAAACCAGGAGGGTATCCAAAAATGTATTCACACACATACTGGTGTTATACTGCGACCAGCAATCGCCTCAGCCTGGAGGTGCAGTGCTGGGTTGGCATGGTCGGATTCCCTGACTGGAAATATTGATATCCTAGATAAGGATAGTATATTATTGCCTATAGAGCATTTAAAAGATGCATTTCTATATATGCATGATGCACAGCGGAATATTTGCCGACTGGCATCAAGTATAAGTGCGTTGTCCAATTCTACCAGTAAAATGGTCAGGTGATGCGGATTCCAAACGGCATTTGGAAGTATTGCCTTTGAAAAGGGACATTTGGGGTCGGTCTTTTAGACCTGGTGGCCACGGCAACAACTGGGAAATCCACGTTTGTACCCCAGGTCGCCTCTCAAAATAAGACGCCGTATTATCAGGCGCAGTCCTTTGTTGGCAAGCGGACAAAAGGTTCCTCTTTTCTGCTCGTGACAGAGGGAGAGGAAAAAGGCTGAAGAGATTAGCCAGTTCCCAGGAACAGAAACCCTTTCCCGCCTCTGCCAAGCCCTCAGTATGACGCTAGGGCCTTACAAGCTCAGGCACGGTGGGGGCCCGTTCTCAATGAATTTCAGTGCGCAGTGGGCTCACTCGCAAGTAGACCCCTGGATCCTTCAGGTAATATCTCAAGGGTACATATTGGAATTCGAGACGTCTCCCCCTCGCCGTTTCCAAAAGTCGGCTTTACCGACGTCTCCCTCTGACAGGGAGGCAGTTTTGGAAGCCATTCACAAGCTGTATTCCCAGCAGGTGATAATCAAGGTACCCCTCCTGCAACAGGGAACGGGGTATTATTCCACACTATTGTGGTACTGAAGCTTGACGGCTCGGTGAGACCGATTCTAAATCTAAAATCTAAAATCTTTGAACACTTACATACAGAGGTTCAAATTCAAGATTGAGTCACTCAGAGCAGTGATTGCGAACCTGGAAGAAGGGGACTACATGATGTCTCGGGACATCAAGGATGCTTACCTTCATGTCAAAATTTACCCTTCTCACCAAGGGTACCTCAGGTTATGGTACAGAACTGTCACTATCAGTTCAGACGCTGCCGTGGGATGGTCCACGGCACCCCGGGTCTTTACCAAGGTAATGGCCGAAATTATATCCCTTCGAAGGAAGGGAATTTTAGTTATCCCTTACTTGGACGATTCCCTGATAAGGGTAAGATCCAGGGAACAGTTGGAAGTCGGTGTAGCACTATCTCAGGTAGTGTTGCGGCAGCACGATTGGATTCTCAATATTCCAAAATCGCAGCTGGTTCCAACGACTTGTCTTCTGTTTTCTAGGGATGTTCCTGGACACAGTCCAGAAAAAAGGTGTTTCTCCCGGAAGAGAAAGCCAGGGAGTTATCCGAGCTAGTCAGGAACCTCCTAAAACCGAACCAAGTCTCAGTGCATCAATGCACAAGGGTTCTGGGTAAAAATGGTGGCTTCCTACGAAGCAATCCCATTCGTTAGATTCCACGCAAGAACTTTCCAGTGGAACCTACTGGACAAATGGTCCGGGTCGCATTTTCAGATGCATCAGCGGATAACCCTGTCACCAAGGACAAGGGTATCCATCCTGTGGTGGTTGCAGAGTGCTCATCTTCTAGAGGGCCGCAGATTCGGCATTCAGGACTGGGTCCTGGTGACCACGGATGCCAGCCTGCGAGGCTGGGGTGCAGTCACACAGGGAAGGAATATCCAGGGCTTAGGGTCAAGCCTGGATACATCACTTCACATAAATATCCTGAAGCTAAGGGCCATTTACAATGCTCTAAGCTTAGCAAGACCTCTGCTTCAAGGTCAGCCGGTGTTGATCCAGTCGGACAACATCATGGCAGTCACCCACGTAAACAGACAGGGTGGCACAAGAAGCAGGAGGGCAATGGCAGAAGCTGCAGGGATTCTTCGCTGGGCGGAAAATCATGTGATAGCACTGTCAACAGTATTCATTCCGGGAGTGGACAACTGGGAAGCAGACTTCCTCAGCACGACCTCCACCCGGGAGAGTGGGGACTTCACCCAGAAGTCGTCCACATGATTAAAAAACTCGACAGGTATTGCGCCAGGTCAAGAGACCCTCAGGCAATAGTTGTAGACGCTCTGGTTGTTAGGCGCCGGGGTCCGCTCGTCGGTGCGGCCCGGCGCCTAGCAACCAGGGACGCCGTGCGCGTACAGCCGCCGGCTCCCTGGCAACGCTAGACGCCGGGCGCACGGAGCCGCTCTGACCCTAGCAACGGGGACGCCACGTTCGGGCCGCGTTCCCCGTTGCTGGGTCTGTTCTAATTGTATCATGATGTGCTGATTGTATCATGGTGTGCTGGCCGTGCAGCATGCAAGCTGCACGGCATTAATTGTGATGACCCAGTCTGGCTCCTGATTGGGGAGCTCACACTTATAAGCACCCTTTGGACTTCTCACAGACGCCGGTGATAGCTTCCTGTTTGCCTTTGTCAGTTGCAGAGAGTTTCCAGTCCTGCTCTATCCGGTTGTTCCTGTCCTCAGTGGTCCTGTACTCGGATATTTGTCATCTATTCCTGGAGTCTGACCGAGCACCTTTAACATCCTGTGGTGTTCGTGAGTCGCGGCGCAGCCGTGTGTTGCGGCTTGTCCGCTTACTGTTTATTATTTAGTTTATTTGTGTTCTGGAGCTTTTGCGGAGGATTCCGCTCCCACAGATCCACTCTGGTATCCAGCGGTGCTGGATAGGAGTAACGGATCAGTGGATCTTTGGTTGTCCTTTTCCCTGGCGGCTAGTCCGCACATACCTTGGTTTAAGTTAGTTAGCTTGTAACCCCTGGCCTGGTTGCTTAGTCAGAGGGCCCCTTGTTATCACCCTGTCTCGGATTTCCCTTTGTCTCCCATTAAGACCTGAGGGGGCATCGGGGTTGGGCAGACATAATCCGCCCTTCGAACGCGGCTGCCATGGGCTCAAGCAACCATAGTCTCGCAGGGGATTTCTGATAACACGGGCGAGACAACGGAGTTAGGGCGCCAGGGGTTACTAGGCTCTCCTGCTCCCACAACCAGCAAATCTTCCCAGTACTCAGACCTCTGCCATTAGATCTCCTCTGGTCTGGAGTACGGGAATCATAACATTATCACCGGCCAGACAAAAAAAAAATTAAAATTAACAGGAGTTGATTTTTTTTTACTTATTCAGTTGGGAGATTTTTGTCGGCCTCATGAATCCCACCGGTGTTGGGCCAAATCCTGGCCAGCTTCTAGTTAGTCAGATTCAAGAACTTACTCAGATGGTTCAGGATCTGTCCCTCCGGATGAGGTCACAGGAAGATCTGTTACGGACTTCCCCGAGGGTCATTCCTGAACCAAAGATGCATCTGCCTGACCGTTTTTCTGGGGATAGAAAACTGTTTTTTAATTTTAAAGAGTCTTGTAAACTTTATTTTCGTTTAAGACCAGTCTCCTCAGGTACGGAGGCTCAGCGGGTTGGAATTATTATTTCTCTGCTTCAGGGGGATCCTCAGACCTGGGCTTTTGGTTTAAAGACAGACGATCCAGCCTTATTGTCTGTAGACGCCTTTTTAAAATCGTTAGGGCTACTGTATGACGACCCTGATAGAGAGGCGTCCGCTGAGAGTCAGTTGCGTGCTCTCAGACAGGGTAGGAATCCCGCAGAGATTTATTGTACGGAGTTTCGCCGTTGGTCGAACGACTGTGGATGGAATGACCCAGCCCTGCGCAGTCAGTTTCGCCTCGGCTTATCTGAATCTATTAAAGACAGTCTCCTTCAGTATCCCGCTCCTGAGACTCTCGATAAACTCATGGAGCTCTCTATTAAGATAGATCGTCGGCTCAGAGAGCGGAGGGCTGAAAAAGGAGCGTCTGTCGGGTCTACTCCTTGTGTTTTTTCCATCCCTGTGGACATGGAGGAGCCTATGCAGTTAGGTCTCTCCAAATTGTCTCCTGAAGAAAGAACCAGGAGGCAAAATTCTGGTCTTTGTTTATACTGTGGAGGTAAGGGACATTTTGCCCGTAGTTGTCCGAACAAGTCGGGAAACTTCCCGACCAAGTGAGTTGTGAGGGGGTTCACTTTGGTCTGCAGCTTATCTCCTCAAATAATTCACTGTTAGTTCCTGCTAAAGTTTCCTTTGGCAGCCTCTGTTCCTCGGTCTCTGCTTTTGTGGACAGTGGAGCTGCAGGGAACTTTATGGATTTAACATGGGCCAAGGCCTTAGGTATTCCTCAGTTAACCTTGGGTAGGTGTGTCACCATGCATGGTTTAGATGGGAGTCCCTTGTCCAATGGGGTTATTTCTCTCTGTACACCTCCTGTTTTACTTTCGGTAGGAGCTCTACATTCTGAAAAGATTGAGTTTTTCCTTACCCATTGTCCAGCAGTTCCTGTGGTTCTGGGTCACCCTTGGCTGGCCTTTCATAATCCCATCATTGATTGGCAGTCGGGGGAGATCTTACAATGGGGTACCATCTGTAATAAAGAATGTATTACGCTTCCTATCCGAGTAGCTGCCGCCGTTCCCGCACCCATTCCTGTGGAATACCAGGATTTTGTTGATGTATTTTCCAAGGGCAATGCGGATATTCTGCCTCCCCATAGGCCTTATGATTGTGCCATTGAGCTAATTCCTGGTGCCACGTTGCCTAAAGGAAGGTTATATGCATTGTCTGGTCCTGAAACTGTGGCCATGAATGAGTATGTGAAAGAAAGCCTTGGGAAAGGATTTATCAGGCCATCCAAATCCCCTTTAAGTGCAGGTTTCTTCTTCGTAGAGAAGAAGGATGGTTCTCTCAGACCCTGCATTGATTTTAGAGCTTTGAATAAAATCTCAGTAAAGAATACTTACCCTCTGCCGCTGATCTCTGTCCTCTTTGATCAGCTACGTTCGGCTGTGATTTTTTCTAAGATTGACCTGAGAGGAGCATATAACCTCATCAGAATCAAGTCAGGGGATGAGTGGAAAACGGCATTCAGTACTCAGTCAGGCCACTATGAGTATCTGGTCATGCCATTTGGCCTGTCTAACGCTCCGGCAGTCTTCCAGGATCTCATTAACGATGTGCTCCGTGAATTTCTTGGAAGGTTCGTTGTAGTCTACTTAGACGATATTTTGATATATTCTGATTCTGTAGAACAACATGTTACCCAGGTGCGTCAAGTTCTAAAAAAATTACGTGAAAATCACCTGTATGCCAAGCTGGAGAAGTGTGAATTTCATGTTACGGAGGTATCCTTTTTAGGGTACATTATTTCCCCTCGGGGATTCTGTATGGAACCAAAGAAGCTCCAAGCCATCCTTAGTTGGGCGCAACCCACCAACTTAAAAGCAATTCAGCGCTTTTTAGGGTTTGCGAACTACTATAGAAGATTTATTCACTCTTTCTCTGACCTAGTTGCTCCCATTGTGGCACTAACTAAGAAGGGAGCAGATCCCACCAATTGGTCACGTGAAGCTGAGTTATCTTTTCAGGCCTTGAAACAAGCCTTTGTCTCAGCCCCTGTCCTCAGACATCCCAACCCAGAATTGCCTTTCATTGTTGAGGTTGATGCCTCGGAGGTTGGAGTGGGGGCTATCCTATCTCAGAAGGATCCGGATTCCCTTGAATTACATCCTTGTGCCTTTATGTCCAGGAAATTCTCATCTGCAGAATCCAACTACGATGTTGGTAACCGGGAATTGCTGGCTATTAAATGGGCTTTCGAGGAGTGGAGACATTGGCTTGAAGGAGCGACTCATACTATTTCAGTTTTGACTGATCACAAAAATCTTCAATACATTGAATCAGCTAAGCGACTGAATGCCCGGCAGGCTCGTTGGGCTTTATTTTTTACTCGTTTCAAATTCATTATCACCTTCAGGCCAGGTTCCAAGAATACTAAGGCAGATGCCCTGTCACGCAGTTTTCTTCCAGTTCAAGACAACAGTCCTGTTACTCCCATACTGCCGTCCTCAACCATTCGGGCAGGCCTCACACAGGATGTATTTACCCAGTTAAAGCTGCTTCAACATCAAGCTCCTGGAAATACTCCTGCTGGTCGTCTTTTTGTCCCTGAGTTTTTGAGAGCAACTGTTTTGACGGAGTTTCATGATAGCAAAGTTGCCGGGCATCCGGGAATCGCTAAGACTTTGGAATTAGTCTCCCGCTCAGTATGGTGGCCTGGTCTTTCCAAAGACATTAAAGAGTTTGTTTTTTCGTGTCAGGTCTGTGCACAGCATAAAGTTCCCCGTTCTTTACCCATCGGTCAACTTATGCCCTTGAATGTTCCTCTTAGGCCATGGTCGCATATCTCCATGGATTTTGTGGTGGACCTCCCTCTGTCAGCCGGATGCCGAGTCATATGGGTGGTAGTGGACCGTTTTAGCAAAATGGCCCATTTCATTGCTCTTCCCCGATTGCCATCTGCCCAGGGATTGGCAGTCTTGTTCCTCCGCTATGTTTTCAGACTCCATGGCTTACCCACTGATATTGTTTCTGATCGGGGTCCACAATTCATTGCACAATTTTGGAAGTCTTTTTGTGCTTCATTAAAGATGAAGTTATCTTTAACGTCCGGCTATCATCCCCAATCCAATGGGCAGACTGAGCGAGTTAATCAATCTCTAAAACAATATTTGCGTTTGTACTCGGCCAAACTCCAAAATGACTGGTCGAGTTTCTTCCATTGGCGGAGTTTGCTAATAATAATGCCTGTCATTCTTCCACCAATGTGTCTCCATTTTTTGCAGTTTTTGGTTTTCACCCCAGAGCTAATTCATTTTTTCAACATTCCTCTGTCTCCTCGATGGCCCTGACCTCTCATCTTAAACTTATTTGGAGAAAAGTGCACCTGGCTCTCAGAAAAGCGGCATTCCGGGAAAAAAGATTTTCTGACAGGCTCCGGCGGCCGTGCACTTTTAAAGTAGGAGATAAGGTGTGGTTGTCGACTCGCAACATTAAACTTCGACAAACCTCAGCCAGATTGGGTCCTAAATTTATTGGACCATTTCACATTATCAAAAAAGTCAATCCAGTTGCTTTCCGGTTACGTTTACCAAAAACTTTACGGATCGGAAATACCTTCCATTGCTCATTGCTGAAACCATATGTTTCGTCCAGTAGATTTCCTCGTAAAATATCTCAGGGGAGATCACCTATAAATGTACAGGGTCAGCAGGAGTTCTTGGTGGAGAAGGTTCTCGATTCCAAGTTGTCCCGGGGTCGGCTTTATTTTTTGGTACATTGGAGAGGTTATGGGCCAGAGGAAAGGTCTTGGGTCCTGGATGAGGATCTTCATGCCCCGAGGCTCAAAAGGGCATTTTTTCGAGAATTTCCTCAGAAACCTGGCTTTAGGGGTTCCTTGACCCCTCCTCAAGGGGGGGGTACTGTTAGGCGCCGGGGTCCGCTCGTAGGTGCGGCCCGGCGCCTAGCAACCAGGGACGCCGTGCGCGTACAGCCGCCGGCTCCCTGGCAACGCTAGACGCTGGGCGCACGGAGCCGCTCTGACCCTAGCAACGGGGACGCCACGTTCGGGCCGCGTTCCCCGTTGCTGGGTCTGTTCTAATTGTATCATGATGTGCTGATTGTATCATGGTGTGCTGGCCGTGCAGCATGCAAGCTGCACGGCATTAATTGTGATGACCCAGTCTGGCTCCTGATTGGGGAGCTCACACTTATAAGCACCCTTTGGACTTCTCACAGACGCCGGTGATAGCTTCCTGTTTGCCTTTGTCAGTTGCAGAGAGTTTCCAGTCCTGCTCTATCCGGTTGTTCCTGTCCTCAGTGGTCCTGTACTCGGATATTTGTCATCTATTCCTGGAGTCTGACCGAGCACCTTTAACATCCTGTGGTGTTCGTGAGTCGCGGCGCAGCCGTGTGTTGCGGCTTGTCCGCTTACTGTTTATTATTTAGTTTATTTGTGTTCTGGAGCTTTTGCGGAGGATTTCGCTCCCACAGATCCACTCTGGTATCCAGCGGTGCTGGATAGGAGTAACGGATCAGTGGATCTTTGGTTGTCCTTTTCCCTGGCGGCTAGTCCGCACATACCTTGGTTTAAGTTAGTTAGCTTGTAACCCCTGGCCTGGTTGCTTAGTCAGAGGGCCCCTTGTTATCACCCTGTCTCGGATTTCCCTTTGTCTCCCATTAAGACCTGAGGGGGCATCGGGGTTGGGCAGACATAATCCGCCCTTCGAACGCGGCTGCCATGGGCTCAAGCAACCATAGTCTCGCAGGGGATTTCTGATAACACGGGCGAGACAACGGAGTTAGGGCGCCAGGGGTTACTAGGCTCTCCTGCTCCCACAACCAGCAAATCTTCCCAGTACTCAGACCTCTGCCATTAGATCTCCTCTGGTCTGGAGTACGGGAATCATAACACTGGTAACACCGTGGGTGTACCAGTCAGTGTATGTGTTCCCTCCTCTGCCTCTCATACCCAAGGTACTGAGATTGATAAGATGGAGAGGAGAAAGCACTATATTCGTGGCTCCGGATTGGCCAAGAAGGACTTGGTAACCGGAACTTCAAGAGATGCTCACGGAGGATCCGTGGCCTCTACCTCTAAGAAGGGACCTGCTCCAGCAAGGACCCTGTCTGTTCCAAGACTTACCGCGGCTGCGTTTGACGGCATGCCGGTTGAACACCGGATCCTGAAGGAAGAAAGGCATTCCGGATGAAGTCATCCATATCCTGATCTAAAGCCAGGAAGGATGTAACCGCAAAAACATTATCACCGCAATTGGCGAAAATATGTTGCGTAGTGCGAGGCCAGTAAGGCCCGACGGAGGAAATTCAACTGGGTCGATTCCTACATTTCCTGCAAACAGGAGTGTCTATTGGCCTGAAATTGGGGTCCATTAAGGTTCAGATTTCGGCCCTGTCAATTTTCTTCCAAAAAAGAACTAGCTTCAGTCCCTGAAGTTTAGACGTTTGTAAAAGGGGTACTGCATATACAGCCTCCTTTTGTGCCTCCAGTGGCAATTTGGGATCTCAATGTAGTTTGGGTTCCAAAAGTCACATTGGTTTGAACCACTTAAATCTGTGGAGTTAAAATATCTCACATGGAAAGTGGTCATGCTGTTGGCCCTGGCCTGGGCCAGGCGCGTGTCAGAATTGGCGGCTTTATCCTGTAAAAGCCCTTATCTGATTGTCCATTTGGACAGGGCGGAATTGAGGACTCGTCCTCAGTTTCTCCCTAAGGTGGTTCCAGCGTTTTCACCTGAACCAACCTATTGTGGTGCCTGCGGCTACTAGGGACTTGGAGGAATCCAAGTTGCTGGATGTTGTCAGGGCCCTGAAAATATTTCCAGGACGGCTGGAGTCAGGAAATCTGACTCGCTGTTTATCCTGTATGCACCCAACAAGCTGGGTGCTCCTGCTTCTAAGCAGACTATTGCTCGTTGGATTTGTAGTACAATTCAGCTTGCACATTCTGTGGCAGGCCTGCCACAGCTAAAATCTGTAAAAGCCCGTTCCACAAGGAAAGTGGGCTCATCTTGGGTGGCTGCCCGAGGGGTCTCAGCTTTACAACTTTGCCGAGCAGCTACTTGGTCAGGGGCAAACACGTTTGCTAAATTCTACAAATTTGATACCCTGGCTGAGGAGGACCTGGAGTTCTCTCATTCGGTGCTGCAGAGTCATCCGCACTCTCCCGCCCGTTTGGGAGCTTTGGTATAATCCCCATGGTCCTTACGGAGTCCCCAGCATCCACTTAGGACGTTAGAGAAAATAAGAATTTACTTACCGATAATTCTATTTCTCATAGTCCGTAGTGGATGCTGGGCGCCCATCCCAAGTGCGGATTGTCTGCAATACTTGTACATAGTTATTGTTACAAAAATCGGGTTATTATTGTTGGGAGCCATCTTTTCAGAGGCTCCTCTGTTATCATACTGTTAACTGGGTTCAGATCACAAGTTATACGGTGTGATTGGTGTGGTTGGTATGAGTCTTACCCGGGATTCAAAATCCTTCCTTATTGTGTACGCTCGTCCGGGCACAGTATCCTAACTGAGGCTTGGAGGAGGGTCATAGGGGGAGGAGCCAATGCACACCAGTTAGTCCTAAAGCTTTCTTTAGATGTGCCCAGTCTCCTGCGGAGCCGCTATTCCCCATGGTCCTTACGGAGTCCCCAGCATCCACTACGGACTATGAGAAATAGAATTATCGGTAAGTAAATTCTTATTTTTTCTTTCCTTTACATTGTGATGTCTGGGTAATCTGTGTCCCCACCCTCCCCCCACCCCACACACACGGCCTCAGATTCCCTCATCCTGTGTTGCATCTACAGCCAGATACAGCTGACAGGCCTGCATCTCTCCAGCTGCCCTAGGTTGTTAGTAATGTACAATGGGAGGTCATACAGTGTATCCCCTGCCTTGTGTAGCATCATTTTGTGTTCCCATGGCAGTGATGATCCCCGATGCATCTGCCGCTCTCATAGTCACTCACATCCCCAGATCCAATGCCAGCAGCTATTACATGGTGTGAAGTTTGTAGTCATATGCTGGTGGAATCTGTTGCGCCCCCACGGCCCCCAGGCTGTCTAATGGACAGTGTTGACCCTTTCAGGTGCCCATGGGCACTGCTGTAGAGAGCTGTGCCATGCCCGGGTAAAATTTTGGGGGTGTTGTCTAATTGCGGTAGGTGTGGCCATGTTCCCTTTGGAAAAATTAAAAGAAAAAGTATTTGATGCATTGCAATAGGGATGGTTATCCATGGTTAACATTGATTGTCACCATTGGTAGTTAACCTTGATGGTATAAAACCATTCACAGAAAAAACATCAATTGTTTCACCCGGGTGGTCTTCAGGTTGCCAGCTGTCGGGATTCCGGCGCGCAGAATACCGGTGCCAGAATCCCAACTGTTTTGTTCATATGTTGTAAATCCAGTCATAAGGACACAGAGACATGTGAGTTCACTGCTATGCTGTTTATTCCATCACCAACTCCAGGCACACTGCACACTGGACCACCCACTTCCCAGCATCCCCCTGGTCCCAGGGACCATCACTGAAGATTCAGGCTTACACATATCTAAGGGAGTGTCTACAAATATTAAGCATTCCAATACACTAACATCACATCCTCTTTTCTTTAAAGATAAGCCCTGTACACTTCAATGCAACAATTAACAACGTCATATTATATTAAGAACATCATCTAACACGTTTCAATGAGTCTCTCAGGTCTGCGTATTTCCCTTTTGGGTCTTTCATACACAGTCTGTGTTTCATTGACCATGTTGGACCTTTCTAGAATCGTGGTTTGTTCACCATTATCAGGATCATCATACATGTCAGATAAAGGGTATTCTTCAGTCATGTTGTCTTCATTATGGTTAGGTTGAGATCTTAAATCCACCCGATCTCTTCTTACTTCCGTTCCATGCTCTGTACGTATAGTATAAGATCTTGGTGCTACTTGAGCTTGCACAATACCTTTCTGCACCCAAATACCTTTCTCGTGATCTCTGAGACGGATTGGTCACCCGATTTTAGATCAGATAAGCTTTTGCTCGCCTGTCATGGAACAGTTTCTGTTTCGCCTGTTGACGTTCCTTACTTAGTCTGACCAACGTTGAATTATGTGTATTAAGCAGTTCATTATGTATCGGGAGATTTGCTCTAATCCTCCTTCCCATCAGCATTTGTGCAGGAGAAACTCCATTCTGTAAAGGTGTACTGCAGTAGATTAAAAGACTTTTGGAGAAATCTTCTTTACCTTTTTGAGCTTTTTTCATGAGACTCTTTACAGTTTTTACTGAACTTTCCACCAACCCATTTGAGCGTGGATAGTGGGGACTTGACGTAGTATGGACAAATTCCCAGTCATCAGCAAATTGTCTAAATTCAGCATTGGATAACTGAGGACCATTGTCAGTGAACACTTCCATAGGAACACCATGCCTTGCAAAGATTGACTTCATGCAATTGATTACGGTTATACTAGTAGTTGTATGTAGTGTCTTCACCTCAGGGTAGTTAGAGTAATAATCAGTCACGACAATGTACGTTTTCCCATTACAATCAAACAAATCTGCGACAACTTTCTGGTATGGTCTCTCTGGCACTGCGTGAGGACTCAGTGGCTCGAACTGTTGTTTCGGTCTATACGTAAGACATAATTCACATGTAGCTGTAGTGTGTGCTATGTCTTGGTTTATTCTTGGCCAATACATAACTTCACGCGCTCTCCGCTTACATTTTTCTTCTCCTAAGTGGCCTTCATGTATCTTGCACAGCATAGTTTTTATTAGGCGTGTAGGTATGACAAACCTATTCCCTTTGTAAATAATACCATCGACAACTGTGAGGTCACTGCGGTACATCCAATAATCATGGATAGACAGTGGGCATGCATGTTTTTCTGCTAGCCAACCTTTCAGAATGATATCTTTCAACACTTTCATTGTGTCATCTGTCTCAGTTTCTTTCCTAATCTGTTCTTGTCTTGCAAGAGACACTGGTAGAGAAGCTACGATCAAATTTACATAGGCTTCTATCTCTTCATCCATCAGACTTTTGGAACCTTCACTTTTGTCCACAGCACGAGAAAGTGTATCAGCAATGTACATGTATTTGCCGGGACAGTACAGCAAGTGTACATCATATTTCTGTAGTCTGATAAGCATTCGTTGAATTCTCATGGGACAGTCATGTAATGATTTAGTCATGATAGCTACCAATGGCTTGTGGTCAGTTTCCACTGTAAATGTTTGACCATATACAAACTGATGAAATCGCTCACATGCATATGTGATCGCCAGAAGTTCTTTTTCTATCTGAGCATACCTTGTTTCAGCACTTGTCAGTGCTCTTGATGCATAGATTACTGGTTGCCATGTATCCTCATGTTCTTGTAACAGCACTGAGCCTAGGCCAAATTGTGAAGCATCTGCTGAAATTCTTATTCTTTTCGCAGGATCAAAGAATTTTAGCACTGGTTGCTCTGTAATGATCTGTTTCAAGGTTTGCCAACTTTCTTCTTGTTCATGTGACCACATCCACTCGTTATCTTTGTCCAACAACCATCTAAGAGAGGCTGTTCGTTCAGAGAGTTGAGAAATAAACTTTCCTAAGTAAGTAATCATTCCTAGGAATCTTCTGAAGTAGTCTTTGTTGTTAGGACGTTCCATGTTCACTATGGCTGATATTTTCCTTGGGTCTGGTTTTACACCTTGATCCGAGACCACGTCACCCATAAAGGTAAGTGTATTCATGCCAAATCCACATTTGTCCTTGTTTAGCTTTAGATTCACTTTCTTGATAAGTTCCATTATTTGTCTCAATCTAGAATCATGTTCTTCCTTTGTAGATCCCCAGACAATAATGTCATCCATCATTGTTTCAACACCTGGAATATGTTCAAAAATCATGTGTATCTTTTTGTGATATACTTCTGGAGCAGACAATATTCCATATGGTAGTCGAAGAAATCTGTATCAACCTTCTGGTGTATTAAATGTACAAAGCTTTGAGCCGGCCTCATCTTCATTTGCCAGAATCCTGAAGATGCGTCCAATTTACTGAACCATTTTGCTCCCGCAAATTGCGACATGATTTCATCTCTGGTTGGTAGTTTGAAATGTTCTCGTTTAATAGCTTTGTTTAAATCTCTGGGGTCTAGACATATTCTGAGTTGTCCATTTTTATTTTCAACAATTACTTAGGAGCTTACCCAGTCAGTAGGCTCATCAACTTTCTGTATCACACCCAAGGCTTCCATGCGATTTAACTCTTGTTTCAGTTTTTCTCTCAGCGCAAACGGCACTTTTCTACAGGGGTGTATCACTGAAGAAACTTGTGTGTCTATATTTATTTTATGCTCTCCAGGCAAACAACCTAGACCTTCAAACAAGTCTCTGTATTCTGTAAACATCGATCTGCAGTCATCTTCTACTTGTGATGTCACCATAAAAACTTTCTTTAGCAAGCTTCATTTCTCACAGGAACTTAATCCTAGAATCGCTTGCACATTTTTATCCACAATCAGTAGAGATGTTTTAAACTGTTGTCCCTTATATTTCAGTGTCACTAAGCATGTACCTTTCACAGGAATTTCCTCCCCAGTGTACCCTGTAACTTTCACTTTGGCTGGATGAATTTTAGGTTTTACTCTAAAAGTCTTATAGTCTTGAAACGATATTAAATTCACCTGCGCACTAGTATCAAGCTTAAAGGAAATGACAATCTTGTTCACAGTTAAAGGGACAATCCATTCTTTCTTATCTGCACTGCAAAGTTCAATACAATCCACAAAGAATGCCTCTGTTTAACAGCATGCACATTGGTTGTTTTACTTTTCATTTTACAGCATTTGGCAAAGTGATTAAGTCTACCACATTTCATGCAGGTTTTACCATAAGCCGGGCACATTTTAGGATTGTGAGCATTTCCACATCTACTAACATTTCCTTATTAGACTGTGGCTTAGACTGCTTCATTCTTGAGAATGGAGGTTTGCTTGGCTCTGTTTCCTGCACTACATGGACAAGCACCATCAACTTCCTTGTGTAACGTTTTGGCTTGAAATCTAGTTATTTCTGCAGATCTACACATAGTCACTGCCTTGCCTAGTGTTAGGTCTTGCTCTCTCAGCAGTCTCTCTCTGAGTCCATTATCAGGTATTCCACAGACAATACGATCTCTAATCAGTGAATCCTTTAAATCACCAAACTCACAGGTTTTACTGAGTGATTGCAGCTCTGTAACATACTGATCAAATCCATCTGCAGACTTCTGATCACATGTGAAAAACTTATATCTTTCATATGTCACATTTTTCCTTGGCACAAAGTAATCTTCAAACTTTTGCATTATAGAAGATAGCACCATATTCTGCCCCTCAGCAAACTGAAAACTATTATAAATGTCCAGCACATCCTCTCCTATCACATGGAGGAAAATGGATGCCTTTGTTTTGTCAGCCTCTGTATCAGCTCCACATACAGCAAGATATATATTAAACCTTTGCTTAAATCTTTTCCAGTTTTCAGACAAGTTACTAGACATCAGCATTACGGTTGGAGGAGCTAGTTTATCCATGGTTACTCACTGTTTGAAGAGAGGAGCACACGGCAGGCTTTGCAGACACTGAGTATCACAGCCTGACAGACTGCTGCAGGATTCTTTCACACTCTGAGAGCACTAGCAGTCCAAGTTAAACTTCTTCTGACACCATGTTTTGTTCATATGTTGTAAATCCAGTCATAAGGACACAGAGACATGAGTTCACTGCTGTGCTGTTTAATTCCAAAACCAACTCCAGGCACACTGCACACTGGACCACCCACTTCCCAGCATCCCCCTGGTCCCAGGGACCATCACTGAAGATTCAGGCTTACACATATCTAAGGGAGTGTCTACAAATTTTAAACATTCCAATACACTAACATCACACCGACAGCCGGCATACCGACACTTTTTCTCCCTCTTGGGGGTCCATGACCCCCCTGGAGGGAGAATACGCGCGCCACCGTGCCCGCAGCATGGTGAGCGCAGCGAGCCCACAAGGAACTCATTTGTGCTCACCACGCTGTCGGTATGCCGGCGCCGGTATGCTGGTCGCCAGGAGCCCGGCCGCCGGCATACAATACTACACCCGTTTAACCCAACGATGGTCATCCCTGCTTTATGGCTTAATATGCTGCCAGCCAAACAGAGCTTGAAGGCAGGAATTCACGGGTCCGTCGGGGGAGGTGCGCGGAGCTAGGCCAAGTTCCTGACATTAAGTAGGGGGGGGAATCATTGAGAACCCTCTACCATCGATGGTGGAGAATGATTGGTTCTCTGCCATTGATGGCAAAAATATTTGACATCAACCATTAACTGTTGATGATTTCAAATCATCGATGGTAGATGGCCATCCCTACTTCGCGGCACTTGCAACGAGCAGGGGGGTGTATTGAGACCCTCATCCAGGGGCAAATTTGGGGAAGGGGGGTGTGTGATCAGTGTGATCAGTGTGATCACTTACCCCCACCCACACAGAGACTTATGCTTCCACTCAGCAGCAGCAGCCTCTCTGGCCTCACCACAGACCAGCACACTGCAGCTGGGCTGGGTAGAGAGGCTGCTGTCAGGTGGGGGTCTGGGTGGACACGGGCCCCTGCCAGACCCCTCCCACAAGCTGGACCCACTCCTGCGATGTGCTCAGTGAGCTGGCAGTGCTCCTGTCATTGTGCGGCCCTGCTGACTACACATGCACAGCGGCCATTTCCCGCAGATGATACCAGGGGAACACTCTGGATCTACATCTGCGGTGTGTAGCCCATAGGCTCCAGAAATTGTTAAATCTGGCAGGATGACATGCCCCAGAGAAACCTATGGAAGATATGGTTGCCAGCGGGAATAGAGGGATCGCAGAAGGTATTGGAGAGATCTGCTGTGGATACATTCAGCTGATAATTAATATTTGGGGTTAACTCTCCAAAACAGGCATTTTTCAGGAAAAAGGTGCAAATATACAATGATAAATGGACCCAGGGGCGCAGCTACACCTTTGGGCAGGGCCATAACTACGTGTGTGCCAGGTGTGCCTGGCACACAGCGCAGTTGCCCTGAGGGCGCACGGCCAGTGGCATGTAATGAGTCAAATTGACTCATTACATGCCGCCTCTGCTGTGTGCGCCGTGCGCTGCCGCGCTGTGGAGGAGAAAGCAGCACCGGGCAGCGGAGAAGGAGGAGGAGGGAGGGGGACTGGAGCCGCAGCAGCGCTATGTCATTGGTAGTAAGCGCCGCTGCAGCATCCCCCTCTCCTTCCATATAGGCTGCCTGGCGCTGCTGTGAATGCTGGATGCGGTTCCTCCATCCCAGCATTCACAGCGGGCGCCGGGCAGCCTATACGGAAGGAGAGGGGACTGCTGCAGCGGTGCTTACTACCAATGACATAGCGCTGCTGCGGCTCCAGTCCCCCTCCTCCTCCTTGTCCGATGCCTGCACCGAGGGAGCTGACAGCACGAGGAGCCTGTCAGCGGGGAGATGGTAAGTATCTCTCTCTCTCTCTCTCTCTCTCTCTTTCTTTCTCTCTCTCTCAGGGGACACACCGTCTGCCGTAATGTGTAAAAAGGGGGACTGGCTGCCGCAATGTGTAAAAAAGGGGGACACTGGCTGCTGCAATATGTATAAAGGGGGACACCATCTGCCGTAATGTGTAAAAAGGGGGACTGGCTGCCGCAATGTGTAAAAAGGGGGATGCTGGCTGCTACAATGCGTATAAAGGGGGACACCATCTGCCATAATGTGTAAAAACGGGGACGCTGTCTGCTGTAATGTGTAAAAAGGGGACGCTGTCTGCCATAATGTGTAAAAAGGGGGACGCTGTCTGCCGTACTGTGTAAAAATGGGGACGCTGTCTGCCGTGATGTGTAAAAAGGGGACGCTGTCTGCCGTAATGTGTAAAAAGGGGGACGCTGTCTGCCGTAAATGTGTAAAAAGGGGACGCTGTCTGCTGTAATGTGTAAAAAAGGGGGATGCTGTCTGCCGTAATGTTAAAAAAGGGGACGCTGTCTGCCGTAATGTGTAAAAAAGGGGGACGCTGTCTGCCGTAATGTGTAAAAAAAAGGGGATGGTGTCTGCCGTAATGTGTAAAAAAGGGGACGCTGTCTGCCGTAATGTGTAAAAAGGGACGCTGTCTGCCATAATGTGTAAAAAGGGGGACTGTCTGCTGTAATGTATAAAAGGGGCTCTACCTGGTGTAGTGGAGCTACTGTGCAGCGTCATTTGAATAATGGAGACGCCCCCACATATATTTGCGCGCCTATGGCGCGCACTGCCCCAATCTTGCATAGGGGGGCGCCAATGTCGTTTATTGCACACAGCACTAAAATGCCTAGTTACGTCACTGAGGGTAACTGATACCTGAAAATAACACAGCACTCCATCCCAAACCACATAGCCGGTGCAGAGATATCTATACACCGCTGCCAGTAGAGCAGGACTGGCTAACCTATGGCTCACCAGCTTTTGTGAAACTACAAGTCCCAGCATGCCCTGCTACACTGTTGCTATTAGGAAATGCTAAAACTGTGGCAGGGCATGCTGGTACATGTAGTATCACAGCTGGAGAGCCACATGTTGGCCAGGCCTGCAGTAGAGGATTATGTAGCAGAGTAAGGTTAGCCATGAAAGCATTAGATAATGGAATTCACAATGCCTAATTGGATAAAATTAATGTTGTAATAGAATTTAAATGACTGTAATAAAAATGCAGGATTTCGTATTTTGTGCAAAATCAAATATAATTGAACTTAACAGAAATGAAACTCTGATTATATTAGTCAGTTTCCTATGACGCGCCTCCTGTGGTGTGGGACTGCGGCCGTCAGTTTTGGGAGCCTTTTTATCATTCCCCAGCAATAAGAGAAAGCATGGCCCGGAAGGGGGGGGGGGGTCCTTCCGGCGATGGGGATCTGCAGCTGGAAGGGTTAGCTTACTGCTGCCACAGGACAGTCTCTGCAGGTATACATCAGCTGAATAACCTGCGCCCGCATATGCAGCGGAACTGAAAGCCCAGATTTATTATAATATAATTCCAGCTTTTAAAAAATGTTTTTCCAATTCAATATTACGAACTATAGAAAGCTAACAACACACACGAGTAGTGCTACGATTACTCTGTTTTGCCAAGGTAATGCTGTTTAGTATTAAATTACCACAATCAACCGTGTTTGCTTTGGCTCTTCGTTACCTTTCTACTTGTTTCAACAGTTCCTCAGCTTCAGTAAAACCTCCTGTACCCTTTAAATAAAGATATATGGGGAAAAATGTACAGAGCTTCAGCTTTTATTTAGCACATGATTATGTAGAGCCATATCCACCTTTGATTTGCAAAATCGGTATTTATGGTAATTGTAATTCAGCAGCCTCCGTTCATCTGGTTGAGTACGGAATCCAGATTATTATTATTATTATTATTATTTTATTATTATCCTTTATTTATATGGTGCCACAAGGGTTCCGCAGCACCCAATTACACAGTACATATACAAATAATCAAACAGAAAAAACAGCAACTTACAGTTGATGACAATATAGGACAAGTACAGATGACACTGGAATAAGTATCAGGTGGCAGAAGACTGCTGGATTTGGTGCAGTTGAAGATTATTAAAGTAAGAAAAAGGATAAGCACATGAGGGAAGAGGGCCCTGCTCGTGAGAGCTTACATTCTAAAGGGGAGGGGTAGACAGACAGGGGTGACACAGATGGGGTACATAGAGAGCGTGGAACAGGGGGTTAGGATGAGATTTGGCTGGGTTTGGTGAAAATAGCATCAATCTTTGGTAAGTATTCTTTGGTTAGCCCTAACCCTAACATACCCCTTCTGCAGCCTAACACTAACCATCCCCTTCTTCAACCTAACCTCTACCGTTCCCTTCGGAAGCCTAACCCTAACTGTCCCCTTCGGCAGCAGGGACATAACTAGTGGTGTGTCAGGCACAGCGCATATGCACTGTGGGTGCAGGACCGTCAGCAGCATGCATACACCGACGTAGGAGTGTCCGTCCAGCCACCACTGCGGCTTACCCTCTGTAGTTATCCTTCGGCGCTCTCGGGTGCCGGCTTCCCCTTTTGTGTCCGCAGAGCTGCAGCATTTGGGTGCTCAGAACCAAACGTAAGTATAAAATCACACACAAACACACTCACTCTCTCTTTTTTGTAAAAGGGGCTCTACCTGGACTGATGTGTAAAAGGGGACTCTACATGGCATAATGTGTATAAGGGGTCTCTGTCTGGAGCAATGTGTAAAAGGGGGCTCTGCCTGGAGAAATGTGTAAAAGAGGACTCTACTTGGCCTAATGTGTAAAAGGGGGCCCTACCTGGAGTAATGTATAAAAGGGGACTCTACCTGGAGTAATTTGTAAAAAGGGTCTCTACCTGGGGTAATGTGTAAAAGGGGGCTCTGCCGGGAGTATTGTGTAAAAGGAGGCTCTACATGGAGTATTGTGTAAAAAGGGGTTTCTACCTGGAGTAATGTGTAAAAAGGGGGCTTTACCTGGAGTAATGTGTAAAAGAAGGCTCTGTCTGGAGTATTCTGTAATAGGGGGCTCTGTCTGGTGTAATGGGTATAAGGAGCACTACCTGGTGTAATGTCTATAATGGGCTCTACCTGATGTAATGTGTATAATTAGCTCTACCTGGCATAATGTGTATAAAGAGCTCTACCTGGTGTAATGTGTAAAAGGAGCTCTACCTGGTGTGATGTGTAAAAGGAGCTCTACCTGGTGTAATGTGTAAAAGGAGCTCTACCTGGCATCATGCATGTGTATAAGAAGCTCAACCTGGTGTAATGTGTGTAAGGGGCTCTACCTGGCATTATGTTTATAAGAAGCTGTACCTGGTGTAATGTGTAAAAGAGGGCTCTACCTGGAGTAATGTGTATAAGGGGCTCTACCTGGTGTAATTTGTATAAGTGGCTCTACCTGGAGTAATGTGTATAAGGGGCTCTGCCTGGTGTAATATGTATAAGTGGCTCTACCTGGTATAATGTGTATAATTAGCTCTGCCTGGCATAATGTGTATAAGGGGCTCTACCTGGGGAAATGTGTAAGGAGATCTACCTGGTTTAATGTGTATATGGAACTTTAACTGGTTTAATGTGCATAAGTGACTCTTCCTGGCATAATGTGTATAACGGGCTCTACTTGGCATAATGTGTATCAGGGACTCTACCTGGTGCAATGTGCATAAGGGACTTTACCTTGCATAAGGAGCTGTACCTGGTGCAATGTATATAAGGGGCTCTACCTGGTGTAATGTGTATAAGGGGCTCTACATGGTGTAATGTGCATAAGGTAAAGTCACAGTTGACCAGGCGCTTAATCTAGTTAATTCCTGTTGTAGCTGGTAACTCAAGGGTTACTCAATCCTTGAAAGGTACAACAGCAAGACAAAAAAATAGTTATAGCGCTGTAACTTTTTTTGTCTTAATGTGTATGAGGGGCTCTACTTGTTGTTATATGTATAGGGGACTCTGCATGGTGTAATGTGTATAAGGGGCACTACTGTGCAGTGTAATTTGAATAATGCAGACTACTGTGCGGCGTGATATGCACTGGAATTATTTGTGACCACACCCCCTTCCCCATAAAGCCACACCCCTATATTTTTGACTGGCCCTATTTTAAATATGGGGGGTGCACCAATTCTCTTTCTAGTACAGGGCACCAAAATGTCCGGTTACGGCTCTGCCTTTGGGGGCCCCATAGCACAATTTCCACGGGGCACCCAGTGTCAGACTACTTAGGGCTCAGTCACTCAACACCTTTCCCCCGATGGACAGAGAGCGGGTGGAGCCGGTGTGCAGGCGCTCACCTTTAATGCCCCATGCTGGCTGCTCTGCAGGATCGCCCGACCTCGCTCTGTTCTCTCTCCTCATTGACTGAAACAGGGAAGAGGCAGGGCTGTGGTCCGGGGATGTCCCTACAAGCACAGCCGCGCTTCCTCCCAGCATCTGACTGTGAGGAGAGACGGAGCGGCCATCAGAGAAAATAAATAAAAAGCAGCACAAATAGATGCAGGCAGAGTGCAGGGCCCCATAGCAGCCGCACTCCCCGCACCTATGGTAGCTACGCCCTTGAATGGACCCCTAAGCCTCTTGGTATGTTTGTTAATGCTCAGTATTATTTTATTACTATGTTTGGGCCTGTTTCAGAGTAGTGCGCATACTGCGCATGCGCGGGACCCTTTCTGCACATGGGTCCTGAGTTGTTCACAGTTTCCCCAAACTGTAACATGATTGATGTGCTGCGGCCATTTGGAGGGACGGCGATGGGGACCATTCTACAAAATGGGGGCGTACCTGGCCAGGTTTTCAGATTGTCTGAACCAGGCAGAGGGTTTCTCAGATTGATGATGTTTTCTCAGAGTAATCCAATGCTGCAACCTTATTATAGAAGTTTGCAGGATGCGTCTATTTACACAAGATGTATGAAAGTGGCAGAAAATATCCATGAAGGGCAGTATAACCGCATCACATAAGACTACCAAACGCTTGGGACATTTAGCAAATATGGGTTCTCACCACTCTTATAGCATTGACAACTATCCATCCTTTAACCTGGATTTCTTTTAAATGAATAAAAGAGAACAAATCATAAAGATAATTCACATCAGTTTTTCTTACAAACTACAATCCCTGCACTTTTGCAGCTTTTAATGCCGTTCTGCTTTGCGGTGTGTCACAGCAAAATTCAGGCCCACATTCCCACTGTAGCCTACTGTGTCACGTAATCCGGTCACATGACCAAACGGTACACAGTGCTTTCACAGTCTGATGAAGACATCATGTCAGCACCACCATTTTCATTTTTTGACCATAGATAATTTGCATTTATTTGTGATCAATCGCAAATCTGCTCATACACACAATACACTCACACAACGCAAACTTGCAATAAAAAAAATTCAGTACACAAAAGAGCAGGGCAGCCATCGGAGGGGGACTGTGGGGACTGGAGTCCCGGGCCCTTATAGAGAGGGGGGCCCACTGCTGGTTCCTACCGCCAATATCTGGAGAGCTGCACAGGCAGCGTAACAACAGCGGGCTGCTGTGCAGGGAGGACTTAAAACAAGCCTTCCTTGGGCATCAGCTTTGTGAATCGTTCCTGCAGGTTTGCAATGCTTCCCCTATATGTAACGTGATGATGTGTGACATCACATAGTGGTGGAGCGGTGTGGCAGAATCTTGTTTTTATTGGTGGGGGGGGCTGTCTATTTTGTCGGCCCCGGGCCCCTTAATTTCTTATGGCAGCCCTGCAAAAGAGGAGGCACCTGGAGTACCTTGCAGTTCAGCGATGCGAGAGTGTACCCTTTAGGAACTTTGCGAATGTTCCCTATTTAGCAGACATTTGCAAACAGGGGATCAGATTTATTTATTTTTTGGTCTGCTTGACCTAAAAAATATCTAACCCATATTATATCAGTTAATGATGCATCATTAAACAATTAAGTCATCAAACATTGCAAAGTGTTGATTTTGAGGACTTAATTGATTAATGTCATTAAATGCTATTAAACAATTAAGCTGCCAAACATTTCAAAATAGCATGTTTGAAGTCCTAAAGCTTAGCCAAGCATTAACACATCAGCTGTGTATGATTTTGCACTAATTGTGAAATTATGAGCTGAAACATCGATGGTGGTGCACCTGTCATGGTGATTTCCAGTCTGTGCGGCTCCATAGCTGCTCATAAGCTGCTATCACTTTGTGAGTATTTTAAGGTTGCTTCTTAGCAGATTTGCAAATGCACTGTCCAGGGCACAGGCACGATACAACCCCTGTTACATGCCCCATTTTTCAGAATTGCGAAACCATCCCACTGACACGCCTCCGCTATGACTTTTCCCCGTTATCTATTTGCGACCTCTTTTTGGTTCGCAAATCTGCTAAGTTGTCACAGTTTGTGATCTGGCACATGTGCACTCTTATGTTTGGACATGCGTAGTTTGCTTAAAATCGCCAATTGCACAATTATTTGCAATTGCGACTGAAGCTGAATCAGGCCCATTATCCTTTATTTTAAATCATACATTTCTTAGCAGTCATACCCAGGACCTTCAGTCATATCCTCCTTTATTTAAAGCACACATTTCAAAATACTGTCATGACCAGGATGCAAACCCGTACCCTTCCATATTGCAGTCAGACACCTTACACATGGAACTATTTGCTCCTGTATGGGAAGTATGAGAGCCTTTTGAAATATGCACCTTAAATAAAGGAGTGTGTGACTGAAGGGGATTAGGGACGTGAGGGGGAGGTGGGCATCGAAAGTGAAATTGAGTAAAACAGAAAACTGATAGGTGCTACATAATAGCGCCCCCTGCATTGTAGTGCACAGTGAGGTGGCATGTCACACCACCCTAGTTACTATCCTGCATTCTAACAGTTCAAATTGGTTCCATGCACTTTTTTTTTTTAAACATCTTTTTTATTGAGTTACAACAAAAGGTACATTCCATAAGACGTACATTCCAAAGAGACAGACCCATGCACTCTATTGTGCACACTTACAGTTAGCTGTCAAAAAGGAAACATTTGCAGGTCCTGGGCTTGCTTATAATTTGTACTTTAGCATCATTTACAAATTATAAACAGCCCCAGGTGCCCTATAGTGTGCCAACCAAGGTTGGCACAAGTGACCTCAGACACTTTCAGTCCATTGCAGAGTATACATGACATGTATGGCAAAAATGTGTATATTTGCCTATACACCAAGCTCTATGCATACAACGGCAGGTGCGCCAATTTACTACCAGTCACCATCCTCAATACAACTTGCCTTACCCTATACAGAGTGCAAAATAAATACGCCTCTAAAAATGTGTATATTGGCTTACTGTATGTCAAGGCATACCCGCCCTCACTAAACTTTGCATACATGAAAACGCTCTGTCTTACCCCAGCTCCACCACTTGGTTTGGTTGCTGGTGTAGATACGAATGAAATATGTCCTTGTGAGCATCCATTACTCAGCATGCAAAGTGCAGTGACACAGGATACGCCATGCAAATGGATTAACATTCAATCCTGCATCACCCCCTTTGTAAGAGAAGGGTGACTGTTTTGACATACTAGGATAAATACTGCTCCACTTGTTGATGTTCCATGAGTAAAGGCCCATACACACTAAACGACCTCTACCGGTGCAGATATTGGCAGCAGCAGGGACTCGGCGGGCTGCCGGCATCGGCAAGTGCATACACACTTGCCGATGCCAGCGGGGAAGGGAGCGACGATGGGGAGAACGACACCCATACTGCAACTGCAGCATGGCTGTCATTAACGAGGACCTCCCTCATCTGTACATGTTCAGACAAGGGAGGAGGTCGTTAAAGATGCGTGGGAGCGCGCATCGTTAATGACATTGAGTATACACACTAAACCAGATTGTAAAAGATCCCAGTCATAATGCTCCTTCTGAGAAAGATCTTTTATTTTCTCGTCTAGTGTGTATGGGGCTTAACAGAGGGTTCGGTGGTGTTAACGTGAAAGTCTGAGAGAAAGATCCCAACATCTAGGGCAGTTGTGGATGCTGTAGTGGTGCCTTAGAAGGTTTCACCACCAGTCACCAATATCATTATCAACTGATGGTATTTTCATGAAATTGTGTTGTGTTGTGTGTTCCCACATAAAAAACAACAACCATACAATCTGTAGGTAACTCTCTACCATCAATGGTGGAGAACCGCTGGTTACTCAGATGTCCTCTGTAGTTCATTGTATTGAAGTGCTTCTTCTTTATTGTATTGTACTTGGTGCAGCCACAGCTTGTATAACAGACTAGTCCACTCTTGTTTAGATACAGAAATCCTAACTGTGGCCCAATTTATAGATTAATTATTAAAATGGAATTTGAACCACTCAGTTTTGCTTACTCTTTATTATTACTCTCTTTATTTAGTCTTATTTACCTGATAAGCGGTTCTGGACTCAGCTATGGAATTTGTGTGCCGTTGCCATATTAAACATATGATAAAATATTCATTAAATTATGATGTCACAAGCTATTAATTGTAATTTTATTTTTAGCCAGATAATTCCTGATATAATGAGATTAATGTCTCTGTTGCATAAAATTACCAAGTATGTTGGCATGAGTTGTAGGGGTGAATGTAGGACATTATTCAGCTTCATCAGCTTCAGTTTTGCTAAGATTGCTAACCGGCCATCATTTTTTCTCCCGTGATGCGCCCGCAATGCCGCATTACCACCCCCCGCGAATGCCTCTGCTTGTCAATCAGGCCAGTGCATGTCCTGGGTGTGCGCACTGCGGACATGTTATTGCGTCTGCTACTGAATAGACCTCATAGAATGGTGAAAATGTATGAAAACAGATAATACAAAAAAAGTTTACTGTGCATGGCCAGATCTCTGGAACACTAGCCGGAGGGTTAGGCTACGGGAGGTGATGGTTAGGCTATAGGAGGCGAGGTCAGTGTTAGGCACAAGGGGGAGGGTTAAGTTTAGTCATACATGCTGCCGGAAGTGCCTAAGGATCCGGTACAAGTCATCAGGACTTCACCGCCCTACCCTGAAGACACAGCTGGAGCTGCTGGAGTGTCAGGTCCGGGTGTTTTTGTGAATCCGTTAACCCGGGACCAACCACAGGTGTAGGTGCTGGGGTATGAAGAAAGCAGGGAGGACGAAGAAAGTTCAGTTTCATATATTTATTAAAAATAACAATTCAGTAAAGAGTTAAATGACAAGTTGTTAATCATCATATTATACTGAAGTATTGCAGGAATGGCAGAAATAATATGCAGGATGAATCTCAAAGACAAATAAAAGAAATGTTCATGGAGCTGTATATGAAACAAGCTGATGAATAAATGTTGAATTGTCCAAATATAAACAAGCTTTGATGCTGAACGGCAGAATGTGTTTAACTGGGTAATGCAGACATGAAGAAATAACTGTAAGGATTTGCAATGAAGTTTTAAGAGTTAACTGAGAGGCTGTGAAGAATTATCCTTGTTATGGTAACATAGAAAATAAAAGTACTTAATTGGGTTACTTGCGGTTTCCGGAGACACTGTGAAAACTGTAGCAGATGACAAGGTGATGAACGGGTTAAATGCAGAGTAGCACAAACGAACAGCTGAGGGTAGTGGAATCCTCCAAACTTTGTATGGTTGAAGACAGGCAGACAAGGTAACCTCATGCAGGACTCTGGGAATCCAACTATTTCCAGTAGGTGTGCAATTAACTGACAACACAGCGGAGAGCCGGTGGATCTTTTGCAGTGAAGGCTGCAGACGAACCTCTGGGAACGGAGGCGATATCTGGACCACGGGAATCACACAGGAATGCACGGAGAGAGCTCAGAGCTAGAGCACAGCGTTGATACAACAAAGCACTGGCCCAGAGTAACATAATCCCAGCCTACTTAAAGGCAGCACAAGCATGGGATTAGCTTACACCTGCCCACAGGTGTTTTCACAAGTGCTCTGTATTACCTATTTGGTCTCCAACATGGCCACCTCCTATACAGCAGACACACCGTAGTGCCTTAGGCCATTTGGTCCCCGCACTCACAGTTCCCAGATTCTGCATTACCTGTGCCACCGATCACGCCGCGTCCCCACACGGGCGCACAGCACCGCGAGCAACCGCACTGGCAACGGATGAACCCCAGAACCCGCAAAGGTAAGAGACCGGTTCGTGACATGGAGTTGCTGGTGCCACCGGACCCGCAGTACTAGGTATGGTAAGTCACCACTACTAGATCACCAGGGAAGTTTTCTTGAAATTTTAATCATGTTGACTTTTCCTCAGTGTTGACATGGATAATGTTGACAAGCCAAGCATCTTGACATTCTCAAGTAGGCATTATGAATATTAACAAAATATGCCATATCCCACTATATCTATGTCTCAATCAATTGATCTCATGAAAATATGGTAAGGGGCATTAGTAAAGTGCAGATTACAACGAATAAGGAACTAATTTCTGTATTAGTTTATAAAACTGTGTATAGTCTACTGATGACTGGGGAAACACAGAGGTTCCCAAAAGTAAAACATCACAATAACATATAAATTGAATACAAAGGGCTTGTTTAAATGAGAAAGAAAACAATAAATATGTATAAATAAATAAGACAGAAAATGTATTAAATCCTGAAAATGTTGGTCCAGCAGAAAAATCCACGGAAATGTTTATGGTCAATAATCCAGGTGCTGATTCTGAGGAGAACGCTGCAGCCACAGTGTTATCATCATTTGCTGTAGTCGTGGCTTTATGGTAATTCCAGTATATATACAGTATGTATAGCCAGGCATCTGACTGTCGATGTCCTGGGACACCCACTTCAGCAGCTCCATCTAGACGTTCACCATCCCCATGCTAGGTGTATGGTGCCACTCCAATAACTCTGCCCATAAGACGGAATCTCTCGGTGTGTCTGTAGAGACACTTTCATCAACTCCTGGGACTTCTTAGGGATTTAGACATGAACATTAGCATTTCACATTATACCGCACACTAGTGTCCATTGTTAACATTACACCACACAGTAGTACCCTTTATACACATTACGCCACACAGTAGTACCCCTTATACACATTACGCCACAGAAGAGCACCTTATACACATTATGCCATGCACGCTGTAATGTAAAAATAATATAACCGAGTGCACCTAGAATGTGACAGCAGCTTTATTTTTAAACAACAAATTGAATAAACTTAAATATATAGGCGGAGAAAGCGCTAATTATAATGAGTGTGTGAAAATATGAATTATATAAATAATGTAGCAGCAAAAACCATGGTTAAAAATGTATAAAATCATGAACAGTCCTAAAATCAATGTTTATAGATCTTTTGTAGGGTTTGGTGGTTCCTGTCTCTCCAATGCAAGAGACTCTCCATAACTTACCCTAACTGCTGCCATTCGTCCTTCCATTATCCTTCTTGCTTGTACTGCAGATGTCGGCAGTGCTGCAGCCAGTGCTCAGGTCTTTGCACTTGTTAGGTTATGTTCTCTGAAAGTGCATAAGCATGCAGCCCCAACTTCATGCGTTATCAGCGGTGTGTCTGGTAGAGGAGTCGGGCACACTGCTTCTACTATATATTACAGCAGGCAGTGTTGCAGCTGGTGGCGGCGCATACATTGGCAGGCAATTGCGGGTGGATGCAGAAGGTGCGCCCACAGGGCAAATGTGCTGTGTGCTGAGCACCGGCCACACCACCCTAGCTACAGCCCTGCATTTTGGATTATAACAGAAGGCTTTGGAATATAGGCCCAGATTTATCAAGCCTTGGAAAGTGATAAATTGCATGGTGATAAAGTACCAGCCAATCAGCTCCTAACTGTCATTTTTCAACCACAACCTGTAACATGGCAGTTAGGAGCTGGTAGGTTAGTACTTTATCACTGTGCTATTTATCACTCTCCAAGGCTTGATAAATGGGGTCCTAAATATAAACTTTGTTTCTCGAGTGACAGCTTTTACAGAGATATTGCACATGTAATAGGCCTGGTTGTTAATCCAAGCTCACAGTAACAGTGTATACTGTAAATGTCTTCACTATCATATATATATATATATATATATATATATATATATATATAATACAATAAATATATATATATATATATATATATATATATATATAAAATCAAAAAGGACGTGACACTCACGGCAGGATACAAATGGTCAAACACTCATGTGTTTGACCATTTGTATCCTGCCGTGAGTGCCACATCCTTTTTGATTATATTGCTTCTGCTACACGGAGGCTCCGGCGTTTGAAGATTCAGCTTTAGGAGTGCCTTACCATCCAACGTATATATATATATATATATATATATATATATATTCCATAGGCTGGGCGGCACTCAGAGACTTTCACAAACCAGGAAACAGTGAACAAGCCCCTCGGGGCAGTTTGAATGTGACGTTTCGGGGCAAAGATCCCCTTCCTCAGACAACCAGAAACAACAAAAACAGTGCATTAAATAGATAACAGTATTAGACATCTTACCCTCCTTCCTCCAGTGTGTCCCCAGGCACTCGTGGACGCCGTTCAGCAGTGGGGCTTCCGGCCGCGGGTCCCCCGGCGCACCGGAAGTGACGTCACCCGACCGGCCCCAGTCACCATGGTTACACACTGTTAAACAGAGCAGTGTGTAATGAACAATATGCATGCATAAAATGTTATTTTAAAGTGCCATACAGTGCTAAATATACATTTCATTTAACCACAAGTGCATCACAATACATATATAAAATTAGAGACAATAAAAACTTTTAAAAAATTGTTTAAAAAGTCGTTTTTCGTGTGCTAATTCAAAGGTCAAGTGAACACTTTTAATGTGCAGTAGTCATTTTAAGTGTAAAATTATTGTCAGAATACAGTAATTATGTGAAAATAACGTGCTCACCATGTCTACCAAGTTAAAATCAAATAAAGAATTACATAAAGAATTCCAATCCTATACCGAGGAAAGTTGGGCATTCCATAGGGCTTTACTGCCCTCTAGTGTACACCCCTGGGAATTCACCCTAATGCCAAGAATCATTCATTTTACTAATAGTACAGTGGATCACATGATGTTTACTGAATTACAGAAAATGCGCTAGGCCAAGAGTTTCATTAAGGCCTTTTGGGGACAAACAGTCCAACCGGAAAATCCACTGTGACTCTAACTGTAAGAGTTTTTTTACCCCGGTCACCCCCACGATGTGATGGAGGTATATGGTCTATCGCCTTATATCTCAGACTTGCCAAATTATGTTTAAATTCTGCAAAATGGCGGGCCACCGGTTGTTCGCTTGTTCCTGATGTTAATGCATTTCTAATGGGCGATCTATGCTGGGTAAGCCTGACCTTAAGCTGGCACTCGGTCTTCCCAACATAGTAAAGGCCGCAGGGGCAAACTATAACGTAAATCACAAATTTGCTCGTGCAGGTGAGTGGCCATTTGATGTTAAATCTTTTTCCGGTATGTGGATGGGCTATAGTGTCCCCTGTTAGCAAAAATGAACAAGTGGTACATCCCAAACACTTATGACAGCCGTTCTTGCGGCTGAGAAAGTTTTGGGGTGTAGCCGGTGTCAGGAAACCAGTTACTTCAGTTTTAACTAAAAGGTCTTTTAGATTTCTACCACGTGAAAAACTGGGTCTTAAGGCCCATATAGACGGGCCGATGCAGAGAGAGATGTGTGCTGAGCGAACCGCTCAGCACACATCTCTCCCGCCGCTCAACACAGCGCGATGTGTGCTGAGCGTGCGGGGGGAGATGGGGGGGCCGCTCTCTTCACCCAGCGGGTGAAGTGAGCGTCCCGCTAGATTGGCCTGCACGGCAGGCCAATCTAGCAGCAGCGATAGCGATGCGCGGGGCTGCGCATCGCTATCGCTGTAAGGGGTACACACGGAGCGATCAGGCTTATATTCTAAGCAATCTAGTCAGATTGCTTAGAATATCGCTCTGTGAGTACCCCCCTTTAACCTCGTTTTATGAAAACATTTAAGATCTGGGTCCGTCCTGACCATATGCCATAACTTTTTCGCCTGTTGTGTGGTACGTGGGCTTTGTGTGTTGTATTCATTCACCCAGGTGACTACCTCTGTTTTTGTTTGTTTTTTACACACAGGATCTATGGGTTGTCGTTGAGCCACCCATAAAGCCCTATCCCTGGCTTTTTTCAAATCTTTTACAGCATAACCTCTTTCCCTAAATTTTTATACCATGGCATCCAACTGACCTGATGCCGTGACTAAGTCACTGTTGGCTCTGCAAACTCGCAAAAACTGCGAGTACGGGAGCCCCCAAGTGGTAGTTTTAGGGTGGAAACTGTTGGTGTGTAGAATAGTATTACGATCAGTAGGTTTTGTGTATAGGGATGTTTGTATCTGTTTATTCCTGATCTGAATGTAAACGTCTAAAAAGCAAATTGCGTGATCACTACTGGTCATGGTGAACTTGATCGGATTGCTCACGGCGTTTTGTTTTTCTACAATGGAAGTCAAAATAGAGATATCATCCAGCCAAAAAATCAAAAGATCATCTATGTATCGATGATAAATGAATAATGCATCAGAAATACATTGATCTTCAAAGAAAATACCTTTCTCCGTCTCCCACATGTAGCAATTTGCGAAAGACGGAGCCACCGAGGACCCCATTGCACAGCCCGTGACCTGTTTATAAAACACCCCATTGAACATAAAATAATTGTGCTCTAAAGTAAAACGAAGTAGCGTTAAGAACAGATCAAAGGGGGTAATTCCAAGTTGATCGAAGCAGGATTTTTGTTAGCAGTTGGGCAAAACCATGTGCACTGCAGGGGAGGCAGATTTAACATGTGCAGAGAGAGTTAGATTTGGGTGTGGTGTGTTCAATCTGCAATCTAATTTGCAGTGTAAAAATAAAGCAGCCAGTATTTACCCTGCACAGAAATAAAATAACCCACCCAAATCTAACTCTTTCTGCACATGTTATATCTGCCTCCTTGCAGTGCACATGGTTTTGCCCAACTGCTAACAAAAATCCTGCTGCGATCAACTTGGAATTACCCCCATTATCAGGTCCATTGTAAAGTGCGTTGCCATAGATCAACTTACGTACCGCCTCCACTCCAGCCTTATGCGGAATACATGTGTATAGGCTGGTGACATCAAGTGTCACCAGCGTCACACCTTCCGGTACCTCCTGTATTTATATATATATATATATATATATATATTAGTGCAGACCAGAAGGACTCCATCATATAATGTGGGGTGCCAGTTTCATATGAGAAAATAAACACACTTACTTTCATGAAAACAGCAAAGAACCAGCACTTACGTTTATGCAGCTTGTATTTTGGAAAACTCACATGGAGTCCATGAAATGTCCATGGATCAGCAGCAACAGCCTACCCGATGATCGTTTTAACCAACCTGCTGTTTGTTTTCCTCAGGAGCTGTTTATATACTGTATATACGTTTGCAATAAACTCAACAACAACAGAACCTATTTTGATTGGATATTCACGGAAATGTTCTTTGAGATCCTCATAGTAACATAGGCTATGACTCTCCTTGCTGTCATGTTAACTGGCTAATTAGCTAACAAAATAATCGATGCATCAAACTGTTTCTGTCACAGTTTCTGTTTCTGAAAGTGGCAAAAAATATCCATGATGGGCTTTATTTACGAAGTGGCGTCTTTTGTAAGCCGCTGCTTCCTGCCGCAGTGTAAACCATTCATGCTTTGAGCATTTACTTCTACTGACAAGTGTGTTCAGCGTGCTGGTATTCTAAGGTCTATGGGAGTTCGGCAAAATGCCCACAGTGATTAAGTATTAATACTGTAGATTCATCATAATTATCTAATAAATTAATAATGAGAAATCATTTATGCCAAGCCAAATGAGCTGGCGGCACTTTCTTCATATGAAACTGTCATGTCATTACTTTTCAGTGCAGTATAACCGCATCACATAAGACTACCAAACGCTTGGGACATTTAGCAAATATGGGTTCTCACCACTCTTATAGCATTGACAACTATCCATCCTTTAACCTGGATTTCTTTTAAATCAATAAAAGAGGACAAATCATAAAGATAATTCACATGATTTTTTTTTACAAACTACAATCCCTGCACTTTTGCAGCTTTTAATGCCGTTCTGCTTTGCGGCGTGTCACAGCAAAATTCAGGCCCACATTCCCACTGTAGCCTACTGTGTCACGTAATCCGGTCACATGACCAAACGGTACACAGTGCTTTCACAGTCTGATGAAGACATCAGGTGGGCACCACCATTTTAATTTTTTGACCATAGGTAATTTGCATTTATTTGTGATCAATCGCAAATCTGCTCATACACACAATACACTCACACAACGCAAACTTGCAATAAAAAAAATTCAGTACACAAAAGAGCAGGGCAGCCATCGGAGGGGGATTGTGGGGACTGGAGTCCCGGGCCCTTATAGAGAGGGGGGCCCACTGCTGGCTCCTACCGCCAATATCTGGAGAGCTGCACAGGCAGCGTAACAACAGCGGGCTGCTGTGCAGGGAGGACTTAAAACAAGCCTTCCCTGTGCATCAGCTTTGTGAATCGTTCCTGCAGGTTTGCAATGCTTCACCTATATGTAACGTGATGATGTGTGACATCACATAGTGGTGGAGCGGTGTGGCAGAATCTTGTTTTTATTGGTGGGGGGGGCCCTGTCTATTTTGTCGGCCCCGGGCCCCTTAATTTCTTATGGCAGCCCTGCAAAAGAGGAGGCACCTGGAGTACCTTGCAGTTCAGCGATGCGAGAGTGTACCCTTTAGGAACTTTGCGAATGTTCCCTATTTAGCAGACATTTGCAAACAGGAGATCAGATTTATTTATTTTTTGGTCTGCTTGACCTAAAAAATATCTAACCCATATTATATCACTTAATGATGCATCATTAAACAATTAAGTCATCAAACATTGCAAAGTGTTGATTTTGAGGACTTAATTGATTAATGTCATTAAATGCTATAAAACAATTAAGCTGCCAAACATTTCAAAATAGCATGTTTGAAGTCCTAAAGCTTAGCCAAGCATTAACACATCAGCTGTGTATGATTTTGCACTAATTGTGAAATTATGAGCTGAAACATCGATGGTGGTGCACCTGTCATGGTGATTTCCAGTCTGTGTGGCTCCATAGCTACTCATAAGCTGTTATCACTTTGTGAGTATTTTAAGGTTGCCTCTTAGCAGATTTGCGAATGCACTGCCCAGGGCACAGGCACGATACAACCCCTGTTACATGCCCCATTTTTCAGAATTGCGAAACCATCCCACTGACACGCCTCCACTATGACTTTTCCCCGTTATCTATTTGCGACCTCTTTTTGGTTCGCAAATCTGCTAAGTTGTCACAGTTTGTGATCTGGCACATGTGCACTCTTATGTTTGGACATGCGTAGTTTGCTTAAAATCGCCAATTGCACAATTATTTGCAGTTGTGACTGAAGCTGAATCAGGCCCATTATCCTTTATTTTAAATCATACATTTCTTAGCAGTCATACCCAGGACCTTCAGTCATATCCTCCTTTATTTAAAGCACACATTTCAAAATACTGTCATGACCAGGATGCAAACCCGTACCCTTCCATATTGCAGTCAGACACCTTACACATGGAACTATTTGCTCCTGTATGGGAAGTATGAGAGCCTTTTGAAATATGCACCTTAAATAAAGGAGTGTGTGACTGAAGGGGATTAGGGACGTGAGGGGGAGGTGGGCATCGAAAGTGAAATTGAGTAAAACAGAAAACTGATAGGTGCTACAGAATAGCGCCCCCCGCATTGTGGTGCACAGTGAGGTGGCATGTCACACCACCCTAGTTACTATCCTGCATTCTAACAGTTCAAATTGGTTCCATGCACCTTTTTTTTTTTAAACATCTTTTTTATTGAGTTACAACAAAAGGTACATTCCATAAGACGTACATTCCAAAGAGACAGACTCATGCACTCTATTCTGCACACTTACAGTTAGCTGTCAAAAAGGAAACATTTGCAGGTCCTGGGCTTGCTTATAATTTGTACTTTAGCATCATTTACAAATTATAAACAGCCACAGGTGCCCTATCGTGTGCCAACCAAAGTTGGCGCAAGTGACCTCAGACACTTTCAGTCCATTGCAGAGTATACATGTATGGCAAAAATGTGTATATTTGCCTATACACCAAGCTCTATGCATACAACGGCAGGTGCGCCAATTTACTACCAGTCACCATCATCAATACAACTTGCTTTACCCTATACAGAGTGCAAAATAAATACGCCTCTAAAAATGTGTATATTGGCTTACTGTATGTCAAGGCATACCCACCCTCACTAAACTTTGCATACATGAAAACGCTCTGTCTTACCCCAGCTCCACCACTTGGTTTGGTTGCTGGTGTAGATACGAATGAAATATGTCCTTGAGAGCATCCATTACTCAGCATGCAAAGTGCAATGACACAGGATACGCCATGCATATGGATTAACATTCAACCCTGCATCACCCCCTTTGTAAGAGAAGGGTGACTGTTTATGACATACTAGGATAAATACTGCTCCACTTGCTGATGTTCCATGAGTAAAGGCCCATGCACACTAAACGACCTCTACCGGTGCAGATATTGGCAGCAGCAGGGACCCGGCGGGGTGCCGGCATCGGCAAGTGCATACACACTTGCCGTTGCCATGGGGAAGGGAGCGACGATGGGGAGAACGACACCCATGCTGCAACTGCAGCATGGCTGTCATTAATGAGGACCTCCCTCATCTGTACATGTTCAGACAAGGGAGGAGGTCGTTAAAGATGCGTGGGAGCGCGCATCGTTAATGACATTGAGTATACACACTAAACCAGATTGTAAAAGATCTCAGTCATAATGCTCCTTCTGAGAAAGATCTTTTATTTTCTCGTCTAGTGTGTATGGGGCTTAACAGAGGGTTCGGTGGTGTTAACGTGAAAGTCTGAGAGAAAGATCCCAACATCTAGGGCAGTTGTGGATGCTGTAGTGGTGCCTTAGAAGGTTTCACCACCAGTCACCAATATCATTATCAACTGATGGGATTTTTATGAAATTGTGTTGTGTTGTGTGTTCCCACATAAAAAACAACAACCATACAATCTGTAGGTAACTCTCTACCATCAATGGTGGAGAACCATTGGTTACTCAGATGTCCTCTGTAGTTCATTGTATTGAAGTGCTTCTTCTATATTGTGTTGTACTTGGTGCAGCCACAGCTTGTATAACAGACTAGTCCACTCTTGTTTAGATACAGAAATCCTAACTGTGGCCCAATTTATAGATTAATTATTAAAATGGAATTTGAACCACTCAGTTTTGCTTACTCTTTATTATTACTCTCTTTATTTAATCTTATTTACCTGATAAGCGGTTCTGGACTCAGCTATGGAATTTGTGTGCCGTTGCCATATTAAACATATGATAAAATATTCATTAAATTATGATGTCACAAGCTATTAATTGTAATTTTATTTTTAGCCAGATAATTCCTGATATAATGAGATTAATGTCTCTGTTGCATAAAATTACCAAGTATGTTGGCATCAGTTGTAGGGGTGAATATAGGACATTATTCAGCTTCATCAGCTTCAGTTTTGCTAAGATTGCTAACCGGCCACCATTTTTTCCCCCGTGACGCCCCCGCAATGCCGCATTACCACCCCCCGCGAATGCCTCTGCTTGTCAATCAGGCCAGTGCATGTCCTGGGTGTGCGCACTGCGGACATGTTATTGCGTCTGCTACTGAATAGACCTCATAGAATGGTGAAAATGTATGAAAACAGATAATACAAAAAGAGTTTACTGTGCATGGCCAGATCTCTGGAACACTAGCCGGAGGGTTAGGCTACGGGAGGTGATGGTTAGGCTATAGGAGGCGAGGTCAGTGTTAGGCACAAGGGGGAGGGTTAGGGTTAGTCATACATGCTGCCGGAAGTACCTAAGGATCCGGTACAAGTCATCAGGACTTCACCGCCCTACCCTGAAGACACAGCTGGAGCTGCTGGAGTTGCTGGGGCCACCGGACCCGCAGTACTAGGTATGGTAAATCACCACTACTAGATCACCAGGGAAGTTTTCTTGAAATTTTAATCATGTTGACTTTTCCTCAGTGTTGACATGGATAATGTTGACAAGCCAAGCATCTTGACATTCTCAAGTAGGCATTATGAATATTAACAAAATATGCCATATCCCACTATATCTATGTATCAATCAATTGATCTCATGAAAGTATGGCAAGGGGCATTAGTAAAGTGCAGATTACAACGAATAAGGAACTAATTTCTGTATTAGTTTATAAAACTGTGTAAAGTCTACTGATGACTGGGGAAACACAGAGGTTCCCAAAAGTAAAACATCACAATAACATATAAATTGAATACAAAGGGCTTGTTTAAATGAGAAAGAAAACAATAAATATGTATAAATAAATAAGACAGAAAATGTATTAAATCCTGAAAATGTTGGTCCAGCAGAAAAATCCACGGAAATGTTTATGGTCAATAATCCAGGTGCTGATTCTGAGGAGAACGCTGCAGCCACAGTGTTATCATCATTTGCTGTAGTCGTGGCTTTATGGTAATTCCAGTATATATACAGTATGTATAGCCAGGCATCTGACTGTCGATGTTCTGGGACACCCACTTCAGCAGCACCATCTAGACGTTCACCATCCCCATGCTAAGTGTTGGTCCCATAACTCTGCCCATAAGACGGAATCTCTCGGTGTGTCTGTAGAGACACTATCATCAACTCCTGGGACTTCTTAGGGATTTAGACATGAACATTAGCATTTCACATTATACCGCACACTAGTGTCCATTGTTAACATTACACCACACAGTAGTACCCTTTATACACATTACACCACACAGTAGTACCCCTTATACACATTACGACACACAGTAGTACACGTTACGCCACAGAAGAGCACCTTATACACATTATGCCATGCACGCTGTAATGTAAAAATAATATAACCGAGTGCACCTAGAATGTGACAGCAGCTTTATTTTTAAACAACAAATTGAATAAACTTAAATATATAGGCGGAGAAAGCGCTAATTATAATGAGTGTGTGAAAATATGAATTATATAAATAATGTAGCAGCAAAAACCATGGTTAAAAATGTATAAAATCATGAACAGTCCTAAAATCAATGTTTATAGATCTTTTGTAGGGTTTGGTGGTTCCTGTCTCTCCAATGCAAGAGACTCTCCATAACTTACCCTAACTGCTGCCATTCGTCCTTCCATTATCCTTCTTGCTTGTGCTGCAGATGTCGGCAGTGCTGCAGCCAGTGCTCAGGTCTTTGCACTTGTTAGGTTATGTTCTCTGAAAGTGCATAGGCATGCAGCCCGAACTTCATGCGTTATCAGCGGTGTGTCTGGCAGAGGAGTCGGGCACACTGCTTCTATTATATTTCTCTGACGTCCTAGTGGATGCTGGGAACTCCGTAAGGACCATGGGGAATAGACGGGCTCCGCAGGAGACTGGGCACTCTAAGAAAGAATTAGGACTACTGGTGTGCACTGGCTCCTCCCTCTATGCCCCTCCTCCAGACCTCAGTTAGAATCTGTGCCCGGCTCGAGCTGGTTGCACACTAGGGGCTCTCCTGAGCTCCTAGAAAAGAAAGTATTTATTAGGTTTTTTATTTTCAGTGAGATCTGCTGGCAACAGACTCACTGCTACGAGGGACTTAGGGGAGAGAAGCGAACCTACCTGCTTGCAGCTAGCTTGGGCTTCTAGGCTACTGGACACCATTAGCTCCAGAGGGATCGAACACAGGCCCAGCCTCGGTCGTCCGGTCCCGGAGCCGCGCCGCCGTCCCCCTTGCAGAGCCAGAAGCAAGAAGAACGTCCTGGAAATCGGCGGCTGAAGACTCCGGTCTTCATTAAGGTAGCGCACAGCACTGCAGCTTTGCGCCATTGCTCCCCATGCACACCACATACTCCGGTCACTGATGGGTGCAGGGCGCTGGGGGGGGGGGGGGCGCCCTGGGCTGCAATTAGATTACCTTAAAATGACAAAAAACACATAATATAGTCTAATAAACTATATATGTGTAAAAATCCCCTGCCATAATATTAATATAAAGAGCGGGAGAAGCCCGCCGAAAAAGGGGCGGGGCTATCTCCCTCAGCACACTGGCGCCATTTCCTCTTCACAGCTCCGCTGGAAGGACGCTCCTCAGGCTCTCCCCTGCAGTTTCCAGGCTCAATAGGGTAAAAAAGAGAGGGGGGGGCACTAAATTTAGGCGCAAAACTGTGTATTATAGCTGCTATAGGGGAAAATCACTTTGTGTAGTGTAAATTCCTGTTTATATAGCGCTGTGGTGTGTGCTGGCATACACTCTACCTGTCTCCCCAAAGGACTTGGTGGGGTCCTGTCCTCAGTCAGAGCATTCCCTGTGTGTGTGCGGTGTGTCGGTACGGCTGTGTCGACATGTTTGATGAGGAGGCTTATGTGGAGGCGGAGCAGGTGCCGATAAATGTGATGTCACCCCCTGCGGGGTCGACACCAGAGTGGATGGATATGTGGAAGGTATTAACCGACAGTGTCAACTCCTTACATAAAAGGTTCGATGACATAACAGCTGTGGGACAGCCGGCTTCTCAGCCAGTGCCTGCCCAGGCGTCTCAAAGGCCATCAGGGGCTCAAAAACGCCCGCTACCTCAGATGGCAGACACAGATGTCGACACGGAGTCTGACTCCAGTGTCGACGACGACGAGACTAATGTACATTCCACTAGGGCTATCCGTTGCATGATTACGGCAATGAAAAATGTGTTGCACATTTCTGACATTAACCCAGGTACCACTAAAAATAAGAATTTACTTACCGATAATTCTATTTCTCGGAGTCCGTAGTGGATGCTGGGGTTCCTGAAAGGACCATGGGGAATAGCGGCTCCGCAGGAGACAGGGCACAAAAAGTAAAGCTTTAGTATCAGGTGGTGTGCACTGGCTCCTCCCCCTATGACCCTCCTCCAAGCCAGTTAGATACTGTGCCCGGACGAGCGTACATAATAAGGAAGGATTTTGAATCCCGGGTAAGACTCATACCAGCCACACCAATCACACTGTACAACCTGTGATCTGAACCCAGTTAACAGTATGATAACAGCGGAGCCTCTGAAAAGATGGCTCACAACAATAATAACCCGATTTTTGTAACTATGTACAAGTATTGCAGATAATCCGCACTTGGGATGGGCGCCCAGCATCCACTACGGACTCCGAGAAATAGAATTATCGGTAAGTAAATTCTTATTTTCTCTATCGTCCTAGTGGATGCTGGGGTTCCTGAAAGGACCATGGGGATAATACCAAAGCTCCCAAACGGGCGGGAGAGTGCGGATGACTCTGCAGCACCGAATGAGAGAACTCCAGGTCCTCCTTAGCCAGGGTATCAAATTTGTAGGATTTTACAAACGTGTTTGCCCCTGACTAAATAACCGCTCGGCAAAGTTGTAAAAGCCGAGACCCCTCGGGCAGCCGCCCAAGATGAGCCCACCTTCCTTGTGGAATGGGCATTTACATATTTTGGCTGTGGCAGGCCTGCCACAGAATGTGCAAGCTGAATTGTATTACACATCCAACTAGCAATAGTCTGCTTAGAAGCAAAAGCACCCAGTTTGTTGGGTGCATACAGGATAACAGCAAGTCAGTTTTCCTGACTCCAGCCGTCCTGGAACATATTTTCAGGGCCCTGACAACATCTAGCAACTTGGAGTCCTCCAAGTCCCTAGTAGGTGCAAGGCACCACAATAAGCTGGTTCAGGTGAAACACTGACACCACCTTAGGGAGAGAACTGGGGACGAGTCCGCAGCTCTGCCCTGTCCGAATGGACAAACAGATATGGGCTTTTTTGAGAAAAAACCACCAATTTGACACTCGCCTGGTCCAGGCCAGGGCCAAGATCATGGTCACTTTTCATGTGAGATGCTTCAAATCCACAGATTTGACTGGTTTTAAACCAATGTGATTTGAGGAATCCCAGAACTACGTTGAGATCCCACAGTGCCACTGGAGGCACAAATGGGGGTTGTATATGCAATACTCCCTTGACAAAATTCTGGACTTCAGGAACTGAAGCCAATTCTTTCTGGAAGAAAATCGACAGGGCCGAAATTTGAACCTTAATGGACCCCAATTTGAGGCCCATAGACACTCCTGTTTTCAGGAAATGCAGGAAACGACCGAGTTGAAATTACTTTGTGGGGCCTTCCTGGCCTCACACCACGCAACATATTTTCGCCACATGTGGTGATAATGTTGTGCGGTCACCTCCTTTCTGGCTTTGACCAGGGTAGGAATGACCTCTTCCGGAATGCCTTTTTCCCTTAGGATCCGGCGTTCCACCGCCATGCCGACAAACGCAGCTGCGGTAAGTCTTGGAACAGACATGGTACTTGCTGAAGCAAGTCCCTTCTTAGCGGCAGAGGCCATAAAACCTCTGTAAGCATCTCTTGAAGTTCCGGGTACCAAGTCCTTCTTGGCCAATCCGGAGCCATGAGTATAGTTCTTACTCCTCTACGTCTTATAATTCTCAGCACCTTAGGTATGAGAAGCAGAGGAGGGAACACATACACCGACTGGTACACCCACGGTGTTACCAGAACGTCCACAGCTATTGCCTGAGGGTCTCTTGACCTGGCGCAATACCTGTCCCGTTTTTTTTTGTTCAGACGGGACGCCATCATGTCCACCTTTGGTATTTCCCAACGGTTTACAATCATGTGGAAAAAACTTCCCGATGAAGTTTCCACTCTCCCGGGTGGAGGTCGTGCCTGCTGAGGAAGTCTGCTTCCCAGTTTCCATTCCCGGGATGAAACACTGCTGACAGTGCTATCACATGATTTTCCGCCCAGCGAAAAGTCCTTGCAGTTTTTGCCATTGCCCTCCTGCTTCTTGTGTCGCCCTGTCAGTTTACGTGGGCGACTGCCGTGATGTTTTTCCCACTGGATCAATACCGGCTGACCTTGAAGCAGAGGTCTTGCTAAGCTTAGAGTATTATAATTTTACCCTTAGCTCCAGTATATTTATGTGGAGAAAAGTCTCCAGACTTGATCACACTCCCTGGAAATTTTTTCCTTGTGTGACTGCTCCCCAGCCTCTCGGGCTGGGCTCCGTGGTCACCAGCATCCAATCCTGAATGCCAAAACTGCGGCCCTCTAGAAGATGGGCACTCTATAACCACCACAGGAGAGACACCCTTGTCCTTGGATATAGGGTTATCCGCTGATGCATCTGAAGATGCGATCCGGACCATTTTTCCAGCAGATCCCACTGAAAAGTTCTTGCGTGAAATCTGCCGAATGGAATTGCTTCGTAGGAAGCCACCATTTTTACCAGGACCCTTGTGCAATGATGCACTATTTTTAGGAGGTTCCTGACTAGCTCGGATAACTCCCTGGCTTTCTCTTCCGGGAGAAACACCTTTTTCTGGACTGTGTCCAGAATCATCCCTAGGCACAGCAGACGTGTCGTCGGGATCAGCTGCGATTTTGGAATATTTAGAATCCACCCGTGCTGTTGTAGCAGTATCCGAGATAGTGCTACTCCGACCTCCAACTGTTCCCTGGACTATGCCCTTATCAGGAGATCGTCCAAGTAAGGGATAATTAAGACGCCTTTTCTTCGAAGAAGAATCATCATTTCGGCCATTACCTTGGTAAAGACCCGGGGTGCCGTGGACAATCCAAACGGCAGCGTCTAAAACTGATAGTGACAGTTCTGCACCACGAACCTGAGGTACCCTTAGTGAGAAGGGCAAATTTGGGACATAGAGGTAAGCATCCCTGATGTCCCCGGACACTATATAGTCCCCTTCTTCCTGGTTCGTTATCACTGCTCTGAGTGACTCCATCTTGATTTGAACCTTTGTAAGTGTTCAAAAAATTTTTTAGAATAAGTCTCACCTAGCCTTCTGGCTTCAGTACCACAATATAGTGTGGAATAATACCCCTTTTCCTTGTAGTAGGAGGGGTAATTTAATTATCACCTGCTGGGAATACAGCTTGTGAATTTTTTCCCATACTGCCTCCTTGTCGGAGGGAGACCTTGGTAAAGCAGACTTCAGGAGCCTGCGAAGAGGAAACGTCTCTACATTCCAATCTGTACCCCTGGGATACTACTTGTAGGATCCAGGGGTCCTGTACGGTCTCAGCGCCATGCTGAGAACTTGTCAGAAGCGGTGGAGCGCTTCTGTTCCTGGGAATGGGCTGCCTGCTGCAGTCTTCTTCCCTTTCCTCTATCCCTGGGCAGATATGATCTTATAGGGACGAAAAGACTGAGGTTGAAAAGACGGTGTCTTTTTCTGCAGAGATGTGACTTAGGGTAAAAACGGTGGATTTTCCAGCAGTTGCCGTGGCCACCAGGTCCGATGGACCGACCCCAAATAACTCCTCTTCCTTTATACGGCAATACACCTTTTTGCCGTTTGGAATCTGCATCACCTGACCACTGTCGTGTCCATAACATCTTCTGGCAGATATGGACATCGCATTTACTCTTGATGCCAGAGTGCAAATATCCCTCTGTGCATCTCGCATATATAGAAATGCATCCTTTAAATGCTCTATAGTCAATAAAATACTGTCCCTGTCAAGGGTATCAATATTTTTAGTCAGGGAATCCGACCAAGCCACCCCAGCTCTGCACATCCAGGCTGAGGCGATCGCTGGTCGCAGTATAACACCAGTATGTGTGTATATACTTTTTATGATATTTTCCAGCCTCCTGTCAGCTGGTCCTTGAGGACGGCCCTATCTATAGACGGTACCGCCACTTGTTTTGATAAGCGTGTGAGCGCCTTATCCACCCTAAGGGGTGTTTCCCAACGCGCCCTAACTTCTGGCGGGAAAGGGTATACCGCCCATAATTTTCTATCGGGGGGGACCCACGCATCATCACACACTTTATTTAATTTATCTGATTCAGGAAAAACTACTGTAGTTTTTTCACATCCCACATAATACCCTCTTTTGTGGTACTTGTAGTATCAGAAATATGTAACACCTCCTTCATTGCCTTTAACGTGTGGCCCTAATAAGGAATACGTTTGTTTATTCACCGTCGACACTGGATTCAGTGTCCATGTCTGTGTCTGTGTCGACCGACTAAAGTAAACGGGCGTTTTAAAACCCCTGACGGTGTTTTTGAGACGTCAGGACCGGTACTAATTGTTTGTCGGCCGTCTCATGTCGTCAACCGACCTTGCAGCGTGTTGACATTATCACGTAATTCCCTAAATAAGCCATCCATTCCGGTGTCGACTCCCTAGAGAGTGACATCACCATTACAGGCAATTGCTCCGCCTCCTCACCAACATCGTCCTCATACATGTCGACACACACGTACCGACACACAGCACACACACAGGGAATGCTCTGATAGAGGACAGGACCCACTAGCCCTTTGGAGAGACAGAGGGAGAGTTTGCCAGCACACACCAAAAACGCTATAATTATATAGGGACATAGCATCTGTTTTATATATTTCTAACGCCAAATTAGTGCCCCCCCTCTCTGTTTTAACCCTATTTCTGTAGTGCAGTGCAGGGGAGAGCCTGGGAGCCTTCCCTCCAGCCTTTCTGTGAGGGAAAATGGCGCTGTGTGCTGAGGAGATAGGCCCCGCCCCTTTTTCGGCGGCCTCATCTCCCGCTTTTAACGGATTCTGGCAGGGGTTAAATATCTCCATATAGCCTCCGGAGGCTATATGTGAGGTATTTTTAGCCAAAATAGGTTTTCATTTGCCTCCCAGGGCGCCCCCCTCCCAGCGCCCTGCACCCTCAGTGACTGCCGTGTGAAGTGTGCTGAGAGGAAAATGGCGCACAGCTGCAGTGCTGTGCGCTACCTTTAGAAGACTGAGGAGTCTTCTGCCGCCGATTCTGGACCTCTTCTTACTTCAGCATCTGCAAGGGGGCCGGCAGCAAGGCTCCGGTGACCATCCAGGCTGTACCTGTGATCGTCCCTCTGGAGCTGACGTCCAGTAGCCAAGAAGCCAATCCATCCTGCACGCAGGTGAGTTCACTTCTTCTCCCCTAAGTCCCTCGTTGCAGTGATCCTGTTGCCAGCAGGACTCACTGTAAAATAAAAAACCTAAGCTAAACTTTTCTAAGCAGCTCTTTAGGAGAGCCACCTAGATTGCACCCTTCTCGGCCGGGCACAAAAATCTAACTGGCTTGGAGGAGGGTCATAGGGGGAGGAGCCAGTGCACACCACCTGATACTAAAGCTTTACTTTTTGTGCCCTGTCTCCTGCGGAGCCGCTATTCCCCATGGTCCTTTCAGGAACCCCAGCATCCACTAGGACGATAGAGAAAAGGGTATAATGTTTGGGGAGAAAAAGCAGCCAGTGGTTTTTCCCCCTTCAGATGAGTTAAATGAAGTGTGTGAAGAAGCATGGGCTTCCCCTGATAAAAAACTAGTGATTTCTAAAAAGTTACTAATGGCTTACCCTTTCCCGCCAGAGGACAGGGTACGTTGGGAGACATCCCCGAGGGTGGATAAAGCGCTCACACGCTTGTCAAAAAGGTGGCACTACCGTCTCAGGATACGGCCGCCTTAAAGGAGCCTGCGGATAGAAAGCAGGAGGCTATCCTGAAGTCTGTATATACACACTCAGGTACTATACTGAGACCTGCTATTGCAGGATGTGCAGTGCTGCAGCAGCGTGGTCTGATTCCCTGTCTGATAACATTGATTCCCTTGACAGGAACACTATATTGCTAACCATAGAGCATATTAAAGACGTAGTCTTATACATGAGAGATGCACAGAGGGATATTTGCCGGCTGGCATCTAGAATAAATGCAATGTCCATTTCTGCCAGGAGAGTATTATGGACTCGGCAGTGGACAGGTGATGCGGATTCTAAAAGGCACATGGAGGTTTTGCCTTACAAGGGTGAGGAATTGTTTGGGGATGGTCTCTCGGACCTCGTTTCCACAGCGACAGCTGGGAAGTCGACATTTTTACCTCAGGTTCCCTCACAGCCAAAGAAAGCACCGTATTATCAGGTACAGTCCTTTCGGCCCCAGAAAGGCAAGCGGGTTAAAGGCGCGTCCTTTCTGCCCAGAGGCAGGGGTAGAGGGAAAAAGCTGCACCATACAGCCAGTTCCCAAGAACAAAAATCCTCCCCTGCTTCCACTAAATCCACCGCATGACGCTGCGGCTCCACTGGTGGAGCCAGGTGCGGTGGGGGCCCGTCTACGGAACTTCAGCGACCGGTGAGTTCGCTCACAGGTGGATCCCTGGGTTCTACAAGTGGTATCTCAGGGATACAAGCTGGAATTCGAGACGTCTCCCCCTCGCAGTTACCTCAAATCAGCCTTGCCAGCTACTCCCCCGGACAGGGAGGTGGTGCTGGCGGCAATTCACAAGCTGTACCTCCAGCAGGTGATAATAAAAGTTCCCCTCCTTCAACAGGGACGGGGTTACTATTCCACAATGTTTGTGGTACCGAAACCAGACGGTTCGGTGAGACCCATTCTAAATTTGAAATCCTTGAACACTTATATAAGAAGGTTCAAGTTCAAAATGGAATCGCTCACGGAGTAGCACTATCTCAGGAAGTGCTACAACAGCACGGCTGGATTCTGAATATTCCAAAGTCGCAGCTGGTTCCTACGACGCGTCTGCTGTTCCTGGGTTGATTCTGGACACAGAACAGAAGAAGGTGTTTCTCCCGGAGGAGAAGGCCAAGGAGTTGTCATCTCTGGTCAGAGACTTCCTGAAACCAAAACAGGTGTCGGTGCATCACTGCACGCGAGTCCTGGGAAAGATGGTAGCTTCTTACGAGGCAATTCCATTTGGCAGGTTCCATGCAAGGATCTTTCAGTGGGATCTGTTAGACAAGTGGTCCGGATCGCATCTTCAGATGCATCGGCTGATCACCCTGTCCCCGAGGGCCAGGGTGTCTCTGCTGTGGGGGCTGCAGAGTGCTCATCTTCTAGAGGGCCGCAGATTCGGCATACAGGACTGGGTCCTGGTGACCACGGATGCAAGCCTCCGAGGTTGGGGGGCAGTCACACAGGGAAGAAACTTCCAAGGACAATGGTCGAGTCAGGAGGCTTCCCTACACATAAATATTCTGGAACTAAGGGCCATTTACAATGCCCTAAGTTAGGCAAGACCCCTGCTTCAAAACCAGCCGGTGCTGATTCAGTCAGACAACATCACGGCGGTCGCCCATGTAAACCGACAGGGCGGCACAAGAAGCAGGATGGCGATGGCAGAAGCCACAAGGATTCTCCGATGGGCGGAAAATCACGTGATAGCACTGTCAGCAGTGTTCATTCCGGGAGTGGACAACTGGGAAGCAGACTTCCTCAGCAGGCACGACCTCCACCCGGGAGAGTGGGGACTTCATCCAGAAGTCTTCCAACTGATTGTAAACCGTTGGGAAAGGCCACAGGTGGACATGATGGCGTCTCGCCTAAACAAAAAGCTAAAAAGATATTGCGCCAGGTCAAGGGACCCTCAGGCGATAGCTGTGGACGCTCTAGTGACACCGTGGGTGTACCAGTCGGTTTATGTGTTCCCTCTTCTTCCTCTCATACCAAAGGTGCTGAGGATAATAAGAAAGAGAGGAGTAAGAACTATACTCATCGTTCCGGATTGGCCAAGAAGGACTTGGTACCCGGAACTACAAGAAATGATCTCAGAGGACCCTTGGCCTCTGCCTCTCAGACTGGACCTGCTATAGCAGGGGCCCTGTCTGTTCCAAGACTTACCGCGGCTGCGTTTGACGGCATGGCGGTTGAACGCCGGATCCTGATGGAAAAGGGCTTTCCAGATGAAGTCATTCCTACGCTGATAAAAGCTAGGAAAGATGTGACAGCAAAGCATTATCACCGCATATGGCGAAAATATGTTGCTTGGTGTGAGGCTATGAAGGCCCCCACTGAAGAATTTCAGCTGGGTCGATTTCTGCACTTCCTACAGTCAGGAGTGACTATGGGCCTAAAATTGGGATCCATTAAAGTCCAGATTTCGGCCCTGTCTATTTTCTTTCAAAAAGAACTGGCTTCACTGCCTGAAGTTCAGACGTTTGTTAAGGGAGTGCTGCATATTCAGCCCCCTTTTGTGCCCCCAGTGGCACCTTGGGATCTCAACGTTGTGTTGGATTTCCTAAAATCACATTGGTTTGAGCCACTTCAGACCGTGGAATTAAAATATCTCACGTGGAAAGTGGTCATGCTTTTGGCCTTGGCTTCGGCTAGGCGGGTGTCAGAATTGGCGGCTTTGTCCTGTAAAAGCCCCTATCTGATTTTCCATATGGACAGAGCAGAATTGAGGACGCGTCCCCAATTCCTCCCTAAGGTGGTATCAGCGTTTCATTTGAACCAACCTATTGTGGTGCCTGCGGCTACTCGGGACTTGGAGGTCTCCAAGTTGCTGGACGTAGTCCGGGCCCTGAAAATCTATGTTTTCAGGACGGCTAGAGTCAGAAAGACTGACTCGCTGTTTATCCTGCATGCACCCAACAAGCTGGGTGCTCCTGCTTCTAAGCAGACTATTGCTCGCTGGATCTGCTCCACGATTCAACTTGCACATTCTGCGGCTGGACTGCCGCATCCTAAATCAGTCAAAGCCCATTCCACGAGGAAGGTGGGCTCTTCTTGGGCGGCTGCCCGAGGGGTCTCGGCTTTACAACTTTCCCGAGCTGCTACCTGGTCGGGATCAAACACGTTTGCAAAATTCTACAAGTTTGATACCCTGGCTGAGGAGGACCTTGAGTTTGCTCATTCGGTGCTGCAGAGTCATCCGCACTCTCCCGCCCGTTTGGGAGCTTTGGTATAATCCCCATGTTCCCAGTGCCAGATTAAGGTCCATATGGGCCTGGAGCTGAAATTTAGGAAGGGCCTATTGTGTGCCTCGGCAGGAGGTGTGACAAGCGCTGCGGTGGTGTGACTAGTGATGTGGGGGTGTGATCAGTGTGGTGTGGGTGTGGTCTAAATAGGGGGTGTGGCCTATGCCATGTGAGTGACACAGTCACCACTTACTGACAGACACTACTTACTGACACACACACACAACACAAAGCTTACTGACACAATCACCACTTACTGACAGACACTATTTACTAACACACACACACACTCACAACACAAAACTTACCGACACAGACACCATTTACTGATAGATATTACTGACTGACACACACGAACAACACAGATAAACTTACTGACACAGACATTACTTACTGACACACACACAACACAATACTTATACCGCTCTCACATCACAATGCCGGGTCCCACCTGGGAATTGGAAATGGGTCCATTCCTGGGTGGGGCCCGGCATTTGACCCTACACACCGCCAACCCGACCCGGCAATTTGCCGGTTCGGGTTGCCATCTGTGGGCGGAGATGGAGTCGGCATCAGGTGAGGAGGCGGCGCTGGGAGATGAGATCATCCCTATGCAGTGAACGGGTCCCGGGTTGCATTGACCTGGGTGACCCGTTCACACTGCACCGGACCTGGTATTTAACCCGGGAATAACCCCTTTATTCCCAGGTTGAATTACCGGGTCAGGCAATCCAGAATTCGCCCATGACCCCTTTCACAACACACATCGGAACGTGCCGACCCAGCAATATACCCAGTCTATACCAGGTTATTTTTGCGGTGTGAAAGGGGTATTACTGACACAGACACTCACCACTTACTGACAGATACTACTTACTGACACACACACAGTACAAAACCTACTGACAGACACTACTTATTGACACACACACACATAAAACAAAACTTACTGACACAGACACCATGCAAAATGTACTGACACAAACACTACTTACTGACAGACACTTCTTACTGACACCAGTAGTGCACACAGAATTTTTTTCTCAGTGGTACTGTGCCTGCGCGCCGTGGGCGTGGTCACATGTCATTAAGGGATGTGACCATGTGACACTAGGTGGAGTGGTTATATATTATGTGAATCCATGGCACAGACACCCCCTGTCCCTGCGGACTACAGAGACAAGGACAGCAGGATGTGACACTGGTTATAGAATAAAAAATATTATATATAAGCTGTGTACCCAGCACTCATCCTGTTATGATGTGAATATTTGCTCCAGTGCCCTCCTTCGGTTTTTCAATCTGTGGATAGAGTACAATGAGGCAGCACTCCTGAGTCTTGCTGGTGCAGTAAGATTTATTTAGTAGCAGGGACGTGCAGTCAGGGGAGGCAGGGGAGGCAGTGCCTCCCCTGTCATTAATGATTACATTAATATAAAGATACTTAAGACACATTCTGTGTCATAAGTATATGTTTTATATTATTATAATCATTTTTACAATTTAAAAACATGCTTAAATAACTTTTGGAGGCACCCAGAGTGGTGCCTCCCGCGGACAATAATAAAGGGTAGGAAGCGGGGGGCGGGGCCAAGGAACGGGCAGTAAAAAGCCCATTTAAAAAAGCGGGGTAAGCGGCACTAGTATATGTGCCTCAGTGACAGGGGTGTGCTTTCAGCCCATATGAAAGCACACCCCTGTCACCGATGCATATATGATTGGGCACCAGAATCACAGCTATCCCTGGGGTCCAGCCCAGTCTCCTCCCCGAGAGAGGCCCCTGCACCAGTGCACCTGTTCCCCTGCTCACCTCTCACTGATTGCCGGTAACGGGAGTAGCCGCTATCACTGACATTACTCCAGGTACGGGGGGCGCCGCAGCCCGACATACTCGAGCCTCCACCATCCTGGTCTTGTGAACTATGCGCTCCGCCCCTCCACAGGTCAGTGACTGTCCCCGCTGTCAGCAGCGCTGCCAGCCGGATGGTGTGTATAACCCGCCATCTCCCAGAGTCTGTGCTGAGCGCTGCCGTGTACTGACCATGGGCTGCCATGCGCTCTGTGTTTCAGATAGCAGAGCAGCCCATGGTCAGTACACAGCAGCGCTCAGCACGGAGATTTGCGCACTGTGCCGGGATATAAGGGGTTAAGGGAGGGGGGGGGGTTATTACTGTGTGTCTGCAGGGGGGTGGTGATTACTGCAGTGCATATGTGCCGAGGTATAGGGGGGGGGGGGGGGGGGCGCTGCTGATTACTGCATATGTGCCAGGGTATAAGGGGAGGGGGTGATTACTGTACGTCTGCCGGGGGGAGGGGAGATTACTGCAGTGCATATGTGCTGGGGTATAAGGGGGGGGGGTTTGATTACTGTAGGTCTGCCGGAGGAAGGGGGGTGATTACTGCACTTGTGTGCTGGGGTACGAGGGAAGGGGTGGGGGCATTACTGCATATTTGCTGGGGTGTAAGGGGAGGGGGTGATTACTGTGTGTTTGCCGGGGGGGGGGGGGGGGGGGGGGAGGAGAGTGAATACTGCATATGTGCTGGGGTTTAAGGGGTGGGGGTGATTACTGTGTGTCTGCCGGGGAACAAGGGGAGGGGGGGGGGGGGGTGGTTGCTGCATACATGCTGGGGTATAAGGAGAGGGGGGGTGATTACTGCGTGTGTGCCTGGGTATAAGAGCAGGGGACGATTACTACCGCTGTCTCAATCAACCGACCTGCAGCTGTAATCCTGCTTCCAGGCAGACCCTCCACTGCTCTCTTTAACTTCAGGCACCTCTGCTGCCCAGGCCCTGACTGCTGTTACTCCCCAGACTTCTCAGGCATTGGCGACAGTATCAGATGGGGAATTAGCTGCGGGGGTGGTGACTTTAGCAGGCACTGGCAGCTGGCATGGGCAGCAGTACAGTAGCGGGCACTGGCGGCGGCCATAGTGGTGGTGGTAATGGGCATGCCTCACCAGCCACTTACCTCACCGCACGCCACTGTTTAGTAAGATTCTGGATCAATAAATCTTACTGCACCAGCAAAACTCGGGAGTGCCGCTTCATTGTACTTGTGGGGAGGGGTCCCGACCATTAGAGTTACTCACCGGGGTGTAGTATGAGTTGCTGGCGGCCAGGTCCCCGGTGGCCAGCATACCGGCGCCGGGATCCCGACTGCCGGCTTCCCGACAGCAGGGCGACCGCAAATGAGCCCCTTGCTGGCTCGCTGCGGGCACAGTGGCGCGCGTAAGCGCCACTCTATCCTCTCTCCAGGGGGTTCGTGTACCCCCAAGAGGGAAAAAAGGTGTCGGTATGCCGGTTGTCGGGATTCCGGCGCCGGTATACTGTGCGCCGGGATACCAACAACTGGTATACTGAATACCACCCACACACCGCTGGCCCGGCACCCCACCGTCACTTTTTCTCTGCCAGTCTGCCAGGTGCGGGAGGGTAATGACATCACCTTCATGCTCGCAGCAGTCCTTTTCCTGGAAAAGGAAGAAGGTGCTGGCGGCGCCTCCGAGCAAGATCTAGGAGCTTGGTGGTGGTGTTTTACAGTGTGGCGGGGGTATGGCGTACTGGCGGACACATTCTTAATGGTACGCCGTAACGGAGCGTGCCGCCACACTTGCAGGACTGACTAACACACACACAACGCAAAACATATTGACACAACACAAAACTTACAGACACACACACACACACACAATGCAAAACTTACTGACACTACTTACTGACACACACACACAACGCAAAACCTACTGACACTGACACTACTTACTGACAGACACTACTTACTTAGCGACACACACACACATCCCCCCCCCCCCCCCCTTCCCCCCCTTCAAAATTTACTGACATAGACACTACTTACATAGGGGACCTCGGGGCCTGGTGTGGGCTGCTACTCACATGGTTTTGCATGCCCCCTCAGCTCTGACATCCAGGGACCCAGCTCTCCTAAAAGACAGCAGCCTCGTGTCAAGACCCTTCCCCTCTTTCATGAGGCATGTTATTGTATAAGCTGCAGCAGGAAAGATATGCTGCAGCAAAAACATTTACGGTTTGATGGACAAGGGGGCAGGGCTTTGGATGGGTTCGGGGGCGGCGCCTCGGAGATATCTCCAAGGCTCCGCCCTCATGCCCCTCCGAAGCCCCGCCCCCTCGCCCATCAAAACATAATTGCTTTTGCTGCAGCATACCACTCCTGCTGCAACTTTCCAACAATAACATGCCTCATGAAAGAGGGGAAGGGTCTTGACAGGAGGCTGCTGTGTTAGAACTATTTCCGTGGCCCCGCCCCCTTGCCCGTCCGAAGCCACGCCCCCTTACCCGTCCGAAGCCCCGCCTCCTTGCAACACGAAGCGGTCAGGACACAAGCTGAGCAGTTTGGGGTGAAGGTGAATGAGCAGCCGGAGGTGAGTGAGCTGCTGTATGTGCTGACAGGAAATGTTTTTTTCCCTGTCAGCACTGGCTACTGCAGGGAGCTCTGTGGGCCTATTTTCAATGGGGGGCTTGGAGCTGCAGCTCCATCCGCCCCATTGTTAATCCGGCCATGCTTCCTTACGGAGTTCCCAGCATCCACTAGGACGTCAGAGAAAATAAGAATTTACTCACCGGTAATTCTATTTCTCGTAGTCCGTAGTGGATGCTGGGCGCCCATCCCAAGTGCGGATTGTCTGCAATACTTGTATATAGTTATTGCCTAACTAAAGGGTTATTGTTATGAGCCATCTGTTAGTGAGGCTCAGTTGTTATTCATACTGTTAACTGGGTATAGTATCACGAGTTGTACGGTGTGATTGGTGTGGCTGGTATGAGTCTTACCCGGGATTCCAAATCCTTTCCTTATTGTGTCAGCTCTTCCGGGCACAGTTTCCCTAACTGAGGTCTGGAGGAGGGGCATAGAGGGAGGAGCCAGTGCACACCAGTAGTCCTAATTCTTTCTTAGAGTGCCCAGTCTCCTGCGGAGCCCGTCTATTCCCCATGGTCCTTACGGAGTTCCCAGCATCCACTACGGACTACGAGAAATAGAATTACCGGTGAGTAAATTCTTATTATTACAGCAGGCAGTGTTGCAGCTGGTGGCGGCGCATACATTGGCAGGCAATTGCAGGTGGATGCAGAAGGTGCACCCACAGGGCAAATGTGCTGTGTGCTGAGCACCGGCCACACCACCCTAGCTACAGCCCTGCATTTTGGATTATAACAGAAGGCTTTGGAATATAGGCCCAGATTTATCAAGCCTTGGAAAGTGATAAATTGCATGGTGATAAAGTACCAGCCAATCAGCTCCTAACTGTCATTTTTCAACCACAACCTGTAACATGGCAGTTAGGAGCTGGTAGGTTAGTACTTTATCACTGTGCTATTTATCACTCTCCAAGGCTTGATAAATGGGGTCCTAAATATAAACTTTGTTTCTCGAGTGACAGCTTTTACAGAGATATTGCACATGTAATAGGCCTGGCTGTTAATCCAAGCTCACAGTAACAGTGTATACTGTAAATGTCTTCACTATTATATATATATATATATATATATATATATACTAGGTGATTTATCGCGCCCTACGGGCGCTCTTCACACCGTCGTAAGGGGCTATGCCCCCTTAACCCTTGCACACCCTTGTGGCGTGGAATATTTTTATTGTATGGAGTATTACATCCAATCATAATTGTGTGAGTGGTTAAATATTGCACGGACAAAGGGCGTGCAATGGTTAAGGGGTCGTAGCCCCTTGCAACGGCGTGAACAGCGCATGCAGGGCCTGGTGAATCACCTAGTAGGTGCTTTGGTTGGGGAAGTAGGGGGTGCGGGGAAGAGGCGGATGGGATCCTGGGGTGCCACGGGAGGGGAGGTTGTGGTGGGGCCGCAGGTGGGGGAGGGTGCGTGGGTGCTGCGGGTGGTGGTCCGGACCCGCTTCAGGTGGGGGAGGAGCAGTTGCGGGGTTGCCCCAGGTGGGGGTGGTGTGGCTGCGGTGGTGCGGCGGAAGGTACGGGTGCGGGGTCGCTGCGGGTGGGGGAGGGGGTCCGGAGCTATCGCGGGTGCTGAAGGGGGAGTGTGGGGGTGCCGCGGATGGGGCTCGGAGGTACTGTGAGTGGGAGAGGGGCGGGTAATGCTTCTCCTCCTGTCAGCAGCTAAGCTGCTGTCCTCCCTTTGGCAGTGGCTCTCCTGGAGACTCGCACAGCAGGCAGTCACTATTGTTTGCGCCGGTGTCCCAACGCGCCGCATTACAGGGAAGAAGATGTACGCAATAAACTACAGGTCCCAGCAGCCCTAAGGAGCGGAATGCTGGGAGCTGTAGTTTATGTAGTGCGTCTACTTCCCTGTAATGCGGCGCGTTGGGACACTGGTGATAACAATAGAGACTGGCTGGCAGAACTGAGTGACTGGCTGAATCAATATAAAAGGTGAGAGTGCTGTGCAGTGTGTGTGTGTTTGTATATATATGTGTCTGGTGTGTGTGTGTGTGTGTGTGTGTGTGTGTGTGTGTGTGTGTGTGTGTGTGTGTGTGTGTGTGTGTGTGTGACTGTCTGCATAATGTGTGTAAGCGTCACTGGTACAGGGGGCGTTACGTGTGTAAGCGTCACTGGTACAGGGGGCGTTATGTGTGTAAGCGTCACTGGTACAGGGGGCGTTATGTGTGTAAGCGGCACTGGTACAGGGGGCGTTATGTGTGTAAGCGGTACTGGTAGAGGGGGCGTTATGTGTGTAAGCAGTACTGGTAGAGGGGGCATTACGTGTGTAAGCGGCACTGGTACAGGGGGCGTTACGTGTGTAAGTGTCACTGGTACAGGGGGCGTTACGTGTGTAAGCAGTACTGGTAGAGGGGGCATTACGTGTGTAAGCGTCACTGGTACAGGGGGGGGGCGTGACATGTGTAAGCATCACTGGTTCAGGGGGCATTATATGTGTAAGTGTCTCTACTACAGGGGTCATTATGTGCGCTGTGCGTTTGTAAAGTATGCGAGGGTGCAAATTTATAGTTTGCAGGGGGGCGCCGAACACTCTAGCAACGGCCCTGACTGCACACCCACTGTACTGCGCTGCACTGTCACCTTTTACATTGATTCAGCGTCCAGACATTACCCTCCGCGATATCACGCACTCTATCCGCTACATTAACCATCTCGGGGCTTCCAGGCCGGCAGTCCAGGTGCTGTGTTGCGGAGTCAGGGCCTCTGGGGATCTGGGCGCGGTTGTGGCGGGGAGGCACTTCTGTGACATCACACGCAGAGGAGGCTCCGGGGCTCAGAGAGTATGCGGTGCAGGGAGGCCTATGAAAGTCTTCCGCTGCGCCGCTTTCATACACATCTATGCTGGTAGCCGCAGCAGCTTTTTTTCCACCTGCGGCGCGGCTAGGGAGTGGGGATTGTTGATGCCGGAGGGGGCAGGTGGACTGGCAGCAAGACATTGGTGGTCATTCCGAGTTGATCGTTCGCTAGCAGTTTTTAGCAGCCGTGCAAACGCTATGCCGCCGCCCACTGGGAGTGTATTTTAGCTTAGCAGAAGTGCGAACGAAGGGATCGGAGAGCGGGTCCAAAAATATTTTGTGCAGTTTCAGAGTAGCTTTAGACCTACTCGGCGCTTGCGATCACTTCAGACCATTCAGTTCCTGATTTGACATCACAAACACGCCCTGCGTTCGCCCAGCCACGCCTGCGTTTTTCCGAACACTCCCTGAAAACGGTCAGTTGACACCCAGAAACGCCCTCTTCCTGTCAATCACTCTGCGGCTGCCTGTGCGACTGAAAAGTATCGCTAGACCCTGTGTAAAACGACATCGTTCGTTGTAATAGTATGCCGCACGTGCGCATTGCGCTGCATATGCATGCGCAGAAGTGCAGAGTTTTTGCCTGATCGCTGCACAGCGAACGAATGCAGCTAGCGATCAACTTGGAATGACCCCCATAGGACGCTGCAGTAAAAGGATGTTTTCCCCCTCTCTACAGCGCAGAGACTTGCTGCAGGTGCAGTGGCATACCCTCCAGCTGCACCTTTCTGGCAGGTACAGTCATTTTCTTTATGGTCTGTACCGTTTTTTGACTCTCCAAGCTTCCATTGAAAGTATAGGAAAAGGGGCGTGGCCACGACGCTGTATCCGTGGCCACGCCCCCTTTTCGAATGTGCATCAGTGTTTATGTGTAAATTGTTGGAGGGTGTGATGCTGCAGATGCAGTGGGACTATTTTGGGGTGTGGGGCTGCAGCTACAGCTCCATCAGCCCCATTGCTAATCCTGCTCTGTGAAAACACAGCAGGCAAAGGGAAGAGCCTCCCATTGGATGTAACCTGTGTGGGAGGGCGTTTCTCACCCAATCAGGTGTGGACTGGGTGTGATAGACCTGCCACTAACCCAATGAGAGCTCCTAGCCACGCCCAGCGTTAGAGGGCCAGGCACAGAAAATCACAGGGCTATTATATAGGAGATTAGAGACAATAAAAACTTTTTAAAAAATTGTTTAAAAAGTCGTTTTTCGTGTGCTAATTCAAAGGTCAAGTGAACACTTTTAATGTGCAGTAGTCATTTTAAGTGTAAAATTATTGTCAGAATACAGTAATTATGTGATGTCTACCAAGTTAAAATCAAATAAAGAATTACATAAAGAATTCCAATCCTATACCGAGGAAAGTTGGGCATTCCATAGGGCATTACTGCCCTCTAGTGTACACCCCTGGGAATTCACCCTAATGCCAAGAATCATTCATTTTACTAATAGTACAGTGGATCACATGATGTTTACTGAATTACAGAAAATGCGCTAGGCCAAGAGTTTCATTAAGGCCTTTTGGGGACAAACAGTCCAACCGGAAAATCCACCGTGACTCTAATTGTAAGAGGTTTTTTACCCCGGTCACCCCCACGACGTGATGGAGGTATATGGTCTATCGCCTTATATCTCAGACTTGCCAAATTATGTTTAAATTCTGCAAAATGGCGGGCCACCGGTTGTTCGCTTGTTCCTGACGTTAATGCATTTCTAATGGGCGATCTATGCTGGGTAAGCCTGACCTTAAGCTGGCACTCGGTCTTCCCAACGTAGTAAAGGCCGCAGGGGCAAACTATAACGTAAATCACAAATTTGCTCGTGCAGGTGAGTGGCCATTTGATGTTAAATCTTTTTCCGGTATGTGGATGGGCTATAGTGTCCCCTGTTAGCAAAAATGAACAAGTGGTACATCCCAAACACTTATGACAGCCATTCTTGCGGCTGAGAAAGTTTTGGGGTGTAGCCGGTGTCAGGAAACCAGTTACTTCAGTTTTAACTAAAAGGTCTTTTAGATTTCTACCATGTGAAAAACTGGGTCTTAAGGCCCATATAGACGGGCCGATGCGGAGAGAGATGTGTGCTGAGCGAACCGCTCAGCACACATCTCTCCCGCCGCTCAGCACAGCGCGATGTGTGCTGAGCGTGCGGGGGGAGACGGGGGGGGCCGCTCTCTTCACCCAGCGGGTAAAGTGAGCGTCCGCTAGATTGGCCTGCATGGCAGGCCAATCTAGCAGCAGCGATAGCGATGCGCGGGGCTGCGCATCGCTATTGCTGTAAGGGGTACACACGGAGCGATCAGGCTTATATTCTAAGCAATCTAGTCAGATTGCTTAGAATATCGCTCTGTGAGTACCCCCCTTTAACCTCGTTTTATGAAAACATTTAAGATCTGGGTCAGTCCTGACCATATGCCATAACTTTTTCGCCTGTTGTGTGGTACGTGGGCTTTGTGTGTTGTATTCATTCACCCAGGTGACTACCTCTGTTTTTGTTTGTTTTTTACACACAGGATCTATGGGTTGTCGTTGAGCCACCCATAAAGCCCTATCCCTGGCTGTTTTCAAATCTTTTACAGCATAACCTCTTTCCCTAAATTTTTATACCATGGCATCCAACTGACCTGATGCCGTGACTAAGTCACTGTTGGCTCTGCAAACTCGCAAAAACTGCGAGTACGGGAGCCCCCGAGTGGTAGTTTTAGGGTGGAAACTGTTGGTGTGTAGAATAGTATTACGATCAGTAGGTTTTGTGTATAGGGATGTTTGTATCTGTTTATTCCTGATCTGAATGTAAACGTCTAAAAAGCAAATTGCGTGATCACTACTGGTCATGGTGAACTTGATCGGATTGCTCACGGCGTTTTGTTTTTCTACAATGTAAGTCAAAATAGAGATATCATCCTGCCAAAAAATCAAAAGATCATCTATGTATCGATGATAAATGAATAATGCATCAGAAATACATTGATCTTCAAAGAAAATACCTTTCTCCGTCTCCCACATGTAGCAATTTGCGAAAGACGGAGCCACCGAGGACCCCATTGCACAGCCCGTGACCTGTTTATAAAACACCCCATTGAACATAAAATAATTGTGCTCTAAAGTAAAACGAAGTAGCGTTAAGAACAGATCAAAGGGGGTAATTCCAAGTTGATCGCAGCAGGATTTTTGTTAGCAGTTGGGCAAAACCATGTGCACTGCAGGGGAGGCAGATTTAACATGTGCAGAGAGAGTTAGATTTGGGTGTGGTGTGTTCAATCTGCAATCTAATTTGCAGTGTAAAAATAAAGCAGCCAGTATTTACCCTGCACAGAAATAAAATAACCCACCCAAATCTAACTCTTTCTGCACATGTTATATCTGCCTCCTTGCAGTGCACATGGTTTTGCCCAACTGCTAACAAAAATCCTGCTGCGATCAACTTGGAATTACCCCCATTATCAGGTCCATTGTAAAGTGCGTTGCCATAGATCAACTTACGTACCGCCTCCACTCCAGCCTTATGCGGAATACATGTGTATAGGCTGGTGACATCAAGTGTCACCAGCGTCACACCTTCCGGTACCTCCTGTATTATATATATATATATATATATATATATATATATTAGTGCAGACCAGAAGGACTCCATTATATAATGTGTGGTGCCAGTTTCATATGAGAAAATAAACACACTTACTTTCATGAAAACAGCAAAGAACCAGCACTTACGTTTATGCAGCTTGTATTTTGGAAAACTCACATGGAGTCCATGAAATGTCCATGGATCAGCAGCAACAGCCTACCCGATGATCGTTTTAACCAACCTGCTGTTTGTTTTCCTCAGGAGCTGTTTATATACTGTATATACGTTTGCAATAAACTCAACAACAACAGAACCTATTTTGATTGGATATTCACGGAAATGTTCTTTGAGATCCTCATAGTAACATAGGCTATGACTCTCCTTGCTGTCATGTTAACTGGCTAATTAGCTAACAAAATAATCGATGCATCAAACTGTTTCTGTCACAGTTTCTGTTTCTGAAAGTGGCAAAAAATATCCATGATGGGCTTTATTTACGAAGTGGCGTCTTTTGTAAGCCGCTGCTTCCTGCCGCAGTGTAAACCATTCATGCTTTGAGCATTTACTTCTACTGACAAGTGTGTTCAGCGTGCTGGTATTCTAAGGTCTATGGGAGTTCGGCAAAATGCCCACAGTGATTAAGTATTAATACTGTAGATTCATCATAATTATCTAATAAATTAATAATGAGAAATCATTTATGCCAAGCCAAATGAGCTGGCGGCACTTTCTTCATATGAAACTGTCATGTCATTACTTTTCAGTGCAGTATAACCGCATCACATAAGACTACCAAACGCTTGGGACATTTAGCAAATATGGGTTCTCACCACTCTTATAGCATTGACAACTATCCATCCTTTAACCTGGATTTCTTTTAAATCAATAAAAGAGGACAAATCATAAAGATAATTCACATCAGTTTTTCTTACAAACTACAATCCCTGCACTTTTGCAGCTTTTAATGCCGTCCTGCTTTGCGGCGTGTCACAGCAAAATTCAGGCCCACATTCCCACTGTAGCCTACTGTGTCACGTAATCCGGTCACATGACCAAACGGTACACAGTGCTTTCACAGTCTGATGAAGACATCAGGTGGGCACCACCATTTTAATTTTTTGACCATAGGTAATTTGCATTTATTTGTGATCAATCGCAAATCTGCTCATACACACAATACACTCACACAACGCAAACTTGCAATAAAAAAAATTCAGTACACAAAAGAGCAGGGCAGCCATCGGAGGGGGATTGTGGGGACTGGAGTCCCGGGCCCTTATAGAGAGGGGGGCCCACTGCTGGCTCCTACCGCCAATATCTGGAGAGCTGCACAGGCAGCGTAACAACAGCGGGCTGCTGTGCAGGGAGGACTTAAAACAAGCCTTCCCTGTGCATCAGCTTTGTGAATCGTTCCTGCAGGTTTGCAATGCTTCACCTATATGTAACGTGATGATGTGTGACATCACATAGTGGTGGAGCGGTGTGGCAGAATCTTGTTTTTATTGGTGGGGGGGGCCCTGTCTATTTTGTCGGCCCCGGGCCCCTTAATTTCTTATGGCAGCCCTGCAAAAGAGGAGGCACCTGGAGTACCTTGCAGTTCAGCGATGCGAGAGTGTACCCTTTAGGAACTTTGCGAATGTTCCCTATTTAGCAGACATTTGCAAACAGGAGATCAGATTTATTTATTTTTTGGTCTGCTTGACCTAAAAAATATCTAACCCATATTATATCACTTAATGATGCATCATTAAACAATTAAGTCATCAAACATTGCAAAGTGTTGATTTTGAGGACTTAATTGATTAATGTCATTAAATGCTATTAAACAATTAAGCTGCCAAACATTTCAAAATAGCATGTTTGAAGTCCTAAAGCTTAGCCAAGCATTAACACATCAGCTGTGTATGATTTTGCACTAATTGTGAAATTATGAGCTGAAACATCGATGGTGGTGCACCTGTCATGGTGATTTCCAGTCTGTGTGGCTCCATAGCTACTCATAAGCTGTTATCACTTTGTGAGTATTTTAAGGTTGCCTCTTAGCAGATTTGCGAATGCACTGCCCAGGGCACAGGCACGATACAACCCCTGTTACATGCCCCATTTTTCAGAATTGCGAAACCATCCCACTGACACGCCTCCACTATGACTTTTCCCCGTTATCTATTTGCGACCTCTTTTTGGTTCGCAAATATGCTAAGTTGTCACAGTTTGTGATCTGGCACATGTGCACTCTTATGTTTGGACATGCGTAGTTTGCTTAAAATCGCCAATTGCACAATTATTTGCAGTTGTGACTGAAGCTGAATCAGGCCCATTATCCTTTATTTTAAATCATACATTTCTTAGCAGTCATACCCAGGACCTTCAGTCATATCCTCCTTTATTTAAAGCACACATTTCAAAATGCTGTCATGACCAGGATGCAAACCCGTACCCTTCCATATTGCAGTCAGACACCTTACACATGGAACTATTTGCTCCTGTATGGGAAGTATGAGAGCCTTTTGAAATATGCACCTTAAATAAAGGAGTGTGTGACTGAAGGGGATTAGGGACGTGAGGGGGAGGTGGGCATCGAAAGTGAAATTGAGTAAAACAGAAAACTGATAGGTGCTACAGAATAGCGCCCCCCGCATTGTGGTGCACAGTGAGGTGGCATGTCACACCACCCTAGTTACTATCCTGCATTCTAACAGTTCAAATTGGTTCCATGCACCTTTTTTTTTTTAAACATCTTTTTTATTGAGTTACAACAAAAGGTACATTCCATAAGACGTACATTCCAAAGAGACAGACTCATGCACTCTATTCTGCACACTTACAGTTAGCTGTCAAAAAGGAAACATTTGCAGGTCCTGGGCTTGCTTATAATTTGTACTTTAGCATCATTTACAAATTATAAACAGCCACAGGTGCCCTATCGTGTGCCAACCAAAGTTGGCGCAAGTGACCTCAGACACTTTCAGTCCATTGCAGAGTATACATGTATGGCAAAAATGTGTATATTTGCCTATACACCAAGCTCTATGCATACAACGGCAGGTGCGCCAATTTACTACCAGTCACCATCATCAATACAACTTGCTTTACCCTATACAGAGTGCAAAATAAATACGCCTCTAAAAATGTGTATATTGGCTTACTGTATGTCAAGGCATACCCACCCTCACTAAACTTTGCATACATGAAAACGCTCTGTCTTACCCCAGCTCCACCACTTGGTTTGGTTGCTGGTGTAGATACGAATGAAATATGTCCTTGAGAGCATCCATTACTCAGCATGCAAAGTGCAATGACACAGGATACGCCATGCATATGGATTAACATTCAACCCTGCATCACCCCCTTTGTAAGAGAAGGGTGACTGTTTATGACATACTAGGATAAATACTGCTCCACTTGCTGATGTTCCATGAGTAAAGGCCCATGCACACTAAACGACCTCTACCGGTGCAGATATTGGCAGCAGCAGGGACCCGGCGGGGTGCCGGCATCGGCAAGTGCATACACACTTGCCGTTGCCATGGGGAAGGGAGCGACGATGGGGAGAACGACACCCATGCTGCAACTGCAGCATGGCTGTCATTAATGAGGACCTCCCTCATCTGTACATGTTCAGACAAGGGAGGAGGTCGTTAAAGATGCGTGGGAGCGCGCATCGTTAATGACATTGAGTATACACACTAAACCAGATTGTAAAAGATCTCAGTCATAATGCTCCTTCTGAGAAAGATCTTTTATTTTCTCGTCTAGTGTGTATGGGGCTTAACAGAGGGTTCGGTGGTGTTAACGTGAAAGTCTGAGAGAAAGATCCCAACATCTAGGGCAGTTGTGGATGCTGTAGTGGTGCCTTAGAAGGTTTCACCACCAGTCACCAATATCATTATCAACTGATGGGATTTTCATGAAATTGTGTTGTGTTGTGTTGTGTGTTCCCACATAAAAAACAACAACCATACAACCTGTAGGTAACTCTCTACCATCAATGGTGGAGAACCATTGGTTACTCAGATGTCCTCTGTAGTTCATTGTATTGAAGTGCTTCTTCTATATTGTGTTGTACTTGGTGCAGCCACAGCTTGTATAACAGACTAGTCCACTCTTGTTTAGATACAGAAATCCTAACTGTGGCCCAATTTATAGATTAATTATTAAAATGGAACTTGAACCACTCAGTTTTGCTTACTCTTTATTATTACTCTCTTTATTTAATCTTATTTACCTGATAAGCGGTTCTGGACTCAGCTATGGAATTTGTGTGCCGTTGCCATATTAAACATATGATAAAATATTCATTAAATTATGATGTCACAAGCTATTAATTGTAATTTTATTTTTAGCCAGATAATTCCTGATATAATGAGATTAATGTCTCTGTTGCATAAAATTACCAAGTATGTTGGCATCAGTTGTAGGGGTGAATATAGGACATTATTCAGCTTCATCAGCTTCAGTTTTGCTAAGATTGCTAACCGGCCATCATTTTTTCCCCCGTGACGCCCCCGCAATGCCGCATTACCACCCCCCGCGAATGCCTCTGCTTGTCAATCAGGCCAGTGCATGTCCTGGGTGTGCGCACTGCGGACATGTTATTGCGTCTGCTACTGAATAGACCTCATAGAATGGTGAAAATGTATGAAAACAGATAATACAAAAAGAGTTTACTGTGCATGGCCAGATCTCTGGAACACTAGCCGGAGGGTTAGGCTACGGGAGGTGATGGTTAGGCTATAGGAGGCGAGGTCAGTGTTAGGCACAAGGGGGAGGGTTAAGTTTAGTCATACAGGTTGAGTATCCCTTATCCAAAATGCTTGGGACCAGAGGTATTTTGGATATGGGATTTTTCCGTATTTTGGAATAATTGCATACCATAATGAGATATCATGGTGATGGGACCTAAGTCTAAGCACAGAATGCATTTATGTGTCATATACACCTTATACACACAGACTGAAGGTAATTTTAGTCAATATTTTTTTATAACTTTGTGCATTAAACAAAGTGTGTCTACATTCACACAATTCATTTATGTTTCATATTCACCCTATACACACAGCCTGAAGGTCATTTAATACAATATTTTTAATAACTTTGTCTATTAAACAAAGTTTGTGTACATTGAGCCATCAAAAAACAAAGGTTTCACTATCTCACTCTCAGTCAAAAAAGTCCGTATTTCGGAATATTCCGTATTTCGGAATATTTGGATATGGGATACTCAACCTGTACATGCTCCCGGAAGTGCCTAAGGATCCGGTACAAGTCATCAGGACTTCACCGCCGTACCCTGAAGACACAGCTGGAGCTGCTGGAGTTGCTGGGGCCACCGGACCCGCAGTACTAGGTATGGTAAGTCACCACTACTAGATCACCAGGGAAGTTTTCTTGAAATTTTAATCATGTTGACTTTTTCTCAGTGTTGACATGGATAATGTTGACAAGCCAAGCATCTTGACATTCTCAAGTAGGCATTATGAATATTAACAAAATATGCCATATCCCACTATATCTATGTCTCAATCAATTGATCTCATGAAAATATGGTAAGGGGCATTAGTAAAGTGCAGATTACAATGAATAAGGAACTAATTTCTGTATTAGTTTATAAAACTGTGTAAAGTCTACTGATGACTGGGGAAACACAGAGGTTCCCAAAAGTAAAACATCACAATAACATATAAATTGAATACAAAGGGCATGTTTCAATGAGAAAGAAAACAATAAATATGTATAAATAAATAAGACAGAAAATGTATTAAATCCTGAAAATGTTGGTCAAGCAGAAAAATCCACGGAAATGTTTATGGTCAATAATCCAGGTGCTGATTCTGAGGAGAACGCTGCAGCCACAGTGTTATCATAATTTGCTGTAGTCGTGGCTTTATGGTAATTCCAGTATATATACAGTATGTATAGCCAGGCATCTGACTGTCGATGTCCTGGGACACCCACTTCAGCAGCTCCATCTAGACGTTCACCATCCCCATGCTAGGTGTATGGTGCCACTCCCATAACTCTGCCCATAAGACGGAATCTCTCGGTGTGTCTGTAGAGACACTTTCATCAACTCCTGGGACTTCTTAGGGATTTAGACATGAACATTAGCATTTCACATTATACCGCACACTAGTGTCCATTGTTAACATTACACCACACAGTAGTACCCCTTATACACATTACGCCACACAGTAGTACTCCTTACACACGTTACGCCACAGAAGAGCCCCTTATACACATTATGCCATGCACGCTGTAATGTAAAAATAATATAACCGAGTGCACCTAGAATGTGACAGCAGCTTTATTTTTAAACAACAAATTGAATAAACTTAAATATATAGGCGGAGAAAGCGCTAATTATAATGAGTGTGTGAAAATATGAATTATATAAATAATGTAGCAGCAAAAACCATGGTTAAAAATGTATAAAATCATGAACAGTCCTAAAATCAATGTTTATAGATCTTTTGTAGGGTTTGGTGGTTCCTGTCTCTCCAATGCAAGAGACTCTCCATAACTTACCCTAACTGCTGCCATTCGTCCTTCCATTATCCTTCTTGCTTGTACTGCAGATGTCGGCAGTGCTGCAGCCAGTGCTCAGGTCTTTGCACTTGTTAGGTTATGTTCTCTGAAAGTGCATAGGCATGCAGCCCCAACTTCATGCGTTATCAGCGGTGTGTCTGGTAGAGGAGTCGGGCACACTGCTTCTATTATATATTACAGCAGGCAGTGTTGCAGCTGGTGGCGGCGCATACATTGGCAGGCAATTGCAGGTGGATGCAGAAGGTGCGCCCACAGGGCAAATGTGCTGTGTGCTGAGCACCGGCCACACCACCCTAGCTACAGCCCTGCATTTTGGATTATAACAGAAGGCTTTGGAATATAGGCCCAGATTTATAAAGCCTTGGAAAGTGATAAATTGCATGGTGATAAAGTACCAGCCAATCAGCTCCTAACTGTCATTTTTAAACCACAACCTGTAACATGGCAGTTAGGAGCTGGTAGGTTAGTACTTTATCACCGTGCTATTTATCACTCTCCAAGGCTTGATAAATGGGGTCCTAAATATAAACTTTGTTTCTCGAGTGACAGCTTTTACAGAGATATTGCACATGTAATAGGCCTGGTTGTTAATCCAAGCTCACAGTAACAGTGTATACTGTAAATGTCTTCACTATCATATATATATATATATATATATATATATATATATAAAATACAATAAATATATATATATAATCAAAAAGGACGTGGCACTCACGGCAGGATACAAATGGTCAAACACTCATGTGTTTGACCATTTGTATCCTGCCGTGAGTGCCATGTCCTTTTTGATTATATTGCTTCTGCTACACGGAGGCACCGGCGTTTGAAGATTCAGCTTTAGGAGTGCCTTACCATCCAACGTATATGTATATATATATATATATATATTCCATAGGCTGGGCGGCACTCAGAGACTTTCACAAACCAGGAAACAGTGAACAAGCCCCTCGGGGCAGTTTGAATGTGACGTTTCGGGGCAAAGATCCCCTTCCTCAGACAACCAGAAACAACAAAAACAGTGCATTAAATAGATAACAGTATTAGACATCTTACCCTCCTTCCTCCAGTGTATCCCCAGGCACTCGTGGACGCCGTTCAGCAGTGAGGCTTCCGGCCGCGGGTCCCCCGGCGCACCGGAAGTGACGTCACCCGACCGGCCCCAGTCACCATGGTTACACACTGTTAAACAGAGCAGTGTGTAATGAACAATATGCATGCATAAAATGTGATTTTAAAGTGCCATACAGTGCTAAATATACATTTCATTTAACCACAAGTGCATCACAATACATATATAAAATTAGAGACAATAAAAACTTTTAAAAAATTGTTTAAAAAGTCATTTTTCGTGTGCTAATTCAAAGGTCAAGTGAACACTTTTAATGTGCAGTAGTCATTTTAAGTGTAAAATTATTGTCAGAATACAGTAATTATGTGAAAATAACGTGCTCACCATGTCTACCAAGTTAAAATCAAATAAAGAATTACATAAAGAATTCCAATCCTATACCGAGGAAAGTTGGGCATTCCATAGGGCTTTACTGCCCTCTAGTGTACACCCCTGGGAATTCACCCTAATGCCAAGAATCATTCATTTTACTAATAGTACAGTGAATCACATGATGTTTACTGAATTACAGAAAATGCGCTAGGCCAAGAGTTTCATTAAGGCCTTTTGGGGACAAACAGTCCAACCGGAAAATCCACCGTGACTCTAATTGTAAGAGGTTTTTTACCCCGGTCACCCCCACGACGTGATGGAGGTATATGGTGTATCGCCTTATATCTCAGACTTGCCAAATTATGTTTAAATTCTGCAAAATGGCGGGCCACCGGTTGTTCGCTTGTTCCTGACGTTAATGCATTTCTAATGGCCGATCTATGCTGGGTAAGCCTGACCTTAAGCTGGCACTCGGTCTTCCCAACATAGTAAAGGCCGCAGGGGCAAACTATAACGTAAATCACCAATTTGCTCGTGCAGGTGAGTGGCCATTTGAAGTTAAATCTTTTTCCGGTATGTGGATGGGCTATAGTGTCCCCTGTTAGCAAAAATGAACAAGTGGTACATCCCAAACACTTATGACAGCCGTTCTTGCGGCTGAGAAAGTTTTGGGGTGTAGCCGGTGTCAGGAAACCAGTTACTTCAGTTTTAACTAAAAGGTCTTTTAGATTTCTACCATGTGAAAAACTGGGTCTTAAGGCCCATTATAGACGGGCCGATGTGGAGAGTGATGTGTGCTGAGCGAACCGCGATGTGTGCTGAGCGTGCGGGAGGAGACGGGGGACCGCTCTCTTCACCCAGCGGGTGAAGTGAGCGTCCCGCTAGATTGGCCTGCACGGCAGGCCAATCTAGCAGCAGCGATAGCGATGCGCAGGGCTGCGCATCGCTATCGCTGTAAGGGGTACACACGGAGCGATCAGGCTTATATTCTAAGCAATCTAGTCAGATTGCTTAGAATATCGCTCCGAGAGTACCCCCCTTTAACCTCGTTTTATGAAAACATTTTAGATCTGGGTCCGTCCTGACCATATGCCATAACTTTTTCGCCTGTTGTGTGGTACGTGGGCTTTGTGTGTTGTATTCATTCACCCAGGTGACTACCTCTGTTTTTGTTTGTTTTTTACACACAGGATCTATGGGTTGTCGTTGAGCCACCCATAAAGCCCTATCCCTGGCTTTTTTCAAATCTTTTACAGCATAACCTCTTTCCCTAAATTTTTATACCATGGCATCCAACTTACCTGATGCCCTGACTAAGTCACTGTTGGCTCTGCAAACTCGCAAAAACTGCGAGTACGGGAGCCCCCAAGTGGTAGTTTTAGGGTGGAAACTGTTGGTGTGTAGAATAGTATTACGATCAGTAGGTTTTGTGTATAGGGATGTTTGTATCTGTTTATTCCTGATCTGAATGTAAACGTCTAAAAAGCAAATTGCGTGATCACTACTGGTCATGGTGAACTTGATCGGATTGCTCACAGCGTTTTGTTTTTCTACAATGGAAGTCAAAATAGAGATATCATCCTGCCAAAAAATCAAAAGATCATCTATGTATCAATGATAAATGAATAATGCATCAGAAATACATTGATCTTCAAAGAAAATACCTTTCTCCGTCTCCCACATGTAGCAATTTGCGAAAGACGGAGCCACCGAGGACCCCATTGCACAGCCCGTGACCTGTTTATAAAACACCCCATTGAACATAAAATAATTGTGCTCTAAAGTAAAACGAAGTAGCGTTAAGAACAGATCAATGGGGGTAATTCCAAGTTGATCGCAGCAGGATTTTTGTTAGCAGTTGGGCAAAACCATGGCCCTCATTCCGAGTTGTTCGCTCGCAAGCGGATTTTAGCAGATTTGCTCACGCTAAGCCGCCGCCTACTGGGAGTGAATCTTAGCATCTTAAAATTGCGAACGATAAATTCGCAATATTGCGATTACACACCTCGTAGCAGTTTCTGAGTAGCTTCAGACTTACTCGGCATCTGCGATCAGTTCAGTGCTTGTCGTTCCTGGTTTGACGTCACAAACACACCCAGCGTTCGCCCAGACACTCCTCCGTTTCTCCGGCCACTCCTGCGTTTTTTCCGGAAACGGTAGCGTTTTTTCACACACGCCCATAAAACGGCCTGTTTCCGCCCAGTAACACCCATTTCCTGTCAATCACATTAAGATCGCCAGAACGATGAAAAAGCCGTGAGTAAAATTCCTAACTGCATAGCAAATTTACTTGGCGCAGTCGCAGTGCGAACATTGCGCATGCGCATTAAGCGGAAAATCGCTGCGATGCGAAGATTTTTACCGAGCGAACAACTCGGAATGAGGGCCCATGTGCACTGCAGGGGAGGCAGATTTAACATGTGCAGAGAGAGTTAGATTTGGGTGTGGTGTGTTCAATCTGCAATCTAATTTGCAGTGTAAAAATAAAGCAGCCAGTATTTACCCTGCACAGAAATAAAATAACCCACCCAAATCTAACTCTTTCTGCACATGTTATATCTGCCTCCCTTGCAGTCAGGCCCGGCGTTACCCGCTCAGCGAAGGGATGCAGTGCAGGGAGGCGCTGGGACGGATAGGCGCCTTCACTGCTCTGCATCCCTTCCCTGCTGCGCCGTCCTGCCCCCCCTGCTGCTGCTGCCACTGCTGTGACTGTCACTGTATGACAGGCACTGGCAGCGGGCACCTGCAGCATGAAACGCCTCCTCCCTCCCCTCACCTCATCTGTGTGAGAGCGCCGAGTACGGGACAGAAGGGGGCGGAGCTACACGGGACAGTAGGGGCGTGGCTAAACGGCCCATAAGGGGGCGGAGCTACACGGACCTGGCTGCTGTACAGAGAGAGACTGGATTAGGTAAGTGGAGGGTGAGAGAGAAGTGTGTGTGTGTGTGTGTGTGTGTGTGTGTGTGTGTGTGTGTGTGTGGTATGTCTGTGCGCGCGCTCTATGGACGCCACTACTGGTGGACATTACGTATAAGGACGCTATTACTACAGGGGGGCATTACGTGTAACAACGCTACCACTGGGGGGGCCATTACGTGTAAGGACGCTACTACTACTGGGGCTGGGGGCATTACGTATAAGGACGATACTACTACTGGGGTGCACTACGTATAAGAACGCTACTACTACTGGGGGGGCATTACGTATAAGGACGATACTACTACTTGGGGGCATTATGTATAAGGACGCTACTATTACCGGGAGGGCATTACGTATAAGGACGATACTACTTCTGGGGGTGCACTACGTATAAGGACGCTACTACTACTGGGGGGGGCATTACGTATAAGGACGATACTACTACTTGGGGGCATTATGTATAAGGACGCTACTATTACCGGGAGGGCATTACGTATAACAATGCTACTACTACTGGGGGGAGGGCATTACGTATAAGGATGCTACTACTGCGGGGGGCATTATGTATAAGGACGGTGCTACTACTGGGGGCGCATTACGTATAAGAACGCTACTACTACTGGGATGGCATTACGTATAAGGACGCTAATACTACTGGAGGTGCACTACGTATAAGGACGCTAATATTACTGGGGGTGCATTACGTATAAGGACGCTACTACTACTGGGGGGTATTACGTATAAGGACGCATCTACTACTGGGGGTGCACTACGTATAAGGACGCTACTACTACTGGGGGTGCATTATGTATAAGGATGCTACTACTACTGGGGGGGCATTATGTATAAGGACACTACTACTACGGGGGTGCATTATGTATAAGGACACTACTACTACAGGGGGGCATTATGTATAAGGATGCTACTACTACTGGGGGGGCATTATGTATAAGGATGCTACTACTACTGGGGTGCATTACATATAAGGACGCTACTACTACGGGTGGGGCATTACGTATAAGGACGCTACTACTACGGGTGGGGCATTACGTATAAGATTAATAAGATTGTGCTACATTGTGGCGTAATTTTAAATGGGGGTACTACTCTGTGGCCATGCCCCTTACTTGTGAGACCACACCCCTTTTCCTGGCGCGCGCCAAAGGAATATGGGAGGGCGCAAATTTATAGTTTGCAGGGGGGCGCCGAACACCCTAGCACCGGCCCTGCTTGCAGTGCACATGGTTTTGCCCAACTGCTAACAAAAATCCTGCTGCGATCAACTTGGAATTACCCCCAATATCAGGTCCATTGTAAAGTGAGTTGCCATAGATCAACTTACGTACCGCCTCCACTCCAGCCTTATGCGGAATACATGTGTATAGGCTGGTGACATCAAGTGTCACCAGCGTCACACCTTCCGGTACCTCCTGTATTATATATATATATATATATATATATATATATTAGTACAGACCAGAAGGACTCCATTATATAATGTGTGGTGCCAGTTTCATATGAGAAAATAAACACACTTACTTTCATGAAAACAGCAAAGAACCAGCACTTACGTTTATGCAGCTTGTATTTTGGAAAACTCACATGGAGTCCATGAAATGTCCATGGATCAGCAGCAACAGCCTACCCGATGATCGTTTTAACCAACCTGCTGTTTGTTTTCCTCAGGAGCTGTTTATATACTGTATATACGTTTGCAATAAACTCAACAACAACAGAACCTATTTTGATTGGATATTCACGGAAATGTTCTTTGAGATCCTCATAGTAACATAGGCTATGACTCTCCTTGCTGTCATGTTAACTGGCTAATTAGCTAACAAAATAATCGATGCATCAAACTGTTTCTGTCACTATGCCACAGAGCAGGCAAAGAGGGTGTCAGAGCCACACATGGGTAATTGGAGGTGGTGTCAGGGGCACACATGGGTAATGGGCAGGGCCGTATTTTCGTTGCCCAAGGGCCCCAAAAGTATAAGGGTCCTAGCCTGATAGCTGAAAGTCCACTTTTTCTAGGGGTACCAGATTTTTTAAAATCGGACCTAGATATCCGACTTCAAAGCAGTGGTCCCCATCCAAGCCTGTTAATTGCTCTACCCAGCCAGTTATCTCAGGTTATTTCTGACTTATACTTTTTCTAAAGGGTATACTCCAAAAGCTGGGACCCTCCCCTTTTGGTGGATACTGGCAGCTTGTCTCTACTATGCCCAGAACCAGAGATATCAGCCTTCCAGCAGCTGGTCCCTGCTCCAGCTCCACACGCCTGGTATGCAGTTTTATATTTTCGTCTCTGGATTGCTCTGGCTCCTGAACTCTGATCCCCAAGTTCCCAGTACCTCCAGGAAGGTGGAACGCTCTAGTTTTTTATCCCATTGAAAGCTAAGAAATCTATTTCCAGGAACTTGAGATATCTGCACCCCTACCGCTGGAGGATGGGTAGGGGCCCCAGTGAATTGCTTTGCCCAGGGGCCTACATTGCTGTTAAGATGGCCATGGTAATGGGGCCCTCCTGTCATTTAGGAAAATCTTAATTTTATTTTATTGAAGTGCAGCAACACAGTGTGTAAATGCACCTGCCAGTATGGGGGAGGGCTGGCAAGGGGGAACCGGTCAGTGCCGTAGGGCGCATTGCATTGAGGGAACTTGTACCATTTGCCAGATGTATTAACCTGGAGAAGGCATAAAGAAGTGATAAAGCAGTGATAAGCGCAAGGTGATAAAATTATTTTTTTAAATACATATCCAAAACACAATGGAGATACATATCCAAAACAAGAACCAAAAACCCGAGATTTCAGATGGCGCACATCTCTATTCAAAATTGTTTTGGATATCTATTTCCTTTGTGTTTGGGATATGTATTTGTTTTGGATCTGTGTTTAAAAAAATAATTTTAATCATAAAAACAGCTAAAATCACATAATTTTGGCCTGTTTTTGTTTCTACAGTATAATTAACCTAAATAACATAAAATTCCACTAATTTCCAGTCAATTTTGACCACCTCACAACTCACAATATTGTTTTCATCCAGTATAGGCCAAAACGTTTCACTGAGGTAGCTGGATGATTAACTTAAGCAACAGTAGTTGGCGGCACAAACATGTGGCACTTAAACTTCCAACATGGCTCATCTATAAAACAGAATGGCACTGCAGTGGCAGACAGGGTGGCAGTTAAATAAACTATACAAATGTTTGTCATCTACACAAGAAGACAGTCAGCAATACTCCAAACAGAACATAATGCAAAGAGGTGCAAGATGGAATTGCCCCTCTAAAAAACAATTTTTTAGAAGGACTACCTCCGATCAGTAATGACTCTGAGGATGTTGATGATGAAGGAGTTAATTACATTATAATCTTGTACAATAAGTTTCATGTCTTCGCCGCAAATTACGTAACAAGGAGGAGGTGCCTAGATGGCTAACGTTCCTACCTCTACTAACTTTGGCCTCACAAATGGAGCAGATGCTTTCACAAACATTGCCAGGATTGGGGTAAAAATAATCCAACATCCAAGATGTTGCTTTTTTGGTCTTCTGCCCAGGCACTGTCTTTCTTTTTATCATGGTGAACAACTGCAGCCACTGCTTGCTGACGAACACAAACAATGTCATCAACATCCTCAGTGTCAGAGAGTAGTAGTACACACATATCCCCCTCATCCTGTCCCACTTCCACACACAAATCCTCAATTTCTATTATGTCCTCATCATCACCATCTTTACTTGTACTGCTCCCCACATGTGCAGATGGTGCAGACAGTGCTTAAAGTGGTGAAACTCACCCCCTAGCCACGCCATTATTGAAGCCACACCCCTAGCCCCTCCCTTTCATGTCCACCTGGCGGGCATAATTAATAAGAAAAGATGATTTGTTCTGTGTGTGAAACACACACTGGGTATCACACACACACACAAACACACACTGGGTATCACACACAAACACACACATGGGAAGGACATACATACACACACTGGATGCCCCACCACCCACACAGGGAGCAACACACACACACACACACACACACACATTGGATGCCACATACATACATACATACATACATACATACATACATACATACACACACGCACACACGGATGCGCCCCCCACACACACACACACAAACACACTGGGTGCCACACACACTGGATGCCACCCACCCGCACACTGGTTGCCACAAACACACACACACACACTGGGTGCCATATACACACACACTGGATACCACACACACACACACTGGGTGCCACACACACACCTCTCTGTCCCTGGGCATCGCCTTAATAGATGACGTTGATGGACTTGTATCGTTTGACTGCTGCCAGTACCTGCACCACTAGTATGTGCTTCCTGCTCTCCTCTCAGTTGTTCATCCTCCAAATCTATCCACAAACAGAAATGAAGTAGGGTACAGCACACACAATCTGTACAAAAAATGTAACACCTTCAGTGTGGCACAATACGTGTATCAGTACGAAATAATAATCAAACACTGCGGTTTAATATCACCAACATGAGTATGAAATGAAAATATACTGCAGGCTGACCGGCAGTGTCACAGTACTTATAAAAATAAAATACAAATTGTACAGTACACTGGGGCACAGCACAAACAAAAAAGATATATATTTTTTATAATTATATTTTAGGCTTTTTAGCTTTTATTATTTTAATTTTACACTGGTGTGGAGCCCTTGAATGGACGGACAGATCACCCCTAGGTGGACAGAGCACCCCTTGTCAGATACACCACCAGACAGACAGAACACCCCTGGACTGATACTGATATATACGACACACCCGCCCCTGGAAGTACACACACAGTATAATTCGGGTTTTTTAACACTGGGTCAGAGCCCCTGGATGTATATGGACAGATGAGATCACCCCCTGTTGTCAGATACACCAGACAACAGCACCCCTGGACTGATCTATATATATAAATGTGAAAGCCCTCACTCACTCACTCACTCAGTTACCCATCATTATTTCTCTTACTTCCCCATATGTTAGGAAGCTGAAATTTAACATAGGTATTCTTCAGGTGGGAAATAGGAAAACAACATAATTAGAATTTTAATAAACCTCCCCTAAGGGGATGAAAAGGGGGTTGACATAATGATGTCATTACCGATGTGTAGCTTGCATTGTGTGAATGATAACACCCAAATGGACAATCGCATCAAAATTTGGATTGCACCTCCAGTGTGTAGAATTTAATAAACTGCAAAAGTGGTCCTGTCACTTTTTACCGTATCTGCTATGGGTGCTCCTCGGGTAACACCAAAAACCATGGATTAATATGTACTTACATTAAAACATCTCAAATTTAAATCTCTATAGATTTACCAAATTTTTAACACTGATTTATATTTACAACCGTGAAAATCAGAAACTCCTGTGCAAAGAACAGCTAGTACTGATATATACGACATGCCAGCCCCTGGATGTACATACACAGTATACTGGGACTTAACACTGGGGCAAAACCCCTGGATCTATATTATGAATGCCAAATTGATTTCTCACAAATATTTAAAATGCCAGCTCTAATATATATTGTAAATGCCTGCACCTCTTACTACCATATACGATAAAAGTGCGCTGTACATCGCAAAACACTGTATCCCATAAGAGAAAACAATACACCCACACATTATCTGAGTTCCAAAGCTCATTGATGTATATATTTGTTGTTAAAAGGGTATGGATTCAATATATATTACAAAGTACAGTATACCTATAGTTACATGGTTACAACTCACACAGTAAGCAGTTAGAACATAGTTACATAGAGTTACATGCAGTTACATACAATTACATTTACAATTACAGTTACATGCCAGCGATACAATACCATTATCCTTAAGTTATATAGATTCGTCTTTCCATATCATGCTCTCTCTCTCTCTGTAAATAAATACAGGAACTGATCTGCTAGCAAGTCCATCATCGTCTGAGACCACACAGCCACTCTGAGACCAAAAATGCAAGTGAGCTCCAGTGTAATCAATATTTTATCTAGTTTCTGGGGGAGTTTCTTTGCATATGCTGATCAGGTTCAGCCCTGAAGACTGCCAAAGGGCTGGCCTGAGTTCCCTGTTCACTGTATCATTCATTGTTCTAACAAAGTGATTTTAGCTTTTATACATTCAATCATAACTCTCCGCTGCAATGTCCTACAACTTAATAACAAGTATCAAATTAATCTACACACCAATCTGCTTGTTTTAAAAGTAAACATGACAGGTGTATCTGGTTCCGTTCAAATAATACACATTCATGACATTAATTCATTAGGTGATTTTAAATCACCATGATGTCTGGCGCTTGATATTATTATAATTATGTACTGTATGAAATAAGTGTCGAATCCATCTCTGTGGCATGTCCGTGTAAATGCGTGTGTTACCATATATTGCTGTGCTCGCTGCGCATATTTGCAAGTATAGCGACTTAAATGTGTGTAGTTTGTATGTTCTCTTTATGTAATATTTTTGACTTTGACAGTCAACCCTTTGGCAGTAAACAATAACTGCCATCAATTATTAACATAAGAAAATATATTTCATACCATAATCGGTGACCTAGACACAAGTATGTATGCATTTCGCAAATCAGACACTTGACTATATTTGGGGAAGACAGGGAGGAGGACGAGACATCATCTATATGCACTCGGCGGTCACGGGACCACTGGTTGGGTGTGGGACAACATTCAACCTATAGAGTATGCTGGGACAGTGCTTTGGCCTATAATGTCTGATTTGCGGCGAACATTTCACACATACATGTACCTACGTCTTTGTACACTGATGTTTGGGCTCGATTGAGGTTCTGCTGGGTAGATGAAAAAGACACAAACAAATCGTGACTGTGACATATAAAATTTTCATGATCTACATATTCCTATCATTTTCTGAACATTGTTTCCATTTCTGGAACGTATGCTAGTTCTGTTTAATCATTGAACAAGGGTTATAAGTAGTGTCCTTCCTAAATAACATAAACCTTCGGAGTTCGGGGAGAGCCACTCATAAACCTTTCTTCCACAAATGTTAGTGAGCTCTTTATCTGCAGTGTGTGAATAGCCATTGTCTGACTGTTCCTGATTACCTCTAAACTCCATAACTACTAGACCTTTGATTTTTCTCTGATTTTATCAAACTAATCGGCTAATCCTGGGATCCTATAAGGAGATCACTCCTTCCTCCAGAACCAGTTCCAGTCCCACACTCAACTCCTCATAAAAAAAAAACCTTCACAAAAATAGAATATCCTGAAAGAAAATGTTTGTCAGCGGGAAAGAGAGAAAAGAGAAATAGAACAAAACAACTCTTGTTCATAACAAATCAATTACAATGACTGGTCTTTCTGCAGTCCTTTAGTACGCTCAGGTAGTGTCCAACAGTGCAGTCTCTCAGTCTTCATGGAACAGTTTCTGGTGATACTTTTGCGATCTCTTTGCCTTGCTCTTTGAATACACAGTTCACTTGGAACACACAGTTCACTTTGCTCTCCACCTTGCTCTTTGAACACACAGTTCACTTGGAACACACAGTTCACTTCAAACACACAGTTCACAAACTCGATGAATGTGAGCAATAAACTACTTTGTCACGAGTTCTCTCCGGGTCAGCGACCTTATTGCAGTGGGACGAGTGGACCCAAATCTCTCTTTCAGCGACCTTTAGTGCTGTCAACAAATCTTGGTATGGTCCTTCCCACCCGTCTATTAGGCAACCTGAGCGTAAGGACAATCACACAGTGTCTTGGTTCATAATCAAGACAGTTAGCATTTGGTATACCAGCAATCAACAGTTTCAAGTTCTTTTGTCAAGTTCTCAAATGCTGGCTCATCTCAATAAGGTACTGTACTGTCACCTCATTGGTATATTTCTGATCATTGTGCGGCTCAATCATGACATGAGGTTGTCTTCCAAAAACAACCAAAAAGACACAAATACCAAAACCAAAACAAATTTCGAAGAGGGTGATTCATTGAGTGAAGATCTGGGAGTGGTTCAGAAGCTACATAATACTAGTGGCAGTATCTATTATGACAATAGTACAATTTCAGGCTTTGCTCCTACTTCCAGGGGTATCCTTATCTACACACAAATTTCTGCGCAATTTTTCTTTGCGGTAAACACAGCAGCATCCATGGCGGCAGGAAATGCCTCTACCCAGTTTGAGTAAACATCAGTGCACACCAATACATAACAATAATTCCTAAAGGGTGTTAACTGTACGAAGTCGATTTGTATTTCCTGAAAAGATCCGTCTGCAGGAGGGATATGGGATGGCTCTGTTGGTATTGCTTTACTAATATTCTTCCTCAAGCAAGTAAGACAGGTCATTGCTCTCTTACCTGTATGAGAATAGAATCCTGGCGCACACCAGTAGGCTCTCATCAGCCTGCACCTACCCTCTTTGCCTAGATGAGTCAGACCGTGTGCCACCTCAGCTAGACTTGGAAGGTATGCTCTGGGGGCTACTGGCTTACCGTGTCCACCTGCCTACAGTCCTGAGGACTCCTGGCCATACCCCTTTGTCCTCCAGACTGCCTCTTCCTGCAGGGAACACACATTTTTGTATCTTAATTTAACTATCGTGTGTTTGCAATGTAGAGTACCATGAGTATAACTCAAAAAAAAAAGAAAAAGAAAAAAGAAACATCTCTAGAGGAGAGAAAGAAGAAGAAAATGAAAAAGAAAATGTCAGGTTTGCCATTCACCAACAGGCATATCAGTGTCTATACGAAATTTCCCTTCACCAGTATTCCCATTCTCCACCCTTTGTGCATAACAAGGCACACTGCAGTAATACTGGTGTCATCGTGCTGTTGAGATATACTGGGTTTGGGCAGAACTCTGAAGGACCTAGGCATGTGGAGTTTGAACTGTACTTGGGTCCATGTATTGTACCACCCTGTGTGAACGCAAAAGATGAAGAGGAAAACTGTAGAGAAACAGAATAGAGGTTGGTGACAGATGAGTTTGTAGAGGTGAAGAAGATTTTATAAAAATTTGACAACTGGATTGGGCACTACGGGGAAGTGATTCTCTACTTGGTCTATACCACTTAAAAAATAAAATTCTGTGTGTCTTATCTCTACTGGGACTATCCCAGCCATCAATCCAGTGTCCTGTCCATCCTAAGTTCATAGGGAACCCGGTATCTGTGAGTTAATTTCCTCTACCTGTGATGGACATGCATCTAGAACAGTGAAATGTAACATTAGTAAGTTGCATTTATTCTGTTCTTCCCATTAACCGAATCTGTGTTTTCTATATGGCTTATGATTCCTTACTATATGTCCCTTGGTCCCGTCTATGTGTTTAATAATGTGGCTTGTGTTTTCTGTCTAGGGGATCTATATTGACTATGTGTCCTACTACTCCTACAATCTCTGGCAAAATGCCCTTCCTTCCTACAAGTGTAACATATTATTGACCATTAGGGATCTGGGGTTTGGACTGATGGGTCTTTCCTGTATGTGCCAGTATACTTACCGTCCTCAACCTCTCCACCTGTTGTTCTCTGCGCCTAACACTATTCTTGTGATGTTCAATAGCGTACTCTCTAAGATTAGCTACTGTGACCCCTTTCCAATTTTGCAAAGAAGTCTGCACCCTGCCCTCAATGCCTTATTGAGCCCGTCCATTTGCACAGAGACAGCCATCTCCCATTTGCCGAAGTATTGTTTACCAGTGGTCTTATCCAGGTGGAGAGTTTTTTATTTCTGCAAGAGACAAAAACGAAGAAAAAGTTTAACAAGCTTCTAGGTCATACGAAGTATTCATTCAATCCTTCTCATCCCGTATTAAGGGTCTGTACATGGTCCATCAAACATTTCCGAGCTCATCTTTACTAGGGGCATTACTAGGAATGAATACTTCTTATATGGTAACTGAAAGAAATACCCGGGGGTTACCTTGTCTCTGTCCGCTTTCCTACTGGCAAATACTAATGTGCGGACAGGTTTTTCTCCATTTCTGACGTTACTTTCTTGATTTTTTTGTTTATTTTTATTTTATTTTACTATATATGTACACGAATGATACCATACTTACCTGTTCCACTGGTCTCAGCCACTTCCCCCACAGGCTACTGCTCTTCTTTTACCGGTTGGATACTCCTCTTGGGTGCATGAGAAATGGCTGAAAACGATCAGGTCACCTTCTCCTCCTAAATAAAACTTCAACATTCATTAGTACATATATAGGTTACAGTCATATTTTTCATATTTTTTATTATTTTCTATAGTTTGTATGCTGGCCGTAACTGCTTCCACATCTACATAAGGCGGTGTACTTGCATTCTCTTTTTTTTTTCCTACTTATTTATTGTTGCTACAAGTTCAAACAGTTCTTATATTTCCATCCTTGTCTTATATGACTTTGGTTAAACATACCACCTGCAATACCTTAGGATCAAACTCACCAACCCCTCTTGCTGTCACAGGTTTAAACAATTTGTATGTCTGACCCTTTGTTTTTGGGATTTTATCAGACATAGGGGTATATGCAATTGCGGTTGAATTTCCGAAATTGTCGAATTTCGGGAATTTTTCGCCCCAAAAAAAAAATCGTCAATGCAATTCAGTGCTTTCCGTCCAAAAAACGGACTTTCAAAATTCGACTTTTTGAAATTCGACTTTTGTCAAATTCGACTTTTCTGCAATGATACAAGTGCTGCAATTCGACCAAAGTGTATTCAATTGAAGTTTGGAAATTCGACAACAGTGCTTTTAGACAGTAAATTCAACATTTTCAATCCGCCACACTTTGGTGGGTGAAACTAATAAAAAAAATTTAAAACATGGTTTTTTTTTGTGGTTTTTTTATTGATAATAGCATATCTATTTATATTAGAAGGGATTAGATACTTGGTTTGTCTTTTTTGGAGGCACAAGTATTATTTATATATATTTTTTAAATAATATTTTTATTTTTATTTTTTTTTATTTTTTTGCGGCCGTGGCATTAAATATCCAACTAGTCACCCCTGGCCGGGGTACCCTGGGGGAGTGGGGACCCCTTCAATCAAGGGGTCCCCCCCAGCCACCCAAGGGCCAGGGGTGAAGCCCGAGGCTGTCCCCCCCATTCAAGGGCTGCGGATGGGAGGCTGATAGCCTTGAGGAAAATGACAGAATATTGTTTTTTCCAGTAGTACTACAAGTCCCAGCAAGCCTCCCCACAAGCTGGTACTTGGAGAACCACAAGTACCAGCATGCGGGAGAAAAACGGGCCCGCTGGTACCTGTAGTACTACTGGGAAAAAAATACCCAAATAAAAACAGGAGACACACACCGTGACAAGTACAACTTTATTACACACTGCCGACACACACATACTTACCTATGTTGACACGCCGACTGCCACAGTCTCCGACGATCCGAGGGTACCTGTGAAAAAAATTATACTCACCTGCCAGTGTCCAGAGATAAATCCACGTCCAGAGATAAAATCCTCGTACTTGGCAAAATAAAAACACGCACACCCGTACCAGCGGACTGAAAGGGGTCCCATGTTGACACATGGGACCCCTTTCCACGAATGCAGAGAGACCCCCCCGTGACTGCTGTCACTGAAAGGTCTCTTAAGCCAATCAGCGAGCGCAACGTCCTTGCACTCTGCTGATTGGCTGCGCTTCTGAGCTGTCAGACAGCGCCTCGCAAAGCCTCTCCATTATATTCAATGGTGGGAACTTTGCTGACCGCGGGTAACCCCACCGCTGACGGCAAAGTTCCCACCATTGAAAGTAATGGAGAGGCTTTGCGATGCGCTGTCTGACCTCAGACGCGAGACAGCCAATCAGGTGAGCGCCACGAAGTAGCGCTTCCTGATTGGCTGAAGGGACCTCAGTGACAGGAGTCACGTAAGGTCCCGGCATTCGTGGAAAGGGGTCCCATGTGTCAACATGCAGAGCCGGCCCTAGCCAATATGATGCCCTAGGCAAGATTTTGGCTGGTGCCCCCCAAGCACCACCGCTGGTTCCGCCTCTGACCTTGCACCTCTTTCCCAGCACCATCACCCCTCATCCATAGCAGTCCTTATTTTGGGGTTTGTACCCCCTTTATTTTGAATAGGAACAGTTTGCACATTTGGCGCACAGCCCAAAAAGGGGTGTGTTTTTGTTTGGCAAGGGGCATGGCCACACAATAGTAACCCCAATTCCAATTACGCCAAACAGTACTGCAACTTCATTAACATTTGATCATGCGATAGTGCCCATAATTCATATTACATCCCACAGTAGTGTCACTTTACCTTATAAACGTTACTCCTCACAGCCTCTTATTCACATTACATCACACTGAATTGCTCCTTATTCACATTACACCACACCCTATTGCTCTTTATTCACATTAGACGACACAGTAGTGCCCTTTCTATACGCAACGCTACATAGTAGAGCACCTTATACACATAATGCCACACAGTAATGCCTCTTACACATATGAGACACATTATTAATGTCCTTATAAACATAATGTGCCTTACACATTATGACAACCTTTATTAATGCCCTTTTACACATAATGTCCCTTACACATATGCCGCACATTATTAATGCCCTTATAAACATAATGACACACATAGTGCCCCCTACACATTTGCTGCACAATATTAGTGCCCCTATAAACATAATGACACACATACAGTAGTACCCTGTTACACATATGCCGCACATTATTAATGCCCTTATACACATAATGACACACATAGTGCCCCTTACACATATGTTGCACATTATTAATGCATTTTTACATGACACACATAATGCTCCTTGCACATATTCCAAACACTACTGCACAACCAACCTACTCACATACACACAACACTCACACTGCCACTAACACTGTTACCTCTGCCTCTGCTTGAATACAGATGTCTCCTCATAAATCTTGCCTCAATGCTAATGTCGGGCACATTTTTTAATGAAAATGGATCTTATTTGCATTGCTATGTGCCTAGGATGCACAAGCAGCTTCTGCTGATTAAAATGATATGCAGCATGCCTATATACTGTGGGAGACTGTGGCTGTATCTGCATATGAAATGCTACACACAGAATATAGGCATGCCACATATCATTTTAATCAGCAGAAGCTGCTGATGCCCTTAGGCATATCAAATGCCCTAGGCAATTGCCTAGTTTGCCTATGCCTATGACCGGCTCTGTCAACATGGGACCCCTTTCAGTCCGTTGGTACGGGTGTGCGTGTTTTTATTTTGCCAAGTACGAGGATTTTATCTCTGGACGTGGATTTATCTCTGGACACTGGCAGGCGAGTAAAAAAAATTTCACAGGTACCCTCGGATCGTCGGAGACTGTGGCAGTCGGTGTGTCAACATAGGTAAGTATGTGTGTGTCGGCAGTGTGTAATAAAGTTGTACTTGTCACGGTGTGTGTCTCCTGTTTTTATTTGGGTATTTTTTTCCCAGTAGTACTACAGGTACCAGCGGGCCCGTTTTTCTCCCGCATGCTGGTACTTGTGGTTCTCCAAGTACCAGCTTGCGGGCGAGACTTGCTGGGACTTGTAGTACTACTGGAAAAACAATATTCTGTCATTTTCCTCAAGGCTATCAGCCTCCCATCCGCAGCCCTTGGATGGGGGGGACAGCCTCGGGCTTCACCCCTGGCCCTTGGGTGGCTGGGGGGGGACCCCTTGATTGAAGGGGTCCCCACTCCCCCAGGGTACCCCGGCCAGGGGTGACTAGTTGGATATTTAATGCCACGGCCGCAAAGGCACTGTATAAAAGTGACCCCCGGCTGTGGCATTATCTGTCCAGCTAGTGGAGCCCAATGCTGGTGTATAAAATACGGGGGACCCCTACTCTTTTTGTCCCCCGTATTTTTTGCACCAGCATCAGGCGCAGAGCCCGGTGCTGGTTTTAAAAATACGGGGGATCCCATGTCAATTTTGTCCCCGCATTTTTAGAACCAGGACCAGCTCGAAGAGCCCGAGGCTGGTTATGCTTTGGAGGGGGGACCCCACGCCATTTTTTTTTCCGTTTTTTTCCCGTTTTTCCCCGTTTTTTTAAATCGCGGCAAAATCCGGCAAATCGGCCGTTTTTCGCCCGCGGGACTGTCGAATCCGTTTTTCATTGAATATGGTGAATTCCGGAAGCCACCTGCCGGAATTCACAAGTCGAATTGTGTCGAATTAAAAAACGGCGATAATTTGCCGCGATTCGCCGCTAATTGCATATACCCCTTATTCTTATCCTTAAGTTCTGCAATACCTCTGGTTCAAAGCTGCCCACCTTAGGGAATGGTTCCCTATCTTTGTCAGTCACACTTTCCCATTCAGACAAAAAGTCTTCAATACTTTTTCCTTTAAACTTCGCTGACCCCATGGGCCGCGGCTCTTCAACCTGAACCCTGGTTACAAAACGTCCCTTACTTGAGCAACTGGCTCCCATAATTGTGGGCCTTTTCCCACAAACACCAAAATACTCAATATAAGGTAACGGTGAAAGTTCTCCGGGCGCTCTTCACCCGCTCACCGCCCACGTTGGCCAGTACTACCATACACTGTCGATAGCGAAGGCAATGTACCCAACTTAGGGCCCTATGTGACCTATATTTACTGGAAGTTTTTTAGGAATAACTTACTCTTTCCAGTAAAGTATCGGCCGTTGGAGATTTTCCTGAGAGAGACCAGCGAAAACTCCCTATGCACTTTATTATACACAAATTACGCTTGTGTATGCTCTATACAGCGCTGATGATACCGCGATTTTACGCAAAAGCTCGTAAAAAGGATATCACGTTGCGCTATATATCGCACCCACAAACGCGCGGTCCAAACGCACAGCGTATAGGTTCTTGTTACTTATCTGCCGTACGACCACTGGAATCGAATCACAAGCTGCGAAACCTCAGCCGGAGCGTATAAAAAAAAACTACATGGGTCACACAGTTCATAATTCACAATTCCCTACCACGCTCCTGTGTAAGTCTGCTCACGACTTACGTATTAAACCTTATACTAACGTGAGTCAGCCGCCTCACGCCACCAAGCCTCCACTCACTTGATGTACCAAACGACGGGATCCCGCATTACGGGGTTCGAATTTCACTCACTCCTACGTTCGCTCACTCAGGTATACTTGTTTTTTTTCTGTACAGAAAATTAGGATTCATTCAAGTTGGCAGCTTTACCCCCAGAGGCAATTAAAAAAAATTATTTATACTAAATTTTGTTTTTATACTAAATTTCTTTAGAAACCGGGTAGTTTGGTGCTATTGTAGCGTGGCTACTGTCCCACCTTTAAACTAAACGAACTATTGTGTAATTTGTACTTAGCGACCATATTCTTACGCAATTTGCGTAAACACGCGACCGTGTTTACGCCGCGTGTGCAGTTCCGTACTTTGTCCGAGACACATGTACAAAACCGTACGTCCGCAATAGCACAAATCATACAATTTCTATAAATGTGAGCAATATTAACTATAATTGCTCACTTAACACAACACACATTCTTTCTGTATAAACCCTCTTTCTACTAGGCCAGAACTGCGTTTTGTGATTTTACTCTTACTTCCTTAAATACTTATTTTAGTTTTAACTATATAGTAACAAAAATATCTCCGGTTTCACACAGATCTATAATGACTCTAGCAATAATCAATAATTTAAATGATATGATTCAGATTGGATAGCCATCTTGCAGAACATGCACTGATATAAACACGCACATAATTATAATAATATTGTATATATGTATCATTCACTGGTCTCCTATGAAACTCATTTACCCATTTAGTGCTTCTAATTTGCATATCAATGCTGTGTGCTTTTGGCTGCCTGTAAACGTGGTTTTCACTGCTAAGAAAAAGCATTTACACAGGTTAATTTGCATTTCAATGGCTATCTTATAGTAAGCAGAGTTACCTAAATCCTAGAGGTAAAAGAAAAAAAAGAAAAAAAACTTTGTTTTTTTATCTGTGTGTACTTCTTACATCAAGTATTCATCTCACTATTAACTTTCACTAAGCCCAATTAAAACTATTTGTAATTGACTATGGCATGGGTTAAATAAATGCATTGGTAACTCATAAATTGTGTTTCATGTGACCAAGGAAAGCTGATTATTCTTGAGCAGACTGAAAATCATCCATTTAGAAAAATGACCTTCCCAAAATGGCCGCTGCTCCTCCCCCTTCCACATCCATGAGGGTTACACAAAATGGTGGATAGGCCATGTGGTTAGTCCAAAATGGAGGACAGACAATGCGGCTTCCTTTGTCACAAAGAAATCACACACCATGCAAGCACCTGCAGTTATTTTAGGCCTGAGTTAAAAATAAAAACTATATCAAAGCTATGCAGCAACTTTTAAATATACTTTTAAACCTACTTAAACAGATAAACAATCCAATCTGAATCAAACACAATATGACTTATTTGAACCTTGTTTTGCAACAATAAAAATACATTTTAGCATCTTAAATATTATGAGAAACGCATTGTCCCTTAAAATTTCATATCATTGGCTTACTGATACCATACCAATACACGTGGATGTTATTTTCATCAGCTTCTCAATGCGTCCATTGGAGCCGGTCAATTACAGCCGCGTTTGTAATGTACAGTGCATCATTAAGACCCTGATATCCCGGACGAGCCCCCATCTATGAATGCCAAATTGATTTCTCACAAATATTTAAAATGCCCGCTCTAATATATATTGTAAATGCCTGCACCTCTTACTACCATATACAATAAAAGTGCGCTATACATCGCAAAACACTGTATCCCATAAGAGAAAACAATACACCCACACATTATCTGAGTTCCAAAGCTCATTGATGTATATATTTGTTGTTAAAAGGGTATGCATTCAATATATATTACAAAGTACAGTATACCTATAGTTACATGGTTACAACTCACACAGTAAGCAGTTAGAACATAGTTACATAGAGTTACATGCAGTTACATACAATTACATTTACAATTACAGTTACATGCCAGCGATACAATACTATTATCCTTAGGTTATATAGATTCGTCTTTCCATATCACTCTCTCTCTCTGTAAATAAATACAGGAACTGATCTGCTAGCAAGTCCATCATCGTCTGAGACCACACAGCCACTCTGAGACCAAAAATGCAAGTGAGCTCCAGTGTAATCAATATGTTATCTAGTTTCTGGGGGAGGGGACTCATGAGTCACCAGTTTCTTTGCATATGCTGATCAGGTTCAGCCAGTGGCGGAACAAGCGAGCGGTGGGCCCAGGTGCGACAAAATGCTTTGCCCCCCCCCCCCCCCCCCCCCCCCACATATCCCCACACACACACATCCCATCCAAGTCCACCCCCTCACCCCTGGAGAGGATCTGGTGAGGGGGACCTGCTCAGGGCCAGAGAAATGGATACCTAGCAACAGTGCCATAACTAGACATTTTAGCACTGTGTGCAAGAAACGGCATCGGAGCCCCACCCCTGCATGCAAAACAGGGGCAGTGCGCGCCATAGGCGCGCGCAAAAATACATAGTGGCGTGGCTTTGTGGGGAAGGGGTGTGGCCACAAAATAATACCATTTCATAAAACGGTACACAGTAGTCTCCATTATTCAAATTACGTCGCACAGTAGCACCACTACACCAGGTAGAGACCCTTTTACACCTTACAGCGGACAGATTCCTCTTTTTACACATTACAGCAGACAGCGTGCACTTTTTACACATAACGGCAGACAGCGTGCCCTTTTTACACATAACGGCAGGCAGCGTCCCCTTTTTACACATTACGGCAGACAGCGTGCCCTTGTTACACATTACGGCAGACAGCGTCCCCATTTTTACACATTACGGCAGGCAGATTCCCCATTTTTACACATTGCGGCAGGCAGATTACCCCTTTGTACACATTGCGGCAGGCAGATTACCCCTTTGTACACATAGCGGCAGGCAGATTACCCCTTTTTACACATTGCGGCAGGCAGATTACCCCTTTTTACACATTGCGGCAGGCAGATTACCCCTTTTTACACATTGCGGCAGGCAGATTACCCCTTTGTACACATAGCGGCAGGCAGATTACCCCTTTGTACACATTGCGGCAGGCAGATTACCCCTTTGTACACATTGCGGCAGCCAGATTACCCCTTTGTACACATAGCGGCAGGCAGATTACCCCTTTTTACAAATTGCGGCAGGCTGATTCCCCCTTTTTACACATTACGTCAGGCAGTCCCCCCTTTTTATACATAGCGGCAGGCAGTCCACCATTTTTACACATTGCGGCAGGCTGATTCCCCTTTTTACACATTACGTCAGGCAGTCCCCCCTTTTTATACATAGCGGCAGGCAGTACCCCAATTTTACACATTGCGGCAGGCTGATTCCCCCTTTTTATACATAGCGGCAGGCAGTCCCCCATTTTTACACATTGCGGCAGGCTGATTCCCCCTTTTTATACATAGCGGCAGGCATTCCCCCCTTTTTACACATAGCGGCAGGCAGTCCCCCCTTTTTATACATAGCGGCAGGCAGTCCTCCATTTTTACACATTGCAGCAGGCAGGCCCAAGAAAGAAAGAAAGTAAAAAAATAAAGAAAGAAAAAGAGAAAAAGAAAGAAAGAAGAATTATACTTACCCTCTCCGCCGGCTCAGGCTCCTCGGTGCAGCTGCGTCAGACGACGATTCCCGGGCAGTAGAGAATGAGGAGGAGGGAGGTGGAGGAGGGAGCCGCAGCAGCGCTTTGTTACTGGTGGAGGCGCTGCTGCTGCTGCTGCTCCTCTGCTTCCCTATAGGCTGTTCTCGGAAGACAGCCTATAGGGAAGCAGAGGAGCAGCAGCAGCAGCGCCTCCACCAGTAACAAAGCGCTGCTGCGGCTCCCTCCTCCGGCTCCCTCCTCCTTCCCCTGTCCGTGCCGCTGCTCCTCTCCTCGCCGGGCGGCTGTGCGCTGCGGGCAGCGGTTTCCCGCAGCGCACAGCGGCATGTAATGAGTCAGTTTGACTCATTACATGCTTGGGCCCCTGGACAGAGGCGGGCCCCAGTGCAGTGCACTGCTTGCACTGCCGGTAGTTCCGCCTCTGGGTTCAGCCCTGAAGACTGCCAAAGGGCTGGCCTGAGTTCCCTGTTCACTGTATCATTCATTGTTCTAACAAAGTGATTTTAGCTTTTATGCATTCAATCATAACTATCCGCTGCAATGTCCTACAACTTAATAACAAGTATCAAATTAATCTACACACCAATCTGCTTGTTTTAAAAGTAAACATGACAGGTGTATCTGGTTCCGTTCAAATAATACACATTCATGACATTAATTCATTAGGTGATTTTAAATCACCATGATGTCTGCCGCTTGATATTATTATAATTATGTACTGTATGAAACAAGTGTCAAATCCATCTCTGTGGCATGTCCGTGTAAATGCGTGTGTTACCATATATTGCTGTGCTCGCTGCGCATATTTGCAAGTATAGCGACTTAAATGTGTGTAGTTTGTATGTTCTCTTTATGTAATATTTTTGACTTTGACAATATGGACAGATGAGATCACCCCTTGTTGTCAGATAAACCTGACGACAGCACCCCTAGAGACACACCAGCCCCTGGATGTACACACAGTATACTGGGCTTTTTTAACAATAGGGCAGACAGACCCCTGGATGTATGCATAGATGAGATCACCCCTTGTCAGATTCACCAGCACTTCTGGACTTTCAATGATTGAAGATCACCCCTTGTTGTCACTGGATGCAGCCAGCAGCCCCATGCCCACGCCCTACGGCTCACACCCCCAGCAATGAGATGGACACGTCTGTTTAGTGCACTCTTTACAGCGTAAAGATTGCGCCGATTACCGGGACCTTTATAGCATCCAAAACCCTGTGAGAATCCGACAGCGGGTTGCTTGTTTTGGGATCCGAATCTGGCAAGAACGCCTGAGCCGTACTCGGACCCAGAGCCGGATTAAGACCATGGGGGGTTCGGGGTACTGTAGACAGTGGGGCCCCTATTGAAGAGAGGGGTGGAGGGGTGGGAGGCACACCTATTGACGGGGCCTAATGCCCACCCTGCGCCCTTGGGCCGGGAGGGCTCGACTATAAATGGCCACGGGCCGAGATGGCCCGACTACATACCCACAGGCCGGGAGGGCCTGACTGTACCTACGGGCCTAGTGCCCGATCCCTGAAGATCTAGGGAGGAAAGGATGGGGGGGGGGGTGAGATCAGCCTCACCTGGTCCGGGTCATCTTCCATCAGGAGCACGGCGTCTTCCGGCCTCTTCAGCGGCCACCGGAGCTCTTCTCCCTCCGTCCGGCTCTTCACTGTTCTTCAGCGCGGCCTCCCTCTTCGGCTCCCGCCCGGTGTCTTCTGCGCTCTTCCACGCGGTCGTCTTCTTTGGCTCCCGCCTGGCGTCTGACTTCAGATGCCGGGGGCGGGGCCTATGATGTGGCGAGCACCGATTGGCTCGCCACGCCATCTCCTGATTGGCCGGAGCTCCGCGAGCCGTGATTGGCTCGCGGACGGCACCGGGTTTGAACTCCCGCCGCCAGTGCATCAGATTGGCTGCCAAAACAGCGCCAAGTTTGTAGCGCCGCCACCCGTCGCCTCTTCCAGTCTGGTGCAGGGAAACACCTGGTCCCTGCACCGGACACCCGCCGCTTGCTGACAGGTCACCGCTGTACTCTGCAGGGGACGCAGATCCCCTGCACCCTGCCGCTCTGATGTGCCCTGGAACACAGGGCACATCTCTACAGCACCACAGATTGGATCGGAAGAGAGATCCGATCTGTGGTGTGGCAGGGGGCCCTTTTGGAAAGGGGGGCCCGGGGGTACGTATCCCCGGGACCCTCCCCCCCCCCTTAATCCGACTCTGCTCGGACCAGGACTCATATCCCAAAGCGCAGGTGGGTCCGGTTTTCCGAGAACTGGACCTGCTCATCTCTAGTTTTAAAATTAGGGTTCTTGTGGCCAATAAGGAACCACTATGGAACAACTTATAAAAAACACAATACGTGAGCAAGCCCTGAAAAGTATTAGTTTCTTTTCATCAACAAGGGGCTCATTTACATTTGGATATAAGTAATTATTATGACACATCTCCCGGATGTACAGTAGCAGTACACGTCCACGTTTATAGGTGTTACTTTCACAATCTACCTGAAATGCTTTTTCAAAAGTAGGCAAGTACGGAATATATTCATGTCTTGTGGATCTTCCAAGTGGCTGCTGAACTGAACCTTTATTCTCTATAGATATCTACTGTGCAGAGGCGTAGCTAGGGTTTTTGGAGCCCAGGGCAAGATCAATAATGGCGCCCCCCCCCCCCCCCAATAAAAAAAAAACTACAAAAGGAAAGTATGTGCACACGCCACCGGTGTCACTGTATATAAAGATGTCAGGGTGTGTATGTATAGATGTAGGTGCAGTGGTCGAAGTAGAATTTTTGAAGGGGGAATTAAAAAGTGTAGATAGCAATTACGCGTACGCCGAAAGCGCGCGCGCTCCGGAAAAGGGGGCGTGGTCACTCAAAAGGGGCGTGTCCTTCAGTGTAGTAGGACCCCTTATACTATCTAGTACTGGTGCCCCTTTCACATTATAGCACACGGTATGAGCCGAAATTCACATTACCCCACACAGTATTAGCCGAAATTCACATTATAGCACACAGTATGAGCCGAAATTCACATTACCCCACATGGTATGAGCCGAAATTCACATTACAGCACACGGTATGAGCCGAAATTCACATTATAGCACACAGTATGAGCAAAATTCACATTATAGCACACAGTATGAGCCGAAATTCACATTACCCCACATGGTATGAGCCGAAATTCACATTACAGCACACGGTATAAGACGAAATTCACATTACCCCACACGGTATGAGCCGAAATTCACATTATAGCACACAGTATGAGCCGAAATTCACATTAAAGCACACAGTATGAGCCGAAATTGACATAATAGCACACGGTATGAGCCAAAATTCACATTATAGAGTGAGGGGATCATACCACCTTAATTAACAAGGCCTGTGGGGCACTGTGGTGAGAGGAGCCTACCCCCTTAATTAACTAATCCTGCGGGGCACTGTGGTGAGGGGAGCCTACCCCCTTAATTGACTAATTGCAGAGTTTAGCAGCGGAAGGGTTGCAGCGGTTTCTCACCCCAAGCTGCAGCGCTTCTGCCACCTTCGACACTCCACATCTTCGGCGCCACCCGGGATGCAGAGCACCGCACCAGGGAGGCACCCTTTTCAGTGTGGTCTGCTGCGCTCCGCAGGGGTTCTTCTCTCCAGCTGCAAGATCCCGATGTGCACCGTCCTCCCCGCTGTTACTGCCACGGTAAGCATTAGTATCCTTTACCGCAGAGGCCATTTATATGTATTAATCCTCGGGAACGGAGATGCCCTTCTCACCGTACAGCTGTGTGGCCGAGCCGGGTGGGGGGACAGCCAGCAGCAGCAGCAGCATGCTGGATATCAGCAGCCAAGGGTGCGGGCTGTACATACTTGAGGCAGCTGGATATTCAACAGTGCTGAGAACCTCCGGAGCCCGCACCCCCGGAGCTGCAGTACACTCGGCAGAGGACACCCGAACCCTGCATAGCCCAAAGCCGGAGATCGGCAGCATGTTGAACGCGGAAGCAGAAGCCGCTTGTTGCCGGTCAACATGCTGCCAATCTCCGGCTTTGGGCTCCGCATGTGCCTTACAGCCCGCACCCTCGGCTGCTGATATCTGGCATGCTGCCCCTGCTGCTGGCTTTCCACCCAGCTGGATGGTGAGTGAGAAGGGCATCTCAGTGCCCGTGGTTTAATACATATCCCTCTTTGGTAAATGGCCATTAGTACATCCCGCCCACACACACAGACTGCCCCACACCTTACTTAAACACACACACACACACACACACACACACACTGTAGATTACACACAAACAGACTGGCCACCCCCAAACCCCATAAACACCCACTCAGACTATACACCCATCCTCATACTTCCCCTCCCCCACACACACTGGACTGCAAAAATTGACACACACTCACACTGTCCCACGCACACATACAATTAACACACACGCACACTGTCCCGCACCCCCCCCCCCCCCCCTCCCGACAGGAAAGTTTAAACTGCTTTTAACTGTTTAGCCTGCTCAGTGCTCACTTGCACTTCCGAGGTCGCGCACGCGCAATGTAGACTTTGCGGGGGGGGGGGGGGGAGTAGGGGGAGGCTCCTGGCTGCTGCTGCCTGTACAGTGTGACAGGCACAGCAGCTGGGGAGACAGGAATCCGTGTCGTATGGGGCGAGCGGGCCGTGCAGGTGCCGGTGGCGCCCCCCTCTGCTGGGGCTGCCACGGCGCCCAGGGCTAGATTCGCCTCTGCTAGTGTGCTACCATGTTTCTCTGCTTACAGCTAGTATTGTGTCCTGTATGCAGTGTACTGTAGTGCAGTGCCTTCACTACAGGGTACTAGAGCTGCCTAGAGTAGGGATGGCTATCGATGGACAGGTAATAATCGTCTATGGGTAAAGGATATGGGGTGTGGGCCTACCTAGACCCAGGGGCCCTTTTGGTCTGCACACTCTGCACCCATAAATAGTGACCCATGTTTCTATATTTAGTATGGAGAAAATTTGCACATTCATTTGTTTGTGCACATTACTTCAGCCTCCGTAGGTTTCAGTGGGAGCTGCGCACAAACACTATTTATATATCGCTATGTCTGCCGGCACTGGAGATAGCAGAATAGGACAGTACTCTTCTTGCTTTCTCCTGGAGTGCATATGTTTAAAATGAATTTTTCCAGGTTCCTCAGACCCGTTCTGCTCGTGTAAGTTGGTGCTTGCACTCTGGGTCTAATTCAGTAAGGCCCACAGCCGTGTGGAAATCGCTATTGGCCGATTTCCGTATTACTGCACATGCATACACAGCGCTGCACGCGTGCACGAGGTCTTAAACTGCTATAGCAAGCGATCAAACTTTAAGAGCCGGGGGGGGGGGCGGTAATGTGGGGGTTATGCTGTAGTTGTGGGTGTCGACACACATTTGGGGGACAGTCGTGTCCGGACCATTTGCAGGAAGGGCCGCGGCAGCTGTGTGACATCACACGCAGCCGCTGCATCCCAAAAAATTGATGCCCTCTGACTGCCTTTGCAGCAAGGCTGATTAGGCAGGGGGCAATTTTAATCATGCAAGTGCATAGCTGTATAGTGATACACTCGTATGTTAGCGTGGGGGCAGGACCCTGCATGTGGAGCCGCCTTGCAATGTGCTGGGTGGCCCCCCTGCATGTTAAAGAAGCGAGTTGTAGCTTTGCGATTTTTCGCAAAACTACAACTCAAGCTGAATTAGGCTCCCTGTGCCCAAAAGTATATATTTTGCATTAACAACAGACAGCAAACTCAGGGCAGATTGCTCCACGCCGGAATATACTGTAGAGGAAAAACTATTGGTGAAAAATCACCTGTTTCTAGATATTTTTTACTAAGTAGATGCCTATGTCCTGGCCAATCAAGTCACAAGTTGCTCCCCTGGGACATTCACATACCAGCTTAAACAAATGTCAGCCAATATCAGTTTATAGCATCTGAAAATTAAACAGTGAAAAATGTCCACAAAATAACGAGATTTATGGTAAAAACTTACCATTGTTAAATCACTTTCTGCGAGGTACACTGGGCTGCACAAGGAATCACATCAGGGTGTAGAGTAGGATCTTGATCCGAGGGACCAACAGGCTCAAAGCTTTTGACTGATCCCAAGATGCACAACGCCGCCTCCTCTATAACCCCGCCTCCATGTCAGTGAGCTCAGTTTCGTTAACCAGCCCAATGCAGTAGCAGGTACCAGAGACGACAACCGATTGGACCCGTTCGGTTTCGGGACTAGAAACAGCAGTGAATAGAACCTCTTGCCCCTCTGAGCCAGAGGCACCTGTACCACCACTCCTGTGGACAGGAGGGAATGTACCACCAAGTGCAACGTGTTTGCTATTGCCGGATCCAGAGGCACATCTGTCAGGCAAAATCGATGAGGGGTACGATTCTTGAAGGGTATGGCGTAACCACGAGCATCGACTTCCCTCACCCAGGTATCCGAAGTGGTCTTTAACCATTCCTGGGTAAAGCCTAGAAGTCAGCCCCCCACCATGGGATCCCCCAGAGGGGGGCCCGCTGTTATGCACACCAGTGCCTGCAGGAATGTACTGGTGTCAGAACTGTTATGCACTCCAGTGCCTGCAGGAATGTACTGGTGTTTGAACTGTTATGCACACCAGTGCCTGCTGGAATGTACTGGTGTCTGAACGGATAGGTATGCAAAGCAAATGAACTCACAGACAGACACAGAAGGTGATAGGGTAACAAAATACACACAAAGTGAACAGAGAAGCCCAGAGGCTAAGGAACTGGGTGTCTCCCTAGTATTAGTAATGCTCAGATGGGAAAAGCAAGATGTTGTGTTTTAATACGTAGAGAACCCGAAATGCTGTTGCTAAGGGCAACAGCAAAACCCTAAAGGGTTACCAACGGGTGTGGTAGTAAACTCCTTGGTCAGAGATGGAATGATAGACACAAGGAGAGTCTCCACAATCCTAATTCTCACTTGCAGTGCACAGGTTCAGCTTACTGCCACTAAACTGACACCTGACACCTTGCACAGTGAGACAGGATTTAGGCAGGCAAGTCTTAGAATACAGCCGCAAACTTGCTAAGTTCACAGAGTAGTAAAAGAACCCCAGCAAGCTAAACGACTGACTCCAGTCTTACTGCTAGGTCTGGATTGGCAGAGTGTAGTACCAAATCCCCAGGCCTATTTGCAGTAAGCAACAACAAATACAAAGCTACACAGTACTGGCTAACTTTCAGGAACTGACTAACCAACAAAGATTCAGCAGCATCTGCTTAACCTGAGAAGAGGCCTTATAAAGCAGGTGCTGTCCACGCCCCACTCAGACCTCACAGACTGTGGGCACAAAAACCAGCACCGGATCCCCTGCCGTGCACAGAGCCTGTAACCACTGCACAGCAAAAGACCCGAACCGGAGTATCAGCTGCGCTCAGGTTACTCCGCTAGCACTTGTCTCCCGGTTGCCATGACGACGTGGCAGCACAGGGCAGGAGACCCTAACAGTACCCCCCCTCTGACGAGGGGTCAAAGAACCCCTACCACCGGGTTTATCGGGGAACTGCGAGAAGAAAGAGCGTATCAGTCTGGGGGCATGAAGATCACAACTGCGCACCCACGACTGCTCCTCCAGGCCATACCCCTTCCAGTGCACCAAAAATGACAGCCGACCCCGAACCATCTTGGAGTCAAGAATCCTTTCAACAACAAACTCCCTCTGGCCACGTATCAGAAGAGGGGAAGGTCTTCCACTGGAAGAAGGATTACTAATCGCCCGTTTTAAAAGGGAACAATGAAATGTTTTATTGATACCCAAAGAACGGGGCAGATCTAACTGAAATGCCACCGGATTGATAACCCTGGTGATCTTATAAGGGCCGATGAACCGGGGGCCTAACTTATGAGATGGCTGTCTCAACTTCAAATTCTTGGTAGACAACCAGACGAAGTCTCCTAATTTGAAGCTGCAGGGTCTTTTCCGCTTATCAAAAACCCTTTTGGTCACTAATGACACAGACACAAGGGCTTTCTTCACTTTCCGCCAAATACCTCTAAGGACCGAAACCACAGAGGAACCACCAGGCGTGGAGTCCAGGGGGTCAAAAGAATTGGCCTTAGGATGATGCCCATACACACAAAGGAAGGGAGAGATCCCTGTAGCAGAGTGAGCCGCGTTGTTATAGGCAAACTCCGCCATGGACAGATGAGCAACCCAGTCAGTCTGACACTTGGAGACATAACACCTGAGGAACTGCTCCAAGGACTGGTTCACCCTTTCAGTCTGCCCATTAGACTGCGGATGGTAGCCTGACGACAAGCTGACAGAAATCTGGAGATCGGAACAAAATGCCCTCCAGAATTTGGCCACAAACTGGGATCCGCGGTCAGAGACCACATCAAGTGGCAACCCGTGGAGACGCACAACATGCAGCATAAATAATTCAGACAGGCGTCTGGCCGATAGCAGCTCAACCAGTGGAACGAAGTGCGCCATCTTCGAAAACCTGTCAACGACAACCCAGATGGCTGTCATCCCCGAGGATTTGGGCAAGTCCACCACAAAATCCATTGAAATGTGGGTCCATGGCTTAGATGGGATAGAGAGTGGATGTAATGGGCCAACAGGAACCCCTCTAGGAGTCTTATTTCGGGCACAGATGTCACATGCCCGAACCCACTGATCCACATCCTTAGCCACCGAGGGCCACCACACTGCCCTAGATAGCAACTCCCGAGTTCTGGCAATACCCGGGTGACCTGCCGACTTCTTGGCATGGAATTCCAGGAACACTCGCTGTCTTAACCTAGGAGGCACAAACAAAAGACCTACCGGAAGGTCTGGAGGAGCCTGCTCCTGTGCTCTAAGGACTAATGATAAGAGGTCCTGGGTAATGCCCACTTTAATACATGATGGGGACACAATGGGCAACGGCTCCTCGGTGGTCTCCTGGATTGGAGCAAAACTCAGCGAGAGCGCATCAGCCTTGATGTTTTTTGACCCAGGGCGATATGTTATCAAAAAATTAAAGCGAGCAAAAAACAAAGCCCATCGTGCCTGCCTGGCATTGAGACGCTTCGCTGACTCTAAATATGCCAGATTCTTATGGTCGGTGAGAATTGAGACCACAAACTTAGCCCCCTCAAGCCAGTGTCTCCACTCCTCGAGTGCATCCTTAATAGCCAACAATTCCCAGTTAGCCACGTCATAATTCGTCTCGGCAGGCGAAAATTTACGGGAAAAGTAAGCACAGGGATGAAGGCGATTATCAGACACTCCCATCTGAGAAAGCACTGCCCCAATACCCATCTCAGAGGCATCCACCTCCACCACAAAAGGACGCTCTGGATCTGGGTGTCGCAGCACCTTGGCCGATACAAATGCCCTTTTGAGACGGGCAAAAGCCGCTTTAGCCTCACAAGACCAGTGAGCAACATCCGCCCCTTTCTTAGTGAGTGCCACCAAAGGCGCCACTATAGACGAAAATCCAGCGATAAATTGTCTATAAAAATTCGCAAAGCCCAGGAAACGCTGAAGCGCCTTCAAACTAGTGGGCTGCACCCAATCCAGGACTGCCTGTACCTTGGAACCCTCCATTTGGAAACCTTCTGGGGAGATAATATATCCTAGAAATGCGATTTGCTGAACTTCAAATTCGCACTTCTCCAGCTTCGCCCCAAGCCGGTGGTCTCTGAGTTTCTGGAGGACTAAGCGTACATGCTTCCGATGTTCCTCCAGGGAATGGGAGAAGATTAGGATGTCATCTAAGTATACAACTAAGAATCTATCCAAATATTCCTGAGCACATCATTCATGAAATCCTGGAAGACTGCCGGGGCATTACAGAGCCCAAAAGGCATCACCAAATATTCATAATGCCCTGAGTGGGTATTAAAGGCAGTCTTCCATTCATCCCCCTCTCTTATTCGGATTAGATTGTACGCACCGCGTAGGTCAATCTTAAAAAAAATGGTGGCAGTACGAAGCTGGTCAAACAAGACCGAAATGAGAGGCAGTGGGTATGAGTTTTTAATCGTGATACGGTTCAATTCCCTGAAGTCGATGCAGGGTCGCAACGAACCGTCCTTTTTACCCACGAAGAAGAACCCCGACCCAACTGGAGACTGTGAAGGTCTGATAAATCCCTTAGCCAAGTTCTCCTGAATGTACTCTGCCATAGCCTGAGTCTCAGGACGTGACAGGGAGTACAACCTGCTCTTGGGAAGCTTAGCATTTGGCAACAAATCAATGGCACAGTCATAGGGGCGATGGGGAGGTAGTACCTCTGCAACTTTTCTGGAGAACACGTCCGCAAAATCTGCATAACACCCTGGCAATCCTGGCAAACTTAGCTGCGAGAGCCTGACTGGAAGGCTCAAGCAACTCCTGAAACAATCAGTACCCCAACTAAGAATCTCCCCAGAGACCCAGTCAAATTGAGGATTGTGGGCCCTTAACCAGGGTAACCCCAACACCAATGGGGCAAAAGTACAGACAGTCACATAAAAGGACAATTTTTCAGAGTGTGTGGCTCCAATAAACAAAGAAATCTGGCTAGTGCAAGAGGTAATTTTACCTTGGGATAATGGTTCCCCGTTTAACCCACAAATCTCAATTTCCGATGCCAAGGGTACTAAGGGAACAGAGTGTTTCAGGGCGAATTGGCGGTCCATAAAAACCCCGTCGGCCCCACTGTCCACAAAGGCCTCAGTCTTGACAGTTTGACCGAGGATCTTCAAGGTCACCGGAATGATAAAAGTCTTCTTGGGAAATTCTGACTTCTGGCCTGACAGGATATTTCCCATCACCCTCAGGCCCTGAAGTTTTCCGGCTTTTCTGGGCATGATACTACCACATGACCTTTATTCCCACAGTACAAACACAACCCCTGCTGTCTCCTCTGCGTCTTCTCACGCGAGGAGAGGCAGGTAGCCCCAATCTGCATAGGCTCCTCGGAAAATTCCTCAGAGTCTGAGGTTCCCTTGGGAAAGAAGGAAACCTCAGTCTCCCTTTCAAGCCTACGCTCTCTCAGCCGTCTATCCACCCGGATGGATAACTGCATGAGCTGATCCAAGCTATCAGGCAAGGGATATTGTACCAGTTGGTCCTTTATCTGGTTAGAAAGACCTCTTCGGTACTGGTGTCTCAGGGCTGGGTCATTCCACTGGGTATCATGGGCCAACCTCCGAAACTCCGTACAGTAAACCTCAACTGGCCTTCGCCCTTGCTTAAGGATCGAAATCTGAGCCTCGGCTGAGGCCGTCTTGTCAGGGTCATCATACAACATGCCCAGTGCCGTAAAAAAAAGCATCAACACTTTTAAGCGACGGACAGTCAGGCTGCAACCCATATGCCCAGACCTGTGGGTCTCCTTGTAGCAAGGAAATCACTATGCCCACCCGCTGAATCTCCGACCCAGAAGACTGAGGCCTAAGCCGGAAGTATAGCTTGCAGCTCTCCTTGAAACAAAAGAACTGCAAGGGATCTCCAGAAAAACGATCCGGGAGATTTACTTTCGGCTCCTTAACCCCTGAAGGTGCTGCTGCTGCGGGAGCTCCGCTAGCGGCCTGGGAGGTGTGCATTTTAATGGACAAATCATTAAATTGTCGAGTCAGGACCTGCACCTGATCGACCACCTGTTGCAACGTATTTTGAGGGGTATGCTCCATATTCCCACAAAATTTCAACAGGAGTATTAGGCTGCTGAATATGTTATGCACACCAGTGCCTGCAGGAATGTACTGGTGTCAGAACTGTTATGCACTCCAGTGCCTGCAGGAATGTACTGGTGTTTGAACTGTTATGCACACCAGTGCCTGCAGGAATGTACTGGTGTCTGAACGGATAGGTATGCAAAGCAAATGAACTCACAGACAGACACAGAAGGTGATAGGGTAACAAAATACACACAAAGTGAACAGAGAAGCCCAGAGGCTAAGGAACTGGGTGTCTCCCTAGTATTAGTAATGCTCAGATGGGAAAAGCAAGATGTTGTGTTTTAATACGTAGAGAACCCGAAATGCTGTTGCTAAGGGCAACAGCAAAACCCTAAAGGGTTACCAACGGGTGTGGCAGTAAACTCCTTGGTCAGAGATGGAATGATAGACACAAGGAGAGTCTCCACAATCCTAATTCTCACTTGCAGTGCACAGGTTCAGCTTACTGCCACTAAACTGACACATGACACCTTGCACAGTGAGACAGGATTTAGGCAGGCAAGTCTTAGAATACAGCCGCAAACTTGCTAAGTTCACAGAGTAGTAAAAGAACCCCAGCAAGCTAAACGACTGACTCCAGTCTTACTGCTAGGTCTGGATTGGCAGAGTGTAGTACCAAATCCCCAGGCCTATTTGCAGTAAGCAACAACACATACAAAGCTACAGAGTACTGGCTAACTTTCAGGAACTGACTAACCAACAAAGATTCAGCAGCATCTGCTTAACCTGAGAAGAGGCCTTATAAAGTAGGTGCTGTCCACGCCCCACTCAGACCTCACAGACTGTGGGCACAAAAACCAGCACCGGATCCCCTGCCGTGCACAGAGCCTGTAACCACTGCACAGCAAAAGACCCGAACCGGAGTATCAGCTGCGCTCAGGTTACTCCGCTAGCACTTGTCTCCCGGTTGCCATGACGACGTGGCAGCACAGGGCAGGAGACCCTAACACCCGCCCGGTCATGCGGCTGGCTTGTCAGTTTTGGAAGCTGGCTGACGGGCGGCCCAGGCACGCTTCGGTCTGGGCTTGGCAGGCCTGGAAGCACGAGCCTGCTTTGGGTACGCCTGACCTTTTGCTTTACCTGGAGTACGAAAGGGCCGAGGGAAAGAACTTTTATCCTTCTGTGCGGAAGGAGCCGTACTAGGTAGGCAGGCCGTTTTAGCCGTAGCCAGATCGGCCACAATCTTATTGAGGTCTTCTCCAAAGAGAATGTCTCTCTCAAAAGGAAGCACCTCCAGGGTTTTCTTGGAATCCAAATCCACCGACCAGGATCTCAACCAAAGGATACGTCTGGCCAAAACGGATGCAGTAGCAGCCTTGGCCGCGAGCACCCCGGCATCGGAGGCCGCCTCCTTAAGATACAGAGAAGCTGTGGCAATATACGAGAGACATTGTCGTGCATGCTCAGATGCATCGGAAGGCAGTTCCACTTCGAGCTCCTGAGCCCACGCCACAACAGCTTCAGCAGCCCAAGTTGCTGCAATAGTTGGCCTTTGCACAGCCCCTGAAAGGGTATAAATCGCTTTTAAACAGCCCTCCACACGACGAGCCATTGGTTCCTTCAGAGAGGTGACGGTAGTTACTGGCAGAGCAGAGGAAATAACCATGCGCGCCACATGAGAATCTACAGGCGGAGGGGTTTCCCAATTTTTACACGCCTCCACAGAGAGAGGATAGCGAGCCAACAGTCTCTTATTCGGTGTAAATTTTGTTCCCATTTTTCTCAGGATTCCTGACGTATGTCAACCAGGTGTTTAGAGTAGGGTTAAACTTGTTTAACCACCTTCTTACGCCTAAACCTATCCAGTTTCTTGGAGACAGTTTCAAGCTCAAAATGGTCGGACACTTGAAGAATGAGCCGTATCGCCTCAATCAAATCCGAGACATGCACGGATGGCTTCCCCTCCCCATCTGAAACATCAGCGTCAGTGTCAGAGGGGTCAGTATAAGCACCGTCCTCCTCAGAGGACGTGTCGGTCAAAGCCGTGGGTTGGGAGGAGTTAATCGCCCTTTTAGAAGACGACTTAGTCCTATGCGGGCGAGAGTGACCCTTAGATTTAGACATGGATCAGTTCAAATGCTGTAACTGAGTGGAAAGCTGATCCGCCCATGGCGGGTTCACAGTGGGGACCATAAACTGTGATAGTGGCACAGGTGGTCCCACACGCATCAATTTAGTCACAACCGTGTAAAACAATGTGGAGAATGTAGCCCAAGGTGGGTCTTGTGATGCCCCAAGCGCTAACGACCCACAGGGGGGTAAGGAACCCCCTGAACCTGAACTCTCAGCTGCTAAATTATCCTCCATGATGTCCGCGGTCTCACAACCACACAGTGTTGGAGAGACCCCAACGTCGTTGCCACGTGTAGCAGATATAACTATGGGGGTCATTCCTAGTTGATCGTAGCTGTGCTAAATTTAGCACAGCTACGATCATGAACTCAGACATGCGGGGGGACGCCCAGCACAGGGCTAGTCCGCACCGTATGTCAGTGCCGGCCAGGGGCGGATTGGGATCGAACACCAGCCCCGGAAATTTATGGAAGTAGCCCTAATGGGGGCGGGGTCTGTTGAGGGGGAGGGGCCTGTCAAGGGGCGGGTCACTCCTCAGAGGTCCTGATTCTGAGATAGACACAGGTGGGACCTTCTTTGCTTTACATTATGCTTATGTTTACCTGCGACTTTATGCATATGCTGCTACAATGCCCTTCCCTGATATATATATATATATATATATATATATCTGTACGTCTGAATATAAAAGGACTGATATGCCCACTTTCAGTGTCTACTGACACTGCTGTCATGTCTTTAATCTACTTCTGATTTTATTGACTTTTCTCTGACGTCCTAGTGGATGCTGGGAACTCCGTAAGGTCCATGGGGAATAGACGGGCTCCGCAGGAGACTGGGCACTCTAAAAGAAAGATTAGGTACTATCTGGTGTGCACTGGCTCCTCCCTCTATGCCCCTCCTCCAGACCTCAGTTAGAATCTGTGCCCGGCCAGAGCTGTGTGCTCCTTGTGGGCTCTCCTGAGCTTGCTAGAAAGAAAGTATTTGTTAGGTTTTTTATTTTCAGTGAGATCTGCTGGCAACAGACTCACTGCTACGTGGGACTGAGGGGAGAGAAGCAAACCTACCTGCGTGCAGCTAGCTTGTGCTTCTTAGGCTACTGGACACCATTAGCTCCAGAGGGTTCGAACACAGGGCCTGACCTCGATCGTCCGTTCCCGGAGCCGCGCCGCCGTCCCCCTTGCAGAGCCAGAAGACAGAAGAAGGAGATGAAATTGGCGGCAGAAGACTCCAGTCTTCATTAAGGTAGCGCACAGCACTGCAGCTGTGCGCCATTGCTTCCACTGCACACCACACACTCCGGTCACTGTAGGGTGCAGGGCGCTGGGGGGGGGGGGGGGGGCGCCCTGGGCATAAATTATATTACCTGTTGGCTAAATATACACATAATACAGTCAGTTAACTGTATATGTGTAAAAAACCCCGCCATTAAGTTAAAGAAAACGCGGGACAGAAGCCCGCCGCTGAGGGGGTGGGGCCTTCTTCCTCAGCACACCAGCGCCATTTTCCCTTCACAGCTCCGCTGGAAGCACGCTCCCCAGGCTCTCCCCTGCAGTATCCAGGTACAAGACGGATTAAAAAGAGAGGGGGGGCACATAAATTTAGGCGCAAATCGATACAAACAAGCAGCTATTGGGAAAATCACTTATTACCAGTGTAAATCCCTGTGTTATATAGCGCTGTGGTGTGTGCTGGCATACTCTCTCTCTCTGTCTCCCCAAAGGACTTTGTGGGGTCCTGTCCTCAGTCTGAGCATTCCCTGTGTGTGTGCGGTGTGTCGGTACGGCTGTGTCGACATGTTTGATGAGGAGGGTTACGTGGAGGCGGAGCAGGGGCAGATACATGTGGTGTCGCCCCCGACGGGGCCGACACCTGATTGGATGGATATGTGGAAGGTTTTAACCAACAGTGTCAACTCCTTACATAAAAGGTTCGATGACGCAGCAGCCTCGGGACAGCCGGGGTCTCAGCCCGCACCTGCCCAGGCGACTCAGAAGCCGTCAGGGGCTCATAAACGCCTGCTAGCTCTGATGGTAGACACAGATGTCGACACGGAGTCTGACTCCAGTGTAGATGAGGATGAGACAAATGTACAGTCTACAAAAGCCATCCGATGCATGATCACTGCAATGAAAGATGTATTGCACATTTCTGATATTAACCCGGTTACCACCAAAAGGGGTATTATGTTTGGGGAGAAAAAGCAGCCAGTGACTTTTCCCCCATCTGATGAATTAAATGATTTGTGTGAAATAGCGTGGAGTTCCCCTGATAAGAAACTAGTGATTTCTAAGAGGTTACTGATGGCGTACCCTTTCCCGCCAACGGATAGGTTACGTTGGGAAACATCTCCTAGGGTGGACAAGGCGCTAACACGCTTATCTAAAAGGGTGGCACTGCCGTCTCAGGATACGGCCGCCCTAAAGGATCCTGCGGATAGAAAGCAGGAAGCTATCCTTAAGTCTGTGTATACACACTCTGGTACTCTACTGAGACCTGCTATTGTTTCAGCCTGGATGTGTAGTGCTGCAGCAGCATGGACTGATACCCTGTCAGACAACATTGATTCCCTCGACAGGGATACTATTTTGCTAACCATAGAACATATAAAAGACGTCGTCTTATATATGCGGAATGCACAGAGGGACATTTGCCTTCTGGCATCTAGAATTAATGCAATGTCCATTTCTGCCAGGAGAGTATTATGGACTCGGCAGTGGACAGGTGATGCTGATTCTAAAAAACACATGGAGGTTTTGCCTTATAAGGGTGAGGAACTATTTGGGGACGGTCTTTCGGACCTCGTATCCACAGCAACAGCTGGGAAGTCGACTTTTTTTACCTCAGGTTCCCTCACAGCCTAAGAAAGCACCGTATTATCAAATGCAGTCCTTTCGGCCTCAGAAAGGCAAGCGGGTCAGAGGAGCATCCTTTCTGGCCAGAGGCAGGGGTAGAGGAAAGAAGCTGCACCAGGCAGCCAGTTCCCAGGAACAAAAATCCTCCCCTGCTTCCACTAAGTCCACTGCATGACGTTGGGGCTCCACAGGTGGAGCCAGGTGCGGTGGGGGCGCGTCTCCGAAACTTCAGCTACCAGTGGGTTTGCTCACAAGTGGATCTATGGGCTGTACAAATTGTATCTCAGAGATACAAGCTGGAGTTCGAGGCGACTCCCCCTCGCCGTTACCTCAAATCAGCCTTGCCAGCTGCTCCCAGGGAAAGGGAGGTAGTACTGGCGGCAATTCACAAGCTGTACCTCCAGCAGGTGATAATCAAGGTCCCCCTCCTTCAACAGGGCAGGGGTTACTATTCCACAATGTTTGTGGTACCGAAACCGGACGGTTCGGTGAGACCCATCCTGAATTTAAAATCCTTGAACACTTATATAAAGAAGATCAAGTTCAAAATGGAATCGATCAGGGCGGTTATTGCAAGCCTGGAAGAGGGGGATTTTATGGTGTCGCTGGACATCAAGGATGCTTACTTGCATGTCCCCATTTTCCCACCTCACCAGCAGTACCTCAGGTTTGTGGTACAGAACTGTCATTACCAATTCCAGACGTTGCCGTTTGGTCTCTCCACGGCTCCGAGAATATTTACCAAGGTAATGGCCGAAATGATGATACTCCTTCGAAGAAAGGGAGTCATAATTATCCCGTACTTGGACGATCTCCTCATAAAGGCGAGGTCCAAAGAGCAGTTGTTGGTCAGCATAGCACTCTCTCAGGAAGTGTTGCAACAGCACAGCTGGATTCTGAATATCCCAAAGTCGCAGCTGATCCCTACGACGCGTCTGCTTTTCCTGGGAATGATTCTGGACACAGAACAGAAGAAGGTGTTTCTCCCGGAGGAGAAGGCCCAGGAATTGTCATCTCTGGTCAGGGACCTCCTGAAGCCAAAACAGGTGTCGGTGGATCACTGCACGCGAGTCCTGGGAAAGATGGTGGCTTCTTACGAAGCAATTCCCTTCGGCAGGTTCCATGCAAGGATCTTTCAGTGGGATCTGTTGGACAAATGGTCCGGATCGCATCTTCAGATGCATCGGTTGATCACCCTGTCCCCAAGGGCCAGGGTGTCTCTGCTGTGGTGGCTGCAGAGTGCTCATCTTCTCGAGGGACGCAGGTTCGGCATACAGGACTGGATCCTGGTGACCACGGATGCAAGCCTCCGAGGATGGGGGGCAGTCACTCAGGGAAGAAACTTCCAAGGACAGTGGTCAAGTCTGCAGACTTCTCTACACATAAATATTTTGGAACTAAGGGCCATCTACAACGCCCTGAGTCAAGCAGAGCCCCTGCTTCAAAACCAATCTGTACTGATTCAGTCAGACAACATCACGGCGGTCGCCCATGTAAACCGCCAGGGCGGCACAAGAAGCAGGATGGCAATGGCAGAAGCCACAGGATTCTTCGATGGGCGGAGAATCACGTGCTAGCACTGTCAGCAGTGTTCATTCCGGGAGTGGACAACTGGGAAGCAGACTTCCTCAGCAGGCACGACCTCCACCCGGGAGAGTGGGGACTTCATCAAGAAGTCTTCACACAGATTGTAAATCGTTGGGAACTGCCACAGGTGGACATGATGGCGTCCCGCCTCAACAAAAAGCTAAAAAAATATTGCGCCAGGTCACGGGACCCTCAGGCGATAGCTGTGGATGCACTAGTGACACCGTGGGTGTACCAGTCGGTTTATGTGTTCCCTCCTCTTCCTCTCATACCCAAGGTACTGAGGATAGTAAGAAAGAGAGGAGTAAGAACTATACTCATCGTTCCGGATTGGCCAAGAAGAACTTGGTACCCAGAACTACAAGAAATGATCTCAGAGGACCCATGGCCTCTGCCTCTCAGACAGGACCTGTTACAGCAGGGGCCCTGTCTGTTCCAAGACTTACCGCGGCTGCGTTTGACGGCATGGCGGTTGAACGCCGGATCCTAGCGGAAAAGGGCATTCCGGATGAAGTTATTCCTACGCTGATAAAGGCTAGGAAAGACGTGACAGCAAAACATTATCACCGTATATGGCAAAAATATGTTGCTTGGTGTGAGGCCAGGAAGGCCCCTACAGAGGAATTCCAGCTGGGTCGATTCCTGCACTTCCTACAGTCGGGAGTGACTATGGGCCTAAAATTAGGATCCATAAAGGTCCAGATTTCGGCCCTATCTATTTTCTTTCAAAAAGAACTGGCTTCACTGCCTGAAGTTCAGACGTTTGTTAAGGGAGTGCTGCATATTCAGCCCCCTTTTGTGCCCCCAGTGGCACCTTGGGATCTTAACGTTGTGTTGGATTTCCTGAAATCACTTCTGGTTTGAGCCACTTAAGACCGTGGAGCTAAAGTATCTCACGTGGAAGGTGGTCATGCTGTTGGCCTTGGCTTCAGCTAGGCGTGTGTCAGAATTGGCGGCTTTGTCATGTAAAAGCCCGTATCTGATCTTCCATATGGACAGGGCAGAATTGAGGACTCGTCCCCAATTTCTCCCAAAGGTGGTATCAGCGTTTCATTTGAACCAACCTATCGTGGTGCCTGCGGCTACTCAGGACTTGGAGGCTTCCAAGTTGCTGGACGTTGTCAGGGCTTTGAAAATCTATGTAGCCAGGACGGCTGGAGTCAGGAAAACTGACTCGCTGTTTATCCTGCATGCACCCAACAAACTGGGTGCTCCTGCTTCAAAGCAAACTATTGCGCGCTGGATCTGTAACACGATTCAGCAAGCTCATTCTGCGGCAGGGTTACCGCATCCTAAATCAGTAAAAGCCCATTCCACAAGGAAGGTGGGCTCTTCTTGGGCGGCTGCCCGAGGGTTCTCGGCTTTACAGCTTTGCCGAGCTGCTACTTGGTCGGGTTCAAACACATTTGCTAAGTTCTACAAGTTTGATACCCTGGCTGAGGAGGACCTTGCCTTTGCTCATTCGGTGCTGCAGAGTCATCCGCACTCTCCCGCCTGTTTGGGAGCTTTGGTATAATCCCCATGGTCCTTACGGAGTTCCCAGCATCCACTAGGACGTCAGAGAAAATAAGAATTTACTCACCGGTAATTCTATTTCTCGTAGTCCGTAGTGGATGCTGGGCGCCCGTCCCAAGTGCGGACTCTCTGCAATACATGTATATAGTTATTGCTTAACTAAAGGGTTATTGTTATGAGCCATCTGTTACTGAGGCTCAGTTGTTGTTCATACTGTTAACTGGGTATGGTTATCACAAGTTGTACAGTGTGATTGGTGTGGCTGGTATGAGTCTTACCCTGGATTCCAAATCCTTTCCTTTTTGTGTCAGCTCTTCCGGGCACAGTTTCCTTAACTGAGCTCTGGAGGAGGGGCATAGAGGGAAGAGCCAGTGCACACCAGATAGTACCTAATCTTTCTTTTAGAGTGCCCAGTCTCCTGCGGAGCCCGTCTATTCCACATGGTCCTTAAGGAGTTCCCAGCATCCACTACGGACTACGAGAAATAGAATTACCGGTGAGTAAATTCTTATTTTCATTGTACAAACCCTTTTTTTTAACCTTATATGTTTCAAAGTACAGGGAGGGGGAGCACACACTACATACAGCACAGTACAGGGAGGGGGAGCACACACTACATACAGCACAATACAGGGAGGGGGAGCACACACTACATACAGCACAGTACAAGGAGGGGGAGCACACACTACATACAGCACAGTACAGGGAGGGGGAGCGCACACTACATACAGCACAGTACAGGGAGGGAGCACAAACTGCATACAGCACAGTACAAGGAGGGGGAGCACACACTACATAGAGCACAGTACAGGGAGGGAGCACACACTACATACAGCACAGTACAGGGAGGGAGCACACACTACATACAGCACGGTACAGGGAGGGGGAGCACACACTACATACAGCACAGTACAGGGAGGGAGCACACACTGCATACAGCACAGTATGGGGAGGGAGCACACACTACATACAGCACAGTACAGAGAGGGAGCACACACTACATACAGCATAGTACAGGGAGGGGGAGCACACACTACATACAGCACAGTACAGGGAGGGAGCACACACTACATACAGTACAGTGCAGGGAGGGAGCACACACTACATACAGCACAGTACAGGGAGGGGGAGCACACACTACATAGAGCACAGTACAGGGAGGGAGCACACACTACATTCAGCACAGTACGGGGAGGGAGCACACACTACATAGAGCACAGTACAGGGAGGGAGCACACACTGCATACAGCACAGTACAGGGAGGGGGAGCACACACTACATACAGGACAGTACAGGGAGGGGGAGCACACACTACATACAGCACAGTACAGGGAGGGAGCACACACAACATACAGCACAGTACAGGGAGGGGGAGCACACACTACATAGAGCACAGTACAGGGAGGAAGCACAAACTGCATACAGCACAGTACAAGAAGGGAGAGCACACACTACATACAGCATAGTACAGGGAGGGAACACACACTACATACAGCACAGTACTGGGAGGGGGAGCACACACTACATACAGCACAATACAGGGAGGGGGAGCGCACACTACATACAGCACAGTACAGGGAGGGAGCACACACTACATACAGCATAGTACAGGGAGGGAGCACACACTACATACAGCACAGTACTGGGAGGGGGAGCACACACTACATACAGCACAGTACAGGGAGGGAGCACACACTACATACAGCACAGTACAGGGAGGGGGAGCACACACTACATACAGCACAATACAGAGAGGGGGAGCACACACTACATACAGCACAGTACAGGGAGGGAGCACACACTGCATACAGCACAGTACAGGGAGGGGGAGCACACACTGCATACAGCACAGTACAGGGAGGGGGAGCACACACTGCATACAGCACAGTACAGGGAGGGAGCACACACTCCATACAGCACAGTACAGGGAGGGAGCACACCCTACATACAGCACAGTACTGGGAGGGGGAGCACACACTACATACAGCACAATACAGGGAGGGGGAGCACACACTACATACAGCACAGTACAGGGAGGGAGCACACACTGCATACAGCACAGTAAAGGGAGGGGGAGCACACACTACATACAGCACAGTACAGGAAGGGAGAACACACTACATACAGCACAGTACAGGGAGGGAGCACACACTGCATACAGCACAATACAGGGAGGGGGAGCACACACTACATACAGCACAGTACAGGGAGGGGGAGCACACACTGCATACAGCACAGTACAGGGAGGGGGAGCACACACTACATACAGCACAGTACAGGGAGTGAGCACACACTACATACAGCACAGTAGAGGGATGGGGAGCATACACTACATACAGCACAGTACAGGGAGGGAGCACACACTACATACAGCACAGTACAGGGAGTGAGCACACACTACATACAGCACAGTACAGGGAGGGAGCACACACTACATACAGCACAGTACAGGGAGGGGGAGCACACACTACATACAGCACAGTACAGGGAGGGAGCACACACTACATACAGCACAGTACAGGGAGGGAGCACACATTACATACAGCACTGTTCAAGGAGGGGGAGCATACACTACATACAGCACAGTACAGGGAGTGAGCACACACTACATACAGCACAGTACAGGGAGGGAGCACACACTACATACAGTACAGGGAGGGAGCACACATTACATACAGCACTGTACAAAGAGGGGGAGCATACACTACATACAGCACAGTACAGGGAGGGAGCACACACTACATACAGGCAGGGCCGGTGCTTCCATTAGGCAGCTGCCTATGGGCGGCGAGACTTGAGGGGCGGCCCGATTCTCCCCTCTCCATACGAGGAGGTCAGTGCTAAACCACTCCCAAAGCTCGCTCAAGGGCTGTTAAATAGGAGCGGCAGAAAGGTAAGGGCAGAGTACGCCAACCGCTGCTGACTGTTACCTATGACTGCAGCTGACAGACAGCTGCCAGCAGCACCTTGGTGAGGGTCCAGCGCCACTGACTCACCGGCCGCCCACTGTGACGCTTTGTGCTCCAGGGTGCCCCGCGCTGACTCGGCGCTGCTTCATTGCTGTTCTGCGGCTGCCAGCAGTCTTAACCCTCCCAATCCTGTGTTGAGTCCCGGGCCCGGCCAAACAGGGGCCCGAATGACAGCTGTGTTTAACTGTGGATTAGTTCTGGGTCGCCAGCCTGCTGTAGCTGGTACACCTGCCGGCAGCCGCAACCATAGAGAGACACTTAAGAGCCGGCGGCATTTCGGATTCCTCCTAGTAAGGGGTGCAGGGTGGGCTGTTCCACTCTTCTGAATAACTCTGCCCCCTCATGCTACAGCTCCTCCTCCCCAGCAAGTACTTCCCCCTGTGCTGGAGTCTCTGATGGCGGCTGCTGGGTGCTTGCTTTCCTGTGTCCAGGGCAGTGAGTTGGACTGGGGTAAGTTTTATTATTCCCCAAAGGGAATCACACATTTTAGGCTCCGCTCCGTTTCCACGAGGGGGCGGGGCTTAGTGGGCCGCGATCGCTCGGATTGGGGGGTTACTGGAGACACTACTACCAAACTGCCTCACTAAATACACTGGCAGCGTGCAGCTTGTCTGTGGGTCCAAGTGAAGATGTGCCCATCATATCAGTGAGGTGGGAGGAGCCACACAATCCATGCAGCAGAGTCTAGCAAGCAGCAGCACTATACAGGAGGAGGAAGAGGGAACTAGCCCAGGTGCCGTTCCAGGTCTGGATTTAAATACTTTACTTGGCTCTGCTCCAGACATGAAACTTTACCTGCTACTCCCCCATCCCCATCACTCTGTCTAAGCTCTCCCAACCATACCTGCATTGCAACCATGTGTGAGACATAGCTCATTTTATGGCAGGGTGTGTAGTGCAATGTACATCTTTTCCATGTTTTCTAGCATCCCTGATGTTGTAAACATGGGGAGGTTGTATTTATCTCCACTTTCTCAGGCTGTGGGTCATGTCACATACATGGCAGCAGCACTAGCACAGCCCTCGTCCTGATAGGAGTTTTGCACCGCAATCAATAGGGTGGTACTGCTGGGATGCGGTTAATATCCTGGCTGTCGCGATCCCGGCTGCTGAAATACCAACGCCGGTATCCCGACACCGATCAAAATCCCAACATCGGAATTCCAACAGGGTCAGGATACCAATGCCTAAACTTCAACAGCCAGGATCCCGACCGCTGTAAGTATAGCCGCCGGAGCTCTCGTTAGTGCCGGGGGGGTTTAGGTTTAGCCAACATCGGAGGGGTGAGGGTTAGGCTGCAGGGGTGGGTGGGAAGTTAAGGGTTAGGCTGTGGCCAGGGGGGTTAGAGTCAGGCACCACTGTGGGGAGGTAAGGTTTAGGAACTAAGGGGGGAGGGTTAGGTTTAGGCTGCGGGGATAGGGGGGGCTAGGTTTAGGCACCAGCAGGGGGAGGTTAGGGTTAGGCTGCGGGTACGGAGGGTTAGGGGACAGGGGTTAGATCACTAAAATCACCCCTGTCGGGATTTCACAAATCAGAATGCTGGCGTCTGTATTTTTTTTACAGTCGCGTCCCGTCTGGCGGTCATTCATTCCGCACCCGTACTGCTATTAGAAACCACAGGCAGCAGCTACATAAGAGAATATTTATGTTTCTGTCTAATATGTTACTGTGTATTTCTGACTTTTATAAACCCTATGTTGTAGAGGACTGTGTAATGGCCCTGATTCCGAGTTGATCGCTCGCTAGCTGCTTTTAGCAGCAATGCAAACGCTAAGCCGCCGCCCTCTGGGAGTGTATCTTAGCTTAGCAAAAGTACGACCGAAAACATCGCAGTGCGGCATCAAAAGACTGTGCAGTTTCTGAGTACCTCCAGACCTACTCCTTCCTTGCGATCACTTCAGACCATTCAGTTCCTGATTTGACGTCACAAACACGCCCAGCGTTCTCCCAGCCACGCCTGCGTTTGTATCTGACACGCCTGCGTTTTTTCTCACACTCCCTGAAAACGACCAGTTACCTCCCAGAAACGCCCCTTTCCTGTCAATCACTCTGCGGCGTGTAGTGTGATTGAAAAGCGTCGTTCGAGCTTGTGTGAAAGTACAATGGATGATGTGAAAGTCCGCCGCACGTGCGCATTGCGAACCATGCGCAGAAATGCAGTTTTTTCACTTAATAGCAGAAATGCGTCCGAAATCTGCTAGCGAACAACTCGGAATGAGGGCCAATGTTTGGTGTGAATTTGGAATGTGAAACGACGGGAAGTGGTGATGTTATGTCATGTGTGTGAATGGTAATCTTTAATTCATTATACTGGATTTTGCACTGTAAATGATAGTGCATTTTATTAAAATCAGTGGAGTCACGGTGCTCACTGTCGGGTTGGTCACTTGTGACTACCCTTTCCACTGTATACCTTCCTCAGTAGTATACTCCCACTATTAGGGGTACCCACTAGTAGTGGGAATTATATGAACTTTTAGAGAACACCGTTAACATAGGGTCTTCACCCAGAGCCTATGTTCCCCTATACATGTGAAACATCCTTTGTAAACGTCAGTCCAGGATGGGGATAAAACCTCTAGTGGCATCCCATGTAATGTCTAAGCACACTGTCAGGGTGTGGAGTTGCAGCCTTGTAGTATACTCACTGGAGACTCGCTCTGCGCGCCTGTGCCGGCTTAGTAGAAACACCCACATTATTCACAGCTCCGCCGGCCTCTGTATCACTGTCCTCACCCAGAGGGGGGCCCTGCTTATTTGGTCAGTCCCGGGTCCCACAATTTCTGATGGCAGCCCTGCATACACACAACGGCCGCGCTGGATCGCGGTAAAGTGCGGCACAGAAGCCCCTTACCTCCCGCTTGTCTGCGGCCCCGCGATCCGGGAGACAGCGGCGTGTGTGTGACTCACTGTAGGATGGAAGAAGCCAGCGCCTCCGCTGCAGTGACCGGAAACCACGGCGCGGGAGTATACAGCACTGCTGGTGGTGATGGAGCTGCACGCAGGGAAGTCTATTAGACTTTGCCTGCAGTAGCCCTGGAAGTCTTCTTTACATTTTCTGTTTTCAGTCTGTAAAACGAAGCTCTGAAAAAGGCTGCTTAGGGCAGCCTCCTGTCAAGTGCCTGCATACTGCAAGGCACCAACTTACAAACTGAGCTCCCTGGCATGGAGGCGGGGTTATAGAGGAGGCGGGGCTGAGCATCTTGAGAACAGTCAAAAGCTTTGAGCCTGTTGGTGCCTCGGATGAAGATCCTACTCCGATGTGATTCCTTGTGGAGCCCAGTGTACCCCGCAGCAGAAATGTATTTTTAAAATACAAATGGGCTATACTTGGTTTAATGATGTATGGCAGACGTGTCAAACTCACGGCCCACAGCCGTATGATGCTCAAACGCATTTTTTGGGGGCCCCACAATACTAACTGAAATCAAATGGAATGCGGCCTGAACCTTCCCTGTACACAAAGCCTAGTACAGTCCTACCCCACAATGGCTCCCATTGGAGAGGAGAGTGATCCTGCGCACCACGAGATCCGAGCCCATCACGTGACTGGGAACTAGGATGTCCCAACCGTGGGTAATGGCCACTCGCGGCCGTGCAGGAGACCCCAGCAGCGGGTCGACCACATCTGAGGCAGGAGAAGAAATAGGGCAACGAGCAAGAGCTGCAACCTACATCCAGCAGCTACGATGCACCCACAGCCTATTAGAAAAGGAGGAACACATGCCCCGTGTAAGTGAGCTACAATGATGGGACACCACCTAGTGTGTCACTATACCTGTGCTTGCAGCACTATTTCTGCTGCGGGGTACACTGGGCTCCACAAGAATAGACATTGTGGTGTAGAGTAGGATCTTGATCGAGGCACCAACAGGCTTAAAAGCTTTGACTGTTCCCAAGATGCACAGCGCCGCCACCTCTATAACCCCACCTCCCTGCACAGGAGCTCAGTTTTGTAATTGGTGCCGCAGGAGCTCAGTTTTGTAGTTGGTGCTGAAGTAAGCAGGCACGTAACAGAGGGGCTGCTCCAGGCAGCCCTAAGAAGAGCTTTTTATGAAGAAAAGTGAAGACTTCAAGGGCAGCAGCGGTGTGTAGATGTCAGGAGACATTCACTGCTGCAGCTCCATCTCTCCCTAGCGGCGCTGTACACTTCCGCGCCCTGGTTGCTGGGTAACTACAGCGGGAGGCTCCGGTTTTCTTCTGGTCAGGCACACACGACTGGGGCTCTCCGGGATCACATGGCCGTGCTTCGGGAGGTGGTGAGTGGGTCCAGCTCGCGGGACCCGTGCCGTATCGCGATCCGGCGCGGCCGGTGGGAGGCGGGCCACGCGCACTGGCGGTGGACACTGTGGCAGTACAGGCGATCCCACTAGATCACCAGGGCATGGGTTCAGGTCAGGTGTTCAAGGCTTAGACCTGGAGCCCCTCCCCCAGCCTCATGGCGCAATTTCCAGTAAATGTTCCCGCCCTGGAGCTGCATATCTGTCTCTCCCTCACTCCCTGTCAGTGTTTGGGCGCCATTTCTCTCAGCTACACTGTTCCTGGGACTGCTTGGGCAAATCCTCCTTTGTAAAGCCGCCTGGTAGTCAGCGCTGTGACTTTACAAGACACTTAAGTATTCTATATGTCATTTAGACAGTGATAGTTAAGAAAGAGTGCATTTAGTCAGGGTTCTCTGGTACAAGTACCCTGTGATATACATCCAGTTCTTACTGTGCAGTGTTATATCTATTGACTACATAGCTATATATATAAGCTAGTCCAGTGCAGTATAATTGTTGGTAATAACCTCTGCATTGTACAACTGTGACTATATGTGTGTGCATTAGCTGGCTGGGTGATTTTCATTTTGTGTCTCTCACTCAACTTGCTATCCCTATATTCTATAACCTGAGGGGGCTTGGTGCGTCAGGTTTATAATAATATAATATAGGGTATTCACAAGATATACTCTAATTTGTATTTTTCTCTGTGATTTTAGTCACCATATCTCTCCTGTATCCCTGCTTGTGCTGAGTACACTGCGCAGGGGTTTGGGCAAGAGGTATTGTGCTGCTGACAATTGTACTGTGTTACCTGATACTGCAAGTTATATCATGTCTGCTTCTGAGGGTAACGGTTCTGGGGCTGAACACACTACCGGTGTTGCTGACGCCACAGATCCCTATGAGGAGAATATAGCAGCTGCGGGTTCTGGTTCTGGGGGCTCCTTGCCCCCCAGTGGGACTGTAGCAACGGGGGTCCATAATGACCCGCCGTGGGCTACTTTCTCCACACTTGGGACCTCCTATGCCGGTTCAACCGTATGTGAAGATAACTTGTCTGCTCAATTGAAGAAATTGAACCAGTCCTTGACTACTAAAAAGTCTGACCCTCGCTCGCCTAAGACCAAGGTGTCCTCTAAGCGAGCTCTTACCTCCTCACAATCCACTGCTGTCACTGACACCTCGTCTGATGAAGATGGCGCATACACTGACCCCACAGATTCTGACACAGATACTGCTGATGGGGAGGGTAGTTCACATGTGGATGCTCCTGATCTTTTGGAGGCTATTAAGTTGATTCTACAGATTACGGATGATCCGGAGCCATCCGTCCCTCCTAGGAAACCAGATAGGTTCAAGCGTCAGAAGGTGGTTAAACAAGTTTTACCTCATTCTGATCACCTAGTGGATATACGTCAGGAATCTTGGGGAAATCCTCAAAAGAAGATGCTGGCTCGCTATCCCCTCGCGCCAGAGCTATCTAAAAATTGGGAAACACCTCCTCCAGTGGACTCGCATGTGGCTAGGATGGTGGTTTCCTCAGCTCTACATGTCACTACCGTCACATCTCTAAAAGAGCCTACGGAAAACGTGTGGAGGGTTTTATGAAAGCGATTTACACCCTCACGGGTGCTGCACAAAGGTCCACTATTGCAGCAACATGGGCTGCAGAAGGCTATTGAAGCGTGGGCCCTAGAGTTGGAAGCTGAAATCTCTTCTGACCATGCTAGACAATGCTTGTCATATATTGTCTCAGCTTCTCACTATATTAAAGAGGCGGCTTCTGATGCCGGTATTCTAGCAGCCAAGGCCTCTACTACGTCAGTCCTGGCTCACCGGATATTCTGGCTGAGATCCTGGTCTGTGGATCTGGATTATAGAAAAACCCTGGAGGTGCTCCCTTTCAAGGGAGATATTCTGTTTGGGGAGGACTTAAATAAGATAGTGGCTGATTTGGCTACTGCCAAAACTGCCTGTCTACCAAGTACCGCTCCTTCTGTGTCGAAGGCTAAAGGTATTTCCTTTCGTCCCTTTCGTCCTTCAAGTAAAGCAAAAGGTCAGGCGTACCACAAGCAGGCCCGCACTTCCAAACCTGGTAAGCCAAAGCCCAAAAGAGCCTTGGCAGCCCGTCAGCCAGCTTCCAAGACCGATAAGCCTGCTGCATGACGGGGCGGGCCTCCCCCTGGTGGATGCCAGGGTGGGGGGCTGGCTTTTAGGGTATACCCAGGAATGGTTGAAGACCACTTCAGATGCCTGGGTACGGGAAGTCGTCACTCGAGGTTAAGCCATAGCCTTCAAAAACCATCCCCCTCATCGATTTTGCCTGACAGACGTCCCTTTGGACCAGACAAAGGCAAAAACTCTACATTAGGTGATACAGACCCTTCTGGACACAGGCGTGGTAGTACAGGTGCCTCTTGCTCAGAGAGGCTGGGGGTACTATTCTCCGCTGTTTCTAGTCCTGAAACGGAATGGGTCCTCCCGGCCCATTCTCAACCTCAAGGCATTGAACAAGTTTGTGAAAGTCTCCAAGTTCCGTATGGAAACCCTTCGCTCTATAGTTCTGGCCTTGGAACCTGGGGATTATATGATCTCCCTGGATATACAGGATGCTTACCTGCACATTCCTATAGCAATGTTGCATCAGCAATACCTGAGGTTTGCGATTGGCAACCTCCATTACCAGTTTCGGGCGTTACCTTTTGGTTTAACTACGGATCCGCGAGTCTTCACCAAAGTTACGGTGGTGATGACGGTGGTACTCCGCCATCAAGGGGTCAGGATCCTACCGTATCTGGACGACTTGTTGATCCTGGCAAATTCCCCAGAACTTCTCCTACGTCATCTAGATATGACTGTCCAGTTTCTGCAAGCCCACGGGTGGCTTATCAACTGGAAGAAATCCTCCCCGGTCCCTGCTCAGAGCATAGTGCACCTGGGAGCGCTATTGGACACTCACAACCAGCAGTTGTTCTTGTCTCAGTAGAAAGTCCTGAAGCTTCAGGACAGGATTCGTTGCTTCCTTTCTCGTCCGCAAGTGTCGATACATTCGGCAATGCAAGTGCTGGGCCTCATGGTGTCAGCATTCGACATGGTGGAGTATGCTCAATTCCATTCTCGCCCCCTCCAGAGGCTGATTCTGGCCAAGTGGGACGGCCTGCCTCACCGGATCAGGTCTCACATGATCTCATTGACTCCGGAGGTATGTCTGTCGCTGCACTGGTGGCTCCAGGACCAACGATTGTGCAGGGGCCGTCCCTTCTGGATATCCGACTGGGTCCTGTTGACAACAGATGCCAGTCTAAGGGGTTGGGGCGCGGTGCTGGAGCAACACTCCCTTCAGGGTCGGTGGACCAAGGAGGAGTCTCTCCTCCCAATCAACATTCTGGAATTGCGGGCGGTCTTCAACTCATTGAACCTGGCCCAGCATTTAATTCAGAACCGTCTAGTTCAAGTACAGTCGGACAACGCCACCACAGTGGCTTACATAAATCATCAAGGCGGCACTCGAAGCCGTTTGGCAATGAAGGAAGTCTCACGGATTCTGCAATGGGCGGAACGCCATCTACAGGCCATATCGGCGATATTCATTCCGGGAGTCCTGAATTGGGAAGCGGACTTTCTCAGTCATCAGGACGTACACGCCGGAGAGTGGGGCCTCCATCCAGAAGTGTTTCAACTCCTAGTGGAAAGGTGGGGCCTTCCAGACGTGGATCTGATGGCGTCTCGACACAACCACAAGGTTACGGTCTTCGGAGCAAGGACAAGGGATCCTCAAGCAGCATTCGTGGATGCGCTGGCGGTGCCATGGAGGTTTCGGCTGCCGTACGTGTTCCCTCCGCTGTCACTCCTGCCCAGGGTAATTCGGAAGTTCAAGCAGGAAAGAGGAATCCTGCTTCTCATAGCTCCAGCGTGGCCCAGACGGCACTGGTTCTCAGACCTGCAGGGCCTATCGTCAGAGCGTCCAATTCTACTTCCACAACGCCCAGACCTCCTCGTTCAGGGCCCTGTGTCTACCAGGACCTAGCCCGGCTGTCTTTGACGGCGTGGCTCTTGAAGCTTCCGTCTTGAGGGCTAAAGGGTTTTCTGAGGCGGTCATTCAAACTATGTTGCGGGCCCGGAAACTGGCTTCTGCTCGGATTTACCATAGGGTCTGGCATTCTTACTTTGTTTGGTGCGCATCTAACAATTATGAAGCTTCCAAGTTTAGTACAGCCAAGTTGTTGGCTTTTCTTCAGCAGGGCCTGGACTTAGGCTTGCGTCTGGCCTCCCTCAAGGTTCAAATTTCTGCCTTGTCGGTGTGGTTTCAGAGAAAAATTGCGACCTTACCTGATGTGCATACCTTTACTCAGGGTATGTTGCGTATCCAACCTCCCTATGTCCCGCTTGTGGCTCCTTGGGACTTGTCGGTGGTTTTGAAGGCATTACAAGAGTCTCCGTTTGAACCTCTTGGTTCAGCTGATCTTAAGTGGCTTTCCCTTAAGGTGGTGTTTCTGCTGGCGATTGCCTCAGCTAGAAGAGTGTCTGATTTGGGTGCCTTGTCTTGTAGTTCCCCTTATCTGATATTTCACCGTAACCGGGCGGTTCTTAGGACTCGTCCCGGATATTTACCTAAGGTGGTTTCTTCGTTCCACTTAATCAGGAGATTGTGGTTCCGGCACTTGTTTCTCCTGATCTGTCTCCCAAAGAGCGGTCTTTGGATGTGGAACGGGCTCTCCGTATCTATGTGAAGAGAACTGCTTCTATTAGGAAATCTGATTCTCTCTTTGTTCTGTTTGGGTTTCACAAACGGGGCTGGCCTGCTCACAAGCAGACTATGGACAGATGGATTAGAATGGTGATTTTACATGCTCATGTGAAGGCTGGTCTGTCAGCTTCTGCTCACATTACGGCCCATTCTACTCGGTCAGTTGGACCTTCTTGGGCGGCCCGCCGTGGTGCGACCCTTGAACAATTGTGCAAGGCGGCTGCGTGGTCCTCAGTGAACACGTTCATAAGGTTCTATGCCTTCGATACTGCAGCTTCTCAGGATGCTTCCTTTGGACGCCGGGTTCTTATGCCTGCTACAGTGCATCCCCTCCCATAAGGAACTGCTGTAGGACATCCCCAATGTCTATCCTTGTGGAGGCCAGTGTACCCCACAGCAGAAAACGAGTTTTATGGTAAGAACTTGCCGTTGTTAAATCTCTTTCTGTGAGGTACACTGGGCTCCACAAGGCACCCACCCTGACGCACTTCGCTTTTTGGGGTTGGTATTGGCATTAGCCGCTGACACCCTCTCCTGCGGTGAGTGTGTGGTGTAATTGGCTACGATCGGTTGTTGTCTCTGGTACCTGCTACTGCATTGGGCTGGTTAACGAAACTGAGCTCACTGACATGGAGGCGGGGTTATAGAGGAGGCGGCGCTGTGCTTCTTGGGATCAGTCAAAAGCTTTGAGCCTGTTGGTGCCTCGGATCAAGATCCTACTCTACACCCCAATGTCTATCCTTGTGGAGCCCAGTGTACCTCGCAGAAAGAGTTTTAACAAAGGTAAGTTATTACCATAAAACTCGTTATTCTAATACCCCCTCCTTTCCTGAGGTGAGTGCAGTACAAAAGCCCCCCCTCCCCCATTTTTTCTTCATGCGTGCACCATTTCAACCTGTAAGTAGGAGCATCACACCAATAACATCACGCTGGATGTGAGGGAGAGACGCCGCAGACCAATATCGAGCCCTTTCAAAATTGCATATAAGACTTTTTCTCTTTCTTGCAGTTCACACAAACCTATATACAGTACCTTGATTATTCGGCCCCGTTGGGATTTTGAGTTTAACATGCCTGATGTATTGTATAGGAAATCACAGTCCCCTTCTATTCCTAGCTACTGTATGTAGTCCACTGTATGTGAGTATAACTGTTATCCCAGCAAGTTAATGAGAGACACAATCCAGCAGACAGAAGTGGCTATTGGCAGTCTCATATAATGATCTAGAGCAGTGAAACCCACATTTTCTTGAATCATGGCGCCCTGCAGTATCAACATTTTTTTCACGCACCCCTAAAATAAAAGTTTTTTATTGATAAATTTGAAAAAAAAAAAAATTTAAATTAAGTAAACTGTGCCTACCTGTCATCCTTAGGGTCAGTTATGTGGTGGTGTACAGCAGTGGTGCAAGTAGAAAAGATGTCTCATAGGTACTGTGTGCGCACGCCAAAAAAATGGGTGTGGCCAAATGCTACATGGGGCGTGGCCAATGAAAATGAGGTTGTGATACACATATGGGGGGGCCAGATACAAATATGACCCCAATAGTGCCAGATACACGTTGCCCCACAGTGCCAGATATATATTGCCCCAGAGTACCAGATACACATTGCTCCAGAGTACCGGATACACAAATGACCCCACAGTGCCAGATACACAAATGCCCCCACAGTGCCAGACACACATTGCCCCAGAGTGCCAGATACACAAATGTCCTCACAATGCCAGATACACAAATGCCCCCACAGTGTCAGATATATATTGCCCCACAGTGCCAGATACACAAATGCCCCCACAGTGCCAGACACACATTGCCCCAGAGTGCCAGAAACACAAATGTCCTCACAATGCCAGATACACAAATGCCCCCACAGTGTCAGATATACAGTATATTGCCCCACAGTGCCAGATATACAAATGCCCCCACAGTGTCAGATATATATTGCCCCACAGTGCCAGATACACAAATGCCCCCACAGTGCCAGAAACACATTGCCCCACAGTGTCAGATACACAAATGCCCCCAGAGTGCCAAATACACAAATGCCCCCACAGTGCCATATATACATTGCCCCACAGTGCCAGATACACAAATGCCCCCACAGTGCCAGATATACATTGCCACAGAGTGCCAGATACACAAATGCCCCAACAGTGCCAGATATACATTGCCCCCACAGTGCCAGATACACAAATGCCCCTACGGTGCCAGATACACAAATGCCCCCCTAGTGCCAGATATATATTGCACCACAGTGCCAGATATACATTGCCCCAGAGTGCCCCCCCCCCCCCCCCCCCCCCGCTCACTGCTGCCTCTGATGTTTCTGCTATGTGAGGGAAGGAGAGCGCAGCGCAGTGCCTTGATCGTGAAGTCCAGTCTCCGGAAGCGGGTATCTCAAATGAGGCGCCGGTTCGTTAGCCAATCAGAGCTCGCGGACCGGCAGCCAATCAGGACCCGCGTCGAGCACTGATTGGCTAGCAAACCGGTGCCTTATTGATATTCACCCCACCGATGCTGCAGCCGTCGGAGACTGGACATCACAGAGAATTGAGGGGCAGGAGAGGCGCTGTGCTGCGCTCTCCTCCCCTCAAATAGTAGCCAGCGGAATGCAGGTATGGTGGACGGCCCGGCGGTATGGCGTACCGGCTGAGAATTTCTTACTGGTACGCCGTACTGCCCCGTACCGCCATACTTGCAGTGCTGGTGTACAGTTGTGTTTCTGATTGACCACATGTTTTATGACTGACAGCCAACAGCACTGGTTTTTCCTTTCACTTTGATCATAAATAATTTGATTTGGCCCTGGACCCCCAATCCGAGGCACCCCTGCAAGAGCTTCGTGGCACCCCAGGGTTCCTAGGCATACAGTTTGGGAATCACTGATCTAGTCACCTTTAGCCCTCTTTTTCATTCTATTTAGAATAAGTATATTTTTATTTAAAAGGAAAGCAAAAGTCTGAGAAAACAAAATGGCCTCCCCATTGCTATTGGTATATGGATGATAGGTCGGCAGCGTCTAGGTCGACTATCATCAAAAGGTCTACACAATATGGTCGACATGCATAAGGTTGACAGATATGAAAGGTCAACAGATTAAAATGTCAACATGGATTAAGGTTGACATGGCAATGTTCTTCACACAAATGGGCAACACATTTTCTTGAGGTCTTTTTACATGTTTTCCCAACTTTTGCTTGCTTTACTATCCACGTGAACTAAGATTAGGAATAGTAACCTTGACCAAAGTGTGGTGAGCAAACATACATACAAAATGGCACCCAGAAAACAAATAAAACTTGTGTCGACCACTGTCACATCAACCTGTTGACCTTTTGTCCCTGAAGACTTTTTTCCCCCTGTCGACCTAATGCATGTCGACCATATGGAGCCGACCGAATGATTGTCTACCTAGACACTGTAGATCTTCTATACCAAACACATGCTACTTTTCCACAATATGTAACATTATATAAACTTTTATCTTGCATCCATGCTGTGTTATTTGCGCTCTGTGTATTACCCATAGGAATCTCTTTTAAACAACACATTTTATAAATATGTATATTTTGTTTGTGATTACTAAAAGCATTGCTGTTTCTGTGTGCACCCACTGTGAGGTCTTTGTATAGGATGGAGTAGTCTAAATTACATCTGGAAAGTGACTTAGTTAGTATAACAATGCCCCCTATTGGTCAAGTAATATATCTCCACTGTAGTATCATTCAAATGTAAGACAAATTATAGACAAGACACGCATGGATTCATGTAGGGTTGGCTGCAATTCAATCTTATTTGTTTAAAATATTCTTTCCCCTACTGCACAGGAAAAATAGTAAGCTAAGTGGTTATGTATCAAGCACCAAAAAGAGTGGAGAAGTTGACCAGTAGGGAAGTTGCCCACAGCAACCAATCAACTTTCACCGTGGACCCTGCTACTAGTTTAGCATTGCCTGAGATGCTTTACTTTAATTACTGTATGCCTGCCAACTACTATCTCTCTGTCTACCATTATTTTCATGCCCTAGCTACTGCTGTTGTTCTTACTTTATTTTTCGCCCTCACTATATGCTATGCCTTTATGCCAATGCTTCCATTGTCTGCACACCCTGCTAGCAGCAGCCTAGTGCACCCCATTGGGTGCCTGGGATGGTTTTCCTGTGGGCGGGATGTTCTACATGTGAATCTATTCATACAGAGTATATCATACTACTACACGTGTCAGTTCTCCCATATGTGCCTTGGGTCCATATAGTGTCGGATTTCCCACTAGGCACATGAGGCACGTGCCTAGGGGCAGCACCTGCTGGGGGCGGCATGGCAATTCCCCACCATTAGTGAAGCTGATGTCCCCCGAGCCCGGCCGTGTACCCATTGTGCAGCAGTATAAGTAGATGAGCCGCCCGCCCTCCGTGCGCAGCGTCCATCAGCAGCAGCAGCTCCTCCTCACTCCTCCATCCTCTGCTTTTGTGCGCTCTGTGCTCCGGACCGGTAGCTGGCGTCATGTCATGTGACATGACATCTGAGCGCGACGGTCACCTGCGTGAGTCTGCGTGAGGAGTCGGCCAGGAGGACACAGTACGGGAGAGGCTGCGGTGTGGGGCTGTCACTGGCTCTGGCTTTGGTGAGAAGGACACAAAATGGCATGCTTTAACAACAACAGGAAAGGATTACATTCTGCAACTGCAAGCCCTATTGGGGGAGGGGGTGGGTAACATTTATGGAGTGGAGTGGGTAACATTTATGGCACATGATCTATGCAAGGCCATAACTAGTTGTTGTAATGTGTAAAAAGGGGGACTCTGCCCGCCGTAGTGTGTAAAAAGGGGACTCTGCCTGCCATAGTGTGTAAAAGGGGACTCTACCTGCCGACTGCCGTAGTGTGTAAAAATGGGGACTCTGCCTGCCTAATGTGTAAAAAGGGGACTCTGTCTGCCATTGTATGTAAAAAGGGGGACTCTTCTGCCATAGTATGTAAAAAGAGGAACTCTGCCTGCTGTAGTGTGTAAATAGGGGACTCTCACTGCTGTAGTGTGTAAAAAGGGGGATTCCGTCTGCCTAATGTGTAAAAAGGGGGACTCTGCCTGCCAAAATGTGTGAAAAGGGACTCTGCCTGCCGTACTGTGTGATAGGGACTCTACCTGCTGTAATGTGTGATAGGGGCTCTACCTGGCGCAATATGTATAAGGGACTCTTCCTGATGTGTGTAAGGGGTGCTATTGTGTGGTGTAATATGACTGACGAACAGTACTGTGCAGTGTAATGTGAATTGGTACTATTCTGTGACCACGCCCCTTCCCGTGTTGTTTGGAGGGGGGGTGGCCAATATCATTGTGCCTAGGGGCAGCCTGACCTCTAAATACAGCTCTGGGTCCATGTATGGCTTATCTCTCACAGTGTAATCCTTCGTAGTGCACCCAACATGGCTGTCTCACCTGGTATGCTCCTGGATGGGGTGAAAAATGTATGGACCTGACCATTGCGTTGGCACCCTATTATGAGTGTAAGAACGCTGTAACCACTCATTTTGTATCATCTCTTCTTGGAGTAACTATTCCATCCAGGGTAGTCCTACGTAGCTAGCCCAAGATGACTGCCTCACCTGGTACCTTTTGTGTGTGGAATATACAACCCATGGAAGTTATTGCCCAAAATGCCTACACCAATGCGGCAGTTTGCGTATTGTGCTCTCTAGATTTTGTTGCTTTCAATTATGTCTGTGTGATTCTTTTAAAAGATGTAATACTAAAACCTTGAACTATGGGGGTCATTCCGAGTTGTTCACTCGCAAGGCGATTTTAGCAGAGTTACACACGCTAAGCCTCCGCCTACTGGGAGTGAATCTTAGCTTCTTAAAATTGCGAACGATGTATTCGCAATATTGCGATTACAAACTACTTAGCAGTTTCAGAGTAGCTTCAGACTTACTCGGCATCTGCGATCAGTTCAGTGCTTGTCGTTCCTGGTTTGACGTCACAAACACACCCAGCGTTCGCCCAGACACTCCCCCGTTTCTCCGGCCACTCCCGCGTTTTTTCCGGAAACGGTAGCGTTTTTATCCACACGCCCATAAAACGCCGTGTTTCCGCCCAGTAACACCCATTTCCTGTCAATCACATTACGATCGCCGGAGCGAAGAAAAAGCCGTGAGTAAAAAAACTATCTTCATAGCAAAAATACTTGGCGCAGTCGCAGTGCGAACATTGCGCATGCGTACTAAGCAGAAAAACGCTGCGATGCGAAGAAAAATACCGAGCGAACGACTCGGAATGACCCCCTATGTACTAATTTTGATGTTTGTAAAGCAACTTTGAGTCCTACAGGAGAAAAGCACAACATAAAAAAAAATATTATTATTATTATTATTATTATTATTATTATTATTACTATTATTATAATAATAATAACTTTGAGGTAGCATTTATCAAGTATATTCTGTAAAATGATAGAAAGAAGCTGGTTGCTATGGGCAACTTCAATGATCCACTTCACTTTTTTCCACTGCTTGATACATCAAACCTATACCAGGGCCATCTTAACAGCATACTAGGCCCTGGGCAATGCACACCCATTTACAGGAACCAATGATAGATAGATAGATAGATAGATAGATAGATAGATAGATAGATAGATAGATAGATAGATAGATAGATAGATAGATAGATAGATAGATAGATAGATAGATAGATAGAAAACAGTCCCCTCCTGCGGTCCTGCCCTCACATGCTTCCATACAGTGAATGGCTGTCAGCACTCTGATTGGTGGATAGCACCAGCCATCCACCACTCAGCATGCTGACAGCCATTCATTGTGTGAACACCTGCTCGAAGGCGCCAAGACTTGTGCGGCGCTGGGAAGCTCCTGTATTTAGCCTCAATAACTTTGAAACTTACTACTCTGTACAATTAGACAATTAGAGAAGTGGCACAGAGGGAGATAGGGGATGTACAGTAATGTGGGGTACACACTTGGATGACATACAGAGAGATTTCGCTATGGATACACACTTACCAATCAGCTGCTCGATATGTCTGGCCAGAAGTACCACCCCAAAAAGCCACTACTAGCATTAGCTATGACAGACAGGGCCGGGGAAACCATGGGGGATCCCCCTGCCTTAATGTACCCCAGTCCTAGCTTGTTTATTACTGCCATGTGGGTGTCTTTACTATAGTGTTTTTTATACGTGAATTGGCTACCAGGGCATGCTGGCAATTTTATTTCTACCAGTGCATGCAAAGAAGTATTTTATTATGTGTATCTGACATTGTTTTTATGTGTAACATTTTATTGTTGTCACAAGCTAGGGTGTTAAGAGTGTAATTATTCTGCTATACTAAGGGGGAAATGTATCAAACCTCTGGGAGAAATAAAGTGGAGGAGTTGCCCATAGCAACCAACCAGCTATTGTAATTTTCTCTTACGTCCTAGAGGATGCTGGGGTTCCATTTAGTACCATGGGTATAGACAGGTCCCTTGGGATCCATGGGCACTTTAAGAGTTTAATAGTGTAGGCTGGCTCCTCCCTCTATGCCCCTCTACCAGACTCAGTTTAGAAATTGTGCCCGGTGGAGCCAGTCACAGCTAGGGGAGCTCCTTGGAGTTTTTCTAGTTTTATTTTTTTTCTTAAAAGAGTTAGGTACTTAGGGGGGGAGTAGGAACCAACCCTAGAGGTTAATGGTTCTCTATCTCCGCTGACAGGACACTGAGCTCCTGAGGGTGCTGATCGCAAGCCCACGAGGCGACTGCTCACTCCCGCAGCACGGCCGCCACCCCCTAACAGAGCCAGAAGGTGGAGTGGTGAGTATGACGCCGGTGCCCCGGTAAGCGGGTCACCGGCGGGAAATGGCGGTACAAGGGTACAAGGGCACACTGGGTTATGGTTACAGACTACACAGGAAGGACTCAGATCGCAACACTTTATTACATTTTGATAGTTATCATCCAGGACCACTCAAGCAGAATTTGCCCATTTCTCAATTTTTGAGAGTTTTGCGAAACAATTCGGAGTCTACAACAGCACAAAGCCAACTTGAAGAGATGAAACAGAGGTTCTCCATGCGTGGCTATGATGATCGGACCATCAATAGATGTCTAAAGAAAGCTAAGGACATCTTTGAAAGGGGCAACTATTCCAGTCAGAAGAATGAAAACCCGTTTGTGGTCACAACCACGTTTGACGGTGCCGGACCAACTATACGTAGAGCCATACATAAAACGTGGCCTATTATCAGGTCAGATCCATTGCTAGCTAAGAAGTTACCTAAGAAACCATTAGTAAGTTTCCGACGTGCACAGAATTTAAACGACTTATTGATGTTACCAGATAGGACTCCTGTTCAATCCACCACAACATGGTTAAATTCTAGTAAACCAGGGGATTCGGTGAAAGCCGGACCGATTCCCGTAAACCAGGATGTTATTGGTGCATAAATTGTACGACATGTAGAGGTATGATGGCTGGGGAGTTTTTCCATCATCCTCACACTGGCAAAAAAAATCTACATACGTAAAAGAGTCACTTGCACCTCAGACTTTGTCATTTACATCCTAACATGTCCATGTTCACTTGTGTATGTCGGCAAGACAATACGTCCATTCCGCGACAGAATGGCGAATCACCGACTATCAAATAGATCAGCATTGGTTGATGGTACTTCTGACAAGCCTGTGGCCAGACACTCACTGGCTTCACTGCGGTGTATGATTATAGATAAAGTGGATCTACCAAGGAGGGGCGGAGACCGTGCAAAGATGTTACTTAAAAGGGAGGCCTCATGGATTTTTCATCTTGATACGATACGACCGCGTGGCCTTAATGATGCCATACATTATGACATATAGTTGGGATAAATCCTGAGATTGAATGTTTCTTTTTTTAATTTTTTAATTTTTTTTCATTTTTTGATCTGGTCTTATTCCATGTAGTAGTCTGTGATCTTATTAACCATGTTTGTTCTTTATAGGATAATATGTGTTGGACTATTTCGCATGAATTATGGACATCACAATTTTTAATTTAATACATTATCTTTTGGTTCAGATTTATGTATTATTAGCTGACTCTGGTTCAGCACTAACATTCGATGATTATACGTAAGCTGCTAGCAGAACCTGACATTTATGTGTAGTGTATGAATATTTTAATATTAACACTACATATGATTATGTGAGATTATGTTTGTTACCTAACGCTGGGATATAATTGTGCCATTATGATTAACACTTTTAGGTGATTATTGACCATTATATCCTCAATGATAGATGTTTTAATAGCCTCTAAATAATGTTGTTTGACTTCTATCACTTCCGCACCGGAAATGACGTTTTGCGTTCCAGTGACAGGATGCTAATTAATAACTACGGACGGGTTAGCTCAATGCGGCGCCATGTATTGGCGCAAGCCAGTGGGCTTCTCTAACCTGTTTTATAATCTTTTAGGAGCTGTTTAGGGCTCATGATATTGATTATGTTAAATCTTATACATTTTTCTATGTCAGCTGGTTACCCGCGACACTTCCGGGACACGTGACCGGATATGCAGTTCACGGTCCGGAAGTAGCGCGGGCGATGGAACGCACGCCGCTCTCCGATGCTTATTATCCTTGTGATCGGGCTATTTTGAGTTCTAATGGTATACACACAACATTGTCAGTGTTCTACTGTTTTTTTTTAAATTCAATATTTTTTATTTGAGTTTTCGATTTTGCATTAACAACTTACACAAAAAACAAACTTAAAACTACACACATACACAGAATGCACAAAATACACATAAGCAGCTGTACATTTATAAGGCACATGGTACATTGAACGGATAAAATATCCCTTAGGTTGCACAGTCGCAGAGTGTCGGCGTCCGGGAATAACACAGCCCAAACATATCACTTCCAATATAAGCGTAAGCATAGCAGAGTAAGCACAGTATATCGAAATGCAACATAGCAAGGCCGGCCGCGAGAGTATCCACCCCCAAACATCCCAGAGTAAAAAAGGGAAGGGAAAGAAATACAAAACTAAACTTTATTTATCCTTGAAATGTTTAGAGTCCGTCCACCTGCCCCATATTAGAAACAATTTCCTCTCCACTTTCCTAGCCAGGAACACAAATTTTTCATGTGCAATAGTTTCATTGACCAAAGACACCCAAGCCTTAAGTGCTGGGGCCTCACCAGCCAGCCACAGCCGGGCTATGCAGACCCTAGCCAGGGCACACAAATTGATGACATAACGCCTGCTGGGCGGATCCAAAGCTTCCTCGTCCACAATCAGCAATGTACACAGCACAGGCGTACATATGGAAGAGGGAATACCTGTATCAACTATGGTACGTATAACAGCCTTCCAGAACAGAGATACGCCAGGGCACAACCACAGCAGATGCCAGAAGTCGGCACCCATGGCTCCACACTTAGGGCACCGTGAGCTATGAGACCCCCCAATATGTGCTAACCTCACCGGGGTCATATACACTCTATGCAGAATATATAGTTGTATTTGCTGGTATCTTACAGAGGAAGTGGAGATCCGATGGGATCCCACAGCAGTGTTCCATGCATCATCTGACAACAGACCCACATCTGACTCCCACCTACCCCGAAGAGAAGTTAAAGGGTCAGTATGGGGCATCTGAAGAATGCGACCATATATCCTAGAAACTAGGTGTCTTGAGTCCAGCGTCCGCAACATTAATTTGACCGGGGAATCAACAAGGACCGGAGGGCCGCTCGGGAACTGGGCAGCCAAAGCGTGTCTCAGCTGAAGGAACCGATAGAAGAACCCTGAGGGGACATTATGCACCTGTTGAAGTTGTTGGAATGAGTTAAGGGTCCCATCACTATATAATTGGCCTAAAGAATACACTCCCCAGTTACCCCAGACCTCCCGAACCTGAAGGCGACACAGTTCCGGCAACCCGTAAGCATTGTCCAGTGGGGTATCAGGATCAACACCCTGACCACGCATCACAGAGTGCACCAATTTCCAAATTAGGATGGATTGTTTAATCAGTGGCAGTGTGGACATTTTGACGCTACCGCAAAGGAGTAGCTGTAATGGGGAGCCCCCAGGGTAGTCATGGTGCAGCATCAGCGAATGCAAAGCCAGGGCATCAAGGTCGTTAACCTACTCCCAGACATGTGTCAGTTGCGCCGCATAGTAATAAAAACGGAAGTTGGGGAGGGCCAAACCCCCCATTTCCCGTGACCTGGTCAGGGTATCCAATCTCAAACGTGCTCGCTTACCAGCCCACACCAGGGAGGAAAGCAACCCATTTATTTGTGTAAAGATCTTCTGCGGAATATAAACGGGAGAGTGCTGCAAAACATATAGAAGTTTGGGCTGGAAAACCATTTTGACCATGTTAACCCTCCCTGTGACCGTTAAAGGTAGCTTTCCCCATGCTTTCACCCGGCTACGGAGATACGTTATTTGTGGAGTAATATTTAGGGAGGAAAATTTTTGAGGATCATTAGACACCCAAATGCCCAGATATTTGAAGGAGTCCACCCACCGCAGCGGGAGAGCTACCAACGGGGAGGCAGGAACTTCGCCCCGAAGTGGGATAATGAAAGATTTCTCACAATTAATTAGGAGCCCAGAGTATCGCCCGAACCCAACAATAATTTCCAAAATCCTAGGCATAGACTCAGCATAGTGATCCACAAACAGCAAAACGTCATCGGCATATAAGGCCACCCTGTCCTCACGGGCACCCACCTTAAAGCCAGAGATCCCCCCATCCGCCCTCAAAAGGCATGCAAGGGGCTCAATGGCCATAGCAAACAGAGTAGGGGACAGTGGGCAGCCCTGTCGTGTACCTCTAGATAGGGGAAAGGAGTGAGATACGAAACCATTTACCGCCACCCTCGCCGAAGGAGAAGAATACATTAATCGAACATATTTAATAATAATAATAATAATAATTTTATTTATATAGCGCTCTTTCTCCAATAGGACTCAAGGCGCTTAACAGATACACAGCATAATATAGTACAGAAAAATAATGAAGTACATTTTTCATAAAATACAGAAGCATGAAGATACTAAAAGAGATACTATGGAAATGCTTGAGTAAACAGGAAAGTCTTGAGTCTACTTTTGAAGGATTCTATAGTTGGGGCCTCTCGCACTGTGCTGGGAAGTGAGTTCCATAGAGTCGGAGCCGCATGACTAAAAGCTCGACCCCCAGATGAATTACGGTAGATTCTAGGTACTGCTAAAAGTCCTTCATCTACAGATCGCAGTAATCGAGTGGGGCAGTATGGGATCAGAAGCTGTTTCAGGTACCTTGGGCCTTGGTCATGTAATGCTTTGAAACTCAGTAAGCCAATCTTGAAGAGGATTCGCCATCTTACAGGCAGCCAGTGAAGGGAGTAGAGGATGGGTGTTATGTGGCTGGAACGGGGCTGGTTGGTTAACAGCCTGGCAGCTGTGTTTTGCACCAGCTGTAAGCGTTGCAATTCTTTTGCTGGTAGACCAAGGTAGAGGGCATTACAGTAGTCTAATCGAGATGATACAAATGCATGTATGACTTTTGGCATATCATCTGAGGGAATTAAGTGCTTGATTCTGGCTATGTTCCTCAGGTGAAAGAATGAGGATTTGATTGTGGCTGATATCTGATGTTTAAGTGTCAAGCCATCATCCAGGACAACGCCAAGATTCCGCACATGATCACTGGTCTGTAATTCTGAATCCCCGAGTGTAAGTCCAGTTGGTTGGCTATGCTGCAGTCTTGTCCTTTGATGTTGCGGTCGTATTATAAGGACCTCTGTTTTATCCGGGTTCAGTCGCAGCCAACTGGCGCTCATCCACTCCTGTAGTTCAGCTAGACAGCCATTCAGGGTTGCTACTGGGTTATCAGTGCCCGGAGCAAAGGACAAGTACAGTTGTGTATCATCTGCATAGCAGTGGTAGACCAGGCCATGGCGCCTGATTATTTCGCCCAATGGGAGCATGTATACTGCAAAAAGCATGGGGGATAGTATAGAACCTTGTGGGACACCACATGGCAATGGCACTGGTGGTGATGAGTATTTAATAAAGTTTGGGCCTATACCAAATCTACGCATAACTTCCCACAGATATTCCCACTCCACAGAAACAAAAGCCTTAGCGACATCCAACGAAACAATTATGGAGGAGTAATGGAGGTCGATTTATTGGGCATAAATCCCGTCTGATCCGGGTGTATGATGTGAGAAATAACTGCATTCAGTCTGCCAGCCAGCATCTTAGCCAAAATTTTAATATCAGTGGGTAAGAGGGATATAGGGCGATAGGACTCAACTTTCCTAAGATCCTTGTCAGGTTTAGGGAGAACTATATTCACTGCTTCCGCCATAGACGGGGGGAGAGACTCCTGTGCAAAGATTTGGCCATACAGCTCGAGTAGACGAGGGACAAAGAAATCCAAGTGTTGCTTATAGACCTCAGAAGGTATGCCATCCAAACCCAAGGCTTTACCACCAGGGGAGTCCCTAACAGCGGCCATAATTTCATCGGATGAGATAGGTGCCTCCAAAAGGTCACAAGCCTCGTTGGACAAGGTGGGGAAACAAACACTGTCTAAGTAATCGTTCAGTTGCGACGAAGTACAATCCAGTTTGGATTCGTACAAGCGACTATAATAGGATACAAATTCAGCCGCCATTTGTGGAGTCTGAGTCAGGGAAGCACCATCAGAATTCACAATCTCAACCACAACACTAGTAGGTCTGTCACCCCGGGCCAGGGAGGCCAGGTACGTCCCCGGCCTATCGCCAGTAGCATAAAAGGTATGGGAGGAGAAAAGGAGTCTATGCTGAGTCTTTTCCATTAGGTAATTTTTCCATTCCCTCTGAGCCGATAACCAGGCTAGTTTAGAACTATTCAAAGAATCTTGTAAGTACTGCAATTCTGCAGCGACACTCTGGGCCTCCAGCTCAACCTCCCGTCGCCTATAGAAGGACTTCAAATTAGACACCCGTTTAATCAAACTCCCCCGCAAAAAGGCCTTAAACGTGTCCCATAAATTAGAGATAGCCGTTTCGGCACTGTTCAGTATAAAGAATTCCCGCCATGCAGCCACCAGGTCCGAGCCGTCCCCCATGTGCACCAGCCAAAACGGATTAAATTTCCATACAGCTTGGCCCCTAGAGCAGTTTAAGTCCAAAGTAAAGGTCAAAGGGGAGTGATCTGATATACCCCTAGTCTCATATTTGACATTACCAACCCGGGGAACCATGTCGCTCGAGAGGAGGGCCAGGTCAATCCTGGAGAACGAAGAATGAGAATGAGAGAAACAGGAGTATTGTTTAAGAGACGGGTGTCTTAATCTCCACGGATCGACCGGGCCCAACCCCGACACCACATTTGCGAAAGTGGAATTCCCAGGACACGCAGTAGATGGAGACATAGAGAGCCTATCCATCGCCGCATCTAGCACATTATTGAAATCCCCAAGGCAAATAACAGATATCCCAGGGGATGAGGCCATGAACCCAGCAACCTTCTTAAGAACATCAGGAGAATAGGGAGGGGGCACATAAACAGCTAGGAGGAGGACAGGGACATAAAATAGTCTACATTTCAAAAACACATATCTCCCTCAGGGATCCGTTTGTATAGACTCCAGCACAAAGGGGACGGTCCGCCTAATAAGGATTGAAACTCCACGAGATGCAGAAGTGTGTATGGAATGGTACGCCCATCCCACCCAGGGTCTTTTCAAAGAGAGAGTCTTACTACCCACCAAGTGCGTTTCCATAAGGCAGACAATATCAGCGGCATAATGTTTAATCTGTCGGAGTACCAGGGACCTCTTAACTTTATCATTGAGCCCTCTCACATTCCACGATAGCACTTTAAGCCCAGCCATAGGACGTCAAAAGTATAATAAGTGCAACACCCCGCGGCCAGCCAATTCCGCCGTGCATATATTCAGTTACCGGACACCATTGCTTAAATAGTACAGCAGCAAACCATATACATTCGCAACATACACTTCCACACAAAAAATAAATACAACCCAAAACCTTCCCCCACCCCCCTCCCTGTATACCACCCCCAACTTGCAACATACTTGGATCCCAAAACTAGGTGCAAATACCTAAAAACAAAAACAGACAAAACTTCGTAGCACCATCAACTAGTGCAAACACACCCTAATCGGGGCCAAGAATATAATGACTCTCGGGAAAAAAAGGAGGTAGCCTCCAGCCACCAACCACTGCCCCCCCCCCCCCCCCCCCCCGAAAAAATGGAGGGGAAATCATATAGAACCACCCCCTAGGTCAGTCCAATACCTAAAATGAAACATACACGGATATCAGAGAACCAAACATATCAAGCCGAATATATGCCCCCCCACAGAACAAAAACACAGAAGCATAACAGAGAGATCAAAGCAGACAGGCAAATAGTCATATAACCTGTCTAAACCACAGGAGCAGAATAGCGGGGGATAAAGTGGACATTGACAACAATCAAACACTCCCGCATCCTATCGCCCTGCAGTAAACAGCTCATACAAACATAGCAAACAGAATAATCAACAAGGAAGACAAAAAAAAACAGGAGGAATGTCCGCTTCCAAAGTTAAGCCGGAGATTCACGGATCTGCAAGGGCACGCCTCGCCGGGAATCGTCTGTCCAGCCACATCATGGCCTCACGGGGAGTCGTGAAAAATTTTGTGTCCCCATCAGCCACCACCCGCAGCCTAGATGGAAAGAGCATGGCATATGGCAGGTCAAGTTCACGGAGCCTCCTCTTGACAGGAAGGAACTGAGCCCTATCTTTTTGTACATCCACCGCGAAATCCGGAAATACCGATATAGACGACCCATTCCATTTTAAAGGGCCTTTGGAGCGAGCCAGCCTCAAAACTGTGTCCCGGTCACGAAAATGGAGGAACTTAGCAATAAAGGTGCGGGGTGGAGCCCCTGGAGGCAGCGGGCGCATCGGAACTCTATGAGCCCGTTCAACGGTGAAGTAAGGCGAAAATTCCTCAGATCCGAAGGCATCCCGGAGCCATTTTACGAGAAATTCTTCGGGAGCTGAGCCCTCCTCCTTCTCGGGCAGGCCAATGAAGCGGACATTATTGCGCCACAGACGTCCTTCCATATCCGTCAGCTTTTTGCGCACATCTGTCATCTGAGATTCCAAAGCATCAGTGCGATGACCCAGTGGGCCGACAGAGTCTTCAACATTGGATATACGGGTCTCAGCCTCTCCCACTCTCTCCCTCACCCGCTGAAGGTCCTGATGAATAATGGAGAGATCAGACTGCACTTGCCCGATTTTATCAGCCAGACGCGCCTCGCTGGCAGTCACCGCATCCAATACTCTCTGCAATGCGGCATCCGGAGGGTCAGATGAGGCGGAACTATACGCAGGGGATGGGGGCGATGCCTCAGATCTCGCAGTTTCTCCCCTCCGCTGTTGAGGACCAGGGTCACGAACAAACTTATCCATCGCTCCCGCCGCCGCGCCAGTCTGGCGACCCTTCACCATTTTGGACAACACGGTGTCGCTCCCTCCAGCTGGCAGGATATATCAAAGCAAATACAGGCAGAGGGGGGTGCCCGCACCAACACAGGGCCAGAGTCTTCGCCCAATGCAGCAGGGAAGCAGGGAATGTCACCCCCAATCAAACCCGTGGGATGTAGAGGATCAGTCTCCCGGCACCAATCGCCAGGCACAGCAGGGAAGCCTGCGCCAGCGATGGGGAGGGCAGGGTCAGTGGGCCAAAGGACTGAAGCAGGGGGAGGGGGGAAAGGGTGTATGCAGCCCAATGACCACCCAGCCGGCACAGCTGAGGCCCCTTCCCGCAGCAGATGTTAATCCTTCCCACAGCAGTAAACCTGTACCCCGTATTCCCGGGTCCCAATATGAATGGGGACGTACAGCAGCAGGGGATCCGGAAAATGGCCGTTTATGCAGGCAGCTAGCAATAGTCAGGGTGGCCTAACAGTGCAGGAGGAGGGGGAAGAGGATGCATCCAGCCTTTATAACATTCAGCAGTGGCCCCCCAGCAGCAGCGCTCCCACGTCCTTCTGTAGCTACTGTGTGCCTCAGAAACTGTATGCAGGTCCCGGCCCCTGAGCACCGGAGGCCGCACGGAGCAAGCAGGGATCACGTCAGCGGGTCCAGGGTACAAGCAGCAGGTCGGCAGCGGCGGGCGGTGCAGGACAAAGAAGGACTGCCGCACAAGGAGCCCCTCAGGCGGCCGCACGGGTACACTGAGCGGCCGCACGGGTATTCGGAGCGGCTGACACTCTCCCCTCACACCCGCCAGCGATGCTCCGGCCGGCTGCGGCGGGCGGCAGCGAAAAGCGGGGAGACGGACTTCCGGATTGACGGAGAGCTCGAGCCCGCGGCTTCACACGCGGGCCCAGCACACACCAGGGCACAGGCTCAACACAGCTCCAACATGCAGCAACCAGCAGCCACAGGTCCAAATCCTCTCCAGGGGGGGCTCCAAGCAATCAGCCAGCTATGGTTCCAATGTCAGACCCAGGGGGGGAGAGCAGGATAAAGCTTCAGGATATTAGGGCTGGAGAGCTGCACAGTGTAAGTGCTACTCCATGCCCGTCCAGGCCACGCCCCAGTGTTCTACTGTTTTTAACAGGTTAGTTTTTGGTTATGACATCAATGTTATTATGTCTAATGAGATTATTGAATATCTGTGGGTGGTCCCCACTTGATTGGTGGGTGGGTACCTATGGGGGTATATATGTTTGTCCATTGCACTGTGTTAGTATCTTGACAAAGGTACAATGCAGAACCAAAACGTCGATGTGACTCTTATCCCATGTCTTGAATAAAGGATTTGCCTTTTAAAAGAAGCCTGGTGAGTGCTCCCTTTCCTCATGGAGATATATATATATATATATATATATATATATATATATATAAAATAAATGCCTTCCCGCCGTTTAGGGCATTGAACTCCTTATTTGGGAAAACCTGAGTACACCCTAAAGTTATTATCCACATCCCTAATGAGTGTCTAAATTGTCAAATGTTGGGTTACCTGTCCCTGGTACAACCTCCATAAAGGCTGATCGCAGATTGAGACTAATCTCTAATACTGTACACTGCTGTAGGTGTGACTTGGAGACCCACTATTGCATAGATCTCTGGAGATATTGTAACGTGGTCAGGCTCTTTACTTGATGATTTAGATTCTATGTGTAGGAGTGACATGTACTTGTTTCTATGTCACATATATGATTCTTCAGGCTTCAAGGCTGGACGCCATGAAGAAGATTGGCCTGCGTAATGCAGGGCCACTGCTCTGGCAGTTTCAACACGCAGGGGACGGTGGCTACACCAATGGACTCGGATACAGAATCCAGGAAAGGTATGGTGAGTCAGCCCTTCACGGGTGAGGACCTGTTGGGATGCCTGGGATACGTGAATATCCGAGTCAACTGCAGGTAAGTTGCCATATCTCCCTTCCGCAGCTGCACAGACCAGGAAATTAGATCCTACACCTATACTGCATTCCCTTCCAAGGGTTTCTCCACTTCCTTTTTAGTACGTTGGGGAAATTCCAGAAAACCTGCACCGCCAGGTTCCTAAGAACGGATTTTGGGTTCGGTTTTCTCAAAACTTTCGTTTTGATGGTGGACCACAATGCCTGGGGATCCAGCAGGTGGGAGAGAGACTAAAAAGATTTCAGTAAAACATCTAGGCCAGTGGTTCTCAAACTCGGTCCTCAGGACCCCACACGGTTCAAATTTTCCAGGTCACCAGCAGCTGCACTGTGTATCACCAACTGTCACATTTTAAAAATCTACAGGTGACCTGCAAAACATGAACCGTGTGGGGTCCTGAGGACCGAGTTTGAGAACCTGTGATCTAGGCGATATCCTGCCTAGTCCCCTGGGAAACGTTAGTCTGCCCAGGGGTCTAGACTGGAGTTTCTAGTACTCCCGCCTCACAGATTCTTCAAATCAGGCTTACTAGCTTCTCAGGCTGAAAGGACAATACTGCTGGAAGCTATGCCATTATTCCAGTTCCACCTCATTTACGTAACATGGGTTACTATTCAAACATAAGGTCACTGGACCCCTACTGGTGGGTGTTCAATTCAGGAGGGAGTCTGAGAGCGGTGATCTCTGGTCGAGATATAGGGGAATTCCTGGTATCCCGGGATATCAGGGGTGCATACCTTCACATTCCAATCTGGCCGCCTCTCTAGACCTATCTAAGTTACAGTACAACTATGTCACCTCCAGTTCCAAACACTGCATTTGGGGGGTAATTCAGAGTTGATCGCAGCAGCAAATTTGTTAGCAGTTGGACAAAACCATGTGCAGTGCAGGTGGGGCAGATATAACATTTGCAGATAGAGTTAGATTTGGGTGGGTTATATTGTTTCTGTGCAGGGTAAATACTGGCTGCTTTATTTTTACACTGCAATTTAGATTTCAGTTTGAACACACCCCACCCAAATCTAACTCTCTCTGCACGTTATATCTGCCCCACCTGCAGTGCACATGGTTTTGCCCAACTGCTAACAAATTTGCTGCTGCGATCAACTCTGAATTAGGCCTTTGGCTTCTACGCAACACCGGGGGTGTTCATCAGGGCCATGACAGCAATTCTGCTCCTGCTCCACAAGCCAGATGTGGACATAATTCCATATGTGGACGACCTTTACATCCTCCAGGGAAATGTTGTTACAGAGTGTTTCTCTCTCAAATCAATTGTCCAGGGATCTTGGTTGGATCCTGAAGCTTCCAATTTCACATTTGGAGCCGACAAGGAGGCGTTCCTTCCTAGGGATGATTCTTGACACGGAAATGCAGAGGGCGTTTCTACCGGTGGAGAAAGCGTTGGTGATCCAATCAATGGTCCAGGATGTCCTGAAGCCAGTCCGGTTATCAGTTCATCAGTGCATTCGCCTTCTGGGGAAGATGGTTGCCTCCTACGAGGCTCGACAGTACGGAAGATTCCTTGCACGGTCTTTCCAACTGGATCTCCTGGTCAAATTGTCAGGATCTCATCTTCACATGCACCAGTGAATACGCCTGTCGCCAAAAGCCAGAATTTCATTCCTCTGGTGGCTGCAAACTTCTCACCTTCTCGAAGGCTGCAGGTTTGGGATTCAGAATTGGATCTTTATAACCAAGGATGCAAGTCTCAGAGGTTGGGGAGCGATCACCCAAGGGGAATACTTATTAGGAAAGTGGTCAAGTCTGGAATCCATCCTTCTGATAAACATTCTGGAACTAAGGGCCGGGTACAACGGCCTTCTACAAGCGGCACATCTTCTTCAAGATCAGGCCATTCAGGTTGAGTCGGATAATGTAACGGCGGTGTCCTACATAAACCGACAGTGTGGAACTAAGAGCAGAGCTGCAACGTCAGAGGTAACAAGAATCCTCCTCTGGGCAGAAAATTGCGCGGTGGCGCTGTCAGCAATCTTCATTCCGGGAGTGGACAACTGGGAAGCGGACTTCCTCAGCAGACACGATCTCCATCCAGGAGAATGGGGCCTCCATCCGGTGGTATTCGTAGAGGTCACAAGCCAATGGGGTGTACCTCAGATAGGCATGGTAGCCTCTCGTCTCAACAAGAAGCTTCAGAGGTACTGTTCCAGGTCAAGTGACCGAGAAGCAGTGGTGGTGGATGCCCTGGTAAGTCCGTGGGTGTTCCAGTCAGTGTATGTGTTCCCTCCACTTCCACTCATCCCAAGGATTCTCAAACTCATAACAAGAACAATAGTTCCGGCGATCCTCATTGCTCCGGACTGGCCAAGAAGGGCTTGGTACGCGGATCTTTTGGAATTGCTACTGGAGGATCCGAGGCCTCTTCCTCTATGCGAGGACCATCTACAACAGGGGCCGTTCGCCTATCAAGACTTACCGCGGCTACGTTTGAAGGCATGGAGGTTGAACGCCAGATCTTAGCTCGGAAGGGCATTCTGAAAAGGGTCTTTCCTACCCTGGTACAGACCAGGAAGGGAATAACGTCTAAACATTGCCATCAGATTTGGAAAAAGTATGTGACTTGGTGTGAATCCAAGAAATTTCCTACGGTGGAGTTTTAACGGGACAGTTTCTCCTCTTTCTGCAAGCAGGTGTGGATGCGGGCCTACGCTTGGGCTCCATAAGGGTCCAGATTTCGGCCTTGTCCATTTTCTTACAGAAACAATTGGCTGCCCTCCCTGAGGTTCAGACTTTCTTGAAAGGGGTTCTGCACATCCATCCACCCTTTGTGCCTCCTATGGCACCTTGGGATCTTAATGTAGTGCTGCAGTTCCTGCAATCGGATTCGTTCGAGCCTTTACAGGAGGTGAACATCAAGTTTCTTACTTGGAAGGCAGTCACAGTGTTGGCATTGGCATCTGCTAGATGTGTATCAGTATTGGGGACTTTGTCATGCAAGAGCTCCTACTTTATTTTCCATGAGGATAGAGCTGAGCTCAGAACGCGTCAGTGATTTCTCCCAAAGGTTGTGTCGGCTTTTCATATCAACAACCTATTGTGGTGCCAGTGGCTACTGATACTTCAATTACCTCAAAGTCCTTGGATGCTGTGAGGGATTTGAAGATTTACGTGAAGAGAACTTCTCGTCACAGAAAGTCAGATGCTCTGTTTGTCCTTTATGATCCCAACAAGGTTAGGTGTCCTGCTTCTAAGCAGATGATTTCTCGCTGGATCAGGTTTACTATCCAACATGCTTATTCTACGGCAGGATTGCCGTGTCCAAATTCTGTTAGGGCCCACGCAACCCATAAAGTGGTTTCTTCCTGGGCGGCTGCCTAGGGTGTCTTGGCTTTGCAGCTTTACCGGGCAGCTACTTGGTCAGGGTCGAACACGTTGGCTAAGTTCTACAGGTTCGATACTTTGGCCTCTGAGGACCTTAAGTTTGGTCACTCTGTTCTGCAGGAGCCTCAGCGCTCTCCCTCCCGTACTGGGAGCTTTGGTACATCCCCATGGTACTAAATGGAACCCCAGCATCCTCTAGGACGTAAGAGAAAATAGGATTTTAATTACCTACCGGTAAATCCTTTTCTCGTAGTCCGTGGAGGATGCTAGGCGCCCGCCCAGTGCTTCGTTTCCTGTGTTGTTACTTGGTTAAGTATTGGTTCAGCTGTTGCTGTTCCTCTTTCCTGCTGATTAGCATGGTTTATTCTAGTTCCTGCTGGCTAGCATGGTGTCTTCATGTTGCGTGCTGCTTAGCATGGTTTCTTCATGTTGCATGCTGGTTAACATGGTTTCTTCATGTTGCATGCTGGTTAACATGGTTTCTCCATGTTGCGGTTGGTTAGCATGGTTTCTTTTATGTTGCATGCCGGTTAGCATGGTTTCTTCATGTTTCATGCTGGTTCGCTTGATTTCTTTAAGTTGAATGCTGGTTGGCATGGTTTCTCCATGTTGCATGCTGATTAGCATGGTTTCTCCATGCTGCATGCTGGTCAGCATAGTTTTTCGTTTCGGTGTGATCTGGTGTGAATCTCACCACTATCTGTGTATTTCCTTCTCTCGAAGTATGTCTTTCTCCTCGTGCACAGTTTCTAGACTGAGTCTGGCAGGAGGGGCATAGAGGGAGGAGCCAGCCCACACTATTAAACTCTTAAAGTTCCCATGGCTCGCAAGGGACCTGTCTATACCCATGGTACTAAATGGAACCCCAGCATCCTCTACGGACTACAAGAAAAGGATTTACCAGTAGGTAATTAATTAAAATCCTATTTTCTACACCCTGCTAGACAAATGATAGCGGGAAGGGGATTGGTTGCTAAGGGCAATTACCCAGATTTTCGTTAGTTAGGTTTAGTGATGATCTTGTCCTGTAGTTTTGTCTCATTATTGAAGAACACAACTTGCACAGTGCAATGCATCTATACTGTATGTGCAATTTTACAGGTCATCAGACGCATATGTCCATCCCTCCATTGTCCATAGTCATTGTACATCTGTTCAAATCATCAAATTGACACTTCAATAATTAATTTTTACATGTAAACATTTCCTTAATCTTCAATCTAATATATTGCTTGATTTAATGATCTTTATTTGTAAATATGATTCTTAGCAAAGCGTGACAGGAGTTCTACACTTAATACAGGTACAATACTTCTTTATTACACACATTTCTTTTCAGCCTGTTGCAGTAGTGGGCGAATGGTGATCCAATGTTACTATGGGATAAGAAAGTCACGCAGAAACGACAATGAGAGAGACACCGTTATAGAAGTATAATATACATATGTATTGTAATGGCATCAGCAAATCACTAACACGCATGCGCAGTAAGCGCGCTGAAGCTGCTGCTGTACTGACGCTGCAGTGGGACGCACGCATGCGCAGTCAGTATGGTGAAGCTGTAGGCGCTGCGAGCTTGCTTGCACATGCGCAGTAAGGGTGGCAGAGCTTAGTGTGTCCTTATTGGAAGAGGTTATGTTACAGGAAGCGCAGCAAGAGAGACAACGCGCACAGGGGCCCCGCAATCATGTCTACAGCAATGAACTTTGGAGTAAAAACTTTTAAACCTCGCCCCCCAGAAAAGGGGTCTTTCCCACTGGATCACTTTGGTGAGTTGTGTCCTTGTGTTTCGTGGCTCAGGTATGTCTATGGCTTGGGTAATTGGGTTGTGACTGACGCTGAAGGACAAATCATGTCAGTGTCAGCACTTGTCATTTCCATTTAGCAAAACAATTGTTAAAAGAATAAGCCCATAGACGCACAACAGCCTCCTCTGATGGATAGACAATATAGAGACATGCAGCACCTGCCTGGCCTCTCCAGTGGTGCTAGACAGTAATGGGGCTGCTGTACCATCGGGCACTACATTATGGTGACATGAGAATCTGCCACTGTATAGTAAAAGTCTGCACAGGTGCTTGTGGTAGGTAGCCTAGCCCACCCACTGTTCTTACATTCGCTGTCATCATCATCAGTATCTGGAATTCCACCAGCCCCATGCTGGAAGTGAAACATCCGTCTGAGACAGAGGTCCCTCATCCACCCGCACACTGCGAACGAGCACTGATTTTGGCAGACACATCTACAACGCTACCAGTGGCGGATCCAGGGGGGGGGGGGGGGGGGGGCGCTCGGGCCCGTGCCCCCCCTGTCATTTGTGGCCCCCTCCCCCCCCCCCCCCCAGGGCTGTCTTAACGGCAGTGTAGGCCCCTGGGCACAGCAATGCATTGGGCCCCCTACCCATCCTCCAGTAGGGGTGGTACATGACTTCCGGGGTGGTAGGGGGTGTTTAATACGCAGGATAGGGGTTGCTAATGGAGTGGGCTTAATATTCATCATTTTCTGGTGGGAGGGCAGCTTGCTTGACTGCAGATATCTCAAGTTCCTGAAAATATATTTCTTAGCTTTAAATGGGATAAAAAACTAGAGAGTCCCACCTTTCAGAAGGTTCTGGGGATTTGGGGATCAGAGGTCAGGAGCCAGAGCAATCCTCCAATGAATATATAAAACTGTATACCAGGCGTGTGGAGCTGGAGCAGGGACCAGCTGCTGGAAGGCTGATATCTCTGGTTCTGGGCACAGTAGAGACAAGCTGACAGTGTCCAGCAAAAGGGGAGAGTCCCAGATTTTGTAGTATACCCTCAGAAAAACTCTATGTGAGACAGAACCTGAGATATCTGGCTGGGAAGAGCAATTAACAGGCTCGGATGGGGACCACTGCTTTCACGTTGGATATCTCCGGTTCCCCAAGGCCAATTTTAAAAAGAGGGGACCCTCAGCTATCAGCCTAGGGCCCTTATACTCCTGGGGCCCTTGGGCAAGAGCCCATTGAGCCCATACGAAAAGACGGCCCTGCCCCCCCTTGTGTCACTGAGACACGCTGCCGCTCAGTCCGGCGGCAGCGTGTCTCAGCTGTCAGGAGGAGAGCGCGGCTATCTGGCAGCGTGTTGCGGACTTCAAACCAGCCATCGGTCCGTGAGCCAATCAGAGCTCGCGGACCGGCAGCCAATCAGGAGCCGCCGGTCCGCGAGCTCTGATTGGCTCACGAACTGGCGGCTAGTTTGAAGTCCTACACGCCGCCAGACATAGCCGCGCTCTCCTCCTGACACCCTCATAGCCGGGCAGAGAAGCAGCAGCGGTAAGCAGCTGCAGAACTGCTGGGGGGGCATTTGTATACCTGCTGTGGGGGCATTTGTATACCTGGCACTGTGAGGGCAATTGTATACCTGGCACTGTGGGGGCAATTGTTTACCTGGCACTGTGGGGGCATTTGTATACCTGACACTGTGGGGGCATTTGTATACCTGACACTGTGGGGGCATTTTTGGATCTGGCACTGTAGGGGCATTTTTGGATCTGGCACTGTGGGGGCATTTTTGGATCTGGCACTGTGGGGGCATTTTTGGATCTGGCACTGTGGGGGCATTTTTGGATCTGGCACTGTGGGGGCATTTGTGGATCTGGCACTGTGGGGGCATTTGTGGATCTGGCACTGTGGGGGCAATTGTGGATCTGGCACTGTGGGTGCAATTGTGGATTTGGCACTGCATTATTGGGGGCATATGTCTGTGTATCACGTCTCATTTTAATTGGCCACACTAAATGACTGCGGGCATTACTACAGGCAACATTACTACTGGCAACATTACTACTGGGGGCAATACGGGCATTGCATAAGGGGCACCACTACTATGGGGTCTATATAAGGGGCACTACCAGTGCAGTAGACATTGCATAATGAGCGCTACAACTGTGGGCATTGTATAAGAAGCGCCACCTCACATGCACCGAAGCCACACGCAAATGTACTTCCCCTTCCATGGTGCCCCACCTATCATTTTCTTCTGGATCCGCCCCTGAACGCTACCATGACGTCAATCAGTTTTGTGGGATTGCATGGACACCTCAAAGTTGCTGCCAAGAAAAGCCCATTTCTCTGACGTCCTGGTGGATGCTGGGAACTCCGTAAGGACCATGGGAAATAGCGGCTCCGCAGGAGACTGGGCACAACTAAAGAAAGCTTTAGGACTACCTGGTGTGCACTGGCTCTTCCCACCATGACCCTCCTCCAGACCTCAGTTAGAATCCTGTGCCCGGCTGAGCTGGATGCACACTAGGGGCTCTCCTGAGCTCCTAGAGAGAAAGTATATTTTAGGTTTTTTATTTTACAGTGAGATCTGCTGGCAACAGACTCACTGCAGCGAGGGACTAAGGGGAGAAGAAGCAAACCTACCTAACTGGTGGTAGCTTGGGCTTCTTAGGCTACTGGACACCATTAGCTCCAGAGGGATCGACCGCATGGAACCGGCCATTGATGTTCGGTCCCGGAGCCGCGCCGCCGGCCCCCTTACAGAGCCAGAAGCAAGAAGTGTTCCGGAAAATCGGCGGCAGAAGACTTCAGTCTTCACCAAGGTAGTGCACAGCACTGCAGCTGTGCGCCATTACTCCTCATGCACACCTCACACTCCGGTCACTGATGGGTGCAGGGCGCTGGGTGGGGGTGCCCTGAGCAGCAATATATACACCTTGCCTGGCAAAATCATCACAATATATAGCCCCAGAGGCTATATATGTGATAAATACCCCTGCCAGAATCCATAAAAAAGCGGGAGAAAAGTCTGCGAAAAAGGGGCGGAGCTATCTCCCTCAGCACACTGGCGCCATTTTCTCTTCACAGTGCAGCTGGAAGACAGCTCCCCAGGCTCTCCCCTGTAGTTTTCAGGCTCAAAGGGTTAAAAAGAGAGGGAGGGCACTAAATTTAGGCGCAATATTGTTTATACAAGCAGCTATTGGGGAAAATTCACTCAGTTATAGTGTTAATCCCTACATTATATAGCGCTCTGGTGTGTGCTGGCATACTCTCTCTCTGTCTCCCCAAAGGGCTTTGTGGGGTCCTGTCCTCAGTCAGAGCATTCCTTGTGTGTGTGCAGTGTGTCGGTACGGCTGTGTCGACATGTTTGATGAAGAGGCTTATGTGGAGGCGGAGCAGATGCCGATAAATGTGATGTCGCCCCCTGTGGGGCCGACACCAGAGTGGATGGATAGGTGGAAGGTATTAACCGACAGTGTCAACTCCTTACATAAAAGGCTGGATGACGTAACAGCTGTGGGACAGCCGGCTTCTCAGCCCGCGCCTGCCCAGGCGTCTCAAAGGCCATCAGGGGCTCAAAAACGCCCGCTCCCTCAGATGGCAGACACAGATATCGACACGGAGTCTGACTCCAGTGTCGACAAGGTTGAGACATATACACAATCCACTAGGAACATCCGTTGCATGATCCCGGCAATAAAAAATGTGTTACACATTTCTGACATTAACCCAAGTACCACTATAAAAGGGTTTTATGTTTGGGGAGAAAAAGCAGGCAGTGTTTTGTTCCCCCATCTGATGAGTGAATGAAGTGTGTAAAAAAGGGTGGGTTCCCCCGATAAGAAACTGGTAATTTCTAAAAAGTTACGGATGGCGTACCCTTTCCCGCCAGAGGATAAGTTACGCTGGGAGATATCCCCTAGGGTGGATAAGGCGCTCACACGTTTGTCAAAAAAGGTGGCACTGCCATCTTAGGATACGGCCACTTTGAAGGTACCTGTTGATAAAAAGCAGGAGGCTATCCTGAAGTCTGTATTTACACACTCAGGTACTAGACTGAGACCTGCAATTGCCTCAGCATGGATAGTGCTGCTGCAGCGTGGTCTGTAACCCTGTCAGACAGGGATACTATTTTGCTAACATAAGAGCATATTAAAGACGTCGTCTTATATATGAGGGATGCACAGAGGGATATTTTGCCGGCTGGCATCCAGAATTAATGCAATGTCCATTCTGCCAGGAGGGTATTAGAGACCCGGCACTGGACAGGTGATGCTGACTTTAAAAGGCACATAGAGATTCTGCCTTATAAGGGTGAGGAATTGTTAGGGGATGGTCTCTGGGACCTCGTATCCACAGCAACAGCTGGGAAGAAAATTTTTTACCTCAGGTTTCCTCACACCCTAAGAAAGCACTGTATTATCAGGTACAGTCCTTTCGGCTTCAGAAAAGCAAGCGGGTCAAAGGCGCTTCCTTTCTACACGGAGACAAGGGAAGAGGGAAAAAGCTGCACCAGTCAGCCAGTTCCCAGAATCAAAATTCTTCCCCCGCTTCCTCTGTGTCCACCGCATGACGCGGGGGCTCCACAGGTGTAGCCAGGTACAGTGGGGGGCCGCCTCAAAAATTTCAGCGATCAGTGGGCTCGCTCACAGGTGGATCCCTGGGTCCTTCAAGTAGTATCTCAGGGGTACAAGCTGGAATTCGAGACGTCTCCCCCCCGCCGTTTCCTCAAATCTGCCTTGCCGACAACTCCCTCATGCAGGGAGGCTGTGCTAGAGGCAATTCACAAGCTGTATTCCCAGCAGGTGATAGTCAAGGTGCCCCTACTTCAACAAGGACGGGGTTACTATTCCACAATGTTTATGGTACCGAAACCGGACGGTTCGGTGAGACCCATTTTAAATTTGGAATCCTTGAACACATACATAAAAAAATTCAAGTTCAAGATGGAATCGCTCAGGGCGGTTATTGCAAGCCTGGACGAGGGGGATTACATGGTATCCCTGGACATCAAGGATGCTTACCTGCATGTCCCCATTTACCATCCTCACCAGGAGTACCTCAGATTTGTGGTACAGGTTTGCCATTACCAATTCCAGACGCTGCCGTTTGGACTGTCCATGGCACCGAGGGTGTTTACCAAGGTAATGGCAGAAATGATGATACTCCTTCGAAAAAAGGGAGTTTTAATTATCCCGTACTTGGACGATCTCCTTATAAAGGCGAGGTCCAAGGAGCAGTTGTTGGTCGGGGTAGCACTTTCTCGGGAAGTGCTACAACAGCACGGATGGATTCTAAACATCCAAAGTCACAGCTGGTTCCTACCACACGCCTACTGTTCCTGGGGATGGTTCTGGACACGGAACAGAAAAAAGTGTTTCTCCCGCAGGAGAAAGCCAAGGAGCTGTCATCTCTAGTCAGAGACCTCCTGAAACCAAAACAGGTATCGGTGCATCACTGCACACGAGTCCTGGAAAAAATGGTAGCTTCCTACGAAGCAATTCCATTCGGCAGGTTCCATGCAAGAACTTTTCAGTGGGACCTCTTGGACAAGTGGTGGGGATCGCATCTTCAGATGCATCGGCTGATAACCCTGTCTCCAAGGACCAGGGAATCTCTACTGTGGTGGCTGCAGAGTGCTCATCTTCAGGAGGGCCGCAGATTCGGCATACAGGACTGGGTCCTGGTGACCACGGATGCCAGCCTTCGAGGCTGGGGGGCAGTCACACAGGGAAGAAATTTCCAAGGACTTTGGTCAAGTCAGGAGTCGTCCCTACACATAAATATTCTGGAACTGAGGGCCATTTACAATGCCCTAAGTCAGGCAAGGCCCCTGCTTCAAAACCAGCCGGTACTGATCCAATCAGACAACATCACGGCAGTCGCCCATGTAAACCGACAGGGCGGCACAAGAAGCAGGATGGCGATGGCAGAAGCCACAAGGATTCTCCGATGGGCGGAAAATCACGTGTTAGCACTGTCAGCAGTGTTCATTCCGGGTGTGGACAACTGGGAAGCAGACTTCCTCAGCATGACCTACACCCGGGAGAGTGGGGACTTCATCCAGAAGTCTTCCAACTGATTGTAAACCGTTGGGAAAGGCCACAGGTGGACATGCTGGCGTCCCGTCTAAACAAAAAGCTAGAAAAATATTGCGCCAGGTCGAGAGACCCTCAGGCAATAGCTGTGGACGCTCTAGTGACACCGTGGGTGTACCAGTCGGTTTATGTGTTCCCTCCTCTTCCTCTCATACCCAGGGTATTGAGGATAATAAGGAGAAGAGGAGTAAGAACTATACTCATTGTTCTGGATTGGCCAAGAAGAACTTGGTACCCGGAGCTTCAAGAAATGTTATCAGAGGACCCATGGCCTCTACCGCTCAGACAGGACCTGCTGCAGCAGGGGCCCTGTCTGTTCCAAGACTTACCGCGGCTGAGTTTGACGGCATGGCGGTTGAACGCCGGATCCTGAAGGAAAAGGGCATTCCGGAGGAAGTCATTCCTACGCTGATTAAAGCTAGGAAAGAAGTAACCGCAAACCATTATCACCGCATTGGGCGAAAATATGTTGCGTGGTGTGAGGCCAGGAAGGCCCCAACAGAGGAATTTCAACTGGGTCGATTTCTGCACTTCCTACAGTCAGGAGTGATTATGTGCCTAAAATTGGGTTCCATTAAGGTCCAGATTTCGGCTCTGTCGATTTTCTTCCAGAAAGAACTGGCTTCACTGCCTGAAGTTCAGACATTGTCAAGGGAGTCCTGCATAGTCAGCCTCCTTTTTGTGCTTCCAGTGGCACCTTGGGTTCTCAACGTGGTGTTGAGTTTCCTAAAATCACATTGGTTTGAGCCACTTAAAACCGTGGATTTAAAATATCTCACGTGGAAAGTGGTCATGTTATTGGCCTTGGCTTCGGCCAGGCGTGTGTCAGAATTGGCGGCTTTCTCGTGTAAAAGCCCTTATCTGATTTTCCATATGGATAGGGCAGAATTGAGGACTCGTCCCCAGTTTCTCCCTAAGGTGGTATCAGCTTTTCACTTGAACCAACCTATTGTGGTGCCTGCGGCTACTAGGGACTTGGAGAATTCCAAGTTACTGGATGTAGTCAGAGCCTTGGAAATTTATGTTTCCAGGACGGCTGGAGTCAGGAAAACTGACTCGCTATTTATCCTGTATGCACCCGGCAAGCTGGGTGCTCCTGCTTCTAAGCAGACTATGGCTCGCTGGATTTGTAGCACAATTCAGCTTGCGCATTCTGCGGCTGGACTGCCGCATCCTAAATCGGTAAAAGCCCATTCCACAAGGAAGGTGGGCTCTTCTTGGGCGGCTGCCCGAGGGGTCTCGGCTTTACAACTTTGCCGAGCAGCTACTTGGTCAGGGTCAAACATGTTTGCAAAATTCTACAAAATTGATACCCTGGCTGAGGAGGACCTTGAGTTCTCTCATTCGGTGCTGCAGAGTCATCCGCACTCTCCCGCCCGTTTGGGAGCTTTGGTATAATCCCCATGGTCCTTACGGAGTTCCCAGCATCCACTAGGACGTCAGAGAAAATAAGATTTTACTCACCGGTAAATCTATTTCTCGTAGTCCGTAGTGGATGCTGGGCGCCCATCCCAAGTGCGGATTGTCTGCAATACTTGTATATAGTTATTGCCTAACTAAAGGGTTATTGTTGAGCCATCTGTTGAGAGGCTCAGTTATATTTCATACTGTTAACTGGGTATAGTATCACGAGTTATACGGTGTGATTGGTGTGGCTGGTATGAGTCTTACCCGGGATTCAAAATCCTTCCTTATTGTGTCAGCTCTTCCGGGCACAGTATCCTAACTGAGGTCTGGAGGAGGGTCATGGTGGGAGGAGCCAGTGCACACCAGGTAGTCCTAAAGCTTTCTTTAGTTGTGCCCAGTCTCCTGCGGAGCCGCTATTCCCCATGGTCCTTACGGAGTTCCCAGCATCCACTACGGACTACGAGAAATAGATTTACCGGTGAGTAAAATCTTATTTTCACAGATACATTTCTATTCACGAAGCAGTGAAATAAGTGGAGAAGTGAGCCAGTGGAGAAGTTGCCCATGGCAACCAATCAGCTGCTACGCATAATTTTATAGCATGTGCTTGATAAATGTTACTTTCATGCTGATTGGTTGCCATGGGTTACTTCTCCACTGGCACACATCTCCTCCACTCTTTTCACTGCTTCATGAATAGACCCCGTAGTGTGGTCGCAGGACGTATCAGTCTGTACACACAAACATATTACACCCGTGTGCTTAAGGCTGATTTGGCTTAGTCGCCGGTTTCTTTTGGCTGATGCACTGTACGCTGAGAGCCATGAGAACTGACCGCATTTCTACTTGGGTCTCCGAATCTGCCTCTATTATGAATTATTACAATTTTCCCTTAAGCACTTACAGTAGGTCTCTGAACAATTATTTCCAACTCTGTATTAGAAACTTTTACAAGCAGGGCCTTCTTTGTCATTTGTGTTACATTTTATGTGTATGTTGCAGTCTCTTCAGTTGTGTAATGTTCACCACATTTTAAAATCCATTCCAGGGAGACTGCTACTAAACCCATTCCTTGTAAGGCCATGAGACAACTACATATCGCTCCATGTCATGTTTACGGGTTACATACGTTTTATCAGCGGACGGGATGCCAGCTATCAATATCCTGACAGCGGCATCCCGCCCGCCAGTATGCCGGCAGTGGGGTGAGCGGTAAAAGTTCTCTTGCGGGCTCGGTTGCTTGCTGCGCTCACCACAGGATCTATTCCTACTTTATGGGTGTTGTGGACACGGGTGGGAATGGCCCTGGTGCATTGGGATTCCGTCTGTCGGCTGTTGGGATTTCGGCGTCGGTATCCTGCATGCCAGGATTCTGACAGCCGGCATTTTAACTGTAACCGTCTGTTTTTCTGCATTTGATTATGATCTACTTTCTGCATTTTAAATACTACTCTTCAGTAAATATTAACTTCTGCAGCCTATAATAATGTATGCATGGCTAGAATTGCTACTAATATGCAGTATAAGAGGAATTTTATCATGCAGCATTAAAATTGGGTTATATATTGTAGTGACACATTTCCAGGGATACATCTTTAAAAGTCTGGGCTGTCTATAGAATTTAGGGAACATTGGCAACTGATGGTAATGCTTATACAAAGTATCCTGTTATATTTATTTGTTTTATTTGTGTGTGTTTGTTTATTTATTTATTCACTACTAGGTGCAGCTAATGTTTTTGTTGTCATGTACATAATTTCTTATTGTTTTTTTTGTTTGTTTTTTACAGGTGAATGTAAATCACTGAAAGAAACATTCATGAAATGTTTGCGGGAGAACAGATTTCAGAGCAGTCTGTGCAGGGAAGAGTCAAAGGAATACCTAGAGTGTAGAATGGAAAGGTTGGTGCACTGTAATAAAGTGTATGAAAAATAAGGATTGTGGGGTGTGTAATTAAACTATAATTGTGTAGTAGTACTGGATCACATCTTTTAGTGTCCATATGTAGGCTGTTGTAGAGATTCACATATTGGACCTAATTCAGACTTGATCGTAGCAGCAAATTTGTTAGTAGTTGGGCAAAACCATGTGCACTGCTAGGGGGCAGATATAACATATGCAGAGAGAGATTTGGGTGGGTTATTTTGTTTCTGTGCAGGAAAATACTGGCTGCTTTATTTTTACACTGCGAAATAAATTTCACTTTTAACACACCTCACCCAAATCTAACTCTCTGCATGTTATATCTGATATATATATATATATATATATATATATATATATATATATATATATATATATATATACACACAAACAGAAAGTTCAGCACTCACCATAGCGAGCTCACTTATCCTCACAACATCAATAAATAAATGATGGGGGTTTAGTTAGTGAATTGGCCAATGCACGGAAGCCTGAGGTACCCCACCTTCTTGCAGGTCCTACACTATCACAAAGTCTCAAAAATTAAAACCTGGCAACTGTATCACACATAATATAACTGCACACATGCCCACTAGGTTTAATGTGTATCTGCCTGCATCTTATGGCTTTTAAAGGTACACTAGTCACCTGACTCTGGCTGATAAATTACTAAGGAGCAGCTGACACACAGGTTTAGAACAAATGAGATTACACAGGGGTGCATGAAAAGACCTGTGACCACGGTTAGTAAGAGTTAACCAAGGATGCAGTTATATTATGTATGATACAGTTGCTAAGTTTTAATTTTTGAGACTTTGTGATAGTGTAGGATCTGCATGAAGGGTGGGGTACCTTGGCGAGCGGTATGCAGGCTTCCGTGCATTGGCAAATTCACTAACTAAACCCCCATCATTTATCTATTGATGTTGAGAGGATAAGTGAACTTGCTATGGTGAGTGCTGAACTTTCTGTTTGTATATATTTGGGTTGGTGGCCATGGGTTGCATGCACCCCACCCTATGAGTGGTGAGTGCAGACATTGCACCACGCTTCTGGGGTGGCGAGTGCTGTGGTTTTCTAGATTTGTTTGTGTGTTATATATATATATATATATATATATATCCATGTGATCCGGCTCTCCTTTAATATACCTTACTGCACCGGGTGCCTCCGTGTAGAACCATGCATAGATACAGAGAACGCGGCACTCCTGGTGTCTCAATCAATTTATTTCAGGTGGACCTGAGGAAAATTACTTAATAAATGTCATTGAAACGTTGTCTACTACCTGCCTATGAAAGAAATTGATTGAGACACCAGGAGTGCCGCGTTCTCTGTATCTATACATATATATATATATATATATATATATATATATATATATTATATAATTTTTTTTTATTTTTCTCAAACATCGGAACATTGGCCAGGAACATCGCGACCGCCGCAACGTTACTTTTTACCCCCAAAACAGCTACCAGGTACACACGGGGGGAATCTGGGGGTGGCTTGGGGGGAGTTAGTTTACACTTTCCCGGTGGCTGCTGTAGTCTGCAGCCGCTGGGTTGGGGGTCCTGCCGTGCTAACCGGCAGCACGGCAGGCACTGGGGTAGGGTACAGGGAGGCAGAAGGACCTTAGTCAGCAGTAGCGGAGGTAACACTGCTAACACTGTTTATCTGACTGGTCGCATCCTGTGCAACCAGGTCAGATAAAACACTTGCTGTTATGGTTGCAGCTGATGCGACCATGCCAGGCAAGCTATTAAAGCTTACAGCTCATCACCCCCATGTAAATTCTGACTCCCCAGAGCGGGACTGCGCACCCGTCCGGTGGCGCCACTTAGTGACGTCATCACGCAGCCACAGCTACAGGGCGTGTGTGTACCATCACCATGACAACAACAATGCTCTAACAGGAAAAAGCGTAAAAGTACAAATACATTAAGAAATATGAACTTCTCAATACAGCGCTGCATCACTGGTACATTCTGTTGTACATAGCCATACAATTATCTGTGGAATACATTATCCCCAGGCTCCATGCACTACATTATCCCTACGTTTCACATAATCCATCAGATATAACCGGACAAATGTCGAGCCGGACACACACACAGCAGGAGGACTGACAATCTTTCCATACCCTGACACATGGATAAGTACCAGTATGATTTTATGCCCTTTCCAGCAGTTTGTTAACCCTTGGTCTCCTGTTTTCTACCGTTACACGATGCACTTTGTGACCTCTTATGTGCTGTTGAAAGTTATATATTGGATTATTACATAAACAATAGTAACTGCAGTTATAGAGTTTCACTGCAGACTCCAATAACAACTATACAAAGAATAAATTAAGGGGTAAATGTACTAAGCCGGGAAAAGAGTTGAAAAGTTGCCCATGGCAACCAATCAGCATTGAAGTAACATTTATCATTTGCATACTATAAAATTATACAGTGCAGCTGATTGGTTGCCATGGGCATCTTCTCCACTCTTTTCCCGGCTTAATACATCTACCCCTAAATTGATTAAATCCCAACGCTGTATTAATCAAATATGACTCTTCAAACGGTAAAAAATGGCATTTCATTTGTATATGAATGTTATATATTTTTCTACTGCGGGGTACACTGGGCTCCACAGGGAATGACATTGGGGTGTAAAGTAGGATCTTGATCCGAGGCACCAACAGGCTCAAAACTTTGATCTTCTTCCCAGAATGCCTAGCGCCGCCTCCTCTATAACCCCGCCTCCGTGCAAAGGAGCTCAGTTTTGTAGTTGGTGCCATGCAGTAAGCAGGCATACAACAGGGGGGCTGCTCCAGCAGCCCTGAGAAGAAGCTTTTTAAGAAAAATGAAGACTTTAAGGGCTGCAGCAGAGACACTGACTGTGTTAGATGTCAGTCAGACATCTCCTGCTGCAGCTCCATCACCTCCTCCAGCGGCGCTGTACACTCCCGCGCCCTTGTTGCCGGGTACCTACAGCGGAGGCTCCGGTTTTCTTCCAGTTAGTCACACACACGACCGCTGTTCTCCTGGACCGCGTGGCTGCACTCAGGGAAGAGGTAAGTGGGTCCCCCCGGCTGGACCCGTTGTAAATCGCGATCCCGCGCGGCCTGTGGGAGGCGGGCCACGAGTGCTGGCGTGGACACTGTGGTAGTACGGGGACCCCACTAGACCACCAGGGCATGGGCACAGGTCGGTTTTCTCTCATAAACCGTTTATATAAGTCCACAGTACCCGGTGGTGAAGTTCAGCAGGGGGATAAGGCTTAGACCTGTAGCCCCTCCCCCAGCCACAGGGCGCCATTTAGAGTAAATGTTCACGCCCTGGAGCTGCATCTCTCTCTCCCTCACTCCCTGTCAGCATTTGGGCGCCATTAGGACAAGCTGAGCTGATCCTGGGACTGTTTGGGCAAATCTTCCTCTGTAAAGCCGTCTGCATGTTAGCTCTGTGCATTTTACAGGACACTTAAGTATTCTACATGTCTGCTGACAGTGTTAGTTAAGAAATAGTGCATTTAGTCAGGGTTATATAGTACAAGTACCCTGTGATATACATCCAGTCTTTACTGTGCATTGATATATCTATTTAGTGTATAGCTATACATAGTTCTACTCTGTATTCCTAGTCCAGTGCAGTTTTATTGCATGTCATAATTTCTGCATTGTACAATGTGACTATGTGTGTGTGCATATAGCTGCTGTGTGACCTCCATTTCGTGTATCTCACTCAGATTGCTATCCCTATATTCTATAACCTGAGGGGGCTAAGTGCGTCAGGTTTATCATTTAGTATAGATAGTTCACAGGATATACTCAGTGTGTGTTTTTCTCTGTGATTTTTAGTCCCCATATACCTCTTGAATTCCCTGTTTGTCATGATACACTGCACAGGGGGTTCATGTCAGGTATTGTGCTGCTGATATTGTACTGTGTTGCCCTACATTGAGCTTTCGGATATGTCAGCTACAAAGGGCAATGGTGCTGGAACTGATCTCACATTGCGTGATGGTGATGCTGCAGACACATTTGAGGAAAACAGCAGCTGAGGATTCAGATTCTGGGGGGGTCCTTACCCCCAAGTGGGACTGTAGCAACAGGGGTTCAAAATGACCCACCTTGGGCTACCTTCTCCACGCTATTGAATACGCTGGTAACTAGACTAACGCCCCCTATGGGACCTCATGTGCCGGTACTTATGGTCCCAGCGGTTAACCCGCCATGGGCAGATCAACTGTCCGCTCAGTTACAGCAATTGAACCAATCACTGACTACTCAGAAGTCTAACCCTCGCCCGCCTAAGACCAAGGGGTCCTCTAAGTGGGCCATTACTTCCTCACAATCCACCAACATCCAAGACTTCTCGTCTGATGAGGATGGCGTTTATACTGATCACACAGATTCTGATCCCGATGCTTCTGATGGGGAATCTGTTTCACAGGTGGATGTTCCTGACTTGTTGGAGGCTATCAGGACCATTCTTCAAATTACTGATGACCCGGAGCCTGATGCTGCCGCTAAGAAACCGGGCAGGTTTAAACGTCAGAAAGTGGTTAAACAAGTTTTACCTCATTCTGACCATTTAGTTTACATACGTCATGAGTCCTGGGAAAATCCAGGAAAGAAGTTCACGCCTCACAAGAAGATGCTGGCTCGCTATCCCCTCGCTGCGAAGCTAAGTAAAAATTGGGAAACACCCCCGCCAGTGGATTCGCAGGTGGCGCGGCTGGTGGTATCATAAGTTCTGCCTTTAACTACAGTCATGTCTCTGAAAGAACCGACAGATAAGTGTGTGGAGGGTTGTTTAAAGGCAATTTACAACCTAACTGGTGCTGCGCATAGGCCCACCATTGCAGCGACATGGGCTGCAGAGACTGTTGAAGCGTGGGCTCAGGAGGCGGAGTTGCCTTCCAACGTTTCTGATCATGCTAGACAAGGTCTGTCTTATATTGTCACAGCCTCTCATTACATTAAGGTGGCGGCTTCTGATGCCGGCATTCTGACGGCCAAGGCTTCTACTACATCCATTTTGGCACGCCAGATTCTCTGGTTACGGTCCTAGTCTGTGGATCTGTACTCTATGAAAACCCTGGAGGTACTACCTTTTAAGGGAGACATTATTTTCGGAGAAAACCTCAACAAGATAGTGGCTGACTTCGCCTCTGCTAAAACAGCATGTCTACCTAGTACTGCTCCTTTGGTGCCGAAGGCTAAAAGTACTCCATTTCGCTCCTTTCGTCCTCCAGGGAAAGGAAAAGGTCAGGCATACCTGAAACAGGTTCGCACTTCCAAACCCAATAAGCCCAGACCCAAAACGGCCTTGGCTGCCCGTCAGCCTGCTTCCAAAACTGAAAAGCCTGCCACATGACGGGGCGGGCCTCCCTCGGGGGGATCCCAGGGTGGGGGGTTGACTTCTAGGATATACCCAGGAATGGTTGAGGACCACTTCCGATGCCTGGGTACGGGAAGTCGTCACTCGAGTTTACACCGTATCTTTCAAGAATCCTCCCCCTCATCGATTTTGCCTAACAGACGTTCCTTCGGATCTGGTGAAGGCAAAAACTCTTCATTTGGTGGTACAGTCCCTCCTGGATACAGGAATGGTAGTACAGGTGCCTCTGGTTCAGAGAGGCAAGGGGTACTCTTTACCGCTGTTCCTAGTCTCGAAACCGAATGGGTCCTCCCGGCCCATTCTCAACCTCAAGTCCTTTGAACAAATTTGTGTGGGTCTCCAAGTTTCGTATGGAAACTCTTCTCTTTATTGTTCTGGCCTTGGCACCTGGGGATTATATGGTCTCCCTGGACATACAGGATGCTTACCTGCATATTCCCATTGCAGTGTCGCATCAGCTGTACCTGAGGTTTGCGGTTGGCAACCTCCATTATCCATTTCGGGCTTTACCTTTTGGTTTGACCACGGCTCCGCAAGTCTTCACCAAGGTCATGGCGGTAATGACGGCTGTACTCCGCCGTCAAGGGGTCAGGCTCCTACCGTACCTGGACGACTTGTTGATCCTGGCAAATTCCCCAGAAATTCTCCTACTCCATCTGGATCTGGCTTTCCAGTTTCTGCAAGCCCACGGGTGGCTCATCAACTGGAAGAAATCTTCCCTGGTCCCTGCTCAGAGCATGGTGCACCTGGGGGCGTTGTTGGACACTCACAGCCAGCAGTGGTTTTTGTCTCAGGAGAAAGTCCTGTAGCTGCGGGCGGTGTTCAATGCTCTGAACTTGGCCCAGCATTTAATACAGAACAGACCTGTTCAAGGACAGTCGGACAACGCCACCACGGTGGCGTACATCAATCATCAAGGTGGCACTCGAAGCCGCATGGCAATGAGGGAAGTATCAAGGATTCTTCAGTGGGCGGAACGCCATATCGGCAGTATTCATTCCGGGGATCCTAAACTGGGAAGCGGACTTTCTCAGTCGTCAGGACGTACACGCCGGAGAGTGGATCCTCCATCCAGAAGTGTTGGTTGGCTTTGACGGAGTGGCTCTTGAAGCTTCCGTCTTGAGGGCCAAAGGATTTTCTGAGGCGGTCATTCTAAAACTATGTTGAAGGCCCGGAATCCGGCTTCTGCTCGGATTTACCATAGGGTCTGGAATTCTTACTTTTCTTGGTGCGCATCTAACAATCATGATGTTTACAAGTTTAGTACGGCCAAACTTTTGGCCGTTCTACAACAGGGCCTGGACTTGGGCCTTCGTCTGGTCGTCTGGTTTCAGAGAAAAATTGCAACTTTACCTGATGTTTATACACTCTGGGTGTGTTGCGGATTCAACCTCCATATGTCCCGCCTGTGGCTCCTTGGGACTTGCCGGTGGTTTTAGAGGCCTTGCAAGAGTCTCCGTTTGAGCCTCTTGAATTGGCAGACCTTAAGTGGCTTTCTCTTAAGGTAGTGTTTCTGCTGGCTATTGCCTCTGCTAGACGGGTGTCGGATTTGGGTGCTTTACTGTATCTTGTAGGTCACCATATCTGATTTTTCACGGTGATCGGGCGGTTATTAGAACACGTCTCGGGTATTTACCTAAGGTGGTGTCTTCTTTCCACCTTAATCAGGAGATTGTGGTTCCGGCCTTTGCCTCTACTGAATTGTCTTCCAAAGAGCGGTCTTTGGATGTGTTACGGGCTCTCCGTATATACGTGAAGAGGACTGCCTCCATTAGGAAGTCGGATTCTCTCTTCGTTCTATTTGGTTTTCACAAACGGGGCTGGCCTGCTCACAAGCAGACCCTAGCCAGATGGATTAGAATGGTGATTGCACATGCTTATGTACAGGCTGGCCTTCCAGCTCCTGCTACCATAAAGGCCCATTCTACTCGGTTGGTTGGACTTTCTTGGGCGGCCCGCCGTGGTGCGACCCTTGAACAATTTTGCAAGGCGGCTACGTGGTCCTCAGTGAACACGTTCATAAGGTTTTATGCCTTCAATACTTCCACCTCCCAGGATGCTTCCTTTGGACGCCGGGTTCTTGTGCCCGCTACAGTGCGTCCCCTCCCATAAGGAAATGCTTTAGGACAGTGGTTCTCAAACTCTGTCCTCAGGACCCCACACAGTGCATGTTTTGCAGGTCACCCAGCAAGTGCACAGGTGTATTAATTACTCACTGACACATTATAAAAGGTCCACAGGTGGAGCTAATTATTTCACTTGTGATTCTGTGAGGTGACCTGCAAAACATGCACCGTGTGGGGTCCCGAGGACCGAGTTTGAGAACCTGTGCTTTAGGACATCCCCCAATGTCATTCCCTGTGGAGCGCAGCGTACCCCGCTGCAGAAAACCGAGATTTATGGTAAGAACTTACCGTTGGTAAATATCTTTCCGCGAGGTACACTGGGCTCCACAGGGCGCCCACCCTGACACACTTAGCTTCTTTGGGTTGGTATGGCATTAGCCGCTGACACTTTCTCCTGTTGTGAGAATGTGCTGTATGTGGCTACTAACAGTTGTCGTCTCTTTTGCCTGCTACTGCATTGGACTGGTTAACAAAAACTGAGTTCCTGTGCACGGAGGCGGGGTTTTAGAGGAGGCGGTGCTAGGCATTCTGGGAAGAAGGTCAAAGCTTTGAGCCTGTTGGTGCCTCGGATCAAGATCCTACTCTACACCCCAATGTCATTCCCTGTGGTGCCCAGTGTACCTTGCAGTAAGAGATTTAACAACGGTAAGTTCTTACCATAAATATCGTTATTAATCACCTCCGCTAATGTAGTTAAAATATCCAATAATTAAAATATCATATAAAATGCAAATCATAACAACACATTTACCAGTGGTTCATTAAATCATACATCAGATTATCGATATAAAGAACCTAAAGCTTAAAGCATGCTTTACCAGGTTTTAGTTGTTATAGTGTCAATCTTGGGACTAGTTACCACACTATGGGGCTTATGTAATAGCCTGCGAGTTGCAGTCTTTGCAGGAATTTCAGCGAGTCTGCACATATTTTTAAAGCAGCAATCGTTTACAAGGCAAAGCAAATGTGGTTTTGCTTTGTAAATGATTGCCGCTTTAAAAATACAGGAAGACTCACCATAATTCCCGAACAGCCTGCAACTCGCAGGCTATTACATAAGCCCCTATATGTCCATATGGCAATATATAACAATCTACGGATTAGTCCAACTGGAGAAAGTAGGTGCACACCGGCAGCACAAAGAGCTCTATCCCTCTGTTTCAATGCTGGAAACAAAACGTAACGCCAAGTATCAGTTGGAGTAGTTGCAATAATATCCAAGAGGGTTCTGCTTGAGAAGCTAGCTGCTATCCTCTCCAGTAAATGCCACTGATACAGACTGCGGGACCTGAACAATTGTGCAGCCACATTCTAAAGCAGGGGTGGGGATCCTCCGGCCCGCGGGCCGTTTAAGGCGGCGAGTCTCAGCTGTCAGGGCAGGGAGGAGAGCGCAGCTATGTCCGGCGGCGGGTAGGATCTCAAACCAGCCGATGGTTTGTGAGCTAATCAGGAGCCACAGCTGCCGGTCTGCGAGCTCTGATTGGCTCACGAACCGGCGGCTGGTTTGAGGTCCTACACGCCACCGCCATATGCTGCACTCTCCTTCCCTGACGCAGTGGTGAGCAGCACAGTGGGGTGGGGGGCGGCATGTGTGGAGCAATGTGTATCTGGCACTGTGGGGGCATATGTGTATCTGGCACTGCACTGGCATGTGTATCTGGCACTGCACTATCCCATTTTAATTGGCTACACCCATTTTTTGGTGTGCACTCAGTACCACTAAGGGGCATAACTACTGGAGGGGCAGGGTCATTTTTAAGTTGATCATTTTTGTATGACCCCCGAAGGATTTTATAAATATCTAAATGGCCCTTGGTAGAAAAAAGGTTCCCCACCCCTGTTCTAAAGCAATACTGCACGTCCGGCTGGAATGTACAGTCAGACATTGGCTGGACCAGGTGGGTACTCTCCACTGTGTCAGATGATGTGGTGTGTTATTAGGATGTTAGCTAATGCCAATACAAAGTGTCAAGTTAGTGATGGCAATACCCACTTGTATAGTGGTTGGGGTATCTGTTAAGGCGCTGTATAAAGGTCCCAGGGGCTTATGTATCTCAGGGGTCTATTTACTAAGCCTTGGATGGAGATAACGCACCAGCAAACAGCTCCCAACTGCCAAGTTGTAGCCTGGGTTTGAAAAATTGACAGCTAGTAGCTGATTGGCTGGTAGTTCATCTTCGTTCACTTTACCTCCATCCAAGGTTTAGTAAATAGACGCCTCCTAACTGTCATGTTACAGGATGTGTTTCATATTTCCAATCCGAACTCTTATGATGGATAAGTAGTACTCAAATTGACAGGGGACTATGAGATGTTCTCTTTGCCGTTGTTTAAATGTTTCATTTTGCTGTAACATGGGAGATTAAAAACTAATGTATGTATGCAAACATACAATAAAGTATAACCTGAAGAGTTTGTGTATTTTCTTTCTTTAGACAACTAATGGCTAAGGAGCCGCTTGAAAAACTTGGCTTTAAGGACCTAATAAATGATCAAGCAGCGGAGGAGCAGAAAAAGTTAGAAGATTAATGAATTATATGTGAACTTGAAAGGATATTTATTCCCAACTTTAGAGACGTTTGGATTTATATCTGCACACTAAGGATGTGCCGACTGTGACATTTATGAATGGAGCAGCATTTGCCAAGATAATTCTTTTTCTCCTTTCTCTTTGTATTTATGCCATCACTTGGAGGACAACAATATGAGGAATACGATAAGGAGACTACAATTTATTTGGATTGTGTGATTTGCAACACAACTAATAAATACTTTTTTTTTTTTTTTCAAGTTGTTTAAAATTAGTAGAAAGGGCAAAACTGCTACAATGTAAGACTTATTCTACAAAACATGGATGAAGCTGTTGAACTTCTCACTGACTTTCTAACCCAACTTTGTTAAAAATAAAGGTATGAGAAGAGTATGGCGTACACTCTGGCAAACATCAACTGATCCACAAAACGCTCAAAAGCAGAACTTGTCAGTTATTTCCCTTCAGTCAGACTAATATAATATGTGTAATAGCCCACAGCCCATGTAGAGCTATACACTAATATAATATGTGTAATAGCCCACAGCCCATGTAGAGCTATACACTAATATAATATGTGTAATAGCCCACAGCCCATGTAGAGCTATACCTTTATCATACCCCTTTCACACCGCAAATATATCCCGGGATATTGCCGGGTTGAGCCTGCTCGAGGTGCAGTCTAAAAGCACTACTTTTGAATATCATAACCCCTTTCCCGTTTCCAATTCCCGGCTGGGATCCGGCATTGGCAGTGTGAAAGGGGTATATAAAAGCAGTGTTATACACGGGTTGGACCCTGGTCAATGTGCACTCTAAAGTGTCCAACCCGGGTTATTCAATCCTGCATTCATGTAAAAGTGCTGATTGGCTGTTCTTTGTGTGCCTTGATGATGTCAGCAGCCTGAACCCTGCTACACAGGAGAGAACAGAGGGGGTCATTCCGAGTTGATCGCTCGCTAGCAGTTTTTAGCAGTCGTGTAAATGCATTGTCGCCACCCACCGGGGAGTGTATTTTCTCTTTGCAGAAGTGTGAACGCTTGTGCAGCAGAGCGCCTGCAAAATCTTTTTGTGCAAAACAAGACCAGCCCTGTAGTTACTCTTCGTGTGCATTGATTCTAACGAGGAAGGGACGGCTTTTGACGTCACACACCCGCCCAGCCACGCCTGCATTTTTTCTGCCACGCCTGTGTTTTTCTAAGCACTCCCTGAAAACGGTCAGTTGACACCAAGAAACGCCAACTTCATGTCACTCTTCCTGCGTTCGGCCGTGCAACAGGAATGTTCGTTAGACTCTGTGCAAACCCATGATGCTCATTGTACCTGTACGACGCCCTGCAAATTGCGGTGCATATGCATGCGCAGAAAGGCTGATTTTTTTAGCCTGATCGCTGCGCAGCAAACAACGGCAGCTAGCGATCAACTCGGAATGACCTCCACAGAGCATTAAGAATTAGAGCTACTAAGAATTAGGGGTGAGGTGGAGATTGCTAGGCAGCTTACTGCATACCTCCCAACTTATTATAACTACAAAGAGGGACTTTGGGGTGCGCCATTCGCATGGGCGCCCGAAAAGGATGTGTGACCTATATGAAAGGGGCGTGGTCTAGTGGCAGAGCTGCGATCGTGAGTCACGCCCCCTTGTACCGTCACTGAGGGGGCATGCCCAGCACTCTCTGAGCTGCTGGCATGCCCCACCTCTGAATAGACGCTGTGCACGTGCGCACAGTGTCAGTGACAGGAGCCTTCCAACTGCCCCCACCACCACCACGGTACACTGCGGCCCGTGGGTGGGACAGTCCCAAAAAAACAGGACTGTCCCGTGAAAAGCGGGACAGTTTGGAGGTATGTTACTGGAACAGTTAAAGATGCAATTGTGTATAAAAACATAGGGGGTCATTCCGAGTTGTTCGCTCGTTATTTTTTTCTCGCAACGGAGCGATTAGTCGCTAATGCGCATGCGCAATGTCCGCAGTGCGACTGCGCCAAGTAAATTTGCTTTGCAGTTAGGTATTTTACTCACGGCATTACGAGGTTTTTTCTTCGTTCTTGTGATCGTAATGTGATTGACAGGAAGTGGGTGTTTCTGGGAGGAAACTGGCCGTTTTATGGGAGTGTTTGTAAAACCGCAGCCGTTTCTGGGAAAAACGCGGGAGTGGCTGGAGAAACGGAGGAGTGTCGGTGCGAACGCTGGGTGTGTTTGTGACGTCAAACCAGGAACGACAAGCACTGAACTGATCGCACTGGCAGAGTAAGTCTCGAGCTACTCAGAAACTGCACAGAGAAGTCTTTTCGCAATATTGCAAATCTTTCGTTCGCTATTTTGATAAGCTAAGATTCACTCCCAGTAGGCGGCGGCTTAGCGTGTGCAAAGCTTGCGAGCGAACAACTCGAATGAGGGCCATAGCTCTGTCAGCCATGATTCCTGCAATGCTGTGAGCTGTCCCACCCTCTCCTTTTGTCCCCTTCTGACACCTCATCTTTCTGAGCCAAAAAAAGTAAATTTAAAATGACATCCATGGTGTTTTTTATTTGCTGACCCGGGTTGAGTTAAAAGGAGCCAACCCTGCAATAACCCAGGTTGAAAGTGTAGTGTGAAAGGGTCTGATCCGGATTCAAAATACTGGGTCGGACCCGAGTTTGCGGTGTGAAAGGGCGATCGCTTAAAGCGCTGACTTGGGAACCATGTAGTGGACCTGTCTTGGCTACAAGCAGTGGGACCATATTCCAACCATCCTAGCTGCTAAAGCAGAGGTTATACATAGATTATTAGAAGGGGAATTGGTAAAGTGTTACAGCTATTTTCCTCAACACAATACTTTAACACCATCTTGTTAAAAAAAAAAAAGTGATTCCTCTTATATTAAAATGAGCCGACTTGTGGGTTTTTTTTGTCTGTTTTATGTTTTTTATATGTACATGTCCAACAGGAATAACTTTAGATTAGAATTAACACAACCGCTTCTACATGAAAACATTTTTTAATAACTTTATTACAGTAAAATATATATTTTTATGTGGTCACTGTTTCATATTTAAATTAAAAAAAAAGGACAGTGGGTAAAATCTCCTATCCTCACTGTAACTAACTGCCATCTGGAAATACTTACCGCAGCAACCTTACCTTCTCGGAGAGCACTGCAAAGCTATGAGAATGCTCATCTTTATCAAAATAATAATTACCACATAAAGAAAGTTTATTTGCAGTAAGGAAACTGCGCACGCCTATGGACACTCGGTAACATATACTCGGATGGTGTAATGGTTAGCATTACTGCTTCACAGCACTGAGATCATGGGTTCGATTCCCACCATGGCCCATACTGTGCGGAGTTTGTATATTCTCCTATACTTGCGTGGGTTTCCTCCAGGTACTCTGGTTTCCTCCCACATTCCAAAAATATACTGGTAGGTTAATTGGCTCCTAACAAAAATTAACCCTAGTGTGATTGTGTATGTGTGTACATGTGGTAGGGAATATAGATTGTAAGCTCCACTGGGGCAGGGACTGATGTCAATGGTAAAATATTTTCTGAAGCGCTGCAGGATATGTGTGTGAGCTATATAAATAACTGGTAATAAATATACTATGAAATATGAATCTTTTGCAGTGCCGTATCTAGACATTTTAGCGCTGTATGCTACATCATCGCCCCCCCATATTTAAAACAGGGCCAGTGTGTTGGGTGTGGCTTCATGGTGTGGCCACAAAATACCAATTCATTTCTGCAGCGGGGTACACTGGGTTCCACAGGGAATAACATCGGGGTGTAGAGTAGGATCTTGATCCGAGGCACCAATAGGCTAAAAGCTTTGACTGTTCCCAGAATGCATAGCGCCGCCTCCTCTATAACCCCGCCTCCGTGCTCAGGAGCTCAGTTTTGTAGTTGGTGCCTGCAGTGCAGGCAGACAACAGGCCTCAGAAGAGCTTTTATAAGTGAAATTTGAAGACTTCAGGGGCTGAGCAGAGACACTGTCTGTGTTAGATGCCAGTCAGACATCTACTACTGCAGCTCCATCACCTCCCCCAGCGGCGCTGCATACTCCCGTGTCCCGGTTGCCGGGCACTTACAGTGGAGGCTCCGTTTTTCTTCAGGCAGGCACACACACCACCGCAGCTCTCCAGGATCGCGTGGCCGCACTTAAGGGAGGAGGTAAGAGGGTCCCACAGGCGGGACCCGCTGGAAACCACAATCCGGCGCGGCCGGTGGGAGGCAGGCCACGCGCTGACGTGGACACTGTGGCAGTACAGTGACCCCACTAGACCACCAGGGCAGGGGCACAGGTCGGTTTTACTAAAAAAAAAATTATATGGCCCACAGTACCCGGTGGTGAAGTCCAGCAAAGGGATAAGGTTCTGACCTGCAGCCCTTCCCCCAGCCTTAGGGCGCTATTTTCTCTCCCTCACTCCCTGTCAGCGTTTGGGCGCCATTACTGCATGCTGAGCTGATCCTGGGACTGTTTGGGCAAAACCTCCTCTGTAAAGCCGCCTGCATGTCAGCGCTGTGCAATTTTACAGGACACTTAAGTATTCTACGTGTCTGTTGACAGTGCTAGTTAAGAAACAGTGCATTTAGTCAGGGTTATGTAGTACAAGTACCCTGTGATATACATCCAGCATTTACTGTGCATTGATTTATCTATTGATTGTATAGCTTTACTTAGTATAACTTAGTATTGCTAATCCGGTGCAGTTTTGTTGCATGTCATAATTTCTGCATTGTACATGTGACTGTGTGTGTGCATATAGCTGCTGCGTGACTTCCATTCCGTGTATCTCACTCAGATCGCTATCCCTATATTCTGTACCCTGAGGGGGGCTAAGTGCGTCAGGGTTATTGTTTAATATAGGTGTTTCACAGGATATACTTGTTGAGTATTTTTCTCTGTGATTTTCAGTCACCAAATACCTCTTGAATTCTCTGTTTGTGCTGATACACTGCACAGGGGGGTTTTGTTAAGGTATTAGACTGCTGATATTGTACTGGGTTTCCCGTGTATTGAGCTTACAGGTATGTCAGCTACAAGGGGCGACGGTGCTGCGGCTGATCCCACAGTGCGTGGTGGTGACGCTGCTGACACATTAGAGGAAAATATAGCAGCAGAGGGTTCAGGTTCTGGGGGTTCCCTACAAAGCCCCCCCCCCCCCAGTAGGACCGTAGCAACGGGGTGCATAACGACCCACCTTGGGCTACTTTCCCCACGTTATTAAGTACGCTGGTAACTAGACTTACGCCCCCTATGGGACCCCAAATGCCGGTACTACCGCTTATGGTCCCTGTGGTTAATCCGCCATGGGCAGATCACCTGTCCACTCACTGACTAAACAGAAATCTAACCATCGCCCGCCTAAGACCAAGGGGTCTTCTAAACAGGTCATTACTTCCTCACAATCCACCCACTTCCCAGACACCACATTTGATGAGGAGGGCGTGTATACTGACCCCACAGACACTGATCCAGATACTTCTGATGGGGAATCTGCCTCACAGGTGGATGTTCCTGACTTATTGGAGGCTATCAGGCTAATTCTTCAAATTACTGATGAGCCTGAGACTACCTCTAAGAAACCGGACAGATTTAAACGTCAGAAGGTTGTTCAACAAGTTTTACCTCATTCTGACCATTTAGTTGACATACGTCAGGAATCCCGGGAAAATCCAGGAAAGAAATTCACACCTCACAAGTAAATGCTGTCTCGCTATCCCCTCGCTGCGGAGCTAAGTAAAAATTGGGAAACACCCCCGCCAGTGGATTCGTAAGTGGCGCGGCTAGTAGTATCCTCAGCTCTGCCTGTAACTACCGTCACTTCGCTGAAGGAACCGACGGATAAGCATGTGGAGGGTTACTTAAAGGCGATTTACACCCTGGCAAGAGCTGTGCATCGGCCCACTATTGCAGCGACATAGGCTGCGGAAGCTATTGAAGCGTGGGCTCAGGAGGTGGAAGCAGAGCTGTCTTCCAACTTTTCTGATAATGCTAGACAATGTCACCTATATTGTCACAGCCTCTCATTACATTAAGGAGGCGGCTTCTGATGCCGGTATTCTGGCGGTCAAGGCTTCTACTACGTCCATTTTGGCTTGCCGGATTCTATGGTTGCGGTCCTGGTCTGTGGATCTGGATTCTAAGAAAAACCCTGGAGGTGCTCCCTTTTAAGGGAGACATTCTTTTTGTAGAGGACCTCAACAAGATAGTGGCTGACTTAGCTTCTGCTAAAACAGCGTGTCTACCTAGTACACCTCTTTTGGTGCCGAAGGTTAAGAGTACTTCCTTTCGTTCGTTTCGTCTTTCAGGTAAAGCAAACGGTCAGGCGTACCCGAAACAGGCTCGCACTTCCAAAACCACTAAGCCCAAACCTAAACGTGCCTGGGCTGCCTGTCTGCCTGCTTCCAAAACTGACAAGCCTGCTGCATGACGGGGCGGGCCTCCCTCTGGGGGATCCCAGGGTGGGGGCCGACTTCTAGGGTTTACCCAGGAATGGTTGAAGACCATTTCCGACGCCTCGGCATGTGAAGTCGTTACGGTTAAGCCATATCCTTCAAGAATCGCCCCCCTCATCGATTTTGCCTAACAGACGTCCCTTCAGATCTGGTGAAGGCAAAAACTCTTCATTCGGTGGTACAGTCCCTCCTGGACACAGGAGTGGTGGTACAGGTGCCTTTGGTTCAGAGAGGCAAGGGGTACTATTCACTGCTGTTCCTAGTCCCAAAACCGAATGTGTCCTCTCTGCCCATTCTCAACCTCAAGTCCTTTGAACAAATTTGTGAGAGTCTCTAAATTTCGTATGGAAAATCTCTGCTCTATTGTTCTGGCCTTGGAGCCCGGGGATTATATGGTCTCCCTGGATATACAGGATGCTTACCTGCATATTCCTATTGCAATGTCACATCAGCAGTACCTGAGGTTTGCTGTAGGCAACCTCCATTATCCATTTTGGGCTTTACCGTTTAGTTTGACCACGGCTCCGCAAGTCTTCACGAAGGTCATGGCGTTAATGACGGCTGTACTCCGCCATCAAGGGATCAGGATCCTTCCGTATCTGGACGACTTGTTGATCCTGGCGAATTCCCCAGAAATTCTCCTACGCCATCTGGATCTGACGCTACAGTTTCTGCTAGACCACGGGTGGCTCATCAACTGGAATAAATCTTCCCTGGTCCCTGCTCAGAGCATGGTGCACCTGGGGCCGCTGTTGGACACTCACAACCAGTGGTTGTTCTTGTCTCAGGAGAAGGTCCTGGAAACTTCAGGACAGGATTCAATGCCTCCTATATCGTCCACAAGTGTCGATACATTCGGCGATGCAAGTGCTAGGACTAGTGGTGTCAGCTTTCGACATGGTGGAGTACGCTCAATTCCATTCCCGCCCTCTGCAGAAACTGATTGTTGCCAGCTAGGACGGCCTGCCTCACTGGATCAGGTCTCACATGATATCGTTATCTCCAGAGGTCCATCTGTCACTAAGCTGGTGGCTGCAGGACCAATGATTGAGCAGGGGTCGTCCCTTCTGGATCTCCAACTGGGTCCTTCTGACGACTGATGCCATATGAGAGGTTGGGGCGCGGTGTTGAAGCAACACTCCATTCAGGGCCGGGGGACCAAGGAAGAGTCTCTTCTCCCGATAAACATTCTGGAATTGCGGGCGGTGATCAATGCACTGAACTTGGCCCACCATTAAATACAGAACAGACCTGTTCAAGTACAGTCGGACAACGCCACCACGGTGGCGTACATGAATCATCAAGGCGGCACTCGAAGCCGCATGGCAATGAGGGAAGTATCAAGGATTCTTCAGTGGGCGGAACGCCATCTACCAACCATATCGGCAGTTTTCATTCCGGAGGTCCTAAACTGGGAAGTGGACTTCCGCAGTTGTCAGGACGTGCATGCCGGAGAGTGGAGCGTTCATCCAGAAGTGTTTCAACTCCTAGTGAACAAGTGGGGCCTCCCAGATGTAGACCTGATGGCGTCTCGACACAATCACAAGGTTCCGGTCTTCGGAGCAACAACAATGGATCCTCAGGCAGCGTTCGTGGACGCACTGGCAATTCCATGAAACTTTCGGCTGTCCTACGTATTCCCTCCGGTGTCACTTCTGTGCAGGGTAATAAGTAAGTTCAAGCAAGAAGGAGGACTCCTGCTTCTGATTGCCCCAGCGTGGCCCAGACGGCATTTGTACTCAGACCTTCAGGGTCTCTCGATAGAGCGTCCCCTTCTACTTCCGCAGCACCCAGACCTCCTCGTTCAGAGCCCTTGTGTATATCAGGATTGACCCGGCAGGCATTGACGGCGTGGCTCTTGAATATTCTGTTCTGAGGGCCAAGGGATATTCTGAGGCGGTCATTCAAACCATGTTGAAGGCCCGGAAACCGGCTTCTGCTCGGATTTTCCATAGGGTCTGGAATTCTTACTTTTTAATTGGTGCGCAACTAACAATCATGATGCTTACATGTTTAGTACGGCTAAACCTTTGGCGTTTCTACAGCAGGGCCTGGATTTAGTCCTTCGTCTGGCCTCCATCAAGGTTCATATTTCTGCCTTGTCAGTTTGGTTCCAGAGAAAAATTGCAACTCTACCTGATGTTCATACATTCACTCAGGGTGTCTTACGGATTCAACCTCCTTACGTCCCGCCTGTGGCTCCTTGGGATTTGTCGGTAGTTCATTGCAAAAGTCTCCATTTGAGCCTCTTGAATCTGCAGACCTTAAGTGGCTTTCTCTTAAGGTAGTGTTTCTGCTGGCTATTGCCTCTGCTAGATGGGTGTCGGATTTGGGAGACTTGTCTTGTAGGTCCCCCTATCTGATTTTTCACCGTGACTGGGCGGTTCTTCGAACGCATCCTGGGTACCTTTATAAGGTGGTGTCTTCTTTCCACCTTAATCAGGAAATTGTGGTCCCGGCTTTTGTCTCTCCTGACTTGTCTTCCAAAGAGCGGTCTTTGAATGTGGTACGGGCTTTCCCTATCTATGTGAAGAGGACCGCTACTATTCGGAAGTGTGATTCTCTCTTTGTACTATTTTTGGTTTTCACAAACGTGGCTGGCCTGCTCACAAGCAGGCCCTGGCCAGTAGGATTAGAATGGTGATTGCACATGCTTATGTACAGGCTGGTCGTCAAGCTTCTGCTACTATCAAGGCCCATTCTACTCGGTCTGTTGGACCTTCTTGGGCGCCCCGCCGTGGTGCGACCCTTGAACAATTGTGCAAGGTGGCTACGTGGTCCTTGGTAAACAAGTTCATAAGGTTCTATGCCTTCGATACATCCGCCTCCCAGGATGCTTCCTTTGGATGCCGGGTTCTTGTGCCCGTTACAGTGCGTCCCCTCCCATGAGGAACTGCTTTAGGACATCCCTGATGTTATTCCCTGTGGAAGCCAGTGTACCCCGCTGCAGAAAACGAGATTAATGGTAAGAATTTACCGTTGTTAAATCTCTTTCTGCGAGGTACACTGGGTTCCACAGGGCGCCCACCCTGACGCACTTAGCTTCTTTGGGTTTGTATGGCATTAGCCGCTGATACCTTCTCCTGTTGTGAGATTGTGGTGAACGTGGCTAGTAACGGTTGTCGTCTCTTTTACCTGCTACTGCATTGGACTGGTTAACAAAACTGAGCTCCTGTGCACGGAGGCGGGGTTATAGAGGAGGCGGTGCTATATATTCTGGGAACAGTCAAAGTTTTTAGCCTGTTGGTGCCTCGGATCAAGCTCCTACTCTACACCCCGATGTTATTTCCTGTGGAGCCCAGTGTACCTCGCAGAAAGAGATTTAACAACAGTAAGTTCTTACCATAAATCTCGTTTATTATGCTGCACAGTAGTCTCCATTATTCAATGCCACTTACACACATTACACCAGGTAGAGCCCGTTTTACACATTATGCCAGGTAGAGCCCCTGTCACACATTACGCCAGGAAGAGTCCCCTTTTACACATTACGCCAGGTAGAGTCCTCTTTTGACACACTACAGCAGCACGTCCCCCTTTTTACACATTAGAGCAGCAAAGTCCCCCTGTTTACACACTACGGCAGCAGAGTCCCCCTTTTTACACATTATTGCAGCAGAGTCTCCTTTTTACACACTACGGCAGGCAGAGTCCCCTTTTAACACATTACGGCAGCAGAGTCCCCCTTTTACAAAGAGAGAGAGAGTGCGTGTGAAAGTGTGTTATACTTACGTTTGGGTTGACCAGCCGGCTGTCCTCACTTCCTTCCCACCTTGACGCTGCGACTCTTCGTAGCACAGGGCACTGTGGGTTGGGAGAGACATCATCTCTCCAAGAACATGGGGGAGAAAGAAGGGGGAGCTGGGAGGTGAGGAAGGGAGCCAAAGTGCTGCCCAGCTATCTATGCGAGAAGAAGTAGTCGAGCAATGCAGTACAGCTGAGCAGTGGCAGCGGGCGGGTGGCCACGCAGACCCTACTTTGCGGTGGAACGGCCGGGCTGGTGTTGCTGGTAGTCCTGTGCCCATAGTGCATATGCGCTGTGTGCCAGGCACCACTGGCACAATAATAACGGCCCTGAACTAGCCTTCCTTGATACTTCAACCTCCCCTCCTCCCCCCGCCAATCAGTGGACTATAATATTAATACTAATATACAATAAAAATTTATATTTTACTTACCACTCACCACTCTCAAGTGAGGGAAAGGTCACCTGAGGTCTGACACACTGGCGTTTATATAATGGGTGCAGTGTGTCCAGAGGGGGCCCCCCACCGCACACGCTGCACCCAATTTTAAAATACCCCTCCGGAGTCCAGCGCCGGCATCCGCAGCGCTGTGAAAACACAGTGAAAATGGCTCAGTGGTAATTTTCACGGAGATCTGCGTATGCGCAGTAGAGTCTGAGCCCTCTAGTGCTCAGACTCTACAGTGCTCCGGGCAGAGAGGAGGGTGCTCGAACGGAGGAGGCTGAACACGGGCCTCCTCCTCTCTTAAAGCGCCCCTGGTCTGACAACTAGATTAGAGTGGTGACTGTCACCTGAGCACCTTTTTTGCGCCACACCCTGTGCTGCTGCTGCTGCAGCACAGCAGACTTGGTAGGAGAAGCTGCTGTAGCACCATTCTGTCGCTTATACTGCATGTTGTGGCCACAGCTCTGCAAAATTGTATTATATACTACTTCTGTCAGAGCTGTAACTACATTTTGGTGCCCTGGGCCAGAAATAGCATTGGCAAAGCCCCACCCCCACATATTTTTCAAAAAGGGATATTTGCTGAACCCTGGCGCCAACTAGAAGCATTTCAATTGAAGCCCCTTCCCTTATATATGTATATGTATGTATGTATGTATATATATATATATATATATATATATATATATATTCAAAAAATGCCCGGCACTCTAAAGAATATTGAAAAAGCTGGGTGCCCTCTGCGAAGCGTTGAAATACAGTAGAAAAAAGGCAGCGGCACTCCGTCAATAAATGAATCAAAGGTTTAGTGAATCAAAACATGACACGCCTTGACAAAGGGGTTTAAGGACCCCGAAACGTTGGTTCATTGTGACCGTTGTTTGCCATGTTTTGATTCACTAAACCTTTGATTCATTTATTGACGGAGTGCCGCTGCCTTTTTTCTACTGTATGTATGTGTATATATATATATATATATATATATATATATATATATATATACACACAGTGGTCAAAGTGGAAATTTTGAAGTGGGGGTATGCAAAAGTCAAGGATGTAATTATGCGCTCCAGAAAAGGGGGCGTAATCCCCCAAAAAGGGGGGGGGTCACCCAATAGGGGCGTGTCCCATGTAGTAGAACCCCTTATACTATCTAGTACTGGTGCCCCTTTCACATTATAGCACACTGAATGATCCAAAATTCACACTAGCACACTGAATGACCTGAAATTCACATTGTAGCACACTGAATGAGCCGAAATTCACTTTGTAGCACACTGAATGAGCCGAAATTCACATTATAGCACACTGAATGAGCCGAAATTCACATTATAGCACACTGAATGAGCCGAAATTCACATTGTAGCACACTGAATGAGCCGAAATTCACTTTGTAGCACACTGAATGAGCCGAAATTCACTTTGTAGCACAATGAATGAGCCGAAATTCACATTGTAGCACACTGAATGATCCAAAATTCACATTATAGCACACTGAATGAGCTGAAATTCATATTACGACACACCGAATGAGCCAAAATTCTCAATATGCCACACTGTATGATCCACAATTCAGGGACAGGGAGGGAGTGACAGCAGGGACAGAGAAAGTGGCGACAGAGAGTGACAGCAGGGACAGAGAGAGACGACAGAGAGAGTGACAGCAACGACAGGGAGTGTGACAGCAGCGTCAGGGAGAGGGATATAGGGAAGCTGGGGAACATTACCTAATGAGATGAACAGCGGAGATGCGGAAGGGACTGTGGTTGGCAGCTGTGCAGAGGTGTAGTCGGCAGCGGTGAAGCCCATGGGCAGCGTTTAGAAGGAGACCTTTGGTGCGGCGGCGGTGAGGTACCTCTGACCGCTGCCATTTGTGGTCAGCGGCGGTGAGCAGCAGAGAGCCTAGAGCCAGGGGCAAATGGAGGAATTTTAGAGGGGAGTTTCCGGATACAGTATGTGCAAACATGAAGGGTGGGAGACAGAAAGAGAGACATGGCAAGAGAGAGAAAGGAACATGAGAAAGAGACATGACAAGATATGGCGAGAGAGTGAGAGAGGCATGGGAAGGGAGAGAGGAAAATTGCGCGGAAGAGACATGTCGAGAGAGATATGGCAAGAGGAAGAGAGAAACATGGCAATAATGAGGTGTCGAAAGTGAGAGAGAGAGACATGACGAGACAGACATGGCAAGAGAGACACATGGCGAGCGAGAGAGGCACGTGAGGGGAGATAGAGACATGGTGCGAAAGACGTGGCGAGAGAGATATGGCAAGAGAGAGTGACATGGCGAGTGAGATAGTGAGAGAGAGAGGGGCATGGTGAGAGACAGATAACGAGACAGACATGGCGAGAGAGAGAAATGGTGAGAGATGTAAAAGAAAGAGTAAGAGCGCACTACATGGAGAGAGAGCTACTGTGAATGGTGAGTTGGGGAGAGAGCTACATAGAGACCATTGCCCCCCCTCCCTCCTCCATAAACAAACAGCACAGCTGACCCAAACTGGCCACCCCAGCACCCCCAGCCCTCTATAGACTGCATCACAACATGCCAGCAGCGAGCCCGACTGTGACTCACTACCAGAGACGTCGGAACAGGGGGGGCAAGGGGGCAGCTTGACACCCCCAAACATGAAGGAGGCGCGGGGGGAGCGCTTACGTCCGCATCCCCATGAGCGGCTTCTACTTAAAAAATAGCTTACTGTAGCAGGCAGGGTGCGGTGTCCATTCTCTACTGGCCGGCTGTCTCTTCACACTAATGTATTACAGGGAGGAGGCATGGCTGTAGCCCTGGAATGCCATGCTTCCTCCCAGTAATACATCAGTGAAGAGACAGCCAGCAAGTAAAGAAGAGACACCGCACCCTGCATGCTACCGTAAACTACTTTTTAAGTAGACGTCGCCGCCGCAGAAGTAACCGCTCCCCCGCAGGTTTTAATTCTAACTTGCCTGCCTGCCCCCCCATGGTGCCCCTGCTCAGTACAGACATAGCGGAGCTGCTGCAGCCGCGGGCCGAGCTCCGGCGGACGTACCCATAGTCTATAGTCACCTGTTCTGCAAAAGATCGGCGGTGACCGCTTTGTAGTGAGAGTCAAACTTGCCTCACAAGTCCGGCGCCGGGCAGGGCCGGGAGCAGCATCCTTAGTGCAGCGGGATGGCCACTTCCCTCGCCTCCTGCTGCACACGCTTTCAATTAATAAATTTAAAAAAAGACTTCCGGGTTCAGTGGTAAGAAGTGGCGGTATACCATACCGCCGTATACCGCCCCACTTCGACCACTGTATATATATATATATATACACACACCATATAATATTTGCATATAGTATATATATATATATATATATATATATATATATATATATATATATGTACAGTATATATATATACTCCCAAGAAAATGGATAATACCACCATTTCTATACTTAATTTGAGAGCTCTTTGTCATTTGCATTATCCTTTATTGTAATATTTGCGTGGCTCAGGCATGCAAAGCATAATCCCCAATGACCAGCCCTCATGGGATCGGTATGAAATACCTACAATCAAAATCCTGATGGTCAAAATCCCAACAGCAATTGACCAATGGTCAAAATCCCAACAAGGTCAAAGTCCTGACATGGACAAAATACCGACATTTAAAATACCGAAAAGGTCAAAATACCGACATTCAAAATGTCGACAGGTCGAAAAGCCGACACAAGTTTAACAATTTTTGTGTGTATGTCGACATGGACACCATATAAGTGTACCGCGCCCCCTCGCATGGCTCGCTGTGCTCGGCACACTATTATATTTCCCCTCCAGGTCCACTGGGATGGTAAAGTATGAACAAGTCAGTTTTAATAAAAAAATCATTAAAAACTCATGTCGACTTTTTGTCCTGTCGATATTATAAATGTCGGTATTTTGACCTTGTCTGTATTTTACATGTCTGTATTTTGACCATGTCGGGATTTTGACCTTGTCGGGATTTTGACCGTCGGTCAATTGCTGTCGGGATTTTGACTTTGTCGGGATTTTGATTGTCGGTAAATTGACTGCATCCTGCCCTCATAGCCACAATAACACATGGGTCCGGAAGCTTCTCCAGGATCCCATGTGTTATCGCATGAAAACAGGACATTTTTCAGCAAATAAAAATGGGCTGTATTTGGAGAGGCCAAAATTACCATTGGTCTAAAATCGTGATAATAGCCCGTTTTCGGCACCAAAAAATAGGTCAGCTAATTGGATACCCCCCCAAAATATTTTTAGTGGTGATTGTAAAAATAAAAATGAGCACACAAAGCTACTCTGCATGCAGAGACCAGAGCTCCAAGTGAGGATAAAAGTAGCCTTCAGCACGTAGAATATGTGAAACATATTCAGTTCAGTCAGCAGTTATAAAACACAATATAAAATATTGGACCCATTCCAAGATATTGGGCCTATTCCATGCTAGCTATGACATCATTATGACATCACAGTCAATAGAAGGCAATAAATTGCTGCTCCCTCATAGTTCACCTTTGATAGGAAAGTAGGAGTGGATGTCTCAGGACTAAGCTATGGCTGTTATGCTGAGATATTTTGTTATATGCGTCAGTTTACTGACTGTCTGGACCGAAGGCCGACCATTGCCCACAGTCTGGACCGAAAGCCGACCATTGCCCACTGAAGAAGACTCTCCAGTTGCTTCATTGCCACATCTTCATCAGAAGCGGAGCTTGGATTTTATTCTGCCCCCTGAAGGATTTGTCAGAAGGGTTTTAGTGACCGGAATTGTCCTCGTGATACTGTGCATTTTGGCAGTAAAATGCTTGTGTTTCCAGTATTGTTATAACCGTTTGAAGGAATGTATATCAGGGAAATTTGAACGGATGATTGATACACAAGATATTCTCGAGGATGAAGATTTGGAGTCCTTCATGATTCACAGGCCTCCTAGACCCTATTCAGGACATCGCACATTTCACAGGGAGGAATCTGACGAAGAGCCTCAGACCATCAGGCATCAAAAACCAAAGGGCAAAAAGGCAAGGTCTGGCATCATGACATCAAAAGTACCTAAAAAAATAGGTACTCAAATGGCTAAAATCAAAAAAATCAAAATGAAGAAGCCAAAATTGCTAAAAAAATTCCGGCGGTGAGGAGGATCCCGATTGTGATAAAACCGTGAGGTGGGCCAGTAAGATCATGGCCTGGTTTGTGTGACCCCTCTCTAGATCGGGACAAGGAGCTATTTCTGTTGTTATTATTATCTGGCAGAATTGGGCAAGGTGACATCAGCCTCCTCCTGTTTAACCTCCTCACCAAAAAATATTGAACAGAAACAACAGCTGGGGATTAGGGCTACTGGCGACACCCCATGTAAATAAAAAAAAAGCGACACTGGGCAGCCACCCCATGGGTGTGTTGGAAGAGCTGCTAAGCTGCTAATTATTTTTAATATGTTTGTTGACTAGGGTTACCACCTCATCCCTTTAATTCTAGACACATGTTAATTACACAGGTTCTGTGGCTGGCTGACTTCAAGACTCCATTTCACCTGGTTTTAATCAGCCACAGAACCTGTGTAATTAATATATGTCCAGAATTAAAGGGATGAGGTGGTAACCCTAATGTTGACATATTTTTAATATGTTATGGTATTTTGCATATATGAATATGTTTGAAGCTTGTTGTTTTAAAATAAAGTTATTTATGATATTTAAGGCATCAGAGAGCCAATTACTGAGGCTCCGAGGCCATGAGATCATGGAGAGTGTGGCTATTGATTAGTCTTCCTGCTCACCGCCCCTCTGCAGCCATTTAAGTTTATGAAGGGCTGTACCACTGGGGGGGACCAGCACTGTCCCATGAAGAAACAGTATTTAGGGGGTAACTGAAATAGTGCTGGGCCATGGGGACAGTGTGTTTGTGTGGAATGGGTATGATATCCCGGCGATCATAATACCGACACTGGGATCCCACGAATAATAAGAAGACTCACAGGGGTGAGTACAAGGTGTTTTCTCCTCTCCCCACACCTCCAACAGTAACCCACCCTACCCGCAGCCTAACCCTGAAACCCACCCCCCCTCCCTCCCGGCCCTAAACCTAAGATCATGGGTAAACATACGGTCAGGATACCGGATGTTGGAATCCTGACCCATTCGGGATTTTGAAGGGTGTCGGGAATCAGGCATTGGTATTTTGACTGCCGGGATTTCGACAGCCGTCTTCTTGACCGCATCCTATCTGTGTGTGTCAGGCTACAAGGCAGTGTGTGTGTGTGTGTGTGTGTGTGTGTGTGTGTGTGTGGCCATGGGGGCAATGTTTACAATGCTAAGGGGTAGCGTGTGTGTGTGTGTGTGTGTGTGTGTGTGTGTGTGTGTGTTGCTATGGAGTAGCGTGTGTATAAGGCTATGGCTAGCATGTGTGTGTGGCTATAGGGCAGAGTGTGTGTGAGCAGCTATGGGGCAGCGTGTGTGTGAGCAGCTATTGGGCAGCGTTTGTGTGAGCAGCTATGGGGCAGCGTTTGTGTGTGCGGCTTTGGGGCAGCGTGTGTGTGAGCGGCTATAGGGCAGCGTGTGTGTGAGCGGCTATAGGGCAGCGTGTGTGAGCGGCTATAGGGCAGAGTGTGTGTGAGCAGCTATAGGGCAGCGTGTGTGTGAGAAGCTATGGGGCAGTGTGTGTGTGTGAACGGTTAAAGCGCAGCGTGTGTATAAGGCGGGTAACGCTCGGTTTCCAGGGAGGAGACAGAGTCTCACTGGTGCAATGCGGTGTGAACGGGAGTGGAGGCAGCCAAACGGGGGTATGTTGGGGGCGTGATCACGGTGGCTGCATGACATCACACACAGCCGTCACGATTGAGAACATGGCGGCGGGACTCCTGCAGGTGCAACTAAGCTGCGCCGGCAGGAGGCTTCCTCAATTTCTGCTAGCAAGCAGAAATTGCCATGCGTTCACAATTTCTGCTTGTTGAACTGGAGGAGGCGCCAGTCAGCATGCCGAGCGTCCTTGCCCAGTGATGGGCGGCCCCCAGCATGCAATCCTTACTGAATTAGGCCCATAGCTGCCTGTCCAGGGCTTTCACTTTAGGAAAAGGTGCTGAAAGAGGAAGGAAGCCTGCGCCTGCTAACTGACAAGTCATGTTTGGACATTTGACATCACGTCTGTGTGAGAACAACACTGGAAAGAGATGACAATCTACAGCAGTTTGTTAACAAAGTTAAAAACAAACATGAAGTGACAAAAAAGTGATAACATTATGCAGATTGGGACACCTGAGGGTTCTACTGTGATTCCTTTGAAAAGGGCCGATTAGAGTTGGACAAAAGTCAGCTGCATCTGTATAGTGCACTCCCGTATATCGGGTTAGCCTTATCTGGGCCGCGATCAGGGGGGTACAGGGGGCACATTAGTAAAGTGCCCAGTCTTATAGGGTGCCCACAGCCCTGATAATTCTGGCCAGAATCATCAGCATTGGCAGAATCCAGTCCTCCTCTCTGTCAGTGAACACCTGGATGCCTGCATGTGCTTCACCAGTCCACTCCCACCTCTAATCCTCCCATGCCTGCATTGTGTCCTCCTCACTGTTCTCTCTCTGCCCTGGTCGAGGCAGCATTTTATTTTACAGATAAGTACATTCAGCTATCACAAGGGGCCGGATGTAATGACGCCCCGAGTTCGATGACAGTGCAGGATGCCAGCCAAACTCTGACTTTTTTTTAAAGGGGCAATCACTTACAACAAGGCAGTAAGTGATTGCCCCTTTAAAAAAAACAACGTCAGAGTTCGACTGGCATCCTACACAGACGCCAACCTTACCCCTCTCTCTTTCTCCAACCTTATACCCCCTCTGTCTCCAGCCTTATCCCCCCTCTCTGTCTTTAGCCTCACCCCTCTCTATTTCTCCAACCTTACCCACCTCTCTGTTTCCAGCCTTATCCTCCCCTTTCTCCAGCCTAACCCCCTTTCAGTCTCCAGCCTTACCCCCCTCTCTGTCTCTTTGTCTCCAAACTTACACCCCTCTCTGTCTCTGTTACTAGCTTTATCCCCCTCTCTTTATCCAACCTTACCCCCCTCTGTCTCCAGCTTTATCCCGCTCTTTCTCCAGCTTTTTACCTCCCGTGTTTGCAGCCTTACCCCCACCCCCACCCCCGCTCTGTCTCTTTGTCTCCAACCTTTACCCCCCCCACATCAGTGCATATTAGTATCTGTCAGCTGATCTTGCATACAGTATTCAGTATACGGAGGAGATGTAGTCTCAGTCACTGACCCTAACAATGCCCCTAGCTTACCAGCAGTGTCCTGGAGTGGTAAGGTCCCTGTTTCATTTCACCCGATGTGCAGGCTCATAGCGGGTGCTCTGCGAAGTTTCTGGCGAGCTCCGTATACTGTGTCTCCTGAAAAGTGCAGGCGCTGATGACGTAACGCTGCCGAAGTCTATATACCCCGGCTGCAGCTCCGACCGTGCTGAGAGTCCTTGTGGCTACAATACTGTAGTGGTTCAGTGCCTTGCTGCTCTGTTAAAGTGTGGTTGTAGCAATTTCTGGGGGGGTGGCAAGAGGCAACCCCTGTGTGCACGCCTATGGACACTCGGTAGCATATACTTGGATGGTGTAATGGTTAGCATAATTTACTGCTTCACAGCACTGAGGTCATGGGTTCGATTCCCACCATGGCCCAAGCTGTGTGGAGTTTGTATATTCTTCCCTTACTTGCGTGGGTTTCCTCCAGGTACTCCGGTTTCCTCCCAGATTCCAAAAATATACTGGTAGGTTAATTGGTTAATAGGTTAACAAAAATTAACCCTAGTGTGATTGTGTATGTGTGTACATGTGGTAGGGAATATAGATTGTAAGCTCCACCAGTTCAGGGACTGATGTGAATGGTCAAATATTCTCTGTAAAGCGCTGCGCATAATGTGTGTGAGCTATATAAATAACTGGTGATAAAGAAATAATAAATATATTATGAAATATGAATCATTTGCAGTGCCGTATCTAGACATTTTAGCGCCGTGTGCTACATCATCGCCCCCCCCCCATAATTAAAACAGGGCCAGTGTGTAGGGTGTGGCTTCATGGGGAAGAGGCGTGGCCACAAAATAATACCAATTCATATTATGCTGCACAGTAGTCTCCATTATTCAATGCCACTTACGCACATTACACCAGGTAGAGCCCGTTTTACACATTATGCCAGGTAGAGCCCCGTCACACATTACACCAGGTAGAGCCCAATTTTACACATTATTCCAGGTAGAGCCCCTATCACACATTATGCCAGGAAGAGTCCCCTTTCACACATTACGCCAGGTAGAGTACTCTTCTGACACATTACAGCAGCAGCATTCCTCTTTCTGCTGCGGCGTACACTGGGCTCCACAAGGATAGACATTGGGGTGTAGAGTAGGATCTTGATCCGAGGCACCAACAGGCTCAAAGCTTTGACTGTTCCCAGAATTCACAGCCCCGCCTCCTCTATAGCCCCGCCTCCCTGCACAGGAGCTCAGTTTGTAGTTGGTGCTGAAGTAAGCAGGCACATAACAGAGGGGCTGCTCCAGGCAGCCCTAAGAAGAGCTTTTTTTGAAGAAAAAAGTGAAGACTTCAAGGGCAGCAGCGGTGGTAAATGTCAGAAGACATTCACTGCTGCAGCTCCAGCTCTCCCCAGCGGCGCTGTACACTCCCGAGCCCTGTTTGTCGGGTAACTACAGCAGGAGGCTCCGGTTTGCTTCACGTCAGGCACACACGACGGGGGCTCTCCGGGATCGCGTGGCCGCGCTTTGGGAGGTGGTAAGTGGGTCCCGCTTGCGGGACCCGGTCTTTATCGCGATCTGGCGCGGTCAGTGGGAGGCGGGCCGCGCGCTGGCGGTGGACACTGTGGCAGTACAGGCGATCCCACTAGATCACCAGGGCATGGGTGCAGGTCAGGTTTTCTCTCTAAACCATTTTCAGTAGCCCACAGTACCCGGTGGTTTTGCCAGCAGGGGGATAAGGCTTAGACCTGAAGCCACTCCCCCAGCCCCAGGGCGCCATTTCCTGCAAATGTTCCCGCCCTGGAGCTGCATATCTGTCTCCCTCACTCCCTGTCAGTGTCTGGGCGCCATTATCTCTCAGCTTCACTGTTCCTGGGACTGCTTGGGCAAATCCTCCTGTGTAAAGCCGCCTGGTTGTCAGTGCTGTGACTTTACATGACACTTAAGTATTCTACCTGCCTTTTTAGACAGTGCTTGTTAAGAAAGAGTGCATTTAGTCAGGGTTTTCTAGTACAATTACCCTGTGATATACATCCAGTTCTTACTGTGTAGTGTTATATCTATTGACTATATAGATATATATATATATATATAAGCTAGTCCAGTGCAGTATTATTGTTAGTAATAACCTCTGCATTGTACAAACTGTGACTATCTGTGTGTGCATTAGATAGCTGAGTGGTGTCCATTTCGTGTCTTTCACTCAACTTGCTATCCCTATATTCTATAACCTGAGGGGGCTTGGTGCGTCAGGTTTTATATTGATATAGGATTTTCACAAAGATATGCTTTAATACGTATTTTTCTCTGTGATTTTAGTCACCATATCTCTCCTTTATCTCTGCTAGTGCTGACTACACTGCGCAGGGGTTTGGGTAAGAGGTATTGTGCTGCTGCCAATTGTACTGTGTTACCTGATACTGCAAGTTATATCATGTCTGCTTCTGAGGGTAACGGTTCTGGGGCTGAACATACTGCCGGTGTTGCTAAAGCCCAGATCCCTATGAGGAGAATATAGCAGCTGTGGGCTCTGGTTCTGGGGGCTCCTTGCCCACCAGTGGGACTGTGGCAAAGGAGGTACATAATGACCCACCGTGGGCCACTTTTTCCACGCTTCTACATATGCTAGTTAATAAACTAACACCCCCTATGGGACCCCCTATGCCGGTACAACCGTATGTGGTCCCTGCAGCTAACCCGCCGTGGGCGGACGATTTATCTGCCCAATTGAAGAAGTTGAACCAGTCCCTGACTACTAAAAAGTATGATCAAAAGTCCAAGGGATCCTCTAAGCGAGCGCTTGTCGCCTCACAATCCACTGCTGTCACTGACACCTCGTCTGATGAAGACGGCACTTACACTGACCCCACAGGTTCTGACTCAGATACGGCTGATGGGGAAGGTAGTTCACATGTGGATGTTCCTGATCTTTTGGAGGCTATTAAATTAATTCTACAGATTACGGATGATCCCGAGCCATCCGTCCCTCATAAGAAACCAGATAGGTCCAAGCGTCAGAAGGTGGTTAAACAAGTTTTACCTCACTCTGACCACCTAATGGATATACGTCAGGAACCCTGGGAAAACCCAGGTACGAAGTTTGTGCCTCAAAAGAAGATGTTGGCTCGCTATCCCCTCGCACCAGAGATGTCTAAGAATTGGGAAACGCCTCCTCCAGTAGACTCACATGTGGCTAGGATGGTGGTTTCCTCAGCTCTACCTGTCATTACCGTCACGTCTCTAAAGGAGCCTACGGATAAACGTGTGGAGGGTTGTCTGAAAGTGATTTACACCCTCACGGGTGCTGCACAAAGGCCCACTATTGCAGCAACATGGGCTGCAGAGGCTATTGAAGCATGGGCCTTGGAGTTAGAAGCTGAAATCTCTTCTGACCATGCTAGACAATGCTTGTCATATATTGTCACAGCTTCTCGCTATATTAAAGAGGCGGCTTCTGATGCCGGTATCCTAGCAGCCAAGGCCTCTACTACGTCAGTCCTGGCTCGCCGGATATTGTGGCTGAGATCCTGGTCTGTGGATCTGGACTCTAGAAAAACCCTGGAGGTACTCCCTTTCAAGGGAGATATTCTGTTTGGGGAGGACTTAAATAAGATAGTGGCTGACTTGGCTACTGCCAAAACTGCCTGTCTGCCAAGTACCGCTCCTTCTGTGTTGAAGGCTAAAGGTACTTCCTTTCTACCCTTTCGTCCTTCAAGTAAAGCAAAAGGTCAGGCATACAACAAGCAGGCCCGCACTTCCAAACCTGGTAAGCCAAAGCCCAAAAGAGCCTGGGCGGCCCGTCAGCCAGCTTCCAAGACCGATAAGCCTGCCGCATAACGGGACGGGCCTCCCCGTGGGGGATCCCAGGGTGGGGGGCCGGCATCTAGGGTATACCCAGGAATGGTTGAAGACCACTTCAGATGCCTGGGTACGGGAAGTCGTCACTCGAGGTTACGCCATAGCCTTCAAAAACCGACCCCCTCATCGATTTTGCCAGACAGATGTCCCGTTGGACCAGACAAAGGCAAACACTCTGCATTCGGTGGTACAGACCCTCCTGGATACAGGAGTCGTAGTACAGGTGCCTCTTGCGCAGAGGGGCCGGGCGTACTATTCTCCGCTGTTTCTAGTCCCGAAACCGAATGGGTCCACCCGGCCCATTCTCAACCTCAAGGCATTGAACAGGTTTGTGAAGGTTTCCAAGTTCCATATGTAAACCCTTTGCTCTATAGTTCTGGCCTTGGAACCTGGGGACTACATGGTCTCCCTGGACATACAGGATGCTTACCTGCATATTCCTATAGCAGCGTCTCATCAGCAATACCTGAGGTTTGCTATTGGCAACCTCCATTACCAGTTTCGGGCATTACCTTTTGGTTTAACAACGGCTCCGTGAGTCTTCACCAAAGTCATGGCGGTGATGACGGTGGTACTCCGCCATCAAGGAGTCAGGATACTGCCGAATCTGGAAGACTTGTTAATCCTGGCAAATTCCCCAGAACTTCTCCTACATCATCTAGATATGACGGTCCGGTTTCTACAAGCCCACGGGTGGCTCATCAACTGGAAGAAATCCTCCCTGATCCCTGCTCAGAGCATGGTGAATCTGGGAGCACTATTGGACACTCACAACCAGAGGTTGTTCTTGTGTCAGGAGAAAGTCCTGAAGCTTCAGGACAGGATTCGTTGCTTCCTTTCTCGTCCGCAAGTGTCGATACATTCGGCGATGCAGGTGCTGGGCCTCATGGTATCAGCATTCGACATGGTGGAGTATGCTCAATTCCATTCTCGCCCCCTCCAGAGGCTGATTCTAGCCAAGTGGGACGGCCTGCCTCACCGGATCAGGTCTCAAATGATCTCATTGACTCCGCAGGTCCGTCTGTCGCTGCTCTGGTGGCTCCAGGACCAACAATTGTGCAGGGGCCGTCCCATCTGGATATTCAACTGGGTCCTGTTGACGACCGATGCCAGTCTAAGAGGTTGGGGCACGGTGCTGGAGCAATACTCCCTTCAGGGTCGGTGGACCACGGAGGAGTCCCTCCTCTCAATCAACATTCTGGAATTGCGGGCAGTCTTCAATGCATTGATCCTAGCCCAGCATTTAATTCAGAACCATCCTATTCAAGTGCAGTCGGCCAACGCCACCACAGTGGCTTACATAAATCATCAAGGCGGCACTCGAAGCCGTCTGGCAATGAAGGAAGTCTCACGGATTCTACATTGGGCGGAACGCCATCTACCGGCCATATCGGCAATCTTCATTCCGGGAGTTCTGAATTGGGAAGCTGACTTTCTCAGTCATCAGGACGTACATGCCGGCGAGTGGGGCCTCCATCTATAAGTGTTTCAACTCCTAGTGGAAAAGTGGGGTCTTCCAGACGTAGATCTGATGGCGTCTCGACACAATCACGGGGTTCCAGTCTTCGGAGCAAGGACAAGGGATCCTCAAGCAGCATTCGTGGATGCGCTGGCGGTGCCGTGGAGGTTTCGGCTGTCGTACGTATTCCCTCTGGTGTCACTCCTGCCCAGGGTAATTCGGAAGTTCAAGCAAGAAAAAGGAATTCTGCTTCTCATAGCTCTAGCGTGGCCCAGACGGCACTGGTTCTCAGACCTGCAAGGCCTCTCGTCAGAGCGTCCAATTCTACTTCCACAACGCCCAGACCTCCTCGTTCAGGGCCCCTGTGTCTACCAGGACCTAGCCCAGCTGTCTTTGACGGCGTGGCTCTTGAAGCTTCCGTCTTAAGGGCTAAAGGGTTTTCAGAGGCAGTCATTCAAACTATGTTGCGGGCCCAGAAACCGGCTTCTGCTCGGATTTACTATAGGGTCTGGCATTCTTAATTTGTTTGGTGTGCATCTAACGATTATGACGCTTCCAAGTTTAGTATAGCCAAGTTGTTGGCTTTTCTTCAGCAGGGCCTGGACTTAGGCCTGCGTCTGTCCTCCCTCAAGGTTCATATTTCTGCCTTGTCGGCGTGGTTTCAGAGAAAAATTGCGACCTTACCTGATGTGCATACCTTTACTCAGGGTGTGTTGCGTATCCAACCTCCGTATGTCACGCCTGTGGCTCCTTGGGACTTGTCGGTGGTTTTGGAGGCGTTACAAGAGTCTCCGCTTTCCCTTAAGGTGGTGTTTCTGCTGGCTATTGCTTCAGCTAGAAGAGTGTCGGATTTGGCAGCCTTGTCCTGTAGTTCCCCATATCTGATATTTCACCGTGACCGGGCGGTTCTGTATTGTCTTTTTATTAATTGAAGTAAAAATATATTTTAATTAAAAGCAGACTATGTTTACTAATTGCAGTGTTGAGTAAAAGCAGACACTAATTACATTATAATATAAATTTACATAATACACAAAGCGCACCATTGTTTCTTTTTTCTTTGTTTCAGTTTATTTGAGGATCTAGCTAATCCTTCAAATGTGTGCAGCTGATGTTTAATTGAATATCATTAGCCTAATTGCGCCGGGAGTCGGGGTGAGATTCACCTCTCATTGTTTGTTTTTGAAGCCGGGCGGATCTGAGGACTCGTCCCGGATATTTACCTAAGGTGGTTTCCTCGTTCCACCTTAACCAGGAGATTGTAGTTCCGGCACTTGTTTCTCCTGATCTGTCTCCCAAAGAGCGGTCTTTGGATGTGGTACGGGCTCTCCGTATCTATGTGAAGAGAACTGCTTCCATTAGGAAATCTGATTCTCTCTTTGTACTGTTTGGATTTCACAAACGGGGCTGGCCTGCTCACAAGCAGACTTTGGCCAGATGGATTAGAATGGTGATTGCACACGCTTATGTGAGGGCTGGTCGGTCGGCTCCTGCTCACATTACGGCCCATTCTACTTGGTCTGTTGGACCTTCTTGGGCGGCCCGCCGTGGTGCGACCCTTGAACAAGGCGGCTACGTGGTCCTCAGTGAACACGTTCATAAGGTTCTATGCCTTCGATACTGCCGCTTCCCAGGATGCTTCCTTTGGCCGCCGGGTTCTTGTGCCCGCTACAGTGTGTCCCCTCCCATAAGGAACTGCTTTAGGACATCCCCAATGTCTATCCTTGTGGAGCCCAGTGTACCCCGCAGCAGAAAATGAGATTTATGGTAAGAACTTACCTTTGTTAAATCTCTTTCTGCGAGGTACACTGGGCTCCACAAGGCGCCCACCCTGACACACTTAGCTTCTTTGGGTCGGTATGGCATTAGCCGCTGACACGTCTCCTGTCGTGAGAGTGTGGTGTATGTGGCTACTAACCGTTGTCGTCTCTTTTCCTGCTACTGCATTGGGCTGGTTAACTAAAAACTGAGCTACTGTGCAGGGAGGCGGGGTTAGAGAGGAGGCGGCGCTGTGCATTCTGGGAACAGTCAAAGCTTTGAGCCTGTTGGTGCCTCGGATTAAGATCCTACTCTACAACCCAATGTCTATCCTTGTGCAGCCCAGTGTACCTCGCAGAAAGAGATTTAACAAAGGTAAGTTCTTACCATAAATCTCGTTTTTTACACATTAAGGCAGGCAGAGTCCCCCTTTTAAACACTTCGACAGCAGAGTCCCCGTTTTTACACATTTACGGCAGCAGAGTCCCCCTTTTTACACATTATTGCAGCAGAGTCCTCTTTTTATACATTACGGCAGGCAGAGTCCCCTTTTGACACATTACGGCAGCAGAGTCCCCCTTTTACAAAGAGAGAGAGAGTGTTTGTGTGCACGTGTGTGTTATACTTACGTTTGGGTTGACCAGCCGGCAGTCCTCTCTTCCTTCCCGCCTTAACGCTGCAACTCTTCGTAGCACAGGGCACTGTGGGCTGGGGGTGGGCTGGGAGAGACATCATCTCTCCAAGAACACGAGTGGAGAGAAGGGGGAGCTGGGAGGTGAGGAAGGGAGCTAAAGCGCTGCCCGGCTACCTATGTGAGAAGAGGTAGTCAGGCAATACACTACAGCTGAGTGGTGGCAGCGGGCGGGTGGCCAGGCAGACCCTACTTTGCGGTGGAGCGGCCAGACGGGTGTTGCCAGTAGTCCTGTGCCCATAGTGCATCTGCGCTGTGTGCCAGGCACCACTGGCACAATAATAACGGCCCTGAACTAACCTTCCTTGATACTTCAACCTTCCCCCCTCCCCCCGCCAATCAGTGGACTATAATAGTAATACTAATATACAATAAAAATTCTTATTTTACTTACCACTCACCACTCTCAAGTGAGGGAAAGGTCACCGGAGATCTGACACACTGGCGTTTATATAATGGGTGCAGTGTGTGCGGTGCACACGGGTCCCTGAGTCCAGAGGGGGCCCCCACCGTCCATGCTGCGCCCAATTTTAAAATACCCCTCCGGAGTCCAGCGCCGGCATCCGCAGCGCTGTGAAAACACAGTGAAAATGGCTCAGCGGCCATTTTCACGGAGTTTTGCGCATGCGCAGTAGAGAAAGATCAGGGAAAATGGTCGCCGCGCCATTTTCCCCGGAGATCTGCGCATGCGCAGTAGAGTCTGAGCCCTCTAGAGCTCAGACTCTACAGCGCTCCAGGCAGAGAGGAGGGTGCTCGAACGGAGGAGGCTGAACACGGGCCTCCTCCTCTCTTAAAGCGCCCCTGGTCTGACAACTAGATTAGAGGGGTGACTGTCACCTGAGCACCTTTTTTGCGCCACACCCTGTGCCTGTGCTGCTGCTGCTGCTGCAGCACAGCAGACTTGGTAGGAGAAGCTGCTGTAGCACCATTCTGTCACTTATACTGCATGTTGTGGCCACAGCTCTGCAAAATTGTATTATATACTACTGCTGTCAGAGCTGTAACTACATTTTGGTGCCCTGGGCCAGAAATAGCATTGGCAAAGCCCCACCCCCACATATTTTTCAAAAAGGGATATTTGCTGAACCCTGGCGCCAACTAGAAGCATTTTAATTGAAGCCCCCTCCCTAATATATGTATATATATATATATATATATATATACATACACACCATATCATATTTGCATATATATATATATATATATATATGTACAGTATGTATATATGTATATATATATATCTCCAGCAAATTGAATCAGAGGGCGCTCTCAATCACTTTAACTGGTTACCAACTAAAAATTGACCAAATGATTATGGCTTTACACAATTTATTAAAAGCAAAGTATTGCCCAATCTAGACAGAGGTAACCCTTTTACACAATTACAGATCACAATATATGTCAAATGTACATTAGTTGTTATGATTCCAGCACTCTGGTCTGAGGAGATCTTTTTGCGAGGACCGGAGCACTGGAACGAAATGCTGGGGAAGGGAGCGGGAATGGAAAATAGCCCCTGGCACCCTAACTCCGTTGTATCACCCGTGCTGTCGGAAATCCCCTGCGAGACTATGGTTTCTTGAGCCCATGGCAGCCGCGTTTGAAGGGCGGATTATGTCTGCCCAACTCCGATGCCCCCCCAGGTCTTAATGAGAGACAAAGGGAAATCCGAGACAGGGTGATAACAAGGGGCCCTCTGACTAAACAACCAAGCCAGGGGCTACAAGCTAACTTAAAACTAGAATATGTGCGGAAACACCGCCAGGGAAAAGGACAACCAAAATATCCACTTGTCCACTTCTCCTACCCGGCACCGCCGAGTTCCAGAGAGGACTTGTGGAAGCGGAACCCTCCGCAAATGCTCCGAAAACAGAATGTATAAGGATAAAGCGGCTGAGCCGCAACACACGGCAGAGCCGCAACTCACGGAACACCACTCGATATACAAAGGTGATCAGTCAGGACAACTGGGGACCAACGACTTCCTGGGATGAGATGACAACTCCCGAATACAGGACTTCTGAGGACAGGAATGACCGGATACAGCAGGACTGGAACAGACTCTCAGCAAACCAAGGCAGCATGCAGGAAGCTATTACCGGCGTCTGTGAGAAGTACTGGGAAGGTATTTAACAGGGAGTCCTCCAATCAGCTGCTTAGAGCCTGATTGGGAATAAATGCCGTGCAGCTGCCTTGCTGCACGGCCAGAGAACAAGTGTGTGTGTTTGTTAATTAGGCCCTGCAACGGGGAACGCGGTCCGCCCGTGGCGTCCCCGTTGCTAGGGTCCGTGCGGCTCAGCGCGCCCGGCGTCTAGCGTTGCTAGGGAGCCGGCGGCTGAACGCGCACGGCGTCCCTAGTTGCTAGGCGCCGGGCGGACATGCGGACCCCGGCGCCTAACAGTACCCCCCCCTTGAGGAGGGGTCAAGGAACCCCTAAAGCCAGGCTTCTGAGGAAATTCCCGAAAAAATGCCCTCTTGAGCCTAGGGGCATGAAGATCCTTATCTAGGACCCAAGACCTTTCCTCCGGACCATAGCCTTTCCAGTGAACTAAAAAATAAAGCCGACCCCGGGACAATTTGGAATCAAGAACTTTCTCTACCAAGAACTCCTGTTGTCCCTGTACATCCACTGGAGATCTACCCTGAGAGATCCTCCGAGGAAATCTACTGGAAGAAACGTATTGTTTCAACAGGGAACAATGAAACGTATTTCCAATCTTGAGAGATCTTGGTAAACGTAGCCGAAAGGCAACTGGGTTGACTCTTTTAATAATAAGAAATGGTCCAATAAATTTGGGTCCCAGTCTAGCCGAGGATTGTCGAAGCCTGATGTTGCGAGTTGACAACCACACCTTGTCTCCCACCTTAAAAGTGCAAGGACGTCGGAGCCTGTCAGAAAATTTCTTTTCTCGAAAGGCCGCTTTTCTGAGAGCAAGGTGCACTTTTTTCCAAATTGCTCTGAGATGGGAGGTCAATGCCAGCGAGGAGACTGGAGAATGATAAAAAAAAGAATTAGCTCTGGGGTGAAAACCAAAAACTGAAAAGAATGGAGACTCTTTAGTGGAGGAATGACAGGAATTATTGTAAGCAAATTCAGCCAAAGGAAGAAACTCGGACCAATCATTCTGAAATTTGGCTGAATACAAGCGCAGATATTGTTTTAATGACTGGTTAACTCGTTCGGTTTGCCCGTTGGATTGTGGGTGATAACCGGATGTTAATGACAGTTTCATTTTTAATGAAGCACAAATACATCTCCAGAATTGTGCGATGAATTGTGGACCCCGATCAGAAACAATATCAGTGGGTAACCCATGAAGCCTAAACACATGGCGGAGGAACAAAACTGCCAACCCTTGAGCAGAAGGCAATTGGGGAAGAGCAATAAAATGAGCCATTTTACTAAAACGGTCCACTACCACCCATATGACTCGGAATCCGGCTGAAAGGGGAAGGTCAACCACAAAATCCATGGAAATATGAGACCATGGCCTGAGAGGGACACTTAAGGGCATAAGTTGCCCGATAGGCAAGGAACGGGGAACCTTATGCTGTGCACAAACCTGACATGAAAAAACAAATTCCCTAACGTCTTTAGACATACTAGGCCACCATACTGAGCGAGAGACTAACTCCAATGTCTTAGTGATTCCCGGATGCCCTGAAACCTTGTTGTCATGGAATTCAGTTAAAACAGTAGCTCTCAAAAATTCAGAAACGTAAAGACGACCAGCAGGAGTAAATCTAGGAGCTTGGTGTTGAAGCTGGTTTAACTGGGTAAATAAATCCTGTGTGAGGCCTGCCCGGATGACCGAAGATGGAAGTATTGGGGTAACAACAGGATTGTTATTGTGAACCGGAAGAAAACTACGTGACAGGGCATCAGCTTTAGTATTCTTGGAACCAGGCCTGAAAGTGATTATAAATTTGAAACGAGTAAAAAATAATGCCCAACGTGCCTGCCGGGCATTAAGCCGTTTAGCTGATTCAATGTATTGCAGGTTCTTATGGTCAGTCAATACCGAAATAGTATGCTTTGCTCCTTCCAGCCAATGCCTCCACTCCTCAAAAGCCCACTTTACCGCCAGTAACTCCCGATTACCAACGTCATAATTGGATTCAGCGGAGGAGAACTTCCTGGACATAAAGGCACAAGGATGTAAGTCCAAAGACACCGGATCCTTTTGAGAAAGGACAGCCCCCACTCCAACCTCTGAGGCATCAACCTCCACAACAAAGGGCAATTCCGGATTAGGATGTCTGAGGACTGGAGCTGAGACAAAGGCTTGTTTCAGGGCCCGGAAGGACAACTCAGCTTCATGCGACCAGTTGGTAGGATCCGCTCCTTTCTTTGTCAGAGCCACAATGGGAGCAACCAGGTCAGAAAAAGAATGAATGAACCTCCTATAATAATTCGCAAACCCTAAAAAGCGCTGAATTGTTTTCAAATTGGTGGGTTGCGCCCAATTAAGGATGGCCTGAAGCTTCTTAGGTTCCATGGAAAATCCCTGAGGGGAAATTATGTACCCTAAAAAAGATACTTTCGTGACGTGAAATTCACACTTCTCCAGTTTGGCATATAAATGATTCTCACGTAACTTTTGAAGAACCAGACGCACCTGGGTGATATGTTGTTCCATCGATTCAGAAAAAATCAAGATGTCGTCTAAATAAACGACCACGAATTTCCCTAGGAAGTCACGGAGCACATCGTTAATGAGGTCTTGAAAAACTGCTGGAGCATTAGACAGGCCGAACGGCATCACCAGGTATTCGTAGTGACCCGACTGAGTACTGAAAGCCGTCTTCCACTCATCTCCAGATTTAATTCGGATGAGGTTGTAAGCTCCTCTCAGGTCAATTTTAGAAAAAATCACAGCAGAACGTAACTGATCAAAGAGTACAGAAATCAACGGCAAAGGATAGGTGTTTTTGACTGAGATTTTATTCAAGGCTCTAAAATCTATGCATGGTCTAAGCGAGCCATCCTTTTTCTCCACAAAGAAAAAACCAGCACTTAAAGGGGATTTTGATGGTCTAATAAAACCTTTCTGTAAGCTCTCCTGAACATAGTCATTCATAGCCGAAGTTTCTGGCCCGGACAATGCATATAATCTCCCCTTTGGCAATGCGGCACCAGGGATTAGCTCAATAGCACAATCATAAGGCCGATAGGGAGGCAGAATGTCCGCATTGCCTTTGGAGAATACATCGGCAAACTCCTGGTATTCCACAGGAATGAGTTCTGGAATGATAGCTGCTACTCTAACTGGAAACGAAATACATTCTTTAGCACAAAAAGTACCCCATTGTGAAATCTCCCCGGACCGCCAATCAATGGTGGGATTATGAAAGGCCAGCCAAGGGTGACCCAGAACAACTGGAACTGCTGGGCAATGTGTTAGATAGAACTCGATCTTTTCGGAATGTAAAGCTCCTACTGTAAGTACTACGGGAGGTGTACGGTGAGTAATAACCCCGTTGGAAAGCGGACTCCCATCTAAGCCATGCATGGTGACACACCTACCCAATGGTAACTGAGGAATGCCTAAGGCCTTAGCCCAAGTTAAATCCATAAAGTTTCCTGCAGCTCCACTGTCAACAAAAGCCGACACCAAAGAACTGAGGCTGCCAAAGGAAACCTTAACTGGGACTAAAAGAGAGTTATTCGAGGAGATAAGCTGCAGACCTAGGTGAACCCCCTCACAATTCACCTGGTCAAAGCGTTTCCCGACTTGTTCGGACAGTTACGAGCAAAATGTCCCTTACCACCACAGTACAAACAAAGACCGGAATTTTGCCTTCTGGCCCTTTCCTCAGGAGATAGCCGGGAGAGACCCATCTGCATGGGCTCCTCTACGTCTTCTGGAATGGAATAAACACAAGGACTTGACCTTACAGGTGTTCCTCTTTCAGCCCTCCGCTCTCTGAGACGACGATCAATCTTAATAGAAAGCTCCATGAGTTTATCGAGAGTCTCAGGAGCGGGGTACTGGAGGAGTCTTTAATAGACTCTGATAAGCCGAGGCGAAACTGACTGCGCAGGGCTGGGTCATTCCAGCCACAGTCGTTCGACCAACGGCGAAACTCAGTACAATAAACCTCTGCAGGATTTCTTCCTTGTTTGAGAGCGCGCAGCTGGCTTTCAGCGGACGCCTCTCTATCTGGGTCATCATACAAAAGCCCTAAAGACTTAAAGAAAGCGTCTACTGACAACAACGCAGGATCCTCTGCCCTTAAACCGAACGCCCAGGTCTAAGGATCCCCCTGGAGTAAAGAAATAATAATCCCAACCCGCTGAGATTCAGAACCAGAGGAAGTAGGTCTTAAACGGAAATAAAGTTTACAGGATTCTTTAAAACTAAAAAATTATTTTCTATCGCCAGAAAAACGGTCAGGCAAATGCATCTTTGGTTCAGGGACTACCTTTGGGGAGGCTCGCAAAAGATCTTCCTGCGACCTCACCCGAAGGGAAAGATCCTGAACCATCTGAGTAAGTTCTTGAATCTGATTGACTAAGAGCTGGCCAGGGTTTGGCCCTAAACCTGTCGGATTCATGAGGCCAAAAAATTTTAACAAAAACTGAATGAGAGGAAAAAATTAAAGCCCTGTTTAATTTTAATTTTTTGGTATGGCCGGTAATAATGTTATGATTCCAGCACTCTGGTCTGAGGAGATCTTTTTGCGAGGACCGGAGCACTGGAACGAAATGCTGGGGAAGGGAGCGGGAATGGAAAATAGTCCCTGGCACCCTAACTCCGTTGTCTCACCCGTGCTGTCGGAAATCCCCTGCGAGACTATGGTTGCTTGAGCCCATGGCAGCCGCGTTTGAAGGGCGGATTATGTCTGCCCAACTCCGATGCCCCCCCAGGTCTTAATGAGAGACAAAGGGAAATCCGAGACAGGGTGATAACAAGGGGCCCTCTGACTAAACAACCAGGCCAGGGGCTACAAGCTAACTTAAAACTAGAATATGTGCAGAAACACCGCCAGGGAAAAGGACAACCAAAATATCCACTTGTCCACTTCTCCTACCCGGCACCGCTGAGTTCCAGAGAGGACTTGTGGAAGCGGAACCCTCCGCAAATGCTCCGAAAACAGAATGTATAAAGATAAAGCGGCTGAGCCGCAACACACGGCAGAGCCGCAACTCACGGAACACCACTCGATATACAAAGGTGATCAGTCAGGACAACTGGGGACCAACGACTTCCTGGGATGAGATGACAACTCCCGAATACAGGACTTCTGAGGACAGGAATGACCGGATACAGCAGGACTGGAACAGACTCTCAGCAAACCAAGGCAGCATGCAGGAAGCTATTACCGGCGTCTGTGAGAAGTACTGGGAAGGTATTTAACAGGGAGTCCTCCAATCAGCTGCTTAGAGCCTGATTGGGAATAAATGCCGTGCAGCTGCCTTGCTGCACGGCCAGAGAACAAGTGTGTGTGTTTGTTAATTAGGCCCTGCAACGGGGAACGCGGTCCGCCCGTGGCGTCCCCGTTGCTAGGGTCCGTGCGGCTCAGCGCGCCCGGCGTCTAGCGTTGCTAGGGAGCCGGCGGCTGAACGCGCACGGCATCCCTAGTTGCTAGGCACCGCGCGGCCATGCAGACCCCGGCGCCTAACAATAGTGTAGGGTTTCTTTTCTCTGTCTTCAACCCTGACGCGTTTCGTCCTATATATATATATATATATATATATATATATTTATAGAACACCTATACTTACAGAACACTCCCAAGAAAATGGATTATACCACCATTTCTATACTTAATTTGAGAGCTCTTTGTCATTTGCATTATCCTTTATTGTAATATTTGCGTGGCTCAGGCATGCAAAGCATAATCCCCAATGACCAGCCCTCATGGGATCGGTATGAAATACCTACAATCAAAATCCTAATGGTCAAAATCCCGACAGCAATTGACCGATGGTCAAAATCCCAACAAGGTCAAAATCCTGACATGGACAAAATACCGACATTTAAAATACCGACAAGGTCAAAATACCGACATTCAAAATGTCGACAGGTCAAAAAGCCGACACAAGTTTAACAATTTTTTGTGTGTGTGTATGTCAACATGGACACCATATAAGTGTACCGCGTCCCCTCGCATGGCTCGCTGCGCTCGGCACACAATTATATTTCCCCTCCAGGTCCACTGGGATGGTAAAGTATGAACAAGTCAGTTTCAATAAAAAAATCATGAAAAACTCATGTCGACTTTTTGTCCTGTCGATATTATAAATGTCGGTATTTTGACCTTGTCTGTATTTTACATGTCGGTATTTTGACCATGTCGGGATTTTGACCTTGTCGGGATTTTGACCGTCGGTCAATTGCTGTCGGGATTTTGACTTTGTCGGGATTTTGATTGTCGGTAAATTGACTGCATCCTGCCCTCATAGCCACAATAACACATGGGTGCGGAAGCTTCTCCAGGATCCCATGTGTTATCGCATGAAAACAGGACATTTTTCAGCAAATAAAAATGGGCTGTATTTGGAGAGGCTAAAATTACCATTGGTCTAAAATCGTGATAATAGCCCGTTTTCGGCACCAAAAAATAGGTCAGCTAATTGGATACCCCCCCCCCCCCCAAATATTTTTAGTGGTGATTGTAAAAATAAAAATGAGCACACAAAGCTACTCTGCATGCAGAGACCAGAGCTCCAAGTGAGGATAAAAGTAGCCTTCAGCACGTAGAATATGTGAAACATATTCAGTTCAGTCAGCAGTTATAAAACACAATATAAAATATTGGACCCATTCCAAGATATTGGGCCTATTCCATGCTAGCTATGACATCATTATGACATCACAGTCAATAGAAGGCAATAAATTGCTGCTCCCTCATAGTTCACCTTTGATAGGAAAGTAGGAGTGGATGTCTCAGGACTAAGCTATGGCTGTTATGCTGAGATATTTTGTTATATGCGTCAGTTTACTGACTGTCTGGACCGAAGGCCGACTATTGCCCACAGTCTGGACCGAAAGCCGACCATTGCCCACTGAAGAAGACTCTCCAGTTGCTTCATTGCCACATCTTCGTCAGAAGCGGAGCTTGGATTTTATTCTGCCCCCTGAAGGATTTGTCAGAAGGGTTTTAGTGACCGGAATCGTCCTCGTGATACTGTGCATTTTGGCAGTAAAATGCTTGTGTTTCCAGTATTGTTATAACAGTTTGAAGGAATGTATATCAGGTAAATTTGAACGGATGATTGATACACAAGATATTCTCGAGGATGAAGATTTGGAGTCCTTCATGATTCACAGGCCTCCTAGACCCTATTCAGGACATCGCACATTTCACAGGGAGGAATCTGATGAAGAGCCTCAGACCATCAGGCATCAAAAACCAAAGGGCAAAAAGGCAAGGTCTGGCATCATGACATCAAAAGTACCTAAAAAAATAGGTACACAAATGGCTAAAATCACAAAAATCAAAATGAAGAAGCCAAAATTGCTAAAAAAATTCCGGCGGTGAGGAGGATCCCGATTGTGATAAAACCGTGAGGTGGGCCAGTAAGATCATGGCCTGGTTTGTGTGACCCCTCTCTAGATCGGGACAAGGAGCTATTTCTGTTGTTATTATTATCTGGCAGAATTGGGCAAGGTGACATCAGCCTCCTCCTGTTTAACCTCCTCACCAAAAAATATTGAACAGAAACAACAGCTGGGGATTAGGGCTGCTGGCGACACCCCATGTAAAAAAAAAAACGACACTGGGCAGCCACCCCATGGGTGTGTTGGAAGAGCTGCTAAACTGCTAATTATTTTTAATATGTTTGTTGACTAGGGTTACCACCTCATCCCTTTAATTCTAGACACATATTAATTACACAGGTTCTGTGGCTGGCTGACTTCAAGATTCCATTTCACCTGGTTTTAATCAGCCACAGAACCTGTGTAATTAATATATGTCCAGAATTAAAGGGATGAGGTGGTAACCCTAATGTTGACATCTTTTTAATATGTTATGGTATTTTGAATATATGAATATGTTTGAAGCTTGTTGTTTTAAAATAAAGTTATTTATGATATTTAAAGCATCAGAGAGCCAATCACTGAGGCTCCGAAGCCATGAGATCATGGAGAGTGTATCTACTGTTTGGTCTTCCTGCTCACTGCCCCTCTGCAGCCATTTAAAAGTAGTAAATAAAACTAGGAATGCAGCGTTAATGCTTATATGATTATCTATATATTAATTCTATAAGGTTTTTTACTGTGAGACCTATTTTGAGGCTAAACGTAAAAATATGGCTGAGGTCACAAAATAAAAGTCTTAATATGTAGATGTGCCAGTCGAAGAGGAAAATGAGACTGGGGCAATGGTTCGAGTGTTGCGGAGCGGCAAAGTTCCTAAGTCTACGGGAGAAACGTCTGTGAATGAATTTGTAAAAATTTTTGTCAATCAAATAAAGTTTACATGTCTTTAAAACAAAAAACAAACCGTCGATTTAGACGGTTTCCACTAGTTATTTTTCAGTAAGTACCTCTGAGTAAAGCATGGATGTTATTTGACCTAGATCTGTTACCAATGTATGATTATGTTCCTATTTATGCATTTTACTTTTACACACCCTGACAAAGGGGGACCCAATGTATAAATCTCACAATGTTGTGTGCCATTAGCTATCAATAAAACAGGGCTTTGGACTCTAGAACTAGAACTCTATGGACCTCATAGCAAAATCTTGAAAGGGCCCCCCATTGGCACTAAGAGGTAAAAAAAAACAATACACATTTGCCCCCCCGCCTACATGAAAGGTTCGCATGGGTCTTGAGCTAAAGTTTATGAAGGGCTGTACCACTGGGGGGGACCAGCACTGTCCCGTGCAAAAACAGTTTTAAGGGGGTAACTGGAATAGTGCTGGGCCATGGGGACAGTGTGTTTGTGTGGAATCGGTATGATATACCAGCGATCATAATACCGACACTGGGATCCCACAAATAATGAGAAGACTCCCAGGGGTGAGTACAAGGTGTTTTCTCCTCTCCCCACACCTCCAACCCTAACCCACCTTACCCGCAGCCTAACCCTGCACCCCCCCACCCTCCCTCCCGGCCCTAAACTTAAGATCACGGGTATACGTGTTTGGATCCTGACCCATTCGGGATTTTGAAGGGTGTCGGGAATCAGGCATTGGTATTTTGACTGCCGGGATTTCGACAGCCGTTTTCTTGACCGCATCCTATCTGTGTGTGTCAGGCTGCAAGGCAGTGTGTGTGTGCCTGTATGTGTGTGGTGTGTGTGGCCATCTTACCCGCAGCCTAACCCTGAACCCCCCCACCCTCCCTCCCGGCCCTAAACTTAAGATCACGGGTATACGTGTTTGGATCCTGACCCATTCGGGATTTTGAAGGGTGTCGGGAATCAGGCATTGGTATTTTGACTGCCGGGATTTCGACAGCCGTTTTCTTGACCGCATCCTATCTGTGTGTGTCAGGCTGCAAGGCAGTGTGTGTGTGTGTGCCTGTATGTGTGTGGTGTGCAATGTTTACAAGGCTGTAATCGGGCAGGCAAAGATAAGGGAGACTCCATCTGTACTGGCAGATGATTTCTTTTATATATTTTAAATGTTAGTAAATGTGTGTTTTTAACTAGGGATGAGCAGGTTCAGATCTCAGAGATCTGTACCACCCGCCCAAACTTCACGATCCGAGCCGGGATCCGAGTCCAGCTTGGGACTGCCCGCCTTCCTCGGATCCCAAAACGAGGCAAAATGTCATCTTCCCGCTGTCGGATTCTCGCAGGTTTTGGATTCTATATAAGTCCCGGTGATCAGCTGTATCTTCACTCCAGCATTGGAGAGTGAGGGAGACAGACCTCTGTCTCTCTGTGGGTGGTGGCGTCAAGTGGGGTTACTGTGTGTGTGTGCTGTTAGGGGTGCGGTCCTGTGTGCTGTTAGGAGTGCTGTACAGGAGTGCTGTTCTATCCTGTGGTGTCCTGTGCTGTACAAGGGTGCTGACCTGTGCTGTTAGGGGTGCTGTACAGGGGTGCTGCTGTCCTGTGGTATCCTGTCCTGTACAGGGGTGCTGTCCTGTACTGTTAGGGGTGCCGTACAGGGGTACTGTCCTGTGCTGTTAGGAGTGCTGTACAGGAGTGCTGTCCTGTGCTGTTAGGTGTTCCGTCCTGTGTTGTTAGGGGTACTGTACAGGGTTGCTGTCCCGTGTGCTCTAAAAATATATGGGGCACTGTCCTGTGTGCTGTAAAAATAAAGAGGCACTGTCCTGTGTGCTGTAAAAAATAGGATTTTAATTACCTACCAGTAAATCCTTTTCCCGTAGTCTGTAGAGGATACTGGGGTCCATTTAGTACCATGGGGTATAGACGGGTCCACAAGGAGCCATGGGCACTTTAAGGATTTGATAGTGTGGGCTGGCTCCTTCCTCTATGCCCCTCCTACCAGACTCAGTGTATGAAACTGTGCCCGAGGAGACGTATATACTTTGAGAGAAGGATAGATACGGATAGTGGTGAGATTTCAAACCAGCACACACAAGAGGAAAGCCATGCTAACCAAACTTGAAAAAGGAACAGCAATGGCTGAACCAACATTACTTATCCAAGTAACAGTGCAGGAAGAATGGAGCACTGGGTGGGCGCCCAGTATTCTCTACGGACTATGAGAAAATGATTTACCGGTAGGTAATTGAAATCCTATTTTCTCTTACGTCCTAGAGGATACTGTGGTCCATTTAGTACCATGGGGATGCACCAAAGCTCCCAAACCAGTGGGATAGTGCTGAGGTTCCTGCAGAACTGATTGACCAAACTGAAGGTCCTCCGAGGCCAAAGTATCGAACTTGTAGAACTCTTATCAAACGCGTTCGAACCTGACCAACTAGCTGCTCGGCAGAGCTGTAAAGCTGAGACACCCCGGGCAGCCGCCCAGGAAGAACCCACCGACCTAGTAGAGTGGGCCTGTACAGATATTGGACTTGGCAAACCTGCCGTGGAATAAGCATGCTGGATAGTAAGTCTGATCCAGCGTGCACTGGACTGCTTTGACGCAGGACACCCAATTTTATTGGGATCATAAAGGACAAACAGCTAGTTTGATTTTCTGTGATGAGCTGTTTGCTTGACACCTTCAAAGTCCTCACAACATCCAAAGACTTTGAAGTAGCAGAGGTGTCGGTGACAAACGGAAACACAATAGGTTGGTTGATGTGAAATGCAGACGAGTTCTGAGTTCAGCTCTGTCCTCATGGAAAATTAAATAGGGACTTTTGTGAGACAAAGCCCCCAGTTCCGACACACGTCTTGTTGAAGCCAAGTCCAACAGTGTGACGGTCTTCCACGTAAGATATTTTACGTCCACCTCCTGTAATGGTTCAAACCAGTCTGATTGGAGGAACTGCAGCACCAAATTGAGATCCCAAGGTGCCGTAGGAGACACAAAGGGAGGTTGAATGTGCAGAACACCTTTTAAGAACGTCTGGACCTCAGGGAGAGAAGCCAATTGTTTCTGAAAGAAAATGGGCAAGGCCGAAATCTGTACTTTTATGGAGCCCAGACGCACGCCCACATTCACACCTGACTGCAGAAAAAGTAGGAAACGTCCCAGATGAAATTCCACCGCAGAATAATTTCTGCTTTCACACCAAGAGACATATTTCTTCCAAATACAATGGTAATGCTTAGACGTTACCCCCTTCCTGGCTTGGATCATAGTCAGAATAACCTTGTTAGGGATCCCTCTCCTGGCTAGAATCAGCCATTCAACTTCCGTGCCGTCAAACGTAGCCACGGTAAGTCCTGATAGACGAATGGGCCCTGTTGCAGAAGATCCTCGCAAAGAGGTAGAGGCCACGTATCATCGAGGAGCATCTCCAGAAGGTCCACGTACCAGGCCCTTCTTGGCCAGTCCGAAGCAATGAGTATTGCTTGAACCTTTTCTCTTTTTATTCGCTCAAGAATTCTTGGGATCAGAGGAAGTGGAGGAGCACGTCTACCGCCACTGCCTGTGGGTCTCTCGACCTGGAACAATACCGCCTGAGCTTCTTGTTGAGACGAGAGACCATAATGTCAATCTGTGGATATCCCCATCGATGTGTCAAGCACCTGAACACTTCCGGGTGAAGGCCCCACTCCCCCTGGTCCAGGTCATGTCTGCTGAGGAAGTCTGCTTCCCAGTTGTCTACTCCCGGAATATAAGACCGCTGACAATGCCACAGCGTTTCTTTCTGCCCAGAGGAGAATTCTTGACACCTCTGACATTGCTGCTCTGCTTTTCATTCCGCCCTGTCAGTTTATGTACATTACTGCCGTCACATTGTCCGACTACCTGAATGGCCCGATCTTGAAGAAGATGTGAGGCCTGCACAAGGGCATTGTATATGGCCCTGAGTTCCAGAATGTTGATTGAAAGGATGACTTCCTGACTTGACCATCTTCCTTGAAACTGCACCCCCTGAGTGACTGCTCCCCAACCCTGAGGTTTGCGTCTGTGGTTAACAGAATCCAGTTCTGAATTCCTAACTGCCGACCCTCAATGAGGTGAGAAGTCTGTAGCCACCATAGAAGGGAGATCCTGGTTTTTGGCGACAGACGGATCCTCTGGTGCATGTGAAGATGCGATCCGGACTATTTGTCCAACAGATCGAGCTGGAAGGGTTTTGCGTGAAACCTTCCGTATTGAAGTGTCTCGTAAGAGGCCACCCTTTTCCCCAGAAGGCAAATACACAGATGCACCGACACCCGGGTTGGCTTCAGGACATCCCGAACCATCGACTGGATTACCAATGCCTTTTCCAACGGAAGGAACACCTTTTGTGACTCCATGTCCAGTATCATTCCCAGGAATGGGAGCCTCCGTGTTGTCTCTAGGTGAGATTTCGGAAGGTACAGAATCCACCCGTGATCCTAGAGGAGTTTGGTTGAGAGAACAGTGCTGTCCGGCAATCTTTACCGGGATGGTGCTTTTATCAGGAGATCGTCCAGGTACGCAATTATGTTCACTCCCTGTTTGCGGAGCAGAAACATCATCTCTGCCATCACCTTGGTGAACACCCTCGGTGCTGTGGAGAGACCAAATGACAGGGCCTGGAACTGGTAGTGACAGTCCTGCAGTGCAAACTGTAGATAAGTCTGATGAGGCGGCCAGATCGGAATGTGAAGGTACGCATAATTGATATCCAGAGACACTAGGAATTCCCCTTCCTCCAGACCTGAGATCACCACTCTCATAGACTCTTGAATTTGAACACTCATAAGTACGGGTTCAACAACTTGAGGTTCAAAATTGGTCTTACCAAACCATCCGGTTTCAGTACTACAAACAAGTTGGAATAATACCCCTTGTTTTGCAGATGAGGTGGAACTGGAACAATGACTTGAGTCTGTACCAGCTTTTGGATGGCATGCTGTAAAGTTATACTTGCCTCTTGTGAAACTGGTAAGCCTGATTTGAAGAATCTGTGAGGTTGGGGCTCTTGGAACTACAGTCTGTAGCCCTGGGAAATAATATCTATGACCCAGGGCTCCTGGCATGAACTGGACCTGATCTGACTGAAGAATTGTAGTCGGGCTCCCACCTGACAACCTTCCAGGCAATGCGGTTTGCCGTCATGCTGAAGGCTTTGAGGAAGCAGAGCCTGAGCTTTGTTCCTGAGCACTGGCAGTTGCTGGTATGCGTGGCTTACCTCTTGCGCCGCTGGAGGGCGTAGAAGCACCTCTGGATTTGCCCTTGAACTTGGGCGTCCGAAAAGAACTGTAACTGAGAAACTGAATAAGTCTTCTTGGTTGGGGGGGCTGCGGAAGGAAGATACATAGACTTACCCGCAGTAGTTGTGGAGATCCATTTGTCTAGTTCATCTCCAAATAAGGCCTCTCCCGTGAATGGTAGGCCTTCCGCGCCTTTCCTGGAGTCCGCGTCAGCAGTCCACTGGCGTAGCCACAATCCCTTGCGTGCCAACACTGCCATAGTGGTAGTGCGTGCATTAAGCAAGCCTATTTCTTTTATGGTTTCCACCATAAAGTTCACAGAGTCCTGTATATGCTGCAGGAGTGAAACAACATCCTCCCTAGACAAGGAATCTAACCACTCAATTAGGTTACCTAACCATTTTGCAATGGCTTTTGTGATCCACGCACATGCAATAGTGGGTCTTCGGGCCACCCCAGCAGCTGTGTACAATGATTTGAGTGTAGTCTCTATTTTACGATCAGCCGTGTCTTTCAGGGAGGCTGCACCAGGAACAGGCAATACAATGTTACGTGACAGCCTAGAGACTGATGCATCCACTATTGGTGGATTTTCCCATTTTTTCCTATCCTCCAGAGGAAAAGGAAAAGATCAGAGCAACCTTTAAGGATCTGAAATTTCTTATCAGGATTAACCCATGGTTCTTCAAACAGGGTATTCAATTGCTTTGACATTAAAATAAGATTCCTCACACTCCTCTGACACCTTATCAGGATATGCAGAACATCTCTGATAGCCTCTATAAGAGCCTCTATTCCCTGTGACAGAGCCGCATCCCCCCCCCCCTCCCCCCCTCCCCTCCAAATCCACCTCGCCCTCCTCCATGTCTGACCTGTCAGCGTCAGAGTCAGACTGCAGGATATGGGCCAGAGATCGCTTTTGCGGACAAATGAGTGGGGTTTGAGAAGCTGTTTTGGGGACGAGTTTCTGTTCATAAAATCATCCACAGTCTGTTCTAAGTATTGCGTCTCTTTCTCATTGCAGGACAATTTTGTAAAAAGAGTGGAGATCATTCCTTTAAGATAATTAACCCACTCCGGTTCTGTGAACCCTGAGTACCCAGTAGTGAGCCCCCTGGTGAAGAGGAACACTCCGCTGTACAAGAAACACACTCTTTGCCTGACATAATGTAAATGTGACAGCACACACACACGCAGGAAAAGGTTAAGCACAAGTAACCCACAAAGAGCCCTTCAGGGAGACACAGAGGTTTAGAGTTGATCGTACATAGCAACTTTTTGCTGCCCATGCGATCAACTTGAAACCACCTATGGGGAAGTGTTTTTTTTGCATAGCAAGGCTGCGATCGCTTGTGCAGCCCTGCTATGCAAAAAAAGTTTTGTGTACAACAAGACCAGGGTAGGACTTACTTACCCTGTGCGATCAATCCAGCGATGCAGGTCCCGGAATTCACGTCAGTCATCTGCCTTCCAAACGCCTGGACATGCCTGCGTTGGACTCACCACTCCCAGAAAATGGTGAGTTGCCGCCCGGGAATGCCTTCCTGCTGTCAATCTTCTTGCGATCGCGCTAGCGATCGCTTTCTTCGTTCTTCTGGTAGTTGCCCGGCGATGGCTGTCGCTGGGCAATGACATGCGTGCGCATTCATAGTGAAGCCACGCCCCTTCAATGGCGTGCGGTCTTCCCGCTTTTTTTATACTGGCTGAGGTCATTTTTGTGCTTAAAATGGAGCAGAACCATTTTAAGGCTGTGTTTGCCAGTTTGGGTACTATGTACAGTGTACTGAGACACAGCTGTGTACTGTGTCTGGAGACGCATTCCAACCCATTTAGAAGATGTGCGTCTCCGTACCCTAATGCCGCCATAATGGTCGGTGCCCCGCTAACTGGGACACCGGCTCAGTACTCAACACTCTTCATTCTTCTGGCTCTGTTAGGGGTGGTGGCATGCTGCGGGAATGTACACTCGCCGTGGTGGGGCTTGTGAATAGTTCCCTCAGGAGCTCAGTGTCCTGTCAGTGAGGAACAGGACCATTAACCCGTCAAGAGGTTGGGCCTTTATCCCCCCCCCCCCCCAAGTCCCACGAAGCGGGCAGGCTGGTGCCAACCAGCCCTGCCTAAAAGTAACAAATATAGAAAATAAATGCAGAAAACTCTTCAGGAGCTTCCGTCACATGACCGGCTCCTCTGGGCACATTTTCTAAACTGACTCTTGTCGAAGTAAAAAATATTACATAGAGAGAACATACAGACTCCACACATTATGAGTTGCTATGCTTGCGAATACGCACAGCGTGCACAGCAATATATGGTAACATACGCATTTACACAGACATGCCACAAAGATAGATTCAACACATATTTCATACAGCACATAAATTGAACATATCAAGCACCAGACATCATAAGGTTTTAAATAATATAATGGAGTAACGTCATGTATGTGTATTATTGGAGCGGAGCAAGATAGATATGTCGTGCTTGGTGTCAAAGTAACCAGATTAATGTGTGTGTCAATTTGATGCCTGTGATTAGGTTGTAGCACATTGCCATGAGTAGATATTATTAACTGTATGAAAGCTAAAGTCACTCTTATTAGAACAATTAACTTCCTGGAAGACAGCATGTTTGCAGCTTGGTACCAGTGGCTATCTCCTGTAATTACACCATCAAAGCTGGACGTTGCTTGCATATGAACTGACCAATGACTCATCATGAATGAAAAAAGTTCCCTCCCCTAGACCAATAACAAGAGATCTGTGCATGCCCCCAACTCTCAGTGTATAGCTGATCACACACACAGAGCTGGCTGCCCTGTTTTGTCCCAGACGCTGATCGAGATGGGTTTCTGCCACTACTCTGCTGTGAGCATGGAGGGGGAGTGTAGTGAGCATTGAGGGAGATGGTAATTGTATTGCTGGCCGTGTCTGTATTTAAATTAGTTTGTAATAACTGCTTACCGTGTAAATTGTAACCATGTAACTATATATATACTGTACATTGTGATATATTGAATACAGTTCCTTTTAATAACAAATATATACATCAATGAGCTTTGGAACTCAGATAATGTGTGGGTGTATTGTTTTCTCTTATGGGATGTAGTGTTTTGTAATGTATAGCGCACATTCATAGCACATGGTAATAAGATGTGTAGGCGTCCACAGTATATATTAGAGCTGGTATTTTAAATATTTGTTAGAAAGTAATTTGACTTGAACAGTCTAGTAGGAGGGGCATGAAGGGAGGAGCCAACCCACACTATCAAATTCCTAAAGTGCCCAAGGCTCCTAGTGGACCTGCCTATACCCCATGGTACTAAATGGACCCCAGTATCATCTAGGACGTAAGAGAAATAAAGGAGCCCTGTCCTTTGTGCTGTAAAAATAAAGTGGCACTGTCCTGTGCTTTTAGAGGGGGCTGTACAGGGGTGCTGTCCTTTGCTGTACAGGGGTGCTGCAGTCCTGTGCTGTCCTGGCGTGCTCTCCTGTGCTGTTAGGGGTGCTGTACAGGGGTGCTGTCCTGTGCTGTTAGGGGTGCTGTCCTTTTTATTGTCAAAATAAAGGGGCACTGTGGAACTCTCCTGTGTGCAGTAAAAATAAAGGGTCGCTTTTATGTGGGCTGTAAAAATAAAAGGGTGCTGTCCTGTTTGCTGTAAAAATAAAGGGGTGCTGTCCTATGTTGCTAGGGGTGCTGTAAAGAGGTACTGTCTTGTTATGTACAGGGGTGCTACAGTCCTGTGCTGTCCTGTGCTGTACAGGGGTGCGGTCTCTCTACCCTATTAGTACAGTCCAGGAGTGCTGCCCCAGTGCCATTTAAGTCCAGGGGTGCTGCTCCCTGTCTGCTGTGCTGTGTAATTCTCCAGGGGTGCTACCTATGCTGTATAAGTCCAGGGGTGTTGTCTATCTGCTGTATAAGTCCAGGGTGCTGCCTATCTGTTGTATAAATCCAGAGGCGCTGCCGTATTATTCCAGGGGTGCTGCTGTACTTGAGCCTAGGTTTAAACTAAAGCCTAGAGCAGAATATGAAACATGCTTCAGCATCACATCCAGATTTGTGAAAACATATAGCCGCAAAGGTGGATATGGAAATTCAAAGTTTGATGAACTGTTTTCCAATAAACATACAACATTTGTGGCCAAAGTCAGTCAGAAGAGACAGAATCATAATAAAGCGGAACGTGACATGGCAACATCTCCTACTTCATTTTCTTTGGCAACTGCCGGAGAAATCTAGATTTTCCAAACACACCTATGTCTATATGTCTGCCATATAATTCCAGGGGTGCCCTGTGTACTCAGCATTAGAGAGAGGTTCTTCTCAATTATATAATGTTAGGGACTCAAATTAATGGCTTTAATTTGTCAACCTATATTTTGATTTATTAATGTTCCACATTTTGGGATTATTTACAAGATGTGCATTTGTTGTACAGGGTTCTTTTACTTTATTTTGCAAATGTTTTCTCTTTAATAATTGTGCAATGTAAGGGCTGAGCAGCTTTATCGTAAGACCTTGCAGTGTTAGAACGGAGTTTCAGTGATCTCGCATTGCAAAATGAAATCTCAGCTTTCTATTGCACTTCAGCACTAGATGGGCCAGGAGCTCCTGTGATGCACAAACAGTTACTGAATAGGGTCCAGTATGGAATTTCATGGTGGCTTACAGCCAGGAAGCTGTTTGGCTTGCCAGGATGAGGCATGCGGGTGGCACAGAAGTTAGCATTGCTTCCTCCTATAGTCCTACTTGTAGTATGAAATGAGTTTGGACTGTAGAGTGGGATGCTCCACTAGAGCAGGGGCTGAATAACAAAAAATCCACTGCACAGTCCTGTTTAGTACTGTACCTAATGCACCCGAACTCAATTTACCCGATCCGGGGCTGCTGTGGGGCCTCACGAGGGGCTGCTAAAACATCTAAGGGGCTGCTTTATTTAAAAATTAAATATGAATAAAATAAGACACAGGTAAAAATATGAATAAAATAAACAAGACACACAGGTATGCTCACATGTGTGTAACTGGGACACACATATATGATTATACGCGTGTAACTGGGAGCTGTGAAAAATGAAAATAAGGCATCTGCCACAAAATATGTAAATAAAAATGCAATAAAAAAATGGAAAAAACAGAAACCCTAGAGATTTTCACAAAATAAGTCTCCAGACGCCGTGGAGGGGAAAATATCCAATCTTGATCCTGTGGTATAAACAGTAGCTGATCTTGCCACGGGCAAGCAGGACTTTTGCCCGGGGCGCCGCCTTCCGGAGGGCGCAGGGCGCCATCCGGAGGGCGCCGCACCAGGGCAAGATCCGCTGCTGCTGCGTGCCCCCCGCTGCCCCCCTGCTGCTGCGTGCCCCCCTCCCCGCTGCCGCTGTGAAGGGAAACTAGACGCGTACGCGTCTAGTTTCCCTTCGTGGAGAGGTCCTTTGCTGTGCGGTGCGCGACGACGTCATCGCGCACCGCACATCATTTCAGTCAGTACAGGGGGCGTAAATGACCACGCACCCTGTATGAAGCCACACCCCCTATTGCCGCCCGGGGTGCACAGAGCGCCAGAACCGGCCCTGGGTATAAACCAGTTTATTTGCATCCCAGCATTAAATCCGAGATTATCTTAGTCTCTGAAAATGGAGAAGGGGGTACAAATTCAGAGGCTTTGGCCCCTTGTTTTTCAGTTTGTCCAGTAATGTGGCAACTATTTATTTGCTTGGTTAAAGTCCTTTCTGTTCCACACCAAGATAGAGGGGAGGTGGAAGACTGTGTGTTGTTCCTGATTGCGTGTGCCTCTCTAATCTAATTTTTAATCACCTTCTTGACTTTTCTCAAAATGTGAAAAGTCATCAAACATGGAGGTGGTATCAGAGCCGGCGCTACCCGCTCAGCAAGGGGATGCAGTGCAGGAAGGCGCCGTGCTTAAGGGAGGCGCCGTCCTGCTTTGCAACCCCGCTGATGCTGGCAGCGTGTAGCGCGGCTCTCTCCCTGCATCCTTCCCCAGAGAGCGGCCTCAGGCCGATGGGTATCATTTTGGGGGCGTGACCTAATCGCGGGAGGCGTGGCCACGCCCCTTTGTAAAAAAAGTTGTTGTTTTTTTAATAACTTTGGCGTGTCGAGCAGGGTGTAGGGGTTCGGGGGGGGGAGAGAAGTCCTGAGCCCTGAGCCAATTTGAGGGGGGAGTGTGATCACTTCCCCCCACTACCCAAATAGGCATTGGCTCAGCAGTAGCAGCAGCCTCACAGCAAGCACACTGCAGCATGTGCTGTGCTGCCAAGATGCGTGCTTATGCTGCTGTCCAGTAAGAAGGGAGGGGGTAGGGAGTGCGGTGGACCAGGGCCCCACCGGGCCCTCCATCAGTCCGCGGCCCGAGAAATTAGTACCCGTTCCCTCCCTCTCGGCATAACTGCCGACATCCTACAGAGCCGCTGCTGCGGGGGTAACGGTGCCTCCGAGAGACATGAGGAGAAGGCAGAGGAGGAGCAGCGCCGGAGTCGGGGACCTCCTGCAGGTACTGGGGCAGTGCTGTGGAGGGAATGAAGGATGTACCTGGCATAATATGTATAATAGGCTCTACCTGGCCGCATGTGTATAAGGTGCTCTCCTGTGTGCAGGAGTACTGTGCAGTGTAATGTGACTAACGGACACTACTGTGCAGTGTAATGTGACTAACGGACACTACTGTGCAGTGTAATGTGACTAATGGACACTACTATGCTGTGTAATGTGACTAGCGAACACTACTGTGCAGTGTAATGTGACTAACGGACACTACTGTGCAGTGTAATGTGACTAATGGACACTACTATGCTGTGTAATGTGACTAGCGAACACTACTGTGCAGTGTAATGTGACTAAAGGGCATACTATGCGGTGTAATGTGACGAGTGAACAACACTGAGCTGTGTAATGTGACTAGCGAACACTACTATGGGGTGTAATGTGACTAACGGACACTACTGTGCAGTGTAATGTGACTAATGGACACTACTATGAGGTGTAATGTGACTAGCGAACACTATTGTGCAGTGTAATGTGAATTGGTACTATTCTGTGGCCCCTATATTTTTGGCACTCCCCCCTGCTGGGGGAAGTGGCATGTGTAAAAGGGTGCTCTACCTGGCGCAAAGTGTAGAAGGGTGCTCTACCTGGAATAATGTGTGACTGGCTCAACCTGGTGCAATATGTAAAAGGGGGCTGTATCTGGCGTAATGTATATAAGGGGCACTACCTGGCGTAATGTATATAAGTGGTAATACTGTGTGGCCTAATTTTGAATAATGTTGACTACTATGTGTCATAATTATTTTACGCCCCTATATTTTATGTCATTTTTTTATGACCCTATATTTATGGATCTTGAGGGGGGGGGCACCAAAATGTCTAGTTACAGCTCTGAGGGTGAGATCGGTCACATTTGTATTTGTAGAAAGGTGCAAAATTGATAGTTTGCAGGAGGGCGCCGAACACCCTAGCACCGGCCCTGGGTGGTATGTTTGTACCAGTGGTGCAAGTAGAAAAAATGCGAGCTCTGATTGGCTCACGGATCGGCGCTGAATTAAACTGAGACACCCGCCGAAGACTGAGGGGAAGGAGAGGCGCAGGCTGCACTCTCCTTCCCTCACATCAGCGGCGGTACGGCGGGGTGCAACCGGTGCGGCGGGGAGCAGAAGAGGGAGGGAGGGAAGGAGGGAAGAGGAGCGGCGGCCCGCCGGTGTGGGTACGGCGTACCCACGGCTAAATTCTTACGGGTACGCCGTACCCACCCATACCCACACGCACCACTGGTTTGTACAGCAGCTAACTATGATTCCGAGAACTTGGCGAGCTTTTTCCAGGGGGACCATCTGTCGCTGAAATGATGGGTTTATTGAACTGTGCATGTCCTATTTAAACAACATAAGGGTGGGTGGGAGGGGCCCAAGGACAATTCCATCTAGGACAATTCCATCTTGCACCTCATTTTTTCCTTTGCATTATGTGCTCTTTGGGACTTAGGGGGTAATTCCAAGCTGATCGCAGCAGGAAATTTTTTAGCAGTTGGGCAAAACCATGTGCACTGCAGGGGGGCAGATATAACATTTGCAGAGAGTTAGATTTGGGTGGGTTATTTTGTTTCTGTGCAGGGTAAATACTGGCTGCTTTATTTTTACACTGCAATTTAGATTGCAGATTGAACATACCACACCCAAATCTAACTCTCTCTGCACATGTTACATCTGCCTCCCCTGCAGTGCACATGGGCCCTCATTCCGAGTTGATCGGTCGCAAGGCGAATTTAGCAGAGTTACACACGCTTAGTCTACGCCTACTGGGAGTGTATCTTAGCATCTTAAAAGTGCGAACGAAGTTTACGCAATATTGCGAACAAAAAAAACTTAGCAGTTTTAGAGTAGCTCCAGACTTACTCTGCCTGTGCGATCAGTTCAGTGCTTGTCGTTCCTGGTTTGACGTCACAAACACTCCCAGCGTTCGCCCAGACACTCCCCCGTTTCTCCGGCCACTCCTGCGTTTTTTCCGGAAACGGTAGCGTTTTCAGCCACACGCCCATAAAACGCCGTGTTTCCGCCCAGTAACACCCATTTCCTGTCAATCACACTACGTTCGCCGGTGCGAACAAAAAGCCGTGAGTAAAAATCCTTTCTTCATAGCAGAATTACTTAGCGCAGTCGCAGTGCGAACATTGCGCATGCGCTCTAAGCTGATTTTCACTGCGATGCGAAAAAAAAGAACGAGCGAACGACTCGGAATGAGGGCCATGGTTTTGCCCAACTGCTAACAAAATTCCTGCTGCGATCAACTTGGAATTACCCCCTTAGTTTTTAAAACTGCCATCCTGTCTGCCACTGCAGTGCCACTCCTAGATGGGCCAGGTGTTTGTGCCGCACACCTGTGTCGCTTAGCTTAGTCATCCTGCGACCTTGTTGCAACCTTTTGGCCTAAAAACAATATTGTGAGGTGTTCAGAATAGACTGGAAATGATTGGAAATGAATGTTATTGAAGTTAATAATACTGTAGGAAAGAAAACAAAATTCTGTGATTTTAGCTGTTTTTATGTTTTTGTTTTTTAAATACAGATCCAAAATCAAAATCAAAACCTGAAAGGGTGGTTTTGGTAAAACCAGTCCAGATCCAAAACACGAAAGGAGATCCAGATCCAAAACCAAAACACAAAACCCGAAAAGTGTCCGGTGCACATCTCTAGTTTTAACCCTGGAAGCCCAACATTGATTAAAATAATTTTAACATCGATCTAAAATCGGACAAGAACAAACAAAATCGGCCTTTAGTAAATATAACCCTGATCGCTGTGCTGCAAATTACACTGTCCTGCGATCAGATAGTCACCGCCCAGGGGGAGTGAAAATTCGCAATGTGCAAGTGTGCGATTGCATGTGTACGCTGTGAGAAAATTCCCATCAGTCAGCGGATAGCTGCAAAACCGTTCGCATCACACTCCCCATCGAATGGTTTTCCCATTCTGTGCAGTGTGTGCAGTCTGTGCCTAGCTCAATACTTACTCCGCCAGTGCGAAGAAATCAGACTGATCGGGGCCGGAGCTGATGTCACACGCCCTCCCTGAAAACTCTTGGGCACGCCTATGTTTTTCCGGACACTCCCAGAAAACGGTCAGTTACCACCCACAAACGGCCTCCTCCTGTCAATCACCTTGCGAACGCCCGTGTAATAAAAATGTATGCACAATCCTGTCGCTGCTGTCGCATGAGAAAACGCGCAGCAGCGATCAGGTCTGAATCGGGCCCTAAGTCAGTTACTGGGTGTGAATAGGTGGCCGTCAGCCAAAGTAAGGGCAGCGCTTCAGGTGCAGCGGGTGCTTTAGGTGCCGCGTGTGAAGGGGGCCTCGGCAGCCACAGGCAAACGGGAGGAATTTCAGATTTCTGGCCAGTGCATGGGCAATGCTTTGCATGTGGCTGGCCCTCCTCTTCTCTAGTACAGCCGTGGCCAGTGTTAGAGAGAGACACTGAGCCTGAGCCGGCCGAGCGTGTCTCTTGCTTGTCCTCAGGGTGACTGGGTGCATGGGAACTTCGGGCCCTGGAGTTAGTCCGGGCCCCATAGCAGCTGCATACCCTGTACCCACAATAGTTACGCCACTGGCTAAATAAAATAATACAAAATAAAATAAATAAATAAATAAAATAATTCAAAAATGTGGAATGCTTTTGACTACTTTCATTTTTGTTTCCAGATCTAAGACCTAACAAACTGGCTAATTTAAAGTATAAAAAGTGACATTACTGATAATTAGCAGAAAAAAAAACATAGTATCTGTACATTATGCCGGCGTTTAAAATGTTAACATACAGTATGTCAATGACACAATGTTGACGTACTGTACTTTGACACAGTCATATCAACATGAACAACTTATAACATGCCAACACTGCCATAATGTTGACAAGTTCACAATGCGTCACGCTTGGCTTGAGTTGGGGATCTGACGACTGATAATTGACTGTGTAGCTATCGGCAAAGGTGGCTGAACGTAGTTCTCATGGATTGAAGACTTAGGCCCGAAGATGTAGAGGGGTAGGCAATGAGGACAATGAACGAGAACGATACACTGAAGAAAGATTAATTCAGCTTTACTGAATGAGACCTCAATCATACACGACTAGGAGATAAGTCTGAGTGAATTCTGAAAGACGAAATGTTTGTGACTTGTAAACGATGCTGAAGAACTCTGAATGAAGAGATGACTTGGGATTTTTAAACGATGGTGAAGAACACTGAATGAAGAGATGACTTGTGATTTGTAAACGATGGTGAAGAACACTGAATGAAGAGATGACTTGTGATTTGTAAACGATGCTGAAGAACACTGAATGAAGAGCTGAGATGAAGAACGATATGGGGAGAGGATCGCAGTGAGCACCGTCAGCAAACGGAGACCCTCTACCAGAGCAAGAGCAGGTGGACAGGGAGCAAAGGACTGCAATAACAGAACTGAACACCAGGCGGCCACAGCAGAACCAGGATACCAAGTGTTAACCTGGGAGCACAGCGCTTGAGCATCAGTAGCGGCGCTTGCCACGGGCAAGCAGGCTTTTTGCCCAGGGCGACGCTACCCCGAGGGCGCCGCCGCCGTGGCACCCTAATCCACCCTCCCTCTCTGCTCCCCGCTCCCCAGCTGCAGCGAGCGGCGTGAGCGCCCGCTGCAGCCGGCGTCGCTGACTGACGCTAGAGGTCAATTTTGACCCCTAGTGTCAGTGTGGCGCTGCTATGGAAGAGGCGTCATGACGTCTCTCCCATAGAGAGGAGCCGGCGCCCGGAGACAGCAGCAGCAGCAGCAGCAGCGGTCTGGAAGCAGGAGCGAGGCTGGTAAGTATTGGATTTTGTTTTTTTTGTTTTTTAGGGTTTCAAAGCGGCGCTACTACAGGGGGCACATACTGGGGGCACAGCTACAGGGGGCACTGCTACTGGGGGCACAGTTTCAGGGGGCACTGCTACTGGGGGCATTACTACAGGGGGAACTACTACAGGGGGCACAGCTACAAGGGGCACTGTTATTTCTTTTTTCTTTTTTTGTACTTTTTCATACTTAATGTTCCATGTGGACTACGATTGGAACGGCAATCTGTGCCGAGCGAAGCGAGGCACCTTGCTTGAAGCATGGCGAGCGAAGCAAGCCATGCGAGGGGACACGGTGCACTAACTTGGGTTCCCGGTCACTCTACGGAGAAAACGACACCAAAAATACATAAAAAACTCATGTCGACCTTTTGACCTGTCGACCTAGACCATGTCGACATTCTGACCCTGTCGACCTTCTTACCCTGTCGACCTAGTGACTGTCGACCTATAGTGGTCAACCTAAATATTGTCGACCTAGACACTGTCGATCTAATGATCCACACCGCAGCAAGTAACTGTAAGCACTGGCACCATGACTAAGGATCGACCCCTTTTTATAAGGGAAGACTGCACCAGATTGGCTGGATGCGAACTGGGATACCTATTGACTTGGCTTGGTCTCCAACATGGCAGGCTCCCTGCACAGAGGATACATATCCGCCGTAGCCACACTAGCCAGCTGACAGGAAGGCCGCAGGGACCAGAACTGGAGGTAAGACTCCAGATGCTGACACAATGTTAATAATTAACCCCAACGCTAATATCAAAGGATGACATTTATCCATGTCAACATTATATCATTTGACATTCGTCTCGACAGTATAAATGCCGACATAGTGGATCTCCACTAGGCAAATGCACACCCTGCACTACTACTTACGCAAAACAATATTCATTTTATCCTGTGCAAAGTGCTAAATAACAAAAAGGACAAAACCAGGAGGTGGCTAAGTAAGCACAAAAGCAGTCAGAGCTCTTCTGAGTAAATGACACATGAAATGAGAAAACAAAACAAGACAACACAACACTCACTCCAATATTTACACCTAAATTATGATCAAAGCTGACTGGGAAGTCCCAAGTCCTTATAAGGTAAAAAGAATGATGTCAAGAGATTGTAGAAAACCTAGAGGCCGCATTGCGCACCCACGCCAGAAGGTGGCGTCCGGGAGCAGCTGATCAGGACCTGACTTTCTTAGTATTGGGAGGAATGCGGAACCAGAACAAGTCACTGGTTTGCAGAAGAAGCAGAGTCCAGTTTGAATGGGAGAAAGGAGGAGCTGACATAGCTGCAGAAGCAGGTCTGATACCCAGACACATACATAATAATATCTCTGCACTGGGCTGCTCTGGAGGCATCCACCACCTACAGCAATGTGAGTCCCTCCCAGCTGAATCCGTGCTCTGTGTCACTCTGTGCATGGACAACAGAAGCTGGGAGATAAAGGGATAGCAGGCTGGGCTGGCTGTGTGTACTATGGCGGAGGAAGGGAACAGGAGAGCACTGCTGGAGCTGTCCCAGAAACCTGGGAACACGGTCTGCGCTGATTGTGGGGCTCCAGGTAAGCACTGATGCATCCATTGTCTGCATGACCCCAACTGGAAGGTATTTGGTGGAGTGTTATAGGGTCTCCCTGCTGTACCCCATAGTCACTGACCAACAATAGGTGGACTCTGTATAAACATCTATATAAAGTATCTATAGAAATGCTACATAGTTTGGGTCTAATTTTAATTAATTCACCCATGGCATGGCATGGGTTACTGGGAAATGCACATTCAATCTTTATATCCCTGTTTATTCAGACTTGAGAACCCATTTCTCCAAGATGTTAGCTGCTGCAGAACCTCTTTGGCGTTGTTGGAAAGCATTGTGACTCCACAAGAGGTTCTGCAGAGGCTGCAGAGATTTTTCGGTCTCTCTGTGCCTCTTGGTCACTGAAATGAATTGGCTTCGATATGAAAATGTGGCAAGTAATCAAATCCATGTGAGGAACAAGGTGAATCCTAGATGAAGATGTATGATAAAAGTGGATTTATCCATATGGTACAGAAATCTCTCTTTCCACAACTGGGCTTACATTTGATGTACAACATGTTTTGAGATAAGTGCTGAGGGTTGGAGAAACGGTGATGTCTTCCTGATAACATCAAGTGTTAGTTTGTGCTTCTTTGTTTTTGTAAGTGAATCTGATGCTTTCCTAGCTAGTTAATCACCTTTTATTTTATTGTTGTTGTTTTTGTTTTTGCTGAAACTTCAGTATTTTTCTACATTATTAGATTACACAGGTTACTTGGCACCTCTGGTAAAGGTAGGAGGAACTGTCAGCTGGTGCTATGCTCCACCCTCTGACTTCTGTGCACCTGCTTGTACAGGTTATTTATCCATCATGCCAACAAGCAGTCATTCTCTTGCTACATAAGTCTATAGTCTATAGGACACAGGATCATGGTTTTATAAATCTGTCAACACTGACTTGTCTGACGTGCTGTAAAAGAAAGAGGAAACGCTGTATCTATTCACACACTCTGCCTATAAAACACTGTCACACAGCCTACATTCTGTGTCATCCACTGGTTGTTCATGCAGGAAGGAGAACTAGACAATATTTAACAGTTTACGTTCTTATACTGCGATTAACAGACTTTTATCTGGTGCATTGTACATATAGAGAACCGGACTCTTAATAGATGAAGGGGCAGTGAAATCTGTTGGACTTTTGGTCATGTCACTCAGCTCAGGAACACATCTGGCGGGTGTCGTGTTTTGGAAGCATTGTTAAAACAACGGTGTGACAGTGATTCGCAATGCTGTCTTTCAGTGCTGGGGTTATGGGTCTCATTCCTGACCAGGGCCCTATCTGTGTGGGGTTTGTATATTCTCCCCCTGCTTGTGTGGGTTTCCTCCAGGTTCTTCGGTTTCCTGCCACACACACGTAGTGATAAGTTTAAAGGCTTCTGACAAAATTAACCCTGCAGTGTGTGTGAACTGCCAGCTCCAACGGGGCAGGAATAGACGTGAATAATTTAAAAATTCTCCATGAAGCTCTGCGTAATTTGTGAAGGTTATATAAGTAAAGGTTAGTAATGTGTCAGTAAAAAGCATCAAGTGTCTTAGCGGCAGTAAAAAGCAATGTTTGCTGTTAATTCATATACCTTTGGGATCTGCTATTTGCTGGACCCTTGTTATTTGTGAAGCTTCTGCTTATTACATGAGCCGCAGATCTATGCTTGTAAAGCAAGTGTTGCACCTGCTTCCCTACTGTATGTATCAGAGATTGCTCTGTTATGTGTAATACATATCAGTTACATGTGCTGCTTCCGCGTGTAAGTGATACCAGTCTGTGGAAAAGTGACATTCTATTCATTGGCCTTTGGACAGTCATTCAGCATTCTGTACTGGGAGAGACAATAGTTACGCTTAACCTGTTCTTCTGTATTACCTATAAATGAGCTGTCAACTTCCTCTGGTTTGCATGTTCCATCCTAATCATTAGATTTATCTTTGACAGTGTTAAGCCACATTTTAATATTATCTTTCCATCCATGGAACTAGTTGGCTGGTTGGAATAAAAATCTAGTAATGTTTGCGAGCACACGACAATTTCCCATTTATTCCCAGATGCTGCAATACAGACAAAATCGGTCAATCTGGCAAGTTGGTTTATTCAAACGAATTTAACCAACTTGTCCCTACAACTGTTATTGTCTGTTTTCCTACATTTGGAAGGAAGTCAGTCTTGCCGACTTTCAGGATGCTCCCACCAGGAGGGACCAGCCAAGCCGGCTGAACAGGTGCGGGGCTATGTAAAATGGGCGGGACCCTGAAAAGGGGGTGGTACAGGGTGTGGAGACCATGCAATGCCCACATTACCGCCATTGCAAAGTGGGGGACAGGGCTACAATGGAATCGTGCCATCTGCCTCCCTAGACTGCCCACTTTGACTAGCGATACAGGAGGCTGCCTACTACTTTTCCATGGGGCGGGAGAGCCTCTTGATTTTCGGGAGCCTCCTGGCCGATCCGGGAGAGTAAGCAAGTATGGAGTTGTTGTTTGTTTCTATACATTGCCAGATTTTCCTTCAACCACCCAACTAGTTGACTGCTTGGAAACATGATCTTTTAGATGTGTGGTCGGCTTTACTGCTCTGTAAGTAGATTTTTTCGGGTGGTATTCAGTATGCCGGTTGTAAGGACACGGCGCTCAGTATACTCGGTGCCGGAATCCCGACACCCGGCACACCGACAACTATTATCCCTCTTTGGGGTCCACGACCCCCCTGGAGGGAGAATAACCGTGCCCACAAGGGGCTCATTTGTGCTCGCCTAGCTGTCGGTATGCCGGCGGTCGGTATGCCGGCGCCGTTATGCTGGGCACTGGGATCCCGGCCACTGGCATACCATACTACACCTGATTTTTTTTTTCATGTGTTTTTCTGTTATTTGGTTGGTTAGTCTTTAAAATGATTTTTTAAATCCAATAAAACAGTGAAACTTGTAGTCTAAGGGGGGTATTCAATTGAAGTTGGAAACTGCTGTCTTGTTGGAATGACGGCAGTTTTAGGTCGGAAGGGGTTCCAACCTATTCAATGGGTCTTGTTCTTGTCGGAATCCACGTGTATTGTCGGGAACGCGGCCAAACTCGACAGGTTTTAGCCTCGTTTCTGACAATGTCAATCCGACTTTCAAAAAAAAGTCGTATTGACATTGGCCCTCATTCCGAGTTGTTCGCTCGCTAGCTGCTTTTAGCAGCATTGCACACGCTAAGCCGCCGCCCTCTGGGAGTGTATCTTAGCATAGCAGAATTGCGAACGAAAGATTAGCAGAATTGCGAATAGAAATTTCTTAGCAGTTTCTGAGTAGCTCGAGACTTACTCCTACACTGCGATCATTTCAGTCAGTTTCGTTCCTGGTTTGACGTCACAAACACACCCAGCGTTCGGCCAGACACTCCTCCGTTTCTCCAGCCACTCCCGCGGTTTTCCCAGAAACGTCAGCGTTTTTCCGCACACTCCCATAAAACGGCCAGTTTCCGCCCAGAAACTCCCACTTCCTGTCAATCACACTACGATCACCAGAACAATGAAAAATCTTCGTTAAGCCGTGAGTAAAATACCAAACTTTTGTGCTAATTTTCTTGGCGCAGGCGCACTGCGAACATTGCGCATGCGCAGTTTGCGACTAATCGCTCCGTAACGAAAAAAACTAACGAGCGAACAACTCTAAATGACCCCCATTGTCGGGAATGGGCCAAACCTGTCAAGTTTGGCCAAGTCATTGAATACTCACATCTCGGAAGCTTTCCGTCGGAAAGGACCCAACATAAATTGAATATACACCTAATTAGGAAAATATTAACTTTATCAAGCAGTAATGTTAAAAATAAGAATCTCATTGATGGATCATTGGCCGGACAGGAGCCTTACCATATATTGATATATTTTTTATATATTTTTGTTTTGGCATTTTGAGGCCCAGATTTATCAAGCCTTGGAGAGTGATAAATTGCTCGGTGATAAAGTACCAGCCAATCAGCTCCTGTCATTTTTCAAACACAGCCTGTGACATGGGAGTTAGGAGCTGATTGACTGGTACTTTATCACCGTGCAGTTTATCACTCTCCAAGGCTTGATAAATCTGGGCCTGAGGGAGATGTATGAAGAGGTGGTAAGTACCAAATATGCTACTACCAGCGCTATCTGACACTTACTTACAACGATATGCATGAAAACAAATAACGTAGAGAAAAATCACTTTTCTGTACGTTATCTCCCAATATCTAACGATTTTGTGGTCCCCATACTATTGTATGGCGACGGAAAATCATCCAGATGACTAAATAACTATAAGCGCACATTTGTTGCTTATTGTTTTTTCACGTATCGTCAGGTATTATCTGCCGGTATCTATTCATTCAGTGGCTGCTGGGGTCCGGGCTGCTCACGTGAGATCTTGTGATGTTGTGAGATCTCGCGCATGCCCAGTGGAGCCAGCCGGAAGGTAAGACGCAGCGTTTTAGTAGTAGGCTGATGCGCTGTGGCGCTGACAAAGATCACTCCCCCACAACGGTGGCCGGAATGTTAACACATCTCGTTGGTATGCTTCCTGCTTCACCTCAGTAAAGTGCCGCTATAATACATCTACCCCATTGTCCCTGTGCAATGAGAATTCAGGCTAATTATTTAGATACAGAAGAATTACATTGGCATATTGGTGGTTGTACGTATCCAAATGTATAGCTACTGTGCTCTGCAGATATCCAAATATTGTCACCTGTGATCTCATTGGCACTAACAGAAATTGTTATACAGTATGTCACCTGAAGTGTTGTTAATACTGTTTCAAGCTGTACTCTGTTTTATAGCAATGCTCTATGTTAAAAACAGGGAATGTCCCCCCCATATACTGCAATACATGTTAAGGTGACCAATGTAACACATATGTATCTAAACCTGCAGATAGATAAAGTGGAGAGAGATGAAGTAGCAACCAGTCAGCTCCTAACGGTCATGTTACATTCTGTGTTTGAAAAATGGTGATTGCTTTGTACTATTAGGCCTGATTAAGAGGTGCACGCTAACCCGATGGTTAGCGCACATGTCCGATGGTGTGAGGCCTCCATCTGCAAGTCTGCTCGCAGTGTATTCCAGCCGCAGCTGACAAGCTGCAGCATTTGAGAGGCGGAGAGGGAGCATTCCTGGCCTGCGCCCCCGTTTTCCGGAAGGTTACACGCTGCATGGTTACACGCTTACTTCCTGGCCTCGCAAGCTGACAGGAACCGGCCAGGCTGAGTAAGCCTCACCTTACGCAGCCTGGCCAAACCTGCAACCATCACAACGATGATCGCGATTGTGATCCCAAACAGCATCTACTGACTGCACTCGGATCGCAAATGCAATGCGGGAGGTATCTATTTCATACACACCTTCTGCTGCATTTGCATTTTGATGGACAGAATTGCAAAGCCACTTGTGAGCGGCACTGCATTTTCGTCCATCTCTGATTCATGCCCTTTATCTCTGTCTAATGCTGCTTTCAGATCGCAAATGCCGGATCCCACCCGGTAAGAGAAACGTGTCCTTACCGGGTGGGATCCGGCATTTGCGCTCCTTTGCTGGCTTTCCGACCCGGCAATATACCGGGTCGGTTGCCATAGCAGCGGGGGGCGCAGCAGCAGCAGGGGCGGGGGTTTAGGCGGCGCTGGGAGATGAGCTCATCTCCTGCGCCGCCTCTCCCTATGCTGTGAATGGGAGCCGTGTCGCATCGGAACGGCTCCCATTCACACTGCACCTGACCCGGTATTCAACCCGGTAATAACCCTTCTTTTTTACCGGGTTGAATTACCGGGTCAGGCGACCCGCTAATTCAGCAAAGGAGCTTTCACATCGCACACTGACCCGTTTCGACACGGCAATATGCCGTGTCGATACCGGGTTATTTGTGCGATGTGAGAGGGGTATAAGCTTTGCTACATACAGTACATATGCTCCACAGTCCTCCCATTCTGGCAAGTCCTACACTGCATAGCTTATAAATATGAACATGGAAGTCTATGCTATAAATAGGCGGTGGTCATTTCTGTGCTCTATATTTGGCTTACAGTTAACCTGTACACAGCCTTAAGGTAAAAGCTTCACAATCACTAGCAGCAGTCAGGAATCACCTGACATACTGTAAAATAGATGGATTACTGTAGAGGAAGATGAGCAGCAACAGGAGTCTGTTTAAAAGCTCTGCCACAAATACTGATAACAAGCATGCTTGATAAAGGGCATTATACTGTCTGAAATGTTACTTTGCTGTTTATCTTGGCAATTATGGTTGGATAAACACTTACGTGTGAATGAATCTACTCGTGGAGTGCTGTACTTCCTGTATCTCTCTATTTCTTGTGTACTATAGCTCTATAGCTGATCAGGTTATAAGCTACTGCAATCCCTATCAAGATAACAAGAGTATACTGAAAATGATACCGAAAGACAGCGAATACATAGACAGGGCTTGAAGCTTGATTTTGTCCAAGCGTGGATACTCTGCTCCCTGTCTGATCCCAAACTTGAATCCCAGCCTAATTTACCTCACCTTATTTACATGGGAAGTATTCAGAATAAATTCCCAGTAAAACAACTGTTTTCAGTGTCTTCATTGTTAACGCCTTGTGTCTCCTCTTGGAGCAGAACAAATGATGGTATTCTGTATGGGTTCAGTATGATTTACCAGCAGCCGGAATGCCAGTCGTCAATATACCGACAGCAGCATCCCAGACGCCAGTATGCCGGCAGCGGGGCGAGCGCAAAGAGTTCTCTTGCAGGCTCGCTGCGGGCTCGGTGGCCCGCTGGGCCCGCCACAGGTTCTATTCCCACTCAGTTATTGTCGTGGACACCCGCAAGTAGGCATAGCCCCTGTGACATAGTAACCAAATATCTGTTGCGAAGAAACAACACACAAAGTGTGTTTCTTCGCAACAGATATTTAGTTACTATGTTTGGCTTTTTGATTGCAGGAGCACCTCCAGCTTTTTGAATATAATCCAATATAGGAGGTATGGTGATCAGCTGGTTTCACATCTGGATTGTTGACTATTAGTATTATAATAAATTTTTCTTGTCCTGTGCGGGATATTAACTCAATAGTGCATAGCCCCTGTGACCCAGGATTCCGACTGTCGGTATAGTCTGTCGGTATAGTCAGCAGTCGGGAATCCGGCTTCGGTATCCTGAATGCCGGGATCCTGACAGCCGGTAAATTAAACTCATACCTTCTGTACAGATCAGCTGGTCTGTGGGGGAGATGTACTAAGCAGGGAAAACAGTCTAGAAGTGAGCCAGTGGAGAAGTTGACCGTGGCAACCAATCAGCATTGACGTAACATTTATAATTTCCATACTATAAAAGCATACAGAACAGCTGATTGGTTGCCATGGGCAACTTCTCCACTGGCTCACTTCTCCACTTTTATCACTGCTTAGTACATCAACACCTGTGTCTTTGAGGCATATCTATGTATCAAAGTTTGGAGAGAGAGAAAATACCAACCAATCAGCTCCTTACTGTCATTTTTCAAACACAGCCTGTAAACTGGCAGGAGCTGATTGGTACTTTGGGGGAGATGTATTAAGCCTTGGAGAGTGATAAAGTGGAGAGAAATAAAGTGTCAGCCAATCAGCTCTTAACTGCCATGTTACAGGCTCTGTTCGAAAAATGACACCTAGGAACTGATTTGATATGTGCAAAATGTCAGCCATTTGGGCACCCAAACAGCACTTTTTGTGTCGTGACCATTAGTTTAGACAGGTTCAGTCGCGTTACATGGCTAAACCTGGTCAGTTTGGGCGTGATGTGCGCAGAAAAAAAAAATGAATATTGCCTTGCGATCTCCCGTCACTTTAGATGAGAGATAGGGTACTAAAAATTGCCTCCACTAATACCCCTTTCACATCGCACAAATAACCCGGTACCGACACGGCATATTGCCGTGTCGAACCGGGTCAGTGTGCGATGTGAAAGCACACTGGCCGATTTAGCGGGTCGCCTGACCCGGTAAATCAACCCAGTAAAAAAGAAGGGTTTTACCCGGGTTGATTACCGGGTCAGGTGCGGTGTGAATGGGAGCCGTGTCGATGCGACACGGTTCCCATTCACAAGATAGGGAGAGGCGGCGCTGGAGATGAGCTCATCTCCCGACACCGCCTCCACCCCCGCCACTGCTGCTGCTGCGCGCTCCGTTGTTATGGCAACCGACCCGGTATATTGCCGGGTCGGAAAGCCAGCAGCAGAGTGCAAATGCCGGATCCCACCCGGTAAGTACACGTTTGTCTTACCGGGTAGGATCCGGCATTTGCAGTCTGAATGCAGCATAAGTCAGCTGTGCCTGCCCCACCTCCTCCTTCAACTTCGGCAGCCCTGATACAGAGCTTGGCCGAGCCCACATTCATCAGACTGGCCCTCAGGCTGGCCAAGCCTGCCGGCCTGAAGGCTCCCTTCCCATGTCTATATAGGGGGATATTCAATTATTGCTGAGTTTTCAGACAGTTGGAAAATCGCCACTAATTCAACCGTTGGGTATTCAATAGCGGGCATTTTCGACAGGTTTTTTGCTCCATTTTCGACTTGCCTTTTCAATTTTTTTTTATTTTTTTTGTGTCGAATTGGCATGGGGAAAAACGGATCAAAAAAGTGTCAAACGCCCGTGAATTCGACAAAACATGTGGATCGGTGGCAAATTCACCGATCCATGTGGTTTTGGCCTGTGCGGATTTTTCGACAAGTCGAAAAATCGGAACGGGCTTTGGATAGGTCGAATGTGAATTTGTCCTACAAATGAGCAGAAAGTGCACGCTTTTTCGACTAGTCGAAAAAACGGCACTAATAGAATACCCCCGTGACAAAATTGTCATTGACCCTGATCCGATATATCGGTCAGGCTGATCGTAAGTAAGCCAGCAGGGAAGATAGAAAAGAGTGGGAGTGAGACATGGTAGTGGGAAAGAGAGAGATGAGGAAATGCTGGCAAAGAGAAAGCGAAAGGGAAAAAAGGGGGGGGGGGTTTAAGAGCCAGATACGGGTTAAAACATGAGGAGAGACACACAGGGAGACAGGGGGGAGAGGAAATCAAAAAGAATTGCAATGCTAGTTACTGCTTGCTACCCCCAGGAGCTGCAGTGAGAAAGGAAAGGAGATGCAGGGAAGAGAAGAGGAAGGGGACAGAGAAGATGGTTAGGAGATGAGAAAGAAACCAATAATAAAGTAAAAAAGGCGTAGTAATAAAAATGGGAGAGGGTAAAGAGTAGGCAGAAAATTAGGGGAGACGAGGAATGGGGTGAGGCATAGGAGGAATAGGTATGAGAATTGGGGGAGATGGGAGGAATAGGGACAAGAATACAGTGGGGATAGAAAGTTTGGGCACCCCAGGCAAAAATAAATTTTAATGTGCAAAAAGAAGCCAAGGAAAGATGGAGAAATCTCCAAAAGGCATCAAATTACAGATTAGACATTCTTATAACATGTCAAAAAAAGTTTGATTTTATTTCCATAATTTACACTTTCAAAAGAACAGAAAATAAAAAATGGCGTCTGCAAAAGTTTGGGCACCCTGCAGAGTTAATACCTTGTACTGCCCCCTTTGGCAAGTATCACAGCTTGTAAACGCTTTTTGTAGCCAGCCAAGAGTCTTTCAATTCTTGTTTGAGGTATCTTCGCCCATTCTTCCTTACAAAAGTCTTCCAGTTCTTTGAGATTCCTGGGCTGTCTGTGACGCACTGCTCTTTTAAGGTCTATCCATAGATTTTCAATTATGTTGAGGTCAGGAGATTGTGAAGGCCATGGCAAAACCTTCAGTTTATGCCTCTTGATGTAATCCACCGTGGATTTTGAGGTGTGTTTAGGATCATTATCCATTTGTAGAAGCCAGCCTCTCTTTAACTTCAGCTTTTTCACAGATGGCATCAAGTTAGCGTCCAAAATTTGCTGGAATCTTATTGAATCCATTTTTCCTTCTGCTCGTGAAATGTTCCCTGTGCCACTGGCTGCAATACAACCCCAAAGCATGATTGATCCACCCCCATGCTTAACAGTTGGACAGAGGTTCTTTTCATTAAATTCTGTGCCCTTCCTTCTCCAAACGTACCTTTGCTCATTCTGGCCACAAAGTTCTATTTTAACCTCATCGGTCCACAGAACTTTATTCCAAAATGCATCAGGCTTGTCTATATGTTCATTTGCAAACTTCAAACGCTGATTTTTGTGGTGAGGACGTAGAAGAGGTTTTCTTCTGATGACTCTTCCATGAAGACCATATTTGTATCTCTTTATAGTGGAATAGTGTACCACAACTCCAGTGTCTGCCAGATCTTCCTGGAAGAAACGTGCAGTCAAACGTGGATTTTGACTTGCTTTTCTCACAATCCTGCGAGCTGTTCTGTCTGATATTTTTCTTGGTCTTCCAGATCTTGCTTTAACTTCCACTGTTCCTGATGACTGCCATTTCTTAATTACATTCCGAACAGAGGATATGGGCATCTGATAACGCTTTGCTATCTTCTTATAGCCTTCTCCTGCTTTGTGAGCGTCAACTATTCTCAGTTTCAGTGTTCTACACAACTGCTTAGAGGAACCCATGGTGCTGATTGTTGGAGCAAGGTCAGATGAGTCTGGGCTTTTAAAACCTTTGAGATTGACATCACCTGGTCTTTCCAGACGATGATTGAGAACAATCCATGACACTGCCAGGTCTCAGCTGTCCAAAGGGGGTAGTACAAGGTATTAACTCTGCAGGGTGCCCAAACTTTTGCAGACGCCATTTTTTGTTTTCTGTTATTTTGATAGTGTAAATGATGGAAATAAAATCAAACTTTTTTTGACATGTTATAAGAATGTCTAATCTGTAATTTGATGCCTTTTGGAGATTTTTCCATCTTTCCTTGGCTTCTTTTTGCACATTAAAATGAATTTTTGCCTGGGGTGCCCAAACTTTCAATCCCCACTGTAGATTGGAGGAATAGAGTGAGAAGGGAGGAATAGGGGCAGAGAGATATGAAGGTGGGGAACAGAGAGGAAAAAATCCTGCACAATAACTAGCGACCCAGCAAATGACACAATAGCTAGCAACCCAGCAAAAATACTAGTAACAATTAATAGAGAATTGTGGAGCTGAGACAAATAGCCCTAGCAAACTGTAACTTTTCTCAGCATGCTCTATAGCCGTCAATTAAACCTAGATCTTATTATGTATTTTTCTCTTAATATTTACTTGTGATACATTTATCATTTGATTCATTAAAACAATAGGTTTATTTTGTTCATGTGGTTTTTCGCAGCGTAGCGATCGGGTCAGAACTGCGCCGGCACCGCAGTGCGCCGGCGCATGGCCGCCCGTCATGCGCTACGATCGCCTCTGCCTGACTGACAGGCAGAAGCGGTCGATGGGCAGGAGGGGGTGAAACGGCGGCGTTTGCCCGCCGTTTCGTGGGCGCGGTCCGGCCAACGCAGGCGTGGCCGGTCCGTATGGGGAGTGGTACACGTAGCCACACGTAGCCCACGTAGCCACTGCGGGCCGCTAAAGCTGCGCTGGCCGGGAGCTACTCTTGAAGTGCAAAGGCATCGCCGCTGTGCGATGCCTTTGCACTTCTGCAGGGGGGGGCGGCACTGACATGCGGGTCGGACTAGCCTTGTGCTGGGCGTCCCCCCGCATGTCTGAGTTCATGATCGTAGCCCTGCTAAATTTAGCACTGCTACGATCAACTCGGAATGACCCCCCATTGTGCATGCATAACGCATTTATTACATCACGTTACACAGCAAACCGGAGTCATTCAGCTTATATAGATTTCTTAGCATACGGCCATAACCACTGACAGCATGGAGCAAGTATTATGGCGTATAGCAAGCCTGACTGACACCTCTTTCCGGTTCATAAATGCATAAATAGATCCAGACTCCCTATATATACAGGACAATATTTCTTTAAAACAAGTAAATCTAAACATGACATTTCCACTTATAATAAATCAAATACTTTCGGAAAACACTTTGGGCTTGACCGCAGAAGCGTAATCCCTGTGCTGCTTTCCAAAGTGGAACACGATTCAAGTAATGTATTCAATCAGGCAACACCGGTAGCATGGAATCCGTGTTCAGGGTCCATCATCCAGCGAATAATGACAAAGCATTCCAAAGGGAGAAAATGTATATCAAACCTTTTAAAGTGGACAACCAATCAGATTCTAGCTATCATTTATCTAGTATAGCAGTTCCCAACCCGTGGTACACGTACCCCCGGGGGTACGCTGTGGACTGGTCGGGGGTACTTTAAAACAATGCCGGTAGTGGTGGAAGAAGCCTCTTTTTAGCGCCGCCCCCCACCCCCCCCCTCCGGCGCATGTTCTGTCGCGCTTGGAGGCCGCTGGGTCACGCGGCTGGAGGAAGGAGCCACCAGAGCCCACCATGTGCTGTCGCACTTGGAGGACCCTGGGTCACGCAGCTACGGCTGAAGGAAGGAGATGGCCGTGGAGGAACTCGTGGAACGCGGAAGAATAGCATTACATTTTTCAACAATACAAATAAGTTAACTTTCCCCTGTTGTCCCAGAATGTCCCCTAATAATCTGCTGCCTGAAGTGATGTGATCACACCCCATATTTCTCTCGGGTGCACCTTAATGCAATCAGTTATCTGTATACTGAAAGGCTCTCACCTTTTATCCTTTACTGAACATTTACAGAAACATAACGTGGATGGTAGCTGGAGATATTAGCCCAATATCTCAGATACCGTGTGTAGCTATATCTTTTTAGCTGTATGGGTATTGTACCTTCCAACACGCATGACTGTATCAAATAGGGCCTTAGGTTAGATTATTTAGCTAACCTAAGAACATTACTACCTAACAAAAACAAACTTTTCTGGCGTGGACGAATGGGGGGATTTATGAGAGGAGGGGGTAAAAGCCTAATCAAGGGGTACGGGAGAGAAAAAAGATTGGGAACCGCTGATTCTATAACATGAGACATAGGGGTATATTTGATAGAGTGCAGGTTTATAGTAGTGAAGATGTTGCTTACAGCAACCAATCAGATTCTACTTATAATTTATCTAGTACCTTCTAGAATATAATAGCTAGATTCTGATTGGTTGCTATAGGCAACACCTACACTTGTCATCTTTGGAAGGTTTAATAAAGCTCCCCTCCGCATGGTGATAAATGGATCCCTGAGTACATGTCTTTGCACCATAGTGTTTTAGCTGCTTGCTGTCAATGGTTGATAGCCTTACGGTAATGATGACTTATTATAACCTGAGTGAATGGTTTGCTGTGTAACTTCCTGTTACAAAATGCAGGAAAAAAAAGACCTTTGTGTGCAGTGTGGCTGGAAGGGTTTCATTCCCTTCTGCTTTCATACTCTGTAAAGCAAATTGTTGCCTTTGTGTACATCCACTGCTGTGCACTTTCCCTAGAAAGTTACTTTGTACACACTCACATCAAGAAATCCAGAGTGTACGCAGCCAGGGGTGGACTGGCCCACTGGGGTGCACAGTAAACCGCCGGTGGCCCTAACTGCCCGCGAGCCCACCTCCTCTTCTAGGGTTCAGGTTCCAGACTGTGCAATCGAATTATACATACGTTACCTTATACTGCACAGGACTATGGTATATTCACTACAACGCATTGCTGCTATTAATCTGGTACATTATCATGCATGTACTAGCACTATCTAAAAAATATATATATATATATATATATATATATATATATATATATATATATTATACAGAAAGAGAGAGGTCAAGGGATCCAGACCATGCATTCGCTAATAGCTATGGGCCTCTGCCACATCATTCCCCCGGTGGGCCCTTTATGCACCAGTTCGGCACTGCATGCAGCATTTACACCAGCCATCAGTCTCATGACTGGTTCTCTTCTCCTTTCTGCGGTGGGGCATGGGAACTATAGTAGAAATGGGTTTAGTATGATTTACCGGCGGCCAGGATGCCAGCCGTCAATATACCGACAGCAGCATCCCAGCCGCCAGTATGCCGGCAGTGGGGGGAGCGCAAAGAGTCCCCTTGTGTGCCAGCTGCACTCACCATGCTGCGTGCTCGCCACAGGTTCTATTCCCACTCTGGGTGTCGTGGACCCCCATGAGTGGGAATAGTCCTGTTGCATCGGTATTCCGGCTGCCGGCATTGCCAGCTAACGGGACTCCGTTGTCTGTATCCTGAACAATGGGATCCTGAGAGCCGGCATAATAAACGTATACCTTAGAAACAATGCTTTACATTCTAATAAGGTCCTTGCATTGATAACAAAAAAAATGTATATACTGTATGTGTGTATTGTATGTTTACCTTGGGGGATAAAAGATATGTTGTCATGTGTGTGCGTGTACATTGGGGTTACTGTGCACAGCACGTGCCACTGTCACTGTCCTCTGCAAAAGAATACAAATTTGATCTAATTTCCTCAACACTCCCAAGATGGGCCACATTAAAGGAACATTACCTTAAACCAGTGGTTCCCAAATTATGTGCCATGGCACCCTGGGGTGTCTCTAGGCACTTGCAGGGGTTCCCTGGGTTGGTGGTCCAGTACCAGTTAAAATTATTTATGGTCCATGTAATAGGGAAAACCAGTGCTGGTGTCTGTCAATTATAAAATATGTGGACAAACAGAAGCAAATCTTGCCCCTCACCACATTGGTGTAACCATCAATGGTGGGTGTTTTCTGCGGTCCTTTCTCTGAGATTTGGGGTTTCGTGCAAAGTCTCCACTAGGGTGGTTAACTCTGGGGGTGGGATGCAGCAAATCCTATATTGCCGTCAAACCTCCGAAATACAATACATTCCGGAACTTGGATGTGGTGGGCAACTCCATCTTTATATGGCAGTAGCTGTTCCATCCATTCTTCGCACGGGAGTTTCTGATTTTAACGGTTGTAACTATAAATTAGTGTAAAAAATGTGGTAAATCTATAGAGCTGTAAATTTGAGACGTCTTAATGTAAGTAAATATTAATCCATGGTTCTTGGCGTTAACCGAGGAGCACCCGTAGCAGATAGGGTAAAAAGTGACAGGACCACTTTTGCAGTTTATTAAATTCTACACACTGGAGGTGCAATCCATATTTTGATCCGATTGTCTGTTTGGGCGTTATCGTTCACGCAAGGCAAGCCACTCATCGGTAATTACGTCATTATATCAACTCCCTTTTAATCCCCTTAGAGGAGTTTTATTACAATTATAATTACATAGTTTTCCTAGTTCCCACCTGAAGAATACCTATGTTACATTTAAGCTTCCTAACATATCGGGAAGTAAGAGAATTAGTGATGAGTCAGTGAATGAGTGAATGAGGACTTTCGCATTTTTATATATACACTGCTCAAAAAAATAAAGGGAACACTTAAACAACACATCCTAGATCTGAATGAATGAAATATTCTTATTAAATACTTTGTTCTTTACATAGTTGAATGTGCTGACAACAAAATCACACACAAATTATCAATGGAAATCAAATTTATTAACCCATGGAGGTTTGGATTTGGAGTCACACTCAAAATTAAAGTGGAAAAACGCAATACAGGCTGATCCAACTTTGATGTAATGCCCTTAAAACAAGTCAAAATGAGGCTCAGTAGTGTGTGTGGCCTCCACGTGCCTGTATGACCTCCCTACAACGCCTGGGCATGCTCCTGATGTGGTGGCGGATGGTCTCCTGAGGGATCTCCTCCCAGACCTGGACTAAAGCATCCGCCAACTCCTGGACAGTCTGTGGTGCAACGTGACGTTGGTGGATGGAGCGAGACATGATGTCCCAAATGTGCTCAATTGGATTCAGGTCTGGGGAACCGGCGGGCCAGTTCATAGCATCAATGCCTTCGTCTTGCGGGAACTGCTGACACACTCCAGCCACATGAGGTCTAGCATTGTCTTGCATTAGGAGGAACCCAGGGCCAACCGCACCAGCATATGGTCTCACAAGGGGTCTGAGGATCTCCTCTCTGTACCTAATGGCAGTCAGGCTACCCCTGGCGAGCACATGGAGGGCTGTGCGGCCCCCCAAAGAAATGCCACCCCACACCATTACTGACCCACTGCCAAACCGGTCATGCTGGAGGATGTTGCATGCAGCAGAACGTTCTCCTTGGCGTCTCCAGACTCTGTCACGTCTGTCACATGTGCTCAGGGAGAACCTGCTTTCATCTGTGAAGAGCACAGAGCGCCAGTGGCGAATTTGTCAATCTTGGTGTTCTCTGGCAAATGCCAAACGTCCTGCATGGTGTTGGGCTGCATACACAACCCCCACCTGTGGACGTCGGGCCCTCATACCACCCTCATGGAGTCTGTTTCTGATCGTTTGAGTAGACACATGCATATTTGTGGCTTGCTGGAGGTCATTTTGCAGGGCTCTGGCAGTGCTCCTCCTGTTCCTCCTTGCCCAAAGGCGGAGTTAGCAGTCCTGCTGCTGGGTTGTTGCCCTCCTACGGCCTCCTTCACGTCTCCTGATGTACTGTCCTGTCTCCTGGTAGGGCCTCCATGCTCTGGACACTACGCTGACAGACACAGCAAACCTTCTTGCCACAGCTCGCATTGATGTGCCATTCTGGATGAGCTGCACTACCTGAGCGACTTGTGTTGGTTGTAGACTCCGTCTCATGCTACCACTAGAGTGAAAGCACCGCCAGCTTTCAAAAGTGACCAAAACATCAGCCAGAAAGCATAGGAGCTGAGAAGTGGTCTATGGTCACCACCTGCAGAACAACTCCTTTATTGGGGGTGTCTTGCTAATTGCCTATAATTTCCACCTATTGTCTATTCCATTTGCACAACAGCATGTGAAATTGATTGTCAATCAGTGTTGCTTCCTAAGTGGACAGTTTGATTTCACAGAAGTGTGATTGACTTGGAGTTACATCGTGTTGTTTAAGTGTTCCCTTTATTTCTCTATCGTCCTAAGTGGATGCTGGGGTTCCTGAAAGGACCATGGGGAATAGCGGCTCCGCAGGAGACAGGGCACAAAAAAGTAAAGCTTTTACCAGATCAGGTGGTGTGCACTGGCTCCTCCCCCTATGACCCTCCTCCAGACTCCAGTTAGATTTTGTGCCCGAACGAGAAGGGTGCAATCTAGGTGGCTCTCCTAAAGAGCTGCTTAGAGAAAGTTTAGCTTAGGTTTTTTACTTTACAGTGAGTCCTGCTGGCAACAGGATCACTGCAACGAGGGACTTAGGGGAGAAGTAGTGAACTCACCTGCGTGCAGAGTGGATTTGCTGCTTGGCTACTGGACACTAGCTCCAGAGGGACGATCACAGGTACAGCCTGGATGGTCACCGGAGCCGCGCCGCCGGCCCCCTTGCAGACGCTGAAGAGAGAAGAGGTCCAAAATCGGCGGCTGAAGACTCCTCAGTCTTCTTAAGGTAGCGCACAGCACTGCAGCTGTGCGCCATTTTCCTCTCAGCACACTTCACACAACAGTCACTGAGGGTGCAGAGCGCTGGGGGGGGCGCTCTGAGAGGCAAATAAAAACCTTATTAGAGGCAAAAAATACCTCACATATAGCCCACAGAGGCTATATGGAGATATTTAACCCCTGCCTAACTTCAGAAATAGCGGGAGACGAGCCCGCCGAAAAAGGGGCGGGGCCTATCTCCTCAGCACACAGCGCCATTTTCTCTCACAGAAAAGCTGGAGAGAAGGCTCCCAGGCTCTCCCCTGCACTGCACTACAGAAACAGGGTTAAAACAGAGAGGGGGGGCACTGATTTTGGCGATATTGTATATATATAAAAGATGCTATAAGGGAGAAACACTTATATAAGGTTGTCCCTATATAATTATAGCGTTTTTGGTGTGTGCTGGCAGACTCTCCCTCTGTCTCCCCAAAGGGCTAGTGGGTCCTGTCCTCTGTCAGAGCATTCCCGGTGTGTGTGCTGTGTGTCGGTACGTGTGTGTCGACATGTATGAGGACGATGTTGGTGAGGAGGCGGAGAAATTGCCTGTAATGGTGATGTCACTCTCTAGGGAGTCGACACCGGAATGGATGGCTTATTTAGAGAATTACGTGAGAATGTCAACACGCTGCAAGGTCGGTTGACGACATGAGACGGCCGACAATCTATTAGGACCGGTCCAGGCGTCTCAGAAACACCGTCAGGGGTTTTAAAAACGCCCATTTACCTCAGTCGGTCGACACAGACACAGACACGGACACTGAATACAGTGTCGACGGTGAATAAACAAACGTATTTCTCATTAGGGCCACACGTTAAGGGCAATGAAGGAGGTGTTACGTGTTTCTGATACTACAAGTACCACAAGAAAGGGTATTATGTGGGAGTGAAAAAACTACCTGTAGTTTTTCCTGAATCAGATAAAATAAAATGAAGTGTGTGATGATGCGTAGGGTTACCCCGATAGCAAATATTGGCGTTATACCTTTTCCCGCCAGAAATTAGGGTACGTTGGGAAACACCCCTTAGGGTGATAAGGCGCTCACACGCTTATCAAGTGGCGTTACCGTCTCCAGATACGGCCGCCCTCAAGGAGCCAGCTGATAGGAAGCTGGAAAAATATCCTAAAAAGTATATACACACATACGGTGGTTATACTGCGACCAGCGATCGCCATCAGCCTGGAGATGCAGTGCTGGGTTGGCTTGGTCGGATTCCCTGACTGAAAATATTTTATTCATGTAGAGCATTTAATAGGATGCATTCTATATATATGTATGTGAGATGCACAGAGGGATATTTGCTCTCTGGCATCAAGATAAGTGCGTTGTCCATATCTCCCAGAAGATGTCAGGGACACGACAGTGGTCAGGTGATACAGATCCCATACGGCAGATGGAAGTATTGCTGTATAAAGGGAAGGAGTTATTTGGGGGTCGGTCCATCGGACCTGGGGACCACAGCAACAGCTGGGAAATCCAACCTTTTTTACCCCAAGTTACATCTCAGCTAAAAAAGACACCGTCTTTTCAGCCTCAATCTTTCCTTTCCCATGAGGGCATGCAGGCAAAAGGCCAGTCATATCTGCCCAGACATAGAGGTAAGGGAAGTAGACTGCAGCAGGCAGCCCTTTCCCAGGAAAAGAAGCCCTCCACCGCGTCTGCCAAGTCCTCAGCATGACGCTGGGGCCGTGCAAGCGGACTCAAGGTGGGGGGGTAGTCTCAAGAGTCTCAGGGCGCAGTGGGATCACTCGCAAGTTGACCCCTAGATCGTACGAGTATTATCCCAGGGGTAAAGATTGGAGAGTCGAGACATCTTCTCCTCGCAGGTTCCTGAAGTCTGCTTTACCAACGGCTCCCTCCGACAGGGAGGCAGCATTGGAAACAATTCACAAGCTGTATATCCAGCAGGTGATAATCAAAGTACCCCTCCTACGACAAGGAAAAGGGTATTATTTTTCCACACTATATTGTGGTACTGAAGCCAGACGGCTTGGTGACACATAGTCTAAATCTAAAATGTTTTGAACACTTACATAAAAGGTTCAAATCGAGATAAAGTCACTCAGAGCAGTGATAGCGAACCGGAAAAAAGGGGACTATATGGTGTCCCTGGACATCAAGGATTACCTCCATGTCCAAATTTTGTCCTTCTCATCAAGGGTACCTCTGGTTCGTGGTACAGAACTGTCAATATCAGTTTCAGACGATGCCGTTTGAATTATCCACGGCACCCCGGGCCTTTTTACCAAGGTAATGGCCGAAAAGATGTTTCTTCAAAGAAAAAAGGCATCTAAATTATCCCTTACTTGCACGACCTAAAAAGGGCAAGTTCCAGAGAACAGTTGGAGGTCGGAAGAGCACTATCTAAAGTAGTTCTTCGACGGCACGACTGGATTCTAAATATTCCAAGAATCGCAGCTTTTTTCCGACGATACGTCTGCTGTTCCTAGGGATGATTCTGGACACGGTTCAGAAAAAGGTTTTTCTTCCCGAGGAAAAAGCCAAGGAGTTATCCGACCTGTCAGGAACCTCCTAAAACCAGGAAAGGTGTCTGTACATCAATGCACAAGAGTCCTGGGAAAAATGGTGGCTTTTTACGAAGCAATTCCATTCGGCAGATTCCATGCAAGAATTTTCCAAAGGGATCTGTTGGACAAATGGTCAGGGTCGCATCCTCAGATGCACCTGCGAATAACCCTGTCGCCAAGGACAAGGGTATATCTTCTGTGGTGGTTGCAAAAGGCTCATCTATTGGAGGGCCGCAGATTCGGCATACAGGATTTGATCCTGGTGACCACGGACGCCAGCCTGAGAGGTTGGGGAGCAGTCACACAAGGAAGAAACTTCCAGGGGGTATGGACGAACCTGGAAAAGTCTCTTCACATAAACATTCTGGTACTAAGAGCAATCTAAAATGCTCTAAGCCAGGCGGAACCACTCCTGCAAGGAAACCCGGTGTTGATTCAGTTGGACAACATCACGGCGGTCGCCCATGTAAACAGACAGGGCGGCACAAGAAGCAGGAGTGCAATGGCAGAAGCTGCCAAGATTCTTCGCTGGGCGGAGAATCACGTAATAGCACTGTCAGCAGTGTTCTTCCCGGGCGTGGACAACTGGGAAGCAGACTTCCTCAGCAGACACGATATTCACCCGGGAGAGTGGGGTCTTCATCCAGAAGTCTTCCACATGCTAATAAACTGTTGGGAAAGACCAATGGTAGACATGATGGCGTCTCGCCTCAACAAGAAACTGGACAAGTATTGCGCCAGGTCAAGAGATCCACAGGCAATAGCTGTGGACGCACTGGTAACACCTTGGGTGTACAAATCAGTATATGTGTTTCCTCCTCTGCCTCTCATACCAAGGGTATTGAAGATTATACGGTGAAGAGGAGTAAGAACAATACTAGTGGCTCCGGATTGGCCAAGAAGGACTTGGTACCCGGAACTTCAAGAGTTGGTCACGGACGACCCGTGCCCTCTACTTCTGAGAAGGGACCTGCTACAACAGGGTCCCTGTCTCTTTCAAGACTTACCGCGGCTGCGTTTGACGGCATGGCGGTTGAACGCCAGATCCTAAAAGGGAAAGGCATTCCAGAAGAAGTCATTCCTACCTTGATTAAGGCAAGGAAGGAAGTCACCGCGAAACATTATCACCGCATTTGGCGAAAATATGTCGCGTGGTGCGAGGATCGGAGTGTTCCGACGGAGGAATTTCAACTGGGTCGTTTCCTACATTTCCTACAATCAGGATTGTCTATGGGTCTCAAATTGAGATCTATTAAGGTTCAAATTTCGGCCCTGTCAATATTCTTCCAAAAAGAATTGGCCTCAGTTCCTGAGGTACAGACTTTTGTTAAAGGAGTACTGCATATACAGCCTCCTGTGGTGCCTCCGGTGGCACCGTGGGATCTAAATGTAGTTTTAGATTTCCTCAAATCCCATTGGTTTGAACCATTGAAAAAGGTGGATTTTAAATATCTCACATGGAAAGTGACTATGTTACTGGCCCTGGCTTCCGCCAGGAGAGTATCTGAATTGGCGGCTTTATCTTATAAAAGCCCTTATCTAATCTTCCATTCGGATAGGGCAGAACTGAGGACTCGTCCGCATTTTCTCCCTAAGGTGGTATCAGCGTTTCACCTGAACCAACCTATTGTGGTGCCTGCGGCCACTGGCGACTTGGAGGACTCCAAGTTGTTGGACGTTGTCAGAGCCTTAAAAATATACATTTCAAGGACGGCTGAAGTCAGAAAATCTGACTCGCTGTTGATATTATATGCACCCAACAAGTTGGGTGCCCCTGCTTCTAAGCAGACGATTGCTCGTTGGATTTGTAACACAATTCAACTTGCTCATTCTGTGGCAGGCCTGCCACAGCCTAAATCTGTTGGGGCCCATTCCACAGGGAAGGTGGGCTCATCTTGGGCGGCTGCCCGAGGGGTCTCGGCATTACAATTCTGCCGAGCAGCTACGTGGTCGGGGGAAAACACGTTTGTAAAATTCTACAAATTTGATACCCTGGCAAAAGAGGACTTGGAATTCTCTCATTCGGTGCTGCAGAGTCATCCGCACTCTCCCGCCCGTTTGGGAGCTTTGGTATAATCCCCATGGTCCTTTCAGGAACCCCAGCATCCACTTAGGACGATAGAGAAAATAAGAATTTACTTACCGATAATTCTATTTCTCGGAGTCCGTAGTGGATGCTGGGCGCCCATCCCAAGTGCGGATTATCTGCAATACTGTACATAGTTATTGTTAACAAATTCGGGTTATATTGTTAAGGAGCCATCTTTAAGAGGCTCTTTCTGTTATCATACTGTTAACTGGGTTTAGATCACAAGTTGTACGGTGTGATTGGTGTGGCTGGTATGAGTCTTACCCGGGATTCAAATTGCCTCCCTTATTGTGTACGCTCGTCCGGGCACAGTACCTAACTGGAGTCTGGAGGAGGGTCATAGGGGGAGGAGCCAGTGCACACCACCTGATCTGGTAAAAGCTTTACTTTTTTGTGCCCTGTCTCCTGCGGAGCCGCTATTCCCCATGGTCCTTTCAGGAACCCCAGCATCCACTACGGACTCCGAGAAATAGAATTATCGGTAAGTAAATTCTTATTTTTTGTGAGCAGTACGTGTGTGTGTGTGTGTGTGTGTGTGTGTGTGTGTGTGTATGTATATATATATATATAATATATATGTGTGTGTATGTGTATGTGTGTGTATATATATATATATATATATATATATATATATATATGTGTGTGTGTGTATATATATAAATATATATATATTCCTATAGAAGCCTATGGCCTTCTTCTTGCGTTTTCCCTGAGAAGGATCCAATTGGATCCCTCCCATGACACCCGCTGCGTGTGCGTCACTATGCGCATGTGCAGAAGGACTCCTGGGTACTAAACCTGAAAGTCCTTCTATTGCAAAGGACAGGTCTTACTGAGAGAGCTGTCCTTTGCAATATCCTTCAAGCATATGGCATTAATAAATGTTATTATGCTTGCGATGAATGGTGGGGTGTATCACATACAAAATGCGATGTATCATGCATCCCGTACCTCGTCTTAGAGACTGGGTACTAAATCTATGTCCCTCTCTGAGGGTTTAGGCTCCAGGCACCCAGCTCTGGTATCCTAGTTATATCATCCATAAATTGATTCCAGGCAGGCTGTTGATTAACTGTTTATTTCCTGTTCTACTCATGCACTCTAAAGTACTGGTTCCAGCCTCATTGTCCTGTGAATTCAGTCTTGCAGATGAGCTGAGGGTGTCCAGTGGTTGCCAACCTCTTTGATGACACAAGGACACTTCTCAAGTCTGGTGATTTATCCATGAGTAAGTGTCTGATTCACTCACCCCGATTCTGGTATCAATCGTCAGCCCAGTTCACGGGTTCTCACTCGGATCTGATGACTGGGAGTGAAAATGTGGGGAAGAATTCTTAGGTCTTCCCTGGCGTGGTGATGGTAGAAGAGTGGACCTTAGCTGTCCCTGCTCTTCTTCTGTACTACGCATTGTACTTCACTCTGGGTCTTCCTCTTTGCTCCTGGTGATCTGTCATGTCTCCAGTGCTACGGTGGGAGCCACTGGTATGGACAACAGGTCAGACAACTGTCACTTATTAAATAGATCTCCAACCGAGATACTGTAGCACCCTTAATGGTGTGCTTAGTTCTTGACATATAAAGATTTGGGAAATGGGCCTTTAGGTTTGTTTCCATTGATTTAGTGTGGACTACTTCTTGATAAATTAATGGCTAAAGAGTCACATGGGTGATAATAATATTGCATTGACATAAAATGTGTATTAAACGATATTAAAGTCTTTCTAGGAGCCTTGCTACTTAAGTATGCTGTAAATTCTGGATTGTAAACTTTGTTCAGCTAAATTTCACATTCTGTTCATTTTGGGTATTTTTATCCGAAAGCAAGAAACAGCTATTGCACTCATCTGTTAATCCATATGTGCTCACTGAACAAACACCATATCTAGAGGAGTTCAGCATTGTAAGCAAGATAAAAGCTTACATTCACATTAAGCACATACAGTTATAAATATAAGTAGAGGTAAGCCCCAACAGGCATGCATTCATTGGCACCAGACATTGGGGGTCATTCCGACCTGATCGCTTGCTGCAGTTTGTCGCAGTGCAGCGATCGGGTCGGATCTGCACATGGCACTTTCGTTACCTAGCGATCGCCTCTGAGACAGTGGCGGTCGCTGGGTGGGAGGGGTCTTAATGGCGGCCGCTGTTTAGGGGGAGCAGTCCGGCCAACGCACTCGTGGCCAGACCATTGGGGAGGGGGCGGCCCGTGGCGGCTGTGTGACGTATCACGCAGCCGCTGCGGCCAGCGGGTGCGACGAACAACTCCCGGCCAGCTGCAGGAGCTGCGCTGGCCGGGAGTTACTCCTCACATACAAAGGCATCGCCACTGTGCGATGCGTTTGTATTTGTGCGGGGGGGGGGGGGCTGGACTGACATGCGGGGCGGACTAGCCCTGTGCTGGGCGTCCCCCCGCATGTCAGTGAACATGATCGTAGCTGTGCTAAATTTAGCACAGCTACGATCAACTCTGAATGACCCCCATTGACTACTGACATGGAAGGAGTTTCAGGTCAGGTGTATAATCATTGCTAATGGAACTCTTCTAACATTCATTAGACCTCCTCTCAAATATTTTACCTTTATGTAGTAGTTTCACTTTAAGATTATGGAGGGTATCTAATTAGCTGCGATAACGCGGTTCCACAATATGCGGTAACTTGGTATCCAGTTAGCTGCGAAAAGTTATCGGTGATAAGTCTCCATAGGGTTTATCGTTAATTTCTCTTCACCATCTCTAAACAGGGGATAGTGCAAAATCCCTATTTTAAGGTATAAATGTTGGATTTGGATCAGAGCCCCAAGTGTTTTTTAGACTTTTTTTTTTTAAAAAGTTCCGGTGCCGGTATGCTGGTCGCCGGGAGCCCGACCGCCGGCAACACATACTACACCCATTTATTTGGTGTCTATAGCAACAACAAAAAAATAAAAATCTTGTTTGCTCTGGTTACACTTTCTTGAAATTTTCAATTAAAAAGAAAATATTGTATATATTTTTTGTTTATTACTTTTCAAAAAACAGATTTTTGCAGTTAAACTGCAAATTTCAGCAAATAACACTGGGTTCCATTTCCACTATAGCCTTTCCTGTCTTTTTTGCATAATGCATATTATTCAGTGATTTATATGTATAAGCCACTTTATGGCCTGTGATACATTGTATTAACCCCTTCATATTGTGTAAGTAACACTTTGGAAAAGTTGTATTAAACCTTCTAAAGACAAGCTAAGGTGTTGCCCATATCTCTGGTATCACTTATATTTAGTTCAGTGGTTCCCAAACTTTTTTGAATCACGGCACCCTAGAGTATCAGAAATTTTTTAACGGCACCCCTAAGCCAATAGTTTCTTATTGAAAAATGTAGAAAAAAATCTAAAATTAAGTAAATTGTCTTTATATGTCATCCTTATGTGGTGAGGGACCAGATTTGCTTCTGATTGTCAATATATTTTATGATTGGCAGCCATTAACACTGGTTTTGCTTTTTACATTGACCATGCAGATTTTGATTTGGTTCTGGACCACCAACCCGAGGCACCCCTGCAAGTGTCCCGAGGCACCCCAGGGAGCCACGGCACACAGTTTGGGAACCACTGATTTAGTTCATTCTAAAAAAAATCTGGTTGCTATGGGCAATGCCTTCACTTCTCTTTCGAATGTTTCCTACATCTCCGTCTTTATGAGTAGTGAGAAAATAATCTCAGTGCATGGTGTGAAATTGTGGTCAGTTGGGTGGAAATCATGAGCGTCAGTCCTATACTGACAGATTTTTTTTTTAACCATTTAGGCAAACTGATATACACCATGGGGGTCATTCCGAGTTGATCGTTCGCTAGCTACTTTTAGCAGCCGTACAAACTCATTGTCACCGCCCACTGGGGAGTGTATTTTCGCTTTGCAGAAGTGCAAACGCTTGTGCAGCAAAGCGGCTGCAAAATCATTTTGTGCAAAACAAGACCAGCCCTGTAGTTTCTCTTTGTGTGCGTTGATTCTAACGACGGAGGGACGGCTTTTGATGTCACACACCCGCCCAGCGTTCGCCCAGCCACGCCTGCGTTTTTCGAAGCACTCCCTAAAAATGGTCGGTTGCCACCCAGGAACGCCCACTTCATGTCAATCTTTCCGCGTTCTGCCGTGCGACTGGAAGCTTTGCTAGAACATGTGCAAAACCACAAAGGACTTTGTACCTGTACGTCGCACGTGCGCATTGCGGTGCATACGCATGCGCAGAAATGCAGATTTTTAGCCTGATCGTTGCGCTGTGAACAACGGCAGCTAGCGATCAACTCTGAATGACCCCCCATGTTGGAACTGTTGGAACCATTTACAGTGTATTGATTTCTTTCCATTGTTCTTTCTTATTTATTTTTTTGCCTCTCTGTGTTTCCCAACCACCTCTATAGCCCAAATAACGTTGATTATATAGAGGGCAGCACAAGTATGTTGGTGCACAGTTACAGCCGTAGAACCTATCATTTTGACTGTAAATATGGCTAATGCTGGCCATACACCTATGCGATATTCCGTACGAATGTGTGATTTCGATGTGTCGTATGATGTATTGTGTGCACATTGTACGTGTTTTCTGTACAATTGCGATGCACGGCCCCTGTAGGTTGAATGTCGCATCCCCAGATCATATGTGCAGCCCATATTATCCGTCGTAATCATATGCACCTGTTTGTACCTTGTTTTATGCACATACAATGCACCATATACAATCAGCATCATTTTTGAGTAGCATTTCCTTCCAGGTGATCACGTGAGGCACACAATCGCACACCTCCAAACTGTCCCGATTTTCACCGGACAGTCCCATTTTTTATTTTTTTTTGGAATATCACTCGCAGGATGCAGTGTCCCACATGGGATGGGGGGCAGTTGGGAGGCTTAGCAGAGCAGCGGTGAATAGACACTGTGCACATACGCACAGCGTCTATTCACAGGAGACAGAGGGAGAGAGGGCATGCCAGCAGGGCATACCCCCTCAGTGAGAAAATGGTGTGTGTGCCCCTTTCACACAGGCCACGCCCCCTTTTCGGACATGGGCATGACTTCGCAGCGCAGTTGTCCCGGGCTCCTATTCAGAAATGTTGGGAGGTATGCAATCGATTGATAGATTGTATGCACACAAAACTCCAAATCGTGTGCAATGGGATCCCGGGGAAATTGAAGGGAAATCTAATGAGGAAACGGATCAGATGCTGGTCGTACTAATGTATGGCCAGCATAAGAGTAAAATAGTATTTGTGTCTGTTACTAGCAATTCGCCATCCTATACTTTATTTATTTGTTTCCGGCTCATTTAAAAAGCCTCCAAAAACTAATCATCATCCGATTTTGATGAATATGATTCCCCCCCCCCCCCCTAATTTTTTATTTTCATAAATAAAATGAAGGCTGAAGTGCTTCTTATGTCAAAGTGCAAGCAGAATTATGCATGGATATGTTGTATAAATATAATTAGTATTTATTTGATTAGCTTGATTGACACAGATTTGAATGTGCTGTACAAGGTGCAAAACATCCTCCAAGGTAAATGTAATTATTTGCATAAGGCAAGTGCCCTTACATAAGTAATTGAATATACCACAACATCATGCAGATTTGACACATCCGTATAATACACATAATAGAATCAGAAGGGCACACAGACTGATTAAACAGCAGTCAGAGGCACTGTAGCTTTTCCCCTATATTTTATTTTAATTTACGTGGACACTCTCTGTAAAGATAACACAATATGACATTGGTAGAGAGTGATTGATAAGGGCTTTCAACTTAATAATTGTGGGCGTACATGGCGGTTTCCTGTGTAAGGCCATAGCTTTCCTGGTGTAAAACAAGGGGTGGTATTCAGTATACCGGTTCTTAGGATCCCAGCACACAGTATACCGGCACCGGAATCCTGACAGCCGGCATACCGACACCTTTTCTCCCTCTTGGGGGTCCACAACCCCCCTGGAGGGAGAATAAATAGCGTGGCGCACGTAGCAAGGGGCTCATTTGTGCCCGCCCTGCTGTCGGCAAGCTGGTGGTCAGGATCCCGGTGCTGGTATGCTGGCAGCCGGGGACCCGGCCGCCGGCACCTCATACCACAGCCAAAACAAGAAATAAGACCTTTTATAATAGTGGTCCTGGGCACTAGTGTCTGGGCTATTCATACAGTATATTTCTAGGTACAATGTTCTGCTCTCTGCTTCATTTAAATACTTTATTATTTATTTATTATTAGTTATTTATATAGCGCACACATATATTACGCAGCGCTTTACAGAGAATATTTGCCCATTCACATAAGTCCCTGCCCCAGTGGAGCTTACAATCTATATTCCCTATCACCTGTACACACACACATTCACACTAGGGTTAATTTTGTTGGGAGCCAATTAACCTACCAGTATATTTTTGGATTGTGGGAGGAAACCGGAGTACCCATAGGAAACCCACACAAGCATGGGGAGAAAGTACACACTCCACACAGTTGGGGCCATGGTGGGATCGAACCCATGACCTCAGTGCTGTGAGGTAGTAATACTAACCATTACACCGTCCGTGCCTCAGAGTTTTGTTTTGTTTCTTTTCATTGTGAACTGCGCAACTGCAGTATGATGTACACAGTAGTATATAGAACCCATTCTTATTCTGCATGCTGCGTAATGTAAGTTATGATTGGTGGGATTATAAGGAGTCAGGAATCCTGGGCTAAACATGAAATCACAAATCAGGTCTTATACTGAGAAAGAGTTTACTTTGAAGATGCAGTAACTAGTGATCTTGTCAGCTGGCTCACTACGCGTTTCAGTCACTGTGTTTACTGTAGCATTTCCTCTGCAATGTTGATGTTTCCTGGATTTTATTTGTTCGTAGCCATAATTATCCTGAGCTTGCCAGTTGGCTCATTATGGCCCAGGTTTATAAAGATTTGGAGAGTAATAAATTGCACAGTGATAAAGTACCAACCAACCAGCTTCTGACTTCTATGTTACAGGCTGTGCTTGAAAAATGACAGTTAGGAGCTGATTTGTTGGTACTTTATCACAGTCCAATTTATTACTCTCCAAGGCTTGATACATCTGAGATTGTGTTTCAATGCTATAGACCACTTCCAAGGTACATTTTGACAGATCTCCCAGGCGATGATATTGCCCATGATGGAGGTATACTGTTGATGGGTGGTCTTCAGTATGCCGGCGGTCGGGCTCCCGGCGACCAGCATACCGGCGCCGGGATCCCGACAGCCGGCATACCGACACATATTCTCCCTCGTGGGGGTCCACGACCCCCCTGGAGGGAGAATAAAATAATGTGGCGTGCGTAGCGAGCCCGCAAGGGGCTCATTTGCGCTCGCCACACTGTCGGTAAGCCGGCGGTCGGGCTCCCGGCGCCGGTATGCTGGTCGCCGGGAGCCCGACCGCCGGCATATCGTAGCGCACCCCTGTTGATACCTGTGAACAAAGTAACTTAAAATGTTGTCACATGACACAGACCAGCTGGCCTATCAAAGTTGTGTATTGATGACAATGAAATGCTTCAGCTGTTTTACCTTAGTCACTGCCCATACTCGCTGGGATCAACTACCTGAAGCCCGATCAACACTAACAAATACAGGAGAGCCTAGCTGATTACGGGGTGTTTCACTTATTGAGAAGTCTGCACTCATTTCTCATGTGTAACACTTACTAATCAATTTAGCCGTTTATTGTGTGGATTCAGCTAGGACAGCTTTTTGCGGTAAACCGCTAACCTAGCTACCATGGAATTGAAAGAGGAATTGTTCTACTTTCCAAATTATAAAGTTTATCCAAACTTACAGTATAAATGATTCCATATTTGATTTAAATTAGTGATGAGCGGGTTCGGTTCCTCGGAATCCGAACCCCCCCCGAACTTCACCCATTTTACACGGTTCCGAGGCAGACTCTGATCCTCCCGCATTGCTCGGTTAACCCGAGCGCGCCCGAACGTCATCATCCCGCTGTCGGATTCTCGCGAGATTCGTATTCTATATAAGGAGCAGCGCGTTGCCGCCATTTTCACTCGTGCATTGGAGATGAAAGGGAGAGGACGTGCAGCGTTCTCTCAGTTGTGTTCAGTGTGCTGCAAATATCTGTGCTCAGTGTGCTGCAAATATCTATGCTCAGTGTGCTTGCAAATATCTGTGCTCAGTGTGCTGAAAATATCTACGTTCTCTGCCTGAAAAACGCTCCATATCTGTGCTGCATTGTAGTATATAGTAGGAGGACAGTGTAGAATTTTGCTGACCAGTGACCACCAGTATTATATCAGTACGGTACAGTAGTCCACTGCTCTACCTACCCCTGTGTCGTCAAGTATACTATCCATCCATACCTGTGGTGCATTTAACTTTTGCGCAGTATATATAGTAGGAGGACAGTGCATAATTTTGCTGACCACCAGTATATAATATATAGCAGTACGGTACAGTAGGCCATTGCTATTGATATATTACTGGCATATAATTCCACACATTAAAAAATGGAGAACAAAAATGTGGAGGGTAAAATAGGGAAAGATCAAGATCCACTTCTACCTCGTGCTGAAGCTGCTGCCACTAGTCATGGCCGAGACGATGAAATGCCATCAACGTCGTCTGCCAAGGCCGATGCCCAATGTAGAGAGCATGTAAAATCCAAAATACAAAAGTTCAGTAAAATGACCCAAAAATCAAAATTAAATCGTCTGAGGAGAAGCGTAAACTTGCCAATATGCCATTTACGACACGGAGTGACAAGGAACGGCTGAGGCCCTCTCCTATGTTCCTCATGACTAGTGGGTCAGCTTCACATGAGGATGGAAGCACTCATCCTCTCGCTAGAAAAATGAAAAGACTTAAGCTGGCAAAAGCACAGCAAAGAACTGTGCGTTCTTCTAAATCACAAATCTCCAAGGAAAGTCCAATTGTTTCGGTTGCGATGCCTGACCTTCCCAACACTGGACGGGAAGAGGTGGCGCCTTCCACCATTTGCACGCCCCCTGCAAGTGCTGGAAGGAGCACCCGCAGTCCAGTTCCTGATAGTCAAATTGAAGATGTCACTGTTGAAGTACACCAGGATGAGGATATGGGTGTTGCTGGCGGTGAGGAGGAAATTGACAAGGAGGATTTTGATGGTGAGGTGGTTTGTTTAAGTCAGGCACCTGGGGAGACACCTGTTGTCCGTGGGACGAATATGGTCATTGACATGCCTGGTCAAATTACAACAAAAATCACCTCTTTGGTGTGGAATTATTTTAACAGAAATGCGGACAACAGGTGTCAAGCCGTGTGTCGCCTTTGTCAAGCTGTAATAAGTAGGGGTAAGGACGTTAACCACCTCGGAACATCCTCCCTTATACGTCACCTGGAGCGCATTCATCAGAAGTCATTGACAAGTTCAAAAACTTTGGGTGACAGCGGAAGCAGTCCACTGCCAACTAAATCTCTTCCTCTTGTAACCAAGCTCCTGCAAATCACACCACCAACTCCCTCAGTGTCAATTTCCTCCTTAGACAGGAAAGCCAATAGTCCTGCAGGCCATGTCACTGTCAAGTCTAACGAGTCCTCTCCTGCCTGGGATTCCTCCGATGCATCCTTGAGTGTAACGCCTACTGCTGCTGGCGCTGCTGTTGTTGCTGCTGGGAGCTGATCGTCATCCCAGAGGGGAAGTCGGAAGACCACTTGTACTACTTCCAGTAAGCAATTGACTGTCCAACAGTCCTTTGCGAGGAAGATGAAATATCACAGCAGTCATCCTGCTGCAAAGCGGATAACTCAGGCCTGGGCGGTGTTAAACGTGTTTCCGGTATTCACCGTTAATTCACAGGAAACTAGAGATTTGCTTGAGGTACTGTGTCCCCGGTACCAAATACCATCTAGGTTCCATTTCTCTAGGCAGGCGATACCGAGAATGTACACAGACCTCAGAAAAAGACTCACCAGTGTCCTAAAAAATGCAGTTGTACCCAATGTCCACTTAACCACGGACATGTGGACAAGTGGAGCAGGGCAGACTAAGGACTATATGACTGTGACAGCCCACTGGGTAGATGTATTGCCTCCCGCAGCAAGAACAGCAGCGGCGGCACCAGTAGCGGCATCTCGCAAACGCAAACTCGTTCCTAGGCAGGCTACGCTTTGTATCACCGCTTTCCATAAGAGGCACAAAACTGACAACCTCTTACGGAAACTGAGGAACATCATCGCAGAATGGCTTACCCCAATTGGACTCTCCTGGGGATTTGTGACATCGGACAACGCCACCAATATTGTGCGTGCATTACATGTGGGCAAATTCCAACACGTCCCATGTTTTGCACATACATTGAATTTGGTGGTGCAGAATTATTTAAAAAACGACAGGGGCGTGCAAGAGATGCTGTCGGTGGCCCAAAGAATTGCGGCCCACTTTCGGCATTCAGCCACCGCGTGCCGAAGACTGGAGCACCAGCAAACACTCCTGAACCTGCCCTGCCATCATCTGAAGCAAGAGGTGGTAACGAGGTGGAATTCAACCCTCTATATGCTTCAGAGGATGGAGGAGCAGTAAAAGGCCATTCAAGCCTATACAGCTACCTACGATATAGGCAATGGAGGGGGAATGGACCTGACTCAAGCGCAGTGGAGAATTATTTCAACATTATGCAAGGTTCTGCAACCCTTTGAACTTGCCACACGTGAATTCAGTTCAGACACTGCCAGCCTGAGTCAGGTCATTCCCCTCATCAGGCCTGAGTCAGGTCATTCCCCCTCATCAGGCTTTTGCAGAAGAAGCTGGAGAGATTGAAGGAGGAGCTAAAACAGAGCGATTCCGCTAGACATGTGGGACTTGTGGATGGAGCCCTTAATTCGCTTAACCAGGATTCACGGGTGGTCAATCTGTTGAAATCAGAGCACTACATTTTGGCCACAGTGCTCGATCCTAGATTTAAAACCTACGTTGGATCTCTCTTTCCAGCAGACACAAGTCTGCAGAGGTTCAAAGACCTGTTGGTGAGAAAATTGTCAAGTCAAGCGGAACGTGACCCGTCAACAGCTCCTCCTTCACATTCTCCCGCAACTGGGGCTGCCAGGAAAAGGCTAAGAATTCCGAGCCACCCGCTGGCGGTGATGCAGGGCAGTCTGGAGCGAGTGCTGACATCTGGTCCGGACTGAAGGACCTGCCAACGATTACTGACATGTCGTCTGCTTTCACCTCATATGATTCTGTCACCATTGAAAGAATGGTGGAGGATTATATGAGTGACCGCATCCAAGTAGGCACGTCAGACAGTCCGTACGTATACTGGCAGGAAAAAGAGGCAATTTGGAGGCCCTTGCAGAAACTGGCTTTATTTTACCTAAGTTGCCCCCCCTCCAGTGTGTACTCCGAAAGAGTGTTTAGTGCAGCCGCTCACCTTGTCAGCAATCGGCGTACGAGGTTACTTCCAGAAAATGTGGAGAAGATGATGTTCATCAAAATGAGTTATAATCAATTCCTCCGTGGAGACATTGACCAGCAGCAATTGCCTCCAGAAAGTACACAGGGACCTGAGATGGTGGATTCCAGTGGGGACGAATTAATAATCTGTGAGGAGGGGGATGTACACAGTGAAAGGGGTGAGGAATCGGACGATGAGGAGGAGGTGGACATCTTGCCTCTGTAGAGCCAGTTTGTGCAAGGAGAGATTGAATGCTTCTTTTTTGGTTGGGGCCCAAACCAACCAGTCATTTCAGTCACAGTCGTGTGGCAGACCCTGTCGCTGAAATGATGGGTTTGTTAAAGTGTGCATGTCCTGTTTATACAACATAAGGGTGGGTGGCAGGGCCCAAAAACAATTCCATCTTGCACCTCTTTTTTCTTTAATTTATCTTTGCATCATGTGCTGTTTGGGGACTATTTTTTGAAGTGCCATCCTGTCTGACACTGCAGTGCCACTCCTAGATGGGCCAGGTGTTTGTGTCGGCCACTTGGGTCGCTTAGCTTAGTCGCACAGCGACCTTGGTGCGCCTCTTTTTTCTTTGCATCATGTGCTGTTTGGGGACTATTTTTTTGAAGTGCCATCCTGCCTGACACTGCAGTGCCACTCCTAGATGGGCCAGGTGTTTGTGTCGGCCACTTGGGTCGCTTAGCTTAGCCATCCAGCGACCTTGGTGCACCTCTTTTTTTCTTTGCATCATGTGCTGTTTGGGGACTATTTTTTTAAATCTGCCATCCTGTCTGACACTGCAGTGCCACTCCTAGATGGGCCAGGTGTTTGTGCCGGCCACTTGGGTCGCTTAGCTTAGTCATCCAGCGACCTCGGTGCAAATTTTAGGACTAAAAATAATATTGTGAGGTGTGAGGTGTTCAGAATAGACTGGAAATGAGTGGAAATTGTGGTTATTGAGGTTAATAATACTATGGGATGAAAATGACCCCCAAATTCTATGATTTAAGCTGTTTTTGAGGGTTTTTTGTAAAAAAAAAACACCCAAATCCAAAACACACCCGAATCCGACAAAAAAATTTCAGGGAGGTTTTGCCAAAACGCATCCGAATCCAAAACACGGCCGCGGAACCGAATCCAAAACCAAAACACAAAACCCGAAAAATGCCCGGTGCACATCACTAATTTAAATTGGTTTTATATATTTGTTTTATACTGTATTAAAATTATTTCTAATAGCTTACCCAACCTGCTAACAGTCTTTGTTTTGGCAGAGCCGCAAAGTGGTGTGTTCTCCCCTTAAGTGAAGATGCTTTATGCGGTTGTGGTTTGGGATCAGTGGTGGTTCCAGATGTGGGGCTGCACCGCATTCCAAAATTCAAGTAGGAAAGCCACACCAACTACATCCACAAACGCTGGTTAATATCGCCGGCTGGGACTCACTTGCAGTTGGTGTGGTTCTCCTATTTGAATTTTGCACCGCGCTGCAGCCCCACATCTGAAACTGCAACTGCTTGGGATGGATTTGGGTATACTCTAAACCTGCAGTTCTTACTATTAGGCTACACTGTGTCCTTTTTCCAAGTCATATATTGTTCCACCCAAAACCTTAAACTCCCAATAATTTAATTTCCCATAATTTAAACTGTATATGAACCCAGGATAAGGGAATAATTAATTTGGCTGTGGTAATTGACCCCCCAGGGCTATTCAGTTAGCCCCGAAGCCAGCACTGAACAGGGATTTTTTTTGCACCTGCCTGAGGCAGGTGAAAAAAATCCTTGATAAACAGCCCAGTTTTCGCAATTGCGGCCACAAAAACACATAGATCTGTGAAGTTATCATGGATTCTATTGGCAGGATGTAATGTAGCCCGAGATCGCCGGCCAACCTTGGATGTTTTTTTAAAGGGGAAATTACTTACAAGGCATGGTATAAAAAAACGTCCGAGATCAGCTGGCATCCTACACCTCTGGTGATCATGGACTCCATCACACCCATCGCTTGTGTTTTCACATGAAAACAGGTCATTTTTTTTTGGGGGGGAGACAGTCTACAATTGAATTGCCCGAAACAAAAAAAAAAAACATTGGGAAAAATCTCCCAGAAAATGTTTGTGCCTAATTGAATTCCCCGCAAAGTGGAAATAGGTTCTTGTAACTGTTTTACCCTCTATGGGACTGATGAAAGATGCAGTGGAGTTTACTGTCTGACTGAACCTCAAATCATATGGGCAGGGCCGAAACTAGGGGGGGGCTAGGGGGGCACGCGACCTGGGCGCGGAATGAGAGAGGGCGCCGGCGCTGGCGCGGGCGGTAAGCGGAAACATGCAGTGTAGGACGGCGCAGGGCTGAAGTCGCGCCTCCCCGCTCCGCTGCGCCAGGATGCTCCGTTAGAGTCTGCTTCCGGAAACACAGAGGCGCCACTTCACACTCACATAATCATCTGCCAGCGGTGTGTGTGTGTGACGGCCATCTTCAGAAACGGAGAGGAAGGGGGCCCTGACTGATCATCACTAGATGTGTGTAAAGGTAGGGAGAGGTGGACAGCTATATATGTATAATATGTGTGTGTGCAGTGTTGTACTTTAACCTAGTGTGTGTGAGCAGGGCAGTGTAACCCTGAGTGTGTGTGTGTGTGTGTGTGTGTGTGTGTGTGTGTGTGTGTGTGTGTGTGTGTGTGTGTGTGTGTTGGAGCAGTGCAGTGTAACCCTGTGTGCGTGTGTGTGTGTTGAAGCAGTGCAGTGTAACCCTTTGTGTATGTGTGTTGGAGCAGTGCAGTGTCACCCTGTGTGTATGAGTGTTGGAGCAGTGCAGTGTAACCCTGTGTGTGTGCATGCATGTGCTGGCGCAGTTCAGTGTTACCCAGTGTGTGTCTGATGAAGCAGTGCAGTGTAACCCTGTGAGTGAACTGGAGCAGTGCAGTGTAACCCTGTGTGTGTATGTTGGAGCAGTGCAGTGCAACCCTGTGTGTATGTGTGTTGGAGCGGTGCAGTGTAACCCTGTGTGTATGTGTGCTGGAGCAGTGCAGTGTAACCCTGTGTGTATGTGTGTTGGAGCAGTTCAGTGTAACCCTGTTTGTGTGTGTTAGAGCAGTGCAGTGTAACCCTGTGTGTATGTGTGTTGCAGCAGTTCAGTGTAACCCTGTTTGTGTGTTAGAGCAGTGCAGTGTAACCCTGTGTATATGTGTGTTGGAGCAGTTCAGTGTAACCCTGTGTGTATGTGTTGCAGCAGTTCAGTGTAACCCTGTTTGTGTGTGTTAGAGCAGTGCAGTGTAACCCTGTGTGTATGTGTGCTGGAGCAGTGCAGTGTAACCCTGTGTGTATGTGTGCTGGAGCAGTGCAGTGTAACCCTGTGTGTATGTGTGTTGGAGCAGTTCAGTGTAACCCTGTGTGTATGTGTTGCAGCAGTTCAGTGTAACCCTGTTTGTGTGTGTTAGAGCAGTGCAGTGTAACCCTGTGTGTATGTGTGTTGCAGCAGTTCAGTGTAACCCTGTTTGTGTGTGTTAGAGCAGTGCAGTGTAACCCTGTGTGTGTGTGTGTTGCAGCAGTTCAGTGTAACCCTGTTTGTGTGTGTTAGAGCAGTGCAGTGTAACCCTGTGTGTATGTGTGTTGCAGCAGTTCAGTGTAACCCTGTTTGTGTGTTAGAGCAGTGCAGTGTAACCCTGTGTATATGTGTGTTGGAGCAGTTCAGTGTAACCCTGTGTGTATGTGTTGCAGCAGTTCAGTGTAACCCTGTTTGTGTGTGTTAGAGCAGTGCAGTGTAACCCTGTGTGTATGTGTGCTGGAGCAGTGCAGTGTAACCCTGTGTGTATGTGTGCTGGAGCAGTGCAGTGTAACCCTGTGTGTATGTGTGTTGGAGCAGTTCAGTGTAACCCTGTGTGTATGTGTTGCAGCAGTTCAGTGTAACCCTGTTTGTGTGTGTTAGAGCAGTGCAGTGTAACCCTGTGTGTATGTGTGCTGGAGCAGTGCAGTGTAACCCTGTGTGTATATGTGTTGGAGCAGTTCAGTGTAACCCTGTGTGTATGTGTTGCAGCAGTTCAGTGTAACCCTGTTTGTGTGTGTTAGAGCAGTGCAGTGTAACCCTGTGTGTATGTGTGTTGCAGCAGTTCAGTGTAACCCTGTGTGTATGTGTTGCAGCAGTTCAGTGTAACCCTGTTTGTGTGTGTTAGAGCAGTGCAGTGTAACCCTGTGTGTATGTGTGCTGGAGCAGTGCAGTGTAACCCTGTGTGTATGTGTGTTGGAGCAGTTCAGTGTAACCCTGTGTGTATGTGTTGCAGCAGTTCAGTGTAACCCTGTTTGTGTGTGTTAGAGCAGTACAGTGTAACCCTGTGTGTATGTGTGTTGCAGCAGTTCAGTGTAACCCTGTTTGTGTGTGTTAGAGCAGTGCAGTGTAACCCTGTGTGTATGTGTGCTGGAGCAGTGCAGTGTAACCCTGTGTGTATGTGTGTTGGAGCAGTAAAGTGTAACCCTGTGTGTATGTGTTGCAGCAGTTCAGTGTAACCCTGTTTGTGTGTGTTAGAGCAGTGCAGTGTAACCCTGTGTGTATGTGTGTTGGAGCAGTTCAGTGTAACCCTGTGTGTGTGCTGGAGAAGTGCAGTGCAACCCAGTGTGTGTGTGTACTGAAGCAGTGCAGCGTAACCCGGTGTTGTGTGTGTGTGTGTGTGTGTGTGTGTGTGTGTGTGTGTGTGTGTGTGTGTATGCTGGAGTACCCAGGGTGGGTACTTAATTTGTATATACAGTATAGGAGGGATGTATTTAATCACAGTGTATTGGGGTAAGTGTATATACAGGTGCATGTATATATATGTTTATTTGGGTGGTATGTGTATATTCAGGGGCTGTGTATATATGTACCGTACTGTGTATTGATGTACGGGAGGATATATTTCTGTATATTGGGGGGGGGGGGGGGGGGGGGGCGCCAAATGACTGCCTTGCCCCGGGTGACAGAAACCCTAGTTTCGGCCCTGATATGGGTGGCTGTTTTTCATTTAAAAATGATGGGGACCCCTTGGGAAACATTTCTTGATGTGTGTAAATTTTTCTCTCCAACAATGTAAAATCCCTGGAAATCACCCTATAAATTTCTGGAAATTCTGAGGCCTTCCTAACACTGTAATCTTTATTACGTGTCATTTATTTATTTCTTTATTTTAATGCAGTTTCAGTTACACTCCCCAGTGTTACAACATCATTTTCTGAAACAATACACACAGCTGTGGATTCAGTATGTAGCATATTAGAGGGATTTTCAGTCGGCGTAATGGGATCTATAACAGCAATAGACATAAGCCTTTCACTTTATTACTCTATAAATTAAAGACAGTTTTATGATCAGACCAGTGTGGCTGCAGCAGCTCGCATGGTTTATTGCACAGTTTTAATTTTGCTGTTTTATTCTTTTAAATTCGCTTTTGTTTTTCCCTTGTGCGTCTTAGTAATGTGTAAAATGTGTCAGCACTTCTATTAAACGTACATAAAATTAGAGGTGGGGATGTGCTAAGTCGTTTTCCGCTGCATACAGTGTATTCACACGCGTTACGCACATTTCACACGCTCTTTACAGCGTTACCAATTGCCCATCTGTATAGAGTGGGATATGTCACAGTCATTTTTATAATGCAGTGTATAATGCTATAGAAGAGAAGAGGGAGCAGCATTTTCCAATTAAAGGCAAGAAACTGGGGAAAAGAATGCACTGTATCATTATAGATGAGAGGGTTTTATTATTGAGGCTGAAAGAAAAAGAAAATGTAATTTTGCCTATTTGAGTTGGAAGAAAGAGACAATCATTGTGTCTGTACACACAGGAGGAAGAGGGGAGGTTCTAGTTAGAATATGCCAGATAACAAGTCAACATCCACAATGCCGACACCGACATAACGCTGACGGTATGTGGTTGTTAGTTGACCGCACTTAAATCGACAGTCAGTAAGTTGGCCACTAGAGGTCGATATGCATTAGGTCAACATGGTTCAAAGGTCAACATTGGAAATAGGTCGACATGACAAATGTCGACATGAGTTTTTCACCTTTTTTTTTCTTTCTTTCATTTTTTTATACTTTACGGTCCAAGTGGACTACAATTGGGAATAGTAACCTGTGCTGACCACAGTGGTAGTGGAGTGAGGCACCTTGCCCAATGCATGGCAAGCGAAGCGCGTGATACGAAGGGACGCAGTGCACTAATTGAGGTTCTTGCTAATTTTGGAGTAAACCACAACACCAACAAAAAAACTCATGTCAACCTTTTTCTTTGTCATCCTTTTTCATGTCGACCTTCAGTCCATGTCGACCTTTTTCAGTTGTCGACCTAGTGCATGTAGACCTAGTGACTGACGACCTAGACAGGGTTGACCCAATGATCCACACCCACAGTTGACATAGCATAGCAATAGCAAAAACCTCTCAGTGCAGCGTCTAGATCCCGATCACTGAGAAGGAGTCAGCATTTTGGTGTCACCCCTTTGGATGCATCACCCTAGTGACAACGCAGGGTTAGACTACAGTTAAAATAGGGTTTGGCTGCAATTAGGGTTGGTATTAGGCTGATGGTTAAAAAAAGCAGAAGACCTGCGCTAGGATATGTGCAGCAGCTCTAGTCAAGGCGAGCACTCTAATGTATGCAATAAGAACACCATGTGCAACCTATACAAGTTAAAATGTTACACTTGATTGTAACAGAAATTACTTTGCATAGAAACAAAATTTACTAAGGTGTGAGGGTTTTTTAGAACTGGTGATGTTGCTCATATCAACCAATCAGATCCTATCTATTATCTTCTGGAAGCAGCTAGATGAATGTAAAGTAGAATCTGGTTGCTCATGAGGAACATCACCAGTTGTAAAACAACTCCCACCTTAGTAAATCATACTTGCCTACCCTACCGGAATGGCCGGGAGGCTCCAGAAAATCGGGTGGCCCTCCCGGCCCCCCGGAAGGGTGGGCAAGCCTCCTGTTTTCCCTGTCAGGCCCTCCACTCCCGCCACCCACAACAGAGAACAAGTGGGCGGCCGAGGGGATCCGATGACGTGATTCGCACTGAATCGCGTCATTGTAGCTCCGCCCACTGCTATAAAGTGCCTAGTTTATCGGCGCTGTACAGCGGGGGCGAAGCCACGATGACGCGATCATGATGTCACGCCCCCAGACTGCCCACTTTCCCATTGTCACGCTCCTCGGGCGGCCCATCATGCCGCCAGCCACGCCCCCATGCGCCTACAACGCTGCCTCCTCCCGGAGAAGGGGGGCAGCAAGGTAGGCAAGTATGTAGTAAATTTACCCCAGTGTTTAAGATATTTTATGAAGTGACTGAGCCTGGGTAAACAGCACCTGGGTAGATATGGGAAGAGGCTTGGCTAGCCTACCTAGTCCTATTCTTACCGTAAAACTTCCCTCCAGTCCTCTGTGGCATCTACTTGCACTGGTGGGTCCTTCTCCCTGCTATTGGCCGCTGAGTTCCACGATTGGGACCGGAAGTGGCTGAATTATGTCAGTGCTGGGAGTTGGGGGAAACGTAGCTTTAATTTGAAAGCCTCCATCACGTTTCTTAAGAAACTGCTGCATGCAGAGAAATGCATATAGGGTACTACGCTTCTCGCCCCCAGTGTGTTGTGCCCACTGATAGAACATTGCTATTTTGGACAAGCAGCACACACAGCCAGCCAGGCAAGGAGACAACAGCACTACTCACATGTCCCACATGTCCCCTGAGACAGACTACAGACGGCTGTGTTTCTAACCACATGGGGGGAACTGCTCTCTCAAAAGAGGTGAGGTAAATGCTGCACATGTGTCTTATAGACATTCGTTCCCTGGCTGTTTATTGATGATACCATCCTCCTTTATGGGCCATCTCCTATAAGGAGCACTTAGGACTGCAGTTGTCTGTTCCCCCCGCTGCAACTATAGTAAGGGGACCGCTGTATTTACAGCTTCATGGGCCATCTCCTATAAGGAGCACTCAGGACTGCAGTTGTCTGTTCCAGGATGTCACATTAACGACGGCTACATCCTGCACCCCTCGAAATGCCGACTAGCAAGGACTATTCCCACTCGTGGGTGTCCACGACACCCATAGAGTGGGAATAGAACCTGTGGCTAGCGCAGCCTGGAGCGTGGTGACTGCAGCATGGAGCGAGGCGAGCGCAGCCTGGAGCGCGGTGAGCGCAACGAGCCTGAAAGGCGATGCTTTTGCATGTTTTGGGTAGCCCTCTGTCTGCGCAGCCTAGCGCGAAGGCAGGCGGCTACCCACCATGTTAAGGGTCTCAGCGGCTGCGTGTGACATAACGCAGCTGCCGTGGCCTGCCCCACAAACGGTCCAGACACGCCTGCGTTGTCCGGACTGCACTCCTAAAATGGAGCATAGATGCCCACAAAACACGGCGTCGATGCCCTGTTCCCACCCCCCTCCAGGTCTTAAACTGCGTTCTGATGAGAACACACTTTAGGACCTTGCTTCATAGCGATTTTTGCACACCAGCGACAGGGTCTGAATCGGCCCTTATATTTTTTCTTTGCAGTTGTTGGTTGGATATTTATAGTTCTTTTATACAAGAAACAGTCCTGACATTTTACTCATCCCTTTTCAATTGCAACTTTCCTTAACACCTGGCATCACATTGAGGTCACTGCTAGCACCTTAATAAGGTATATTTGTGTGCTGAGTATGAAAGGACGAATAATAAGTTCTAGGTTCCCTACAGTAGAACACTATTATGCAGAAGGTTGCCAGGTCCAGATGGAGTGGCGTGTTAGCTGGTGCTTGCAGCATTTACATGAGCTTTAGGGAGACCGCGTCACCCTCCTCACAGAAACTACAGGAGATTTGTTGGGTAAATATTATATCTTAATACGTAACTTAGGCTGACAGGAGCAACTGCAAACAAAGGATTGGACATATTTCCCTTTTGTGGTGAAATAGTAAAGAACTTTTATTGACAAAAGGAAAGTTAAGTTGTGCCAAGGAGTTGGTAGATACACAATGTATACAGTGCATACAATTCATTCAAGCAATCTTCAATTACATGATGAATTTCTGTCATTGACTTATTTAGGTACAGTATTTATGTGGTTACATTTTGCTGGTCACACAAAACTACTTTTTGTTCTTACCAGATAAGTTAGGATCTGGTCACAAATGTAATCTTTTATTTGTTGTGCTTTTTTTGTCATCCGCCGACTACTGTAAATGGGATTGTACAAATTGGTGCTCAACCAGCAGAGGAGAATGGACCCACACTAATGTGTGTTCAGCGTGCATCAAGCCTGATTGCCAACCATCACTGACACTAAAAATATCGCAATTTCACATAAAAAGGATGTAGAGGTCACTAAACCTCTTCCGACATTGTAGTCATACAAAATTGTGGTATAAATGATACTGAGAATAGTGAGCACCATTGTTTACAGCCACCGAGCCTCCTCTTCTTCTAGGTGCTGATTTGCTATTTTCATTTTTGTACAAAAGTTTGATTAACATTATAGTGCCTGCTATTGTGTTTGCATGTCATAAATGACAAGTCGCCAAAATATATGTATAAGGTAATATTGGAAGCTGCTATGAATAGAAGAGACAGCGTCCATAGATCAAATGTTTTAATAAAACAACTCTGAGTAAAAAAAAAACAGAATATAATCTATCTACTCACATGGTGGTGTCTTCCAAATTATAACATAAAAGAACATTGAGCACATTGGCCCTCATTCCGAGTTGTTCGCTCACTAGCTGCTTTTAGCAGCATTGCACACGCTAAGCCGACGCCCTCTGGGAGTGTATCTTAGCTTAGCAGAATTGCGAACAAAAGATTCGCAGAATTGCGAATAGAAATTTCTTAGCAGTTTCTGAGTAGCTCCAGACTTACTCAGCCATTGCGATCAGTTCAATCAGTTTCATTCCTGGTTTGACGTCACAAACACACCCAGCGTTCGCCCAGACACTCCCCCGTTTCTCCAGACACTCCCGTGTTTTTCCCAGAAACGCCAGCGTTTTTTCGCACACGCCCTGAAAACGGCAAGTTTCCGCCCAGAACGCCCTGAAAACAGCAAGTTTCCGCCCAGAAACACCCACTTCCTGTAAATCACAGTACGATCACCAGAACGATGAAAAATCCTCGTTATGCCGTGAGTAAAATACCTAACTTTTGTGTAAAATAACTAAGCGCATGCGCTCTGCGAACCTTGCGCATGCGCAGTAAGCGACTAATCGCAATATAGCGAAAATCGGCAACGAGCGAACAACTCGGAATGAACCCCATTATACGTAGCTTCTCCCACTCATGGCCTTACAGGTAACTGTGTCTACATAATCTGCTTGCTGCAGTCGAGAACCTGTTTTAGGAGTCATCTGATCACTTTCCCAGCTGTCCTCCTACAAATCATTATCTCCTTTTTAATGCCTCCCTGGAGGTCAAACAAATATAGCTAGAATATTTGTGTTGGAGAGGAGTAAGGGGGATATGAATCATGTAACATTGCAAAGACCTATATTCTGGCTACCAGATACAGATGCTGTTTTCTAGAAATAAACATACTCAGAGCAGGTCATATGTAGGCAGAGGGGAAAGGAGTGGGAGGATATCATAGTGAAAATAATTGAGAGAGGGGTCTCTCTTCTCTGGTCCATATGCTTACCAGGGTAGTCGCAGAAAATCACGTCTTCCGAAGTCTGTCCACTTTCCTCTTCTCTTGCTTCCTCTTTAGCCCACTTCAGTTTGGATTTCTCTCCCTTCACTCCACAGAAACTTTTCTTATCAAGACCTGCAATGATTTTCTACCATCTCTTTCATTCAAACTCTCCTCTTTCTTTATCCTCAAGGACACTGTCCTTTCATGGCTGCTATTCTACCTTTCTAACCATTCCTTCTCTATCTCCAACTCTACCTCCCCTTCTCTTCCTGCTATTGTCCCACAATGCTCTGAACTTGGCTCCCTTCCTTTCTATCACTACATCAGGATGTAGTTATGTGAGCAGCTGTCAGGAGACTGCCGATCACAATACTGTCACCTACATCCCGGCCCTTCCCTGTCGCCATCCAACATGCTGACCGCAGCGAGCTCGCAAGGGGTTTCGTTGCGCTCTCTCCCTAGCCTCCCCCCCCCCTCCACCGGACATCTAATTGCTGGGATCCCGCCGTTGGAATGGTCACGCCAGGCACACGTACCCAACCCCAAACACCTACTCTCTCCTGATATCATCAGCTCCTTAGGTCTGATGATACAAAAATCTACTTCTTCTCCCTTGATCTCCCTCCTCAACCCTCTCACATGTCCAGCTGTCTCCTATCTCTCTCTGGTTGTCTCAGTACTTTTGTAAATTCAACATGTCTGAGACTTGACTTATTTTCGTCCACACCTCCTGGCATAGGCATATCTATAATGGGTGCAGGGTGTGTGGTGCACACGTGACCCTTGGTCTAGAGAAACCCACACCTCACACACTTCTCTTATATTACAGTTACCCATCTGGAGTCTGGCGACGGCTGGTGCTGGTCACATAAATCACTAGGAGAATGTCTTGGCGGCCATTTTCCCTGTGATTTGCACGTGTGCAGTATATATGTCCCTGGGAATAAGATGCAAGACCTGAGCATGTGCAGTAGTCTGCTGCTGCGGCTGCTGACAGAGGGAAAGAGTCCCCTCCTTTCTTAATCCGCCCCTGCCTCCAGGATCCTTCCCCTGCATTGCCAGGACTGTTTTTCTCTTTTCATCCTCTCTCCTCATAAATATATCCTAAATGCTACTGCTATTTTGTCACCCTGAATCAACATCTGCTTTTACTGACTTCCTTTGCCCTCACAAAATCCAGTTAATCATCCTCACCCTCACTGTCAGAGAACTCAGTAACACCTCCCCCACCTACATCCCCAACCTCTTCTCAGTCCACACTTCCTCACAGCATTTCTGCTCTTGATTTGATTATAGCCTCAACTTTGCACCGATTAACCTCTGACCACTCCCGCATCCAATACTTTTTTCTTGCGCTGTACCTCTCCTCTGGAACTCCCTCCCCAGTCTTATAAGACTCACTACCAACCTGCAGGCCTTCAAACACATCTGTTGATCAAAACCCTTCTCACAATTTCAGCCCTTCTCACAACTTTAGCCCATGCCCTCTGTCCTTCCTTCTTAACTCTTCCCAGTTCATCTTCCAGTTTTACCCCCAATCCACTAGATTATAAGCTTTCACGTGCAGGGCCCTCTACCCTTTTGGTACTCACCCTGCGCTATCCTTTTCTCCATTGTGTCCCCCACTCAGTCAACGACCATAATATAGCGTGTACCCACAATTCATCTTTTATGAATTGTCTTGTCGCATTTGTACATTTGATAACGTATTGTGTCATCGTACAATGCATTGTGTAGTGTGTACGTGGACACAATATATCATTACACATATTAGACCGTTGCTAGATTGATGCATCGTTCAGCTTTTCTGTGGCAAACATGACATTTTGGCAATCAATAATAGCAGTCTGAAGAACCAAACCAAGTAGAAGAGCGAAAGTTTTCATTGTATTGCAACTTTAACTTCTGTTTGTTTGTAGTAGAGATCTGTTTAGAAAGCACATTATCTGTTGTTACTAGAAATGCTGCCAAGCCTTCCCACTGTCTGAAGGCACTGATGAATGAATGTCAGAATTTTAAAATAGACCTTTATAACACAGCTTTATTACAGAACTAATTTATGTGCATACATAGCACAGTACCACCCACACATAGCTAAGTACCACTTGAATGTTGCTCAGTATTAGTGGCATATTGCTCAGATCAGACTGAATATAGGGGGTCATTCCGAGTTGATCGCTAGCTGCAGTTGTGCGCGGCATAGCGTTTGCACGGCTGCTAAAACTAGCTAGCGAGTGATCAACTCTGAATGCCCCCCATAGCACAGTACCACCTGAACATAGAATTAGTACCAACTGCAAAACATAAACTTCTAGATGCGTCCTCATACATCTAGCCTCTATACGCCATGCAGCGCAAGATGCCTAACCGGAGTGAACCACCAGGTCTGCTAGTGTCTGGGATCTTTTTTTGCCGAAAATGCATCTTAGTCGCAGCATGATGCATGTAGGATACACCAGGGGCTGGGCTGATTGATTTGATATAGGACACTTGTATATCTGTGTGCGACTGAGTCTGTATACCAAGCACAATGGAACTTGTACTGGAAAAAAGCCACAGCCGCATCCAGCTTTAGATACTCAGTCGCACACAGATATACAAGTGTTATATATCAGAATAATCAGCACAGTCTCTTGATGCTCATTGTTGCATTGCATTGCGACTGAGATGCATTTTCAGGTAAAAATACATGAAAAAAGGTGCCTGGAGTTAAGAGTCTCACGGGACCTGGAGCACTGAGAGGGGCTGTTTGGCAGGGTCCGGTATGATTTACTGGCAGACGGGATGCCGACTGTGAGTATACCGTCAGTGGCATACCATCTGCCGTAATCCAGTCAGCGAGGCAGGGAGTCCCCTCGTGGGCTGCATCCATCTCAGAATCAGCCCCTATGAGCATGACGACCAATTGGATATCTTAGAGACTGTGGCTTCTGATTGGTCCTTCCCATGGTACCAGTATGTAATATTGGCAGACAGGATGCTGGCTGTCAGTATACCGACAGCGGCATCACTTCTGCCGGAATACCGGCAGCGAGGCAGTGAGTACCCTTCCAAGCTTGCTGCGCTCACCATGCTGCGTGCCCAGTGGCGAGCTTCGCTGGCCACCGGTTCGCATTCCGGCGTGGACCCACCAACCGAATGGAAAATATGGGCGAGTGTTGGTATGCCAAACTGCCAGTAAAATCCCGGCTGTCGGGATTCCAGCGTTGGTCACTCCCCTTACTGTAGCTGTTTAAAGGTGGTGAGTAGAATCTGGATTACCGGGAATGCAATACAGTTGAATTTTCTACTACTAGGTTATAAACATTTGTGTTATGCCTTTATTGATAATGATGAGACCCCCTGGCTCTCTTCTTACAGGTACATAATGAAAACACTGGATATCTAGACAATCTAGCAATGTACTTGGAATTGACCTGGTAGTGGCCTATAGCTGGCTACTTATTTAGCTCAGTACACAACTAACTGAATTCTGCTGCAGCCAGCAGTGTAATTAAAATGCAGCTAGGCTGCTGTAAAGGCCGGAGGAAAACATTTCGTAGACAAAGATTTAATTACAAGCAAATTGGGTCCCTTTCAAATTGCTGACATGCAGCAGAGCGGTGCGGAGTATGGACCTCATTCAGCTTCAGTTGCAGTTCTGCAACTGCAGCAGAACTGCAACTGCTGAGAATCGCACAGCATAATAAAAGTCCGCCAGCACAGAACAATCTGCCTACCGATGTGTTTGCAATTCTGCAAATGCAGCCGCAGAATTGCGAATGCGTCGCAAAAATTGAGTATCATCGGCCAAACGGTTGACCCATGCATATACAGGCTAGCCGCGGCATTAGCCGCAGCAGCACCATGTTCCCGATCACGGCATTCGCAGCTGACTTCCGTAATACACCCTGAAAACAGCCATGGCATGCCTGCATTTTTCAGAACACTCCCCGTAATCGCCATGTGTGCACACGAACACCTGCCGCCTGTCAATCAACCTGCGATTGCATCCCGACAGGATGCGATCGCATAAGAGTCACGCATGCGCAGTGCGTTCACAGCGCATGCATAGACGGCTGTTAATTGGTCAATCTGTGATTTTTGCAATTTTACAACTGACCCTGAATAAGGCCCTTTGCCCAAAATGGACTGAACAACGGTGTGTGTATAACAATTTATAACTATATTTCTGTAATAAAATGTAACGTACCCAGTTTAGTACCTTCTACTTACTGCGGCACTGCAGAAATTAGTGGCGCCTTATGAGTAAATGTTAATATTTTTATAACTAAGATATAGTTTTCCATCATTTTGAAAGAAAACCACAGTGCACATGTTACCCAAAGGTCATAAAACCCACCCAGGGCTTTCTTAAGGGTACCCGGAAAGGTGAACCGGATATAGCAACCCATACTTGCCTTTTCTCCCGATAGTTGCAGGTAGTCACCTGCACCTCTGGAAGATAAGGCCGATCTCCCGCATCCTGGCCACTTCCTAGTGAAGCAGGCAGGACGGGGAGATTATCACAGGAATCGTGGTGCTGTAATGAGGAGACTGGGCTAAATGACACAAACTCCATCATTTAGCTCCTCCACCTCCCAGTGGACCTGTAAGTCTCAGCATATTCCTGTGTTGGGGGCAGGGCATGAGAATCCTAAAATAAGAAAATCCGGTTTGAAATTGTGATATGGTTGCGCGTTAATTAGCACATTTGTTTACTTAACATCTTTTTCCATTTCCTTTTCTTGTAATCAACATACTGTATATCTTTATTTTAAATTTGTAGAATCTATCATTTTCCACTATACTTAATATACATGTTGATTTCCTTTCAATAAACTTCAATAACCTAAGTAATAGGAGATTCGAGATAAAGTGATGGTACTATTGATGGGTAACGTCGATGGTGTGAAACCATCTGCAAGGGAACCATTGATTGTTTCACCCACTGATTGTCAACCGTTTTACAATACAGTTGGCTATGGGCCTATTAGAGCCTGGGGGCGGAGCGTCGGAGGCATGTTGGAGGTGGAGCTAAGCACAGTGTCACAGCACTTTATAAAAAAATGCATATATATTTGTTGCTTCTGCAACATCGATGGTGGGAAACTATCTGGTTCTCCCACATCTATGGCATAAGTATTCAGCTTTGGTCATAGACCATCAATGATTTGGAATCGTCGATGGACATCCCTTGCGAGGAGTCCCAATCCAGTTAAAGGAAATGTTGGGAGATATGCTTAAAGTTGGAGGGATAAACTAATATATACAGTGCATCTGGAAAGTATTCACAGCGCTTCACTTTTTCCACAGTTTGTGATGTTACAGCCTTATTCCAAAATGGAATAAATTATTTTTTTCCCTCCAAAATTCTACACAAAATACCCCATAATGACAACATGAAAAGAAAAAAAGTTTTTTTTAGATTTTTGCAGATTTATTAAAAATAAAAAACTAAGAAATCACATGTACATAAGTATTCACAGCCTTTGCTCAATACTATGTTGATGCACCTTTGGCAGCAATTACAGCCTCAAATATGTTTGAATATGATGCCACAAGCTTGGCACACCTGTCTTTGGGCAGTTTCGCCCATTCCTCTTTGCAGCACCTCTCAAGCTCCATCAGGTTGGATGGAAAGCATTGGTGCACAGCCATTTTCAGATCTCTCCAGAGATGTTCAATCGGATTCAAGTCTGAGCTCTGGCTGGGCCACTCAAGGACATTCACAGAGTTGTCCTGAAGCCACTCCTTTGATAATTTTGCTGTGTGCTTAGTCATTGTCCTGCTGAAAGATGAACCATCACCCCAGTCTGAGGTCAAGAGCGCTCTGGAGCAGGTTTTCATCCAGGATGTCTCTACATTGCTGCATTTATCTTTCCCTCTGTCCTGACTAGTCTCCAAGTTCCTGCCGCTGAAAAACATCCCCACTCACTCCCGGCTGCTCCATAGAGTTAAGTACAGGCAGAGATCCCCCGTTCTGAGCCCCATGGGAAAATCCTCTACCACAAGCCCAGGGTTATCATGCAGACCCAACAGACCCGCCTGCACCAACTCCCCTCTGTGAGGGGGCACTTACATGCAAATCAGTTTAGATCTATTTATTTTATAACCACATGAATTTAAATATGTTTTTATACATACACTGTGATGCCCTATATACACATCATTATATGCAGTTACATGGGGTATCATACAGGTTATTGGGAAATGGGCTGTAACTGGTGTGTGGGGGAGATTATAGCAGCACATATTATACCACTGTAGCGCTTCCTGCTTCGCCTCATTACTGAGGCGAAGCAGGAAGCAGTACCGACAAGATGTACTAACATCTTGTCTACTAAAATCTTTTCTGCCAGAGTTGGGGAGTGAAAATTCCCCCCTCCAGTGATTTCAGCAAGAGACCACAGTGCATCAGACTAGTGCTGATGCACTATGCCTCTCCTCCCGGTTGGCTCCACTGCGAACATGTGGGATCTCACGGGCTCTCCCATGTAGCCTGGAGCCCGGCAGCTGATCTAGCCAAGGGCAGCGCTGTCTCTGCTGTGGTAATAGGGGAACAGCAAGTGCAGCTGTCGAAATCGATAGCTGCAGTTGTCGGAACGATCAGTGGCACTGACCGTTCATACATCTGGGTGTCATATAAGAGTGCTACCTCAGACATAACAGCTGTCCTTTTCCACATATCCCCACATTAATACATGACGGAGAACCGGTAATTGCTGCACTTAACTTGTGCAGTTACCGTTTTCTCCCCTATCACCACTTAATACTGTACAGTACATCTACCACTGAGAGTAATGACGATACTACAAATTTTCATAGGAATGGATGGCACGGGCATGTTGTTTGTTTTATGAAGTTGAAGAGTCAGAATGTGTTTTGTGGGTGAGGGGGGGGGACCAGCATCTATAACTTGCCTCCGTGCAACTGAGATAAAGTTACGCCACTGCCTGACTGCCTGCTGCTGCTACAGTGTTTCTATTGGCTCAGCCTCATAGCATCAGGGGTCAGAGGACTGTGTGCTGAGCCCTGATTGGATGGAATTATTACCTCTGTAGCTGAAAACAAGGTGTTCCTAGAGCCGCACAAGTTTTGGGTTTACAACTTCACCCAAAAAATTATCCTCTGATTTACACTAAAATGCCCAATAGCTGCAAATATGAAAAATCTCCCATCTTGGTGCATACAGTTTCTGTTTATATGGTTTCAATTTGTGTTTTATATATAAAGCCTAATTACTTTAACAATTAAAGTTTACATGACATTGTAGTTGTTTTTTTATACATAGCATAGCTACACTGCAGATAGCTAATCATGGTTATTTTCTGGTACCTGATGAGATCATTAGCAATTGTTTAACAAGCATCTATTAAATGTAGATGATGTTGTCACTATAACATATAACTCTTCCTCCTAGTTGTAACCCCGTCTTCTAATCATAACCTTGACATCTTCACAACTTAACCTTAAAATTCTGCCCTGTATGCGTCTTAACCCTGACCGTCCGCTCCCCTCAGTCTGTCATTAAACACGCAGCAGTAGGAGACTGGGATTTAGAAAGGTAGCGTGGTTGGAACGATCAATTAATATCCTACAAGCAATTGTAATAAACAAGCAATTACTGTGTTGAGAAATTGCCTTTTTCTCTGACGTCCTAGTGGATGCTGGGACTCCGTAAGGACCATGGGGAATAGCGGCTCCGCAGGAGACAGGGCACAAGAATAAAAGCTTTAGGATCAGGTGGTGTGCACTGGCTCCTCCCCCTATGACCCTCCTCCAAGCCTCCGTTAGATTTTTGTGCCCGAACGAGAAGGGTGCAGGCTAGGTGGCTCTCCTGAGCTGCTTAGAATAAAAGTGTATTTTAGGTTTTTTATTTTCAGTGAGTCCTGCTGGCAACAGGCTCACTGCATCGTGGGACTAAGGGGAGAAGAAACGGACTCACCTGCGTGCAGAGTGGATTGGGTTTCTTAGGCTACTGGACATTAGCTCCAGAGGGACGATCACAGGTTCAGCCTGGATGGGTCCCGGAGCCGCGCCGCCGGCCCCCTTACAGAGCCAGAAGAGCGAAGAGGTCCGGTGAAATCGGCGGCAGAAGACGATCCTGTCTTCAGACTAAGGTAGCGCACAGCACCGCAGCTGTGCGCCATTGCTCTCAGCACACTTCACACTCCGGTCACTGAGGGTGCAGGGCGCTGGGGGGGAGCGCCCTGAGACGCAATATAACAGATGATACCTTAGGTTGGCAAAAGAATACATCACATATAGCTCTTGGGCTATATGGATGTATTTTAACCCCTGCCATTTTTACAGCAAAGAGCGGGAGATAAGGACGTCGTGAAGGGGCGGAGCCTATCTCCTCAGCACACAAGCGCCATTTTCCCTCACAGCTCCGCTGGAAGGACGGCTCCCTGACTCTCCCCTGCAGACTTGCTACAGAATCAGGGTAAAAAAGAGAAGGGGGGGCACTATTGGCAGCTAAAAATTATATAAACAGCAGCTATAAGGGAATAACACTGATATAAGGTTATTCCTGTATATATATATAGCGCTTGGTGTGTGCTGGCAGACTCTCCCTCTGTCTCTCCAAAGGGCTTGTGGGGTCCTGTCCTCTATCAGAGCATTCCCGGTGTGTGTGCTGTGTGTCGGTACGTGTGTGTCGACATGTATGAGGAGGAAAATGATGTGGAGGCGGAGCAATTGCCTGGGTTAGTGATGTCACCCCCTAGGGAGTCGACACCTGACTGGATGATCGTATTTAAAGAATTAAGTGATAATGTCAGCACTTTGCAAAGAACGGTTGATGACATGAGACAGCCGGCAAATCAATTAGTGCCTGTCCAGGCGTCTCAGACACCGTCAGGGGCCCTAAAACGCCCGTTACCTCAGTGGGTCGACACAGACCCAGACTCAGATACTGAGTCTAGTGTCGACGGTGAGGAGACAAACGTAATGTCCAGTAGGGCCACACGTTACATGATCACGGCAATGAAGGAGGCATTGAACATTTCTGACACTACAAGTACCACAAAGAAGGGTATTATGTGGGGTGTGAAAAAACTACCAATAGTTTTCCCTGAGTCAGATGAGTTAAATGAGGTGTGTGAAAAAGCGTGGGTTTCCCCCGACAAAAAACTGCTAATTTCTAAAAAATTATTGGCACTATATCCTTTCCCGTCAGAGGTTAGGACGCGTTGGGAAACACCCCCTAGGGTAGATAAGGCGCTCACACGTTTATCTAAACAAGTAGCGTTACCGTCTCCTGATAGAAGGCTGGAAAATATTCTTAAAAGTATATACACACATACTGGTGTTATACTGCGACCAGCAATCGCCTCAGCCTGGATGTGCAGTGCTGGAGTCGCGTGGTCGGATTCCCTGACTGAAAATATTGATACCCTGGATAGGGACAATATTCTGTTAACTATAGAGCATTTGAAGGATGCATTACTATATATGCGTGATGCACAGAGGGATATTTGTACCCTGGCATCAAGAGTAAGTGCTATGTCCATTTCTGCCAGAAGAGCGTTATGGACGCGACAGTGGTCAGGCGATGCGGATTCCAAACGACATATGGAAGTATTGCCGTATAAAGGGGAGGAGTTATTTGGGGCTGGTCTATCGGACCTGGTGGCCACGGCAACGGCTGGAAAATCCACCTTTTTACCCCAGATCACTTCACATCAGCAGAAAAAGACACCGTCTTTTCAAACTCAGTCCTTTCGTTCCCATAAGTACAAGCGAGCTAAAGGCCATTCCTTCCTGCCCCGGGGCAGAGGAAGGGGAAAAAGACTGCACCATGCAGCCGCTTCCCAGGAGCAGAAGCCCTCCCCTGCTTCTGCCAAGTCTTCAGCATGACGCTGGGGCTTTACAAGCAGACTCAGACATGGTGGGGGCCCGTCTCAAGAATTTCAACGCGCAGTGGGCTCACTCGCAAGTGGACCCCTGGATTCTACAGGTAGTATCGCAGGGGTACAAACTGGAATTCGAGGCGTTTCCCCCTCGCCGGTTCCTGAAGTCTGCTCTACCAAAGTCTCCCTCCGACAGGGAGGCAGTTTTGGAAGCCATTCACAAGCTGTATTCCCAGCAGGTGATAATCAAGGTACCCCTCCTACAACAGGGAAAGGGGTATTATTCCACGCTGTTTGTGGTACCGAAGCCGGACGGCTCGGTGAGACCAATTTTAAATCTGAAATCCTTGAACACTTACATAAAGAGGTTCAAATTCAAGATGGAATCACTCAGAGCGGTGATAGCAAACCTGGAAGAAGGGGACTATATGGTGTCTCTGGACATCAAGGATGCTTATCTCCACGTCCCAATCCACCCGTCTCACCAAGGGTACCTCAGGTTTGTAGTACAAGACTGTCATTATCAGTTTCAGACGCTGCCGTTTGGGTTGTCCACGGCACCTCGGGTCTTTACCAAGGTAATGGCCGAAATGATGATTCTTCTTCGAAGAAAAGGCATCTTAATTATCCCTTACTTGGACGATCTCCTGATAAGGGCAAGGTCCAGGGAACAGTTAGAAGTCGGAGTAGCACTATCTCAGGTAGTGTTACGTCAGCACGGGTGGATCCTAAATATTCCAAAATCGCAGCTGATTCCAACGACACGTCTACTGTTCCTAGGAATGATTCTGGACACAGTCCAGAAAAAGGTGTTTCTCCCGGAGGAGAAGGCCAGGGAGTTATCCGAGCTAGTCAGGAACCTCCTAAAACCAGGCCAGGTGTCAGTGCATCAGTGCACGAGGGTCCTGGGAAAAATGGTGGCTTCTTACGAAGCGATTCCATTCGGAAGATTCCATGCAAGAACTTTTCAGTGGGATCTACTGGACAAATGGTCCGGATCGCATTTTCCGATGCATCAGCGGATAACCCTGTCGCCAAGGACAAGGGTGTCTCTTCTGTGGTGGCTGCAGAGTGCTCATCTACTAGAGGGCCGCAGATTTGGCATTCAGGATTGGATCCTGGTGACCACGGATGCAAGCCTGAGAGGCTGGGGAGCAGTCACACAGGGAAGAAATTTCCAGGGCTTGTGGTCAAGCATGGAAGCATCTCTTCATATAAACATTCTGGAACTAAGGGCCATTTACAATGCCCTAAGTCAAGCGAAACCCCTGCTTCAGGGTCAGGCGGTATTGATCCAATCGGACAACATCACGTCAGTCGCCCACGTAAACAGACAGGGCGGCACGAGAAGCAGGAGGGCAATGGCAGAAGCTGCAAGGATTCTTCGCTGGGCGGAAAATCATGTGATAGCACTGTCAGCAGTGTTCATTCCGGGAGTGGACAACTGGGAAGCAGACTTCCTCAGCAGACACGACCTCCACCCGGGAGAGTGGGGACTTCACCCAGAAGTCTTCCACCTGATAGTAAACCGTTGGGAAGAACCAAAGGTGGACATGATGGCGTCCCGTCTAAACAAAAAACTAGACAGATATTGCGCCAGGTCAAGGGACCCTCAGGCAATAGCGGTGGACGCCCTGGTAACGCCGTGGGTGTACCAGTCAGTGTATGTGTTCCCTTCTCTGCCTCTCATACCAAAGGTACTGAGAATCATAAGAAGGAGAGGAGTAAGAACTATACTCGTGGTTCCGGATTGGCCAAGAAGGACTTGGTACCCGGAACTTCAAGAGATGCTCACGGACAAACCGTGGCCTCTACCTCTGAGAAAGGACCAGCTCCAGCAGGGGCCTTGTCTGTTCCAAGACTTACCGCGGCTGCGTTTGACGGCATGGCGGTTGAACGCCGGATCCTGAGGGAAAAAGGCATTCCAGATGAAGTCATCCCTACCCTGGTCAAGGCCAGGAAGGACGTAACCGCAAAACATTATCACCGCATTTGGCGAAAATATGTTGCGTGGTGTGAGGCCAAGAAGGCCCCTACAGAGGAATTTCAACTGGGTCGTTTCCTCCATTTCCTGCAAACAGGACTATCTGTGGGCCTAAAATTAGGGTCCATTAAGGTTCAAATTTCGGCCCTGTCGATTTTCTTCCAGAAAGAACTGGCTTCAATGCCTGAAGTTCAGACATTTGTAAAAGGGGTACTGCATATACAGCCTCCTTTTGTGCCTCCAGTGGCACCTTGGGATCTCAATGTTGTGTTGAGTTTTCTAAAGTCACATTGGTTTGAACCACTCACCACTGTGGACTTCAAATATCTCACATGGAAGGTGACGATGCTGTTAGCCCTGGCTTCAGCCAGGCGTGTGTCAGAATTGGCGGCTTTATCATATAAAAGTCCTTACTTAATTTTTCATTCTGACAGGGCAGAAATGAGGACTCGTCCTCAATTTCTACCTAAGGTGGTTTCTGCATTTCACATGAACCAACCTATTGTGGTACCTGCGGCTACTAGGGACTTGGAGGACTCCAAGTTGCTTGACGTTGTCAGGGCCCTGAAAATATATGTTTCCAGGACGGCTGGAGTCAGAAAATCTGACTCGCTGTTTATCCTGTATGCACCCAACAAGCTGGGTGCTCCTGCTTCTAAGCAGACGATTGCTCGTTGGATTTGTAGTACAATTCAGCTTGCACATTCTGTGGCAGGCCTGCCACAGCCAAAATCAGTAAAAGCCCATTCCACAAGGAAAGTGGGCTCATCTTGGGCGGCTGCCAGAGGGGTCTCGGCTTTACAACTTTGCCGAGCAGCTACTTGGTCAGGGGCAAACACGTTTGCGAAATTCTACAAATTTGATACCCTGGCTGAGGAGGACCTGGAGTTCTCTCATTCGGTGCTGCAGAGTCATCCGCACTCTCCCGCCCGTTTGGGAGCTTTGGTATAATCCCCATGGTCCTTACGGAGTCCCATCATCCACTAGGACGTCAGAGAAAATAAGATTTTACTTACCGATAAATCTATTTCTCGTAGTCCGTAGTGGATGCTGGGCGCCCATCCCAAGTGCGGATTGTCTGCAATACTTGTATATAGTTATTGTTACAAAAATTCGGGTTATTATTGTTGGGAGCCATCTTTTCAGAGGCTCCTTTTCGTTTTATCATACTGTTAACTGGGTTCAGATCACAAGTTGTACGGTGTGATTGGTGTGGCTGGTATGAGTCTTACCCGGGATTCAATATCTTTCCTTATTATGTACGCTCGTCCGGGCACAGTATCCTAACTGAGGCTTGGAGGAGGGTCATAGGGGGAGGAGCCAGTGCACACCACCTGATCCTAAAGCTTTTATTCTTGTGCCCTGTCTCCTGCGGAGCCGCTATTCCCCATGGTCCTTACGGAGTCCCAGCATCCACTACGGACTACGAGAAATAGATTTATCGGTAAGTAAAATCTTATTTTTTTCCTGAGAACTTGTGTCCATGGACAGTTATCCATACACGAGGAAAAGACTTAATCACTCACGTTACACTTTAGCAGACATATAACCTTTGTGTCTGCAAGCCTTCAGTAGTGACTTTCACTCGCTGAACTCCAAGGAGAGACACATGGCGAAGGAGCAGTCATATGACATATACCGAAGAGACAAACAATTGGCGCAGCTAAGCAAAAATTATTTATTATTTTATACATTAAATTTAAATCTGAGACCTTTAATAATTATGTATGGAACATTGGGAAAACTGGTTTCTCCACAGATCATGGAACAGACCTGCCTTACATAAACGGTCTGTATCTTGTAGTATGACTTTGTCTAAGGGGCTTTTTGAGGTAAATGTATATAGAAATCAAGCTTTATAATAAGTATTTATTAATATTAAGCACACTAATGATTAACTATACAGGTATAGGTACACATAAATGTGTATCATTGTCCAAAACACTCTTAACGGGATGTGCATCGCATCGTGGATGCGATACATCCCACCACTTATCGTGTACATGCTGGCGTTAATTATCCCGGTATGTACCTAGAAAATTCTCCCAATAAGAGCTGTCCTTTGCCATACAAGGACTTATGGGTTTATGTCCCGGGAGTCCTCCTGTGTATGGGACACAGGGGCCACTGGGAGGGATTTGATTAGGGCAGCACCAATGGTGTAAAGGTTAGCATTACTGCCTCACAGCACTGAGATCATGGGTTCAATTCCCACCATGGCCCAAACTGTGTGGAGTTTGTATATTCTCCCCGTGCTTGCGTGGGTGTTATCCAGATACTCCAGCTTCCTTTCACAATCCAAAAATATACTGAAAGGCTAATTGGCTCCCAAAAAAATCCAAAAAACCCTAGAGTGCGCATGCATATACATGTGGTAGGAAATATAGATTTTAAGATCCACTGGCGCAGGGACTGATGTGAATGGGCAAAATATACTCTGTGAAGTGCTGTGGAATATGTGTGCGCTTTATACAGTAAATAGCTGGTAATAATAAATACATAAGTGAATAAATAAATAACTTAGATCCCTCCCATTTAGGAAAGCGAAAAAGAAGCCCATAGGCTTCTGTTGGGCAACAATGCCTACTGGGTCCAAGGTCCGGAAAATTATGCATTCAAGACCATGGTACAGATGGAAAATGCGTCCATTTTCAGATTTTTGGCTGCATTTTCCTATTAGTGTCACACGGAGGGTACTCACCGCCGCGGGTCCCGGGATTCGTCCCCTGCTGGCGCGGCTAGCGGTGGTGCTCGGGGGGCGCGGCGCGGTCAGCGGCGGGAGTGCCGCCTTCCTGGAGGCTGGAGGGAGGACCTAGTGTCCGCAGCCTCCCTGTGTGTCTGCAGTACAGGGGGCGGCCATGTTGGAGATCAAGTGCAGCACCAATGAGCGTATGGGTGAGTGTCGGCTAATCCTGGTTTTCTGCTGACTATAAATAGGCTGGGATTTTTGCATTCTGTGCCAGTGCTTTGTTGTGGTTACTCTGTACCCTAGCTCTGTGCTCCCGCAGATTACTCTGTGCGTCTCTAGGTAATTTGGTCCCATCTCGCTCTCCGAGTTGTCAGCCAGCTCTCGTTGCACTATGACCACCAGCTTCCCCGTGCGCGGTCACGGTCGACCACTCTCCCGCCGATGTCTTCCAGTTCTCCAGGTTTCCCGTGGTGGTTTGTCAACCTCAGTCCGTGTCCTTCAGTCACGTCTCCGCTTCATCCAGTGGACGATCCTCGCAGCTCCTCAGTTACGTCTTCACTTCAGCTAGATAACCCGTCTTCACAGTTCTTCAGCCACGTCTTTGCATCATACAGCAACTTAACTTCACAGTTCTTCAGCTACGTCTTCGCATCATACAGCAACTTAACTTCACAGTTCTTTAGCCACATCTTCGCATCATACAGCTTCTTAACTTCACAGTTCGTCAGCCACGTCTTCGTATCATCTAAAGCAAACTCTTCTCAGTTGTTCAGTCTCGACTTCGTATCATTCATTGGACATTCTTACAGTTCTCACTCACGTTATCATCCCATCCAGAAATCTACTCTCCGCAGTTCATCTCACTCCCCCACGTCACCATGCAAACCTCGTCATAGTTCCACTGTCACGCCCCATCTTCAAACCATCTCTCTCTCTGCAAGCACCAGCCTCTTCCTTCAGGAGTTCAGAGACTTAATTCTCTACAGTTTATCAGTCCCGAGCCAGTTTTGACTTCCTACCGATTTTCTCTGTTTGTGCCGTTATTAAATATATGAAAAGGAATTATCTTCGTCCTCCTTGTTTCTTGCACTCCGGAGCATCTGCTCCTTCGGTTGGTCTGAGTCCAACGGATTCACAAAAACAGCCTGTCCTGACAGTAAGCACTGGCCAGATGGATCCGTCAGATGACTAGGCCTCTGGAGGCGATGCTACAGCCAACATTCTCTCACGCCTGGATAATCAAGAGTCCACCCAGTCACAAATAGTTAAATTTATGCAAACCATGTCTGACCGTTTGGATGCTCTTCACGCGGCCATTAGGGCCCCCACAGTCCCGGCTCCGGTAGTCTCCTCCTCTGCTGCAGTTTCTCCAGTGACTGTCCCAATTTCTCGACTGCAACTACCTCCACCTAGTAAGTTCGATGGAACCTCGAAACTCTGTAGGGGATTCCTCAACCAGTGTGAGATACAGTTTGAGCTTCAGTCGGCCAGCTTCCCATCGGCCCGTACAAAGATCGCTTACATTATTTCTCTTCTCACTGGTCAAGCATTGGAGTGGGCATCTCCGCTCTGGGAGAGAGTGGATCCAATCCTCTCTGATTATGCTGGGTTTGTTTCTTCTTTCAGGAAGATCTTTGACGAGCCGGATCGAACCACCTCAGCATCCCTAGAGATCCTTCGTTTTAGGCAGGGCTCACGTCCAGTCAGTCAATATGTAATCCAGTTCCGTACTTTATCATCAGAATTTAATTGGAATAAGGAGGCCTTAGTCGCAACCTTTTGGAATGGCCTTTCTGATAAGATTAAGGATGATTTGACGGTCCGGGATGTGCCCACGAAATTGGATGAACTGATTTCCATTAGCAACAAACTGGACTTGCGGTATAGAGAACGTTGTTTGGAGAAATTTAAGTCTGAACGTTCAAGTCCTCATTTCCGGCCACGACCTCGGCAAGATCTTTCTTCATTTCAAACTGCTCCCGCAACTAAAGAGCCGATGCAAATTGGTCGCTTGCGACTTTCTGAAGAGGAGCGCTCTCTCCGCCACCGGGGAAACCTTGTATATATTGCGGCTCCTCAGAACACTTCATGAAATCTTGTAACCTCCGGCCGGAAAACTCCCGCTCCTAGCTTACTCCAGAGAGGTTAAGCTAGGAGTTACTTTAGAATCACGTACTGGAAAGGAGCCAACTTTGCCCATTAGTTTGGAAGTACCATCTTCTGTCATCTTTATCTCAGCCCTGTTAGATTCCGGAGCAGCTGGGAACTTCATTTCTTCCGCCATCGTTAAGCAATTTAAGATTCGGACCATGCCTTTGGAGCAAGCAGTTTCTATTACGGCGGTGGATGGAAGTCGAATCCCAGAAGGCATAATCGCCTTTCAATCTACTTATCTCAGAATGAATGTGGGCGTATTACATTCCGAATATATCTCCTTTCTTGTGATTCCCAAAGCCCCTCACGATGTGATTCTTGGTTTACCTTGGTTGCAAAAACACAACCCGAAGCTCTGTTGGCGAACCATGGAAATTCAATCCTGGGGAGAATCCTGTATCAATGGTTGTTTGGCTCCCGTTAGACCTCTTCGTTCAGCTTATGTCTCCGAGTTACCCACGGTTTACCAGTCCTACATAGACATCTTCAGTAAGGAAGGGACAGATTCCTTGCCACCTCACCGTGAATGGGATTGCCCGATTGATTTGGTGGCGGTTAGGACTCCTCCCAGAGGCCGAATTTATCCGTTGTCCATTCCTGAGACTCAGGCTATGTCGGACTACATACAAGAGAATTTAGCCAAAGGCTTTATTAGACCTTCATCATCTCCGGCAGGGGCCGGGTTTTTCTTTGTCAAGAAAAAGGATGGTGGCCTGCGGCCGTGCATCGATTACCATGGACTCAGCGAAATCACGATCAAAAATCGGTATCCACTTGCTCTCATCCATGAGTTATTCGACCGAGTGAAGGGGGCCGCAGTTTTTACTAAACTTGATCTTCGAGGCGCTTATAACTTGATTAGAATCCGTGCAGGGGATGAATGGAAGACGGCCTTTAATACTTGGGATGGGCATTACGAGTATCTCGTAATGCCGTTTGGCCTCTGCAATGTTCCAGCGGTTTTCCAAAGTTATGTGAATGAACTCTTTCGGGATCTTCTTTATAAATGCTTAGTGGTATACTTAGATGATATCTTAATATTTTCCAAAGATCTAGAGTCCCATCGTCTTCAAGTCAAGGAAGTGTTAACTCGTCTAAGGAAGAATTGTTTATTCTGCAAATTGGAGAAATGTACCTTCGAGGTAGCATCCATTCCATTTTTGGGTTTTTTCATTTCTGGATCTGAGCTACGGATGGACCTGGCCAAAGTCCAAGCTATTCGAGACTGGTCTGCTCCCACGACTCTCAAAAGGATTCATCGCTTCCTCGGCTTCGCCAATTTCTACAGTAAGTTTATTAAGAGTTACTCCACCTTGGTCGCTCCCATCACGGCCTTGACGCGTAAAGGAGTGGATCCTTCTAATTGGACTCCTCAAGCTACTAAAGCCTTCCTCGATTTGAAACAAGCCTTTATGTCTGCTCCCATTCTTCATCAACCGGATCTTAATCGTCCATTTCTCGTGGAGGTGGATGCTTCCACAGAGGCCGTCAGGGCTGTTTTGTCACAGGTGTATGAGGATAAGAAAGTCCATCCATGCGGTTATTTTTCTATAAGATTCCTGCCCGCTGAATGAAACTACGCCATCGGGAAGCAGGAATTGCTTGCCATTAAGTTGGCATTTGCAGAATGGAGATATCTTTTAGAGGGAGCTCAACATCCTATCACAGTATACACCGATCATAAAAATCTTCTATTTCTTGAAACGGCACAATGTCTCAATCCACGGCAAGCAAAATGGACTCTCTTTTTCAATCTGTTTAATTTCAAGCTTACTTATCGCCCAGGATCCTTGAATAAAAAGGCTGATGCCGTCTCCCAGTCCTTCAATTCTTCTAAAGCCAATGATCTAACTGGTAAACAAGCTATTGTGAGTCCAACATCTTTCCTAACAACTGAAATCTCTTCAGCTCCCGTACCTCTGTCTGGGAAACCGTTTGTCGCCTCAAACCTCCGGAAAACGGCTATTAACTTGGGCTCATGCTTCATCTGTTATGGGTCACCCTGGGTCCACAAGACTCTTGAATTTATCCAACGGTCCTACTGGTGGCCACGTCTTAGAACTGACATCCAATAATTTATTGCCGCTTGTCCTAAATGCGCCCAACACAAAAATCCCAAGGGACCACACCTGGGTTACTACATCTATTATCCATAGCCAAAAGACCTTGGACCCATATCTCGATGGATTTCATAACCGATTTACCTCCGTCGAAAGGACAAAATACCATCTGGGTGGTGGTAGATCGATTTTCAAAAATGGCGCATTTCATCCCTCTTTCATGTCTGCCCTCGGCTCCAGTGTTTGCCAAATTGTTCATCTCCGAGATCTTCAAGCTACATGGTCTTCCTCTTGAAATTGTTTCAGATCGAGTCACGCAGTTTGTGGCCAAATTTTGGAAAGCACTCTGTTCTTCTTTAAGCATCAAATTGAATCACTCTTCAGCATATCACCCCCAGTCGGACCGACAAACTGAACGAGTAAATCAAGATCCAGAGACCTTCCTTTGTTTATATATCTCCTCTTCACAAGATGATTAGTTATACTTTCTTCCGCTGGCGGAATTCGCTCATAATAATCTCTTTCATTCATCTTCTGAATCTACTCCGTTCTATGTCAATTTTGGTTTCCATCCGCGAGTACCGGAATTTCAGCATCTCCCAGTTCAGGAGGTGCCAGCAGCTGACTTAGTTCTCAAGCAACTTTCTAAGATATGGACTCAAGCACGCAAACTTCCATACGTTATAAGTCCTTTGCAGATAAGAGACGGAAGGCAGTACCCAGTTACAAGGTGGGGGACCAAGTCTGGATATCTACTCGCAACCTCAAGTTCAAAGTACCTTCCATGAAATTCGCGCCCAAGTATATTGGTCCTTTCCCTATAGAAAGTGCTTAATCGTGTGGCTTATAAAGTCAAACGACTGTCGTCCTTTAAGATACCTAACGATTTCCACATATCACTTCTAAAGCCCCTAATTCTCAACAAATTTCGTGCAGCCTGGCCCAAACCTCCTAAAATTCGCACTTTGCAAGATTAAGATTTTGAGGTTAAAGAAATTCTGGACTCTCGTCATCGTTATGGATGTCTGCAGTATCTTCTTGACTGGAAAGGGTATGGACCCGAGGAAAGGTCTTGGGTTTTTGCTGAGGATGTCCATGCTCCAAAGGTGATACAAGATTTCCACTCCAAAAATCCTAACAAAGTCCGAAGGTTTTCGGAGACCACGCTCAAAAGGGGGGTACTGTCATACGGCGGGTACCGGGATTCGTCCCCTGCCGGCGCGGCTAGCGATGGTGCTCGGTGGCCGCATGGGGGCGCGGCGCGGTCAGCGGCAGGAGTGACAGCTTCCTGGAGGCTGGAGGGAGGACCTAGTGGCCGCAGCCTCCCTGTGTATCTGCAGTACAGGAGGCGACCACTCTCCCGCCGGTGTCTTCCAGTTCTCCAGGTTTCCCGTGGTGGTTTGTCAGCCTCAGTCTGTGTCCTTCAGTCACGTCTCTGCATCATCCAGTGGACGATCCTCGCAGCTCCTCAGTTACATCCTCGCTTCAGCTAGATAACCCATCTTCACAGTTCTTCAGCCACGTCTTCGCATCATACAGCAACTTAACTTCACAGTTCTTCAGCCACGTCTTCGTATCATCTAAGGCAAACTCTTCTCAGTTCTTCAGTCTCAACTTCGTATCATTCATTGGACGTTCTTACAGTTCTCACTCACGTTATTATCCCATCCAGAAACCTACTCTCTGCAGTTCATCTCACGCCCCCACGTCACCCTGCAAACCTCATCATAGTTCCACTGTCACGCCCCATCTACAAACCATGTCTCTCTCTGCAAGCACCAGCCTCTTCCTTCAGGAGTTCAGAGACTTCATTCTCTACAGTTTATCAGTCCCGAGCCAGTTTTGACTTTCTATCGCTTTTCTCTGTTTGTGCCGTTAATAAATATATGAAAAGGAATTATCTTCGTCCTCCTTGGTTCCTGCACTCCAGAGCATCTGCTCCTTCGGTTGGTCTGAGTCCAACGGATTCACAAAAACAGCCTGTCCTGACATTTAGTACATCCCACCCTCCATGTTTCTAATGGGTGATTCATGTGAACAGGCCAGTCTTAACAGCAGTGTATGCCCCTGGGAAAGCAAGACACTGTGTCCCCTACCCATCCTCCAGCCGGGGTGGGGGGTTGCGGTGCTATCAGTGGCAGCCTTGTTGTCCTGCGGGTGGTAGGGGTTGTTCTATCTAACTCAGCATGCAGGACCTGGAGCAGTAATTTCTGCTAATTACTCCTTTACTGCACAGATGGCGGGAAATGGGGCAGGAGGGAGAACACTAAACTGTAGAAGGGGGCACTGGGCTGAATGAAGGGCCCCCGGTACATGACTTCCAGGGTGGTAGGGGGTGAGAATACGCTGGGGAGGGGTGGATACTGGAGTGGGCTTTATAGTCATAATTTTCCGGTGGGAGGCAGCTTGCTTGACTGCAGATATCTTCAGTTCCTGGAAAAAGATTTCTTAGCTTTCAATGCGATAAAAAAATTAGAGAGTCCCACCTTTCAGGAGATTCTGGGCACTTGGGAATCAACGTTCAGGAGCCAGAGCAATCCACCTATGAAAATATAAAACTGCATACCAGGCGTTTAGAGCTGGAGCAGGACCAGCTGCTGGAAGGCTGATATCTCTGGTTCTGGGCATAGTAGAGACAATATGCCAGTGTCCACTGAAAGGGGAGAGTCCCATCTTTTGGAATATACCCTCAGAAAAACTCTAAGTCAGACAGAACCCGAGATATCTGGCTGGGAAGAGCAATTAACAGGCTCAGATGGGGACCACTGCCTCAAAGTCATTTATCTCCGGTTCCCCAGGGCCAATTTGATAAAATCTGGTACCCCTGGATAAAGGGATCAGCCTAGGACCCTTACACTCCTGGGGCAACTGCCCATTGAGTCCATACAAAAAGACGGTCCTGCATGTGAACAAAGCAATTTGCTGTAAATAATTTATAATCCTAACTTTTAACTAGCACATCATGATCTTTTCAGTCTATAAATCAAAGGGCAAATATTCGTCACCACATAACTACAGATTCATTTACTGTCATTTATTCAATTAAGAAGTTGAATTTAATTACAGAATACAGATCACTACAACATTGCAGATATTTCACCCTTATTAATGGGGTAATTAAAGAAACTATTTACGTATTTTTGCCTTGTAAAGAATTTTTTGTAGATAGTGAGTCTAGGATATGTAACTTTCTATTACATTTACAGCAAAACTGCTGATTTCTCTTTTGTGTAGTGCCACCGTGGCAAATATGGATCTGTTAAAACCCCCCAAATCAAACACTTTTGTGTATCTTGTTTCATTTTGTAGTAAAACTGAGGTATGAGCTTCATCTATCTGCTGTATGCGGATTGTAGAAGTGTTTGTTTATGGGAAGAAGACAATCCATACATATTTTGTCAGGAGGATTTGTAGTCTGGATTGGGGTTCAAAGACAGTTGCAAAGAAAACCAAAAAACACTTCTTTGGATTTGGCATATTATTCTTAAATGTTCTATAATGTATAGCATGTATGTATATGAAGAAAATAACGTTTTTTGCTTGACCTTTTGAGAGCAAACTGGACTTGTGGACAGTTGTGGAAGCTGAATGCATCATCATACTTTATACAATGTCTTAAATGAATAAATATTAGTTTAATAACAGTCTTACTGAAGTGCCTCCCGTTCCTCGTTATACGCATCAGTATGTGCTTCCTATGTGTAAGTTCATTCATATGGGGATGAAACCTGTTGGTTTCCGTGACCCCATGCCCATTTGCCCTTGAAATCTCAATTTACTTACCTGTCTGCCTCTGACAACCTCCCCAACAACAAGTCCTTGTAAAACCTTTGCGTTTGAAATGCATCATCACTGTTGGTGACTAGCCTTATAGCACATCTGCATTCTCAGATCCACGTAAAAGAAGTATCTCACCACAGTCCAAACTCCCCCCATTAATAATTGCTTTATTAATCCATGTTTCATTTTTCGGTTTGAAAAAGTGCATCTCTTTGGACAATATTGCTGCAGGATTTAAAACGGTTATTTATTTTTTTGTATAAATTGCTGCTTTAAATCCTGAGGCAAAATCGACCCAAAAAAAATGCATTTTCACAAAGAATTATGTGCGTTGTGGAGTACTACCTCAGTTATTACACACATTGCTGCAATACCACTGCAAGTCGCACTCATAGAAATTTAGGGTTAGACTCGGAATTAATGCAAAAAAAAAAAGCATTGTTGACATTCCAACTGTCAACATTCCCAACTGACATGTTGACATTCAGGCAGACCAGGTTGATTTATTTGTACCACAGAGGGCTGTGCAAAAGGTGTGGTAATAATTATAAAAAGACCCAAACATCTTAGTTAAAGATTAAGGGGTCTATTTTTAATTGACCTATTTTTGCCAGTGGTACTTTACATTCTGTGGCGGGAATCCTATTGCCGACGGTAATTTACCACACGGGTTAGTTTCTGCCCATATTAGCATATAATTGCAATTACATAGAGCAAATCATTGCAACAGGAGTAGGAAGAACATCCGCACCTGAATGACCCTCTTAGCGGATTTTTGACCACTGGTCATTACCGCTCTGTCCAATTATAGCACATTTTTACAGTGCAGTAAATTACCTATTTCTCTGACGTCCTAGTGGATGCTGGGAACTCCGTAAGGACCATGGGGAATAGCGGCTCCGCAGGAGACTGGGCACAAAAGTAAAGCTTTAGGACTACCTGGTGTGCACTGGCTCCTCCCCCTATGACCCTCCTCCAAGCCTCAGTTAGATTTTTGTGCCCGACCGAGAAGGGTGCACACTAGGGGCTCTCCTGAGCTCTTACTGAAAGTTTAGTTTTAGGTTTTTTTATTTTCAGTGAGACCTGCTGGCAACAGGCTCACTGCATCGAGGGACTAAGGGGAGAAGAAGCGAACTCACCTGCGTGCAGAGTGGATTGGGCTTCTTAGGCTACTGGACACCATTAGCTCCAGAGGGACCGAACACAGGCCCAGCCTCGGAGTCCGGTCCCAGAGCCGCGCCGCCGGCCCCCTTACAGAGCCAGAAGCAAGAAGAGGTCCGGAAAATCGGCGGCAGAAGACATCCTGTCTTCACCAAGGTAGCGCACAGCACTGCAGCTGTGCGCCATTGCTCCTCAGCACACTTCACACTCCGGTCACTGAGGGTGCAGGGCGCTAGGGGGGGGCGCCCTGAGCAGCAATAGAAACACCTTGGCTGGCGAAAATACATCACATATAGCCCCCAGGGCTATATGGATGAATTTTAACCCCTGCCAGATTCCACATAAAAGCGGGAGAAAAGGCCGCCGAGAAGGGGGCGGAGCCTATCTCCTCAGCACACAGGCGCCATTTTCCTTCACAGCTCCGCTGAAAGGACGTCTGCCTGACTCTCCCCTGCAGTCCTGCACTACAGAAACAGGGTAAAAAAGAGAGGGGGGCACTAATTGGCGTAATAATTACAAATAGCAGCTATAAGGGGGAAAAACACTTATTTAAGGTTATCCCTGTATATATATAGCGCTCTGGTGTGTGCTGGCATACTCTCCCTCTGTCTCCCCAAAGGGCTAGTGGGGTCCTGTCCTCTGTCAGAGCATTCCCTGTGTGTGTGCTGTGTGTCGGTACGTTGTGTCGACATGTATGAGGAGGAAAATGATGTGGAGGCGGGGCAATTGCCTATAATAGAGATGTCACCCCCTAGGGAGTCGACACCTGAGTGGATGATCTTATGGAAGGAATTACGTGACAGTGTCAGCTCTTTGCAAAAAAACAGTTGACGACATAAGACAGCCGCCTACTCAGCTTGTGCCTGTCCAGACGTCTCAAAAGCCATCTGGGGCTCTAAAACGCCCGTTACCTCAGATGGTAGATACAGACGTCGACACGGATACTGACTCCAGTGTCGACGGGGAAGAGACAAACGTGACTTCCAGTAGGGCCACACATTACATGATTGAGGCAATGAAAAATGTTTTACATATTTCTGATAATACGAATACCACTAAAAAGGGTATTATGTTCGGTGAGAAAAAACTACCTGTAGTTTTTCCTGAATCTGAGGAATTAAATGAGGTGTGTGATGAAGCGTGGGTTTCCCCCGATAAAAAACTGATAATTCCTAAAAAATTATTGGCATTATATCCTTTCCCGCCAGAGATTAGGGCGCGTTGGGAAACACCCCCTAGGGTGGATAAAGCACTCACACGCTTATCAAAACAGGTGGCTCTACCCTCTCCTGAGACGGCCGCCCTTAAGGATCCTGCTGATAGAAAGCAGGAAGGTATCCTAAAATGTATTTACACACATACTGGTGTTATACTGCGACCGGCAATCGCCTCAGCCTGGATGTGCAGTGCTGGTTTGGCTTGGTCGGATTCCCTGACTGAAAATATTGATACCCTAGACAGGGACAGTATATTACTGACTATAGAGCATTTAAAAGATGCATTTCTATATATGCGTGATGCACAGCGGGATATTTGCCGACTGGCATCAAGAGTAAGTGCGCTGTCCATTTCTGCCAGAAGAGGGTTATGGACGCGACAGTGGTCAGGTGATGCGGATTCCAAACGGCATATGGAAGTATTGCCTTATAAAGGGGAGGAGTTATTTGGGATAGGTCTGTCAGATCTGGTGGCCACGGCAACAGCTGGGAAATCCACATTTTTACCCCAGGTCGCCTCTCAACATAAGAAGACGCCGTATTATCAGGCGCAGTCCTTTCGTCCCCATAAGGGCAAGCGAGCGAAAGGCTCCTCATTTCTGCCCCGGGGCAGAGGAAGGGGAAAAAGGCTGCAACAGACAGCAAATCCCCAAGAACAGAAGCCCTCTCCCGCTTCTGCCAAGTCCTCAGCATGACGCTGGGGCTTTACAAGCGGACTTAGGCACGGTGGGGGCACGTCTCAAGAATTTCAGCGCGCAGTGGGCTCACTCGCAGGTAGACCCCTGGGTCCTTCAGGTGGTATCTCAGGGGTACAAATTGGAATTCGAGACACCTCCCCCTCGCCGGTTCCTAAAGTCTGCTTTACCGACGTCTCCCTCCGACAGGGAGGCGGTATTGGAGGCCATTCACAAGCTGTATTCTCAGCAGGTGATAATCAAGGTACCCCTCCTGCAACAGGGCAAGGGGTATTATTCAACGCTGTTTGTGGTACCGAAGCCGGACGGCTCGGTGAGACCTATTTTAAATCTGAAATCTTTGAACACTTACATACAAAGGTTCAAGTTCAAGATGGAGTCACTCAGAGCAGTGATCGCGAACCTGGAAGAAGGGGACTATATTGTGTCTCTGGACATCAAGGATGCTTACCTCCATGTCCCAATTTACCCTTCTCACCAAGGGTACCTCAGGTTTGTGGTACAGAACTGTCACTATCCGTTTCAGACGCTGCCGTTTGGATTGTCCACGGCACCCCGGGTCTTTACCAAGGTAATGGCCGAAATGATGATACTTCTTCGAAGAGAAGGCGTCTTAATTATCCCTTACTTGGACGATCTCCTAATAAGGGCAAGATCCAAGGAACGGTTAGTAGTCGGAGTAGCACTATCTCAAGTAGTGTTACGACAGCACGGGTGGATTCTAAATATCCCAAAATCACAGCTGATTCCGACGACACGTCTGCTGTTCCTAGGGATGATTCTGGACACAGTCCAGAAAAAGGTGTTTCTTCCAGAAGAAAAAGCCAGGGAGTTATCCGAGTTAGTCAGAAACCTCCTGAAACCAGACCGGGTCTCAGTGCATCAATGCACAAGGGTCCTGGGAAAAATGGTGGCTTCCTACGAAGCGATTCCATTCGGCAGATTCCACGCAAGAACATTTCAGTGGGATCTGCTGGACAAATGGTCCGGATCGCATCTTCACATGCATCAGCGGATAACCCTGTCACCAAAGACAAGGGTGTCTCTCCTGTGGTGGTTGCAGAGTGCTCATCTTCTAGAGGGCCGCAGATTCGGCATTCAGGACTGGGTCCTGGTGACCACGGATGCCAGCCTGAGAGGCTGGGGAGCAGTCACACAGGTAAGAAATTTCCAGGGCTTGTGGTCAAGCCTGGAAACGTCACTTCACATAAATATCCTGGAACTAAGGGCCATTTACAATGCTCTAAGCCAAGCAAGACCTCTGCTTCAAGGTCAGCCGGTGTTGATCCAGTCGGACAACATCACGGCAGTCGCCCACGTAAACAGACAGGGCGGCACGAGAAGCAGGAGGGCAATGGCAGAAGCTGCAAGGATTCTTCGCTGGGCGGAAAATCATGTGATAGCACTGTCAGCAGTGTTCATTCCGGGAGTGGACAACTGGGAAGCAGACTTCCTCAGCAGACACGACCTCCACCCGGGAGAGTGGGGACTTCATCCAGAAGTCTTCCACATGATTGTAAACCGTTGGGAAAAACCAAAGGTGGACATGATGGCGTCCCGCCTCAACAAAAAACTAGACAGGTATTGCGCCAGGTCAAGGGACCCTCAGGCAATAGCTGTGGACGCTCTGGTAACACCGTGGGTGTACCAGTCAGTGTATGTGTTCCCTCCTCTGCCTCTCATACCCAAGGTACTGAGAATCATAAGAAGGAGAGGAGTAAGGACTATACTCGTGGCTCCGGATTGGCCAAGAAGGACTTGGTACCCGGAACTTCAAGAGATGCTCACAGAGGAACCGTGGCCTCTACCTCTAAGAAGGGATCTGCTCCAGCAGGGACCCTGTCTGTTCCAAGACTTACCGCGGCTGCGTTTGACGGCATGGCGGTTGAACACTGGATCCTGAAGGAAAAAGGCATTCCGGATGAAGTCATCCCTACCCTGATCAAAGCCAGGAAGGATGTAACCGCACAACATTATCACCGTATTTGGCGTAAATATGTTGCGTGGTGCGAGGCCAGGAAGGCCCCTACAGAGGAATTTCAACTGGGTCGTTTCCTGCATTTCCTGCAAACAGGACTGTCTATGGGCCTAAAATTAGGGTCCATTAAGGTTCAAATTTCGGCCCTGTCAATTTTCTTCCAAAAAGAACTGGCTTCAGTTCCTGAAGTTCAGACGTTTGTCAAGGGGGTACTGCATGTACAACCTCCTTTTGTGCCTCCAGTGGCACCTTGGGATCTCAATGTAGTTTTGGGGTTCCTAAAATCACATTGGTTTGAACCACTCACCACTGTGGACTTAAAATATCTCACATGGAAAGTGGTAATGCTGTTGGCCCTGGCTTCAGCCAGGCGTGTCTCAGAATTGGCGGCTTTATCCTATAAAAGCCCTTACCTAATTTTTCATTCGGACAGGGCAGAATTGAGGACTCGTCCTCAATTTCTCCCTAAGGTGGTTTCAGCGTTTCACCTGAACCAGCCTATTGTGGTACCTGCGGCTACTAGGGACTTGGAGGACTCCAAGTTGCTGGACGTAGTCAGGGCCCTGAAAATATATGTTTCCAGGACGGCTGGAGTCAGGAAATCTGACTCGCTGTTTATCCTGTATGCACCCAACAAGCTGGGTGCTCCTGCTTCTAAGCAGACTATTGCTCGCTGGATTTGTAGTACAATTCAGCTTGCACATTCTGTGGCAGGCCTGCCACAGCCAAAATCTGTGAAAGCCCATTCCACAAGGAAGGTGAGCTCATCTTGGGCGGCTGCCCGAGGGGTCTCGGCGTTACAACTTTTCCGAGCAGCTACTTGGTCAGGGGCAAACACGTTTGCTAAATTCTACAAATTTGATACCCTGGCTGAGGAGGACCTGGAGTTCTCTCATTCGGTGCTGCAGAGTCATCCGCACTCTCCCGCCCGTTTGGGAGCTTTGGTATAATCCCCATGGTCCTTACGGAGTTCCCAGCATCCACTAGGACGTCAGAGAAAATAAGAATTTACTTACCGATAATTCTATTTCTCGTAGTCCGTAGTGGATGCTGGGCGCCCATCCCAAGTGCGGATTGTCTGCAATACTTGTACATAGTTATTGTTAAAAAAAATCGGGTTATTATTGTTGTGAGCCATCTTTCCAGAGGCTCCTCTGTTATCATGCTGTTAACTGGGTTCAGATCACAAGTTGTACGGTGTGATTGGTGTGGCTGGTATGAGTCTTACCCGGGATTCAAAATCCTTCCTTATTGTGTACGCTCGTCCGGGCACAGTATCCTAACTGAGGCTTGGAGGAGGGTCATAGGGGGAGGAGCCAGTGCACACCAGGTAGTCCTAAAGCTTTACTTTTGTGCCCAGTCTCCTGCGGAGCCGCTATTCCCCATGGTCCTTACGGAGTTCCCAGCATCCACTACGGACTACGAGAAATAGAATTATCGGTAAGTAAATTCTTATTTTCGGATGCTAAAACATGGGATCCAGGATAAGTTCCCGCATCCATGTGTTATTGCGGAAAAACATGACTGGTTGTCTGGGATTTGCTTCGCGTGCCTGGAGCATGTGAAGCATAATCCCCAATAAGTGCCGGTTTGTCAGGGCTAATTGGATAGCCCCTGGTGGATCCATTAGCCATGGTAATTTACTGCAGCTATTTGAATACCTCCTATATCAGATATCCTGCAAAACCATACTCTCTGATGTCACCTTTTCCTCCATTCTGCATAACTGCAAAAATCCTTTCTCTGATTGGTCAATGCAGCGCATGGGCAAGCCGATATGGCTTCTCACAGTATGGTAAATTGCAGTGCTTCACAGTCCCCATAGTGAGCTATGGGCATAGCTCAAACACACCAAATTACAGGCACCACTGGGGAAATCAATTTTTTTACAGTATGCCTGTTGATTAATAGGCCATAGCAGTGATAACTCCTTCTTCCAATGAAACTTATAGGAAAAATAGGTCATCACTGCTTGATAAACAGGGCCATAGATTTATTCCAAAGGTTATTTAAAGATAAAAATGTCCTTTAACTGACCAAGCATAAAGCAAATCATCATGCTAAAAAGGCAGAAATAAATACAATGTCGGCATAACGTCTTCCCTCATCGTTGGATAGATTGCGCGAGGACTAATGGAAATCTAGTTCCTGTGCTGTGTTGGGACCTGATGTTACAGCAGCATTATTATCTGGTGTTCTTTGCTTACCCAAGGAAGAATACTCCGATTTAGGGGTATATGCAATTGCGGTCGAATTGCCGAAAATGTCGAAAAACGGGTCATTTTCGACACAAAAACCCTGTCGAATTTGATTCGACAATGCAATACAGTACTTTTTCGTCAAAAAACCTGCCGTTTCATTTTCGACTTTTGGCAATTCGACATTTTTTCAATTCGACATGTCTGCAATGTTAAAATGCGGCTTTTCGACAAAAATATATTCAATTGAAGAATGTCGATTCGACAACAGTGCTTTTCGACAGTCATTTCATCAATTTCATTCCGCCTCATTTTCCTGTCGTGATCTAATAATTTTTTTTAAAAACATGAATTTTTTGGTGCTTTTTTTTTGCTAATAGCATATCTATTTATATTAGAAGGGATTATCTACTTGGTTTTTCCTTAGGAGCCACAAGTATTATTTAATCGATTTTTTAAAAGAATATATTTTTTTTTTACTAACTACAATAATATGGAGAGATCAGTGCATGCTTTTAGGTTGGAAGGGGTGTGAAAGTGTTAAAATTCCTGAAAAAAAATGCGTGGGGTCCCCCCTCCTAAGCATAGCCAGCCTCGGGCTCTTTGAGCCAGTCCTGGTTGTAAAAATACGGGGGGGGAAATGACAGTGGTTCCTCCGTATTTTAACAACCAGCACCGGGCTCTGCGCCTGGTCCTGGTGCAAAAAATACGGGGGACAAAAGACGCAGGGGTCCCCTGTATTTTTAACACCAGCATCGGGCTCCACTAGCCAGAGAGATAATGCCACAGCTGGGGGACACTTTTATATAGGTCCCTGCGGCCGTGCCATTAAATCCCCAACTAGTCACCCCTGGCCGGGGTACCCTGTAGGAGTGGGGACCGCTTAAATCAAGGGGTCCCCCCCTCCAGCCACCCAAGGGCCAGGGGTGAAGCCCGAGGCTGTCCCCCCCCCCCCTCCCCCCCCCCCCCCATCCAAGGGCAGCGGATGAGGGGCTGGTGGCCATGTGTCAAAAAAAAAGAATATTGTTTTTTGTAGCAGAACTACAAGTCCCAGCAAGCCTCCCCGCAAGCTGGTACTTGGAGAACCACAAGTACCAGCATGCGGGGGGGGGGGGGGGGCCTGCTGGTACCTGTAGTTCTGCCACAAAAAAATACCCATATAAAAACAGTACACACACACCGTGACAGTATAACTTTATTACATACATGCACACCAACATACATACATACTTACCTATGTTGACACGAAGAGTCGGTCCCCTTCTCCACGTTGAATCCACGGGGTACCTGTAAATAAAATTATACTCACAACAATCCAGTGTAGATCGGTCCTCTTCTTGTTTGTAATCTTTTTTTTGACACATGGCTATCAGCCCCCCATCCGCCGCCCTTGGATGGGGGGGACAGCCTCGGGCTTCACCCCTGGCCCTTGGTTGGCTGGAGGGGGGGACCCCTTGATTTAAGGAGTCCCCACTCCTCCAGGGTACCCCGCCCTGGGAGACTAGTTGGGGATTTAATGCCACGGCCGCAGGGACCAATATAGAAGTGTCTCCCGGCTGTGGCATTATCTCTCTGGCTAGTGGAGCCCGGTGCTGGTGTGAAAAATACGGGGGACCCCTACATCTTTTGTCCCTCGTATTTTTGGCACCAGGACCGAACGCAGAGCCCGGTGCTGGTTGTTAAAATACGGGGGAACCCCTGTCATTTCCCCCCCCCCCCCCCCCCCCCCCGTATTTTTACAACCAGGACCAGCTCAAAGAGCCTGAGGCTGGTTATGCTTAGGAGGGGGGACCCCACACATTTTTTTTTTCAGGATTTTTTGAACACTTTTGTGCCGTCCATGAAGTCGAATCCAGGCCGCCCACTATTCGTCAATTGGTCCGTTTTTCGACAGCGGGACTGTCGAATCCATTATTTATTGAATATGTCGAATTTGGGTCCCGGCGGGAGGGTTTCGACTGTCGAATCCAAAAATGGTCGAATTCCAGCCGGAATTCGACCGCAATTGCATAACGCAATTGCTTGGGACAGGCATATGAATATCCTTACAAAGAATTAAGGTTAAAAAAGGGTTGAGATTGCCTAAAGGATAAAATAAAAAAGGGGCAGACTAGATGGGCCAAGTGGTTCTTATCTGCCGTCAAATTCTATGTTTCTATGTTTCCCCTTAATGGCAAGACAACTGTAGTATGAGGATTGGAAGTATCACATATATTATTATCAATATCATAATATACCACTTTATTGGTCTTCTCATTAAAATATTTCATTTGCATACCTTTATTATTATTATTATTATTATTATTATTATTTGCTGATAGTCTTTCATAGGGGTATGTTCAATAAGTGTCGGGTCCATTCCGACATGCAGTTGTCGGAATGGACCAGACAACCCCTATTCAAAAGAGCGGCCAAATCCGACTGTCCTGGTGTCCTGTCCTGCTGCTGTCAGCGGCACTGGGGGAAGGGAGCTGTCAGCGGCGTCGGCCGCCAGGAGGAGGTGATGTCTGCGGCGCCGGGAGCAGGTGATGTCTGTGGCGCCTGGGGGGGGGGGGGGGGGGCAGCGGAGGAGAGGGAGCGGACGGGGGAGGAGAGGAGGAGACGGAGGAGCAGCGCCTGCAGCAGTGGAGGCTCATGGCAGCGTCCACCCGGCTCCAGCAAGCGGGACATCGCTTGCTGGAGGCGGGTGGACGCTGACGCTGGGTCCCTGCTCTCCCCGCTGCTCCCCTGTCTCCTGCTGTCAGCTCACTCATCTCAATCCGACTTTTTTAAAGTCGGATTGAGATTGTTGGAAACGGGGCTAAAACCTGTCGGGTTTGGCCCCGCTTCCGACAATGCACGCTGATTGGCGGCTGAAGCCGCCGATCAACGTGCATTCCGACAAGTCGGGTTTCCCGACTTGTCGGAATAAATGGGGCCGCAATGAATAGGTCGGAACCCCTTCCGACCTAAAACTGTTGGAAACTGCCGTCTTTCCGACAAGATGGCAGCTTCAGACAGTTATTGAATATACCCCATAGTCTACCAATGCAAGCAAACTTCCCACAAATATTTTTTACTTTTTATTATTACAGGATTTTTACACCTTCAGAGCAACTATTTAAAAAAAACTATGCAAACTGCAGTTATTGACAGTGCCGGGGGAAATTTAAAAGCAGTCACATACGCACTGTCCAGTATTTCCTCCCCCCCCCCCCCCCCTCACCCCTCCCCTTTCCAATCTTTAAAGACAGGTCTTAGGTACCGCATGAATAGGTGTCATGCTCAGACTCTGCCTGTATGAGGTAAAACAGGAAAAAAGATGCGTTTTGGTCGTGCAGTTTTAGAAAAGTACCAACACAATGGGACGCAGGTACTGACAGCATAGTAGCTGGATATTCGGCACTTCTAAAACTAATGGTTATTTCATAATACAGCGTTGTGGGTTACAAGGAAGATCAGCAGTTGACTCAGATATTAGAAAATCTAGAACAGGATAAAATAAACCATATACAGTATTTTTTCATACCAGTGGGTATATTTACTAAAGTTCGATTTGGAATTCATTTTGACGAATCTTAAAAATCGACTGAAATCGATTCCAATCAAACTGAAAAATCCCTTAAAAAATCCCTAGTTTACTAAAAATCGATTTTGCATTAAAATTTCAAATCACATTCGATTTTGATTCATTTTAGAAGAGATTTTGTGTTGAGATCTTGAAATCCCTTCCAAAATCGAACCTTAAATCCCCAGCAAAATCGAACAGAACGTCCTCATTGCTTCCTATTGGTCCAACTGTATCACATGCACACTAAATAAAGGGGAAGCTCTCTCTTTACACTGATTTATATATGAAAATCTAATTGATGATTAATTTTTTTTTTTTTTTTAAATACAGCTGAAATAGTTGGCAATAAGCTTAGCCCTAATCTTCCTTTCTGACTGCCTTCCACTTTCTCTAACGTCCTAGTGGATGCTGGGGACTCCGTAAGGACCATGGGGAATAGACGGGCTCCGCAGGAGACTGGGCACTCTAAAGAAAGATTTAGTACTATCTGGTGTGCACTGGCTCCTCCCTCTATGCCCCTCCTCCAGACCTCAGTTAGAATCTGTGCCCGGACAGAGCTGGGTGCTTTTAGTGAGCTCTCCTGAGCTTGCTAATAAGAAAGTATTTTAGTTAGGTTTTTTATTTTCAGAGAGCTTCTGCTGGCAACAGACTCTCTGCTACGTGGGACTGAGGGGAGAGAAGCAAACCTACTAACTGCGGCTAGGTTGCGCTTCTTAGGCTACTGGACACCATTAGCTCCAGAGGGATCGAACACAGGACCTGACCTTGTCGTCCGTTCCCGGAGCCGCGCCGCCGTCCCCCTCGCAGAGCCAGAAGACAGAAGCCGGCAGAAGCAGAGTAGACATCGAAATCGGCAGCAGAAGACTCCTGTCTTCACTTGAGGTAGCGCACAGCACTGCAGCTGTGCGCCATTGCGCCCACACTAACCCACACACTCCGGTCACTGTAGGGTGCAGGGCGCAGGGGGGGCGCCCTGGGCAGCAATTGATAGCTCCTGGCGAAAGCTGCATATATACAGTTGGAGACTGTTATATGCATGAGCCCCCGCCATTAATTTTACAAAAAATCGCGGGACAGAAGCCCGCCGCTGAGGGGGCGGGGCCTTCTTCCTCAGCACTCACCAGCGCCATTTTCCTTCCACAGCTCCGCTGAGAGGAAGCTCCCCAGGCTCTCCCCTGCAGAATCACGGTAGAAGGGTAAAAAAGAGAGGGGGGGCACATAAATTTAGGCGCATTAATCATAATACAGCAGCTACAGGGTAAACACTAAGTTACTGTGTGATTCCTGGGTCATATAGCGCTGGGGTGTGTGCTGGCATACTCTCTCTCTGTCTCTCCAAACGGCCTTGTGGGGGTCCTGTCCTCATTTAGAGCTTCCCCTGTGTGTGTGGTGTGTCGGTACGCGTGTGTCGACATGTTTGACGAAGAGGGCTATGTGGAGGCAGAGCTAGTGCAGTTGAATGACGTGTCGCCGCCGACGGTGCCGACACCTGATTGGATGGATATGTGGAAGGTGTTAAATGATAATGTAAACTCCTTACATAAAAGGTTGGATAAAGCTGATACCTTGGGCCAGTCAGGGTCTCAACCCATGCCTGATCCTACAGCGCAGAAGCCCTCAGGGTCTCAAAAGCGCCCACTATCCAAAATGGTTGACACAGATGTCGACACGGATTCTGACTCCAGTGTCGACGACGATGATGCAAAATTGCAACCGAAAATGACAAAAGCTATCCGCTACATGATTATAGCGATGAAGGATGTTTTACACATATCAGAGGTAAACCCTGTCCCTGACGAGGGTTTATATGTATGGGGAGAAAAAGCAAGAGGTGACTTTTCCCCCTTCACATAAGTTAAATGAGTTATGTGAAAGAGCGTGGGATTCCCCTGATAAGAAAGTCCTGATTTCCAAAAGGTTACTTATGGCGTACCCTTTCCCGCCAGAGGACAGGGTGCGCTGGGAATCCTCCCCTAGGGTAGATAAAGCTCTCACACGCTTATCTAAGAAGGTGGCCCTGCCGTCACAGGATACGGCCGCCCTAAAGGATCCTGCAGATAGAAAGCAGGAAAGTATCCTGAAATCTGTTTATACACATTCAGGGACTCTACTGAGGCCGGCAATTGCGTCGGCGTGGATGTGTAGTGCTGTAGCAGCGTGGACAGATAATCTGTCTGAGGAAATGGATACCTTGGACAGGGATACCATTATGCTGACCCTGGGGCATATAAAAGACACTGTCCTATATATGAGGGATGCCCAGGGGGACATTTGCCTACTGGGCTCTAGAATTAATGCAATGTCAATTTCTGCCAGGAGGGTCCTGTGGACTCGGCAGTGGACAGGTGATGCCGACTCCAAAAAACACATGGAGGTGTTACCTTACAAGGGTGAGGAATTGTTTGGGGACGGTCTCTCGGACCTGGTTTCCACAGCTACTGCTGGGAAGTCAAACTTTTTGCCGTATATTCCCTCACAACCTAAGAAAGCACCGTATTACCAAATGCAGTCCTTTCGCGCACAAAGAGGCAAGAAGGTCAGAGGTGCTTCCTTTCTTGCTAGAGGCAGGGGTAGAGGAAAAAAGCTGCACCTTACAGCTAGTTCCCAGGAACAGAAGTCCTCCCCGGCTTCCACTAAATCCACCGCATGACGCTGGGGCTCCACGGGTGGAGCTAGGAGCGGTGGGGGCGCGTCTCCGACATTTCAGCCACCAGTGGGTTCGCTCACGGGTGGATCCCTGGGCTATACAGATTGTGTCTCAGGGATACAAGCTGGAATTCGAGGTGATGCCCCCTCAACGTTACCTAAAATCGGCCCTGCCAGCTTCCCCCATAGAAAGGGAAGTAGTGGTAGCGGCGATTCACAAGCTATTTCTCCAGCAGGTGGTGGTAAAGGTTCCCCTTCTTCAACAGGGAAAGGGATACTATTCCACAATGTTTGTGGTACCGAAACCGGACGGTTCGGTCAGACCTATATTAAATTGAACATTTATCTGAAAAGATTCAGGTTCAAAATGGAATCGCTCAGAGCGGTCATTGCAAGCCTGGAAGAGGGGGATTTTATGGTGTCTCTGGACATCAAAGATGCTTACTTGCATGTCCCCATTTATCCGCCTCATCAGGAGTACCTCAGATTTGTGGTACAGGACTGTCATTACCAATTCCAGACGTTGCCGTTTGGGCTCTCCACGGCACCGAGAATATTTACCAAGGTAATGGCAGAAATGATGGTGATCCTGAGAAAGCAAGGAGTCACAGTTATCCCATACTTGGACGATCTCCTCATAAAGGCGAGGTCCAGGGAGCAGTTGCAGATCAGCGTAGCGCACTCTCAGGAAGTGTTGCAACAGCATGGCTGGATTCTGAATATCCCAAAGTCGCAGCTGATTCCTACGACGCGTCTGCCCTTTCTGGGCATGATTCTGGACACAGACCAGAAGAAGGTGTTTCTCCCGGAGGAGAAGGCTCAAGAGCTCGTGACTCTAGTCAGAGACCTCTTAAAACCGAAACAGGTGTCGGTGCATCGCTGCACGCGAGTCCTGGGAAAGATGGTGGCATCGTACGAAGCCATTCCCTTCGGCAGGTTCCATGCGAGGATCTTTCAGTGAGATCTGTTGGACAGATGGTCCAGATCGTATCTTCAGATGCATCGGCTGATCACCCTGTCCCCCAAGGCCAGGGTGTCTCTTCTGTGGTGGCTACAGAGTGCTCACCTTCTCGAGGGCCGCAGGTTCGGCATACAGGACTGGGTCCTGGTGACCACGGATGCGAGCCTCCGAGGGTGGGGGGCAGTCACTCAGGGAAGAAACTTCCAAGGGTTGTGGTCAAGTCAGGAGGCTTGTCTACACATAAATATCCTGGAACTAAGGGCCATATTCAACGCCCTGAGTCAAGCGGAGCTCCTGCTTCGCAACCAACCGGTGCTGATTCAGTCAGACAACATCACCGCGGTGGCTCATGTAAACTGCCAGGGCGGCACAAGAAGCAGAGTCGCGATGGCGGAAGCCACCGGGATTCTTCGGTGGGCGGAGAATCACGTGCAAGCACTGTCAGCAGTGTTCATTCCGGGGGTGGACAACTGGGAAGCAGACTTCCTCAGCAGGCACGACCTTCACCCGGGAGAGTGGGGACTTCATCACGAAGTCTTCACTTAGATTACAAATCGATGGGAACTGCCACAGGTAGACATGATGGCGTCCCGTCTCAACAAAAAGCTACAAAGGTATTGCGCCAGGTCAAGAGACCCTCAGGCGATAGCTGTGGACGCCCTGGTAACACCGTGGGTGTTCCAGTCGGTCTATGTGTTTCCTCCTCTTCCTCTCATACCCAAGGTGCTGAGAATCGTAAGAAGAAGAGGAGTGAGAACAATACTCATTGTTCCGGATTGGCCAAGAAGGACTTGGTACCCGGAACTGCAAGACATGCTCACAGAGGACCCATGGCCTCTGCCTCTCAGATAGGACCTGTTGCAACAGGGGCCTGTTCCAAGACTTACCGCGGCTGCGTTTGACGGCATGGCGGTTGAACGCCGGATCCTAACGGAAAAAAGGCACTCCAGAGGAAGTTATTCCTACGCTGATAAAGGCTAGGAAGGACGTGACAGCAAAACATTATCACCGCATATGGCGAAAATATGTTGCTTGGTGTGAGGCCAGGAAGGCCCCTACAGAGGAATTCCAACTGGGCAGATTTCTGCACTTTCTACAGTCTGGAGTGACTATGGGCTTGAAGTTGGGATCCATAAAGGTCCAGATTTCGGCCCTATCCATTTTCTTTCAAAAGGAACTGGCTTATCTTCCTGAAGTTCAGACGTTTGTTAAGGGAGTGCTGCATATTCAGCCCCCTTTTGTGCCACCAGTGGCACCTTGGGATCTCAACGTGGTGTTGGGTTTCCTGAAATCCCACTGGTTGGAGCCACTTAAGACCGTGGAGCTGAAGTATCTCACGTGGAAAGTGGTCATGCTATTGGCATTAGCTTCGGCTAGGCGTGTGTCAGAATTGGCGGCTTTGTCGTGTAAAAGCCCCTATCTGGTTTTCCATGTGGACAGGGCAGAATTACGGACTCGTCCCCAATTTCTGCCAAAGGTGGTGTCATCTTTTCATTTGAACCAACGTATTGTAGTGCCTGCGGCTACTCGTGACTTGGAGGATTCCAGGTTACTAGATGTAGTCAGGGCTTTGAAGATTTATGTAGCCAGAATGGCTGGAGTCAGGAAAACTGACTCATTGTTTATCCTGTATGCCCCCAACAAGTTGGGTGCTCCTGCTTCAAAGCAAACCGTTGCCCGCTGGATCTGTAACACGATTCAGCAGGCTCATTCTGCGGCTGGATTGCCGCATCCAAAATCAGTGAAAGCCCATTCCACAAGGAAGGTAGGCTCTTCTTGGGCGGCTGCCCGAGGGGTCTCGGCATTACAGCTTTGCCGAGCTGCTACTTGGTCAGGTTCAAACACATTTGCAAAATTCTACAAGTTTGATACCCTGGCTGAGGAGGACCTTGAGTTTGCCCATTCGGTGCTGCAGAGTCATCCGCATTCTCCCGCCCGTTTGGGAGCTTTGGTATAATCCCCATGGTCCTTACGGAGTCCCCAGCATCCACTAGGACGTTAGAGAAAATAAGATTTTACTCACCGGTAAATCTTTTTCTCGTAGTCCGTAGTGGATGCTGGGCGCCCGTCCCTAGTGCGGATTTTCTGCAATACGTGTATATAGTTATTGCTTAATAATGGGTTATGTTATGTTGGCATCCATTGTTGATGCCCTGTTGACTGTATAAGTGTATCACAAGTTATACGGTGTGATTGGTGTGGCTGGTATGAGTCTTACCCGGGATTCCAAAATCCTTTCCTTATAATGTCTGCTCTTCCGGGCACAGTTTCCTTAACTGAGGTCTGGAGGAGGGGCATAGAGGGAGGAGCCAGTGCACACCAGATACTACTAAATCTTTCTTTAGAGTGCCCAGTCTCCTGCAGAGCCCGTCTATTCCCCATGGTCCTTACGGAGTCCCCAGCATCCACTACGGACTACGAGAAATAGATTTACCGGTGAGTAAAATCTTATTTTCTGTGCTCAGTTAGTTGTTAATGGTAACAAAACCTCTGTCTGCTCACTTTTTAATGCATAATCTGGGGGGAGTGGTTTATTTAATGTTCGATTATGTAATAGACGTCGGCAGAGCACAATATCGGACACTTTTGCCAAATGATATAATAATATGCCTCCTGAATTATCTATTTGGAATAGACCAACGGTGCATTCTGTCACGGATTGGGTCAGAAGCCAGGGCCATCAGCCATGACCTATATCACCTGCTGTGGGTGGGGGGTAATAAGAACAAGGGCCCTCATTCCGAGTTGTTCGCACGGAGATTTTCATCGCATCGCAGTGAGAATTCTCTTAGTGCGCATGCGCAATGTTCGCACTGCGACTGCGCCAAGTAACTTTACTATGATGAAAGTAAGTTTACTCACGGCATTTTCATCGCTCCGACGTTCGCATTGTGATTGACAGGAAATGGGTGTTACTGGGCGGATGCACGGCGTTTTAGGGGCGTGTGGCTGGAAACGCTACCGTTTCCGGAAAAAACGCAGGAGTGGCCGGAGAAACGGTGGGAGTGCCTGGGCGAACGCTGGGTGTGTTTATGACGTCAGCCAGGAACGAAAAGCACTGAACTGATCGCACAGGCAGAGTAAGTCTGGAGCTACTCAGAAACTGCTAACTCGTTTGTAATCGCAATATTGCGCGTACGTCGGTCGCAATTTTAAGAAGCTAAGATTCACTCCCAGTAGGCGGCGGCTTAGCGTGTGTAACTCTGCTACATTCGCCTTGCGAGCGAACAACTCGGAATGAGGGCCAATATTGTAACAAGTACTATTAGCTGCTTCATTAACACATATAGGTAACTAAACCAACATTGAGCAGCATGGCATCGTTAGCGACAACCCCAGATCTTCCTGCATGTACAAAACATATGAGGCTATAGCTAACGACCCACCGGTGCGTGCATCAGCTTAATTGTCATGCGTAAACATGGCAGTTTTTAAACATATGGTCATTCTGATCAGCTGAATACGGAAAAATTGTTTAAAATATGTACTCTGTTTGTGCCCATCTTAAACTAACGTTTACAGAAGGGTATGGCCATAGTGGAGTTAGCATGACAAGAGATGTGTGGTTCTATTACTGTGAAAACACTTCCTATGGGAGTTAATAGTTTTGTCAGCCTCACTGTAAGGGCTGGTGACAGGGACTCATCAGGCATGACCAGAGCTTTTTACCGCAGTCGTCTGCGTCTTGTAAGTTACTGCTTCAGTGCTTCACTGTTGCCTGTTGGAAAACCTTTGAGACCTTGTCTTGTTGTACAGGGTCAAAGGAATAATTCAACCTTTCTGCAACAGAGAATACTGCAAGAGAATGAAATGTTTACTTTAACTCCCCCCCTCTCCCCCCATCCATATCAAATCTCCCTCCATAGCAGGAACACAGAAACAAAAATCCCAGCTACAGTACCTCAGAGTTAACCATATCAGTCTACAAAACACAGACAGATCACTGATTCTGATATAGAGAAGTTTGTGTGTGTATACATGTATATATTTTCTAAAAGGCACAGTCCAGAATCCTCTTGGTGACTTACAGTTCCATGATTTGCGCTGATGCACCTGAATTTAGCTAGCGTGCATGAGAGTGTACAGAGCAGCAGGGTTCCGATTGCTGACTAGTGTGCACCGGCAAATGAGTTGTGCGGAACAAGGGTTTCCTCCTAAATAGTCAGGGACGTCTTAAGAGCAATGTAGGCCCCTGGGCAAAGCAATGCACTGGGTCCCCTACCCATCCTCCAGCAGTAGGGGTGGGGGGTGCTATCAGCAGCAGCTTTTTATTTCCCGCAGGCGGTATAGGGTGTTCTATCTTCCGCTCAGCATGCAGGACCTGGAGCAGTAATTTCTGCTAATTACTCCTTGGTTGGAGATGAGGCGGGACGGAGGGGTGTGGTTCGTTTTATCGACAGTATATAGGTCGACCACTATAGGTCGACAGTCACTAGGTCGACATGGATGGAAGGTCGACAGGGTTTCTAGGTCGACATGTGCTAGGTCGACAGGTCTAAAGGTCGACATGAGGATTTTATTTTTTTTGTGTGTGTCGTTTTCTTCGTAGAGTGACCGGGATCCCAAATTAGTGCACCGCGTCCCCTCGCATGGCTCGCTTCGCTCGCCATGCTTCAGGCATGGTGCCTTCGCTCCGCTACCGCTTCGCTCAGCACACTTTACCGTTCCAATCGTAGTCCACGTGGATCGTTAAGTATGAAAAAATCCCAAAAAAAAAAAATTGAAAAACTCATGTCGACCTTTAGACCTGTCGACCTAGCACATGTCGACCTAGAAACCCTGTCGACCTTCCATCCATGTCGACCTAGTGACTGTCGACCTATAGTGGTCGACCTAAACATTGTCGACCTAGACACTGTTGATCTTCAGACCGGATCCCGGGACGGAGAACACTAAACTGTAGAAGGGGGCATTGGGCTGCATGAAGGGGCCCCGGTACATGACTTCCATGGTGGTAGGAGGTGTTTAATACGCGGGGAGGAATGGATAATGGACTGGGCTTAATATTCAGCATTTTCCGGTGGGAGGGCAGCTTGCTTGACTGCTGGTACCTTCAGTTCCTGGAAAAAGATTTCTTAGCTTTTTAATGGAATACAAAACTAGAGAGACCCACCTTTCAGGAGGTACTGGGGACTGGGAAATCAGAGTTCAGGAGCCAGAGCAATCCACCAACAAACATATAAAACTGCAACCAGGCATATGGAGCTGGAGCAGGGACCAGCTGCTGGAAGGCTGATGTCCATGGTTCTGGGTACAGTAGAGATAAGCTGCCAGTGTTCCCCGAAAAGCGGAGTATACCCTCAGAAAAACTCTTAACAGATAGAACCCAAAGAGCAATTAACAGGCTTGGATGGGGACCACTGCTTTGAAGTCGGATATCTCTGGTTCCCCAGGGACGGTTTTTAAAAATCTGTTACCCCTGGAAAGAGGGGACCCTCAGCTATTAGCCTAGGGCCATTATACTCCTGGTGACCTTGGGCAAGAGCTCATTGAGCCCATATGAAAAGACGGCCCTGTAACTAGTTGTACTTCTAGTAAGTGAAGTTGATTCCAAAGAGGGAGATTCAGTTATCAGTGATGTGCGCAGCCAAACATCACATCAGCACATCGCTGCGTATTACAGTAGCCCAACAGGGGTGTAGTATGTCTGACCGACGGTCAGGAGACCGCCGGTCAGCATACCGACGCCGGGATCCCAGCAGCATACTGATGCCGGGATCCCAGCGGGGAGGGGCGAGTGCAGCAAGCCCCTTGCGGGCTCGGTCGCCACGGGTTCTATTCCCACTCTATGGGTGTCGTGGACACCCACGAGTGGAAATAGTTCCTGTTGGTCGGCATGCGACCATCGGGATAGTGAGGGGGCGGCATGTCGGTGGAGGTCATGTGACAGTCAGTCTCCCGACCGCCGGTCACATGAATACCACCCGCCCAACAGTACTCATTTTCTTTAGCACCTCTGTGGGGTGCGAGGCTAAATTAGCAATGTTACAGTATATGCTGCAAAGAGCCTTTTGTCTGACCATTCCAGGTGGATTGGATCAACCCCAAAGGCTGGAAAGAAAGCTTGCATCTTGTCGTGAGCTGGGTGGACCATATAGATACAGTAAATTATCTCCTCTATATACTACTGTATTTAACATCCCAATTGTAAAGCACTATGGAATATTCAGGTGCTATATAAATAAATGTTAAGAAACCTGAAAGCATAAACTGACAGATTAGACGCAAAATTGAATACACCACCTCAGTATATTACATATAGTGATATGTCATATTCACTAGGGGGGATATGTATCAAACCTTGGAACGAGATAAAGTGAAGAGAGCTAAAGTACCAACCAATCAGCTTCTAACTGCCATTTTACAGGCTGTGTTGTTAAAATTTACAGGTGCTGACTGGTACTTTATCTCTTTCCACTTTATCTCTCTCTAAGCTTTGATACACCTACCCTTAGAACTGGACATGCTCGGGTCACTGCAATGATTTAAATAGCATCAAAAGAGACACTGACAAGCCGTAATATGAGAATGGTAGCCATTCATGGCCAAAACTAGTCAGGACCAGAAGGCCGCAGAGTGAAGACAGTACTATCAGCAACATGTGTACCCAACAATTTCATTGTTGTTATTTATGCCAGCAATGGCTGGGAGTGATTGGTGGTCACACAAGTGGTTATTCCTGACCACTGATCATGTGACCAGAGTGTGGTTTCTAGAAGGCATTGGCTGGTATGGGAGGAGTTCTCGCTGATGTGAGGGGCCTTATTAGCATTGCCTGGGAAATGATTGCTGATGCTATATTGTGAGGGTTCAGGCTGGTATGTGGGGATGCTGGTATACTCTGGTAGTGCTGGTATAATGATACTGGTATTGTGTTAGCTGCAGAAAGGAACATGGTGTCCCCAGGTGTATATTGGGCCACTATTTTACTACATTGGACATTTGTGCTAGCTGGGTATAGAGGAAGCAGCTGTCCAATTCTGTATGAATAAAATTGTAAAGCAGCAGGAGGTGTCTGTAGGAGATAGACGCCTCCTGTTTGCATTAGCGATGACCTGAGTGCTATGTCTAATGACGCAGCCTTGGATCACACAAACATCAGTTGCAATTCGCAATGGTTTTAGTCACTAGCCAGCCTTCGTAAGTTGAAGCTTACCCAAGTTAGCCGTCAGACACTGAGGCCCAGGAAGTCTCTGTCCAACAATACAGGCCCTGGACCCGTCACGACTTCAAAAAGGGGTGACATGCCTCTGTTTTGAAGAGTGGTGCCGGGTGGTGCCCTTGATCCGACCTCCAAATGCCGCAGCATGTCAATCATACTGCAGCTGACAGGGGGCTGTGAACGTTTTCGCAAGACCTGTTCTGCACATGAGCAGAAAGGGTCTTGCGCCTGCATAGACCCCTAAACATCCTATTTGTACTCAAAGCATCGGGTTTGCATACATTTATGAATTAGGTCCTTAGTGTCCCGTATATGCGGAACAATGTACTGGTGCACAAAACAAAGTTATAAAATGCTCTTCCAGCAAGGAAGCCCCATTTTCCTTTTATACCATAACCCAGACATTTTCAACCTTTCACAACTCGCGGCACACTAAACAAGATTTAAATATTGCCAAGGCACATTCAAATATAATGGTGAGCATGGTTCAGTTGCGCGTCCTTGGATGTCATGTCGCAGCTTCTCCATAGGTAACGCCTGAGCCACATCTGAGAAAGCCAGAAGAGCCCAACACAGTGCCCTGGCCCAAAATTAGAACTGGCTTTGCAACCACTAACCCCACCAGTATTGAATGTTCCTGGGCCTCTGTCCGGCAAAACACTGACGGGCCTGGCTGTGCTTCTATGGCGGCACACCTGAAGACTGCTCAGGGCACACTAGTGTGCCATGGCACAGTGGTTGAAAAACACTGCCATAACCATTCACATTAAACTAGTGGCACTCACTAAGGGGTCTATTCATGACATGAAGCAGTAAACAGAGTGGAGAAGTGAGCCTGTGGAGAAGTTGCCCATGGCAACCACTCAGCATTGAAGTAACACTTAGAATTTGCATACGATACAATTGTACGGAGCAGCTGATTGGTTGCCATGGGCAACTTCTCCACTGAAAGATATGAATGGTATATCATTCATTAATGAACGAGATCATTCATATCTTTCACTGGTACATACTTACCTACTTTCTGGCAGCTCTCTCCGGGAGAGAGCTGCCAGGTCAGCTCAGTGGAGGGCCGGGGTGGGACAATGACGAGAAAAGGGGGCGGGCGGAGGCAGAACGGGGCGGGGTGGATGCGGGACGAGGGTGTGGTTATCTCGTCACAACATTTAAACCACGCCCCCTGCTCTGTAATGCCGCTACAACTGGCATTTTACAGCAGGGAGCGTGACTATGATGACGCGATTCAACAAGAATCGCATCATCGACTGTCCGGACCGCCCACTTTACTCTCAAAGTGGGCGGCCAGGCAGGGCGGAAGAGCAAAATCGGGAGACTTGTCTGCTCTTCCGGGGGGCTGGAAGGGTCACCCGATTTTCGGGAGCCTCCCGGCTATTCCGGGAGAGTAGGTAAGTATGCACTGGTATCGGCCAGTGTGTAGGGACCATAACTCTCTCTGCGCATGTTACATCTGCCCTACCTGCAGTGCACATGGTTTTGCCCAATTGCTTACTTTTTTTATTTGCCAACAAACCTGAATAACTCCCAGAGTTCATTACCTGGTGATATAAGTAATAAATGTAACCATTGAAATTAACCAATTGCTTTGTGCAGTGGCAAACGCAGGATCTCTAGAGGGGGGTTTCCAAATGCAATTCACAATTTCTCATTCTGCGGAACATTGGAGCAGGTGCCGGAGTCTGGGGGAGCGGCAGAAGACCCTAGTAACAACCCTGGCCATTAATGTAAACAATGGTCTTTTTACACATGGATACTGCATGGAATATTGTGTAAATATTTAACACTATTGATTGGTCTCTAGTATAGGCTGTAGCAATCATATTTAAATAATATAACTAAGTGGTCAGAAAAGGTTAAACATACCATAATAAAAAAAAAAACACAAACATAATAGAACCAGTACTGCACTTTCTAAGCATACATTCCCCCATCACATGGTAAGGCTCCTGTCTCTTCTTCCTGGCAGCTACTCTCTGGTCCAGTGCACTGATTGAGGACTGCACACACAGCAAACTTGGTATAAGAAGCTGCTACCACTGGGCATGAGAGGAGGGGGGTTTCCTAGAAACCGGAAAATCCCCCTGCGTTTGCCTATGCAATGGACAGTATATTATTTACTATGCATTTAGCATTTACTTGGGCTGTGTGTGGGTGCCTTTGCTTATATATTCCCAGCAAAAGGAATAAAGCATTTTCTTTTCCCTAGTGACTGAGTATACATCCTGTTCAGTCTTTGTATTTAACAACTCATTCAATGTTGCCGAATGGCCCATTTCCTGCTTTGCCCAGAGCTGGGTCTCTCCAGTGGGGAACTTAAGTATTTTGTCAGTGCCACAGTACTCTGCGTATATAGCCACCAGCTTCCATTGTTTAGTGTTTCTACATCAATAGAGATTGTCAAAGCGTTTCCTGAATTGTCACCTTCAACTGCAAATGTTTCAACATATATTAATACTTTCCTGTCTGTGTTTTTACAGCTTTTCTGTAGGGCATGTGTATGAAATATCGATACAAAATGTGATCAAACTCGACACCTTTAGCCTACACATGGATGTTATTATTCAGAAAGATGTCGAAGAAAATATTAGAGATGAGCGGGTTCGGTTTCTCTGAAACCGAACCCGCACGAACTTCATGTTTTTTTTACGGGTCCGAGCAGACTCGGATCCTCCCGCCTTGCTCGGTTAACCCGAGCGCGCCCGAACGTCATCATGACGCTGTCGGATTCTCGCGAGACTCGGATTCTATATAAGGAGCCGCGCGTCGCCGCCATTTTCACACGTGCATTGAGATTGATAGGGAGAGGACGTGGCTGGCGTCCTCTCCATTAGAAATTAGATTAGAAGAGAGAGAGAGATTGTGCAGAGTCAGACAGAGTTTACCACAGTGACCAGTGCAGTTGTTGTTAGTTAACTTTTATTTATTTTAATATAATATATCCGTTCTCTGCTATATCCGTTCTCTGCCTGAAAAAAAACGATACACAGCAGCAGCCAGTCACACAGTGTGACTCAGTCTGTGTGCACTCAGCTCAGCCCAGTGTGCTGCACATCAATGTATAAAAGGCAAAGCTTATAATAATTGTGGGGGAGACTGGGGAGCACTGCAGGTTGTTATAGCAGGAGCCCCCAGGAGTACATAATATTATATTAATTTAAAATTAAACAGTGCACACTTTTGCTGCAGGAGTGCCACTGCCAGTGTGACTAGTGGTGACCAGTGCCTGACCACCAGTATAGTAGTATATTGTTGTATGTATTGTATACTATCTCTTTATCAACCAGTCTATATTAGCAGCAGACACAGTACAGTGCGGTAGTTCACGGCTGTGGCTACCTCTGTGTCGGCAGTCGGAACTCGGCAGGCAGTCCGTCCATCCATAATTGTATTACAATATATACCACCTAACCGTGGTATTTTTTTTTCTTTCTTTATACCGTCGTCATAGTGTCATACTAGTTGTTACGAGTATACTACTATCTCTTTATCAACCAGTGTACAGTGCGGTAGTTCACGGCTGTGGCTACCTCTGTGTCGGCAGTCGGCAGGCAGTCCGTCCATCCATAATTGTATTATTATTATAATATATACCACCTAACCGTGGTTTTTTTTTTCATTCTTTATACCGTCATAGTGTCATACTAGTTGTTACGAGTATACTACTATCTCTTTATCAACCAGTGTACAGTGCGGTAGTTCACGGCTGTGGCTACCTCTGTGTCGGCAGTCGGCAGGCAGTCCGTCCATCCATAATTGTATTATTATTATAATATATACCACCTAACCGTGGTTTTTTTTTTCATTCTTTATACCCTCGTCATAGTGTCATACTAGTTGTTACGAGTATACTACTATCTCTTTATCAACCAGTGTACAGTGCGGTAGTTCACGGCTGTGGCTACCTCTGTGTCGGCAGTCGGCAGGCAGTCCGTCCATCCATAATTGTATTATTATTATAATATATACCACCTAACCGTGGTTTTTTTTTCATTCTTTATACCGTCGTCATAGTGTCATACTAGTTGTTACGAGTATACTACTATCTCTTTATCAACCAGTGTACAGTGCGGTAGTTCACGGCTGTGGCTACCTCTGTGTCGGCAGTCGGCAGGCAGTCCGTCCATCCATAATTGTATTATTATTATAATATATACCACCTAACTGTGGTATTTTTTTTTCTTTCTTTATACCGTCGTCATAGTGTCATACTAGTTGTTACGAGTATACTACTATCTCTTTATCAACCAGTGTACAGTGCGGTAGTTCACGGCTGTGGCTACCTCTGTGTCGGCAGTCGGCAGGCAGTCCGTCCATCCATAATTGTATTATTATTATAATATATACCACCTAACTGTGGTATTTTTTTTTCTTTCTTTATACCGTCGTCATAGTGTCATACTAGTTGTTACGAGTATACTACTATCTCTTTATCAACCAGTGTACAGTGCGGTAGTTCACGGCTGTGGCTACCTCTGTGTCGGCAGTCGGCAGGCAGTCCGTCCATCCATAATTGTATTATTATTATAATATATACCACCTAACCGTGGTTTTTTTTTCATTCTTTATACCGTCGTCATAGTGTCATACTAGTTGTTACGAGTATACTACTATCTCTTTATCAACCAGTGTACAGTGCGGTAGTTCACGGCTGTGGCTACCTCTGTGTCGGCAGTCGGCAGGCAGTCCGTCCATCCATAATTGTATTATTATTATAATATATACCACCTAACTGTGGTATTTTTTTTTCTTTCTTTATACCGTCGTCATAGTGTCATACTAGTTGTTACGAGTATACTACTATCTCTTTATCAACCAGTGTACAGTGCGGTAGTTCACGGCTGTGGCTACCTCTGTGTCGGCAGTCGGCAGGCAGTCCGTCCATCCATAATTGTATTATTATTATAATATATACCACCTAACCGTGGTTTTTTTTTCATTCTTTATACCGTCATAGTGTCATACTAGTTGTTACGAGTATACTACTATCTCTTTATCAACCAGTGTACAGTGCGGTAGTTCACGGCTGTGGCTACCTCTGTGTCGGCACTCGGCAGGCAGTCCGTCCATCCATAATTGTATTATTATTATAATATATACCACCTAACCGTGGTTTTTTTTTCATTCTTTATACCGTCGTCATAGTGTCATACTAGTTGTTACGAGTATACTACTATCTCTTTATCAACCAGTGTACAGTGCGGTAGTTCACGGCTGTGGCTACCTCTGTGTCGGCAGTCGGCAGGCAGTCCGTCCATCCATAATTGTATTATTATTATAATATATACCACCTAACTGTGGTATTTTTTTTTCTTTCTTTATACCGTCGTCATAGTGTCATACTAGTTGTTACGAGTATACTACTATCTCTTTATCAACCAGTGTACAGTGCGGTAGTTCACGGCTGTGGCTACCTCTGTGTCGGCAGTCGGCAGGCAGTCCGTCCATCCATAATTGTATTATTATTATAATATATACCACCTAACCGTGGTTTTTTTATACCACCTAACCGTGGCAGTCCGTCCATAATTGTATACTAGTATCCAATCCATCCATCTCCATTGTTTACCTGAGGTGCCTTTTAGTTCTGCCTATAAAATATGGAGAACAAAAAAGTTGAGGTTCCAAAATTAGGGAAAGATCAAGATCCACTTCCACCTCGTGCTGAAGCTGCTGCCACTAGTCATGGCCGAGACGATGAAATGCCAGCAACGTCGTCTGCCAAGGCCGATGCCCAATGTCATAGTACAGAGCATGTCAAATCCAAAACACCAAATATCAGAAAAAAAAGGACTCCAAAACCTAAAATAAAATTGTCGGAGGAGAAGCGTAAACTTGCCAATATGCCATTTACCACACGGAGTGGCAAGGAACGGCTGAGGCCCTGGCCTATGTTCATGGCTAGTGGTTCAGCTTCACATGAGGATGGAAGCACTCAGCCTCTCGCTAGAAAACTGAAAAGACTCAAGCTGGCAAAAGCACCGCAAAGAACTGTGCGTTCTTTGAAATCCCAAATCCACAAGGAGAGTCCAATTGTGTCGTTTGCGATGCCTGACCTTCCCAACACTGGACGTGAAGAGCATGCGCCTTCCACTATTTGCATGCCCCCTGCAAGTGCTGGAAGGAGCACCCGCAGTCCAGTTCCTGATAGTCAGATTGAAGATGTCAGTGTTGAAGTACACCAGGATGAGGAGGATATGGGTGTTGCTGGCGCTGGGGAGGAAATTGACCAGGAGGATTCTGATGGTGAGGTGGTTTGTTTAAGTCAGGCACCCGGGGAGACACCTGTTGTCCGTGGGAGGAATATGGCCGTTGACATGCCAGGTGAAAATACCAAAAAAATCAGCTCTTCGGTGTGGAGGTATTTCACCAGAAATGCGGACAACAGGTGTCAAGCCGTGTGTTCCCTTTGTCAAGCTGTAATAAGTAGGGGTAAGGACGTTAACCACCTCGGAACATCCTCCCTTATACGTCACCTGCAGCGCATTCATAATAAGTCAGTGACAAGTTCAAAAACTTTGGGTGACAGCGGAAGCAGTCCACTGACCAGTAAATCCCTTCCTCTTGTAACCAAGCTCACGCAAACCACCCCACCAACTCCCTCAGTGTCAATTTCCTCCTTCCCCAGGAATGCCAATAGTCCTGCAGGCCATGTCACTGGCAAGTCTGACGAGTCCTCTCCTGCCTGTGATTCCTCCGATGCATCCTTGCGTGTAACGCCTACTGCTGCTGGCGCTGCTGTTGTTGCCGCTGGGAGTCGATGGTCATCCCAGAGGGGAAGTCGTAAGCCCACTTGTACTACTTCCAGTAAGCAATTGACTGTTCAACAGTCCTTTGCGAGGAAGATGAAATATCACAGCAGTCATCCTACTGCAAAGCGGATAACTGAGTCCTTGACAACTATGTTGGTGTTAGACGTGCGTCCGGTATCCGCCGTTAGTTCACAGGGAACTAGACAATTTATTGAGGCAGTGTGCCCCCGTTACCAAATACCATCTAGGTTCCACTTCTCTAGGCAGGCGATACCGAGAATGTACACGGACGTCAGAAAAAGACTCACCAGTGTCCTAAAAAATGCAGTTGTACCCAATGTCCACTTAACCACGGACATGTGGACAAGTGGAGCAGGGCAGGGTCAGGACTATATGACTGTGACAGCCCACTGGGTAGATGTATGGACTCCCGCCGCAAGAACAGCAGCGGCGGCACCAGTAGCAGCATCTCGCAAACGCCAACTCTTTCCTAGGCAGGCTACGCTTTGTATCACCGCTTTCCAGAATACGCACACAGCTGAAAACCTCTTACGGCAACTGAGGAAGATCATCGCGGAATGGCTTACCCCAATTGGACTCTCCTGTGGATTTGTGGCATCGGACAACGCCAGCAATATTGTGTGTGCATTAAATATGGGCAAATTCCAGCACGTCCCATGTTTTGCACATACCTTGAATTTGGTGGTGCAGAATTTTTTAAAAAACGACAGGGGCGTGCAAGAGATGCTGTCGGTGGCCAGAAAAATTGCGGGACACTTTCGGCGTACAGGCACCACGTACAGAAGACTGGAGCACCACCAAAAACTACTGAACCTGCCCTGCCATCATCTGAAGCAAGAAGTGGTAACGAGGTGGAATTCAACCCTCTATATGCTTCAGAGGTTGGAGGAGCAGCAAAAGGCCATTCAAGCCTATACAATTGAGCACGATATAGGAGATGGAATGCACCTGTCTCAAGTGCAGTGGAGAATGATTTCAACGTTGTGCAAGGTTCTGATGCCCTTTGAACTTGCCACACGTGAAGTCAGTTCAGACACTGCCAGCCTGAGTCAGGTCATTCCCCTCATCAGGCTTTTGCAGAAGAAGCTGGAGGCATTGAAGAAGGAGCTAACACGGAGCGATTCCGCTAGGCATGTGGGACTTGTGGATGCAGCCCTTAATTCGCTTAACAAGGATTCACGGGTGGTCAATCTGTTGAAATCAGAGCACTACATTTTGGCCACCGTGCTCGATCCTAGATTTAAAGCCTACCTTGGATCTCTCTTTCCGGCAGACACAGGTCTGCTGGGGTTGAAAGACCTGCTGGTGACAAAATTGTCAAGTCAAGCGGAACGCGACCTGTCAACATCTCCTCCTTCACATTCTCCCGCAACTGGGGGTGCGAGGAAAAGGCTCAGAATTCCGAGCCCACCCGCTGGCGGTGATGCAGGGCAGTCTGGAGCGACTGCTGATGCTGACATCTGGTCCGGACTGAAGGACCTGACAACGATTACGGACATGTCGTCTACTGTCACTGCATATGATTCTCTCAACATTGATAGAATGGTGGAGGATTATATGAGTGACCGCATCCAAGTAGGCACGTCACACAGTCCGTACTTATACTGGCAGGAAAAAGAGGCAATTTGGAGGCCCTTGCACAAACTGGCTTTATTCTACCTAAGTTGCCCTCCCACAAGTGTGTACTCCGAAAGAGTGTTTAGTGCCGCCGCTCACCTTGTCAGCAATCGGCGTACGAGGTTACATCCAGAAAATGTGGAGAAGATGATGTTCATTAAAATGAATTATAATCAATTCCTCCGCGGAGACATTGACCAGCAGCAATTGCCTCCACAAAGTACACAGGGAGCTGAGATGGTGGATTCCAGTGGGGACGAATTGATAATCTGTGAGGAGGGGGATGTACACGGTGATATATCGGAGGGTGAAGATGAGGTGGACATCTTGCCTCTGTAGAGCCAGTTTGTGCAAGGAGAGATTAATTGCTTCTTTTTGGGGGGGGGTCCAAACCAACCCGTCATATCAGTCACAGTCGTGTGGCAGACCCTGTCACTGAAATGATGGGTTGGTTAAAGTGTGCATGTCCTGTTTTGTTTATACAACATAAGGGTGGGTGGGAGGGCCCAAGGATAATTCCATCTTGCACCTCTTTTTTCTTTTCTTTTTCTTTGCATCATGTGCTGATTGGGGAGGGTTTTTTGGAAGGGACATCCTGCGTGACACTGCAGTGCCACTCCTAGATGGGCCCGGTGTTTGTGTCGGCCACTAGGGTCGCTTATCTTTCTCACACAGTCAGCTACCTCATTGCGCCTCTTTTTTTCTTTGCGTCATGTGCTGTTTGGGGAGGGTTTTTTGGAAGGGACATCCTGCGTGACACTGCAGTGCCACTCCTAGATGGGCCCGGTGTTTGTGTCGGCCACTAGGGTCGCTTATCTTACTCACACAGCGACCTCGGTGCAAATTTTAGGACTAAAAATAATATTGTGAGGTGTGATGTGTTCAGAATAGGCTGAAAATGAGTGTAAATTATGTTTTTTGAGGTTAATAATACTTTGGGATCAAAATTACCCCCAAATTCTATGATTTAAGCTGTTTTTTAGGGTTTTTTGAAAAAAACACCCGAATCCAAAACACACCCGAATCCGACAAAAAAAATTCGGTGAGGTTTTGCCAAAACGCGGTCGAACCCAAAACACGGCCGCGGAACCGAACCCAAAACCAAAACACAAAACCCGAAAAATTTCAGGCGCTCATCTCTAGAAAATATGTATTATATTCTGTGTGTAATTATTGGTTTTAAGGGACAATAAAAACACATGACAGGCGGCATTAGAGAACATCTCTATATAAATGGGGGTTCTGGAAGAGTTAATCATTTTGATTGATGCTGTGCACCAGGTGCTGAATGTCATCATATGTTATTTAAATGTTTCATGTACTGTACATGCCTTACAGAAAAACTGTAGCTGAGGTATGCTGCTACGGATTAAGGAGAGCTGTGAGTTTTATGTTCACAAATCATAGTTTACTCTTGACAAGTTTAATGAGATGAAAGAGATTTTGAATCAACTGGAAGTTGATATTTAATGCTCTTGAGGTCATGTGTCGGCGCTGCACCTATTTCTACGCTAAAGGCCATTAATTTACTGTCTATTGTGACAATGCTGTTTTTTGCACTTGATGGTTGATGTGCAGATGCATGGATAGCGATAGGACTACAGCAAGCGTTTAATAAAGACTTGGTTATTGCAAATGTGCCTTGTTGGTGGGATATATGGGACAGTTAAGGGGATTGCGAGGAGGAGATCATGATGGTTTGGGTAAACTAACATAGTTTCTGAGGTTGAAAAAAATACAATTTGTATTATTTCTAGGACTAATTTTATCTGTTGTGAATGTCAGCCGTTATGTTTATTCCTCATTTTTTTAACTATAGTGTGTGATCTAGGCACCATAACCCTGTATATCCTTATCCATTAGGAATTTATCTAGCCCATTCTTAAAAGTAATGACCGAGTCCACCATTACTACTCTCTCAGGCAGGGAATTCCAAATACGTATTGTCCTTACTATGAAGAAACCTTTTCGTCTCTGTGTGCGAAATCTCCTCTAATCTAAGTGGATGTCCACGTGTCCTCTGTGTTGATCTTACCAAAAACAAATCCTCTGCAAGCTCTGTGTATTGACCCCTTATATATTTGTAAATGTTAATCATGTCCCCTCTTAAGCTCCTCTTTTCCAGTGTGAACATGCCTAGATTAGCAAGCCTTTCCTCGTATTCTAGCGTCTCCATCCCCTTAATCAATTTGGTTACCCGTTTCTGAACCTTTTCTACAGTAGTTCCAGGATATCCTTTTTGTAGTATGGTGCCCAAAATTGTGCACCGTATTCGAGATGTGGCCTCACTAGGGATTTATATAATGAGAGTATAACAAATCATCCCTTGCATCAATTCCCCGCTTTATGCATGCTAATAACTTGTTTGCCTTCTTTGCTGCAATCCTACTTTGGGTAGTACTGCTAAATTTGTAATCTATGTGAACACCTAAGTTTTTTTCCAGTACAGAATCCCCTAGTTTTACCCCATTTAGTATGTAGGTGGTATTTTTGTTCTTGCTACCAAAGTTCATTACCTTACACTTGTCTGTATTGAAACTCATTCTCCATTTTGGTGCCCATGCTTTCAGTTTAAATAAGTCGTTCTGAAGAGACTCCGCATCCCCCTCCGAATTTACGACCTTACACAGTTTGGTATCATCTGCAAAAATTTACACCATGCTCTCTAGACCTACTGCTAGATCATTTATTAAAATGTTGAACAATAGTGGTCCAAGTACAGAACCTTGTGGCACGACACTTAGTACTTCAGTCCAATTTGAAAAAGTTCCATTTACCACAACTCGCTGCTCCCGATTATCCAACCAATTTCTAACCCAAGTGCATATTGTGCTTCCTAGCCCCAGTTCTTGTAACTTATAGATAAGTCTCATGTGCGGTACTGTGTCGTAAGCTTTAGCAAAGTCTAAAAATATTACATCCACCTACAGATGGGTCCACGGTTATCTTGGCTAGTTTGCTGCGCATAGGCTCAACATGGTTTATTAACATAAGCCCTTCATCTATTGTTCTCAGCTGCAATACAATACAGAGAACAATACAGCAGGGGATTAAGTCATTACAGCAGGGGATTATGTCCGACTGCCCATTCTCAGTTAGACCTATTAAGGGTCAAGATAAACATGGACCCATCTGTACTTACCCTGATCTAGGTTCATGCTAACTGTTTCATAAAAGCCTAATACGTTTGTTTGACATGATCTATCCTTCACAAATCCATGTTGGTTACTATTAATAACCTTATTGGCTTCAAGGAACTTCTGTGTATACTATCCCTTAAAATACCTTCCAGTACTTTCCCCACTATAGATGTAAGATATACTAGTCTATAATTACACGGTTCAGATTTACTTCCCTTTTTGAATATCGGCGCAGCTTCCGCTATACGCCAGTCTTTGGGAACCATGCCTAATGTGAAGTCATTATGAGTAAGATGAGTCATTAAAAAATAAAAAATAGTGGTCTTGCTAGTTCAGAGTGTAGCTCCATGAGAACCCTTGGGTGAATTCTGTCGGGACCAGATGATTTATTAAACTTAATTTTTTTAATCGGTTCTGAGATTGCGTGTTACTCCCTGCATATGGTCCTCTTTTGTGAATACAGATGAGAAAAAAATTATTTAATTTTTCCGCTCATGTCATTATTGTATTTGATTAAGATGGCCAGCTTGTCTTTTAAAGGGCCTATACTCTCCACCTTTTAATCTTTTGCTGTTGGTGTATTTAAGAAAACTTTTTGGGGTTTCATTTACTTTCCTTTGCTACTAGCTTTTCAGTTCTACTTTAGCCGCTCTTTTTTCTATTTTGCATATTTTCTTACAATCCTTATAGTACTGGAATTACTCCGCTTTTCCGTCTGATTTATATTTTTTGAATTCTCGCCTCTTTTTGCCCATTAGTTCCTTAATCTTTTTGTAAAGCCACATTGGTTTGGAATTATTACTCCTTCGTTTGCTGCCTATGGGAAAATATTTATGAGTATAATTATCAGGGGAGATATACTAAACAGTGCTAAAAGTGGAGAAGTGAGCCAGTGGAGAAGTTGACCATGACAACTAATCAGCATTGACATAACATTTATAATTTGCATACTGTAGAAGTATAGAAAACAAAGAAGAAAAAGTATTCCACAACGGGGCACTCATTTGTAACTGATTGGACTGGTAGTCCTCAATCGAGGTGCAGTGTACCTCCCCATAAAACATAACCTTTATTATTATTTGTATAAAATACCAATATTTAATAGCTTGCGAAGTATTCTAAGAAAAAATGTGTGTAAAAAGGTGAATGTGTGACAGAAAAATTAAATAAAAAAAGATTGGTAGTGATAATAATCTCCCTCTTTTTCCATATTTCCATATCGTTGATCTTGGCGAAAATATTTAGATGTGTATATATACATATATGTGTGTGTGTGTGTGTGTGTGTGTGTGTGTGTGTGTGTGTGTGTGTGTATATATATGCACACTGTCCCTTTTTTTTCCTTTTTTCTTCCTTTCTTCTTTTTCTATTTTCTCCTGTCAGACTGAATGGGTTTTTTTGTATAGGAGAAAGCTTTCTATATATGAGAGTTTTTTTTATGACACACAAGGGTTAATAAGCAATCATATAATTAGGATCAATTAAGGTATCAATGTAGCCTTTAAAAGATGATTGCACTTTGGAAGCAGCTATCCCTGACGAAGCCCCTAAGGGGGGAAACGCGTTGGAAGCTGCACTACTGAACGGACGAGCCCAGATCCTGCACGTACCACACACGCCGGCTACAAGCGTCACCGGAAGCCGCGTAACCGGAAGCCAAAGTGGTGCGTTCCACAGCCTGAAAGCTGTGTAGAGCGACGGATCACCACGGCTCTGGGAGGCGGCCGATACCAGCGGAGGGGAACGAGTACAGCAGAGACGGGGATCCACCGCACTGAGAGTGAGAGGTACATTAGCGCTGCACATAGCTAAAGTGTCACCAGGAAGTAGTGGATTCATCCCTGTAAATATACCTTAAAGACTGCATGTTACGGAAAGGTTCCCAGTGTGGATCAAGTTACTTGCACAGCAAAGTGTAAAAAGATAAGAGGCTATACCGTTAAAGGATTGATATAGACTGGTTTGATGTGATACACCACAAGCCTATCTGGCTAAGGATACCAGGTCTCAGGACATTTTCTGCCGTTGAGGCATTGACTTTTAATTTAAATCTGTTCAACATAGAGTATTTTACATTGGCTATACTCATTGAATGAACTAGTCATTTTAACTATATGCTAAATAAGCAACACATTTTTAATTTGTGATTAATAAATGTTATATACATTAATTCAGTCTGACAATATTCTCTGTCTTCACTGTCATCTTTCAAATGCTGCGCCAAGAATTTCATATGTAATTAACTTTAACCAGTGAGGGTACTGGTCTAGTCTGCGCTGCACCATTTTGTTTTGTCATTTCTGCAGAAACTTATCTGTTTTTTTTCTTCTTCTATCTACTTTTCTCTTTTCCATAAAGGAGTTAGCGCAGATAATATCATATTCCAATTTCAGCAGAAGATTGCTGATTTACAGGATGTACGTACGTTTTTCCAAGGAGTAGTACATATTCAACCTCCATTTGGTCCTCCTGCAGCTCCCTGGGATTTGAATTTAGTTCTTAAATTTCTCCAGGGTCCTCTGTTTCAACCACTTGAGAGCGCAGATCTTAATTGGTTAACGGTTAACGTTCTTTTTGTACTGGCTATGGCGTCAGCCAGAAGAGTGTCAGATTTAGGAGCATTATCATGTAAGTCTCCTTTCCTAAGTTTTTTTCCAGACAGAGCAGTTCCCAGAACGAGATCTAGCTATCTTCCAAAGATTGTTTCAAAGTTTCACCTGAATGAAGAGATTGTAGTCCCAGCTTATCAGGTATCGGGACTTTCTGCGGGAGAAGCGTCGCTGGACGTGGTCCGGGCTTTAAGAATCTACATAGATCGTACTAGTGCCATCAGGAAAACAGATTCTCTCTTCATCCTCTACGGATTCCATAGAAGGGGATGGCCTGCTAGTAAACAGACGCTAGCGAGATGGCTCCAAATGGTAATATCAGAAGCTTATTCTCATGCAGATCTCCCTATTCTGGCTAATGTCTCTGCTCACTCTACACGTAAGGTAGGTCCTTCTTGGGCAGCACAACAGGGTGCTTCAGCAGAACAGATATGTAGGGCAGCCACATGGTCTTCTATAAACACATTCATCAGACATTATGCCTTGGATACTTTTGCCTCTCATGACGCAGACTTCGGGTCGAAAGGTCCTCCTGTGCAATCAGGAGCGTCCCTACCACTAAAATGGCTTTGGGAATCCCAATGTTAATCTGTGGATAATCCTGTGGATCCAGCCAGAGAAATATACGTTATGGTAAGAACTTACCGTTGATAACGGTATTTCTCTTATGTCCACAGGGATCCCACCCTGACGCATCTGATTTGAGGATCTAGACAAACACTAAAAACCTCTTCCTTCTTGTATGGAAGGGTGTGCATGTGTGTTCTTATCGCCTGTACAGGTCTCTACCTAATGTTCCTGCCTAAAATCGCTGTGGAAAGAACTGATCTGACTGAGTCAGTGGGCGGGACTATATAGTGGAGGCCCCAATGCATCCTGGGAGGCCAGAAAGCTCGTGACCGTGTTGGTGCCATTTTCGCTGTCGCTCGACAATATCCCAATGTTATCCTGTGGATACCTGTGGACATAAGAGAAATCACGTTATCAACGGTAAGTTCTTACCATAACGTATATTTTTCTGTGTGAAAGGGTCGACCCGGGTTTTAATTCCCGGGACCCTGGAATCTACCAGGGTCGGAGACACGGGACATATGACACGGGTTGACCCTTTTCACACAGACAAAATACCCGTGTTGATCTGCAAATTACCAGGTCGAAATTCTCGACCCGGTAATTTGCATGTCTGTGTGAAAGGGGGGGAAGGGAGGTCTGACAGGTCCTGGCAAAACAACTTGGCATTGAAATGCTGGGTAATTGCCGGGACTTTCAGACATTTCTGTCTGAAAGTAGTATGACTGTCATTTTTTAAACCCAGCCCGTTACATGGCAGTTAGGAGTCCACTTTATCTCCATCCCAGGCTTAGTAAATAGACCCCTCAATCTTTAGGTGTATGGCCAGCTTAATTTATACTACTATTCTACTTGTTGGATGTACAGATTGTACCCAGCATGCTCATCAGCCTGTTGGCACATAAAATTATTTTTAAAATAGTAGAAACTACAAGGCTGTTGCTGAGTTTGCTTCCTATGGGTTCAATAATTAGGCTTTAAGATGCTGCACATTATAATACTGTAGCTTATTTCAGCCCATATGCTGTAGAATGCACACCTCAAGGTGTATCCAGCTCTGCAGCCACTGTATCTGTAGCTTGTGCTCCTTGCTTATACAGTATCTCATGTAACTTACATCCAGATGCACTTACACCCAACCAGGTCATACATGCAGGGAAGGTTAGTTAGTACTGATTTTGTTAGCTAAAAAAAACTCATTTGCTGTTAAGTTTGTTTTAGATAAAACCCCCTCTATAATGCAGATACAATACTCCTCCAAGCCTACAGATGAAAGTAGCCAAAAATAAAACACACAAGCAAAAATCATAAAAAAATTGATATGAGCAATGAAGAAAACACCTATCGGGATCAAAGGTGAATTCACAATCCCCCAATCAGAATCAGCTTGTTAGTGTTTTCGTCATCATTGTTCAGGGCCGTACTGACGGGGAGATTTCCCCAGAGATGTGTCCCGAGCGATCTAGCACAGACCGCTCAGCACACATCTCTCCCCCCTCTCAGCGTAGCGCGATGTGCTGAGCGAGGGGGGGGCTCATTTTACCCAGTGGTGAAATGAGCGACCTGCTAGATCATGCCTGCATGCAGGTACAATCTAGCACCGGCGAAAGCGACGCGCGGGAATGCGCATCGCTGTCGCCGGCACCCCTACACACGGAGCGATGTTCAGCTAATTTCTAAGCAGTCTGGTCAGATTGCTTAGAAATTAGCTGAACATCGCTCCGTGTGTACCCCCTTTATTGTACACAGTTGTATCAGCCCTCGGGCACCGGCAGTTGATACAGCTACTGACTGTTCTATGGGCCTAATTCAGACCTGATCGCTTCTCTGCGTTTTTGCAGAGGGCTGCGATCAGATAGCCACCGCTCATAGAGAGTGAAAACCCGCCCCATGCAAGTGTGCGAATGCATACGTATGCCGTGTGAAAACTTCATCAGACAGCGGACATCTGCAAATCCTTTTGCAACTCATTCACCATCTAGTTATTTTTCCGTGCTGTGCAGTCAGTGTGTAGCCCAGGACTTACACCTACAGTGCAATACAGACAGGCTAATCGGGGCCGGCGCTGATGTCACGCACTCTCCCAGAAAACGCTTGGGAACGCCTGCATTTTTCATGACACTCCCAGAAAACGGGCAGTTACCAGCCCCAAACGTCCGCTTCTTGTCCATGAACTTGCGTACACCTAGCGATCGATATTTTTGCACCATTTTTTCGCAGTTTGGTCTTGCGCCTGCGCATTGCGATCCATACGCATGCGCAGTTATTCGATAATCGCCCGTCATGCGAAATCACACAACAGCCATCAAGTCTGAATTAGGCCCTATATACGTCTCTCTGTGCTCGTCTGCACCAATCGCAGTTATGCTAATGTGAACCTTTTTTACTTTGTTTATTGTATAAATAGTACCATTGGCCAGAGCAGTGAAACCATCTCTCACTGTCCATTAGTGCAGCCTCAGTTTGCTCTTATCCCGCTTTGCATTACACTTGTGCAGTAAGTGACCTGTTTCCTTTATTGAGCCACACAGGATGTTTTGAAGACACTAATTATTCAGAACGGGGATGTGAGCATGTCACTGATATTCAGTTTGTCCACTTGGTTTATTCTTTCCAAGTAAATGGTGGTTTCACAAGAGTAATTTCTTCCAAACACATTAACAACTGAAGTGCTGCTCTCTTATGACGGCAAGCAAATAGTCTGAGGGCTCTCAGCATCATTGTTTCACTTTTATTTCTCCAGCACTATTGACTTTTATGTCCGCAGGACAATTTCACGATTTCACTGGAGATGAATCGCTGTATTTTATAACCTTAATGTCTCAGGATCCATCATTCCTCCCACTGGATAGAGTTATGCTCTTGACATTGATTATGGCTGATCCCAGCTCATTGATCTTCCTGTGATCTTGTAGATGATGCTGGGACTTTTCTGCGGGTTGTGTATTTAGCAGGTTTTGTCATTTAGAACTCCTGCATTTCACACCTATGTTAGATGGCCATATGGTGGGTCTTTAGTACTATCCAAATGTGCTGCACTTTCTTATGTGTATAGCATACCTCCCGACTGTCCCGAATACAGTGGGACAGTCTCGCTAATTGGACACTGTCCCGGTGTTCTACCTGCGGGCCGCAGTATCCCGTGGGCGGGGCAGACGGGACAGATGGGAGAGCCAGTGATCACCACTGCTCTGCCCTGCAAAGCAGCCGGTGATCACTGAATAGATGCCATGCACTGGGCATGCCCCCCAAATTATGAAAACGGGGGTTGCGGTGCTATGTTCCAACTGAAGCACCGCCCCTCCAGAGGCCCCATCCCCTTTTTGGCCATGGAGGTATGGTGTAGGTTATATAAGTCACACAGTTTACATGCAATTTTAGATACACAATGACCAATACAGGTGCTGCAAGATTAATCAACAATACAACTAAATGTTACTTGTTGAGAATGGTCTGACTCTATTTGGTAGTATAGTGATGAATGATATGGCCATGTGGTCCCACATCCTATTCTCTCCCTAGTGTGAGAATGGTCTGACTCTATTTGGTAGTATAGTGATGAATGATATGGCCATGTGGTCCCACATCCTATTCTCTCCCTAGTGTGAGAATGGTCTGACTCTATTTGGTAGTATAGTGATGAATGATATGGCCATGTGGTCCCACATCCTATTCTCTCCCTAGTGTGAGAATGGTCTGACTCTATTTGGTAGTATAGTGATGAATGATATGGCCATGTGGTCCCACATCCTATTCTCTCCCTAGTGTGAGAATGGTCTGACTCTATTTGGTAGTATAGTGATGAATGATATGGCCATGTGGTCCCACATCCTATTCTCTCCCTAGTGTGAGAATGGTCTGACTCTATTTGGTAGTATAGTGATGAATGATATGGCCATGTGGTCCCACATCCTATTCTCTCCCTAGTGTGAGAATGGTCTGACTCTATTTGGTAGTATAGTGATGAATGATATGGCCATGTGGTCCCACATCCTATTCTCTCCCTAGTGTGAGAATGGTCTGACTCTATTTGGTAGTATAGTGATGAATGATATGGCCATGTGGTCCCACATCCTATTCTCTCCCTAGTGTGAGAATGGTCTGACTCTATTTGGTAGTATAGTGATGAATGATATGGCCATGTGGTCCCACATCCTATTCTCTCCCTAGTGTGAGAATGGTCTGACTCTATTTGGTAGTATAGTGATGAATGATATGGCCATGTGGTCCCACATCCTATTCTCTCCCTAGTGTGAGAATGGTCTGACTCTATTTGGTAGTATAGTGATGAATGATATGGCCATGTGGTCCCACATCCTATTCTCTCCCTAGTGTGAGAATGTCTGACTCTATTTGGTAGTATAGTGATGAATGATATGGCCATGTGGTCCCACATCCTATTCTCTCCCTAGTGTGAGAATGGTCTGACTCTATTTGGTAGTATAGTGATGAATGATATGGCCATGTGGTCCCACATCCTATTCTCTCCCTAGTGTGAGAATGGTCTGACTCTATTTGGTAGTATAGTGATGAATGATATGGCCATGTGGTCCCACATCCTATTCTCTCCCTAGTGTGAGAATGGTCTGACTCTATTTGGTAGTATAGTGATGAATGATATGGCCATGTGGTCCCACATCCTATTCTCTCCCTAGTGTGAGAATGGTCTGACTCTATTTGGTAGTATAGTGATGAATGATATGGCCATGTGGTCCCACATCCTATTCTCTCCCTAGTGTGAGAATGGTCTGACTCTATTTGGTAGTATAGTGATGAATGATATGGCCATGTGGTCCCACATCCTATTCTCTCCCTAGTGTGAGAATGTCTGACTCTATTTGGTAGTATAGTGATGAATGATATGGCCATGTGGTCCCACATCCTATTCTCTCCCTAGTGTGAGAATGGTCTGACTCTATTTGGTAGTATAGTGATGAATGATATGGCCATGTGGTCCCACATCCTATTCTCTCCCTAGTGTGAGAATGGTCTGACTCTATTTGGTAGTATAGTGATGAATGATATGGCCATGTGGTCCCACATCCTATTCTCTCCCTAGTGTGAGAATGGTCTGACTCTATTTGGTAGTATAGTGATGAATGATATGGCCATGTGGTCCCACATCCTATTCTCTCCCTAGTGTGAGAATGGTCTGACTCTATTTGGTAGTATAGTGATGAATGATATGGCCATGTGGTCCCACATCCTATTCTCTCCCTAGTGTGAGAATGGTCTGACTCTATTTGGTAGTATAGTGATGAATGATATGGCCATGTGGTCCCACATCCTATTCTCTCCCTAGTCATTTAACCTGGAAGTTCTGTGGACCAAAGTGTTAGGCTGGGTACACACTTGCCGATGTCACATTAGATGTGACATTGTGCAAGATCCCTCCCCCCACAAACGATATCGTTCATACACACTGAATGATATCGTTTGCGTCTCGTCAGTGACAGCATGCACCCACATCCAGGTGCATGCAGTCTTGTACAATATCTTTAGATTTCAAGTTTACAAACTAAAGATATTGTACGACGTTAACAGGGGTGTATCTAGGGGTCTGAGCGCCCCTGGCAAAGTCAGGGGCTGGTGACCCCCCCCCCCCCCCACACACACACACACACACACACACACACACACACACACACACACACACACACATGCACACACATATTTGAAATAAGGAAGGCGTGTCTAAAAAGGGATGTGGCCTTGTGGGAAAGGGGCATGGCCACACAATAGTACTTCCAATTCAAATTATGGTGCACAGTATCACATTACACCGCACAGTAGTGTCTCTTATTCACGTTACGCCACACTGTCGTACCCCTATAGAAAACACCGTCTATACAGGGCATGTGGAGAATGCAAATAGAAAATGGAAATGAGGACCAGTGCTAAAAAATATATTTCTTATTTTATATGGGGAATGCGGTCAAACCACATTTGCCATTAGTATATCTGATCCTGCCCATAGGTACACACATACAGTATACACTTACATACATAGTCACACACAAAACACATACTGTACATATGATATACAGTACAGTCACACATGTAGTATATACAAATACAGTCACATACATACATAGTTACACACTTATTCACATACATAGTCACACACTAATACACACAGAAATACAGTAGATACTTATACACACACAAACATACATAGTCACACACATACATAAATTCAGTCACAGACACACATACAGACAGACTATATAGTGTCACCCCCACATTACAGACAGGGTACGCTGACTGCATGCTGCTGGGCTGCCTGGCAGTGAGTGCCGTGCTTCCACTCCATCCACTGCCCTAGCCCAATGCAGGGCAGTGCAGTCCTGTGCCTCAAACCCCCCCCCCCCACCACCACCACCACCACCACCACCCTTCCCATAATCCGTCTCTGACTGTACCTGGTGACTGTCTGTCACTGCCGGTGCCAGTGTCCAGCAGCACAGCTCCGCACTAGTGATCAGGGCTGCTGGGAGCTGTAGTTTATGTTGAGTCTGATTACAAGCGAGGTGCAGTGCGCTGCTGCCGGACACTGGCGCCGGCACCAACAGACAGTCATCAAGTCTGACAGAACTACTTGGTTCTACCCCCTGGCCATGGATGGCACTGCCAGACGGCGCCCCCTCCTTGCCTGGTGCCCCTGGCGAGTGCCATCCTGGCCAATAGGTAGATACACCCCTGGTCGTTAATGACCCACAGGAGCGCACAATGGCCCTCATTCCGAGTTGATCGCTCGCTAGCTGCTTTTAGCAGCAGTGCAAACGCTAGGCCGCCGCCCTCTGGGAGTGTATCTTCGCTTAGCAGAAGTGCGAACGAAAGGATCGCAGAACTGCTCCAAAAAAAGTTTCTGAGCAGCTCGAAACGTACTCCTAGCTAGCGATCACTTCAGTCTGTTTAGTTCCTGTTTTGACGTCACAAACACGCCCTACGTTCGGCCAGCCACTCCCCCGTTTCCCCAGCCACTCCTGCGTTTTTATCGGGCACGCCTGCGTTTTTACACACACTCCCTGAAAACGCTCAGTTTCCTCCCAGAAACACCCACTTCCTGTCAATCACTCACCGATCAGCAGTGCGACTGAAAAGCGTTGCTAGACCTTGTGTGAAACTGCATAGTTTTGTGTGAAAGTACGACGCGCGTGCGCAGTGCGCACCATACGCATGCGCAGAAGTGCCGCTTTTTCAACTAATCGCCGCGCTGCGAACGAATGCAGCTAGCGATCAACTCGAAATGAGGGTCAGTGTTAACGATATAGGGAATACACACTTGCCAATGTGTAGGATATATCGACCAATCCGTCGGCTCGGATGATATATCGGGTGCACATCGGCAAGTGTGTACCCAACCTTCATCCATGATGCTTCTTACCTTACAAAGCAAGTCGGATGAGGAGTAGTCCTATGGGGGAATGTACTAAGCCTTGGAGAGTGATAAATTGTAAGGAGATAAGGGTAAATATATGAATGCTCGTTATGGGGGAGAAGCGCTATCCGCTGCGTTATGTACGTCGATACCACTTCTCCCCATGTATGAATGTGGAGAAGGGTGCTCAGTGACAGGGGCACTATGATCCTATGTACCGTATGTGTAACTGACCATTTTGAAAGCTGCATGCGTCGTTGCCCATACACGGTGGCTGCTGGCGCTAGGCTGATGCACTGTTGCTCTAGTGGGGATCGCCGGAGGGGGGAGATGTCACTCCAAAGCTCTGGCAGACAAGATGCTAATACATCTTGTCTGTGTGGCTTCCAGCATCGCCTCAGTAATGAAGTGAAGCAAGAAGTGATATAGCAGCACGACCCATGCCGCTATAATACATCTCCCCCAAAGTACCAGCCAATCAACTCCCAACTGCCATGTTACAGGTTGTGTTTGAAAAATGACAGGTGATGTTTGGTTGGTCGTTTATCTCTCTCTACTTTATCACTCCCCAAGACTTAGTACATATGGCCCTATATACATCATGCTGCTGCTCTGTGTCATTGATAGGCTGCGTGGTGATGTCACACAGACTGCGCAGCGACAAAGTATATTAACACATGACTTCAGCTGGCCACATCTCTTGCTCCTTTTATGTTGGTCTGTCACCATGTATGTATGTATGTATGTATGTATGTATGTATGTATATCTGTCTCTGGGGTTGATGTTTCAAGCAGTAAAACAACGTGGACCAGTGGTGAAGTTGCCATAGCTACCAGTCAGCTTTGAGGTACAGAACCATTTATCGAGTATGTTCTGTAAAATGATAGGTATAGGTGGTTGTTATGGGCACCATCTTTACTGGTCCACTTCTCCGCTGTAGTTACTGCTTCATACATTATCCCCAAAGCTGGATACACATTAGACGACCAGTAAACGATGCAATGTTGTCAATGATTTCCCTTGCGCTCCTGGACAAACAATGTAGTGTGTACACACTGTGCAGTCCACATGCGGGAGTATGCTGTCGTTGCTGATATCCTCCGATTTTCCTGTATCTAGGTCCGACCAAACGACGTTACTGACAGCCGTGGGGCGCACAAATAGTGCATACACACTGGATGATTTGAACGATGTGTCGCTCCGATCCATCAGAATTGGAATATACATTATGGTGCCTATCCCTTACCCCCCCCCCCCTTTTTTTTTTGTGTGTGTCCCCATTCCATTTGTTCCCCATACTTCTTCTTCAGCCTGCCCTAATTACCCATTTTCCTGTCTTCCCATCACATAAGTGAATCTAGCAGGAAAGCACAGTGTCCTGATTATAATTTCTTTTTCATCAATATCAAAACCACATTAGTGCTAATTGGTTTTAGGACATTGACAGTCAGGGATTCCTCATTGTGTATTTTGCATGCGCTAAGGAATCAATTAATTAAAGGGTGGAAAGTACTTACTGGTCTTTTTCTCGCTTCAGAGTTTTACTGACTGTGATAACACTGCTATTACCCACTGCTATTAGCACTGCAACTACTGTGACCCTGCGACTAGAAGATTACGTTTGCATTGGGAAGCGTACTCAACAAGTATCCCAGCTTGTATCGCTGCAAAATTTGTAAATCAGAAAAAAAAGATGTATTAGATTTTTTTCTATCTATCTATCTATCTATCTATCTATCTATCTATCTATCTATCTATCTATCTATCTATCTATCTATCTATCATTTCTTTTTATTTAGCTTTTCATTCTTTTTTATTATTGTAACTTAAAGGCCAAATGGGAGGCAATCATGAGACCGCCTGTCGAGATCTCGGCGGTCACAATACCGATGCCGGATTCCCGACTGGCAGTGATATGCTGCCACCGGAATACCTGCGCCACATGTTTTTTTCCCTCTGTGGGTGTCCATGAATATAACCTGTGGCGAGCGCAGCGTGACAAGCACAGCGAGCCCACAAGGGACTTCCTAGTGCTCGCCCCGCAGCCGGCATCCTGGTGGCCGGAATCCTGCAGTCAGGATCATGACAGCTGGGATTCCAGCTGCCGGTAACATGTATGTATTTCGGCCAAATCTGTGATTCCAGTTAAAATGTGCATGTGTACATGATCTAGCTGGCTTGTGCCTCAAATCGCTGCTCATGGGCGTGTATTGTATGTATTTAAGAGGAAGTCTACACAGAAATTCCTAGCACAACTGCGGCTCAGCCACCGCAGAGTGAGCAGGCTACAGCAGTTCAGAGGGAAGTCTTAAGGTGGGTACACACTGGCCGATATATCGGCCGTTCTATTGAACGGCCGATATATCGCGGGTCCATCGGCCAGTGTGTACGGGCGATATGTCTGTGAACTCCGTCGTTCACAGACATATCGCATCGGCCCCTCAGCACAGCCGACGGCCAATATATCTACCGATATATTGGCGCATTGCTGTGTGTGTGCGGGCGACCGGTCGGCCGCCCGTACACGAGCTGCGGCAGCCGGCGGTGATTGACAGCTGAACTGGGCTGGCGTGTGTACACGCCCGCCCAGTTCATGATATCAGTCCCCGACGGATCGGGCAGTATGTATGCTCAACACACTGCCCGATCCGTCCATAGATATATTTACAGACTCAGATCACTGTCTTACAAACATGAAAAAGTTTTACATAAATAATATAGGAATTTTCATGTTTACATCTAGATTTCCAGATAAAATTAGCATGCTGGTAAAATGGTACTGTAGTTTGCACTCCAGACTTCTATGGCACATTCTTGCCCTAAATTGTATAAAATCTAACTGGACAGTAATATAATTTATCTTAATGTAATGATTACTTCTTAAACAACAGCAACAAAAAAAGTTAGAATCGTTAATTGTTTTAACCAGAAACCATTTACATTGACTACATTAAGTTTGATCAAATGTAATTTCTGTTCAGGAACAGATTAACGTAGTATAGTATTATAAGATGAAACGCATTTATTCACTTGGACCTTCAGCCTGGAATCAAATGGTTAAGCCCACTGCAAATCTCAATGGACAATATTGATGCATCTTCAAAGTAAAAAACCAAGAACCACATAATATTTTATGGGGTTGGTCAGTGTGTATTAACACATTGCTTGAGAGTAAGCTTCTTGTGCTAACGTTACACCAGTGACATTTTAACAGACAGTGCCTTGGTTTATTCATCTTTTAAAAATTTCTGCCATGATTCTATCAAATATTTTGTCATCCACAAGTGAAAAACCAAGCCTGTAAAGGGAAGCAGCATGTTCTAGAGGCAATTACAATGTTTATTGTCTATTATGTATGCAACACGCACATTGGTTAGCTGCTGATAGGAAGATTCCGTTACTGCTTTTTTTTGTTAATTTATTGAAAAGCTAAATCACTGTAATTCATACATGCACATCCCTTCTAAATTGCAGGAGGGGGGTGTTCTCCTAGACTCTTGTGAGAGTATCTGTTCCTTTTTTGTTTTTCTGTAGTGGATGGATTAGAATCCATATGCTCCAAGTATGTTAGATCATGTTTGAATATTGTTTGTGTTCATTTGATTTAGTGGGTGCTGGAGTTGTGTTATGTTATACCATATGCATGAGCAATAGGGCCTGGTTCTGAGTTTGTGAGCTACAGCTGTGATTTATTGTGTCTCTTTGGATATCTCTCACAGATCCAGACTGGGCCTCATACACTCTTGGGGTGTTCATTTGCCTGAACTGTTCTGGAATTCATCGCAACATCCCTCAAATCAGCCGAGTGAAATCTGTCCGCTTAGACCCCTGGGATGACATACAGCTTCAGGTATGCAACTATTGTGGGGTCAATTCGATAAGCCAGGAGTCAACTTCATGTGCCAGTAAGTGTGGCCATGGTAGCCCCAAACTTGCTGACATTGGTTGGAGCCCCATAGGGCTGTGTACAAAAATCTGCAAGTCTGGGGAGAAATGGGGGCCAGTTCAGGAGCTGTTTCCGGGCTTCCACGCTGTTGCAATGGCAATCCGCCCCACTCGCCCCTAATTGAATTGACCCAATTGTTTATTGAATACAGTGATGTACACTGTGTACTGAAGTAACGGGATAGATTGTGTTCTACGTAGACATTAATGGATTTAAGTGCATTTCAGAAGGGGTGTCTATTTATTTTTGTTCCTCCCCGAGAGATGTTTTGCAGAATATATTCTTTGTTGAATCATCACACACGCATGAAGAGATTGTGGGATACACTGAACCGTGACCAGTACTTGTAAACTTCTTAGTATTGAGGATTAACAGTAAGATTCTAGAAGAGAGTACACTGTCACAACAAATTCCCTCCAGTATAGTTTCTCAAGTAATATTCTAAGCTGCAGAGTGCCCGCAAGCTGGGGACAGATGCCACCAGGGATGCAACAGCATACCTACCTACATTGTATTGAAACACCTAGTGTGCGCCAAAGGCACATGAGCAAAAGGGAGAGTGACCCTTTACCTCACACTCTAGGTAGCAGCACGGTAACCCCTCATTGTGGCCCTGATAGTATTACATTTGTAAGACATATTCTAAAAATTGATGCTTTAATGTACTTTTCACTGGACTGTGTGTGCATTATTTATTTGTCAGTGACACACCACACAGTAAAGTAAACTTGACGTGGGCCTAGCCATAAGCGGCGTTAGAATCTACATGACACAAAGGTTACACTAAAATCACAAGTTGTGCACATGTACAGTTCATCAATTTTTAATCCCAGCCTCTTACAAATTCTCATAATGTAGCTCTAAATCAGATCTATAGTGTGCCATTTAGAACTGATAGTGTGCACTATGTATACCCTTGTGGGCTGTACAGAGTTCCCAATGTACAGTATATAACTCCCAATGTACAGTATATCGCTTCTAATGTACAATATATATCTCCCAATGTACAGTAATAGCCCCCCATCTCCAGTATAAAGTTCACAATGTACAGTATATAGCTCCCAATGTGCAGTATATAGCTTTCACTGTACAATATATATCTCCCAATGTACAGTAATAGCTCCCCATATCCATTATATAGTTCACAGTACAGAGTATATTCTGTAGCTCCCAATGTGCAGTATATAGCTTTCACTATACAATATGGTGTATAACTCCCAATGGACAGTATATAGCTCCCCATATCCAGTATATAATTCCCAATGTACCGTATGTAGCTTCCAATGTCTAATATATAGATCCCAATATCCAGTATGCAGCAATCACTGGTCAGTAAACAGCTACCAATGTCTGGTATTGACACCTAGTATGCAGGATTAAACTCCACGCGGTCACGAAGTGCGACTACGCATGTACTGCTAAGTAAGGTTACCCAAAAAGCACACTTTCCTGAGCAGTTCAATGGAGCGCAAGGAAAAATCTTTAATGTTACTGGTTGTGAGGTGGCAGAAGTATGTTTAGACTGATGGTATATTGCGTCTATCAACACTAATTTTACACCCCTCTAAACGTCCCAATATCTTTAATACAGGCACTGATTTGCATTTTATACTGCCAGTTGACCAATATACATTACAATAATTCATGACCCATTCTATTCTGGCCTCTTAATTTCATATGAATTAAGCCAGGTTATACAAGGGGTGTGCAATCCATTTGTGGATGTGCAGTGCATAAATACAGTAGACACAATCTAGTATTAAGGACCAAAATGAAGCATCCATGTTACCTATGCCTCCTATCACTGCACACATCATTAAACTGAACTCTGGAGCTGATTAAGGTGGTCATTCCGAGTTGATCGCTCGCTAGCTGTTTTTAGCAGCCGTGCAAACGCTATGCCGCCTCCCACTGGGAGTGTATTTTAGCTTAGCAGAAGTGCGAACGAAAGGATCGCACAGCGGCTACAAAAAAAAATGTGTGCAATTTCAGAGTAGCTTCAGACCTACTCAGCGCTTGCGATGACTTCAGACTATTCAGTTCCTCTTTTGACGTCACAAACACGCCCTGCGTTCGCCCAGCCACGTCTGCATTTTTCCTGGCACGCCTGCGTTTTTTCGACCACTCCCTGAAAACGGTCAGTTGACACCCAGAAACGCCCTCTTCCTGTCAATCACTTTGCGGCCACCAGTGCGACTGAAATGCTTCGCTAGACCTTATGTGAAACTACATCATTCATTGTAATAGTACGACGCGCGTGCGCATTGCACCACATGCGCAGAAGTGCCGTTTTTTTTGCCTGATCGCTGCGCAGCGACCGAAAACAGCTAGCGATCAACTCGGAATGACCCCCTAAGAGAGGAAAGCAAAACAAAAAACAGTGAGTAACTTTGTACCTGGCCAAACCATGTTACAATGCATTGGTTGCAAAAACATTATTTTTTTTATTTTTTTTGCAGGAAGGGTAAATACTGGCTGCTTTTGCATGTAGTCCACAAAAGCTGGGCAGGTTTATATGTAGACAGGAATTTACAGTTCACCTATGACAGACCTGTCCTTACACCATTAGCAGAATTATTCAACCAGTCACTAGCTACAGGAGTGATTCCAGAGGATTGGAAAACAAGCGCAGGTAGTCCCACTGCACAAAAATGGAAGCAAGGAAGAGGCAAGCAACTACCGACCTGTGAGCCTCACATCAGCAGTAAGGAAATTGGTGGAAACACTATTAAAAGTGAGAATTGTGGAGTATCTCAAATCCAGCAATTTACTGGATCCCAAACAGCATGGATCTACTAGGGGAGATCATGCCAAACAAATCTTTGACTTTTTGACTGGGTGACTGACCGGGCCCCCCCCTGGTTAGTCACCCAGTTAAAAAGTCAAAGGGTGAAACAAATGATTGATGGTCTAGGTAGAGGAAAGGTCAACAACGTGTCAGCTACAGTTGCCAAAAATGCAAAATCATGCACTTAGGTATCAAAAACGTAAAGGCTAAATAGAGCATAAACCCCACTATAAAGGAAACTACTGAGGAGGAAAGGGATCTAGAAGTCACCATTTGGGATGACTTGAAGGCAGGTAAGCAATGTAACAAAGCAATGAGGAAGGCAAGTCAGATGCTTGGTTGCATAGGGAGAGAAATCAGTAGCAGGAAAAAAGAAAAGTTCTCCAGCAGGGTCCACAGGTTATCCACAGGATAACAATGGGATATGATGGAGCGATAGCGGATTGGCATTAAACGATCACAAGCTTTCAGTCCTCCCAGGATGCAACGGGCCCGCCCACTGGCTCAGGCAAACCATTTTTTTGTTTGGTGCGGCAGGAGCCGGACCATGGTCACAGGGCTTCTGTTTTTGGCAGCCCTAAACTTTCTTATTTAATTTTTATAGCGGGTCGCAACAACGCTTACCCACAGTACAAGTGCTGTCTCGACGGGCGTCTGTGTCGGATATACTAGCAGGTCCAGCAGACGTTACCAGGTTGTGGCCGGAGCACGGGGAAAAGGTAAGGCATCGGTTCCACTTAGAAGGGGAATAACAGACACATCCGCACTGTATTGGTAGGAGACTACCAAATAGTAGTTGGCGCGCCTCCACCACGGGTGCTCCAGTGCTAGGCCTTAGGGATCATAAGGCACCAGGAGTAGTATGAGGCTTCGATCCCTAGGGTTAATGTCAGCGGTGGGGGGTCAGACGCTACCCTGGTCGCCCTTCACCCCAGTTCATGACAAGTTTCCGTCGGTCTCCCGCCATGAACTGATTACCTCACTTCTGTCTCAGGTCACCGGTCACAGTACAGGCGTCTGCATGCACAATGCGTCTTTGTTCACTAAAAGTTCCCGGAGCGGCAGTGTACACTAGTAGCGTCTGGATCCACTCAGCGTTCGCTAATGTATTGATCAATCTTGGAAGTGAGGTGAGTCTCCCTGTATCCCACTCTACGGAGTACGGGTTATACAGCACTAAATTTCTATCTACTTTTTGTCAGTATGAATAGTTAAGTTTAGTGCCTATTGCATATGAGTCTGTGTACATTATTGTGGTTTTCTTCGCAATGTGTCTGAGTACGTTAAGATCTGTATAAAACAGAATTCAATAATATGTACTCCTACATACTTTGAAATGTGTTTGTAGTTGATAATATGCTCATAATATACACTGTTCAAAAAAATAAAGGGAACACTAAAATAACACATCCTAGATCTGAATGAATGAAATATTCGTATTAAATACTTTGTTCTTTACATAGTTGAATGTGCGGACAACAAAATCACACAAAAATTATCAATGGAAATCAAATTTATTAACCCATGGAGGTCTGGATTTGGAGTCACACTCAAAATTAAAGTGGAAAAACACACTACAGGCTGATCCAACTTTTATGTAATGTCCTTAAAACAAGTCAAAATAAGGCTCAGTAGTGTGTGTGGCCTCCACGTGCCTGTATGACCTCCCTACAACGCCTGGGCATGCTCCTGATGAGGTGGCGGATGGTCTCCTGAGGGATCTCCTCCCAGACCTGGACTAAAGTATCCACCAACTCCTGGACAGTCTGTGGTGCAACGTGGCGTTGGTGGATGGAGCGAGACATGATGTCCCAGATGTGCTCAATTGGATTCAGGTCTGGGGAACGGGCGGGCCAGTCCATAGCATCAATGCCTTCATCTTGCAGGAACTGCTGACACACTCCAGCTACATGAGGTCTAGCATTGTCTTGCATTAGGAGGAACCCAGGGCCGACCGCACCAGCATATGGTCTCACAAGGGGTCTGAGGATCTCATCTCAGTACCTATTGGCAATCAGGCTACCTCTGGTGAGCACATGGGGGGCTGTGCGGCCCCCAAAAGAAATGCCACCCCACACTATTACTGACCCACTGCCAAACCGGTCATGCTGGAGGATGTTGCAGGCAGCAGAACGTTCTCCTTGGCGTCTCCAGACTCTGTCACGTCTGTCACATGTGCTCAGTGAGAACCTGCTTTCATCTGTGAAGAGCACAGGGCGCCAGTGGCGAATTTGCCACTCTTGGTGTTCTCTGGCAAATGCCAAACGTCCTGCACGGTGTTGGTCTGTAAGCACAACCCCCACCTGTGGACGTCGAGCCCTCATACCACCCTCATGGAGTCTGTTTCTGATCATTTGAGTAGACACATGCACATTTGTGGCTTGCTGGAGGTCATTTTGCAGGGCTCTGGCAGTGCTCCTCCTGTTCCTCCTTGCACACAGGCGGAGGTAGTGGCCCTGCTGTTGGGTTGTTGCCCTCCTACGGCCTCCTCCACGTCTCCTGATGTACTGGCCTGTCTGCTGGTAGCGCCTCCATGCTCTGGACACTACGCTGACAGACACAGCAAACCTTCTTGCCACAGCTCGCATTGATGTGCCATCCTGGATGAGTCGCACTACCTGAGCCACTTGTGTGGGTTGTAGACTCTGTCTCATGCTACCACTAGAGTGAAAGCACCGCCAGCTTTCAAAAGTGACCAAAACCTCAGCCAGAAAGCATAGGAGCTGAGAAGTGGTCTGTGGTCACCACCTGCAGAACAACTCCTTTATTGGGGGTGTCTTGGTATTTGCCTATAATTTCCACCTATTGTCTATTCCATTTGCACAACAGCATGTGAAATTGATTGTCAATCAGTGTTGCTTCCTAAGTGGACAGTTTGATTTCACAGACGCGTGATTGACTTGGAGTTACATTGTGTTGTTTAAGTGTTACCTTTATTTTTTTGAGCAGTGTATAATATGTGACTGACTGCTAGTGTGATTGCTGACTTTATTTATATTTGTCAGTGGTTTCTTCTGAGCCTCATTGCTGGTGCATGGGATGGGGTCAGATTGATATCACTTTAATATAGTAAAGTGATTACAGTCACAAATTGTGTAGTACACTGTGAAAAGCTGCTTATTTATCATGTCTAAGAGCGTCAAAGGTGACGAGGTAACATTAACAGTAACACCAACACTCATAACATGTTTGTCCTGCAAAGTGGGATTATCCTCTCAGGATCTGGCACATGATGGTTTATGTACAAATTGTTTTGTGTTTCAGCAGATTGCATGGAAGATCCCTATTCAACAGCAGGTAGATCCACCTTGGGCTATGTTTGCACAGACCTTGTCCAGTATAGCTGAACGGGTAATCCCTACAGCTTCAATACCAGGAGTAGAGTACACTATTAACCCATACATGCAGCTCCCTTCTTACGGTATATCCCCAACAGCTTCTCCAAGGAAACAAGCTGATAAACCGAGTGTAAATATATCATCAAATTCACAGGCTACACAGGATGATACATCAGATGATGATAGCTCTATATATACTCTGCTTCAGCATATGAAGAACAGGTAGAAGGTAACAGCTCAGAGGATATAGCTGAATTAATTGGAGCATTGAAGGCTATTCTATCCTTAGAGGATTCAGCAGAGCTGGTGGTAAAAAACTAAGGCACCTGTGATTAAACGTCCCAAAACAGTTAGGGTCAAGTTTCCAGGGTCAGATCAGCTGACAGAAATCATGGAGGAAGCTTGAGCTACACCCAATAAAAAATATAGAATTCCAAAAAAATGGGATTCCTAGTACCCTTTTCCAACTGGGGACTGTTTAAAAAGAGAAGTGCCTCCTAAGTTAGATACGCATGTCATTCGATTAGTGTGAAAATCTATATTGCCTTTACCGTCAACATCATTAAATGATGTCACAGACAGAAGAGTGGAAGGGTTTTTGAAAACCATATTTTCTCTGTCAGGGGGAGTCATAAGGCCAGCTATGGCTTCAGCTTGGATGGCAAAGGCAGTAGCTGAATGGACTGAGGTACTGGAAGACGGGCTTTCAGCACCTACTAGGGAGCAGGAATCCCATATAGCTCACATGAAGCAGGCTGCGGTATTCTTAGAAGAAGCGGCAATAGATATGGGTACTATTGCTTCCAAAGAGTCAGCCTTAACGGTAGCTGCTCGCAGAGCAATTTGGCTACGTACATGGAAAGCTGATTCAGAATCTAAGAAGGTTCTGGAATCTTTGCCTTTTGTTGGGAATATTCTGTTTGGTAAGGAATTGACAGATATTCTGGAGTCAGAAGCAGAATCCAAGAAGGTCAGGTTTCCTGCCAATTATAACCCCAGGCCTAAGGGTTCGGTTTTTCGGCCATTTCGGTCGCAAGAAAAAAAAAAAAAGTGATTCTAAGCAGCCCCAATACAATAAGTTTGGTAAGGCAAAGAAGCAATGGGCCACCAGAGGGCCAGCTTCCAAACCAGAATATAAGCCATCAGCCTGATGGTGCGGGCCTCCGCCTGGGGGACCCCAGGGTAGGGGGCCGACTTCTTCAGTTTGCACACATATGGCAGCAGTCGACAACAGATGCTTGGGTGCAAGAAGCGGTATCTCTGGGTTATGTTTTCCCTTTCAAGAAGCAGCCTCCTCGAAGGTTCTTCTGCACCAGTCTGTCTCGAATAGAGGCGAAGGCCAGAGCCCTGCAAGAAGCAGTTCCGAAATTGCTTCAGTCAGGAGTAATTAATCCAGTACCCCCTGCACAACGGGGACAGGGTTTTTACTCCAACCTGTTTTTGGTTCAGAAGCCATTCCCAATCTAAAAATGTTAAACAAATACATTTGGGTACCACGGTTCCACATGGAGACGTTACGCTCCATAGTTTTGGCCATGGAACCAGGGGATTACATGGTATCTCTGGATATACAGGATGCTTACCTGCATGTTCCTATAGCATTGTCTCATCAGTGTTACCTCAGGTTTGCCATCGTCCAGCAAGATTTTCAGTTCCAGGCCTTACCCTTTGGGTTAGCCACAGCCCCCAGTGTATTTACCAAGATTATGGTGGTTATGGCAGCTTATCTCCGCAAGCAGGGGATAAGAATTTTTCCATACCTCGACAATCTTTTATTCCTGGCACAATCCCAGGAATTGCTCTTGGGCCATCTCCAACAGACAATAACTTGTCTACAGAAGCACGGATGGCTCATAAAGTGAGCAAAGTCATCTCTGATTCCGTCACAACGGATGATTCACTTGGAGGCTGTATTGGATTCAAGTCTGCAGAAAATATTTTTACCTTGGAACAAAATATCCAAGGTGCAGTTAAGGACTCAGGAGTTGTTACACAGTCAAACAATATTAATTCACGCAGCAATGCGAGTGATGGGTTTGATGGTGTCAACATTCGACATGGTGGAGTATGCACAATTCCACTCAAGACCTCTGCAGCCATTGGCGTATCTATAATGGGTGCAGTGTGTGCGAGGCACACGGGCCCCACCCATTTGTTTAATTCTTACCTCTCTGGAGTCCCCCGTCGGAGCCATCCCTTCTCAGCAGCGTAATAGAGTTTGAACACTAGGGGGAACAAACTCTATTGCGCCTGCTGAAAACTCCGGAAAGATGGCATGGCGGCTATTTTTCGAAGTTTTGCGCATGCGCATTAGCAAAATCTTCGGGAAAATGGCTGCCGCGCTGTGTTCTCGGAGGTTTGCACATGCGCAATAGAGTCTGATCTCAGACTCTATTGCGCTGCGGAGAAGGATCGAACCGCCGGGGGACCCAGGAGAGGTAAGTATTAAAATACCTGTGCATCAGTCAGAGAGGAGGGGGCCCCTGAAGCAGAAGGCTGCACACGGGCCTCCTATTCTCTTAAAACGCCCCTGTCTGCAGCGTGTGATTCTGGTGAGATGAAATGAAGTACATCAGACAATAAAGAAACAGACCATAGTACTTTCAGAAAAGGTAAAAAGGTCATTAGCCTGGTGGCTGCAGACATCCCATCTAGACAAGGGGAGACCCTTTTGGATATCAGATTGGGAGATCCTGACAACGGATGCCAGTCTTCAGGGCTGGGGAGCAGTGTCCGGAAAATTATGGTTCCAAGGACAGTGGACCACTGAAGAAAGTTGCCTGCCAATAAACCTGTTAGAACTTCAGGCCATATACATGGCACTGATTCAGGCAAAGGACACTCTGCAAGGAAAACCAGTCCAGATCCGCACGGTCAATGCGATGGCAGTAGCGTACCTCAACCATCAGAGAGGAACTCACAGCAAAAAAGCAATGGAGAAGGCAAGTCCCATACTAAAATGGGCAGAACTTCATCTTCCAGCATTGTCAGCAGTGTTCATTCCGGGAGTCCTAAACTGGGAAGCGGATTTTCTCAGTCGACACGCCATTCAAGCAAGCGAATGGGCTCTACACCCGGAAGTCTTTCAGACTCTGGTAGACAAGTGGGGTTTGCCAGAGATAGATCTTATGGCGTCCTGTCTGAACAACAAAGTACCAGCATACGGGTCAAGAACAAAGGATCCCGGAGCGATCTTTGTGGACGCACTGTCAGTGAAATGGGACTTTCATCTGGCATATCTGTTTCCTCCGATCCATCATTTCCTCAGGGTGGTGAGGAAAATAAAACAAGCAAAGGGTGACGTGATTCTAATAGCTCCGGCTTGGCCCAGAAGGCATTGGTACATAGATCTGCAGAGGATGTCGATGGATGCTCCAATTCTGCTCCCTCAACGTCCAGATCTACTGATGCAGGGTCCTTGTTATCACAGGCATCTGGATCGACTGTCTTTGACGGCGTGGCTATTGAAACCTCTATCCTGAAGTCAAGAGGATTCTCACAACAGGTAATTCAAACTATGGGGGTCATTCCGAGTAGTTCGCTCATTGCCGATTTTCGCAACGGAGCGATTAAGGCAAAAATGCGCATGGTTCAAAGTGCGCATGCGGTTAGTATTTTAACACAAAACTTAGTAGATTTACTCACGCCCGAACGAAGATTTTTCATTGTTGAAGTGATCGTAGTGTGATTGACAGGAAGTGGGTGTTTCTGAGCGGAAACTGGCCGTTTTCTGGGAGTGTGCGGAAAAACGCAGGCGTGCCAGGGAAAAACGCGGGAGTGTCTGGAGAAACGGGGGAGTGGCTGACCGAACGCTGGGCGTGTGTGTGACGTCAAACCGGGAACGAAACTGACTGAATTGATCGCTATTTGTGAGTAAGTCTCGAGCTACTCAGAAACTGCTAAGAAATTTCTTTTCGCAATTCTGCTAATCTTTCGTTCGCAATTCTGCTAAGCTAAGATACACTCCCAGATGGCGGTGGCTTAGCGTGTGCAATGCTGCTAAAAGCAGCTAGCGAGCTAACAACTCGGAATCACCCCCAATGCTCAGAGCAAGGAAACCCTCCTCAGCTTGCATTTATCACCGAATATGGCAAGCCTATGGGGGGTCATTCCGACCCGATCGCTCACTGCAGTTTGTTGCAGCGATCGGGTCGGAACTGCGTATGCGCCGGAACCGCAGTGCGCCGGCGCATTGCGGTCATTGGTGCCCAGCGTTCGCCTCTGAGACAGAGGCGGTCGCTGGGCGGCAGGGGCTGAACGGCGGCGTTAAGCCGCCATTTAGTAGGCACGGTCCGGCCAACCGCGTGGCCGGATCGTTGGGGGGGCATGGCGCGGCGGCTGCGTGATGTCTCACGCAGCCACTGCGGCCAGCGGTAGCGACACACATTTCCCGGTCAGCCGCAGGAGCTGCGCTGGCCGGGAGCTACTCCACAAATACGAAGGCATCGCCTCTGTGCGGTGCTTTTGTATTTGTGCGGGGAGGGCCGGCACTGACATGCAGGGCGGACTAACCCTGTGCTGGGCGTCCCCCCGCATGTCTGGAAACATGATCGTAGCTGTGCTAAATTTAGCATAGCTATGATCAACTCGGAATGACCCCCTATATTCATTGGTGAAGTGAAAGAAGTATGGACCCAAAATCTTTCAGAGTATCCAGGGTCTTAGATTTCCTTCAGGTAGGAATGGATAAGGGTTTGAAGGTGAATTCCTTGAGAGTGCAAGTATCAGCATGGAGTGTATGGTTTCAAAAGCAAATTGCCAATTTACAGGATGTGCGTACTTTTTTCCAGGGAATGCTGCGCATTCAACCGCCTTTTGTTCCACCTGCAGTGCCGTGGGACTTAAGTCTGGTTGTCAAAGCCCTTCAAGTTGATCCGTTTGAACCACTTAATAAAGTGGATCTTGAATGGTCGACAGCTAAAGTTCTCTTTCTACTGACTATGGCATCAGCTAGAAGAGTGTCAGATTTAGAAGCGCTGTCATGTAAATCTCCTTTTCTGATTTTTTTATCCAGATAAAGCAGTTTTCAGAACTAGGTCTCGGTATCTTCCTATGGTGGTATCTAAATTTCACCTTAACGAAGAGATTGTAGTCCCGGCTTTTCAGGTATCGGCACTTTCTGCGGGAGAAGCGTTGCTGGACGTAGTCCGTGCATTAAGAATCTACGTGGAACGTACCAGTGCCATCAGAAAGACAGATTCTCTCTTCATTCTGTACGGATTTCACAAGAGGGGATGGCCTGCTACTAAACAGACGCTAGCAAGATGGCTTTGAATGACGATGTCAGAAGCATATTCTCGAGCTGATCTCCCTGTTCCGGCTAATGTCTCTGCTCACTCTACTCGTAAGGTAGGTCCTTCATGGGCAGCACAACATGGGGCTTCAGCAGAACAGATATGTAAGGCAGCCACATGGTCTTCCATTAACGCATTCATTAGACATTTTGCCTTGGATACTTTTGCCTCTCATGACGCTGAATTCGGGCATAAGGTTCACCTGTCTAATCAGGAGCGTCCCCACCACTAAAAATTGCTTTGGGAAATCCCATTGTTATCCTGTGGATAACCTGTGGACCCTGCCGGAGAAATATATGTTATGGTAAGAACTTACCGTTGATAACGGTATTTCTCCTATGTCCACAGGTTCCACAGGGATCCCACCCTTACCCACCTGACTTGAGGATCTTTATACTCGTTAAACTCTTCCCCCTTGCATGGAAGGGTGTGCATGTGTGTTCTTCTTGCCTGAATAGGGTTCTACATAATGCTCCTGCCTAAATGCTTTGGAATCCAACTGATTTGCCTGAGCCAGTGGGCGGGGATATATGGACGGGCCCGTTGGATCCTGGGAGGACTGAAAGCTTGTGATCGTTTGGTGCCAATCCGCTATCGCTCCATCATATCCCATTGTTATCCTGCGGAACCTGTGGACATAGGAGAAATACCGTTATCAACGGTAAGTTCTTACCGTAACGTATATTTTTAATGTCACTGTATAGGTCATTGGTATGGCCTCATCTGGTTCTGGAATACTGTGTTTACTTCAGAAGATATACATTAGAGACTGTACAAAGATGGGCAACCAAAATGGTGCAAGGTTTACACCACAAAACCCGTAAAGATCTTAATAGGTATAGCTTGGTGAAGAGAAGTGAAAGGGGGGACATATATTAAGGGTTTTAACAAGGTCCAGGAGGGAAACATTCTTCAACAGAAGAGATATGCTACAACAAGGACATGCACAGAAACTGAAGGGAGGGAGGTAAGTTCAAAGGAAATTTGAGGGAAAATTACTTTACAGAAAGGGTAGTGGATAAATGGAATAGTCTCCTGTCAGAGGTGGATGAGTCTAAGACAGTATAGCAATTTAAAACTGCTTGTGATAGACATATGAATATGGGTTCAACCCTGGTCGCGACTCAAGTTGAAATGCCGGGTCACTCAACCAGGATTATTTCAGCTGGACCCTTCCAGACCGCACAGCAACCCGGGTTCATGGTCAATAACCCAGGTTATTGCTGATGGTCTAAAAGGGGTATTACATGCTAAGGGCCACCAGAATGGCTTTGCGATGTGGGTCTCACTCATTTCTGCGTATAAGTCATGTAATTGCTGTTATGTAATTGAATCAGCCCATAAATCTCACTGCACATTTTAAATCTACCCCATCTGTAATGCAACATGGTTTTGTCAAGGTCCAAATTTGCTTTGCTCCCAACTCAGGGGTAAATTTACTAAGATTCGTATTTTCCCGTTTCAGGTCAAAGTTCAATCACGAATGACATCGAAAGTGTAAAACTGCAACTTTTTGAATTGATTACGACTAATTTACTAAGCTGTCGTATTCGGGTTTTTCTTTTGTTCCGATGTCGATGTCATTCGTGGTTTTTTTTCTATTTTTACGGCAGTGATTAGCAAAACACTGCCGACTTTTTTTACAATCAATCTCGGCCGGATCTGTGTGATCCGTGCTGGGGTTTATTTATTTATTTTTTTTAAATTAAACACTGTAAAATAATAAAAAAAAATGCGTGGGGTCCCCCCTCCTAAGCATAACCAGCCTCGGGCTCTTTGAGCCGATCCTGGTTGCAGAAATATGGGGAAAAAATTGACAGGGGTTCCCCCATATTTAAGCAACCAGCATCGGGCTCTGCGCCTGGTCCTGGTTCCAAAAATACGGGGGACAAAAAGAGTAGGGGTCCCCCGTATTTTTAAAACCAGCACCGGGCTCCACTAGCTGGACAGATAATGCCACAGCCGGGGGTCACTTTGATATAGTGCCCTGCGGCCGTGGCATCAAAAATCCAACTAGTCACCCCTGGCCGGGGTACCCTGGGGGAGTGGGGACCCCTTCAATCAAGGGGTCCCCCCCCCCCAGCCACCCAAGGGCCAGGGGTGAAGCCCGAGGCTGTCCCCCCCCATCCAATGGGCTGCGGATGGGGAGGCTGATAGCCTTTGTTGTAAAAGAAAAGATATTGTTTTTAGTAGCAGTACTACAAGGCCCAGCAAGCCTCCCCCGCATGCTGGTACTTGGAGAACCACAAGTACCAGCATGCGACGGAAAAACGGGCCCGCTGGTACCTGTAGTACTACTACTAAAAAAATACCCAAAAAAAGACAAGACACACACACCGTGAAAGTATAATTTTATTACATACATACACACATACATACATACTTACCTTAAGTTCCCACGCAGGTCGGTCCTCTTCTCCAGTAGAATCCAAGGGGTACCTGTTGAAGAAATTATACTCACGAGATCCAGGGGTCCAGGCTCCTCGGGAAATCCAGGGGTAATCCACGTACTTGCATAAAATAAGAAAACGGAAAGCCGAGCCACGAACTGAAAGGGGCCCCATGTTTTCACATGGGACTCCTTTCCACGAATGCCAGAAACCCACTCTGACTGATGTCTAAGTGGGTTTCTTCAGCCAATCAGGGAGTGCCACGTTGTAGCACTCTCCTGATCGGCTGTGTGCTCCTGTACTGAGTGACAGGCGGCACACGGCAGTGTTACAATGTAGCGCCTATGCGCTCCATTGTAACCAATGCTGGGAACTTTCTGCTCAGCGGTGACGTCACTTTAGGTCAACCGCAGGGCAGAAAGTTCCCATCATTGGTTACAATGGAGCGCATAGGCGCTACATTGTAACACTGCCGTGTGCCGCCTGTCACTCAGTACAGGAGCACACAGCCGATCAGGAGAGTGCTACAACGTGGCACTCCCTGATTGGCTGAAGAAACCCACTTAGACATCAGTCAGAGTGGGTTTCTGGCATTCGTGGAAAGGAGTCCCATGTGAAAACATGGGGCCCCTTTCAGTTCGTGGCTCGGCTTTCCGTTTTCTTATTTTATGCAAGTACGTGGATTACCCCTGGATTTCCCGAGGAGCCTGGACCCCTGGATCTCGTGAGTATAATTTCTTCAACAGGTACCCCTTGGATTCTACTGGAGAAGAGGACCGACCTGCGTGGGAACTTAAGGTAAGTATGTATGTATGTGTGTATGTATGTAATAAAATTATACTTTCACGGTGTGTGTGTCTTGTCTTTTTTTGGGTATTTTTTTAGTAGTAGTACTACAGGTACCAGCGGGCCAGTTTTTCCGTCGCATGCTGGTACTTGTGGTTCTCCAAGTACCAGCATGCGGGGGAGGCTTGCTGGGCCTTGTAGTACTGCTACTAAAAACAATATCTTTTCTTTTACAACAAAGGCTATCAGCCTCCCCATCCGCAGCCCATTGGATGGGGGGGGACAGCCTCGGGCTTCACCCCTGGCCCTTGGGTGGCTGGGGGGGGGGGACCCCTTGATTGAAGGGGTCCCCACTCCCCCAGGGTACCCCGGCCAGGGGTGACTAGTTGGATTTTTGATGCCACGGCCGCAGGGCACTATATAAAAGTGACCCCCGGCTGTGGCATTATCTGTCCAGCTAGTGGAGCCCGGTGCTGGTTTTAAAAATACGGGGGACCCCTACTCTTTTTGTCCCCCGTATTTTTGGGACCAGGACCAGGCGCAGAGCCCGATGCTGGTTGCTTAAATATGGGGGAACCCCTGTCATTTTTTTCCCCATATTTCTGCAACCAGGATCGGCTCAAAGAGCCCGAGGCTGGTTATGCTTAGGAGGGGGGACCCCACGCAATTTTTTTTGAAAAAATAAGCACTTTCCCACCCCTTCCCACTGATATACATGCACGGATCTCATGGATCCGTGCATGCCTATCCAATCACGAATAAAAAAAAAAGGTCTGTTTTTTTTTAGCACTTTTTTACGAGTTGTAATTTTTCACGGCAGTGTTTGTTTGTTTTTTGCTTTGCACTTCTTAGTAAATGACCGAGATTCATACTTAAACAGCCGCGTTTTGACCGATGGTGTATTCATTCGTAATTTTTTACTTGGACTTGCAAAAAATTACGAATGCCCTCATCTCTGCCGTGATTAGTGTTTAGTAAATTACCGAGATGACACTTTGATGAAAAAACGGCATCTCGGTCAAAATCGGGAGCTTAGTAAATTTCCCCCTCAGTGTGTTGTGTTTCTGTTGCATAAGCGAGAAGGTGTTATGAGGCGGCTGGACGGCCTTAGCAGTTTTCTTCATCCAGTCACTTTAGAAATACCCCAGATCATTGGTTCTTGGGAATTGTACAGTAATGACAGCTGTTACTTCAGTGTTTATTGACTCATGCTATAATTTCCAAATACTTTTAGGCTGGGTACACATCAGGACGAAGAGCAGGGTTGGACTGGCCTACCTGTGTCGGTGTGTGGCCAGTGGATCAACTTGGACCAAGTTACAGACACTGCACTTGAACTGTACATATACATAAGTTACGTTATACAGTACTATACTTGATGCAGTCTCTAATGGTTAGCCAAGCCTCTGTGACAGCTGGCCACACCCTCTGGAGACTGGCCATGCCCCTAAACATGGGCCCCTACAACTGCATTTCACTGGTGGGTCCTTCTTGCCCCAGTCCGACACTAACGATGAGTGTCCCAGCTGACTGGTAGAATGATAGTATGATATATCACGCGGCCATACACACTGCATGATCCAGTGTACGACAGGATATATCGTTACCAGCCGCATCACCTGCATGCTGTCGTCAGCGGGGTCCGGCCATCTGGCAAGCAGCACATCCTATGGGACGACCCCACTGACGACAGCCAGGAGCGGACAATTGCAGGTACACACTGGGCTTGATGTGGCTGGAGGTGCTGTCGCTGCTGCTTACATAGGTCTTAGGACGCATCATCGGATCAACTGTGACAACATCAGCCAGCTGCGTGACCGTAACTCATGGGGTTGCACAAGCCGGCTGCTGCAGATCCAACAAAGAGGCCAGAAAATCTCTGTCTTCTGAGATCATGGCATTGTCACTCCCCCAAAATAGAGTCGCTGCCCATCCCCAAATGGCAGCAGTCTGCAGCCAATCTGCTTCCGACATTGCAGACCCATATAGCACGTGCAGTATGGGTCCAGTGCATGTGCAAAATACTGGATATCAGTACTTTGTGGCATGTGCCGCACTACCTTCGGTACCTGAATGAGGCCACTTGAGCAATATGGACGATATCGTTCCACCTCATGTCGGAACGATATATCATCCAGTGTATTGCTTAATGTATACATTAAGCGATACACTGGTCTCTTCAGACAGTTTATGTTCCCCTGAGAATGTATCAGATCTTGTAAGGTTTACCTATAATTCTGATTACCAGTTTGGTTGGACACTATAAGGTAATTGGACAGGGGGCTTGGCTATTACTGACAGTTGGCAATCTGCTGCATTACCGTGGCACTCACCAGGGCACAGACTGCGGAGGAAACTTGATCCTGCATGTATGTTTGTGCATGTTGAATGTGAAGGATTGCAGATGTGTCCTCATACACTTTAGTGTCTATACGCCATATCGTGTGAGATGCCCAACGCGACTGAGCCACTCTGATGGGTGTAGCGTATTTGATTTTTGTTGACATTTTTCTTCTTATTCGCATTGCAGACACAGCAAAAGCCCACTCACAATGTACTACAGACACTGGGCTGCGACTTTAACCGCTCAGGAATTAGTTTTAAACAGGTACAAAGTCACAGATGAAGCACAGCGCAGTTTGGTGTGAGAAAAAGGTGTGGCCACTGCATCGTATCACTTTGTATAGAGATTCAGACTAAGTCACACACAGATGTACAAATGTCGCACATCAAAATGATCAGTGCAATCTAGCAGAGCAGTCTTGCCACTCCGTTTTAATTGAGCAAAAGATGCTTGGCGTGACCAAGTCGCCCAGGATTTATCGCGCCGAGAGGGGCTGTTTGGCAGGACTGAAGCCACACTGGGGGGGTCATTCAGGTGATGAGACCCGTCGTTGCAAAGTCCAATTTTTGGTACTTTGCACATGCATAGGAAGTGGCATAGGATGCAGGCTAGATCAGACTCAGACTGTCATTGATTGCCAATCTGATGCTGTTTCAAGTGCGGGTAGGGGGCACACAACAAACTCCATTTGGAAAACAGAGGCGTGTCGCCGCCGTTTAGGGGCTGGGAAGAGGCCAGGGATCGCAACTGTAGCACAGAGATTTCCTGGCCTCTGCAACAGCTGGGTGCTTTGATGCAACGGGCGGGTGCTTTGATGCAACGGGCGGGTGCTTTGATCCGATGCGGCGTCCTAGGACTCAGATCTGATCACCACTACAGCCGAAGGCATCTTCATGTAATAGATGTAGTTTCGCTAACCTCTATATGGGTCAGCTTGAGGAGTCCCTCATCTGGGGAGGCCCCTATGGGGCGAACCTGGTGCTTTATGGTCGCTACATCGACGACCTGTTCTTCATTTGGGATGAGGATTTACAATCCACTTCTTCCTTTGTAGCACATCTTAATTCTAATAATTATGGTTTACGGTTCACTAGCACTGCGCACATGTCACATATTAGTTTCTTGGATATAGATATCTCCATTAAGGATAACAAGCTCATCACTTCAACATTCCGCAAAGATGTGGACACCAATAATTTTTTGAATTATCGAAGTAGTCACTTTCGTCCATGGGTAGATAATATACCGAAAAGCCAATTCTTAAGAGTTCTCCGCAATTGTTCCCAATCAGAACAATTTGAGGTACAAGCGGCGGAACTCACCACTGCTTTTAGAGATCAGGGATATCCAGCCACATTGGTTAAGAAGGCCTTAACAGAAACCCGCTCCAGAGATAGAGGATCATTATTAGTACCCAAACCAGCAAGGGAACAACAGTCTATTACTTTACAACAACCCAGATTTATCTCTAAGTTTAATATGTGCTCAGGAGAATTGCGTAATATAATAAATAAAAAGTATCCCATATTAAAAACTGATAGGGTGCTTTCTACTTTTTTGGATGATAAACCATGTGTTACATACAAAAAAGCGTCAAACTTGCAAACCTTTTTGGCCCCAAGTCATTATAAATCACTGGACAGTGATACAACAGATAATAATCTAATGTTTGGAAATAAAAATACTTGGTTACAAAAATGTGGAAAACAAAATGGATGCTATAAATGTAGGAGAAGGGGGTGCATTACATGTCAATTTATTATGGATAAAACGAATTCAATCCATTCACATACTCATGGGACCCAGTTTGAAGTAGTGGGCACCATAGATTGTCAAACAAGTTATGTGATTTATGTGATTAATTGCGTGTGTGGGATCCAATATGTGGGTCGGACTACACGGGCATTACGCTTGAGATTTTTAGAACATAAGAATAATATACTGAGGGGAACTAGTCATCATAGTCTAGTTAGACATGTAATGGATAATCACAAAGGAGATATTAAAAATATTAGGATACAGGGTCTAGAACACATTAAGGCCACTATTAGAGGATGGGACAGATATAATCTCCTCTGTAAACGGGAAGCATTTTGGATATTTGCTTTGGGCACCCTTTTCCCTAATGGTTTGAATGATTGTATTGAAATGAACAATGTTTAATGTTCATATGAACTTAGATTTATATTAATTTCAGGCTGATAGTGGGGTAACCCATTTGATATCAGCATTAAATGTAGAGGTTTATTGTATCAATTTCTATAGTGGTATAATCTCTTTCAGGGTTCTCTATATATATATGTTCTCTGGATGATAGAGAGAGATCATTTGTGTATTTTAGAATATTGATCTAGGAACTTGTGTGTCTCATGCCTGCATGCTTTGATGCTTTGTTGTTTTGGGTCTTTCTTACTTCCATTTGGTAGTGAGAAAGCTATTAATTAATAATATATATGGTATGATGATGTAATGTACTAGGGACTCTTTACACTGGGAGAGATATGAAACCAACCCTATTTTAAAAACATAAATGAATAATTAAATGATAAATGAAAAAATAATGAAAAAATAATAAATAATATAAGGCAGGGATGTGGTGGTATTTGAACCCAGGTCTCGTGGTTGGGTTGGCCTGATATTAGTGGGGTGCGCCACAATAAACACATTTAAATTATAGAGGTTGGAAATATATACCTATCGCAGTGTAAAGATAGTAACTAATGATATGTTTAAAAAATTGTGCTATTTTCTCCGCGATGTCAGTATTAGATTATTATTAAATTGTATTTTAAAGTATATATAAAAGATTTGTTTATTATTTAATATGTTATTAATTTTGTTCATGTTAGTGAATGCATTAAAAGCATTAGCTAAATACTAAGGTCAACATGAATTGTTTGCTAGAGACCACACCCGTTGAACAGCATTAGATTCACACCTGGTAGCAATTGGGTGTGTAATTGTACTAAGTACTGATTGGTTGAGGAACCTCTTTTATACTGCACTAGTCTGAGTAACAGACATACCTTCTGAAGAAACCGACACGAGCTACGTCGGAGAAACGCGTCAAGGGGCTGTGCTGCGGAGTTACGGAGCCGCCATAACAACTCTTTATATCCAGGACATCTCTACCCAGCTGCATCTAAGACCTGTAGTGCCCATCCAGGTGCGTCTCACCGTTGTGATTTCCAGCTTGGTTTGCTGCCACTTTTGCATGTGCCGGTCGGTCCTTGTGCGATAGGACCCGGCACCAACATCAAACATCCACCGCCGCTGCAGCTACTTCGTCCTTGTGCAATAGGACACGGCATTAAGAACGGCATGTATGGTGAGATTTTACCCTATTAACGGCAGAGGGGTGTCATCATTACATTGTTAAAGGAGTTTAAATCACCGTATTGTTGGAGAATCATTGCGCACCACTGCATGAATACTGGCACCATCGAATGAGGCAATTTACTATACTACAGGCACTGCATATAATAACAGGGATTCAGCTGAATAATAATTATCTTGAATATCAAGGAACTTTTTTCTCCTTTTTTACTGGATCAACCATCATAGGAGTTAAAAAGGGATCACATGAATATATTTATCCCAATTCATCATGAATATATGTTATGATATGATCTAGTGTCTCTTTATATTGGCACATGGCTCTCTAGCTCCGTTGTACATGATTATACTAATTGAATTTTAATGCTGTTCACAATAATAAATTGTTTTTATTATTATGTATGCTTGCGCTCTCTATTATAATTATTTATAGTATTTGTGTATTTAGGTATAACAGAATACCTTTTGAGAGCAGCATTTGTTTATTTATTAATTATTAATAGAGTGGTCTTATATCTAAAGCGCCTGTATTGATTTTCCGTCTAGGATTATCTTTTAATTTTATTCTTCATGTAATAGACGCCTCCTGCTGCATTTATATACAGCACTACCCGACTTCACCTGAATGACCCCCTGTATGAAGACACATCTGCATTATTATTTACTGCTTCTGTAAGAATGTAGGGCCTGATTCATAGTTGTGCACCAATGCTGCCGCAGATGTGATCTTTGACTCAGAGGATGTGCGACAATATGCTAATGTAACAACCGCTGGGATTTCTATAGAGACGCCAGCCTGAGCCTTCACAGCTGCCCGCAACTGCGTACACATTCGCCTTGAGTAAGTCTATGGGCCTAATTGAGACCTGATTGCTCCTCTGCGAATTTGCAGAGGTTTGTGATTAGATAGTCACCGCCCAGACAGAGTGAAATACCGCCCGTGTAAGTCTGCATACGCTGTACGAAAAGTTTTGCAAACGCCGGCCAGCTGCAAATCCATTCGCAACTCACTCACCATTGAATGATTTCTCCAGTCTGTGCGCAGCCCAGGTCTTACTCCTACAGTGCGACAAAATCAGGCTGATCGGGCCGGAGCTGATGTCACAGACATATGTCTTTTTTTTTAAATTATGCAAAATGACTGATTTTGACTGTTTACCTTGAAACAGCAGCGGTACATTTATGATTCTTACTGCAAGCGTAATCGCAAATCATTTGTTGCGCATTGTGGCAGTGGCACATGCACAGGTTACAGACAAATGCTTAATTACGAAACATCGACCAACCTTACATCTGTGAATCAGGCGCGTAGTTACACCAGCTCAGACCGTGAAACTAGTCTGGCATTTATCCAGTCAGTTCTTGATACGTTTTCACACTGTGCTGCCTAATGATAACATCTACAATGTCGAAAAGCCTTTGTAAAGTCTCAACTTTTGATGCATTTCTCTGAAAATGGTTACAAGGCATATCCGACACCGCCACCTGCGTGTGCGATGGGTGAGGAAGAACTTTCTCCCTTTGGCTATTTGATTATTCTTCAGTTGTAGCAATAAGAGTCTTTTCACGTAATTATGCCGTTCGCTTGCAGATCTGCAGCCCTCAGTTGAACTGTGAAAATCCATTCTGTGGCCACTTTCTTTAACTATGCATATTACTGTTAATACTATGGATAACTGCATGTTTTGCTGTGGAATCATTGCAGTTGCAATGAATGAGGGTTTTGAGGAACCTCTTATTCAGTTGGTTTGTTTTAAAATCACGTGTTTATTCATTTTTACTCAATTGGTATACAGAACTTGGGGTCTATGCACTAATAAAATACCAACCAATCAGCTTGTTGCTGTCATGCTACAGGCTGTGTATGAAAAAAGACAGGAGCTGATTGGTTAGTACTTTATTTCTCTCCCAGGCTTAGTACATAAACCCGAAAGTACCAGCCAGCCAGCTCCTGTCATTTTCAAGCATAGGGGTCTATTTGCTAAGCCTTTGATTGAGATAAAGTGGACAGAGATGAAGTACCAGCCAATCAGCTCCTAACTATGTTACAGCCTCTGTTTGAAAAATGACAGTTAGGAGCTGGTTGACTGGTACTTTATCTCTGTGAACTTTATCTCCATCCAAGACTTAGTAAATAGACCCCATAGCCTGTAACATGGCAGTTAGTAGCTGATTTCTCTCCAATAATTAGTACATAGTGGTCAAAGTGGAGAGAGATAAAGAACCTAATTCAGCAGCATACACTGCTGCGATTCAATCGCATTCTCCCCGGCCCCACTGCAGTGTGCCCATGCAGGACCCGCACTGCACGTGCATGGGCCGGAGAGATGGGATCGCATCTCAGTGCTCCGAAGCCTCTGCCTGATTGACAGGCAGAGGCGTTCGCGGGGTGGCATTGCAGGGATGATGTGTCTATAATGGCGGTGGGCGGTGCTGTTTTCAGGGTGGCCAAGTGATCTCACACATGGCCGCTGTGATGGAAAACATAGCCGCCCTGCGCCTGCCTTCGCAGCCGTGCTGCAAAGTCAGGGGGGCATACCCAATTCATTAATGCGATCACAGTTGAATTGCTATTGCATCGCTGCCGGGCATTTGCATGCTCTGTGCTAGGCGGCCCCCAGCATGCGATCGCAAACAGTTGCAGCTTTGCTATATTAGCAAAACTGCAACTGATTCTGAATAAGTTCCAAAGTACCAGCCAAGGGCTCTTGGGGATCCTTGACCATGACCACCAGAGCCCAGGTGGGTTGGGATGAACACCCGTACAGGCCTAGTAGCTTCTGGGAATACTCTATTTTTGGGGGCCTTCTTTCCATAGGAGCTATAGCCAAATGCAATTTTTTTGTTACAGGAGGAATTGTCTTCTTTCATAGTGGAATCCAGGCTTTCTAGCACTCAGTTGGGGTGAAGATTTTGGGAGGGGACTGCTCCTTGCAGTTTTCAGTGCATCATATGTGCTCTAAGTGGAGGCAGCTGTACAGTTATTTCTAGTTCTCTGCTATTTGCTATTTGGTTCATAAAGCCCAATACACATGTGGTGCTCATTAATTTGGTAACTTTCCTGTTATCTGCCCACCATGTTATTCTCTTTGCTTTTATCTGCCCGCTGCCTGTTTCTCCTGGCATGTGCCTGCTGCTGCCATTCTCTTTCTGCTGCCTCCTATTATGTGCCCACCACTGCCGTTATCTGCCTGCCGCCGATGTTATCTGCCCGCTTCTCCTATGTGCCCGCCACTGCCATTATCTGTTTGCTGCCTCCTGTTATGTGCCCACCACTGCTGTTATCTGCCTGTCGCTAACGTTATCTGCCCACCGCCTGCTTCTCCTGTTATGTGATTGCCCCTGCCATTATATGCCTGCTGCCTCCTTTTATGTGCCTGCCGCTGACGTTATCTGCCAGTTTCTCCTTTTATTCACTGAACTTTTGTAAATCTGGACACAGATGCCCATACGCAGTCAATGGAATCCATGTTGGGAAAAGCAACATATAAGAACAAAACCTGTTGCGGCATGTTGGATTAGTACCTATGTGAATTCTTAGTGGAGGGCAGATAACAGGAAAGATCCCTAATTTGATATGCATAGGACAATTCTGTCAATGAGTGAATGGTGTATTGCAGATGGGATTCCTACCTCTTTATTTTCATATTCCCAGACAGGGAGTCTGGCCAGGTGTATGACCAGGGCGAGGTCAAGATCACAGTAGAGCTGCAGTCATTTTATGTGTTAGAGCCCCGTCATGTACTTCATATGTCATCAGATCCCCCTCATGCGCCTTATATGTCATCAGAGCTCCCTCATGCACCTCATATGTCATCAGATCCCCCTCATGCACCTTATATGTTATCAGAGCCCCCTCATGCACCTTATATGCCATCAGAGCCCCCTCATGCCCCTTTAAATGCCTTCACCTCTCCTCCAGATGGCAGATGCCACCATTACCTGATTATCAATCAGAGAGCCCCATCATGGAAACGGGCTGCCCCTTTTTGCCATCAGACCGTATAGGACTCACTCTCTGCAGTAACGTTTGGAATCCTCAATACAATGATCTGATTAAGGCATGATTATGAGCAGTGGCAGAGGCCGAGCGACACTGAGTTACGCCGTGATTTCACTGAAGTGCAGCCGACTGAGTATTTTATTCATATATGGAAAACTTATGTAGTATTCTGTATGGACTTTTTATATTTCAGTTAGAAGAAATGGTGTGAATAGTCGTATATCATTCTAACTTTGTTGTCTTAACAACAGTAATATTATTACTATTAATAATAATATATATGTGTATATATATATATATATATATATATATATATATATATTAACTAGTTACCTGCCTGTCAAAATGACATTGCTGCTGGAAGCCGGGGTGTAGGTGTGTGTGCAAGCGCACGCCCGAATGGAGCAACTCTTGAATTGCCACGTCGGGCGCCTGTTATTATATAGGATGGTTAAATAATCACCAAGAAGACTTCCTAAGAATCCTACTGTAAGTAGTGAATCTCATGACTACAGGAGTAAGATTTGAGCTTTATACAATAGATTCAGAAAATGCACTATATGATCATATTAAATCCACCCACAAAAACTTCCCCCAATATATAGTATTGGACGTGCAGATATATGAATGCCAGACAGTTGACTCACATACATGAATCCTTAAATGAGTAAAGTCTAGTTACTGCTCTCCGAGCAACCCAGAGCAGCCTGTCAGCCGTTACAGAGGTAACTCGGCCGGAGGAGGCAGGCAGGAATGGGAACTTGCAAGTGTGAAGTGAAAAAAAACAAATTAGTAAAATTTCCTGATGCTGCCTGTCTGGGATTATTGATACACTGGACTTCAGACTGTCTGGAGTAATCTTGGGTTGGTGTGCGTATCCCTAATTACAAGGAATTTCAATGGTGCACATTAGGAAACTAACTTGACAGAATGCAGTGAGAGGTTGATGTGGCTTGTCTGCGTGATTCAGTAGTATGATTTGTTAGGCAACTTATCTGGCAACTGCGGGTCGTTTACTTAATCATTTGTTTGTATACACTGTATTAGATGGGAACTTATGAGTATAGCTGTTATTCATGTCAGAGATGTCAGCACTCATGTATGCTACAGTAGTATAGAATGCTTTCTTATAATATTTATCAACATTGTCCTAGCAAGAAATAATTGTGGGCCTAGAATATATGGGGCAATGCAGTAAGCAGCTTGTCTTGGCTCCATAGCAGTACACAGGAAAAGTAGCAATGTTTAGCCTACTGTAATTGGCTGTATGTGCACAGCAGGGCTGAACATCGCGCAATGTTGGTCGGCAAATCAGCACGTGTTGAATTGGTCCCTATGTCCTCATTATGTAAACCCAATTAGAAGGTATAATATACATTGATAAAGTTGGTTGAAATAAAAAAGAGGCTACAAAACTAAACCTGTTCCTTCTTTTTGCAGTACATGTCCGGCCTGGGGAACAAGGTAGCAGTAACAAAATATGAGTCTAAAGTGCCAGCATTTTATTACAAGCCAACAGCTTCCGATTGCCAGTAAGTAATCGTCTTTTTTTTATGTATCTTGTCTGTATTAAATATTAAAATCAGTTAGATGGTTATGTGTTTGGCACACTCTTCTCTGCACAATGACACACAGAAATACACACCCCAGATTGTCATGATCTTAAAGAAGAACTACGGCACATGAGAACTCCCAGTGGGATGCAGTCAATGTACCGGCTGTAGGGATCCCGGTGTTTAGAAGACCGACACCGGAATCCCGACAGCCAACATTTTACCGACAAACGGCATCCCGACACCAGCCCTGTATTCCCAGACGGTTGATGGGTTCACGCCACCAACCGAGTGGGAATAGAGCCTGTGGTGAGCGAAGCGAGCTCCCAGCCTCTTCCAAATGTATGCCCATCTCCGGGTTATTGGAAAGGTATGGCCACCCCAATGGGACCTCCATACAGTACGACAGATCCATATGGCTCAATGTACAAAAAGACTCTCATATATATTGTGAGTGGCACAATTAATATGGATACCGTGCACAATAATTAATTATAACTAGCATGCAGTGTGATATTATATGATACATGTCAGTGTCTTCAGAACGCCAATAGTGTATGCTTATTTCATACTGAGAATTAAATATTACTGAGGACACAATACAGGACACTGCATATCAGTATTTTTATAAGAGTTAACCTTGACTGCATGCACGGCGCACACTAAGTGCTCTTAAGATACGTGGCAATAACTTTACCACGTACTCAATCCCTTAAAATATATACCATTAGTGCACAAATACAACCTGTACAGTTGATAAACTGATTGATGTGTATCACTCACAGTTAGGTTGGCACAGTACTGTATATCGCAATATATGCACTGATGTGTGACTTAAATCAGTATTGCTACGTTAGCGTTCACAAGTATACTATACACCAGTGATGGCTAACCTTGACACTCCAGCTGTTGTTGAACTACACATCCCAGCATGCCCTGCTACAGTTTTGCTATTTGGCCATGCTAAAACTGATGCAGGGCATGCTGGGATGTGTAGTTCAACAACAGCTGGAGTGTCAAGGTTAGCCATCACTGCTATACACTCACATCAATTAATTTCTTATTGCTGGTACGCAACCTACTATTACTGTTACATATACATTGGTGCACTGTTGGATGTTTATACGCAGGTGCACTACTATTGGAATGATATCATCTTTATCGCTGCAGATACCTGTTCTAGCCTGTCTTGCTACAGCCCAATATTATCTTATGTCTATACACTAGCATTAGGGCTGTAACACACTAGCCGGTTGTCCGGCTTTTTGCCATCCGGGAGAAACCGGCAGAGTCTCTCACACAGGACATCTTTGAGCCGTGTCTGATGCTGTGCGCATGCGCAGCATTAGACACGGCTTGGGAAAAAACCGTTGTGTGTGAAAGCTCCCCTTCACACACACGCACAGTTTACAGGCTGCAAAGACTGCCCGGCAGCCGGACCTTCCAGTGGATAGTTCCGGCAGCCGGGCCGGGACCGTGCCGTGTGTAAGGACACATTGCGCTCAATGTGTCTTTGCATCACGGCAGCGGTTAAAAGCCAGCCGGGTTTTTGCCGGGCGGCGCCAGCCGGCTTGTGTGTTTTAGCACTTACCCAGGCTCTTTCACATGTATCTATCATCAGTTGCCAGTCAGTAACAGTGTTTCGATATTGCAACATTTCAACATAACCGGACAGACTGTCAGTGGCACTGAATTTACATTGCAACAAACTAGATACATATGTTACCAATATTGTGGATCATCACTTAAATAGTGTATTGCAGTATTATCTCACTGTTAAAGACCAGCTTTATTATTTTACAGTTTATTCGATTTATGGGGCAATCATAAATTAGATCAACTGAGTCATTGCTGATACAGTACCTCATTTAGCCTCAACCTTCGGGTTCATGAACGTGTAGATAAGAAAGCACATAAAAGAATCTAAGGAATGGACACATCTGCTAAATGTTTTTAATCTTTATTCACATATTTGTTTTTTTTCTCAATCCTTTTTCACATTTCCTTTATTTTAATACTTTGCTCATCAAACAATAAAGGACAATTAGTCCCGATATGACAAAAATGTTAAATTTATCTTTACTTCTTGATGCATTGGGCATTTAAGCCTCTGTTGGACAAAATGAATACAGGGAAGCTTCAATAAATCCGTAATAAAACATTACATATATTATAAGTTGGGTTGTGTGCACCCTAGTTAGAACTGGTTTCTCTCTCTTCTCCCCTCACTATGGGGATTTGACAATATAACCATATGGCTCATAGATTGCAGTCCTCTAGCTGTGGAAGACCATTGCATTAATACGTAATCCAAGTAAGACCTGATAAGATGCTGCTGCACAAGTCTGGAAATTAATTATGCTGATTACATATAATTATTACAATGTGCCCTCTATGGGTGAAGGGTGCTTTGGCAGCTGTAGGACTGAAGTCTGTGAGGACTGTGAAGTGATGGTGTAAATGTAATGTTGGGGGTTCCCAGGACAACGGTAAACACCTTTCTAATAGCCATATAACAGGAGGATTATTAAGTAGGATTAATGCTGAGGTTATTGTAGTGGGTTAGCTTCAAGTCTCCAGGCAAAAGTCTGCATCGAAGTCCATGGACACACCATGCAGTGCAGCATAGCACACAGGAACAGGAGTATATATATATATATATATATATATATATATATAGTTCCAAATATGGTCGCACTCTCACAAAAGGCTATAACATCCACTGGGGTGACTCCCAAGAGGTCCAGAGTGTGAGTCCAGACGTCAACGTATAGAAAGGCAGCATAAAGGGGCACTCACCAGAATTTTGCACGTAAAAAGCATTGAGTATTTTATTTATACTTATCAAGGTGATTTCACAAAGCGAGTTCTTTCAACGTTTCGATCCATCAGGATCATCGTCAGGAAAATACAGCATAAGCAGCATGTACAAAAAATTGCATCCGTTCATGTACACCAGTATCGATACTGGTGTACATGAACGGATGCAATTTTTTGTACATGCTGCTTATGCTGTATTTTCCTGACGATGATCCTGATGGATCGAAACGTTGAAAGAACTCGCTTTGTGAAATCACCTTGATAAGTATAAATAAAATACGCAATGCTTTTTACGTGCAAAATTCTGGTGAGTGCCCCTTTATGCTGCCTTTCTATATATATATATATATATATATAACAGTATGAGCGCATATACAAGGTAAATTTAAAGTCCCATGGAACTACAAGTCCAAGGCTGGACAGGAAATAATGTTCCTCACAGTCACTGACACCCAGTATTACTGGCAGATGAAATTTGTCAATGTGCACCTCTGGGACTTCCAGCTGTCGCTTCCCCAATGACAACCGATCCCAAACGGGTAATAGTCCTGCCAAGAAATTGAAAAAGCAGGGAGCGCCAATAGTGCATTAAAAGTGTATAACAGTTTATTATAAAACGTCCAAGTCGGTACCAAGTAAGAGGCCGTACCATAAAAGGCGATTAAACCACCGCTTGTATAACCAGCACGAGAATTACCCAACAGTGCAAACAGCGTTCTCAGTTCGGAGTGCATACTATACAAACTCTTTTCACTGCTTTATGAATAGATTACTAGAGTGTAGGATCCTTGAATAAATCTAAGCAAGTAGAACCTGTAATATGGAGGCAGGGTTTGTTAAAGGAAGACCATGTTATCTCCACTGGCTCACGTCGCCACACTTTTCACTGTTTCATGAATAGACCCCATATCTCTTGGTTTGTAAGATATTATTGGTTGAAATTATTTTTCTAATACAAAGGTATTGTGAAAAAGTCTTTCATTTGGTATGAGCTCAGCTAATGTACACCTGCCATATACATGGTATTGTTATGCTGAACACACTTGTCAGTGATGCAATATGTAATTAATATATATAAATTTGGTGCTAAAATGCTCTACAATAGGAATGAAGCAGTTATCACCACATAAATCTGACAACCTCTTTCATACAATGGGGACCTCATACTCAGAGAGATCCATTGCAGCATCTTACTGAATTTTCACAAAGCCAGTGGGCTTGTTGCACATAGAGCATCATCGATGATGTGTCCAATGCACAGACATTCCTCTGAATTATGTGTCCTTTGTGCTCACTTGCAGAGTACTTCGCGAGCAGTGGATTAGAGCCAAGTATGAGAGGAAGGAGTTCATCTACATTGAGAAGCAGGAACCTTACTCTGCAGGTATGGATGGGCTCTGCTGAAGCTTAGCTGCCCGGGGGTGAAATAAAGCAGCCAGAGTACAGTGCATCACATCAGACTCTCTAAACTCTCCTTTTATTTTTTTACTTGTAACCCAGTTTGTGCTCTGTTAGATTTGACGCCATATTTAACATTTCTCTGTACATGCTGTACAAGATAGTGTATAGTCACAGGATCAGGGTAGCAGAAAGGCCTCCCCTGCAGCCTAACTCGAACCCCCCCAACCCCTCCCTTGCAGCCTAATTCTCCCCCCCCCCCCCCAGGCCCCACAGCCTATCCCTAACACCTCCCTTGCAACCTAGCCCTAATCTCTCCTCTCCTAACCTCTGCCCACAGCCTAACCCTGATGTCATTCTGGCAGTTTCGACATTCCACATGTCCACATTCATAGAATGTCTACACGTTGCCTGTCGACATTTTAACAATGTCAACAACATACTTGTTAACATTTTAAATGTCGACCTAATGACTGCATCCCTGTACTTAGGATAATGGAAATAACAGTACCAACCTGTTGTACAGTAGCTGCAGGCGGTCTTGGGTGCTGGAGTAATTATCGAGGAGAGGGAGCTGCTCGGCGGGTCACTAAGGCGGGTCACTAAGAATAAAAATTGTATGTTTCCTGTAATGGAGCATTGTATATTGGGACAGGACAGCACAGAGTAGTGTATATACAGAACCAGGACATCAGTTTATCACATAGTACCATAGTATGCACTGAAAATACAATGTGGCATCGGTAATACATAGGTAACTGTGCAAAATGCAGCAACACTGTACAGTATGTAAAGTGCAGGTATGAAGAAGTAACAGTGCTCACCACTGGACAGTTGGACATGAAGCACCTCTATAACCAGGTCCTCAGAGTGATGTAAATATATCTGCCAGTTTTATTAATAACTGGCTGTCCTGTGAATCACTGTGCACAAGTTTAAACATTCCAGTAAGGATAAACCATACAAATGATAATAGACTTTCATCATTCCATTTGCCATTTCTTTATTAGAATGTATTACACCTGTCACCTGAGTTGGGTAATGGTAAGCTAGAGTGCACAGCTATTCACAATTCTATCCCAAAAGGGAAGGGATTTGCAATAATGTGTTAGGTTTGAATTATAGACGACATCCTGGGTAAAGTTTAATTTATTTTTTTTGTGCGTCATAAGAAGTCATCCCGTGCAGCATTATACCATGGTCAGGTGACATACACCTGTGTCACTGATTGGGTTGTTGAATCACATCATGCCAAAAAATGTATCTGCTGTTTCCAAGGGCTCAGTCACAGAGATGTAGTCTGCACCTGTTGTGGTCTATTGTTCTCCTGATCCTCATTCACGACAGAGCCTGAAGGAGAATGTTGCAGCAACATTAAGGATTAATGATCACTACTTAATATGCGTATGGGTGTTTACATGGGCGTGTGAACAAAACTTTCTGCTGAATGATTGAATGCAAATCTAAATTGGTAGTTAAACTTAATAAATCTAGTTTTCAGTTGACGTGCCAAATGACAGCACCACACATGGAGTGATGTCTGGGCAGATATGTCGAAAACTGTCAAATTGTGTTATGTAATCACTCCATGTTTTATCAGCTGACAATGGACAGTCACACAGTACAGGCAGTAATTTGATTGGCTGAACTAACATGAATGAGAATCTAGCCAATCAATCGTCTAGGAATCAATAGAAATAGGGGTTACATCTAGCGCTAATAAACGTGAGCAGCTCGTATGCAGAATACATTTTGATGGATAGGTAATCGATTGACAAGCGCTATTAAGAATATGTGTTAAAGGACAAAGAATAATAAATGAACATGAGACATGTAAAACAATAAAAACTATATGCTATGTTTGCAGCTCTTTTTGACTTATTTGTAGGGGTGGATATGAACATACCTCCCAACATTACCCTCTCCAGGAGGGACAAAATGCTCTGCTTCTGGACTTTTCTCTTAATTTATGATTGCCGGCACCTGTTTTGAACACGTTAATGGATAGAAAGGTGTTTCAGCACAGGTGAGGGCAATCATAACTTAAGAGGGAAGTCCAGGAGCAGAGCATTCTGTCCCTCCTGGAGAGGGTCATGTTGGGAGGTATGGATATGAATTAGGCAATGTACAAGATGCTTCTGGGGAGCGTTGGTGGCACAGTGCGAGCCGTGCTGTCCGCTGACCCTAAGCTTACCCTAACCAGCGATATGCTTCACCCTCCGCCTGCCGGTGCTGTATGGAGACTGCTGCAGCTTTCGGCGGCGTCTGGAGCTTTACCGGCGGTCTCACTCGCTCCTTCGACCAGGCGCTGTGTAGAATGCCGTGGAGCGGCCGCGGCGCTTCGTGAAGACATCACTGGCCGATGGAGCGTGGCGGGGAATGTTCAAATGCCAAAATCAAAAGTTTCTCCCGGTTGCCTTCCTGACCTACGCGTTTCACGCCACAGTGGGCTCTTTTTCAATTATGGAGCTGACTTCACCCAGGGTCTTTTTTAAAGTGAATGACACTCTGTCCTCTGACTTGCTGTGATCATGTGGCCAGGTGTCTCCCTTTTACGGGAAAAAAAGGAGCCATTATTCGGTGTCATTGGGTACAAAAGTTTAGAAAAAGTCCAATGTAGTTTTATTAGGTCATCAGGTATATAATATACATCTGGCCTGCCTAATGATATGATGTCTCTGATGCCTGTCTTGACAAAGACCCCTGCGTGGGTCTAAACGTGGACCGTATTTATGACTTGATGACCTAGTAAAACTACATTGGACTTTTTTTTTAGCTTTGGTACCCAATGCTACCGAATAATGCCTCCTTTTTCTCTTACGTCCTAGAGGATGCTAGGGTCCACATTAGTACCATGGGGTATAGACAGGTCCCTTGGGAGCCATGGGCCTTTTAAGAGTTTAGTAGTGTGGGCTGGCTCCTCCCTCTATGCCCCTCCTACCAGACTCAGTTTAGAAAATGGGCCCGGTGGAGCCGGTCACAGCTAGGGGAGCTCCTAGGAGTTTTTCTAGTTTTATTGTTTTTTAAAAGTCTAAAGAGTTAGGTACAGGGAATCTGCTGGCAACAGCCTTCCTGCTTTGTGGGACTTAGGGGGGAGGAAGGATCCAACCCTAGAGGTTAATGGCCCTATCTCAGCTGACAGGAACCTGAGCTCCTGAGGGTGATGACCGCAAGCCCACAAGGCGACCGCTCACTCCCGCAGCACGGCCGCCACCCCCTATCAGAGCCGGAAGATTGAGTGGTGAGTATGAGGCCGGCGGTAAGCGGGTCACCGGTGAGAATGGCGGCATAAGGGTTGGAGCGCAGCCCTGCGAAGCTGTGCACCAGAAGGCTCAGCGGTACAATGTGCGGCGCTGTGAGGGGCGCCCCGAGCCAGCGCACAGACCCTATACTGGTATACAAGGGCTAACAGGGGCTAATCCCGCTGTTGGCAACCACATTTACCTCAGGCCAGTATAATCTCAGCAGCGGGAAGACGTGCCATTACAGGGGGCGGGGCTTCTTCCTCAGAGCGGATCCAGAACTCACCAGCGCCACTTTCTTCCTACAGATCACACTACAGAGATGCTGACAGGGAGCGCTGCGCTCCTCTTCACTCCAGATATCATCTGCGGTACCAGGGTGTATTAGACAAGGGGGGGGGGGGGGGGGGTTATATTTCACTGTGTAATCTATTGAGGTTATTCAATCAGCTCCAGGCATTTATCATAATAACAGCCTACTGGGGCGCTGTGTGGCTGGCTCCTTATACTCTGTGTCTCTCTGAAGGTACTCTGGGGGGAAACTGTGTCTACATTTTCCTGTGTGTGTGTGTGTGTGTGTGTGTGTGTGTGTGTGTGTGTGTGTGTGTGTGTGTGTGTGTGTGTATCTTTCTCGCATTACCATGTCCAGGGACTCTGTGTCCTGTGTATCTTCTCCTGAAGAGTCTATTCCATGAACTCAGGAATGTAATATACTGTCCCAGGCTTCTGAATCTGAACCCCTATGGGTGGCTTCTATCTGGGGTTAACCCCCCCCCCCTTCCCCTTGTAGTAGACTCGTCTGTATCTAGGTTGTCTAAGAAGGTGGTCTTACCTGTCCCTGGGTCCACCGCTTTAAAAGAGCCGGATGACCGCAAGATTGAGACTACACTCAAATCACTATACACAGCTAACGACGTAGCGTTACGACCCACTATTGCTTGTGCATGGATTTCTAAGGCCATAGTAAAGTGGTCAAGCACTTTACTAGAGGAATTAGATTCTATGGATAGAAGTGACATTGAATTGTTTTTACGTCGCATACAGGATTCTGCAGGTTTCATGGTGGAAGCCATGAAGGACCTTGGACATCTTAATGCGAGAGCTTCTTCCATGGCTTTCTCGGCACGCAGGGGACTCTGGCTGCGCCAATGGTCTGCGGATGCGAAATCCAAGAAGAGTGTGGAGAACCTACCCTTCACAGGTCAGCCTCTGTTTGGGGAAGCATTAGATGCGTAGATCTCCACGGCAACTGCGGGTAAGTCAACTTTTCTTCCCTCTGCAATACCGCCAACTAGGAAATCTTATTCTACGTCTACAATGCAGTCCTTTCGGACTGCGAAAGTTAAAAAGTCCAAACCCCCTTCCACTTTCTGTAGAGGAGGTCTGGGGAAATCCAGAAAACCTGCACCAAGGAACAGAAACCTGGTTCTACGTCCTCAAAATCCTCGGCATGACGGTGGACCTCCCAGCCTGGAGATCGGGCAGGTGGGAGCAAGACTAAGAAATTTCAGTCATGTCTAGGCGTCCTCAGGCTTGGATCCCTGGGTACATGATATTGTTACCCAGGGGTACAGACATAGCCAGATTAAGGGGGGGATGCAGATCATACTGTACCCCAGGCCCCCCTCTGTCAGGGGGCCCCCTGGCCAGAGCACACTGACATTACTCCCTCTTATGCAGCAGCAGAACCAGACAGCCAGAATGTGAGCAACAGCAGTATCAGATTTCATGAATTATCGACCTAGCTTCCCAACCAGAGTAGAGATAGGAGGGTGGAGATAGCTGCAAGTGACACAGGGTGGGATCACTGTGGTGTCTGAGTCCTGTGTAACTTGTTATCAAATGAGGGTCTAGACACACACACACACACACACACACACACACACACACACACACACACACACACAGCCCTCCTGAGTCCTGTCCCAGTGTGTAAGTAGTACAGGGGCTGCTGCTATATTTGCATGTGACAAGATAAATTATAGATTTGATTTTTCTATGTGTATTTTAAGGTTGTTTAAGTTGTCTTTTGTTCCACTACAAGAACATTTTATAAAATAGTTGTCTTTCAGTTAGGTGGAGCTATAAACAGTACCCAGGCATTATTCAACTATTAGTCTAAATCTAATATACACCTTTGGGCTAAATTTAATATACACAATCCATACATCCCAACATGACCCTTTCCAGGAGGGACAACATGCTCCCTACCTGAACTTCCTTCTTAAGTTATGATTGCAATCACCTGTGTTGAAACATCCTTATTATCAATGAAATAGTTCAACTCAGATGACTACAATCATATATTAAGAGGGAAGAGCATTCTGTCCCTCCTGGAATGGGTCATGTTGAAAGGTATGCACAATCTTATATACACCCCCCCCCCCCTCCACTGGGGCCCCCCTGTCTAAAGGCTTAATCCGGCCCTGGGTACAGACTGGAGTTTCAAGAACTCCCACCTCACAGATTCTTCAAATCAGGCTTACCAGCTTCGCTGACAGAAAGTGCTATCCTACAGGAAGCCATTCAAAAATTTCTAGAGTCAAATGTCATTGTTCCAGTTCCACCTCACCTAGCAAACAAGGGTTATTACTCAAACCTGTTTTTGGTACCGAAACCGGATGGTTCGGTCAGACCAATATTGAACCTAAAGTCATTAAACCCTTATTTGAGGGACTTCAAATTCAAGATGGAGTCTCTGAGAGTGGTGATCTCAGGTCTTGAGGAGGGGGAATTTCTGGTATCCCTAGATATCAAGGATGCGTACCTTCACATTCCGATCTGGCCGCCTCACCAGGCTTATCTAAGATTTGCGCTACTGGGCTATCACTATCAGTTCCAGGCACTGCCGTTTGGCCTCTCCACGGCACCGAGGGTGTTCACCAAGGTCATGGCGGAAATTATGCTGCTCCTCTGCAAGCAGGGCGTGAACATAATTCCTTCTCTGGATGATCTGCTAATAAAAGCGTCTTCCAGGGAGAAGTTGTTACAGATCATTGCTCTCTCAACTCAACTACTCCAGGATCATGGATGGATCCTGAATCTTTGAAAGTCACATTTAGAGCCGACAAGGAGGCTGTCCTTCCTAGGGATGATTACAGAGGGTTTTTCTACTGGCGGGGAAAGCGTTGGTGATACAAACAATGGTCCGGGATGTCCTGAAGCCAGCCCGGGTGTCAGTTCATCAGTGCATTCGCCTTCTGGGAAAGTTTGTTGCCTCCTACGAGGCTCTACAGTATGGAAGATTTCATGCACGGTCCTTCCAACTAGATCTCCTGGACAAATGGTCGGGTTCTTATCTTCACATGCCCCAGGGGATACGTCTGTCGCCGAAAGCCAGATTCTCGCTCCTCTAGTGGCTGCAAACTTCCCACCTACTAGAGGGCCGCAGGTTTGGGGTTCAGAATTGGATCCTTCTAACCACAGATGCAAGTCTCAGAGGTTGGGGTGCAGTCGCCCAAGGGGAAAACTTCCAAGGAAGGTGGTCAAGTCTGGAATCCATCCTCCCAATAAACATTCTGGAACTAAGGGCCATGTACAATGGTCTTCTAGAGGCGGCACATCTTCTAGAAGATCAGGCCATTCAAGTTCAGTCGGACAGGCCTACATAAACCGACAGGGCGGAACGAAAAGCAAGGCTGCAATGTCAGAGGTGACAATCATCCTCTGGGCAGAAAAACACGCGGTGGCGCTGTCAGCAATCTTCATTCTGGGAGTGTACAACTGGGAAGCGGAATTCCTCAGCAGACACGATCTCCATCCAGGAGAGTGGGGCCTCCACCCGGAGGTGTTCGCGGAGGTGACAGGTCTTTGGGGTGTACCTCAAATAGCCATTATGGCCCCCCACCTCAACAAGAAGCTTCAGAGGTACTGTTCCAGGTCGAGAGACCCACAGGCAGTGGCGGTGGACGCCCTGGTGACTCCGTGGGTGTTCAAGTCAGTGTATGTGTACCTTCCACTTCCACTCATACCAAAGGCTCTAAAACTAATAAAAAGAACACGAGTTCAGGCGATCCTCATTGCTCCGGACTGGCCAAGAAGGGCTTGGTACGCGGATCTTCTGGAGTTACTGCTGGAAGATCCGAGGCCTCTTCCTCTTCGCAAGGACCTTCTGCAACATGGAGGTTGAACACCAGATCATAGCTCGGAAGGGTATTCCGAACAAGGTTATTCCTACCCTGATACAGGCTAGGAAAGGAGTAATGTCTAAACATTACCATCGAATTTGGAAAAAGTACGTGTCTTGGTGTGAATCCAAGAAGTTTCCTACGGTGGAGTTTCAACTAGGGCAGTTTCTCCTTTTTCTGCAAGCAAGGTGTGGATGTGGGCCTACGCTTGGGCTCCATAAAAGTCCAGATTTCGGCCTTGTCCATTTTCTTCCAGAAACAATTGGCTGCCCTCCCTGAGGTTCAGACATTCTTGAAAGGGGTTCTGCACATCCAGCCTCCCTTTGTGCCTCCTATGGCACGTTGGGATCTTAATGTGGTGCTGCAGTTCCTGCAGTCGGATTGGTTTGAGCCTTTACAGGAGGTTGATGTCAAGTTTCTTACTTGAAAGGCGGTCACACTGTTGGCATTAGTGTGTCAGAATTGGGGGCATTGTCCTGCAAGAGCCCCTACTTGATTTTCCATGAAGATAGAGCTGATCTCAGTACGCGTCAGCAATTTCTTACGAAGGTTGTGTCGGCTTTTCATATCAACCAACCTATTGTGGCTACTGACGCCTCAATTACCTCAAAGTCCTTGGATGTTGTGAGGGCTTTGAAGATTTATGTGAAGAGAACTTCTCGTCACAGAAAATCGAACGCTCTGTTTGTCCTTTCTGATCCGAACAAGGTTGGGTGGCCTGCTTCTAAGCAGACGATTTCTCGCTGGATCAGGTGTACTATCCAGCATGCTTATTCTATGACAGGCTAGCCATGTCCAAAATCCGTTAAGGCCCACTCTACTCGTAAAGTGGGTTCTTCCTGGGCGGCTGCCCAGGGTGTCTTTGCAGAGCGGCTACTTGGTCAGGTTCGAACACGTGTGCTAAGTTCTACAAGTTTGATACTTTGGCCTCTGAAGACCTAAAGTTTGGTCAATCGGTGCTGCAGGAGCCTCCGCGCTCTCCCTCCCGTACTGGGAGCTTTGGTACATCCCCATGGTACTAATGTGGACCCCAGCATCCTCTAGGACGTAAGAGAAAATAGGATTTTAATTACCTACCGGTAAATCCTTTTCTCATAGTCCGTAGAGGATGCTGGGCGCCTGCCCAGCACTTCGTTTTCCTGCATTTGTTACTTAGTTAAGTACTGCGTTGTAACTTGGTTAAGTACTGTTGTTCAGCTGTTGCTGACTTGTTTCAAGCTGGTTAGCTTGGTTTTCTGTTGTTATGTGTGAGCTGGTGTGAATCTCACCACTATCTGTGTATTTCCTTCTCTTGAAGTATGTCCATCTCCTCAGGCACAGTTTCTAGACTGAGTCTGGTAGGAGGGGCATAGACCGAGGAGTCAACCCACACTATTAAACTCTTAAAGTGCCCATGGCTCCCAAGGGACCCGTCTATACCCCATGATACTAATGTGGTCCCCAGCATCCTCTACGGACTACGATAAAAGGATTTACCGGTAGGTAATTAAAATCCTATATTTTCCCGTAAAAGGGAGACACCTGGCCACATGATCACCGCAAGCCAGAGGACAGATTGATATTCACTATAAAAAAGACCCTGGGTGAAGTCACCTCCATCCTTGAAAAAGCGCCCGCTGTGGTGTGAAACGCGTAGGAAAGGAAGGCCACCGAGAGAGACTTTTGATTTTGGCATTGGAACATTGCCCGCCATGCTCCATTGGCCAGTGACATCATCACGAAGCGCCGCGGCCGCTCCACGGCTTTCTACACCTCGCCCAGCCAAAGGAGCGAGTGAGACCGCCGGTAAAGCTCCAGACGCCGACGAAAGCTGCAGCAGTCTCCATACAGCACCGTCAGGAGGACGATCGCCTGTGAAGCATATCGCTGGTTAGGGTAAGCTTAGGGTCAGCGGACAGCACGGATCACACTGTGCCACCAACGCTCCCCAGAAGCATCTTGTACATTGCCTAATTCATATACATCCCTACAAATAAGACAAAAAAGAGCTACAAACATAGCATATTGGTTTTATTGTTTTACATGTCTCATGTTCATTTATTATTCTTTGTCCTTTAACACATATTCTTAATAGCGCTTGTCAATCGATTACCCATCTAGGAATCAAATTCGTGAATATTAGTCAGGCCTTAGGAATTCAGGGGCAGATTTATTAAGCCTGGTGAAGTGATAAATTACACGGTGATAAAGTACCAGCCAATCAGCTCCTAACTACCATGTTACAGGTTGGGCTGAAAAATTACAGTTAGGAGCTAACTTGCCGGTGGAGCTAACTTCCACTTTATCACTTCACCAAGCTTAATAAATCTGCCCCACCGTGCCTTAGTGGTTCAGCCTACAGAATGGACGCCTCCACGTGCAGACAGCATAGTAAAATCCTTTTCAGGTACACATTGCTGCTGCACTGCTGCATCGAAGAACGTCAGTGCTATATTATTTTGGCAGACCTTGGGCGCTATAATACCCATAAGGACATATCTACTGAACTTCATTTCCACATACTGTTTTCATTTTAAACACCTCTACTCAATATGGGGCCTATATCTTAAGACCATGGGGTAAATTTACTAAGATGGGAGTTCTATTTAAGATGGGATGTTGCCCATAGCAACCAATCAGATTCTACTTCTCATTTATCTAGCACCTTCTTGAAGATAATACCTGGAATCTGATTGGTTGCTATGGGTAACATCCCATCTTAAATAGAACTCCCATCTTAGTAAATTTACCCCCAAGAATGCTGAGAGTCCTCAGGCAGTTGCTGCTTGTACAGTATATGTGCTAAGCGCTGATCCCAGACCTAGAAATACCGTGATGCCGGCACGTGTTCATATCAGAGCCATGTCCTGGCATCTCATTCTTGATACATAGACCACCAAAAAAAACCATTACAAGATGTGAGGAAATGCGGCTAATTCTAATTTTCTACACTTTTTTGTAAATATGCCCAGAAATATTAAATTAAACATACTAATACATTCTGCTTTAACAGTGCATGTTTGCATGTCTAGCAGGCTCATGAATTACAAATCGGTACGACTAGAATCTCAAAGGACAGCTCCCTTGATAAGAGCTGTTCTTTGTGATAGAAGGAATTCTGGGTTTAGGACCTGGAAGTCCTTCTGCATATGCGCAGAATGACACAACCCTCAGTGGGGGGGTCTTCTCAAAAGGAATGCAAAAAGAAGCCCGGTTATCGCATTCTAGAGCTTGGTACATATACGAAAACTCTGAAAACTGAATTTTTTACATTTTGGACGCATTTTCATGTTTAGTACATACTGCCCTAAGTGAATTAACATTAACATGATTTAAAGCATGACCCCATGATAAAATGTTTTTTTTTTTTGTTTTTTTTTATTATAATATGTTTATTTTCTTGAACATGTATGTCATCGGAAGTTATTGAATTGTTGGAATATTATCTGGAAAATTCTTATAAAAAAAAAAGTAGTTTTCTTATTTCTTCGTTTCTGCAAACAAATACCAGTTTTGTCATCTGTGTACTGTCCATGCCATATTAATAACATTGTCATTGATTCCCAATTATTACTGGCTGAGCTGATAAAGTACTGGGGAAGGGGGGCAGCAACCCTTCTGACCTGAGGTGTCTAGTGAGGGGCGTCCCACACTTACGAGCTAGAAGTGAGTGAGAACGTACAATAAGGGACTCTGCTGATGACCATGAAATTTGGATTCCTAATCCAGAGATCTCCCAAGTAAGGGAGATAATACATTGCAGATGCCCTTACTGTTGTACAAGTGAGAGTAAGCCATGTCTTTTCCACATCTTCCTACCATGGTGTATCAGTGTAGCTGTGGAATGTGTCTCTCTATGGATCTTATTTTCGGTACCTCCCCTCTGTATACATTATTCATACGTCCTGCACAGTAGCTATTCTCTGTGCTAGTTATGGAGAAGAGAAGACTGAGCTGGCACAATTCTCCAGGTTTTAATCATTTATACAGATATTTGATTTAGAACGGCTTTCTTCAGCAAAATCATAATCTTTTATGGGCTTTCCTCGTCCGCATTTGCAAGACCAGCAGAGTGGATAGGATTAAATGTGTTGTTATAATTATTTAATTATCAGCTGGTGCCATTGGTGATAAGGACATTGTAAAGCTTTCTGCGACGGTAATTGTCTCTCCGCATGAAGCACATCTGCGGCAGCGTTTAATGCAGTCAACCAGAGATTTGCTGGCTGAGCCAGAGTAAGTTGATATTTATGTAAAATCAGGGTCCTTTGTTTGAACCCAAATTCCCATGGCCCTTCGTTACTTCCTGATTGTGAGGTACATTTACTAAAGTTTCTAAAAAGAAAACGGAGAGGTGTTGCTTATAGCAACCAATCAGATTCTGGCTGTTGTTTCCTAGACTGCAATAAGAATGATGGACAGAGTCTGGTCGCCGCTTTTCCTTTTTAGAAGCGTTAGTAAATCTACCCTTGTGTTGTTTCCTAATGATTAGAATAAAACCCTGCACTGGCTTCCGGAGTCTGGCTTTAAATTTGATTTTAAGGGAAACGCTGATCATTCTGTGATCTTCCAGTGACCAGTGTAATCAGACCCTGCGGAATTTATGGGCGAGGGCTCTGTCTCAGTGAATGGCATTTGGACAGGAGGTGTGACCAGGCCCTGATGCTTCCCAATCCACGGTCACTGGCCTCTTCTGTTTTTGCTCCATTTTCCCTTTAGCAATAATTAATTCATGTCGCTTTCAGATCACAATGCTGGGTCGCACCCGGGATTTGGAAACGGGTCCTTCCCGAGTGCGACTCGGCATTGGACCCTTTCACACTGGCTTCCTGACCCTGCAATATGCCGGGTCGGGTTGCCATGGGTGGGTGGGGGCGTGGGGGGAGTGGGGGCGTGGGGGGGGGGGGACCGGGGCAGCATCAGGGGCGGGTGCGGAGGCGGCGCTGAGAGATGAGATCATCTCCATACTGCCTCTGCCTATACTGTGAACGGGTCCTGGGCCGCATCCACCCGGCAGCTCGTTCACACTGGACCTCACCCGGGAATAACCCTTCTTTATTCCCTGGTTGAAATACCAGGTAAGGCGACCCGGGAATTCGTTACTGACCCCTTTCATACCACACAGCGACCCGTGTTGATCCAGCAATATACCGGGTTGTTTGTGCCGTGTGAAAGGGGTATCATTTTCTCATTACCCCACTTTGGGGCATATTTAATAATGAGTGATATTTTTGTTATCCCCCGTTACTAATCTTAAATGGTACTCCAACCAATCGGCTCATAACTGTCATTTATCAAACACATGATAGGAGCTGATTGGTTGGAACACCATTTAAGATTAGTAACGAGTGATAACAAGAATATCATTCGTTATTAAATATGCCCCTTCGGAAAATAAAAATAAATAAAAAAAATGGTGTTGAAAATGCACAGAGCAAATGTGTTTTATATGAAGTGGTCATGATTCAGTGCTTTGGGAGTAGATAGATTCTGCTTTTGTTTGTCAGTTTATGATACAGTTTCTTCCGGGGCAGCCATGTCATAAGGGCGGATGTTCTAGCTTGTAAAGCTGTCAAAGTGTGTCTCAGATGGGGGCAGGCACATAAAACCCAAACATTTAATAGCAAAATGTGTCAACATAGAGAAAATGTGATTGCCTAATATAGATTTCAGGAGATCTATTCTTACGAAAAATATTGTGATTCGCAGATGGATACCGTTTAACCAACAAAATATTTTTTTTGTGATATTTATTTATTTTTTCAAGTTTGTAAGTTTTTCCTTAATACCATTGTTTTATTATATGGCGATAGCTTGATGCACATATACTTGTACTTAAAGCCATTTATTACTTCACATTTGAGAATATGGGCCTATAACGCCAATAGTTTTCTTCTGGCCAAAATATGCCCGATCCTCCATGACACGCCAAGAATCTGGTTTGGTGAGGGGTAGACATTTTTTTTCCTAATGTATATTTGGGAAGAAAATGTTTGACCTGGGGTATGTGATAGATGAGCCAACTATAAGGAGAACATGCAGCCTGCAGTATTCTCCTGTGATATACGTCCGTTGGCAAGATATTAGTGCGGACCACCTTATAATGTAATGCTGGAAACTGATTACCCATGTCAGTGAGTCAGTGGCGGAATTAGCGAGCGGTGGGCCCAGGTGCGACAAAATGCTTTCGGCCCTCCCGCCCCCATCCCATCCAAGTCCACCCCTTCACCCCTGGAGAGGATCTGGTGAGGGGGACCTGCTCAGGGCCAGAGAAATGGATACCTAGCAACAGTGCCGTAACTAGACATTTTAGCACTGTGTGCAAGAAATGGCATCGGAGCCCCACCCCTGTATGCAAAACAGGGGCAGTGTGCGCCGTAGGTGCGCGCAAAAATACATAGTGGCGTGGCTTCGTGGGGAAGGGGTGTGGCCACAAAATAATACCAATTCATAAAACGGTGCACAGTAGTCTCCATTATTCAAATTACGCCGCACAGTAGCACCACTACACCAGGTAGAGACCCTTTTACACCTTACGGCGGACAGATTCCTCTTTTTACACATTACGGCAGACAGCGTCCCCCTTTTTACACATAACAGCAGACAGCGTCCCCTTTTTACACATAACGGCAGACAGCGTCCCCTTTTTACACATAACAGCAGACAGCGTGCCCCTGTTACACATTACGGCCGACAGCTTCCCCCTTTTTACACATTACGGCAGGCAGATTCCCCCTTTTTACACATTGCGGCAGACAGCGTCCCCTTTTTACACATCACGGCAGGCAGATTCCCCCTTTTTACACATCACGTCAGGCAGATTCCCCCTTTTTACACATCACGTCAGGCAGATTCCCCCTTTTTACACATCACGTCAGGCAGATTCCCCCTTTTTACATATTGCGGCAGGCAGATTCCCTCTTTTTACACATTACATCAGGCAGATTCCCCCTTTTTACACATTGCGGTAGGCAGATTCCCCCTTTTTACACATTGCGGCAGGCAGATTCCCCCTTTTTACACATTACAGCAGGCAGATTCCCCCTTTTTACACATCACGGCAGACAGTCCCCCTTTTTGCACATAAAGAAAGAAAGAATTATACTTATCCTCTCCACTAGCTCAGGCTCCTCGGCGCAGCTTCTGGCAGATTACGATTCCCAGGCAGGAGAGAAGGAGGAGGAGGGAGGTGGAGGAGGGAGCCGCAGCAGCGCTGTGTTATTGGTGGATGCGCTGCTGCTGCTCCTCTGCTTCACTATAGGCTGTCTTCCACCGCTGTGAATGGCTGGGATGCGCTTCACAGCGGCGGAAGACAGCCTTAGTGAAGCAGAGGGACAGCAGCAGCAGCGCCTCAACCAGTAACAAAGCGCTGCTGCGGCTCCTTCCTCCACCTCCCTCCTTCTCCTTACCCCCGTGACCGCTGCGCTCCACTCCTGTGTTCTGCGAGCAGCGGTTGCCCGCAGCACACAGTGGCATGTAATGAGTCAGTTTGACTCATTACATGCTTTGGGCCCCTGGACAGTGGCGGGCCCCAGTGCAACACACTGGTTGCACTGGCGGTAGTTCCGCCTCTGCAGTGAGTCACCAAATTGGATCTTTGAGTGGGATCGGTATTAAAAGCCGGCTGCCGGGATCCCGGCCATCAGTATACCGACAGCGGGATCCCGGCCACCGGTATGACGGCAGCGGGGCGAGCACTAGCAAGCCCCTTGCGGGCTCACTGCGCTCACCACGCTGCGGGCTATGTTCTCCTGCTTCGGATGTCGTGAACACCCAGAGAGGGAGAAAAGCCTGTGGTGACGGGATTCCAGCGTCAATATTTCACCACTAGTCGGGATTCCAACGCTGGCATTGTGACGTCCTGGATCCCGACTAGTGGTATTGTAACCACTTTCCCATGGAGCAGGGGTCTGGCTGCAGCTTACCACATGGAGAAGCAGATTTAGGGCCAGATGTACTAAACCTTGAAAAGTGATAAATTGGAGAGCAATACACTACCAGTCAACCAGCTCCTGTCATTTTTCAAACAGGGCTTTGTGACATGGCAGTTAGGAGCTGATTGGCTGCTACTTTTATCACTCTTTACTTCATCACTTTTTAAGGCTTAGTACATCTGGCCCCTATTGTTTATATAATTGTGTATTATTTTTATTTATGTATATATGATGTCATTTATTTCCAGAGAGTCATATGAGTTGCATTTCGCCGTGCTTCTCCAACTCGCTAATTCCGCTTGCTGGTTGTAGTACTTGTTGTAAAATGACTAGGGTTTACAATCAGTATACTGTACCACAATGTGATTAGAAATTGCAGCAAGCATTAAAAAAAGTGGTATAATAATATTAATCTGACAAACTAACCCGCGGTCACAGCCTAGATAGACTTTTTATTGTTGGAGCAATTCACCTTGACATATAAAATCAGTCGAGCGGACACTTTTATTCTATTACATAGTGAAGGTCAAACGAGGAAAATAAAGAAATACACTGACCTGGCACTTGGAAAACACATTACTGAAAACATTTTAAAATTCCATTTTGCTCAGAATTGATGTAGTGTTGTAAAGGAGCCCAATTATCCTGTCAGAGTAACATGCAAATTATCTCTGTCTCACCTTCTCTTGGCTGGTTGCCACATAGAAACACCAAAATCGGAGCTGTGTTTAACTCTTACCTACATTAGATAACCAAGTAAATAAGCTTAGACTGTAATTGGATTAAGGAACGTTTTTCTAGGTGCGATTTGCCAGAGGCACTTACCTGATCTGTCTGACTGTAGAACGAACTCAACAGTTAATTCTGCTCACTTCCTCTGCATGGGGGAAATTTATGAAACTCTCTTACCACTTAACGCCCTCCCCCCCCTTCTATCCCCCACCCACACACACAAACACACACACACACACACACACACACACACAACTCTGAAATTTTAATTTTTTACGAGTGAATTAGAAGAAGAACATGAATCTTATCTGATCTAAAATGATTTTAGTTAATGTAAAAAAAATAGTTTTTTCAAACAACAGACATCGGTTGGAAACATCGCGACCATCACGACTTCCGTTTTAACAGCGAGGATAGACGCCAGGTACACAGGGGGGTGCTTGTGGGTGGAGGTTGATTTCCCTTTCCCCAGCGGCTGCTATTGTCTGCAGCTGCTGGGTGGGGGGTCCTGCCTACTGACTGACCAGCAGTGATTGGCAGCACGGCAAACACTGGGGGAGAGTGCAGGGAGGCAGAGGGACCTTGCGGTCCCTCTGACAGCAGCAGCGGAGGGAAGTTTCTCTTTCCTGTAGCTGCACACACTGTCTATCTGACTGGTCGCATGTGGTTGCATCTGATGCGACCATGCCAGCCAATTAATTACAAATGGACAAGTGTAGAAGTTGGCCAAAGCAACCAATCCAATTCTAGCAATCATTAGACAAGTAAATTCTCAAAAATGGTAGGTAGGAGCTGATTAGTTGCTATGGGCAACTTCTCCATTCTTTAGAAGGTTTGATACATATCCCCCATTATTCAGAGTTCCATAATGAATTTTAGTTTTAAAACAGAATCTCTGAAAGCGCACCAACTATAATATACATTCTTTTTTTTTCTGATTGTCCTCAGACTTGATTACATGTTTATTTCTTTCAAATTATTTTTAGACAAGTGTAAACATTTTTTTTCATGTTCCCTGAATCTATAATAGCCTACATTAGTTACATGGTGCTTAAACTGTTTAAAGCATGCTAGCTGTCTTTTCAATTCTACACTTGGCAGATTTGAAATAGGGTATGATAACTCAGTGAATACTAAAGGGTGAGTACGGGGGGGGGGGGGGGAGTTAGGAGTAGGCTATGTGGGTGGGGGAGGTTAGGGTTAGGCAGTGGGAGGGGATGGTTAGGGTTAGGCTGCAGGAAGGGAAGTTAGGGTTTGGCTCTGGGAGGAGATGGTTAGGGTTAAGCTGCTGGAGGGGTGGTTTAGGGGTAGGGTTTAAATACGTACCGGGATCCATCTGGATTTTGACTGTTGGTAGCTCCTACCTGTTTTGGTAGGGTGGCTTCCACTACCCATTCCCAGAGAGGAAGAAGAGACAAGGCAACAGCCAGGTCCCGTCACCCGCACCATGGATCTAGCAGGCGCCAAGAACAATGCTGCATACGCACATGCGGCGGCTTGACTGCACAGAAACAAAACCCTGGCTTCTATGGACTGCATCGGCTGCAGCCCATAGAACTTGGCTAGGGCTGACGATCGAACAAGGAGTGGCTTCCTACTGGAAGCATGCTTTCTGCTAATCTCAGACCGGACTGTCTGTCCCAGAGTGAGGAAACTCCTCCCATTGGGACTGCGTGTCCTGCAGGTGACTGGCAGGGAGCACTTCCAATAAGACATACAGTTCTAGGGCACTTGTAACTGGGAGAGCTCCAATCTCATAAACTATTATGACCTTTATTATAATCTTTTATTTAAAGAAATATACCTGCGGCGTGGTTGTGACAGGACGGTACCGTACGAAAGCACTCGCCGCTTTCGCGTCCCGTTGACTGCGCACAGATTGGAAGGTCAAGCCGCACGAGGCCTGACCACATAGGGGATTCCCGCTTACCGTCAGTAACCGCCTGTTACTGACTCCACCCACTGCGCTGTGGGCGGGTTCTTGCTGCCACCACCAAACTCCTAACCTGCCGTGGCGTTTGGAACCACGGTTCTGCTCTGTATGTGCCGACGCACTGCCTTACCACACCTGTGTGGTGTTGACGAATCCCCACTAGCCACTTGCTAGGCCTCTACCGGTAGCTGGCGGAAGGCGGAGCTTGGAGACGCTAGGTGCTTCCCTGGACAGCCGGAGGACGGGGCTAGGTTTGGCCTAACCCTGTTGGTCACAAGATGAAGCAGTCTTCTTGAGGCAAAGATGTTTATTGCTCAAATAACCTTTAAAAAGGCTCCTCCCTATTGCTAGGGGCAACAGCATGCAATCAGATGTTTTCAGCAGAAGAAGATGTTACAATATACACTCCTATGGGCCAACTGCCCTTCTTTTATCCCTCTCCAAGACCCCTTACCACAGGGGGTAAGCCCGCCCTGTGGTGCACAACCAATCAATGTTTACCCATGAGCTGTGCATGCTCTGGTCTCATGCACAGCTTTACATTGTTCCCTATGGACAGTGGGGAGTGGTCGGTCTCCTTTGACTCTCCCATCTTGGAGATTCAGGATACTCCCACGGTGCTGTTCAGTCTGGCTGGGGGGAAGTTTTCCCTCCTAATCTGACTTCCAGAAACCTGCCCGGGACCCCTCTCACTGCTTGCAGCCTGGATTTGGGCTCCAGAGCGGGGCAGCCTGGCTCCCCGGTCCAGGTTTCTTGGCACTACGGGTGATCTCCATGGAGCTCCAAGAAACCACTCAGCCTGTTTCCTAGCTGAGCTGTTTCTCTTTCTCCCTGTGCCCCTTGGAAAGGTGAGGCTGGATGGGAAAGCATTCCGTTTTTGGGGAAAAGGTCTGGGAGAATCCATCAGCCTGCACAGCCATGGATTCCCCCCTCCTGGGACACACAATCAAGTAAGTGCAATTTATCTTTAAATACATTACATTTAAATCACACTGTACATGTTTATACATTTAAATACCCTCTGAGCCTGCACAGGCTCCACATACCTAGGCACTGCATGTTTTACACAATGTCCTGTTCTGTTACTACTGTGCCCAGCGCTGGGCTTCCCTAGCCCTGCAGCCTGGCTGCTGGGGCTCTCTCAGTGCTGGAAGTATGGGGCTGGCTTCCCCCATCCTCCAGCCTGTCTGCCTGCCACTGGGGTCCAGGGAGCTGGCTCTCCCTGTCCCCCCAGTGTGGCACTACTTTTGTGGCCCCGCCGCACGCAGCGGCGCACCCCCCTGTACTGAAGCCCGGCGGCCCGGGACACTTGTCCCGGCCGCCGTGACTCTGGCTCTGTTGCAGCGCTGAGGCGCCGGGAGCGTAGCTCCCGGACCCCAGCGCTCATCAGCCTGCTCGCCAACCTAATTTCCCCCACACCGCTAGGGAGCCGGCTAGCCCGGTCCCCCATGAGCGGCGCTGACTAGTAGCCTCGCCGCAGCGTCCGGCGGGGAGCCGGGCTGCGGCGCACCCCCCCTCGCCGGCTAGCAGCCCGGGACGTCCGTCCCGGCTGCTGCGGCTGGCCACCCGTGCTGGGCTGAGGCGCCGGGAGCAGAGCTCCCGGCCCCCAGCGGCGGCTCTCACAGAGAACACTGCAGCGGGAGCCGAGCTCCCAGCCGCAGCGCTCACCCTTCTCCCCGGCGCGCACACTCCAGTGCGCCCGGGGCTGCATCGACCGCTGCCGGGAGCGGAGCTCCCGGACTCCGGCGGTCGGCGGCTGCCCTCTCCCCCGGCGTGCTGAGCGCGCCAGGGGGCTGTCCTCCCTGCCGTGGTCTCCGGAGAGGTCCGGGACCACGGCACAACCAAAAATAAATTTTTTTACATTAATAAAACACGGCGCCTAGCGCCCACGATATGTTTTTAAATCTGGCGCCAAGCGCCCATTGTCTCTCGAAATGGTTCCGGGCACTAGGGGTTAACCCCTTCAGTGCCGCAGGCGGCCATTCTCCTCGTGGCTGGGGCTCTCCGGCCACACTGGTTTACTATAAGAATGGATGGCATGGAACAGCATAGTGCAATTGTTTTTATGTTTTGACAGTGGAAGTAGTACCCGCGTGCAGGCCCAGACTGGAGATCAGGCCAGTGCGTTATGTGCTACAAATGCTGGTGTACCTGAGAGATGGTTTGTGAACTTTACAGTCCCATTCAGCCTCCTGGCCCGCTTACCATAAAACACTGCGCATTCATTTGGATCCACTAATGTACTAGGTCAACGGTGGCAGAAGTAGACACGACTGCACGTGGCAGTCACCATACCGACGGTTATAATGCCGACAGCGGCATCCCGGCGGTCAAAGTCCTGTCTGATCCCGGTAAGCATTTTAACCCTAACCCACCCCTCCTACAGCCCAACCCTAACCTTTCCACAGCCCAACCCTAACCATCCCCTTCCCACAGCCCAACCCTAACCATCCCCTTCCCACAGCTCAACCCTAACCCCCTCCAGCAGCCTAATCCTTCCCCAGTGTTGCCTAACCCTAACCCCAGTAAATACCGTTGGGATCCCAACTGCCAGGATCCTGATGTCATCCCTACACAACTTGTATTATGCAGCCTGAGTTTTATGGTGCTAGGAATTGTGTGGCATTATTTGAGCATTTTGTAGCTATAAGGCCACAGTGTTTTCTCTTTATAGTAGTTTGAGTACTTGGAGTTGTTGTTTAGTAAGCATGATCGGCATTGTAATATACATGGTCAAGTCACTATATTATGACCACCAGCTAATAGCCAGAGTAACCACCTTGTGCAGCACGGACAGCAGCTAGATGGGCTGAACTGTCATTTTAGACACACATCTGATAGGCCCCAGGTTCATTTTGATGATGCGCTGCTCCACTGTAGCGTATGGGTTGGCCCTCACGCACCTTCGTAGCTGGCGTTCATCAATGGCACATGGTGTTCTGCAGTTTCTGTGTCGGTTATTCGCAACGGTGCCATTTGTCCAGTCATGGTACACCCTCACCACAGCAGCACCCGAATAGCTCAAAAACTGCACTGTGACAGAAATACTGCCACCCTTGGCCCAAAAGACGATAATCATCCCTTTTTGCAACAGATATAAGTCGCCCCTTTTACCCATAACAGCAACAAGTGATGTGTGCAGACGGCCTATCGCACACCTTATATACCCACCAAGCCAGTGCACGTACTTCATGGATTACATGCTGCCGACATCAAATATAGGATGTGGTCATAATAATGTGACTCCTGTATGTAGATCATTGCAAACTTTTTCAGTGTCTTAACACCAAGTTGTCACTGACCTGGGTTCGGAGTGTTGAGAACTCGGGGGTTCTTCCGATGATCGGAAGGAGGAACCACAGCTGGGCCGGAGCAGGGATGGCCGGATGTAGGTTTTCCTCATGCAGAACTAGCCGTAGCAACTGGCGTATAATGCTGAAGAATTAAATGATGATTTGAGAACGATGGTGAAGTACACAGAAGAATGAAGAACTTGTGAGCGATGCTGAAGAGATGAATGAGGATTTGAGAACGATGGTGAAGCACACAGAAGAATGAAGAACTTGTGAGCGATGCTGAAGAAATGAATGAGGATTTGAGAACGATGGTGAAGCACACAGAAGAATGAAGAACTTGTGAGCGTTGCTGAAGAAATGAATGAGGACTTGAGAACGATGGTGAAGCACACTGAAGAATGAAGAATTTGTGAGCGATGTTTGAAGAATGAGAAGATTGTGAGCGATGTTGAAGAAATGAATGAGGATTTAAGATTCAGTGTAACTCTGGAAGTATGGAAGGCGTTCCACTTGGAGATATCATGTAATACAGGAAACACAGGAGGTGTCCCCTTAAGAGAAACACTGTAACACAGAGAATGTCCCACTGAGTGATACACTGTAACGCTGGTAGCACAGTGAATGTTCCACTGAGTGATACACTGTAACGCTGGTAGCACAGTGATTGTTCCACTGAGTGATACACTGTAACGCTGGTAGCACATTGAATGTTCCACTAGGTGATACACTGTAACGCTGGTAGCACAGTGATTGTTCCACTAGGTGATACACTGTAACGCTGGTAGCACAGTGATTGTTCCACTAGGTGATACACTGTAACGCTGGTAGCACAGTGAATGTTCCACTGAGTGATACACTGTAACGCAGGTAGCACAGTGATTGTTCCACTGAGTGATACACTGTAACGCTGGTAGCACATTGAATGTTCCACTAGGTGATACACTGTAACGCTGGTAGCACAGTGATTGTTCCACTAGGTGATACACTGTAACGCTGGTAGCACAGTGAATGTTCCACTGAGTGATACACTGTAACGCAGGTAGCACAGTGATTGTTCCACTGAGTGATACACTGTAACGCTGGTAGCACATTGAATGTTCCACTAGGTGATACACTGTAACGCTGGTAGCACAGTGATTGTTCCACTGAGTGATACACTGTAACGCTGGTAGCACATTGAATGTTCCACTAGGTGATACACTGTAACGCTGGTAGCACAGTGATTGTTCCACTGAGTGATACACTGTAACGCTGGTAGCACAGTGAATGTTCCACTAGGTGATGCACTGTAACGCAGGTAGCACAGTGATTGTTCCACTGAGTGATACACTGTAACGCTGGTAGCACATTGAATGTTCCACTAGGTGATACACTGTAACGCTGGTAGCACAGTGATTGTTCCACTGAGTGATACACTGTAACGCTGGTAGCACAGTGAATGTTCCACTAGGTGATGCACTGTAACGCTGGTAGCACAGTGATTGTTCCACTGAGTGATACTCTGCAAACGCTGGTAGCACAAGGAATGTTCCACTGAGTGATACTCTGCAAACGCTGGAAGCACAAGGAATGTTCCACTGAGTGATACTCTGCAAACGCTGGAAGCACAAGGAATGTTCCACTGAGTGATACTCTGCAAACGCTGGAAGCACAGGAGACGTTCATTTAGAGAACTCACTGAACGCTGCTAGCACTGGTGATCATAGAAGAGACGATACTCAGGCGCCGGAGCTCTGCACGGCGTCTTCCTTTGAACTTCCCGCTCTCTCCCAATTGGCGGAAGGGGCCGATGACGTCACTCGCCCACCACGCTCCCGTGAACGCCAGGCGCAATGGCGGCGCCCACAGCTCAGGAACCTGCCGGAGGCAGCGCCAGCAAGACGCAACAACCCGGTGCCCACCGGGGGCGGCGACCGCCGGGAGACCCAGCGCACCCAGAGCGGTAAGCGCGGCAGCCGCAGCGGCGTGAGTGTGACAGTACCCCCTCCTCTAGGAGTGGCCCCTGGACACTTTCCTGGTTTCGTGGGATGCTTAGAATGAAAGATCCGGACTAGTCGGGGAGCAGTGACTTCAGAAGCTTTGACCCAGCTCCTCTCCTCAGGACCATAACCTTTCCATTCTACCAGATACTGTAAATTCTTGTGAAGATAACGAGAGTCAAGAATAGCCTTGATTTCAAATTCTGTTCCAGCTTCAGTCTCTACCGAGGTCGGCCTAGGAGACTCTGAATGGAACCGATTTAAGATGAGGGGACGAAGAAGAGAAACATGGAACGAATTTGGTACCCGAAAGTGGGAAGGCAACCCCAATTTGCAGACAACCGGGTTCAGGACTTGCAAAACAGGGTAAGGACCAATGAACCTCGGAGCAAACTTCATAGCGGGCACTCTTAAACGAAGATTGCGGGTAGAGAGCCATACCCTGTCACCAACTTTGTATTGAGGAGCTGCTCGCCGTTTTCTATCCGCAAAGAATTTGTAGCGGCCAGAGATTTTTTTGAGATTAGCATGAACCTTACTCCAGGTTTGACTAAAGTGCTGGAGAGTAGAAGCTGCAGCAGGAACATCCTCCGAAGGAGAGATGGGTAATTCTGGGACTCGTGGATGGAATCCATAATTAATGGAGACTCACCAGTGGAAGAGTGATACAGATGGTTATGGGCAAACTCGTCCCAGGGTAACAGTTCCACCCAATCGTCCTGCGAAGGAGAAAAGATAAACGCGGAGAAAAGTCTCTAAATCTTGATTGACGCGTTCAGTCTGCCCATTGGTTTGTGGATGGTAAGCAGATGAGAACTTGAGTTTTATTTGTAAAGCTGAACAGAGGGCCCTCCAGAATCTAGCTGTGAACTGTACCCCTTGATCAGAGACTATCTCCCGAGGTAACCCGTGCAGGCGGAAGTGTTCACGAATAAATAGTAAAGCCAACTTGGGAGCCGTTGGTAACCCGGACAACGGAACAAAATGTGCCATTTTAGAAAAGCGGTCAATAATCACCCAGATGGTATTGTAACCCTTGGAGAGGGGTAATTCGGTAACAAAGTCCATGGAAATATGGGTCCAGGGTTTCTTAGGAATGGACAGTGGACGAAGCAACCCCGCAGGAGGCAGACGAAGAGTTTTGTGCTGAGCACATTGAGGACATGAGTTGACATAATCTTGTATATCCTTCTTCATGGTGTCCCACCAATATGACCTTCGTAGAAATTCACACATTTTTTGAACACCAGGATGACCGGAAAACTTGGAGATATGAGCCCACTGCAGCAACTTTGGACGAAATTCAACTGGTACAGACATTCTCCCAGGAGGAGGACCCAGAGTAGTGGGAGCTGCTGAAATAGAGACTGGACTGAGAATCAAACTCTTTTCAAAGGAATTCTCCTCATCCGAGGCCGTTAAAGAACGAGACAGAGCATCAGCCTTAGCGTTGAGAGTCCCGACCCGGTACTTAATAACGAACGAGAATCGAGTGATAAAGAGCGCCCATCTAGCTTGACGGGAATTCAAGCACTGGGCCGTCTTGATATACAACAAGTTCTTGTGATCGGTATAGATCGTAATTAGGTGTTTAGCACCTTCCAATAAGTACCTCCATTCTTCTAGGGCAGATTTTATTGCTAAAAGCTCCTTATCTCCAATGGTGTAGTTTCGATCAGCAGGAGAGAACTTACGAGAATGGAAACCACATGGATGTAACTTCCCATCAGAGGAGTACTGTGAAAGAACGCCACCGATGCCTACTGAAGAAGCATCGACTTCCAAGAAGAATGGTTTAGAAAAATTTGGTTGTTGGAGTACCGGAGCAGACATGAAGGCTGATTTCAACCGGACAAATGCTACTTCAGCTTCTGAAGACCAGTGACTTGGGTCAGACCCCTTTTTGGTTAGGGCAGTAATAGGTGCAACAATGGTAGAAAATCCCTTTAGAAATTTCCGGTAGTAATTTGCAAAGCCCAGAAATCTTTGTACCGCTTTCAAGGAGAGAGGCTGAGTCCAGTCCCGAATGGCAGTGAGTTTCTCCGGATCCATGCGAAGCTCCGTACCTGAGATGACATATTCGAGGAATGGAATTGAAGGGACCTCGAAGACACATTTGGAAATCTTGCCGTTGACAATGTCTATAATATTTGTCCTATTAAAAACACTTTATAGGTTAAAGAACACAGTGCAATTGGCGCAAAAGGTACCGCAAGGGTACGCCCTTAGCGTAGCAGACGCTGTGCACAGGGTGTGAACACAGGCGTTGCAGATACTTACAGAATTAAACTAGAATAACTATACCATAAACAATGTACTTATACTGTAAACCCTTGTGTAGTGATAATGTGTAGATGTAATGCAGTGTAACCTTGTTAGCTTAAAAGCTGTATGAGCGACTGTGACGCTCTGAGAACCTTTGTGCAATATAATAATCAATCAAATACCGGTCTTAGGGTCTAACGCCTTTTAAGGAAATGAATGAACGTTCAATTGCAAAAGAATAATACAATACAAGTTATACACTACCAAGATAACATAAAATACCTAACCAAGTAACTACACATAAAATACAATAAAGACACAAGTACGTTTAAGGGGGAGGGGAGAGAGAGGGGGAGGGAGAATGTGGCTTACAATAACAATAAAGGCAATATGGTTATATGGCTGCAGAGAAACTTACACATGTGAGGAACAATCGCTGCGCAGTTAGTCAATGCTGAGAATCTTTGTGGAGAAAATACTTGAGCTTACCCAGGCTGCCTGTCCCTATATACACAACACCCAGCAACACAATTGTCCCTACAATGCCGCATGGGGCAGAAGCTGGACTCCATTTTGGGAAAAACCTCCCATGATTCCAAAGACTGCAACACATGGTTCAAAGGGGGAGGGGAAAACACCCAGCAGCAGCCATCTTCTACACCTGATCACAATGTAACCACACATATCATCCTGCCATTCCTACAAACACATGCTATATTTCAGCAAGATGCACTCTATATAAAACCACTACAATCTGTTATAAATCACCATCCACAAAATTATACCAGAGATGCTATGCTACAGATTGTCTACTGTTCCAATTCATTACAGATTTCGTGGAGTATCAGCACAAACACCCAACAATCACACAACTGCACAAGCCTCATTAACCTTAAGCCATTTGTATCTCCAAACCAACCACTCTATACCAATCACTTCACAACTACTCTACCTCAAACACATATTTAAACTATTCTATGCCAATCAGCCATGTGATATTGAGATTATGATACTTAGCCTTTCGCTTGGTAGTCAGTCCTGGGGATAGGCCAGCCATGCTTCTGGGTGCCAGGTAGCTGTGGGAGTAGCTACAGTACATCTGACCTCTGAGGCCACAAGCAACTGAACCCTGACCTCTTCTCTAGCCAGGAACTACATTCCTGTGTGACTAGTTCCTGGGGGAGGGGTCTCTCTTGCTTTGTATATGCTGATCAGGTTCAGCCCTGAAACTGCCAAAAGGGTTGTCTTCAGTTCCCTGTTCACTGCATTGTTCTAACAAAGTGATTTTTAGCTTTTATACATATAATCATATCTATCCGCTGCAATGTCCCACAACTTCACAACAAGTATCAAATTAATCTACACACCAATCTGCTTGTTTCAATATTAAACATGACGGGTGTATCTGGTTCTGTTCAAATAATACACATTCATGACATTAATTCATTAAGTAATTTTAAATCTCCATGATGTCTGGTGCTTGATATTATTATAATTGTGTACTGTATGAAATAAGTGTCGAATCCATCTCTGTGCCATGTCCGTGTAAATGCGTGTGTTACCATATATTGCTGTGCTCGCTGCGCATATTTGCAAGTATAGCGACTTAAATGTGTGCAGTTTGTATGTTCTCTCTATGTAATATTTTTGACTTTGACAGTCCACCCTTTGGCAGTCACCAATAACTGCCACTTCCTAAAACATTTCAAAAAGAGAAAAATATATGTCATATGTAAATACATTTCTATGATTGGGTAAGGGAGGAGAGAAGAAGGTGGGAAAAGGGTATGACCTAGTGAGATAGCAGAAGCATGTGTGTATGAATCCATGTTTGGGGGGTCATGTATCATCGTGCCGTACGTGTTTTAAAATCAAGCTTCGAGGTATTGCGAAGTATACATTTGAATTCCTTCTTATCCCGTGGTACGGGTCTGTGGATGGGCTGTCAAACTTTACCGAGCTCTCTTCGGCTTTTGGTTGCAACAAAATGGGGGAGCACATTTTAGTTGATGATACATGAATGGGGGAGGTATGTGAGTGCTGATATCTGTGCCTGTATTCCCTATCGACTATGTGTGTTATTACCTGAAGGTTGTAGAGATGAAGATAAGAAACAATTATGGTAAATGCAGTCGTATTCTATGTGAGGTTAATGAACATTTGTTGATTGAAGTCTTGTCTGGTGTCTTGTCTTGATGTACATGTTCACTGCAGTCTTCTTTGGGCTTTTGTCAAAAGTGCGAGCAAAAGCTTTGTCAATGTCCATAGACTTACAAAAAGTGTTGGGCTAGCGTAATTTTTAACGTTACTAGGGATAAGGGGGGTCTATGGCATAGTCCATCTGTTGTCTGTGTACAAGGTTGTCAAACTTCTTCTTTAGTCCATCTGTTGTCTGTATACAAGGTCGTCAAATTCCTCTTTCAAGCGGGTCTTTTTACCTTGGAGAAAAACAAAGGAGAAACAGGTGAAAGAAACGGACCGTGGAATCACATTTTCATATGCGATACAGTCATTACCTCAGGCAGTTCTTTTCCAATATAACATAATCCTTCTGAGTTTGGGGCAAGCCGCTCATACGCCTTTCTCCCGCATATGAAATATGCATCATCGGGGAGAACATATGGGACGGAGTAGGACATAACCATATTACACATTTTCCATATGAAATCTCCTAACCCTAATTCTCCCATCTGTCTAGTACACGTATCTGTTTGTATGATATGTGCACAGTATCCTGGTGATACCTCTCCAACTCTCATGATCCTACTTCCTAGGGTATACCTATATCGGAAAGATTTTCCACTACCGGCTATGTGGCGTATAAGTTCTGTATCTGTTGGCATTCTATCCGCTCTATATGAAAAGGTCATGGTTTGGTTACTCCATGACACTTCCCAATTTCCCGGCTTTCGGGGATTGGAAATGTTAAAACACACTAAGGACCTATCCACATGGTATTGATGGAGCTTCAAACTAGGAGGACTAGAGATATTAAACCTCCTGTCCACCGGCCTCCCACCACTTAGCTCAAGTACCTCCCCTATCGTTAAAGGAAATGGTACTAGTCCTGGCTTGCTGTGGCCTTGAGGTACTTGAGAGCATACCCAACAATCTGTCTGATTTAACACATTACCCACTAAGGAGTGATAGTCACTCAATGGGTGCCGGTCCATGTTAATGTTAAAACTGGACTGACATTTCTTGATGCACCCATCCTCTACTACACTGTCACAGAGTCTACAGATACAGTTCTCTTTTCAGCTAACAATCCTTCACAATGTTTACAAATAACATGGCTGCTAGATCGTTTCCGGTACTCGCCTTTGCTTGGTGATTGTGTTGCTATTGGAAATTTACACCTCCGTCTCAGTCATCAGAAACCCATTCTGGATCCTTTCTCGACCTCACTGGTACTCTCACCGAAACAGACTGCTCTGGTCAACATCAGGGTCAACATGAAAACACGGATCACAGTCTCTTGAGGCGAGTCCATCTTACAGGAGGAGAAAAGGAGAAATTTGTAATGGGGGTACAGGAAAACAGTTTGAGGGGGAGAGAAACTTGTTACGATAATTAGTTCTCTAGTCTTGTTGTTCTTCTTGTTCTGCTGTCATCTCAAAGGTGCTGTCTCTCAGTCTTCCAACCGAACACTCTGGTGATACAATATTTCTTCCAAACCAGCGATCTTTCTGTAAGGAGTAAAAATCTTGCATTACCATTTGTCTAACTAATGTGTGACATACCATCTGTAACGTTATGAGAACATGAGAAAGAAGAGAGAGAGAGAAAAAAAACAACGAGAGAGAGAGAACCGTTCATATATATATATGCATCACATAAATCAACAATAAACAACAACAGAAAAAAACATTTTTCAAAAAACATTGCCAGATCTTCCGTTCACCATCAGGCTGTCACATCTACATGTCCAATGGTATCCTTGCGCAGTCCCTCCCACCAGTATTTCCATACCTACACTCTGTATCTGGCCAGGATACATCGATGCTGGTAGGTCATACTGGGGTTTGGTAGACTTCTGCAAAGACCAAGTAGTCAGGTGATGTTGGAGCAGTTGTGGTGAACGTCAGAGATGGGGAAAAGAACATTTACAGATAAATTACAACGTCTACCTGGCCGTCCTTGTGCCTGCAAGGAACTGACCTCCCATTTCATTAACTGTAACCTCAGGCTTACTATCAGTCCTAATGATCACCTTGATTTGATTACCTTTCCTGATTGCATGTTACAGGTGCGACCCAAACTCCTTCCTATGTGATCCCTGATTACAATTTGGTGTGTCATAACTTTGCTCATTTTCATGTCTAGGGGGTTTATATGAATTTGGTCTACTTCTTGATCTACAATCTCTTGCAAAATGACCTTCCTTCTGGCAATTATAACACCTTTTCACCTTTGACTTACCCACAGGGATCTGAGGCTTCTTTGTTTTCCCTGTGCTTGATGATGTTTTGCTCATGCCCAACAGCGGAGTTCTTTAATGCAGTTACTGAGTTATTTCTCCAGTTAGGTAGAGAGGCTTGTATACTCGTTCTTAATACTTCCTTTAAACCATTTATTAACACCTAAACTGCTACTTTCCTGTAGTGTACATTTGTTTTAATATATTGTGTTCACCCTGACAGGATTAAATTCAATTACATCACCTTGTGTTGGTCTTACAATATGGGGTACATTTGTTTGTGCGTGATATATAACACCGTACGTACCTGTGGACACGACCTCACCTGACCCTCCGTTATGGGGTTTGATTACTGCCTTTACCGATTTGGTCGCGTTTACCTGGATGTCTTGTGTGATGGCTGCTGGAAAAGGTGCCGACATCGTGCTGGGCTCACTTTCTTGCTGGTAATCCTGAGGGAAGTTTAACATGGGGTGCGACTTGCACAGGTTAACATTTGTGATTTCTACACTTTCATTTTTATAAACATTATTACATTTGTTACTTTCATTCTTAATACAGTTACTAAGTGCATTTTTATCGTACAACATTGTGTAAGCTTCTCTGCAACCATAATCCTCTCCATTGCCATGTCTCTCTTCCCAGGATGAGAGTTTGATATGTAAGTTAAATTTCTTTGTATTTCACCTTTGTGTTGCCATAACTGTAAATAGTCATAATGTTTGATCCGTCTCTTTGCTGATTTAATGAGACATATCCTTCTCCTTAGGTTCTGTAACACATCTGGGCTAAAACTGCCTACCCGGGTGAACTTCTCCCCGTCATGCTCAGTCATTCTTTCCCATTCATCACATAAAACCTCTGTGTGTGAACCATATTTTTCACACATTACATACCTTGCCGACCCGATTGGCCGGTTTACTGAATCAACCCGAACCGAGGTTGATCGCCCCCTACCTGAACAACTGGCCCCCATAACTTGCAGGTGTTGCTTTCACTACCTCTGACCTTCAATCAGGGTCTTCAGCGAACCCTTACAAAAACCAAGATGTTCAAGATAGGCCGACGGTGGCGGTTTACCGAGTACCCCACTCACTCGCCCACGCCGACCAATACGCCCACACACTGCCTTAGCGCTGGCGTACTCGACCCAGGGCCCCTGCGACCTGAACCTCTATTTACTGGAACATGTGAGGGTGATCCGAAGAGCACTTACTCTTTTCAGTAACTATTGGTTGCTGGATAGTTCCCAAGTGACTAGCGAACCTCCCTTAAAATAAAAAAAATTACACAAATCACGTTAGAGTGTACAAATAGCGTTTATGACCCCTTTCGTACGCAAATGGTACTGGTCAGGTTACTAACTAATGCACACAATTACGTGCGGTACAATCGTTCGGCACATAAGCAACTAATCTTATGTGCGGAGCGACCAGTGGAATCGAAAATTGCGGCTGCGAATTCCTTCAGCCAGAGCTTTAATGGCCTATATGGGTTCCGCACCAACCCTTCCTGGTGTTGTGCTACTTTTCTCTATAGCGGACTTCTTAGTCTGCTGTACCTAGACCTCCTGGTCTGTTCCGGACCTCCTGGTCTGTGCTACAGTAGACCTCCTGGTCTGCTATACTCTAATGCTCAAATTTATGTTTAACAAGGGATGCCTCCCCAGCCACCATGCACGTCACTTACATGTATGTACCTCACGAGAACTCGACTTTCCTGTGGTTCAACCCAAAAATTGTAAAAACTTATATATGCAAACACTCACCACATGTACACTTTAATTTTATTTCTGCACAGAAATTCCTTTCATTCAGTAAATAGTCTAGACCAGATGAGTCGCAAATTGGAGAAGGATCTATTAGCTTAAAATTTTGGACACTAAAATTGACTTGCGCTATTTATCACGTTGCTTCCTTTTCGCCTGTGAAAATAATACTATAGTGTGATTTGAGTTACGTGGGCGTACCCAGACGCTCCGTTGCGTAATATACGCTGCGTGCGTCGGCCTTTACGTTGCACTAGTACACTAGTCTAACCCTTTTGTTAGAAACACGTGTATGCCAGCCAGATATGTCCACAGAAATACAATTAACACGTTTATCAATGTGAATGATCTTTAACTGTAATCATTCACTATACACCACCCAAATCTCCCTTGTATTCTTAGGCGAGACTGTGTGCGTGCTTTTTACAATTATACCCTTAAATATTACTTTATCTTTTTAACTACCAATAGCAACAAATCTTTCTTAGCACGTTATCAATGCAAATGGCAAACAGGAAGGTGAGATGTGAAAACTACACAAATGAACATGCAATTCTAAATTTAATCTAATAACATACATTGATGTAAGCACACGCATATAGATATTACATATAAGTACCAATCACTATTACTTATGATTGACTATGATATAGATTAAATAAATGCATAAATAAAAAAAAAACTCATTAAATGATGATTTCTTTTTGACAGTGGATGGCTGATTATTTCCTGAGTCAACTGAAAATCAGCCGCTTAGGGGGGGGGGGGGAAATGTGACCTTCCCAAAATGGCCGCTCCTCCTCCCCCTTTCACCTCCATGAGGGTCACACAAAATGGTGGACAGACCATGCGGCCTCTTGTCACAAAGAAAGTCATCATTCAAACTCCTAAAGTTATTCTAGGCCTGAGTTTAAAAAAAAAAAAACTATATCAAGGCTATGCAGCAACTTTTAAATGTACTTTTAAACCTACTTAAACAGATAAACCATCCAATCTGCGTGTGTAGTTGGCACCAAATAGAAATAAAAACCAGATTTACAAAGACAATAACGTACTGTTCTTACCTTCCAGTTCCTGAATTCCCTCAGCACTCCTTACTAAGTGAAGCAGGCGCTTATCTGGTCAGCACTGCGAGGGATAGCACCTTCCCGCCTTTTGCTGATCGATAATGTCTGCTAAAGTTACCTAGTGCAGATATGTGAAGACCGGAGGAGCCCTCACTTGACAATGTCTATAATATTTGTCCTATTAAAAACACGTTAAAGGTTAAAGAACACAGTGCAATTGGCGCAAAAGGTACCGCAAGGGTACGCCCTTAGCGTAGCAGACGCTGTGCACAGGGTGTGAACACAGGCGTTGCAGATACTTACAGAATTAAACTAGAATAACTATACCATAAACAATGTACTTATACTGTAAACCCTTGTGTAGTGATAATGTGTAGATGTAATGCAGTGTAACCTTGTTAGCTTAAAAGCTGTATGAGCGACTGTGACGCTCTGAGAACCTTTGTGCAATATAATAATCAATCAAATACCGGTCTTAGGGTCTAACGCCTTTTAAGGAAATGAATGAACGTTCAATTGCAAAAGAATAATACAATACAAGTTATACACTACCAAGATAACATAAAATACCTAACCAAGTAACTACACATAAAATACAATAAAGACACAAGTACGTTTAAGGGGGAGGGGAGAGAGAATGTGGCTTACAATAACAATAAAGGCAATATGGTTATATGGCTGCAGAGAAACTTACACATGTGAGGAACAATCGCTGCGCAGTTAGTCAATGCTGAGAATCTTTGTGGAGAAAATACTTGAGCTTACCCAGGCTGCCTGTCCCTATATACACAACACCCAGCAACACAATTGTCCCTACAATGCCGCATGGGGCAGAAGCTAGACTCCATTTTGGGAAAAACCTCCCATGATTCCAAAGACTGCAACACATGGTTCAAAGGGGGAGGGGAAAACACCCAGCAGCAGCCATCTTCTACACCTGATCACAATGTAACCACACATATCATCCTGCCATTCCTACAAACACATGCTATATTTCAGCAAGATGCACTCTATATAAAACCACTACAATCTGTTATAAATCACCATCCACAAAATTATACCAGAGATGCTATGCTACAGATTGTCTACTGTTCCAATTCATTACAGATTTCATAGAGTATCAGCACAAACACCCAACAATCACACAACTGCACAAGCCTCATTAACCTTAAGCCATTTGTATCTCCAAACCAACCACTCTATACCAATCACTTCACAACTACTCTACCTCAAACACATATTTAAACTATTCTATGCCAATCAGCCATGTGATATTGAGATTATGATACTTAGCCTTTCGCTTGGTAGTCAGTCCTGGGGATAGGCCAGCCATGCTTCTGGGTGCCAGGTAGCTGTGGGAGTAGCTACAGTACATCTGACCTCTGAGGCCACAAGCAACTGAACCCTGACCTCTTCTCTAGCCAGGAACTACATTCCTGTGTGACTAGTTCCTGGGGGAGGGGTCTCTCTTGCTTTCTATATGCTGATCAGGTTCAGCCCTGAAACTGCCAAAAGGGTTGTCTTCAGTTCCCTGTTCACTGCATTGTTCTAACAAAGTGATTTTTAGCTTTTATACATATAATCATATCTATCCGCTGCAATGTCCCACAACTTCACAACAAGTATCAAATTAATCTACACACCAATCTGCTTGTTTCAATATTAAACATGACGGGTGTATCTGGTTCTGTTCAAATAATACACATTCATGACATTAATTCATTAAGTAATTTTAAATCTCCATGATGTCTGGTGCTTGATATTATTATAATTGTGTACTGTATGAAATAAGTGTCGAATCCATCTCTGTGCCATGTCCGTGTAAATGCGTGTGTTACCATATATTGCTGTGCTCGCTGCGCATATTTGCAAGTATAGCGACTTAAATGTGTGCAGTTTGTATGTTCTCTCTATGTAATATTTTTGACTTTGACACCGTAGAGACGATTCCTTCGTAGGCGAAGAAGTACTTCTTTGACCTGTACTCTGTGCTCTGCAAGATTCTTAGAAAATATCAGAATGTCATCCAAGTACACCACTACGCTTTGATATAACATATCTCGGAAGATTTCATTTACAAATCCCTGAAAAACGGCAGGGGCATTGCTAAGGCCAAACGACATTACCAGATACTCGTAATGCCCGTCCCTGGTATTAAAGGCCGTCTTCCATTCGTCCCCCTAACGGATACGTATCAAATTATAGGCTCCTCTTAAGTCGAGCTTAGTGAAAATGTGGGCTCCACGAACCCTATCAAATAGCTCCGTGATTAGCGGTAGAGGGTATTTGTTCTTAACGGTGATATCGTTTAAGCCACAATAATCAATACATGGTCTTAACCCTCCGTCCTTCTTCTTCACGAAAAAGAAACCTGCTCCAACCGGGGAGGTAGAGGGGCGAATGAATCCTTTCAGCAGATTAGACTTGATGTAGCTTGGGTCTCGGGTAATGATAAGGGATATGTGCGTCCCCGAGGTTGCATTCTCACTGGGATAAGCTCAATGGGACAGTCCCAGGGTCTATGCGGTGGTAACTGATCGGCCGCCTGTTCTGAAAATACGTCTGTGAACTCCCGATAGGCCTCTGGAATAAGCTCCTCATCCGACTTGGAAGATGCACGGAGCGGGTAAACAGGAGTGAGACAATTAGAGTGACAAAACGAACTCCAGGATACTATTTGTGACGACTTCCAGTCGACGTGAGGATTGTGAATTCTAAGCCAAGGTAGACCAAGAACAAGATCGTGAGGCATCTCCGGAATTACTAGGAACTCCAGATGTTCTTGATGCAGAGCTCCGACCTGCAGCTTGATTGGCTCTGTGCGACTTGTAATAAGACCATTAGATATTTTGGAACCATTGATGGCGGTCAACGTAATAGGTCGTTTGACAGACTGTAACTGTAAACCCAGACTCTGAACACAAGAAAGAGAAACAAAGTTCCCTGCAGCCCCAGAGTCCAGCAGGGCTTTAACAGGTTTAGCTATAGACTCAGAAAACAGAGACACGGAAAGTAAACAATCCACTGTCGGAGAAGATTTAGATGTAACCCCTAACTCGACTTCTCCGGAACAAGCTAGGACTGCCCGTTTCCCGGACGGGACTTGCAGTATTTGATAAAGTGATCCGCGGCTCCACAATAGAGGCAGAGTTTACCCTCACGACGGCGCTGTCGTTCTTCCGGGGACAGCCGGGATCGATTGATTTGCATGGGTTCATCCGAACTTGGGGTAACTGTTTGCTTAGACGGGAGAGACCGGAATCTGGATCGATCCGACCGATTACGTTCGCCACCTCGTTCCTACATGCGGAGATCCACCTTAACGCAGAGTGAGATCAACTGTTCTAAGGAATCTGGCAGATCCCTAGTGACCAGCTCGTCTTTTAGACGGTCGAAGAGCCCGTTCCAGAAAGCGGCCCGGAGAGCATCATTATTCCAGCGTAGTTCCGAGGCTATGGTCTGGAAGTGAATCACATACTGTCCCACTGAACGAGAGCCTTGACGGACTCGGATCAGGTCCGAGGAAGCAGCAGTCATTCTGCCGGGCTCGTCAAAAATCCTTCGGAATGACGCGATGAAATTGGTGTAACTGGAAACCAAAGGGTCAGATCGCTCCCACAACGGAGACACCCAATCCAACACTGAACCTTCAAGCAAGGAAATAATGTATGCCACTTTGGCCCGATCCGTGGGGAAGTTGTGTGAGAGAAGTTCAAAATGCACCTCGCATTGATTGAGAAAACCACGGCAATTCTTTGGATTCCCATTATAGCGAGAGGGAGTGGGAAGCTGAAGGCGTGACCTGGTTCCGGACAAGGATTGAACATTACTGGTGGCAACCACTGGAGCGGGTACTGGAACTGGAGCCGGAACTACAGAAGCCAGGGAAGCCTGAATTTGATCCAGCCGGCCGGATTATTCCTGGAGATACTGCATCACCTGGCCCTGTGCCGCCTTCTGACCCTGAACTCGGGAAACTAAGTTTTGGATGGCACTTGATTCTGGGTTCCGATCCCCCGGGTCCATGTGGCCTGAGTATACTGTCACTGACCTGGGTTCGGAGTGTTGAGAACTCGGGGGTTCTTCCGATGATCGGAAGGAGGAACCACAGCTGGGCCGGAGCAGGGATGGCCGGATGTAGGTTTTTCTCATGCAGAACTAGCCGTAGTAACTGGCGTATAATGCTGAAGAATTAAATGATGATTTGAGAACGATGGTGAAGCACACAGAAGAATGAAGAACTTGCGAGCGATGCTGAAGAGATGAATGAGGATTTGAGAACGATGGTGAAGCACACAGAAGAATGAAGAACTTGTGAGCGATGCTGAAGAAATGAATGAGGATTTGAGAACGATGGTGAAGCACACAGAAGAATGAAGAACTAGTGAGCGTTGCTGAAGAAATGAATGAGGATTTGAGAACGATGGTGAAGCACACAGAAGAATGAAGAACTTGTGAGCGTTGCTGAAGAAATCAATGAGGACTTGAGAACGATGGTGAAGCACACTGAAGAATGAAGAATTTGTGAGCGATGTTTGCAGAATGAGAAGCTTGTGAGCGATGTTGAAGAAATGAATGAGGATTTAAGATTCAGTGTAACTCTGGAAGTATGGAAGGCGTTCCACTTGGAGATATCATGTAATACAGGAAACACAGGAGGTGTCCCCCTAAGAGAAACACTGTGACTCAGAGAATGTCCCACTGAGTGATACACTGTAACGCTGGTAGCACAGTGAATGTTCCACTGAGTGATACACTGTAACGCTGGTAGCACAGTGAATGTTCCACTGAGTGATACACTGTAACGCTGGTAGCACAGTGAATGTTCCACTAGGTGATACACTGTAACGCTGGTAGCACAGTGATTGTTCCACTAGGTGATACACTGTAACGCTGGTAGCACAGTGAATGTTCCACTGAGTGATACACTGTAACGCAGGTAGCACAGTGATTGTTCCACTGAGTGATACACTGTAACGCTGGTAGCACATTGAATGTTCCACTAGGTGATACACTGTAACGCTGGTAGCACAGTGAATGTTCCACTGAGTGATACACTGTAACGCTGGTAGCACAGTGATTGTTCCACTGAGTGATACACTGTAACGCAGGTAGCACAGTGATTGTTCCACTGAGTGATACACTGTAACGCTGGTAGCACATTGAATGTTCCACTAGGTGATACACTGTAACGCTGGTAGCACAGTGAATGTTCCACTGAGTGATACACTGTAACGCAGGTAGCACAGTGATTGTTCCACTGAGTGATACACTGTAACGCTGGTAGCACATTGAATGTTCCACTAGGTGATACACTGTAACGCTGGTAGCACAGTGAATGTTCCACTGAGTGATACACTGTAACGCTGGTAGCACAGTGAATGTTCCACTGAGTGATACACTGTAACGCTGGTAGCACATTGAATGTTCCACTAGGTGATACACTGTAACGCTGGTAGCACAGTGAATGTTCCACTGAGTGATACACTGTAACGCTGGTAGCACAGTGAATGTTCCACTAGGTGATACACTGTAACGCTGGTAGCACAGTGATTGTTCCACTGAGTGATACACTGTAACGCTGGTAGCACAGTGAATGTTCCACTGAGTGATACACTGTAACGCTGGTAGCACAGTGATTGTTCCACTAGGTGATACACTGTAACGCTGGTAGCACAGTGAATGTTCCACTGAGTGATGCACTGTAACGCTGGTAGCACAGTGAATGTTCCACTAGGTGATACACTGTAACGCTGGTAGCACAGTGATTGTTCCACTGAGTGATACTCTGCAAACGCTGGTAGCAGTAGCGGATCTTGCCACGGACAAGCAGGACTTTTGCCCAGGGCGCCGCCTTCCGGAGGGCGCCGGCGCCATCCGGAGGGCGCCGCACCATGGCAAGATCCGCTGCTGCTGTGGTGCCCCCCGCTGCCGCGGCCCGCTGTCCGTTGTGAAGGGAAACTAGACACTACGCGTCTAGTTTCCCTTCGTGGGCTGCCCGCTGTGAAGGGAAACTAGACGCTACGCGTCTAATTTCCCTTCCTGGAGAGGACCTTCACTGTAATGATGTGGGGTGCGCGTTGACGTCATCGTGCACCGCACAGTAAAGGTCCTCTCCACGAAGGGAACTAGACGCTTAGCGTCTAGTTTACTTTCGTGGAGAGGACCTTTGCTGTGCGGTGCGCGATGACGTCATCGCGCACTGCACATCCTACAACAGTACAGGGGGCGTAACTGACCACGCCCCCTGTATGAAGCCACGCCCCCTAATGCCGACCCAGGGCGCCAGAAGCCCCGGAACCGGCCCTGGCTGGTAGCACAAGGAATGTTCCACTGAGTGATACTCTGCAAACGCTGGAAGCACAAGGAATGTTCCACTGAGTGATACTCTGCAAACGCTGGAAGCACAGGAGACGTTCAGTTAGAGAACTCACTGAACACTGCTAGCACTGGTGATCATAGAAGAGGCGATACTCAGGCGCCGGAGCTCTGCACGGCGTCTTCCTTTGAACTTCCTGCTCTCTCCCAATTGGCGGAAGGGGCCGATGACGTCACTCGCCCACCACGCTCCCGTGAACGCCAGGCGCAATGGCGGCGCCCACACCCCGGGAACCCGCCTGAGGCAGCGCCAGTAAGATGCAACAACCCGGTGCCCACCGGGGGCGTCGACCCCCCGGGAGTCCCAGCGCACCCGGAGCGGTAAGCGCGGCAGCCGCAGCACCGCAAGTGTGACACAAGTAAATCACTCATTAATTAACGTCTGATGAGAAATAAGACCTGGAAACTGTTAGTAAGCCTTTCCAGGCTGAGTTAATTTGCTGCAGTTTATGCTGGGTTGAAGAAATGCTTGTGTTGTGCTGCTAGGAATTTTACAGCAATTTTTTATAGATTAGGATTAATGTAGATACAATATTTATCTTTCTTAGAGAACTGAATAAACATTGAAAAATAGTGACCAAATTAACATAAAACAAATCTGCATAGAGAGGGGGATATTCAGAGTTGGTAGCAGTTCTTGTTACAATAGCAAAAACTGCTACTGATAAAATTGCATGCTGGGTGCAGCCCAGCATGTGTAGCTCCGCCCACCACAGGGCAAGACCGCCCAGCATGTGTAGCTACGCCCAGCACAGGGCAAGGACGCCCAGCATGTGTAGCTCCGCCCATCACAGGGTAAGGACGCCCAGCATGTGTAGCTCCGCCCAGCGATGCATCGCAGAAGCGGTAAATAGAGGCTGACCCCTGTATCCGCAACAAGACTGCATATACAGGAGCACTGCCACAATGTTTCCCGTCGCAGGAAATGCAGATGACATCATCCGGCTGCCCTGAAAACACCCATGACATGCCTGCATTTCCTGCACCTCCCCCCCCCCAACGGCGCAACGCCGCTCCCAACCACCCGCCGCCTGTTGATCAAGTGAAATCATGCGTGTGCACAATACGGCCATTCGCAATTTTTTCTTTTTTTACATTGTGCCCACCTCTGAATACCCCACAGGAGTGCACAGTTTGCTTGTTTTTCGAAAGGTGCATCACAGATTCAGTGGTCAGGATCCGGAATCAGAATTTTTAAACATGTTTAATATTTCTGATTTGACAACCCGGGTGCCAGGGGATCAGGACATTGCCCCAATATATGTATCTCTGATGTATGGGAACCTTAACTCGCCAGCTAGGAAAGGGTTACTTTCTACCTGGTCTGAACATTCTGACGCTGATCAGGAATATGATATTGGTATTACTGCACATTATCAGTTGTGGACTGTACAAAGTCTGCTGGGACATGAGCCATTCAAGAAGCGAGACATTTGCAGCTCATATTAACATTCTCCAGCCACTTGAGAGACTTGCCTACACCCACATTATACCTTTCTTCACTCGCACAACTTATTGGATCCACTGTAGTCAGGCTTTCATTCCCAACACTCCACACCGACAGCACTGACTAAAGGCCCCCATACACAGATGCGATTTGGCCTGTTTTTATCCGATTCCGACGGATCATTCCGATAAATCTGATGAAAACTGACCAAATCGTCTGTGTTTGACATGAGGTCGGATCCGATGCGCATTGCTGTACGCATCGGATTGGACCCTACAGATCCTATGTGCAACACATAGGATAAATCGGATTTAGGTCCATCAGCAGCGTATCGCATGTGATTTATCAGATGCATACTTGACTGGCATCCTGTGTGGGCGCACCCACTCAGGATCAGATAAATCTGATGAGATTTATTTGATGCAAATCGCATGCAAAAAATGGCACATCAAGTGCCAAAACTGATGTAGCCCTCCTGGGCAGCTGCCGGGGAAATTCGGGTCAGACTTGTTCAGACAAGTGTGAGACAAGTTTGACCTGTGTATGGGGGCCTAAGGCGGTGAATGATCTGATCACTGCTAAGTCTAAAGACCATAACTCACTTCCTAGATGCTGCATTTGACCACTCTCTTCTCATACAAACACTGCAATCCCTAGATCCTCAGGACACAGTCCTATCCTGGTTCTTATCCTACATATCAAATAGCTCTTTCAGTGTTTATTTCTCAGATCAACCTCCTCTTTGTTACCTCTATCAGTTAGAGTACCGCAAGGCTCAGTCTTAGGTCCTCTGCTTTTCTCAGTCTACACCACATCTCTTGCCAATTTATCAGTTTCTTCAGATTTCAGCATCGTCTGTTTGCAGATGATACTCAGATATACCTATCGCTGCCATCCTTGACTCTGCCATCTGCCCCAGCCAGAGCACACTAACATCAGTAGCTTTCCCTCTTATGCAACAGGGAACCAGACACCCAGAATGTGAGCAGTACATTGTGCAGTGCAGTCAGAGACACGGGAGTATCAGATTTTGTGAACTATTGACGAAGCCTCCCAACCAGAGGAGAGATAATAGAGTGGAGAGAGCTGTAAGTGACACAGGGTGGGCTCCCCTGTGTCACTTATAGCTCTCTCCACACCTGCGTGTCTGAGTCCTGTGTAACTTGTTATCTAATGAGGGTCTACATACACACACAGACACAGATCCTCCTGAGTACTGTCCCAGTTTGTAAGTAGTACATAGGCTGCTGCTATTTCTGCATTTTAAGGTTGTTTAAGTTGTCTTTGTTCCACTACAAGAACATTTTATAAAATAGTTGTCTTTCAATTAGATGGAGCTATAAACAGTACCCAGGCATTATTAAATTATTAGTTTAAATCTAATATCCACCATGGGCTAAATTTAATATACACAATCCGTACATCGCAACATGGCCCATTCCAGGAGGGACCAGATGCTCTCTACCTGGACTTTTTTTAAAGTTATGATTGCAATCACCTTTCTTATGAATGGAATAGTTCAGCATGGGTGACTGCAATCATATAAAAAAGGAGGAAAATCCATGTAAAGAGCATTTTGTTCCTCCTGGAATGGATCATGGTGGGAGGTATGCACAATCTTATATGCAGCCCCCCCACCCCCATCGTGGCCCCTCTGTCTAATGTGCCCCGGTCACCTCCAAGGCTTAATCAGGCTCTGCAGTTCAGCCTAAATAAGGTTCCTTGGGGATCCGTAATCCTGCAGCAGACTGGCAGCCAGTGGCGGAAGTTCGTCCCAGTTGCCCGGAGGCAAGATAAATATTGGTGCCCCCCCCTCCCCCCATTTCCTATATTAAGATAAATGTGTGTGTGTGTGTGTGTGTGTGTGTGTGTGTGTGTGTGTGTGTGTGTGTGTGTGTGTGTGTGTGTGTGTGGAGTGTTCTGAAAAAAAATGTATATACTGTATTTATACATTTAATTGTCTTTTATTTTAAATCACACAATTCTTAGCAGTCATTCCCCGGATTAGAAGAACCCATGACCTGTTACACTGACAACAGACACTTTACTGATGGAGATATTTGCTCCTGTAGAGGAAGCATGAGAATTCTAACTATATGAAGTTACGTGTAATTGTCAGAGAAGTATCTACATATAGTTAAAATTCTCACATTTCCTACACAGGAGCAAATAGCTTCATCAGTAAGGTGTCTGCTTCCAGTGTAATAGGTCGTGGTTTCTAATCTTGGGTGTGACCCTTGTAAAATGTGTACCTACAGTATAATGAAAAGGGTGTGATTTGTAAGGTGCAGGGACCAGTGAGGAAGCCGGCCACTGAAAAGACAGCAACATATATCAATTAACTTAATTCAATGGTGTCACAGAATGGGAGGAGAGGTGCCCCCTTCAGAGCAGGAGCCCAGCGGCAGATGACTCCGTTGCCTCCCAGAGTTCTGCCTCTGCTGGCAGCTGCATTGATTAATAGAGAATATACCTGTAGCCCTGGCTCTAGACCTCAATCTCTGAGCACTATATTAATAGGACCTTTACACTAAGCAGAAAAACGTTGGCTTGCTCCGCAGGCCATATTTCTGTCTATTTAACATTCTGATTTATTTAATGCAATAGATTGGTTTAAAAAATCAAATGGTCAGGAATAAAACTTAGCATCTTTTCTGTTTGCTATCATAAACCAGCGGTGATTTGTAGCTACTGTATGTATACTGTATGTATGATATGTCACAACTGTACGGTGTTAGCAAATTGCTTGTACAGGGCTATTAAAATATATCAAGGTAAAAATATATTGATATTGGGAATGGAGCTGGTTTTAAAATGTCAAGTACACACTGCTATTTTATGCCAAATTCATGTCCGTGCGCTAATGCATTAGCAAGTGTGATTTTCTAGGCTACGGAATGTTAGCAAGTGCTGCTGTCGCCTAGAAATGAAAGGAGATCCCCACCGGAGCTATCGCTAACTCAATCGCAATTGCGTACACATTAGCAGGTTACACGCAAAAATGAGGAACCTCGCAGCTAACGGTTAGTCTGTGGCTACGCTGACTGAACACAGCAGTAATGACTCAGACGCCATGTTTTTGCATGCACGAGCTCGCAGCCATCAGCACATACACGCCCCCGAAAACGGCCAAGACACGTCTGTGTTTTCCCAGCCACTCCCCGCTAACACCACCCAACGTTCACTTCCTGTCATTCACTTTGCAATGAAATCCTCATTGTGAGCGGGATCATAGCATCACCTTTGCGCATGCGGTTTGCGACCACAGCACATGCGCAGTCTACTGTGAATCGTTTCGTTGCATGATAATCGGCCATTGCATACAAGCGTGAATTAGCCGCAATGTTTTTCCCATTTAAACTTAATTCTACAAGTACAGTAAGTCCTTAACAAAACAGAGTGAGCTTCAGGTTAGGAGTACTTACAGTAGTATTACTCTATATCCCTATGGGGTGGTATTCATGTGACCGCCGGTCAGCCGTACTACACCCATCCCTATGAACCTGAATCCAGGGAGCATGAGGCTACTGCAAATATAAAACCGGTTGCCTGGTGTGTCCTAATGAAAATGTAATCTCAAGAGTTTTTCAACAGAGAATGCTTAGGAACTAGAACTGTTTTTGTGTGTAATAAGGCATTAAAGAATGCATGAGTGTGCCATGGCAGCGTTAGGTGGTTTATGGTCCTTTTAACCCACCATTGCACAAAAGACGAGAACTATCCAGAAACATCTGCTTGGAACTAATATCACTGCCATGACCAAGTATACAAATCAGTGCATCTACTATGAAAAGTACAGTAGACAAATGATATTTATGAAAAACATAGTGAGGTTGAGCAAATTGTGAGTTGATATTAAAGTGTTATGAATGGGTCAGAGGCTTATTGTCCTTACGATCAGTTTGAGCGATGCCTCTTGCATTTTGCATTTCTGTCTGTAATTTTTTTAGACATAAAGTTACTTTCTGCGCTGAGAACTGCTTAGAGAAGAATGACACGGGACACAGTACATCAATTATTGTGCGGCTTATTATTTCACATCTGGGGAGCTTTTATTTTGCTTTAACTCGCAAGCAAGTGCTGTGTTGCCTGGTTATAGGGAAGGTTCTACGATGTAGACCTGTCCCGTTTATGACAAGATAATATTCTACCACAGAAGTGACCATTGTACATAACTTCACGTGAAACCTTTATTCCTGCGTAACACTGAAGCAAGTTTCCCTTGTTCTCATAGCAGCTCATTAATTTTAGATACAAAATGCCATTTATGTGGCATGTTCTGGTCTTTCACATGTAAAACAATTGCAAGCGGGGAATTGTCTTGTTACACAGTGACACGTTGTTCCACAAGCTCCCAAGTCACAAAGGAAATGCTGTTTTGCGAAGACAGAGGAACCGGGCAAGAATCGGAGCAGTGTCCCGGGAAAGCACTTGTTATTGTTATGTAACGGCACAGCCAGTTTCAGTGGGTGTCACACAGCCTCTCGCCTCACAGTGTGCACTAAATATTTATAAGGGTAAGTCTATGAGGCTTAATATCTCTTTATAGCGGACAGCTGATGGCTTCTAAAATGGAAAGTGCAGCTTATTTATATTCTTATTTTTCTTTTCCATAGTTTCTTGGTAGTAAAGACCTTTTTTTGTTACCTTGGCACCGGCACTAGGGCAAATCTCTGGAACCCCATGAGCCCAAATCAAGGGGCCCATTGACATTAAAGGCCATTTTAGAGCATTTGCTCTCAGCGTGTAGAACCATTGCTGATAACGACTGCTGCCCTGGGAGAACCCTGGGTACAAAAGTATATCGGCAGTGTGCGTGTGATCGATTAAAAGCTGCACCATTCAATCATGTGCAATATAAAGACATTATAATGATCATAGGGGTCGATTCAATTCAGCAACAGACTGACCCTCAATTGTCAGGAATTCTTCTCTCATCCCCGGGGGATGAGAGAAGAAACCCAACAAAAGTGCTGCCGCGCTGCCGGCGCGAGGCTGATTCTGTCGGGAATCAGCATCGCCGCGGGTAGTTAAGTCGGAGAATGCCCGTTCTCCCGACAAAACTACCTGTTAAGTCAGCGAGATTGGGCCATCGCCGACTTTACTGGAGCTGAATTGAATAGCGTCGGGAGCTAATTCCCGGCGCTATTCAACTGTTGCCGAATTGAATTGACCCCATAGTAAGTTAGTAACCCAACTTTTAGGCCAGGTTAACAATTTAAATCATGGTGGCTTTGCTTTTCCAATATTAAATTTTTATGGAACATATCTGAAATAAGGGGTACAGAAAAAAAAGAGGGGGAGGATGTGGTGAAGAAAGGTTCAAGGGAAGACTTGATGGAACCCCATGAGCCCAAATCAAGGGGCCCATTGACATTAAAGGCCATTTTAGAGCATTTGCTCTCAGCGTGTAGAACCATTGCTGATAACGACTGCTGCCCTGGGAGAACCCTGGGTACAAAAGTATATCGGCAGTGTGCGTGTGATCGATTAAAAGCTGCACCATCCAATCATGTGCAATATAAAGACATTATAATGATCATAGGGGTCGATTCAATTCGGCAACAGTGGTTCTTATCTGCTGTCAGTTTCGATGTTCCTATGTACAGTATAAGAGTCAACATTAACATATTAATGTTACAACAAGACAAATGAATAAACAATGATTCAGACCTGATCGCTGGGCTGCTAACTTTGCTCTCCTGCATTCAGATAGTCGCCTCCTCCAGGGGCGAGTACAAATTCGCTGTGCAAGTGTTGCGATACCATGTGTACGCTGGGCTGCAAAAATCCAGTGTGTGCATTCTCTGCGCAGGCCAGGACTTACTCCTACAGTGCGATCACAACAGGCTGATCGGGGCTGGAGCTGACGTCTCACACCCTCCCTGAAAACATTTGGGTACCAGACACCCTCCCTGAAAACTCTTGGGTACGCCTGCGTTTTTCAGGACACTCCCAGTAAACGGTCAGTTACGACCCACAAGCGGCCTCTTCCTGTCAATCACCTTGCGAACACCCGTGCAAGTGACATTTTCATACCATCCTGTCACTGACTGGTGATGCCAGCTGTTGTTGGCTGATGCGCTTGCGCATTGCAGTGCATACGCATGCGCAGTTATGACCTGATCGTCTGCTGTGCGAAGACGCACAGCAGTGATCAGGCCTGAATCAGGCCCAGTATCAGGGTACAGAGCAATATTAACAATCGTAGACTAAAGGGGGGCGTGGCCTAGAGGGACATGGAGTAGCAGCTCGGCGTGAGTGCTCTCCACTCTCCACTATCCGTACATAACATCCTGTGGGGTCCCCCCGATCCCAGCTTACCCTATCTGGTGGGGAAAGAGACAGAGCCGCTGTGGAGCCACTGAGGACCGCCGGACGGGTGCTGGCTGCTGGGGAATCGAGCACCGCGTCTCCTCGTCTGCTCTCCCCTGGCCTCCTAAGATGGCGCCGTGACTTCCGGTCCCGGCTTTCCAGCGCGCCCTGGGGAAGGCCACTTTGACCCGCCGGAGCCTGCACATTGGCCCTCATTCCGAGTCGTTCGCTCGGTAATTTTCATCGCATCGCAGTGAACTTCCGCTTAGTACGCATGCGCAATAATCGCACTGCGACTGCGCCAAGTAATTTTACAATGAAGATAGTATTTTTACTCACGGCTTTTTCTTCGCTCCGGCGATCGTAGTGTGATTGACAGGAAATGGGTGTTACTGGGCGGAAACACGGCGTTTTCGGGGCGTGTGGATAAAAACGCTACCGTTTCCGGAAAAAACGCAGGAGTGGCCGGAGAAACGGGGGAGTGTCTGGGCGAACGCTGGGTGTGTTTATGACGTCAAACCAGGAACGACAAGCACTGAACTGATCGCAGATGCCGAGTAAGTCTGAAGCTACTCTGAAACTGCTAATTAGTTTGTAATCGCAATATTGCGAATACATCGGTCGCAATTTTAAGAAGCTAAGATACACTCCCAGTAGGCGTAGGCTTAGCCTGAGCAACTCTGCTAAATTCGCCTTGCGAGCGATCAACTCGGAATGAGGGCCATTGTCCGTATACACAGACCCAGCGCTGCAGAGAGCTGTGTCAGCCGCGACCCCCCATCCCCCCCCTCTCCTGGGCTGCCTGTGTGCAACAGAGCCTGGGGCTGCCTGGGTGAACTGCTGTTTCTGAGGGTCGTGCTCCAGTGGAACTGCTCTGGCCTGCTATAAGGTCCTATGAGGTACTGTGATTCTGCCCTTCTGCATAAAGTGTGTGCATTGACTTTATCCTTTGTTCTCCGATCTCTATATTGCTGCTGGGTCTTTACTGAGTCACTGAGTTACTGATCCTGATTTATTCTTATATACCTAAAAATGGTGAAGAATCACCACAAATCAGCTGCCGCCCGGCTTTCCCAATACTCGCATACTCCTGGAAAACATGCAGCAACGCCGGTTAGGGTGGGGAGACCCCCCCCCCCCACCGGTGTCCCCCAGTCAATCATCCTCCTCTGGTGATGCTTCTGATGATGTGCTGCAGAAAGTGTTGGAGGCCTTGGCGGCTAGCGAATCCCGCCTGTCTGAGAAGATAGGCCAGGTACAGGCTGACCTGACCATAATCCATCATGATATCCAAAACGTGAGGGAACGGGTCGGAGAAGTAGAGACCCGAACGTCTACGCTGGAAGATAAGATTTCACCACTTAGCTCCCGTGTTACTGCCATTGATGGTCAGCTGTCCGATATAAAAGGCAAGATGCTAGATATGGAGGGCAGACTGAGGAGGAATAACGTCCGCTTTGTGGGGCTCCCGGAGAAGGAGGAGGGTAACGCCCCGGAGCAGTTCGTGGAAGCCTGGTTGAAAAATTCTTTTGAAGCGGACTCCTTTACGCCTTTCTTCACAGTTGAACGGGCCCACAGAATCCCTTTCAGGCCGCTGCCACCGGGTGCGCCGCCGCGCACACTCATAGCAAAATTCCTCCATTACCGAGATCGGGATGCTGTTCTATCTCTGGCACGCACCAAGGGTCCCCTGTTGTGGAACGGTTCTAAAATATCTGTGTTTCCGGACTTTGCGCTGGATGTGCAAAAGGAACGTGCACAATTTGTTCCGATTAAAAGACGCCTCAGGGAACTCAATCTACAGTATGCAATGCTTTTCCCTTCTAGACTGAGGGTGGTAGCGGACGGAGAAACCAAATTCTTTGCTACACCTCGAGACGCTGCCCTGTGGCTGGATCGCTGGGCCCCGGCCAGGCGGGCGCTTGCTCCTGATTCTTAATGTTTGATATATCATTATGTTTTGGCTGGTGCTTCTTGCAGAGTTCCGCATGACAGTATGTTACCCGGATTAAGTTGCGTTGCCTCTACTAATGTTTATTCTCATCCCTCATTTCAGTAATGTTTATGTCTAGGGCTCGGGGTGGGGTCTCCACATTTTTCACATGTGGAGGTGGGGGACCTACGCCCTTGTCTTTGGTCATTTTATTCATTGCCCTTATATGTTGGTATAGTTAGTTTTTTCTTTGTTAAGGGGAACAGTTTAACGGGACAAGGTATGCCTCAGTTCGGGTGGGTATACAGGGTGGGGGGGCAGGACGGGAGGGATTGTATTTTGTTACTTGTTTTTTTTTTTTTTTTCTTTTCTTGTATGTGTTGCAGACGCTATGGATTCTTTGACTTCATCTAATATTGGTGTTGCTGGTCTGTCGGGGATAGGCGGGACCGACCAAATATTTAGTTTTGCCTTGAAAAATGGCCTCTAATCAACTTAAATTTCTGTCCTGGAATGTCCGGGGGCTGAACGACAAAGTCAAACGCTCCTTAGTGCTTCGCCACTTTAAACAATATGGTGCGGATATTATCTGCCTCATGGAGACCCATCTGGTGGGGGCAAAGGTTATGGCTCTTAAGAAACCCTGGGTGGGCTGGGCATACCACTCCACCCATACGTCGCATTCGCGGGGTGTGTCCATTCTAGTCCGAAGGTCGGTCCCGTTTGTCCTTGATCAGGTCCGGCTGGACCAGTGGGGTAGATATGTCTTTCTAAAATGTCAAGTTTACTCCATGTCATTGCTTATCCTGGCTGTTTATATACCACCCCCCTATTCCCCGGAGGTTCTCAGAAGGGCAGCCGAGTTTATTACGCTATATCCGAATGTTGCTATAGTTTGCCTTGGCGACTTTAATAACGTCCTCGACCATCCTTTAGATAGAACTAGACGGTCCCCGGATGCTCCTGTGGTGTGCAAAAGGGACTTTGCACTACTGGTGGACAGTCTGGGCCTGGTCGATGCGTGGAGAGTCCGCCATCCTGGCACACAACAATATACATGCTTTTCTCCTATCTACTCATCATTCTCCAGGATTGACTTAGCCCTCACCTCCAAAGGCCTGCTGCCAAGGTTAATTGATGTACAGTATGCTACCAGGGGTATATCCGATCATTCCCCAGTAATTCTCTGTCTAGACATGGGGGATGTTAGGGGGGCTCGGTTTTGGAGGTTTAATTCTTTTTGGCTGGCTCAGATGGGCACCGGTGCGGAGCTGGTGGCGATGTGGGAGGCTTTCTTGCTGGAAAACCAGGGCTCAGTGTCCAACACAGTTTTATGGGATGCCTTTAAGGCATATATCCGTGGCACTCTGATCAAAGCTGTGGCTGTTTTAAAATCTGGCTATGCCCAGGGTGAACGCGACCTTGAGGCAGGATGTAGGCGGCTGGAGCTTCAGTATATGGCCGATGGTCTTGACACTACGAGGGAGAGGTGGTTGCTTGCGCAGGCTGAATGGCGTGACTGCTTGGCTGATAAGGCTAAATACCGTCTACTGTATGCCCAACACACGTACTATGCAACAGGTGATAGGCCTGGTAGTTTTATGGCAACACTGGCGGGTGCGGACAGGGCGTCTAATACTGTGCCTGTAATTTGTACCAGTGATGACGTGACCCACTTTGATACTCCTGACATTGTGGGGGACTTCGTAGATTACTATAAACGACTGTATAGCTCTAGGCTCACTCTCACTATGCCGGAAATAGAGATGTATTTAGCTGATATTCCATTACCTACCCTGTCCCAGGACGCTATAACGTTTTTGGACTCCCCCTTAATGCTGCTTGAAGTGGAATCCGCTGTTAATTCCTTTCCCGGTGGGAAGACCCCGGGTCTTGATGGATTGCCCCTGGAACTTTATAAAAAACACTTACCCTTTTATGGCCCTAAACTCCTTGAGATATACAATGACTTATTTATGCAGGGTAGGTTGCCTGACTCTATGGCTGAGGCCCTAATTATAGTACTCCCTAAACCAGACAAAGACTCAACCCGAGTCGAATCTTATCGTCCAATTTCTTTGTTAACAACTGACGTTAAGATCTTAGCTAAAATTCTGGCGACAAGGCTCAACGCTGTGGTTCTTCAGTTGATACATGAGGACCAATCAGGGTTCATGCCGGGGCGGTCCACTTTACCTAACCTACGTAGACTCTATACGCATCTCCAGGCCCCTCATGAGGGGTCCCGCTCCTCGGCTATTGTTTCTCTGGACGCTGCTAAGGCATTTGATTCAGTGGAGTGGGGCTTCTTGTGGGGGACATTGGACCGATTTGGTATTGGACCTAGCTTTAAAAAATGGGTTCAGCTGCTTTACTCTGCACCCAAGGCTAGGGTTTCTGTCAACGGTCACATATCCCCCTCTTTCTCTTTACAAAGAGGGACGAGACAGGGTTGTCTGTTGTCCCCGATCCTATTTGCAATGGCCATAGAGCCCTTGGCCTGTATTATCAGATCCTCTCCGCGGGTGGCGGGCTTCCGGCTGGGTGGCAGGACAGACAAAATTGCTCTCTACGCAGATGATATTCTGTTGTTTGTATCTGATTATTTCATCAATATGCCTCATATTTTGGAAGTAATTGACACTTTTGGGGGATTCTCCGGACTATCCATTAACTGGGACAAGTCCTGTGTCCTTCCGCTTAGAGGCTCCTGTCCTGCCTGCCCCCCCGGGACCTGCCGCTTCATTGGGTTGACTCTTTTAAATATTTGGGGGTATGGATCACCAACCTGTCCTCGCAATTTATTGACATGAATATACGTCCGCAAATGGACTATTTACGGTCTCGCGTTAGGGTGTGGAGTAAACTTCCCCTTACTGTCACGGGTAGGATTAACCTTATTAAAATGGTTGTATTGCCTAAAATGCTGTACGTCCTTCAACATTCCCCTGTATATCTCCTCCAGAGAGTGTTTGGGGTTATAGATGGTCTCTTGTCATCACTGGTATGGGCCAATCGTAGGGCTCGGATTAAATTGGATACTCTAACTAGACCTCGGGACGCGGGTGGTCTGGCCCTTCCTAAAATCAGATTCTACTACTTAGCGGCTCAGTTATTCCACTTAATTCCTTGGGTCTCCGACTCGTCTGGAGATTTATTGATTTCTGCTGTACTGCTGGCATCCGGAGTCTCTATGTCACCCCTGCAACTTCTACTTTGTGAAAATGTGGCACTCCTTAGATGCCAATAGTTAAACAAGCGATTATGGTATGGAGGCAGGTACACTCCATGTTGGGGGGGGGAGGGATGAGATCCCGACACCCCACTGATACACACTCGTGCTCTTACTCACTTCACGTCCCTACAAATGGGATCGGTGTGGGGGCGCTGGGGTGTTTGCTCCCTCAAACATTTGTACTCCTCGGGCACATTTATTTCTTTTGAACAATTGCAGCTTGAGTTTAATATACCCACAATCTATTATTATAGATATATTCAGCTTCGACACGCATGCGCATCTCAGTTTGGCGATGCTCCACCTCTCCTTCGGAAGTCACCGGTTCACCAGCTCCTGGCTGATACTCTAGGCTCTGGGACTGTTTCTGTTTGTACTCCGCTCTGCTCGGTGCCCATCACTCTGACAGTCTTTTACACCTTAAAGCTAAATGGGAAGCTGATTTGGGGCCGGTTCCCATGGATACCTGGGAAGAGGCCTTGGGGACCTCACGTACTGCTACTACCTCGGCTCGTTTCCAGCAGATACATTTGTTCATTTTGCACCGAGTCTATATCACTCCCGCCCGTCTTGTTAGTATAGGGGGGCGGGGTGACTCTAGGTGCCCGAAGTGCGCCTCTCCGGATGGTACCTTCTGGCATCTATTGTGGGCTTGTCCGGTGGTGCAGGACTTTTGGCGGGCGGTGACACGATTGGTGATATCTACGGGAATCCCTCCTGACGTGTTCACCCCCCTGGTGTGTATCCTCGGGGTTATAGATGAGGAAATTTTGGATGCACACACTAGATGTTATATTCTTAACCTATGTGCACTGGCCAAAGTAATAATAGCACGCTCATGGATGGCTACTACGGGTCCTGATATTAATAAATGGATCCCGTTAGTGAACTCGGTTGTGTCCCATGAAAAGTTTGTATATATTTCTAGGAAAGCCCCGGATAAATTCTACAAGGTATGGGATAGATGGTTATCGTCTCCACTTTACCAGGGGACTCGTGTCTCTGCCCCGCATTGATCTCTGGTCTTTTTACTTAATAAGGGTGTATGAACGAATGAAAAGAAGTCACAACAATCTTTATATATAATATGTAGATGTCTGCAACTTTATTCATATAGGTCTGATATACAGAACATTCGCTGGTTCATATATGTATGCATATGGTCTACGATAATGTATTCAATGTCTGTTGGTTTGTATGTTTGTCTAAAAATCAATAAAAACGTATTGAATTTATAAAAAAAAAAAAACAATCGTAGACTAAAGGCTATCCCCACCAGAGGGGTCAAATATGTCATGCACTGGTTTAATAAAAATAAAAAGGGGGGGGTTTCTCACCCTCGGTAGCTTTGCTTTTCAACTTGTATACTGTGACACGTATAGTCTGCATATGGCAGCACCTATAAATGCATTTGTTTATTATGTATTTCACGTATACTCACAGTTGATTAATGCTTGATGCATTCACATTGTTTACAAATGCATTCAGAACGCAAGCAACACAGTGCTTTAGCTATCCATGTTAACAGACTTATTTTTATTGGGTTTTCCAGCTTGTGATCTGTATGTAGAATCCATTTAAAATGAAGGGGCAGTTTAAATGAATATGTACAGTATACACACCCAAAGGTCAACCTGGCCTACAGAGGCACATGGGACACCCTCTGTGAGCCCCACTGTATGTGCCACCCTCTAGGGATTAAGTTCTGGACTGTGCACTGGAATTATACATTGTTACTCTATTAGTGGGTCTGTTACCTGGTGGAGTAGGGCAACTGATGAACGTGGGTGCTTGGTTTGTATCTATAGAAGATTCGCCCTTCTGCCTATCAAAGTGGGTGGTTAAGGCGCACTCCTGCCCCTACTCTTGTTAGCTGTAGGCCTTAACATAACACAGTTCCTGACAGTCATTTGGAGAGGTATTGTACATTCACTCATTAGCTTTCAATGAAGTCATGGCAGTGGTAAGAGCTTAGAGAGTTGGTTGGTATATTTTTTATGTAGCATGTTATTTTACTTTTACTAGGCCTAATGCCCTTTCCATTGAGTTTTGGATACTAGTTAGTCATTATCGGGGTCCTTTATCACAGATACAATACATTCAGTTTCACAAGCAGGGCCCTCTTCCCTCATATGCTTTTCCATCTCTGACTGAACCTATCTTCTTTTCAATACTCCCTTCAACGGCACCAAATCACCCAGTTTTCTGCCGCCCTGATATTTATTTCAGTGTTGTCTGCTGACGCAGCTATGTTTATATACCCTGTACTTGTCCTACATTGTCTTGAACTGTAAGTCACTGTCTTCTTGTTTTGCTTATTTATGTACTCAATACACTGGCGTTTCTATAATGGGTGTAGTGTGTGTGGTGCACACGGGCCCCTGCACCCATTTTTAAAATACTCACCCTCCGGAGTCCAGCGCCGGCATCCGCAGCGCTGTGAAAACACAGTGAAAATGGCTCAGCGGCCACTTTCACAGAGTTTGCGCATGCGCAGGAGAGAAATCTCAGGGAAAATGGCCGCCGCGCCATTTTCCCGGAGATCTGCGCATGCGCAGTAGAGTCTGAGCCCTCTAGTGCTCAGACTCTACAGCGCTCCGGGCAGAGAGGAGGGGGCCCGAACGGAGGAGGCTCCTCCTCTCTTAAAGCGCCCCTGACTCAATATAAATAAAGGATAATAGTGATGATGATAATAATAATAATAATAATAATAATAATAATTAATGTGATATATACAGACAAAATCCCCCATTATGTAAGTAAGTATTATGTATCTGCTGCTATCATTCTGGTAAGTTATCATGCATGTACTATCAGTATTTACTAATATAATTCTTAATTATAAATGAGTTGGATGTAACTGTCAACATATTACAAATAATTAGCAGCTTAGCAGCTCCTCCAACACACCCATGGGGTGGCTGCCCAGAGGCGTTTTTTTTTTTTTTCCTGTTGGGGATTGGTGCCAGTAGCCCTAATCCCCAGCTTTCCTTTCTGTTCACTTTTACATTGGGAGATGGATTTAAAGTTTTCTTTCTATTATTAATGTAATGCTTTTGGGAACACAAATGTTTTGGTGAGGAGGTTCTACGGGAGGAGACTTCTGACACCTTGCCCAGTTCTGCCTGATAAGAAGTAATAACAGAAATAAGTCCTTGTCCCGATCTAACCGGGCAGACAAACAAACAGACCAATTAATTTTATATATATCAAATATATGGCCTTGACCATATACCACCATAGCTGCACGTCATCACGTGGCATCTTTGATTTCTTTCAAAGATGCCACGTGACGACGTGCGGCTCTGGTACTTTCCCGTTCCTGCCTCTGGATCTTGCCGCGGCCGCCTAGAAGGAGCACCTCTGCACCACTGTATGATTCGCAGCAAGTGCAGGACACCAGCGGTAGGCACTCCGGTGCTTCTCTGTTCCTGTCTGTTTGGATTCCACCACAGCCGGATGATTGTAGCTGGTTCTTCTTTCCTTGCGGGGTTAGGTACTGACGCGGTAGGTGGAGGGGGGAATAGGCAGAGACAGAGGGAGGAGCTTCACATTTTACAAAAAATAAATAAGATATAGAGAGAGAGAGAGAGAGAGAGAGAGAGAGAGAGAGAAATATCAGGAGCACTCACCAGTCTTCATAAGCCTTTTTTATTAGTAACATCAGGAAATCAGCATAGGGGTATCAACGTTTCTTGATCTTGACAAAGGTCCCCACATTGGACCGAAACGTTGATACACCTATGCTGATTTCCTGATGTTACTAATAAAAAAGGCTTATGAAGACTGGTGAGTGCTCCTGATATTTATCTCTATATTTGAATGGACTGGTCCAGGTGACACATGTCTATATGGATGCCACCCCAGCAGTTGACACACAAGGCTAGAGTGTGGACTGTACAAGAATATATATATATATATATTTTGATCAGCTGCACCGATTGATTGGAGGGCAGGGGGGGTTTCCAGGTGCTTGGAAACCCCTCCTGCATGCGCGTATGCCCGGCAGTACCTAACTTTTAGGACAGATTTGGAATTTATTGTGTATTTGTAAAGTTATAAGTAAATTAAAAATAAATAGCTCTATGGGTGTTTTCTTTGTGGTATAAATATGGAAACTGGTAAGAGCACTGCTGCAGATTAAGAGAAGGATGAAGTGACTGGGAATGTCAGAAGCTGCTCAGCGAATCATTCCACTCTGTTTGATTGGCTGGTGGTGAGGGGGAGTCTCTGAGGTTTCCTTTTATTTTTATGACAATTTTAATGAATGGGGTATCTTTATGAACTCTGGGGGTCATTCAGACCCGATCGCACGATAGCTTTTTTTGCAGCGGTGCGATCTGGTCTGAACTGTGCATCGCCGGACAGCAACGGATTTTACAAAGAAAGCGGTTGCACCGGCGATCGCAAGATGATTGACTGGAAGAGGACGTTTGTGGGTGGCAACTGACCGTTTTTAAGGAGTGTCCGGGAGAACGCAGGCGTGCCCAGCCCTCCGGAAGGAGGGTCTCTGACGTCAGCATCGGTCCGGATCGTCGCAGCGGGTTAGTAAGTCCTGGGCTGTGCAGAGACTGCACAAACATTTGTTTGTGCGGCTCTCTGCACATCCGTTCGCACCCCTGCACAGTGATTACCCCCTCCCCCTGTAGGCGGCAATTACCTGGTCGCAGCAGTGCAAAAAACACCTGCTTGCGACCAGGTCTGATTTAGGCCCTTTATCCCATAGAAATGAATGGTCCATTGTTAACCCTAATGTTACCACGTATACTTATAGGGATAAATGTCCTTTTGCAAGTAGTGTCATTTATTTGAAATGGACATTCCACAGAAATGGAACAAGCAGGATCCAAAAACCAACGCCACAATGGAAATGCACATGTAAATGCAGATGGGTATGGACAGAATGGGAATTAATTTCACATGTGTTTGCATGCACTGAATATGTATTAACTACAGTGCAATCTGAAGCAATGTGTAAACACCAGAAGCTTACTGTCACAATGCTTTGTGCTGCTGTTGATTCAATGGTTAAAGCAAATACAAGTGAAAAAAATACAAGTTTGATAGTCTGCTTGGCCATTTTTCATATACTCGTCATACGCTGTCGGAAATCAGGTTACAAAGTATCTCCTATACCTTGGCTGCAGTCAGCACAGTGTATGTTAATCGCAAAAAAATTGTTGATAAGCAGAATAGTTTGAAGTGTGCAAGTGTCTGTCTGACCTTGATGTTAAATCTTTGGGGATTTACCATTTTTTTCCCTCCATTTTTTGCTAGACTAAGCTTTTATATAGTGCTGTGGAAATTTCTTCTTTTTCAGCAACAAGATGAGAAGAGTTTCAGGAAAATTTCTGTATATGATCCTTCCTGAGTATTTTGTATGTCATTTTTATTACGTTATTTTACCTTTTAACATGTGACGGTTGTGGTGTTCCGTATACAGTGAAGATTAAATGCAAAAAAATGTATGGAAATGTATTTAGTATTTAGCAGTAGTTCCCTCTTTTTATGTGAAGGCGCGTGGGCTCTTTCTCCTGCAAAATGAATTAAGTTTTCCATCTTATCTGAGTTCTCATGTCAAGGCCACAGAACCCATGGCACATTGCAAAGACAAGACCACAGATTGCAATGACCCCATATCACAGTGCACAAACCCTCATAGCACATTGCACTGATTCCATAGCACATTGCACTGATTCCATAGCACATTGCACTGGCAAGACCACATGTTGCACAAATCCCCATATCACATTGCACAGATCCCATTGAACATTGCACAGACAAGACTACAGATTACAAAGACACCACAGCAAAGTGCACTAACCCACATAGCACATTGCACAGGCAAGGCCATTGGTTGCAGTTCCTCATAGCACATTGTACAGATCCTATTGCACAGACAAGACCACAGATTGCACAGATACTCATAGTACATTGCACAGACCCTCATAACATATTACTCAGACAAGTCCATATTGCACAGACCCCATCGCATGGTGCATAGCCCCCATAGTACAGTGCAGATCCTATTGCACATTGAACAGACCACATATAATAGATTGCATGTACAACATAGCACATTGCACAAACATGATCATAGACTGCACAGCCCCTCACTGCACGCTGAACAGACTACATAGCAGCACATTACACAAGATTGCCCAGACAAGACAACAGGTTGTACATTGAACAGACCACATAACAGATTGCACAGACCCCATAGCACTTTACACAAGATTGCCCAGAGAAGACAATAGATTGCATGTTGAACAGACCACATAACAGATTGCACAGACCACATTGCATGTTGAACAGACCACATAGCACTTTACACAAGATTGCACAGAGAAGACAACAGATTGCACATTGGGGGTAATTCCAAGTTGATCGCAGCAGGATTTTTGATAGCAATTGGGCAAAGCTATGTGCACTGCAGGGGAAGCAGATATAACGTGCAGAAAGAGTCAGATTTGGGTGGGTTATTTTATTTCTGTGCAGGGTAAATACTGGCTGCTTTATTTTTACACTGCAAATTAGATTGCAGATTGAACACACCCCACCCAAATCTAACTCTCTCTGCACATGTTATATTTGCCTCCCGTGCAGTGCACATGGTTTTGCCCAATTGCTAACAAAAATCCTGCTGCGATCAACTTGGAATTACCCCCATTGAACAGACCACATAACAGATTGCACAGACCCCATTGCATGTTGAACAGACCACATAGCACTTTACACAAGATTGCCCAGAGAAGACAACAGATTGCACATTGAACAGACCACATAACAGATTGCACAGACCCCATTGCATGTTGAACAGATCACATATCAGATTGCACAGTGCACAGACCACATAGCTCATTTCATATCTATATTTGTAAGTTTCTAACTTTTTAAACCTCTGTTCTGTCCAGAAAAAAAATAAAAAAATAATTTCTAGCGCCTGGTTGAACAAAATGGAGGAAAACTCTGGTTTATGTTTAATTTGCTCTTTTTATTTTTTTGTAAAGGATGAAAAAGGTATAAATCTGCTACTGGTTTCCTGTATGTTGTCTTTAATTGCTGCCAGTTGGAGTAGCTCAGTTGCCATACATCATCAGTACTGAGGGACCAATAGAATTGTGCATGGATAACAAACGCTCATGCCGCACAGTCATTTGTGTTCATGGCAAAAGTGAGAGAATCCATTACTTCCCACCCATAACATAGTGTCCCAGTCATATAGTCACCCTGTGTGTGTGTTCTCATTGTCTGCAGCCTCACACTAAATGCTCCCTGTCTCAGACTCAGTTGTTGTTTTATCACATACTGTAGGAAGGGATGCGGTCAAGATGCCGCCGGCCGGAATCCCGGCGGTCGAAATACCGACACCGGAATCCCGACCGCCACAATCCCGACATATTCTCCCTCCGTGGGTGTCCACGACACCCATAGAGGGAGAATATAATAGTGTGCCGAGCGTAGCGAGGCACCGTGCCCGCAGCGTGGCGAGCGAAGCGAGCCCGCAAGGGGCTGCGTTCCGCTCGCCACCCCTGTCGGGATTGTGTGGTCGGGATTCCGGCGTCGGTATTTCGACCGCCGGGATTCCGGCCGGCGGCATTTAGTACTGATCCCTGTAGGAAGAATAGGGAGAGATTCATGAGCTTCGGGGACAAGATTTTGAGTGACATTTTTCTTTGTCGACTGTTTGCAGTGATTTATTGTCTGCAACTGTTTTATTTCTATAGTGAAGGTGAGATCATTGTAAACTACAAATTTCTCATTTCCCATCTGTCAACATCCAGCAAATATCCTCTGCGTAAAAGGTGAGAATGTTATAGTGAAATCTGATGATTTTATTGAAGTCACAATGCAATCTGCATTGGAAAAAATGCTGCAAAGTAAGAATGCTCCAAAAATAGAAGTGTTAGTAGTTTATTTTTATCCATTAACAAAATGCAAAGTTAATAAACAGCCTTTGCCTTCAAAACATCATCAATTTTTACACACAGTTTTTGAAAGAACGCAGCACTGAGGTTGTTCCAGACATTTTGGAGAACTAACCACAGATCTTCTGTGGATGTAGGCTTGCTCATATTCCTCTGTCTCATCATTGAATCCTAGACAGACTCGATGATGTTGAGATCAGGGCTCTGTGGGGGCCATATCATCACTTTTGGGACTCCTTGTTCTTCTTTATGCTGAAGATAGTTCTTAATGACATTGGCTGTATTTTGGGGGTCGTTGTACTGCTGCAGATTAAATTTGGAGACAGTCAGACACCTCCCTGATGGTATTGCATGATGGATAAGTACCTGCCTGTATTTCTCATCATTGAGGACTCCATTAATCCTGACCAAATACCCAACTGCATTTGCTGAAGTGCAGCCTCAGTAATCCAAGGAACCTTCACCATGCTTCACTGTTGCCTGCAGACATTCATTATTGTACTGCTCTCCAGCCCTTCGCAAACAAATTGCGTTCTGTTACTGCAAAATATTTTTAATTTTGACTTATCATTCCAGAGCACCTGTTGTCATTTTTCTCCACCCCAGTTCCTATGTTTACATGCATAGTTGTGTCGCTTGGCCTTGTTTCCACGTCGATGGTATGGCTTGTTGGTCGCAATTCTTCCTTGAAGACCACTTCTGGCCAGTCTTCTCCAAATTGTAGATGGGTGTACATGGGTCCTACTGGTTTTTGCCAGTTCTGAGCTGATGACACTGCTGGACATCTTTCGATTTCAATGGGAAGTAAGGATGATGTGTCTTTCATCTGATGCTTTCCTTGGCCGACCACTACGTCTACGGTCCCCAGCGTTGCCTGTTTCTTTGTTCTTCAAAGAAATATAGGCAGGAATTTATCTATCATGCTATGCCATCGGTGAGGTGTTTGATTGGCTCCGAATTTATACTGCAACAGGACAACGACCCCAAACATACAGCCAAGTGAACATCATCGAGTCTGTCTGGGATTACATGAATAGACAGAAGGATTTGAGCAAGCCTACATCCACAGAAGATCTGTGGTTAGTTCTCCAAGATATTTGGAACAACATCCCTACCAAGTTCCTTCAAAAACTGTGTGCAAGTGTACCTAGAAGAACTGTTTTGAAGGCAAAAGGTGGTCACACCAAATATTGCTTTGATTTAGATTTCTAATTATTAAAGGCATCTTTATGTCTTTATTTTCTTTACTACATGTATCTTGTTTATGCTAGCAGCATGGTACCCCTCTCTGCCATGTCATTTTCTGGACCTCGAGGAATGGAAGCTGACAATACAGAGAGAATTAACATTGGGCATGATGTCAAGATAGGGTCTAGTATTCATGATTGTCGCAGGACTAACCCTAAAGTGTAAAGTAGTTTAGACTGTGACGTAAATTGTGCATATTTGTGCAGTGCATGCTCAAAAATATTTATTATAATTATTCCATACCTTTGCGGAATCATTAGCATTTCACACATCTCTTGTGTTTAGAGAGAGAGAATGGGGGAGACCTTGCAATCTTTATCTGAGTACAGTTCGGGTGTGTTCATGCAAATGCATCCCATCCAGAATAAAAGCAAAGTCGTATATGTGCCTGTTGACTTCTGGTGCAAAATGCGTATTGGTGAGGATGATGATGATTGGCTGACCTGCTGATTAATAAGATTACTAATATGATTGTCATAATACTAGTAATTAGTATTACTATTGCTAGTGTGCTGATGCGATTTTATTTGCAGTTGGTCTGCAGCAGGAAAGCAGATTCCTATTTGATTTGGGAATTTACATGGTAAGTGTGACTTGAATATTTATTAACCATGCCTGCAAATGCTCTATCTGACCTGGTCGCACAGGATGCGACCAGTCAGAGAGAGAGTTTTAGCAGCGGCAGGGAAGATAAACTTCCCTCCGCTGCTGCTGTCATAGGGACCGGAAGGTCCCTCTGCCTCCCTGCACTCTCCCCGTATCTGCCGTGCTGCCGATCACTGCTGATCGGTCAGCACGGCAGGATCTGTCCCCTCCAGCAGCTGCAGACAATGGCAGCCGCTGGGGAGTGTAAATGAACCCTCCCACGCCACCCCCAGACCCCCCATCCCGTGTATACCTGCAGGCTGTCCCTGCTCTCAAAATGAAAGCCATGATGTTCCGATGGTCGCGATGTTCCCGATCGATGTTTGGGGGGATTTTTTTTTTTAAATACATTCCCCCCCCCCCCAAGACCCCCCCCCCGGTTTTTTAATTTTTGGTAACTAAAATCATTTGGGATAGGGTTAAATTCATGTTCTTAATTAATTAATTCATAATCCCCCCCGACAATTTCGGAGCGGTTTTTGGCTAAATAAATCGCCAGTTAAGTGGTTAATAACACATTTCTGCAGTGGGGTACACTGTGTTCTACAGGGAATACATCGGGGAGTAGAGATGGATCTTGATACAGAGGCACCAACAGGCTAAAGCTTTTGACTGTCCCAGGATGCATTGCGGGGCCTCCTCTATAACCCCGCCACCAGGCACTGTGAGCTCAGTTTTAAGAGTTGGTGCCTGCATAAAGCAGGTTACTTAACAGGGGGGGCTGCGCTAGGCAGCCCTGAAAAAGCTTTTTAGAAGACTTCAAGGGCTGCAGCACTTCATATGTCAGGGTGACATACTGTGCTGCTGCTCCATCACCTCCCCAGCGGCATCGCATACTCCCGCTGGTTCTGTTCCCGGGTACTTGTGGCGGAGACACTCCAGCTCTAGGCACACAGTCGCAGACGCTCTCCTGGTTCGCGTGGCTGCTACAGAAGGGAGGAGGTAAGAGGGTCTCCCAGGCGGGACCCGCCATTAAATTGCGTTCTGATCGCAGTCTAGGGAGATGGACTGCGATGCTGGCATGGACACGGTCACCGAGCAGGGACCCCACTATATCCACCAGGGCATAGGAGTACAGGTCAGATATACTAATATCCATTTTAATAAGACTCCATAGTACCAGGTGGTGAAGTCCAGCATAGGTGAGCTGGCGCTTGACCTGTAGCCTCTCCCCCAGCTCAGGGCGCCATCTACTACTGATGTTCCCGCCCTGGAGCTGCCTCACACTCTCCCTCACTCCCTGACTGAGACTCTGAGCGCCATTTTCTAAAATAGATGCGACTGGTCTCCGGGACTGCAGGGCAAGGTCTCCTTTGTAAACCCGCCTGTACATCAGCGCCGTGGTTTTACAAACACTGAAGTATTCTACATGTCGATAATAAGGCAGCATTAGTTAAGAACAAGTGTACCTGTGCCAGAATATATTGTATGAGTATTCTGATATATACATCCAGTCTCAGATCAGACCAATTGTTTTCTGTACTTTTAAGCGCCACCTGGAATATTTATTTGTGTTGTCACTGTTTGTCTGGATTCGGCATCTCCAGCTCCGGCTGATTTACAGAATTTTACATCTATTAATTATACACCACTCACCTTAGCGCCATAGACCATTTCCTTGCTTCTCAGATCAGACCATGCATTGTTTTATATATAGATAGATAGATAGATAGATAGATAGATATAGATATATATATCTATATATCTATGTGTGTTCATATAATAATCCAATGCAATTAGCTCAATATCATCCCCCTGCAGAGTTATATAATGAGTAGGTAATTCACTGCTAGTGAACTCATGTGTCACCCATCGGGTGTCGTCCACTCTGCCTCTCACCACTGTCCCCTCACTGTAGGAACCGACAGAGAAGCGTGTGGAGGGATACCTGAAATCTATTACTCCCTTACGGGTGTTGTACATAGACCTCGATTGCTGTTATGAGCCACGGCTGTGGCTCATTCCTGTTTTGGCATTTTGGTTATGTATTTTATGTTATACTTCTGTTTATGTTCCCCGTGGGTGTCATGGGGTGTTCGGAGCTCACCCTTAAGGAGAGGGTACTGTTATGAACCACAGGTAGTGGTTCATTCCTGTTTTCCGTATTTTATGTTTATAGTTCTCTTGCATGCCAGGATTTCCCTTTGCTCTGGTTTAGAAGATTATTGTTTGCTGTCGGTGGTTAGTCTGTGTAATTGCAGCCTGTTTCCATGTGGTTGGCCTCACCTGTCTGCTAATTGCATCTTGTCAGTTTGGAGTCATGCAACAGGGCAGCTGCACGACATAATTAATTAGGGCTCTCTGTTATATTCTGGCTCAGTGCAATACACAGACGCCGGTGATAGTTCTTGAGTTCTGAGCTAGTTCCTGAGTGTCTGATCCAGTGTCTGATCCAGTGTCCTGCCGTGAAGCGTTCCTGTCCAGAAGTCCTGTGGCTTTGTCTGTGCCTGGTCGAGTATCTGGCTTCTTGGTGTCCACCGGTCTGTCGTTTGGGATTCTGCCTGTCCTCCGGTTCTGAGAGCCTGTGTCGGCTACATTGGGGGTTCCTGTCCGTTTGCCAGTATTTGTACCGGTTCCGTGAGTAGCGGCTTTGCCGCGTCCGTCGGCCTAAGCCGCTGTATTCCTTGGTTATATCTGTTACTGGTGTTTTGCAGAGGGTTCTGCATATGCTGTCACCGCCGGTACACAACAGTATAGTGTCGGCGTGTGGACAGCATTTTCTTTGTTCTTTTCCTTTGGCGGCGTGCCGCACATGTATTTAGTTTTAGGGTTGTTAGTAGCCCCTAGCCTTCTGTTTGCTTTAGTTAGAGGTCCCCTTGTTATTATCCTGTCTCGGTTCACGCCTTGTCTCACTCTAAGACCTGGGGGCATCGGAGTTGGGCAGACCTAATCCGCCCTTCAAACGCGGCTGCCATGGGCCCAAGAAACCATAGTCACGCAGGCGTGAACTGACCACACGGGTGAAACAATGGAGGTAGGCTGCTAGGGGCTATTTCCATACCACACCTTATTTCAGCGTCACGTTCTGGTGCTCTGGACTCACTACGCAACATCTCTCTTGTTCTGAGCACCAGGAACGTAACATTATCACCGGCCATACAACAAAAAAAGAAACAAAGCTAAATAGTAGTTTTTTCTTTTTTGGTCCAGTGTCCTGTCTAGAATCTAGTCCTGTCTAGAATCCAGTCCTGTCTAGAACTCAGTGTGCAGAATCCAGTCCGGTGTTTAGAATCCAGTCCTGTCTAGAATTCAGTGTGCAGAATCCAGTCCGGTGTTTAGAATCCAGTCCTGTCTAGAATTCAGTGTGCAGAATCCAGTCCGGTGTTTAGAATCCAGTCCTTTCTAGAATTCGGTGTGCAGAACCCAGTCCAGTGTCTTGAATCTTGTCTAAGAATCTTGTCTAGAATTTTGTTTTAGAATCGTGTCTGGAATCGTGTCTAGAATCTTGTCTAAGAATCTTGTCTAGAATCTTGTCTTAGAATCGTGTCTAGAATCGTGTCTAGTCTTGTCTAGTTTGAAATCCTCCTATACCTACTATGCAAGCCCTGCAAGCATCTCTCTTAGCCCTGAACTCTGCTTTCAGTGCTTTGAAACCTTAGCGGCTGGAAGTTTTGCAGCAATCCTTAAAGCGACTGCAAAACCTTCTGACCAAAATTTTGCTTATTTTGCCAGAAGTTGTTGAGAGTTCATCCTCTAAAGAGATTCTTGTTCACAGTATGGTGACAAGAGAATCCTCAGGTTTAATTGAAGAGAAAAGGTTTAAAAGTTTTCCGCGGCCCAGGCTCTCAGAAGAAGCCTATATTGTGGGGGTTTAGGCCACTATCTGCAGACCTGTGAGTTGCGCAAGCCAAAGTGTGGCGACAAGTCCTACCCTCTGGCCAAGTTGAGTCAGGATTTTAGACCTACTCCTGTCTCCACTGTGGCAGAGGTACTTGTCACAAAACCCACACTAATAAACACTCTGTCCTATAATTGGGGTCCTTGGGCTAGGGAGCCCCATTATAGATTCAGGAACCAAAGGAGAATGTTTCTCTCCTCTCTTGATATTCCTGTTGAAGCAGAGTTGCAAACCCCTGGAGCGGTGCCCGATGCCCGGGGTCCTGGAGTGGTGCCCGATGCCCAGGGTCCTGGAGTGGTGCCCGATGCCCAGAGTCCTGGAGTGGTACCCGATGCCCAGAGTCCTGGAGTGGTACCCGATGCCCAGAGTCCTGGAGTGGTACCCGATGCCCAGAGTCCTGGAGCGGTACCCGATGCCCAGAGTCCTGGAGCGGTACCCGATGCTCTGGGTAATAGAGGGACATTGAATATTATAGCTCAGGTGTCAATACCAGAAGGGGTCTCAGAAGCTGTTACCCCAGGTAGGGACTTGAAAAGAGCAACTCCAGAGAAGGTGTCTAAAACCATGGTTCTAGAAGGGAACTCGAGAAGCAAAACCCCAGAAGGGATCTTTGAAGTAATATCCCCAAGTGGGGTCTCGAGAGACACAGCCCCAGAGAAGGGTCTAGAAGTCGCTTCCCCAGGAAAGGACTCAAGAGGCATAGCGTTAGTGGAGGTTCTGAAGGTTATAGCTTCAGCAAAAGTCCCGGAAGTCATAGTCCCGGGAGAAGTTTCGATAATTATCGACTCAGAGAGGGAGGCTGACGGCCCGGTCCCAGAGAGGGAGGCTGACGGCCCGGTCCCAGAGAGGGAGGCTGACGGGCCCGGTCCCAGTAAAAGAATCCGAGGTGCCGCCCCCAGCGGGGTTCCCGAAGGCCACTGCCCCAGCGGGGTTCCCGAAGGCCACTGCCCCAGAGGGGGTTCTGAGGGCCACTGCCCCGGGTGGGGTTCAGAAAGTCACTACCCCGGGTGGGGTTCCGAGGGTCACTGCCCCAGGTGGGGTTCAGAAAGTCACTGCCCCAGGTGGGGTTCAGAAAGTCTCAGCCTCGAGTAAGGTCAGTAGTGACCAGGTCCTAGCAAAGCACTCTAGTCAGTCAGATGGGAAGGAAGCAGATCCTGACTCTGTTGATATCTCAACATCTATAATCTTTGATGGGGACTTAGTCCAATTTCTGGCGCTTTACAAACACTATTACATCATTATGTTGTCTAGACCATTTCTGGGCATCACTTCAGAGAACCTTGTGCTCTATCTGATATATTCCTTTAGAGGGGAGCCTTTTGAGTGGGCATCCAATTTAATGAAAACTGAAGATCCCATTCTTCAGGATCCCCCAGCATTCAGTTATGCAGTTATTAAGAGATATGGTTCCAAAGAAATTGGTTCAGGTTCCTCTAGGTCACCCGTCTTATCTGCTGAGAGTCCACCGTATACTGTAAACTCGGCACAAGAGTCTCAGCCTGTTGTTTTGACTGCAGGATGTGCTTTTCTGTCTTCTTCTTATAGTAGTACTTTGCCTGAAAGTTCAGCTCCCAAGGTTAAGAAACCAATCTCTGATTTGAACCCAGCCTTGCTGGGAGGTACCATCAGTTCAGACAATGTTTGGGGAATTACCTTGGTCAGACCTCAAGAACTTTGTAAAAATAAGAAGAAGAAGAAAAAGAAATAATTATTGACTCTTGCCTTGTTATAAAAAAAAAAGGATTTTTTTTTCCTTGTCTTGCGTCCAGTGGCCACCCTCAAGGGGGGGGGGGGGCACTGTTACAAGCTGTTGCCACAGCTTGTTTCTGTTTTCTTGCCTGTTAGACCAGTGTGTCAGGTTTTTTTTTGTATCCCTAGTTTTGGAAAGTCTGAATTTTGGGGTCCGTTGACCCCTCCTCAAGGGGGGGGGGTACTGTTATGAGCCACGGCTGTGGCTCATTCCTGTTTTGGCATTTTGGTTATGTATTTTATGTTATACTTATGTTTATGTTCCCCGTGGGTGTCATGGGGTGTTCGGAGCTCACCCTTAAGGAGAGGGTACTGTTATGAACCACAGGTAGTGGTTCATTCCTGTTTTCCGTATTTTATGTTTATAGTTCTCTTGCAGGCCAGGATTTCCCTTTGCTCTGGTTTAGAAGATTATTGTTTGCTGTCGGTGGTTAGTCTGTGTAATTGCAGCCTGTTTCCATGTGGTTGGCCTCACCTGTCTGCTAATTGCATCTTGTCAGTTTGGAGTCATGCAACAGGGCAGCTGCACGACATAATTAATTAGGGCTCTCTGTTATATTCTGGCTCAGTGCAATACACAGACGCCGGTGATAGTTCTTGAGTTCTGAGCTAGTTCCTGCCAGTTCCTCAGTGTCTGATCCAGTGTCTGATCCCGTGTCCTGCCGTGAAGCGTTCCTGGCCAGAAGTCCTGTGGCTTTGTCTGTGCCTGGTCGAGTATCTGGCTTCTTGGTGTCCACCGGTCTGTCGTTTGGGATTCTGCCTGTCCTCCGGTTCTGAGAGCCTGTGTCGGCTACATTGGGGGTTCCTGTCCGTTTGCCAGTATTTGTACCGGTTCCGTGAGTAGCGGCTTTGCCGCGTCCGTCGGCCTAAGCCGCTGTATTCCTTGGTTATATCTGTTACTGGTGTTTTGCAGAGGGTTCTGCATATGCTGTCACCGCCGGTACACAACAGTATAGTGTTGGCGTGTGGACAGCATTTCCTTTGTTCTTTTCCTTTGGCGGCGTGCCGCACATGTATTTAGTTTTAGGGTTGTTAGTAGCCCCTAGCCTTCTGTTTGCTTTAGTTAAAGGTCCCCTTGTTATTATCCTGTCTCGGTTCACGCCTTGTCTCACTCTAAGACCTGGGGGCATCGGAGTTGGGCAGACCTAATCCGCCCTTCAAACGCGGCTGCCGTGGGCCCAAGAAACCATAGTTACGCAGGCGTGAACTGACCACACGGGTGAAACAATGGAGGTAGGCTGCTAGGGGCTATTTCCATACCACACCTTATTTCAGCGTCACGTTCTGGTGCTCTGGACTCACTACGCAACATCTCTCTTGTTCTGAGCACCAGGAACGTAACAATTGCGTCCTCTTGGGGCTGCAAAATAGATTGATGACTGGATCAGGCACTAGAGGAAGAGCTGCCTGAGGATATATCTGACAATGCCAGACATTCCCTGTCTCACAATACCACCGCCACCTTTTTCTATACCAGGAGGCGTCCCCTGAGGCGGGTGTGTTGGCTGCCAAGGCGTCGAATACGTCTGTCCTGGCTCGCTGTATTCTGTGGTTGAGGTCATGGAAGGTGGATCTGGACTCCAAAAGTCCTTGGAGGTGTTTCCCTTTACTGGGGACATCTTATTTGGGGAAGACCTAATTAAAAAATTTGGATCTGAATTGGCGGCTAATACGACTGCCTTTCTCCCAACTGCTACTCCTTCTGCAGAAGGCAAAAGATACCACTTTTCCCTGCTTTCAGCCTTAAGGGAAAGTGAAGGTCAGGCATACCCGAGATTGTCTAGTGCAGGGCTGGCCAAACCAGTCCTCGAGATCTACCAACAGTTCACATTTTCCAGACCACCTAGCTGGTGCACAGGTGTAGTCATTACTAATTAAGATGTGCCTCATTCATTCCTAACTGACCATTCTACAAATCTCCAGGAGGCCTGGAAAACATGAACTGTTGGTAGATCTCGAGGACCGGTTTGGCCAGCCCTGGTCTAGTGCTCCCAACAACCACTAAGCCCAAGGCCTAACAATCCTGGGCTGCTCGTCAGCCTGCTTCTCATGACAACAAGCTTGCTGCATGATGGGACAGGGATCCCAGGGTGTGGGGGGGGGACTTTTATGATTCATCCAGGTTTGGTTAATGACCACTTCAGACGCATGGATGCGAGAAGTTGTCTCTCACGGGTACGCAGTCTCTTTCAAGAGACGTCCCCCTCGCCAGTTTTGCACAATGGTTATCCCTTCGGAACCGTTAAAAGGCACAAGCTCTACAGTTGGTTATGCGTTCCCTCCTGGATACAGGAGTTGTAGTGCAGGTACCTCTGTCCCAGAGAGGCAGAGGATACTACTCGACCCTGTTTCTAGTCCCGAAACCTGATGGGTCTTTCCGGCCTATTCTCAAACTGAAATCACTGAACAAGTTTGTGAGAGTGTCCAAGTTCCGTATGGTATCCCTAGATCTACAAGATGCTTACCTGCATATGCCTATTGCCATATCGCAACAGCTATATCTGCGGTTTGTTATTGGCAACCTTTACTATCAATTCCAGGCTCTGCCGTTTGGACTGGCTACGGCCCCTCGGATCTTCACCAAGGTTATGGCCGTGATGACGGCTCATCTCCGGCGCCAGGGAGTCAGGATCCTGCCGTATCTAGACGACTTGCTGATTCTGGCAAACTCCCAAGATGTCCCCCTCAGTCATCTACATCTGACGGTATGCTTCCTACAAGCCCACGGGTGGATCGTCAACTGGAAGAAGTCATCGCTGGTCCCTGCTCAGAGCATGGTGCACCTGGGGGCACTGCTAGACACACACAGCCAAAGACTGTTTCTGTCTCCAGAGAAGGTCCTGAAACTTCAGGACAGGATCAGATACTTCCTCTCTCGCCTAAGAGTGTCGATACACTCGGCGATGCAAGTACTAGGTTCTAGTGTCAGCTTTCGACATGGTAGAGTACGATCAAATTCATTCCCGCCCTCTAGAGAGGTTAATCCTTTCCAAGTGGGATGGCCTGCCTCATCGGATCAGGTCTCAAATGATCTCCTTCACTACGGAGGTTCATCTATCACTGAGCTGGTGGCTACAGGACTAGCAGTTGAGCAGGGGCCGTCCCTTCTGGATCCCCAACTGGGTCCTACTGACTACGGACACCAGTCTGAGGGGTTGGGGCGCGGTGCTGGAGCAACACTCTTTCCAGGGTCGGTGTACCAATGAGGAATCTCTCCTCCCAATAAACATTCTGAAATTGAGGGCAGTGTTCAAAGCTTTGACTCTCACCCTGCCTCTGATACATAACAGGCCTGTTCAAGTACAATCAGACAACGCCACCATGGTGGCATACATAAACCATCAAGGTGGCACTCAAAGCCACATGGCAATGATGAAAGTGTCAAAAATCCTTCATTGGTAAGAACGCCATCTGCCTGCAATATCGGCAGTGTTCATTCTGGGCGTTCTCAACTGGGAAGCGGACTTCCTCAGTCGCCAGGACATACACGCCGGAGAGTGGAGTCTTCATCAGGAAGACTTTCAACTCCTAGGGGACAAGTGGGGTCTACCAGATGTAGAGCTGATGGCGTCACGACACAATCACAAAGTTACGGTCTTCGGATCAAGAACAAGGGATCCTCAAGCAGCGTTCGTGGATGCATTGGCAATTCCATGGAACTTTCGGCTGCCCTATGTGTTCCCTCCAGTGTCACTTCTGCCCAGGGTCCTGCGGAAGTTCAAGCAAGAAGGAGGAATACTACTTCTAGTCGCTCCAGCGTGGTCCAGACGGCATTGGGTCTCAGACCTGCAGGGTCTATCAATCGAGCGTCCTCTTCTACTTCCTCAATGTCCAGACCTCCTCGTTCAGGGCCCTTGTGTCTACCCAGACCTGGCCAGACTGGCTTTGACGGTGTGGCTCTTGAAGCTTCACTCCTGAGGGCCAAAGGATTCTCCAAGGCAGTTATCCAAACTATGCTAATGGCCCGCAAACCGGCTTCTGCATGGATTTATTATAGGGTCTGGAATTCTTACTTCACCTGGTGTGCGGCTAAGAATTACGATGCTTCCAAGCTTAGTACTTCCAGACTTCTGGCTTTTTTGCAACAAGGCCTGGATTTAGGACTTCGTCTGGCCTTCCTCAATGTTCACATATCTGCCTTGTCGGTGTGGTTTCAGAGAAAAATTGCATCTTTACCTGACGTTCATACATTCACTCTGGCTGTACTGCGGATTCAGCCTCGCTATGTCCCTCCTATGGCTCCATGGGATTTGTCTATTGTCCTGAATGCCCTACAAGAGTCTCCATTTGAACCTCTTGAATTAGTTGACCTTAAATGGCTTACAGCCAAGGTCCTGTTTCTGCTGGCTATTGCCTCTGCTAGAAGGGTGTCAGACTTAGGCGCTTTGTCCTGTCCACCCTTTTTGATATAAGAAACTGTTAATAAATAAATAATAATATTTCATCGTGACCAAGCAGTTCTTAGAACTCGCCCTGGTTATTTACCTAAGGTGGTGTCATCTTTTCACCTTAATCAAGAACCAGCCTTCTCTTCTGACTTGTCCTCCAAAGAACGGTCTTTGGATGTGGTACGGGCTTTCCGTATATATGTGGAGAGGACTGCCTCAATCAGGAGGTCAGATACCCTCTTCGTACTGTTTGGTTTCCACAAACGTGGCTGGCCTGCGAATAAGCAAACCTTGGCCAGATGGATTAGAATGGTGATTGCACAAGCTTATGCGCAGGCTGGACTCCCGGCTCCTGCTGCTAGTAAAGCCCATTCTACTCGGTCTGTTGGACCCTCTTGGGCAGCCCGTTGTGGCGCGTCCGCAGAACACTTGTGTAAGGCGGCTACGTGATCCTCAGCTAACGCGTTTTTAGGTTCTATGCCTTTGATACTTCCGTCTCCCAGGATGCTTCCTTTGGACGCCGGGTTCTCATACCCACTAAGATGCGTCCTCTCCCTTGAGGAACTTCTTTAGGACATCTCCGATGTATTCCCTGTGGAACACAGTGTACCATGCTGCAGAAAAGGAGATTTATGGTAGACTTACCATGGTTAAATCTCTCTCTGCGAGGTATACTGGGTTCCACAGGGCACCCACCCTGACGCACTTAGCTTCTTTGGGTTTGTATGGCATTAGCCGCTAGTCCCTTCTCCTGTCGTGAGAACGTGGTTCTATGTGACTAACATCTGTCTTCTCTTTTACCTGCTTCTGCATTGGACTGGTTAACAAAACTGAGCTCGCAGTGCCTGGAGGCGGGGTTATCGAGAAGGCCGCGCAATGCATCCTGGGACATTCTAAAGCTTTAGCCTGTTGGTGCCTCTGAATCAAGATCCATCTCTACACCCCTATGTATTCCCTGTGGAACCCAGTGTACCTTGCAGAAAGAGATTTAACCATGAGTAAATCTCCTTTTTGCGGTACGTCCTGTTCTGCAAACTGCGTAATTGAGTCTTTTTCTTTTCTGTGCATTTTACACCTGCATTTGGGAGGAATATTTTTTTTTTATCATGTCCTGAATGTAGAAGAGATATGCCAGAAGGGTTTATTAGAAGAGTTGTTTGGTTAGGGGGATGCAGTACTATAGTAAGATATAGTAAATAGTCAAGTTAGCCTTTAAGTTGAGATTGAATTACCAGGCACAGCTGCCAGTGGCAGTATATAGAGCATTTGGAGACTGTGAGCTCATGTTGACACGACAATGCTTCTGGTGGATCCCAGTACTTCCTAGCAGCGGAATAAATACTATTTACTGGTACAGGGATGCCGTCTATCAAGATCCCGAAAACGGCATCACTCCTGCCAGAATGCTGGCAGCGGGGCGAGCTCTTCACTCGCCATGCTGCGGGCTCAGTGGCTCGCTGCGCTCACCACAGGTTCTATTCTCACTTTATGGATGTCATGGACACCGACAAGTGGGACCTAGCCCCTGTGCACTGTGATTCCGGCTGTTGGCATTGTTGGGATTCCGGCGTCGGTATCCTGACCGCCGGGATCCCGACAGTCGGCAAATTAATTGCAGCACCACACAGCAAAATGAATTACCACCCATCATCTTAGCCCCATACGCTGAATAGAAATTCTACAAAATGCTCATTTACAACCACGGGGCCTGACTCAGATGTGGTTGGAGGTGCTCTCCCTGCTGCTTACATAGAATCAGCAGCGTAACGCCTCCGACTGCATTACTGATTTGAGCTGCGTCCTAGCATGCAGCATTGGATCATGTCCCTCATTCAGATATGGTTGGAGGTGCGGCATCCATTGCAAAGTACAGATTATCAGCACTTTGTGCATGTGCAGGACCAGTACTGCGCATGTGCGAACGGGTCCTGCGACGATGAACACAGTCCGGCAACAGACTGTCAGTGATTGATAGACTGATGCCATTTGGGGGTGGGGGGGAGGGGGAGGGGTGGCAACAGCCCCCTTTTCTCAAAATGGATGCGCACGCCGTCGTTGTGGGGGAGTGACAAGGCCAGGATCTCCGCCTGAGGACAGAGAGTTCCTGGCCTCATGGTAGCTCCATGCAGCCGGCAGATGTTGGAGATGATACCATGCTGCATCCTAGAACGCAGCTCGGATCAGTAATGCAGCAAGGAGGTGTGATGTCCCCCAAATGCATTACCATATAAGTGCTATAACTGCTGCTTCTTCTATGTAACAACTCCAACCACATCTGAATCGGGCCCCTCTCGGACACCATCGGCCAGCTGTGTAATCCATGGGGTCGCGCAAGCTGGCTGCCGCAGGAGCTACCAAGATGCCCCCAAATGACATCAGACTATCAGTGAATAATAGTCTGATACTGATCAGCGTCCATCGTCACAGCACCCATTCGCGCTTGCGCAGAACGGGTTCTGCACATGCGCGACGTATCGATAATAGGTTCTTTGCAATGGACGCAGCACCTCCAACCACATGTGGATGAGGGCCATGGTGCGGAATGGCGGTCTGCGGAAAAATGGAGCTCAAGGGCTTCATGACTGATGCATCTCTGCAAAACAACTTGTCCGTCACAAAACTTGACTTATGCAAAGTTTTGCCCCGACTTCCTAATCGGTATGTGTGCTGTGCATACAGCATACTGTGGCCTTAATAGCGTCCTAATGGGCGGCTGGGCGCAACCATTCCGGTGATAGATTAGGAGGTACAAATTTGCTCGCCTTGGCTGTAAATGATATGAAGCCACTATCCGGAAATACCAGGCACGTTTTGTTTATTACCCTGTTTAACCTAAAGCTGTCAGAATGAGGCATATTCATCGTGATTTTTTTATTATTCATTTAATATCGAGAAGAAGAAAAAAACTGAATTATTCATGTTTAGGTGTAGAGTTCTACACTGAGAAATTGTGAGAAAATGTATTTTATATAAGCGTCTAGACTCTGTGATGTACAGTTCAGCATATATCACCACAGTGCGGGCTGAGGGGTGTATCTGTCTATAGCACAGGTTCTCAAACTCGCTCCTCAGGACCCCACACAGTGCATGTTTTGTAGGTAACTCAGCAGGTGCACAGGTGTATTCATTACTCACTGACGCGTTGTAAAAGGTCCTCAGGTGGAGCTAATTATTTAACTTGCGATTCTGTGAGGAGACCTGCAAAACATGTACCATGTGGGGTCCTGAGTACCGAGTATGAGAACCTATGGTCTATAGCACAGGTTCTCAAACTCGGTCCTCAGGACCCCACAGGGTGCATGTTTTGCAGGTCTCCCCACAGAATCACAAGTGACATAATTAGCTCCACCTGTAGACCTTTTAAAATGTGTCAGTGAGTAATTAATACACCTGTGCACCTGCTGGGTTATCTGCAAAACATGCACTGTGTGGGGTCCTGAGGACCGAGTTTGAGAACCACTGGTCTATAGTATTACTCTGTCAGTTTGTAGTACTTTGATTTGTCTTTTCTATTTTTTTTCCTCCTTTTTATATGTACGGTGCATTGACACATCTCTGAACAGCAATTTACAAGCATCGTCCATCTGTATTTCCAATTATAGTTTTACTGCCGTATCAGTCAGGTCCTGGACATGAACATAAACTAGATGTGGATAATGACCACAGTATAGTAGCCAGACTATGAATTATATTAGGTTAATTATATTAAAATGAGCATTTGACTCTCAGGAGCTTAATTGGGAGACATAGATATACAGTATAATAAAATTTTTTAAACATGATAACCTACCTTATTCTATTCCTGCTCTGACATATAATAATTGTATATGGGTGTGATATAGAAGAGCTGCAGTCATTAGGTCTACAGTCATTAGGTCAACCCCATATGGTCGACAGACACAAGGTCAACATGGACTACAGGTTCACATATGAAAGGTCAACACTGGAAAAGGTCGACAGGGTCAAATGGTCGACATGACAATAGTCAACACAGTTATTTATTTTTCTCTAAAGTCCTAAGTGGATGCTGGGGACTCCGTAAGGACCATGGGGAATAGCGGCTCCGCAGGAGACTGGGCACATCTAAAGAAAGCTTTAGGACTATCTGGTGTGCACTGGCTCCTCCCCCTATGACCCTCCTCCAAGCCTCAGTTAGATCTCTGTGCCCGAACGAGAAGGGTGCACACTAGGGGCTCTCCTGAGCTTCTTAGTGAAAGTTTTAGATTAGGTTTTTTATTTTCAGTGAGACCTGCTGGCAACAGGCTCACTGCATCGAGGGACTAAGGGGAGAAGAAGCGAACTCACCTGCGTGCAGAGTGGATTGGGCTTCTTAGGCTACTGGACATTAGCTCCAGAGGGACGATCACAGGCCCAGCTTGGATGGGTCCCAGAGCCGCGCCGCCGGCCCCCTTACAGAGCCAGAAGGCAGAAGAGGTCCGGAAAATCGGCGGCAGAAGACGTCCTGTCTTCAACAAGGTAGCGCACAGCACTGCAGCTGTGCGCCATTGCTCTCAGCACACTTCACACTTCGGTCACTGAGGGTGCAGGGCGCTGGGGGGGGGCGCCCTGAGACGCAATAAAAACACCTTGGATGGCAAAAAAATGCATCACATATAGCTCCTGGGCTATATGGATGCATTTAACCCCTGCCAGAATCCATAAAAAAGCAGGAGAAAAGTCCGCGAAAAAGGGGCGGAGCCTATCTCCTCAGCACACTGGCGCCATTTTCCCTCACAGCTCCGTTGGAGGGAAGCTCCCTGTCTCTCCCCTGCAGTCACTACACTACAGAAAGGGTTAAAAAAAGAGAGGGGGGCACTAATTAGGCGCAGTATTAACTATACAGCAGCTATAAGGGGAAAAACACTTATATAAGGTTATCCCTGTATATATATAGCGCTCTGGTGTGTGCTGGCAAACTCTCCCTCTGTCTCCCCAAAGGGCTAGTGGGGTCCTGTCCTCTATCAGAGCATTCCCTGTGTGTGTGCTGTATGTCGGTGCTTTTGTGTCGACATGTATGAGGAGAAAAATGATGTGGAGACGGAGCAGATTGCCTGTAATAGTGATGTCACCCCCTAGGGGGTCGACACCTGAGTGGATGAACTGTTGGAAGGAATACGTGACAGTGTCAGCTCTGTATAAAAGACAGTGGTTGACATGAGACAGCCGGCTACTCAGCTTGTGCCTGTCCAGACGTCTCATAGGCCGTCAGGGGCTCTAAAGCGCCCGTTACCTCAGATGGCAGATATAGACGCCGACACGGATACTGACTCCAGTGTCGACGGTGAAGAGACGAATGTGACTTCCAGTAGGGCCACACGTTACATGATTGAGGCAATGAAAAATGTTTACACATTTCTGATAATACGAGTACCACCAAAAAAGGGGTATTATGTTCGGTGAGGAAAAACTACCTGTAGTTTTCCTGAATCTGAGAAATTAAATGAGGTGTGTGATGATGCGTGGGTTTCCCCCGATAACAACGGATAATTTCTAAAATGTTATTGGCATTATATCCTTTCCCGCCAGAGGTTAGGGTGCGTTGGGAAACACCCCCTAGGGGGGATAAAGCGCTCACACGCTTGTAAGGGCTCTACCTTCGCCTGAGATGGCCGCCCTTAAGGATCCTGCTGATAGAAAGCAGGAGGGTATCCTAAAAGGTATTTACACACATACTGGTGTTATACTGCGACCAGCAATCGCCTCAGCCTGGATGTGCAGTGCTGGGTTGGCGTGGTCGGATTCCCTGACTGAAAATATTGATACCCTAGATAGGGACAGTATATTTTTGCCTATAGAGCATTTAAAAGATGCATTTTTATATATGCGTGATGCACAGCGGAATATTTGCCGACTGGCATCAAGTCTAAGCGCGTTGTCCATTTCTACCAGTAGAGGGTTATGGACACGTCAGTGGTCAGGTGATGCGTATTCCAAACGGCATTTGGAAGTATTGCTTTATTAAGGGAGGAGTTATTTGGGGTCGGTCTTTCAGACCTGGTGGCCACGGCAACAGCTGGGAATTCCACGTTTGTACCCCAGGTCGCCTCTCAACATGAGAAGACGCCGTATTATCAGGCGCAGTCTTTTCGTGGACAAGCGGGCAAAAGGTTCCTCATTTCTGCCCCGTGACAGAGGGAGAGGAAAAAGGCTGCAGAAATCAGCCAGTTCCCAGGAACAGAAACCCTCTCCCGCCTCTGCCAAGCCCTCAGTATACGCTGGGGCTTTACAAGCAGAATCAGGCACGGTGGGGGGCCCGTCTCAATGAATTTCAGCGCGCAGTGGGCTCACTCGCAAGTAGACCCCTGGATCCTTCAGGTGATATCTCAGGGGTACAAATTAGAATTCGAGACGTCTCCCCCTCGCCGTTTCCTAAAGTCGGCTTTACCGATGTCTCCTTCTGACAGGGAGACAGTTTTGGAAGCCATTCACAAGCTGTATTCCCAGCAGGTGATAATCAAGATACCCCTCCTGCAACAGGGAACGGGGTATTATTCCACACTGTTGTGGTACCGAAGCCGGACGGCTCGGTGAGACCGATTCTAAATCTAAAATCTTTGAACACTTACGTACAGAGGTTCAAATTCAAGATTGAGTCACTCAGAGCAGTGATTGCGAACCTGGAAGAAGGGGACTACATGATGTCTCGGGACATCAAGGATGCTTACCTTCATGTCAAAATTTACCCTTCTCACCAAGGGTACCTCCGGTTTATGGTACAGAACTGTCACTATCAGTTCAGACGCTGCCGTATGGATGGTACACGGCACCCCGGGTCTTTACCAAGGTAATGGCCGAAATGATGATATTCCTTCGAAGGAAGTGAATTTTAGTTATCCCTTCCTTGGACAATTCCCTGATAAGGGTAAGATCCAGGGAACAGTTGGAGGTCGGTGTAGCACTATCTCAGGTAGTGTTGCGGCAGCACGATTGGATTCTCAATATTCCAAAATCGCACCTGGTTCCGATGACGTGTCTTCTGTTCCTAGGGATGATCCTGGACACAGTCCAGAAAAAGGTGTTTCTCCCGGAGGAGAAAGCCAGGGAGTTATCCGAGCTAGTCAGGAACCTCCTAAAACCGAGCCAAGTCTCAGTGCATCAATGCACAAGGGTTCTGGGTAAAATGGTGGCTTCCTACGAAGCAATCCCATTCGGCAGATTCCACGCAAGAACTTTCCAGTGGGACCTGCTGGACAAATGGTCCGGATCGCATCTTCAGATGCATCAGCGGATAACCCTGTCACCAAGGACAAGGGTGTCCCTCCTGTGGTGGTTGCAGAGTGCTCATCTTCTAGAGGGCCGCAGATTAGGCATTCAGGACTGGGTCCTGGTGACCACGGATGCCAGCCTGCGAGGCTGGGGAGCAGTCACACAGGGAAGGAATATCCAGGGCTTATGGTCAAGCCTGGAGACATCACTTCACATAAATATCCTGAAGCTAAGGGACATTTACAATGCTCTAAGCTTAGCAAGACCTCTGCTTCAAGGTCAGCCGGTGTTGATCCAGTCGGACATAATCACGGCAGTCACCCACGTAAACAGACAGGGTGGCACAAGAAGCAGGAGGGCAATGGCAGAAGCTGCAAGGATTCTTCGCTGGGCGGAAAATCATGTGATAGCACTGTCAGCAGTATTCATTCCGGGAGTGGACAACTGGGAAGCAGGCTTCCTCAGCACGACCTCCACCCGGGAGAGTGGGGACTTCACCCAGAAGTCTTCCACATGATTAAAAACTCGACAGGTATTGCGCCAGGTCCAGGGACCCTCAGGCAATAAGCTGTAGACGCTCTGGTAACACCGTGGGTGTACCAGTCAGGGTATGTGTTCCCTCCTCTGCCTCTCATACCCAAGGTACTGAGATTGATAAGATGGAGAGGAGTAAGCACTATATTCGTGGTTCCGGATTGGCCAAGAAGGACTTGGTAACCGGAACTTCAAGAGATGCTCACGGTGGATCCGTGGCCTCTACCTCTAAGAAGGGACCTGCTCCAGCAAGGACCCTGTCTGTTCCAAGACTTACCGCGGCTGCGTTTGACGGCATGGCGGTTGAACGCCGGATCCTGAAGGAAAAAAGGCATTCCGGATGAAGTCATCCCTATCCTGATCAAAGCCAGGAAGGATGTAACCGCAAAAAACATTATCACCGCAATTGGCGAAAATATGTTGCGTGGTGCGAGGCCAGTAAGGCCCGACGGAGGAAATTCAACTGGGTCGATTCCTACATTTCCTGCAAACAGGAGTGTCTATGGGCCTGAAATTGGGGTCCATTAAGGTTCAAATTTCGGCCCTGTCAATTTTCTTCCAAAAAGAACTAGCTTCAGTCCCTGAAGTTCAGACGTTTGTAAAAGGGGTACTGCATATACAGCCTCCTTTTGTGCCTCCAGTGGCACTTTGGGATCTCAATGTAGTTTGGGTTCCAAAAGTCACATTGGTTTGAACCACTTAAATCTGTGTAAATATCTCACATGGAAAGTGGTCATGCTGTTGGCCCTGGCCTGGGCCAGGCGCGTGTCAGAATTGGCGGCTTTATCCTGAAAAAGCCCTTATCTGATTTTCCATTCGGACAGGGCGGAATTGAGGACTCGTCCTCAGTTTCTCCCCAAGGTGGTTTCAGCGTCTCACCTGAACCAACCTATTGGTGGTGCCTGCATGTACTAGGGACTTGGAGGCCTCCAAGTTGCTAGACGTTGTCAGTGCCCTGAAAATATATGTTTCCAGGACGGCTGGAGTCAGGAAATCTGACTCGCTGTTTATCCTGTGTGCACCCAACAAGCTGGGTGCTCCTGCTTCTAAGCAGACTATTGCTCGTTGGATTTGTAGTACAATTCAGCTTGCACATTCTGTGGCAGGCCTGCCACAGCCAAAAATCTGTAAATGCCCACTCCACAAGGAAGGTGGGCTCATCTTGGGCGGCTGCCCGAGGGGTCTCGGCTTTACAACTTTGCCGAGCAGCTACTTGGTCAGGAGCAAATACGTTTGTAAAATTCTACAAAATTGATATCCTGGCTGAGGAGGACCTGGAGTTCTCTCATTTGGTGCTGCAGAGTCATCCGCACTCTCCCGCCCGTTTGGGAGCTTTGGTATAATCCCCATGGTCCTTACGGAGTCCCCAGCATCCACTTAGGACGTTAGAGAAAATAAGAATTTACTTACCGATAATTCTATTTCTCATAGTCCGTAGTGGATGCTGGGCGCCCATCCCAAGTGCGGATTGTCTGCAATACTTGTACATAGTTATTGTTACAAAAATCGGGTTATTATTGTTGTGAGCCATCTTTCAGAGGCTCCTCTGTTATCATGCTGTTAACTGGGTTCAGATCACAGGTTATACGGTGTGATTGGTGTGGCTGGTATGAGTCTTACCCGGGATTCAAAATCCTTCCTTATTGTGTACGCTCGTCCGGGCACAGTATCCTAACTGAGGCTTGGAGGAGAGTCATAGGGGGAGGAGCCAGTGCACACCAGATAGTCCTAAAGCTTTCTTTAGATGTGCCCAGTCTCCTGCGGAGCCGCTATTCCCCATGGTCCTTACGGAGTCCCCAGCATCCACTACGGACTATGAGAAATAGAATTATCGGTAAGTAAATTCTTATTTTTGCATGTTTGGGGTTAGTGTGGATAGTTTTTCCATCTGGGACCAAGGCCGTCTTAACAGCAGTGTAAGCCCCTGGGCACAGCAATGCACTGGGGTCCCTACCCATCCCGCGGGCAGAAGGGGGTGTTCTATCTTCTGCTCAGCATGTAGGCCCTGGAGCACCAATTTCTGCTAATTACTCCTTTACTGCACAGATTGTGGGAGATGGGGCGGGAGGGAGAACACTAAACAGTAGAAACGGGCATTGGGGTGAATGAGGGGGCCCCAGTGCATGAATTCCAGGGTGGTAGGAGGGGTTTAATACACAGGGGAGGGGTGGACAGTGGAGTGGACTTCATTTTCATAATTTTCCTGTGGGAGGGCAGCTTGCGTGACTTCAGATATCTCCAGTTCCTGGAAATAGATTTCTTAGCTTTCAATGGGATAACAATCTAGAGAGTCTCACCTTGCAGTGGGGACTTGGGGATCAGAGTTCAGGAGCCAGAGCAATCCACAGATGAAAATATAAAACTGCATACCAGGTGTGTGGAGCTGGATCAAGGACCAGCTGCTGGAAGAGTGATATCTCTGGTTCTAGGTATAGTAGAGACAAACTGACAGTGTCCACCGAAAAGGGAGAGACCCAGCTTTTGGCTGGGAAGAGCAATTAACAGGCTCAGATGGGGACCACTGCTTTGAAGTCTGATATCTCTGGTTCCCCAGGGTCGATTTTCAAAAATCTGGTAGCCCTGGAAAAAGGGGACTTTCAGCTATCAGCCTAGGGCCATTATACTCCTGGGGCCCTTGGGCAACTGCCCATTGATCCCATACAAAAAGACAGCCCTGCCTGGGACCATCATGTGTTGAAATGCACCTGTTTGCCATGCTTCAGGCATGGTGTTTCACTTCGCTCAACACAAGGCGGCAAATGTATTAAGCCTGGAGAAGTGATAAAGTGGAAGGTGATAACGCACCAGCCAACCAGCTCTAACTGTCAAGTTACAGGCTGGGTTTGAAAAATGACAGTTAGGAGCTGATTACCTATCACAAGGTATCTAAAGGTTATGATTTGTGACATAGATAGCTAAGAAGGGAACAAGTCCAAAAACATGAAAACAAAAACATGTGTTGACGATGTGTTTTGTCAATCATTGCCATGTCCACCATATGAACTTGTTGACCTTTTGTCCATGTCGACTTTGTGTCTGTCAATGTGATCTAATGACTGTCTACATAATGCATGTCGACCTATAGTCTGGATCCCATTGTATACATAGGAATACAAATTAACATCTTGGTATAAGGAGTGAGTTGTAGGAAGTTACTTCTATTTAACATCTTTGCTAGACACCGACATCTTGGATCACACAATAAATTAATCCATGCTTTCTTACACGATGGAATTATATAATCAAATTAACAAAGCAGTCCACAGTTTGTTGAGTAATGGAAATAACAGTATTATATTAAAGCAACAAGCTAAAAAAAATAAAAAATGCTTCCGGTATAGATGTTAGTAACAATAAAGAAGCAATACATAGATATTAGATTAAACATGATGCTATCCTATTCCTCTGCTCAGAAACTTCCTGCTCTTGGATCAGTGCTTGAGTCACTGATTGTCCATGTTGTCTGTAGTGTTCCTACTTCATCTAGTAACTCACCCTTCACCCTTATGTGACTAGATACACAATCCCGCCGTTGTGTGTAGAAGTGGTTATTGGCCAGTGCTATGTCATATTGGATTATGTCAGTGTATAAAGGTTGGGCAGTGGTGGCTGTTGGAGGAAGTAGGGAAAGGTGTGGAGAAGAACGGTAATATGTATTAAAGAGGTTTTTCTTTTTTTTGTAAACTAAGCAGAGCTTGGTTGTATATTGTTTTGGTAATAAACAGAACATTTCAGTTGGAGTATTAGATAGCAATATATATATATATATATATATATATAATGAGGAAGTCAGCAGAATGACAAGACTTATGTGCTATGACTGAGCTGGGGTTGCAGCTTAAGTGACCCAGGTAAAAAGGATTAGTTTGTAAGCTTGCGAGCAGGGCCTTCCTACCTCTATGTCTGTCTGTCTGGAATATGCTGCGCTATATAAGAAACTATTAATAAATAAATAAATTAGCTGTGGACATTTTTTAAATAGTTCTTGCTAGAACAGGAATAAAATGTGGGATTGCTGGTTTAGCATGTAGGAATTGTGGGCAATGGTTGTTGCAGGCAGGTGGGAGTAGGTTGAAAAGCAATTGGAGTGAGATCTCTGTGTGCATGAGGAGGCTTGTAGAGTGGAACAAGGGGGTAATTCAGACTGCAGCAGCAGCGATCGCAGTCTGAATTCCTTTGTGGAGTCTGAATTCCTCCAAGTCTGAATTCCTTTGTGGAGTGCCCTCGTGCACCCCGGGAGCCCAGTGCGATGCTATAAATATCTCAGGCCGGCGGTCGTGGGGCGGGAGGAGGCGTACCCGGATGCGGCGGGTAGCTCCCTGCCAGAGTGCAGGAGTTGCGCAGGCAGGGAGCCACTCGCCGGGTGCAAAAGCATCGCCGTTGTGTGATACTTTTGCACTAGTGGGGGGGGGGGGGGCAGACATGGGGGGCTGACTAGCCCTGTACTGTGCGTCCCCCCGCATGTCTGAGAACGTGATCATAGATGTGCTAAGTTTAGCACATCTACGATCAGATCTGAATTAGGCCTTAGGTCATAGTGAGAGCTTGCTGCTGGTCAGTGGATGGGTCTGTGAATGCATCCACGCCCACCAAGTGCATCCTCAGAGACTGACATGCAGGCTATTCTGACACTACTTTACACGATAGGCGCATGTGAGCAAATGTCTCACCTGGGGGTAAATGTATGAAGCAGTGGTAAAAGTGGAGAAATGAGCCAGTGGAGAAGTTGTTCATGGCACCCAATCAGCTGCTCTGTATAATTTTATAGTATGCAAATTATAAATGTTACTTCAATGCCGATTGGTTGCCATGGGCAACTTCTCCACTCTTATCACTGCTTCATACATTTACCCCCTGATCACATGCATAGAGGTAGAGCTGATATAAGAGCCAAGTTGGTCCATTAAATTACATGGAAATAAATGTTTGTGTCACCAGGTGGGAGATTTAGCAAAGCTTGGAGAGAGATAAAGGGCCATATTCAATAGCTGTCGGGTCCTTTCCGACGGAAAGGACTCGACAGCTCTCTGTTCAATACCGGGCCAAACCTGTCGGGTTCCATTGTGCTTTAAAAGACGGATTGACATTGTCGGAAACGGGGCTTAAATCTGTCGGGTTTGGCCCCGCTTCCGACCATACACGCGGATCGGCTCTGCATGCATCACAACCGCTTTCCAACAAGTCGGGAATTCCCGACTTGTCGGAAAAACGGCCCCCTAATGAATAGGTCAGAACCCTTTCCGGCCTAAATCTGTTGGAAGCTGCCGTCTTTCCGACAAGACCGCAGCTTCCGACACTTATTGAATATACCCCAAAGTGCCAATCAATCAGATTCTGTCATATTTCACACACAGCCTGTAACATGGCAGTTTGAAGCTGATTATCTGGTAATTTATCTCTCCACTTTATCTTCGAGATTTTATAAATCCCTCTGCAGGTCCCCCCCCACCACCATTCTATTTGTCTGCTCCCGCACATCATCTGTCCATAATATTAGTTTGCACCCCATCCCCCCAAGTCAGATATACTGTATTTTAACTTTAATAATATCATTCCCTATAAGGGGTATGTTATCAGCTTTGTCAATGGGACTAGTTTCCAGTGGTACAGTTTTCATAGTGTGGTTATAGGGATCAGTGATCCCTTTCTCAAGAAAGGGAAAGGGAGATTTTTTGCTGCGCAAATGTCTATCAATTATCTTAAATGAATTTAAACAGAGCTAATGTCTTAAACATAGGATTGCCAGTGTCAAATGTACGTGTGCCTCTATAAGGAGTTGTGTGTTACTCCTATGCTGGAAAGCTGGAAAGAAAAATGGGAGAAAATAGAAGCGCTCAACACTTTCTGACACTGTAATCCTGGATCAATTCACAACCAAAGGGTTAAAAATTAAAATGAATGTTTATTGTGAACCAGTATAAAATACACTATACACAAGATGTGTATTAAACATAAAAGCCCTATCCTCACTGAATTACCACATGTGTTATATTTTACAACTCACATCAGTTACGTATATGTTTCAACAGACAATTTAAACAAAATTGCCAACTAAGTGACTAGCAGCAGAGCAATTGTAACAGCTGTTGCAATAATGTTACCAAGGCTGTTGTGTAGTACTGTTGGAAGTTAGATGAAACACAATTGCTGAATGTGAATTAAAGATATTGGATGTAGTCATAAGCTCTATATTCAAGAGCTATAATATGAATCGTCTCAAAGTTCCAGAAGCCGATATAGGTGAAAGTAAATGTTGAATTACCTCTCCAGTAGGGCTGAGAAGACCCGAGCGTCCTCGGGTGAGTCCAAAAAAGCCCAAATTAGGTTGCAGATTTGGAGATTTTAGCCGTGCTGGCCGGGATCCCGCTGTTTGAAGACCTGTTTTCCCTGGGCGCGCACCGCCCGCTGCAATGTATGGGGAGAGACAGGTGTGCGGCTGCTGTGATGAAAAGCTGCTGCAGGTATCAAATGCTTAGTGGGGCGCCTCGATCTCCCTGGACTTGCACGGTCCGTTGAAAATGAAAGGGAGAGAGGCTATTAGTTACCCACCGGAGCCGCACGGAGCTAAGGGTACGGCTTTGTCCTGTGCTGGAACCCACACTGCTTGCTCCTGTAGATGGTGAACTGGAGCTATGCGAAGTGTCCCAGAGAATGCAGTCGGTCAGTGAGGAATAAGGGGGAGGAGTCCTGACGCGTTTCGTCACGTGACCCGTGACTTTTTCAAAGATGACTCCAATAGCAATGTGCACTCTATTTAAAGTGTTCATGATAAAGTACCCACATGTGTAATCAATACAATCAGCAGTATACCTATTACAGGGCAATTCCTTCAAGACACCTTTGGTTGTTTGAGCTACAATAATTATAACAACGGTTAGATGGAGACTCTCTCACTCCACAATTAGTGTTTATAAGTGCCTATTATAAGGCGTTACATAAAACAATGGCGGAGTTACCTAATGATAAAAATTAAAAATTAAAAAAAAAAAAAATTTTTCATTAAAAAAAAAATAAAAAAATTAATGAGCAGAATTAAAAATATACTAATTAAAAATGATTCAGTCTTTTATGCCAACTATCAACATAAATCCACAATATAGATTCAATGTGAAGCGCATTAAATAAGAATACATTTATATAATATAAAAATAAAAAGTATCACCAATTAAGACTTTAGTGAACGAACGTATAAACTAAGGAGACAATAAACACCATAACCAGGATGTTTTATAATGATGGCCTTTGTTAAGGTTCCCATAATTATAATGGATTCGAAAATTATAAATAGACTAATTTATTATAGAGAGGACCATAGATAATTATTCTGACTTCCCCACCTTTGTAGTGGGTGGAGAGATCAGCAGTCATTGATAATACTCTATCTGTCTCGTAGTGTGTAATAAGCATGAAAGCCAACAAAAAAGAGGGGAAACACAAGGCTTCCCTATATTTCTAAGGGAAGCTAGAGAGGACCAACGGCCAAACAATTGATGTGAAGATAAATAATATTAGGGGAAACAAGGGGAAGAGGGAACAGGGAGGCAACCGATGTTCTGTACACTATATTATGGATCAATCTCGATATATTCATTGAGGCCCTCAGGATTGAGGGTCCGCAACCGATGTATCCAGAAGTTCTCCCTACGACAAAGTCTACTAAACCTATCGCCACCTCTTACGGTGGAGCTAATAATCTCAATACCCATAATTACTAGACCTTTTGGGTCCTGATCATGGGATTGAAAAAAGTGCTTCGAGACTCCATGCTTGAGGAAGCCCTTTAAAATATTGCGCCTATGTTCCAAGAAGCGGACTCTAAGCTTACGTGTGGTCCTCCCTATATATTGGAGGCCACAGGGACAAACTAACATATAGATAACGTACTCACTATTGCAGTTGATGAATGATTTAATCACATGTTCCTCTCCCGTAGCGGATACAAACACATGTGTATTATTCTGGATATATGAGCATGTGATACAGCTACCCAGACCACATCTAAAGCAGCCATTAGGTTTAGTTGTTAACCAGGCGGACGAAGGATTACAACTCTCGTCATTCCCCGGTCTCCTGTCCACAAACAGACTAGGGGCAAGATGTTGTGTAAGGTTCTCTGATTTTTTTAAAATAATAGAGGGGGACTGACCAATTACTGGTTTGAGGATTTTGTCCATGAGCAATATAGAAAAATTATTGGTCAGAACCTTTTTGATCTTGCCAGAGGCACTATTGAATTTCGAAATGAAATGTGGAAGATCTACTTTGAAAGATACATTCTCGACCTTATAATGGAGAAGTTGTGTCCGATCAAGATTATTCGCCTTTTCCAATGCAGAGTTAATTAGATCCAAAGGATAACCTCTGGCTTTAAGTGCACTTGTAAGTTCGAGTGCTTGTATATTAAAGTCCTCCTGATTACTGCAATTACGTCGTAGTCGACGCAATTGTCCCAATGGAATATTCTCCATCCAAGGTTTGAAATGCATGCTTTCAAAGTGAAGGAAGTTATAATTATCTACTTCTTTCCTGAAAGTCTTGGTAACTAGGATATCATCCACGATAGAAAGAGCAATATCAAGAAAAGAAATCGACTTATTATTAACTGTGCATGTGAACTGTAAATTAAATTCATTATTATTAAGAAGGGCAGTGAAGTGAGTGAATTGTGAATAATCCCCATCAAAAATAAAAAAAACAGATCATCTATGTAACGGCCATAGAAGACGAGGTCCGCGCCCAAGTCCCGCCCCCATATGTGCGCGTCTTCAAACGCGCCCATATATATGTTGGGCTTTTATGTTTAATACACATCTTGTGTATAGTGTATTTTATACCGATCCCTTTCTCAAGTAGCATGTAAAAGAATAGTAGTCCAGATTAAAGCAGACATTTTGGAATTGGGTCAAACACTTGACTAGCCACTCAGATGACTTTTTATAGAAAGTGAAGCAAAGATCACTTTAGGCCAGTGGTTCTCAATCTTTTTTGAATGACGGTACCCTAGAGTTTCAGAATATTATATAAAAAGTACATTGTGTTTATATACTGTATCATCCTTCGGTTTAGTTTTGTGGTGAGGGACAAGATTTGTTTCTGTTTGTCCACATATTTTATGATTGGCAGCTACCAGCACTGGTTATGCCATTAAGGGCCATACACACTAGAGCAGAGGTTCTCAAACTCGGTCCTCGGGAGCCCACACAGTGCATGTTTTGCAGGTAACCCAGCAGGTGCACAGGTGTATTAATTACTCACTGACACATTTTAAAAGGTCCACAGGTGGAGCTAATTATTTCACTTGCGATTCTGTGAGGAGACCTGCAAAACATGCACACTGTGGGGTCCTGAGGACCGAGTTTGAGAACCTCTGCACTAGAGGATATGACCAATATGAAAGATGGACAATGTGGATATGAGCAATTTCCCTTTAACTCCCTGACAAACGAGATTGTGTGTACACACTGAGCTTTGTTTCAAACGATCTGAACGACGAACGATCTGCTATGCTTGGATTGATGGAATTGATTTGCATGCATGGACGATTGACAATCTGCTACCAACGACCACAGGTGCGTGCATAGTTGATCGTTTGCTCTGTACACACTAGAACAATCTGAACGATCACATCTGTGAAAAATATCCTCTAGTGTGTATGGCCCTTTACATTGACCATAAATAATTTGGATTGGTCCTGGACCACCAACCCGAGGCACCCCTGCAAGTGCCCCGAGTCACGCTAGGGTGCCACGACACACCATATGAGAACCACTGGTCTATGCGGTTTTGTTTTGTGTGCAGTCTTATTTATTGAGCCATAACTATTAAGTATCCTAGCAGCAGGAAGATCCCCCATCCCCAGGAGAGTAAGACACCGGATAGGAAAATTAACTGGAAGAAAATAGTTGCAAAAGAGATATTTATGGAAAGCATTAACAGTAATGGTCTCTTCACATTACATATTGCTGTATCTCACAGTGGAATACTGTACATCCATTTCTGTCTTGCATGATGAAAGTTTAATCTTTTTGTTACAGAATGTAATATACATTTTATGTGCCCATTATACTGTACAATAGTGTTAATTTATATTGCACTATTCAGGCCAACCAGTAAATACTCTTACAGTGGCTCACAGTATAGTAAAAAAATACATTTTACGTGGCACAAATAATGTATTCCTAAAGTGCAGAATTATCTACAATATGGAACCACCTTATGAATGACTTTGTAATATCAGACTCCCGCATATCTCTCTCCTCCCGGGGGGGGGGGGTGGAGTCCGGGGGTCGACTTACCCCCCTCCAAATGCACTGGGTTGCGGTGCGCAGTGCAGCCGCCATGTAGGCTTTCCGGTGTCAGGATGGAGATGATCCCCTTTTCAGCTGCTCCACTTCCTCACTACAGTTCTTTTCTACCCGCCTCCATGGCCCACCTACGTCCTGCACCCAGCTCCGGCCCCTACAGTATGTAGCTATTTACTGTGACCAGCCCTGCGCCCTTCTCACCTTCACTTCATATGTTCCTCTCCTCTTCCTCCTTAGCTCCTCGTTCGCAAATTCCCCACCGCGCAGTAATCCCCCCTAGATAGACAGAGATATCTGTATAAATATAGCTCTATCTGTCTTATCTATCTCTGTCAGGTAAGTAGTGTAGTGGGTAAGTCCAGCTGCCCCTGAGAGAGCAACCTTCAACAATTTAGGGGCACCAAAATGAAATTATATCTCTGCCACCAACCCCCCCAACCTGAAAACGTTGTGACGCCCCGATAGCAGCTGAATTAATGAATTGTTGAGAATAGTGTTTTCACTAAATGGATTTACTGTAGCTCAGATAACTTTATGAGGGAGATTCAGGAGGGAGCATTTTGACCTGGCTGCAATGGGTCAGATTGAGGGGTTTAATAAAAAAGTAGGACACTGGTTAGCTATGTAGCACATATCTACAGGCAAGTCTGTCCAAACTGGAAGGACTTTCAAAGTCTACTTTGGTGGTCCTCGAGGGGAAGTGTCAGAAGGGGGCAATGATGCTAATTTGCATCTGATTGGACACGCTGTGCCTGATTTGGAGTGGGATGCTGGGATAATATTCACGCAAATTATCAATGTCTTGAAAAAACGTACATGGCTTGCGTGTGTGTGCATATAAACTTACAATATCGATTATATAACAGCATCTAAAAACACAGAAAATTGACGCCTCAGTCCTTGTACATTCAGACGCACGGCTGTACACCAGGGAAGGGCAGGAGCGGCATTTGCATAGTCCCGGATGCAAGACTGGCAAAAGACGCAGATACGGATAATGACTCAGTGGGGGAATATTCAATTGTTTGAAAAATCAGTTGGGTGATTTTTTCCCCCCTATCTAATAGACAGGAAAAAAACAGACACCCAACCGACTTTTCAAACATTTGAATTCCAGTGAGACGCAATGTACTCTAGTCAGGTGGGTCTGTCTTCAGCCTGCAGCTGAGAAAATGTGGCCAATATGGTACAGTATTGCATGTTCCTTGGATTTTTCCATGTGAGGGCAAGGCCAGGCCAGGCTAGGAGACACAGTGACACTGCCGGGACAAGTCAGATATGACTGTGTGGATTACGCTGACAAGTCAGAAATACACATTGATCAAGACAGTCAGACATTCATTGGGGTACAGGGTAAGAGATAAACAGTAGCAGGACAGGTTACATACACTGAAAGGACAAAGATTGGAGGGAGGGAGGAGAAACACAAAACTTGACGGCAGATAGGAACCACTTGGCCCATCTAGTCTGTCTCAAACATATGTACATGCACACTTACATACTAGCATGGGGAGAATATGGAAACTCCACAAAGGTAGGGCCATGGTGGGAACCGAACCCATGACCTCATTGCAGTGAGTCAGTAATTCTACCCATTACATCCATACTGCCATATATACAGACATTAACCAGATTTCCCCAACATACATTAGGCAAGTTCCCTGGTGAATATGGTCAAAAGAAAGTAATAAGTGGAGATGTTTTTGTTTAAGTTTCTGTTGACATTAGATAATGCCCCCCCCCCCCCAACGCACGCACGCACGCACAAACACACACACACACACACACACACACACACACACACACACTTACATTAATGAAAATGTGATCTATTCTGATGCCACAAGTAAATTATAAGAGCAACATGGATTCTACATTCCTTGTACGTTTCTAGCATTGCCCCTAAAACTCTCATGGTGTCCTGTGATCAGATAAGAAAAGCACCATGGTGAGTCCTCTTATGACCGCTTTCTTCTCTAGCACCTGTTTCCACGTACAGATATTCTCCTGCAGTTGTTATGTGTGAGACTTTATGCTGCACGTCCACAGCAGACAGACGTCCCCACTTATTTAATAGGCATCTGACCCTCTGGAGTGAATGCTAATTACTGCCAAAGGAAGTTTCCAAGCAGACTATTAAAAGTTACACTGTCAATCATGAATCAAAGAGAGGTGTACACCAGGGAGGTGATAAATGAACTTACCCACAGCAATTAAGAATTCAAACAAGCCTCTGATAATATCGCGCCTGGCAGACCAGCCTCCCTGCCTCCATAGACTGACAGTCTTTATTTATTTGCCAAAGTCCTTAGAACATTTCAAGCAGCTGACAAATGTAGCAGCAACTGGAGCTATCTCCCCCAGATACATCTGATACTGTTCATTGGCTCTTTGATGAAAAATAGCAGAGTTTCCAAAGTTTGCAAGGATAAGGATCTAAAATATGAGAAGTATCTTGTTTATTGAAAGTTACATTATACCACCTTTTCTATACCACACTGTTGTAACATGAAAAATATCATAGCTCCCAACATTCTGATGTCACCAGTGTGATCATTCCAATGCTCTGATTGGGCACAGAGAAGTCCAGTCATGTGCACATTCTAATGCCCTGATTGGGCACGGTAGTGTAGTCATGTGAACATTCTAATGCTCTGATTGGGCACAGAGTAGTTCAGTTATGTGAGCGTTCTAGTGCTCTGATTGGGCATAGAGAAGTCCAGTCATGTGAACGTTCTGAGGCTCAGATTGGTCATAGAGTAGTCCATACATGAGAGCATTCTAATGCTCTGATTGCATAGTCCACTCATGAACATTCTAATGCTCTGGGCACAGAGTAACCTACAGTAGTCATGTGTAACAAATCTACCCATACTTGATAAGTCACTTGAACCAGTCTTGACGAGTCCTCTACTTATAGCAACCCCTGCTCCCATAGAATGCTATATGTTCACCATTACTTAGTTGTACTTAGGATTTAAATTAGAGGAAGTAGTAAATTATAAAGGGCTGATTTACATTGAAGTTGCAGACTATGAAATGTCAGATGACTGTTCTGATGGTGCAGACAGCAAAGATAAACAGGGTCGGGTACTAATGCAGGGGTCGTTGAGTGTGGCAGTGAATGAGCAAAGCAGGTCTACACAAGCAGTAGATTGTCCTGGAAGGAGACAGACAATCGGCCTGATTCAGAGATTCAATTCCAATGGTGGGTGGACTGCGCATGTGCAGGACCTATTCTAAACGTGCAGAACGGGGTCCTGCGTCGTCACCTACAGTGCCTCCTGTCTGATTGACAGTCTGCTGCCGTTTAGGGGCGAGGAGAGGGTTGCGCCAGGCAGCATTCCTGAAAATGCTTTGATTCCCACCATGGCCCTAACTGTGTGGAGTTTGTATATTCTCCCCGTGCTAGTGTGTAAGTGTGTGCAAGAATATTGTTTAGGACAGACTAGATGGGCCAAGTGATTCTTATCAAATTCTGTTTCTACCCCCTCGCTCCCTCTGATCTTATCTGTGACCTGTCAGTGTATGTAACCTGTCCAGCTACTGTTTATCTCTAAACGTGTAACCCATATCTATCCAATGAATGTCTTAGTGTCCTGATCCATGTGCATTTCTTACTTGTCAGCATAACCCACCCTGTCATATCTGACTTGTCCTGGCAGTGTGTCACTGTGTATCCTGACCTTCTCATGTCCTCACATGAAAAAATCCAAAGAACATGTAAAACGTAATTTTCTGGGAGTGCTGAGTCCAGTGTCTGCGTCTACCAACGCATATGATCTGAGTAGCGTTAGCTTTACTCAAATGGCAGATGCTCCTAATCGCGATGGTGATCTGATGTTGCATCGGCGGATGCAGCACTGGGATCTGCGATGCTGGCAGGATGCCTGTTTTTGCCCTCAGACTCCTCCTGCAGCGGTAGCATATTTTAGCAATGCGGATGCAGCAGTATTGCAATTAGCGTCCATTCACTCACAATAAGTGGAGTCCGATTACAAAGGCAGCAGATAGTCCGGGCAGCAGGCAATAAGCATAAAATGAGTACACAGATCACAGGCAGCAGAGTCGGGGTATACTGGCAGCAGCCAGTCTAGGCAACAGACAGGGATAATTGCCGTAAAACACTATAGCCTGCAATGATCTACCACAAAAGTTGCCTTATAAAGCATCAGGGATCAATCAGGATGCAGCAGGAGACAAGCCCCAGGACAGGGGAGACTACAGTACCTAACCACAGAGCATACAGGATGCATGGCCATGTGAAAAAGCAACCCATGCACCTGAGCAGACTGTCTGCTAACACTTACATGAAATGCACTCCCCAATGAGTAGTCTAGTGTGGCCAGAGACCAGTCCCACATGATAAACCCATGGTGCGTTATTCCATTTTTTAAATGGACGAAACGGCGCTAGTCGCCATATAGCCAATTGTATGGGGGTTAAAGTGTTTCAACATGCTATATTTAGTTCTCTATGCATGGTTGTAGAAGTGCATGTTTAAATGTATTTATATTTAAGATGTATTTGTATTAAAGGTTAAATAATGCACTTCTGTTATTTCTCCAGTATTTATTTCAGAAGCTAAAGGGCCCTACACATTTCCCGATGCGCCGCCGAGGTGCCCGACGGCCGATACGGCTGACGAGCGACCCGGCGGCGGGGGGGCAGTGACGGGGGGAGTGAAGTTTCTTCACTCCCCCCGTCACGCGGCTGCATTGAAGTGCAGGCAAATATGGACGAGATCGTCCATATTGGCCTGCATGCACAGCCGACGGGAGACCAGCGATGAACGAGCGCGGGGACGCGCATCGTTCATCGCTGGAGTCTCCACACTGAAAGATATGAACGAGTTCTCGTTCATTTATGAACGAGATCGTTCATATCTTTCAGAAAATCGTCCAGTGTGTAGGGCCTATAACTTCTGTTACTGTGGGAAATGAGATGCTAATTTGTCATTTCCTAGCAGGAGGTGAGGTGAATGACAAGGCCTTTTGATAGTGGTCAGTTTACTCCCTTCAGTTGATGCCCTGAATTTTTGTAAGGTGTTAATGAAGGAAACTTCTATGTGTATCTGTGTAAAGTGCCAAGAAGGTTTGGAATCAATGATATCCTGTAAATCCGTTACAGATATAGTAGGAAATCAAATGCAAACATTATTGCATTTACGTTGGATTTATATGATAAATATATCCAAGGAGTAATGTAAATGACCAGTTCCTGTGTAATGTGAGCTGCATTGTCTTCTGACATATCCTAAAGAGGAGAATTCTGCTAAAAATATCTTGCATGCTGTGAATGGTCCTTAGCACCTTTAGCAACGGACTCAGGGTTTTTTTAATGACTTTTTGAACAATAAATGAGTGCATCCAAATACTGCGACCAACAGAATTGCGCAAAACGCTTTTTCATTTTCTGGCTGTCCTGGAGTGAGCCCAGCATCTCCAAGTTCTGCCCTCTGCCAGCTACTATGCAGGGCCTAGTCAATGTGAGGGAATCAACCAACACTAATTAGGAGGCTTGTCAGCAGCGTGTCTACACATACACAGCAGCAAGCGGTATCAGGTGTCGGTGGTAGGAGCCTGAGCAGAAACGCCGTTCCAGGGTCAGCAGTGAAGGAGCCTGGTGGTGGCAACAAAATACCCGCCCACTGCGCAGTGGGTGGGGTCAGTAACTGGCGGTTAGTGAGGGTAAGAGGGAATCCCCTATTGGCCGAGGTCCAGTGAAACCCAAAACCAATCTGTGATCAATTGGCGCAGGTAGCGAGGCACATTTGGTCACATCTAGTCATATACATTTAATACTCTGTCTTGCGGTTCATGGAGAAAACCGGAGGAGTTTGTTAGATTCCCCACCTTGACCTGCCATTGTAAATGTTTGACTGCGTCCAGGACAGGCTGTGCTATCCAGCCAGTGAGAGCTGTGAGGGGAGGGAGGGCCGACGATCCCTGCAGGTCTACTGGACTTGTGCTAGACACATGGCCCTAGCTCATTACATAGACTAAGGGAACACAACGGCTGGGTAGAAATGTGTGGAATTCCCATGCTCCTGGGGCTGGCCAAATCAGTTCAGGACTGTGAGAGTTGGCCTGCCATTGCCATTGGATGAGTCACAAAATCATATGGGTCTAATCAGGCAGCGTCATGATGACAGGACTCCTGCTGGTATCGCTCTTCTGAGGCTTGAATGTAGAATTGATGCAGGGACAGAGATTGTGTATTTAAACCTTTTCCTGTACTTTAGTTCCACTGTCCTATCGAACACCTTTAAAGGGGGATATTTTAAAATTGTAAAGCGAGTAGCTGAACAGGTTGGCACACGTGATAAAATTGTGGTAAGGACACACAATGGATGAATTGGACAAAAAATAATGTTTATAATTTCTGTTCATTAAACTTGTGCACAGTGGACTCCACATTGACTTGACTTATAGTCACATGGCTCGGACACCCCCTTATGATGTTTCCCCTAAGTACTATTATCCTAGTCTGCACCTGACACACCACCTGCCCATGCAAGGTGCAATTAAAAAAAAAAATCAGAACTCCCTAAACACAGCCCACACTTGTCCACTCCGGAATCTGTGTGAGTCCCCAGATTTTCAGACAGCTCTCCCACACCCCTGAGAGAATAGACCTCCCAAATCTGGGGACATGATGACACAATTTGCGGTGAGTGATGTCATTGTGGCCCCGCTGCTCAGTGGCACAATTACATGACCTCCCTTCTCTCTCACCAGCAATGTTGACAAGTATGGCACATCCTGACGTTTATTATCACTGACCAGTAAAAGGAACAAATCTTAAGCTGACAAATTTCTGTTTCAGCAGGATGTTAATAAATGATAACAGTTATTCCTAGCACTAAATGGCTTTGTTTGCTCTTCTGTTTGCATCTTCCAGCAATTCATGTATGTGACTTCATTATTCTTGCAGGTAGGGGGTGGGGAACGGTACACAGTCAGTGGTGATGTCATTGAAAGCTGTTGTGAAGCAGCATGTATGCACCTAAATATTTCATTGTGCCATGTCCTCTCATTGCACAAGCAGAAACGCCTGGGAGGCAGATAACTAAAACATTCACTAAAATAATAAAGAATTATTTGAAAAACAAACAACAATTACATAACAAAAATGATTGATACATATCAGTAAAATGATAAATAAATGTTTGGCCATCCTATCACAAAATAATGATAATCTTGGTTACGATTTCTCATTTCCAGTTATTTATAAACTTAAAGAAAAGCACATTGTGATTACCTGCTGGTATTGGCTATACTCTAGATTGAGCCAAATGCTCTTGTTATTGTTTAGATATAAAACACATGATCAGTAAACATGAACTAGGAAGGTATACTCTAAAATATTTAATAAACCAAAACACTAGGAAAAATATAATTTTTGTTATGTCACTCATGTGTCAGGTACGTTGGATGGTGGAATAGAACATTATACTATGTAGGTCAGCCCAACACTGCTTAATGTGATTAAAGGGGCTGCAGAAGATGAGAATAAGGGCGCTCAGCTTCCGAACGTTAAATATTGATGATACGGTCTGTGCACATGCTGGCAGAATGTGGCAGCAACTGCTGGTAATGACGGTGGTTTTCACATGGGCATAAAAAGACTAAAACGACCAATCAAAGAGCAAATGTCTCCATGCCTGGATTAACCCTTTCACCAGAAACAGGCCAGTAATTCCTAGACTGCAGCAGAAATATATATATATATATATATATATATATATATACACTGCTCAAAAAAATAAAGGGAACACTAAAATAACACATCCTAGATCTGAATGAATGAAATATTCTTATTAAATACTTTGTTCTTTACATAGTTGAATGCGCTGACAACAAAATCACACAAAAATTGTCAATGGAAATCACATTTATTAACCCATGGAGGACTGGATTTGGAGTCACCCTCAATATTAAAGTGGAAAAACACACTACAGGCTGATCCAACTTTGATGTAATGTGCTTAAAACAAGTCAAAATGAGGCTCAGTAGTGTGTGTGGCCTCCACGTGCCTGTATGACCTCCCTACAACCCACACAAGTGGCTTAGGTAGTGCAGCTCATCCAGGATGGCACATCAATGCGAGCTGTGGCAAGAAGGTTTGTTGTGTCTGTCAGCGTAGTGTCCAGAGCATGGAGGCGCTACCAGGAGACAGGCCAGTACATCAGGAGACGTGGAGGAGGCCGTAGGAGGGCAACAACCCAGCAGCAGGACCGCTACCTCCACCTTTGTGCAAGGAGGAACAGGAGGAGCACTGCCAGAGCCCTGCAAAATGACCTCCAGCAAGCCACAAATGTGCATGTGTCTACTCAAACGATCAGAAACAGACTCCATGAGGGTGGTATGAGGGCCCGACATCCACAGGTGAGGGTTGTGCTTACAGCCCAACACCGTACAGGACGTTTGGCATTTGCCAGAGAACACAAAGATTGGCAAATACGCCACTGGCGCCCTGTGCTCTTCACAGATGAAAGCAGGTTCTCACTGAGCACATGTGACAGACGTGACAGTGTCTGGAGACGCCAAGGAAAACGTTCTGCTGCCTGCAACATCCTCAAGCATGACCAGTTTGGCAGTGGGTCAGTAATGGTGTGGGGTGGCATTTCTTTGGGGGGCCGCACAGCCCTCCATGTGCTCGCCAGAGGTAGCCTGACTGCCATTAGGTACCGAGATGAGATCCTCCGACCCCTTGTGAGACCATATGCTGGTGCGGTTGGCCCTGGGTTCCTCCTAATGCAAGACAATGCTAGACTTAATGTGGCTGGAGTGTGTCAGCAGTTCCTGCAAGATGAAGGCATTGATGCTATGGACTGACCCGCCTGTTCCCAAGACCTGAATCCAATTGAGCACATCTAGGACATCATGTCTCGCTCCATTCAATGCCACGTTGCACCACAGACTGTCCAGGAGTTGGTGGATGCTTTAGTGCAGGTCTGGGAGGAGATCCCTCAGGAGACCATCCGCCACCTTATCAGGAGCATGCCCAGGCATTGTAGGGAGGTCATACAGGCACGTGGAGGCCACACACACTACTGAGCCTCATTTTGACTTGTTTTAAGGAGATTACATCAAAGTTGGATCAGCCTGTATTGTGTTTTTCCACTTTAATATTGAGGGTGACTCCAAATCCAGACCTCCATGGGTTAATAAATTTGATTTCTATTGATAATTTTTGTGTGATTTTGTTGTCAGCACATTCAACTATGTAAAGAACAAAGTATTTAATAAGAATATTTCATTCATTCAGATCTAGGATGTGTTATTTTAGTGTTCCCTTTATTTTTTTGAGCAGTGTATATATATATATATATATATACAGTATAAAGCCGTCACTGACTGACTGACTCATCACTAATTCTTTTACTTCCCGATATGTTAGGAAGCTGACATTTAACATTGGTATTCTTCAGGTGAGAAATAGGAAAACTATGTAATTAAAACGTTCATAAACCTCACCTATGGGGATGAAACAGGGGATGACGTCATTACTGATGCGTGTCTTGCATTGCGTGAACGATAACGCCCCCAAACTGACAATCGAATCAAAATTTGGATTGCGCCTCCAGTGTGCAGAATTTAACAAATGGTCCAGTCACTTTTTACCGTATCTGCTACGGGTGCTCTCGGGTAACACCAAGTACCATGGATTTATATTTACTAACATTAAGACGTCTCAAAATTACATCAACCGTGAAAATCAGAAACTCCCGTGCGAGGAATGGGTAGAACAGCTAGTTCTCAGTATAAACTTTTGTTTTTAAAGTTCCAGCTTTCTGCACAGTAAGACTTACTAGCTGATGGTAAAAGTGTGGATCCAAAGGTCTCTTGCCTCTTTTTTTTAGGCAAAAATAAAAAAAGAAACTAGTGCACAGAATGCCTCATTACTGTTATAATTACTTTAACATCTAAATGAGGCTGAACAAACACTCCTTTAGGACGAGTGTGACCAGGTTTCTATAATGGACCATGTGATGTGGTAGTGCCCCAGACTGACATTTTCACTGTTGAAATCATGCCCATTTTGTAATGGGGGGAGGCACACCCTTGGCATGCTGGGAAAGAGAGAGTGGGGGGTGTTTATAACAGCATCATAGTGGGCGTGGCCATGCCTCAGCCATATTTCACAAGAAAAAAAAGCCATTTGGATTGTAATACAGTACATCCCAACCCAACACCCCCCCCCCCCTCCCCCCACCCCCCACTTATCAGGATGGCAGGACAGTGCCCTCAGATTGGGATTTTCCTTGGGAAAACTAGACGAGTGTGAAATATGCCCTTTAAACCTGTAATAATTCCAGATAGATACAGGATTTTCTGGGGCAGCTCCTCTGTAATCTGGGCGTGATGGTAGGTATTGGAGAGGTTAGATATGTGCTGTAGGTGCATTTGCATAAAGTATAGAGCACTACGATGCAGCATACTTGTTACGGTACATTTTACAGAGCCCGTCTGTATATCTGCTTGGTTTTCGAGTTGGTAAATTGGCTAAATAGTTGTAGCCAGAGGGCTACCAGCAGCAGCAGTTGGATGCTGTTTACTCCAGAGCAGCTATGTACGCATTGCATCTTTTTTTTTCCGGTGGGACACATTGGTTCGGCTTAGGCTGTAGTGTATGTGAATGACAAATAACAATATGCATAGATGGCGTGATATGGTTTATCAGTGGATGAACAGACTACTTTAAGCTTGGGCACAAACTAGGACAACCGGTAATCGAGGCGATTTCCCTTCGCCCTGCACCATGCCAGATTGCCAGATCAATGTTTTGGTCCATTCTTCATTACACTGTACCAGGTGGCACATGATATCTTCCAGTGCAGAACGGCCAACTGGAAGGTGTCACGTGACCTGCGGGAGCACAATCACGGGTACACATTATACAATCAGCACAATTTGTCGTTCCGATACAGCAAATCAGCAAGATGTCGTTTAAGTGTTATGACAGCATCTCAATGGCTGTGTGTGATGACAGCATGCTGTATGTTCTCCTAAAGATGGAATGTTGGGGACACCCTACTGCGGCAGAGGCGTAGTAAGTAACAAACAAATGCCTTGTATGACAATAACTGTGTTGTCTCACGCGCAACTGTTATAGCTATATCCAGATGACAGATTGGCTTTCAATGGAACTGTAACAAAAGTATAATGCACTTAGTAACGCTGATTCTGGCAGTATGGGGATTTACAGACCCTACACATAAAGTACTAAAGCAGGAATATGATCTAGTTCCATCATTGAGACACCTGTCCCAGTTGTCACTTCGCACACACTGCAGCGGCTGTTCTACATAAAGCTGGCTCATTAATGTTCCCGCACAATGAACCATGCTGAATTAACCCCTCAGGAACAGATTTTTAGTATTGCTTATACTGTAGCAACTGAATGTTTGTTTTAGTTGTTTAAACTGTATTTAACATTTAGAGGCCATTCACTTCTCTGCAATCTGCCCCTGAAACAGCCGAGATGGCAACCTATGACAATGTATCTTCATCGCAACCACAGAGGTGAGCCAGAAATAAGCTAATATTGGGGGTAATTCTGAGTTGATCGCAGCAGCAAGTTTGTTAGCAATTGGGCAAAACCATGTGCACTGCAGGGAGGGCAGATATAACATGTGCAGAGAGGGTTAGATTTGGGTGGGTTATTTCATTTCTGTGCAGGGTAAATACTGGCTGCTTTATTTTTACACTGCAATTTAGATTTCAGTTTGAACACACCCCACCCAAATCTAACTCTCTCTGCACATGTTATATCTGCAACACCTGCAGTGCACGTGGGCCCTCATTCCGAGTTGTTCGCTCGCTAGCTGCTTTTAGCAGCATTGCACACGCTAAGCCGCCGCCCTCTGGGAGTGAATCTTAGCATAGCAGAATTGCGAACGAAAGATTAGCAGAATAGCGAAAAGAAAATTCTTAGCAGTTTCTGAGTAGCTCCAGACTTACTCAGCCATTGCGATCAGTTCAGTCAGTTTCGTTCCTGGTTTGACGTCACAAACACATCCAGCATTCGCCCAGACACTCCCCCGTTTCTTCAGACACTCCCGCGTTTCTCCCAGAAACGCCAGTGTTTTTTCGCACACGCCCAGAAAACTTTTGTGTAAAATAACTAAGCGCATGCGCTCTGCGAATCTTGCGCATGCGCAGTAAGCGACTAATCGCAATATAGCGAAAATCGGCAACAAGCGAACAACTCGGAATGACCCCCGTGGTTTTGCCCAACTGCTACAAATTTGCTGCTGCGATCAACTCAGAATTAGGCCCATTGTTTACTATAATAAGTGATAATGTGCGCAGTGGACAGTCTTTCTAATAAAGACAATAGCTGTATTTACCCAGCAAAATACAACGCAGATTAAATAAGGGTTGGGTATATTATGCCGGCAGTCAGAAGGCCGACCGCGGCATCCTGATGGTGAGAATCATGGCAGGGGCTAGGTAAGTATACGTACTCTCCCCCAATGCCCCCCTAACACAGCCTATACGTAACCTTCCCCTCCCCTCCCCCCCTCCACCCCACCCCTGCACAGCCTAACTCTAACCCTTCCTAGTGGTGCCTCTAAACCTAAACCCCCCCCCCCCCCCCTTCCCGCAGCCTAAACCTAACCCTTCCTTTCCTGGAGCCTAACCCTCCACCCGCAGCCTAAACCTATCATAACTCCCCCGCACACACACACACATACACACACACCCCTCCCCATGGCTTACCTGTCCGCAGCCCCGGCAGAGCCTCATTTTTGGATCCCGGCAGTCGGTATTCCAGCGCCAGGATTGTGACCCTTGTCGGGCGCCGACATTCTGAGCAGTGTCAGGATTCCAGTGTCAGTATTGCGACTGCCACGATCCCGGCCGCTGGGATCTTCACCGGATCCCTTCAATACTGCTACTAATTAGGCTTTTATAAATATGAACATCTGCGTTCCTCACTTTAAAGCAAATTATTTCCTGCCGTGGACCAAATGCAATTATAAATGAAAAAATGTGAATATATTGCAGCGGCCACACTAGTAATGATAATGGTGGAAGTAGTAGGGATCAAGACTCGCTCAGTCAATGTTGCTGCCGAATGTTCCATCACTTATACCAGGGGTCGAGCCCCTGCAAATCATACACCTCCTAACAGTCGCATACGTGTTTGTGTCCTGCTCTGGCATGTTACATATCTGCAAACACACCCTCACTAGATACTAGGGATAGCCATCAGTGGGTTAACCATTGATGGTACCATTGGTTGTTAACATCGATGGTATAAAAACCATCTGCAAGGGAGCCATCAATGTTTTCACCCACCGATGGTCATCCCTGCTTTACTATTCACTCTCCTGTGGGCCAATCACAACCTGGGGGCTGGGCTTCACAGGTGCAATGTCAGGTGGTTCTGTACCATTGGTGAAGGGAAATCCACTGGTTTAGGCCCATTGCTGGCAACAGAATTCAACATCGGGCATACATCAATGGTTTTGAAACATTGATGGTCATTGGGCATCCCTACTGGAAGCCATCTATGCTTGCAGGCCGCCTCCTTTCCTCCTTTCCATCTGTCTAATCTTCAGGAGCCCATAAAGGCAAAACGCGACCAGATCTGAACACGGATGGAAGCGTTATATACTGTGTGTGTGGGTGTGTGCACATGCAATGTGAAATCTGTATTTTCTAAAGAGAAAAAAAGATGCTTACATCCAACTACAGTGGCCTGTGTTTGTGATACACCTTCGCAACAGTCAGGATGCCAGCGGTTACATGACCAACATTGGCAACCCAACAATGAGAATGCCAACAGGGGAGAGGGTACTTATTTTACCCCTCCCTGTCCCGTAACCTGCCTAGTGTAACGGCTAGGTCTAAGATTCGGGGGTTGGTGGCTAGGGCTAAGACTCCAGGGGTGTTGGCTAGGGCTAAGACTCTGGGGGTGACGGCTATAGCTGACCCTCCCTCCCCAGTGGCCCTGATACTTACCTTCGGGATGTTGATGGTTGGTGTTCCAGTGCCGGGATTCCAAGTGGTGTCGGGATTCTGGTGTCAGTCACATGACCTCCGGCATCCCGACTGCCGGACCCATAACTTTGGAACACTAGTGCAGATTTGGGATCTATTCGCACACCTGCAGTTCCTAATTTTCACAATGTTTTTAACCAGTTTTCTGTTCCTTGTATCTAATCTCTGGTCAAGAAGTTGATGCAGATTTGGGATCTGCAGAAACAGCTGCGTCAGGCTTAAGGCCAGTACTCACTGGCCGATGGCAGAGAGATGTGTGCTGAGCGAACCGCTCAGCACACATCTCTCCCGGCGCTCAGCACAGCGCGATCTGTGCTGAGCGTGCGGGGGGGAGACGGGGGGCCGCTCACTTCACCCAGCGGGTGAAGTGAGCGACCCGCTAGATTGGCCTGCATGCAGGCCAATCTAGCAGCAGCGATAGCGATGCGCGGGGCTGCGCATCGCTATCGCTGAGGGGGCTACACACGGAGCGATCGTGCTTAAAATCTAAGCAATCTAGTCAGATTGCTTAGATTTTAATCAGCGATCGCTCCGTGAGTACCCCCCTTTAGCCATCCTACAGGCTTTGAGGCTCTCTGCCTATCACAAACACGTACTGGACATCTTTATCGATCGACTTAAGGCCAGTACTCACTGGCCGATGGCAGAGAGATGTGTGCTGAGCGAACCGCTCAGCACACATCTCTCCCGGCGCTCAGCACAGCGCGATCTGTGCTGAGCGTGCGGGGGGGAGACGGGGGGCCGCTCACTTCACCCAGCGGGTGAAGTGAGCGACCCGCTAGATTGGCCTGCATGCAGGCCAATCTAGCAGCAGCGATAGCGATGCGCGGGGCTGCGCATCGCTATCGCTGAGGGGGCTACACACGGAGCGATCGTGCTTAAAATCTAAGCAATCTAGTCAGATTGCTTAGATTTTAAGCAGCGATCGCTCCGTGAGTACCCCCCTTTTAGTGGCTAAAGCAAGAGCAAATTCTTATAACACATCAAAGAGATCAAAAGTGCCTAATTCGTTCTCAGTTCTTCAAAGTGTCAGCAGATTAAGGGAAAGAGCTCTATGGAATATTTAGAGAATAATGATTAACTGTTTACTTTCATTTGGTGTACTCGACATTAAATCCTTCCTATGTGGAGATTATAATAATAAACTAAAACTAAAGTACTAAGGGCGAGATTTATCAAAGCTCGGAGAGAGATAATGTACTAACCAATCAGATTCTGACATTTTACAGGCAGTGTTTGAAACAATTGACTGTTAGGGACTGATTAGTTGGTGCCTTATCTCTTTCCTCTTTATCATTCTCCAAGCTTTGATAAGTCTCCCCCTCAAGATACTGTGCTTCAGTTTTCTCAGTGATGTTGCTTAACAATGTTGCAGTGAGGAGCAAATACAGTATAACTGGGCGATATAGTATTAAATTCATTTGCAGTTTACCCACGGCTCAGTTCTGGTCTGCAAACCTGAAATCATTGTTTTGCGTGACCTCTTGCTGCGCCGGGGGAGCCGGAAGGAGGAAGCTGGGCAGCGTCTGAGCGTCCTGTGGACGCTCATCGCTGATCCCTCAATTCCCGGGATTGGAGCTTCCAATCCCGGGATTGAATCCCGGCTGTTTTTGGCCCTAAATCCCGGGATCCCGCCGATCCCGATCCCGGGATTGGCCACCATAGTCATATGTTTATTCTCCAAATTTATTAAAGGACAGTAGTCTAAAAAATTTATTATTATTATTTTTTTTTACTTGTGGACAAATGGACGTAAACTGTAATTGTTTCACTTTAATCTGTGTAAAAGAAAAACTGTTTTATTTGTTATCAAGTCTATTCTCGTTGGTTGGTTGGTTGGTTGGTTGGTTGGTTGGTTGGTTGGTTGGTTTGTGTATATGTACATCTGGATACACACTATTAGATTATCTGTCCGATCTTTTCTAGTTTGAACAAAAATACGGTAATGTGTGGGAGCAAATGACAATTGACCATTTGCTCCCAAACACTGGAAAACTGGCAAAGGTGGTCATTCAGACAAATTAGTTAAATCCGCACTGGTGAATGTCCGCAGTTATCCAGAAATCAGAGTGCTGGGTGCATCACTGTCTATGATGGCATCCCAGCACAGCCATACTTGATCTACAGCATGATGAGAGCTCCCATGGGTTATGTAATTCATTTGGGTGGCCACCAGAGAGCTGGGACATGTATAGCAAAGCCACTAGGGAGCTGGGACCTGTATAGCAAAGCGAAGCCACCAGAGAGCTTGGACCTGAATAGCGAAGCCACCAAATACCTGGGATCTGTATAGTGTAACCACCAGAGACTGGAACCAAGATACCTAGGATCTGTATAGTGAAGCCACCAGAGAACTGGCAGCTGTATAGCAAAGACTCCAGGGAGCTGAGATCTGTATAGCGAAGCCACCAGAGACTGGCACCTGTATAGAAAGCCATCAGAGAGCTGGCAGCTGTAAAGCAAAGACACCAGGGAGCTGGGACCTATATAGAAATGACACCAAATAGCTGGGATCAGTATAGTAGAGCCACCCGGGAGCTGGGATCTGTATAGTAGAGCCACCAGGGAGCTGGGACCTGTATAGTGCAGCAGCCAGAGAGCAAGGATCTCTATAGTAGAGCCACCAGGGACCTAAGACCTCTATAGTAAAGCCACCGGAGAGCTGGGACCTGTATAGCGAAGCCACCAGTAAAGCTCTGCTTGGCAACACATTTAGATTGGGTGGCAGCAGGTTTAATGTCAATCTTTATCTACCTGCCCGCTTGGTCTGTCAGTATTTAGTATGCACCTTCTAACATCACAGTGTTTCTATCTGCGTGGTCGACAAACTGGGCAATCTGAGACAACTGCAGTGGCCTACACCTACTGTGCTTGCAAAGGACGCTATCCCGAAACAGCTAAGTCCAACAAATATCACTCTTTACAGTTGGACGATATAGGGGTATATGCAATTCACGGCGAATCGCGGCAAATTATCGACGTTTTTTAATTCGACACAATTCGACAGGAATTCACCATATTCAATGAAAAACGGATTTGACATTCCCGCGGGCGAAAAACGGCCGATTTGCCGGATTTTGCTGCAAATTAAAAAAAACGGGAAAAAACGGGTAAAACCCGGAAAAAAATGGCGTGGGGTCCCCCCTCCAAAGCATAACCAGCCTCGGGCTCTTCGAGCTGGTCCTGGTTCTAAAAATGCGGGGACAAAATTGACAGGGGATCCCCCGTATTTTTAAAACCAGCACCAGGCTCTGCGCCTGATGCTGGTGCAAAAAATACGGGGGACAAAAAGAGTAGGGGTCCCCCGTATTTTATACACCAGCATCGGGCTCCACTAGCTGGACAGATAATGCCACAGCCGGGGGGTCACTTTTATACAGCGCCCTGCAGCCGTGGCATTAAATAAACAACTAGTCACCCCTGGCCGGGGTACCCTGGGGGAGTGGGGACCCCTTCAATCAAGGGTCCCCCCAGCCACCCAAGGGCCAGGGGTGAAGCCCGAGGCTGTCCCCCCCATCCAAGGGCTGCGGATGGGAGGCTGATAGCCTTGAGAAAAATGACAGAATATTGTTTTTTCCAGTAGTACTACAAGTCCCAGCAAGCCTCCCCCGCAAGCTGGTACTTGGAGAACCACAAGTACCAGCATGCGGGAGAAAAACGGGCCCGCTGGTACCTGTAGTACTACTGGAAAAAAAATACCCATATAAAAACAGGACACACACACCGTGACAAGTACAACTTTATTACACACTGCCGACACACACATACTTACCTATGTTGACACGCCGACTGCCACAGTCTCCGACGATCCGAGGGTACCTGTGAAAAAATTATACTCACCTTCCAGCGTCCAGAGATAAATCCACGTCCAGAGTATAATCCACGTACTTGTTAAAAAAACAAACCGCATACCCGACCATGCCGGACTGAAAGGGGTCCCATATTGACACATGAGACCCCTTTCCCCGAATGTGCCGGGACCCCACGTGACTCCTGTCACTGAGGTCCCTTCAGCCAATCAGGAAGCGCTACTACGTGGCGCTCACCTGATTGGCTGTGCGCTGTCTGTGCTGTGACAGCGCATCGCACAGCTCTCTCCATTATTTCAATGGTGGGAACTTTGCCGTCAGCTGGGGGGTTACCCGCGGTCAGCCGCTGACCGGCGGGTGACCCCACCGCTAGCCGCAAAGTTCCCACCATTGAATATAATGGAGAGGCTTTGCGATGCGCTGTCTGAGCTCAGACGCGCAGAGCCAATCAGCAGAGTGCAAGGACGTTGCACTCGCTGATTGGCTGAAGAGACCTTTCAGTGACAGCTGTCACGTAGAGGTCTCTGCATTCGGGGAAAGGGGTCTCATGTGTCAACATGGGACCCCTTTCAGTCCGCTGGCACGGGTTTTTGCGTTTTGTTATTTTGCCAAGTACCTGGATTATACTCTAATTGTTGCCCTGCGATCAGATAGTCGCCGCCCAAGGGGAGTGTGTATTCGCCGTGCAAGTGTGCAATCACATGTGTACGCCGAGCTGCTAAAAATCCCTCAGTGAATGATTTTAACCAGTGTATGCAGTGTGTGCGCAGCCAGGACTTACTCCTACAGTGCGATCAGAACGGGCTGATCGGGGCCAGAGCTGACGTCACACACCCTCCCTGAAAACGCTTGGGAATCAGCATGAGAATGGCTGTGCGATTGGATTTTTCGCACCAGCCTGTCGCTGACCGATGATGCCTGTTGTTGTTGGCCATCGTGCGTGCGCATTGCAGTGCATACGCATGCGCAGTCTATTGCTGATCGCCCGCTGCGTGAAGACGCACAGCAGCGATCAGGCCTGAATCACCCTCCATATCTGTTTGTTTTGCATGGTTACTGATACAGTCCCACAGTGTGTCCTGTAATCTCAAAGAATCCACAACTTCAGAAGTCTGCCCAGCACAGGACGGGTCACATGGATCAGACAAATATCCTCCTCTGAGGATGGAAGAGGATCTGTTGTGCCCGCGCTGTGTGTGCAGAGGTAAGAAGCAGCAGCGATTCCTATCATGGAAAGGAATTGATCATTTGATTAATATCCCGTCTGGGAGTATTGATTGGTGAGGTCACCCATAATGAATTATTCATAAATTTTCCCTTTTGACTGTAAATCACTTGCAGAAAGTACATAGGATTTCAATGAGTGACTCAGCCTATTATAATCTTTTGCAACTTTCCTAAAGGAGAATATAATCAAATCCAAGTAGCACCGTATAGAGGGAAACAAAAGCGTTACCACTAGTTACAACAGGATGGCGCAGATCTGCAAACAGATTCGTTATAGCTGTTTACAGTACGATTTATGCAGTTCAGATGACGGTCTATAGTTTTGCACTGCAGATGGGCCCTCATTCCGAGTTGTTCGCTCGCTAGCTGCTTTTAGCAGCATTGCACACGCTAAGCCGCCGCCCTCTGGGAGTGTATCTTAGCTTAGCAGAATAGCGAACGAAAGATTAGCAGAATTGCGATTAAATAATTCTTAGCAGTTTCTGAGTAGCTCGAGACTTACTCCTACACTGCGATCAGCTCAGCCCGTTTCGTTCCTGGTTTGACGTCACAAACACGCCCTGCGTTCGGCCAGCCACTCCCCCGTTTCTCCAGCCACTCCCGCGTTTTATCCTGACACGCCTGCGTTTTTCCGCACACTCCCAGAAAACGGTCAGTTTCCGCCCAGAAACACCCACTTCCTGTCAATCACACTCCGATCACTTCAACGATGAAAATTCTTTGTTCGGACGTGAGTAAATCTACTAAGTTTTGTGCTAAAATACTTAGTGCATGCGCACTGCGTACCATGCGCATTTTTGCCTTAATCGCTCCGTTGCGAAAATCGGCAACGAGCGAACAACTCGGAATGACCCCCATAGTGCAAAGAAATACACACAGACTTATGTTCTCTGCAGAATTAAATACCGGAGAAGGACAATTGAGAGGGGATGCGGTCAACATCCCGCTGGACGGGATCCCGGCGGTCGAAATCCCGACGCCGGAATCCTGACCGCCATAATCCCGACATATTCTTCCTCCGTGGGTGTCCACGACACCCATAGAGGGAGAATATAATAATGTGCCCGCAGCGTGGCGAGCGAAGCGAGCCCGCAAGGAGCTGCGTTCCGCTCGCCACCCCTGTCGGGATTGTGTGGTCGGGATTCCGGCGTCGGTATTTCGACCGCCGGGATCCCGTCCAGCGGGATTACGGACTGATTCCATTGAGAGGACTGACATCACAGTTACAGAGTACACACACACTCATACATGTCTTACACATACACATGTCACACTTAAACACACACATACATGTCATATACACACACATGCAAAAATCATACATACACACTCACGTCACACACCAGCCACCAGACCTCACCACACCAGGCCTCCTCTCTGTTGTTTGGCGGCGCCGACTGCTTCTACTACTCACTGCACACGGACTGCAGCAGCCGGTGCACGCCCCTTTCCATGCACCCCTGCCCCCTCCAGGCAGCCCCGTCCCTTCCAGGCAGTCCAACGCCAATCAGGAGGCATCTAGGTGCGACCTGGGAGTAAATTCCCGGGTCACACCATTCAGAACTAAGCCGGGTTGTCTACCGGGGACTTAAGTCCTGAGAAAAACCCTGGTCAATTGCAGGGTCTGGGCCTTTCAGACATACCAAAATCCTGGGTTGAAATACAATACTGGCCTTTGCACGTGTCCCAGACACACTGCTACCTTGAGAAGTTTGAAACTGTTTATTCTTGCCACACACCCAGTTTATATGCAAAAGATAAGATCTTAGGACCTGTGTACAGTTTGGCTTTATGTTACTAGCAGGCGATTATACAAGGCATCTTATAATTTGGGTGCTGTGGCCCTTTAAGTAAGCATGAAGGTCTATCTCACCGTCCTCATCCAGATTGCTTTCTTACCTGCAGCTGTAATTCCGTTATATGTCGGGATGGTGCATATGTTATGCCCAGTGGTGTCGAGAGAGGGGTGGTGGGGGGAAGGGGGGGGGGTCAAATTACCCGGGCCCAGGTCTGATGGAGGGGCCCAGTGAGGGTCTAGTAGGGTCCCAGGCCCCCTCCCCCTTACCTCTTCTCCTCAGCCCAGCACACTCTGCTGTGTACTGGGCTGCAGGGTGGCCATGGAGGTGCTTAAAATACAATTTTTTCAGTATTTTTTTCTAAGGGTACATAACCACACCTCCTGTGATTAGGCCACGCCCCTTGAAAAGTACCTGGGCCCAGCCCGGCTCTCGACTGCCCTGGTTATGCCATCCCCAAAACAACACAGGTCTTACATATTTACACATTCTATTCTTTCCGCTAAGAGAGGCCAATGGCCTCATACTAATATAAGGCAGGCAGACATTTGAATTTGCAACAAGCGGATAATAAAATCATAGAGGTCCTCTACAACACTGCTGCAGATGCAATGAATACATCACATTTATAAGAGCAATAATTTGTCAAACTTCCTAAAGTTTCTTAAAGGGGGTACACACGGAGCGATGTCCAGCTAATTTCTATGCAATCTGACTAGATTGCTTAAAAGTTAGCTGAACATCGCTCCGTGTGGGGGGGTGCCGGCGACAGCGATGCGGTGTCCTGCGCATTGCTATCGCTGGTGCTAGATTGGCCTACATGCAGGCACAACCTAGCAGGTCGCTCATTTCACCACTGGGTGAAATGAGCGGCCCCCCGTGTCCGTCCCTCCCCTCGCTCAGCACATCGCGCTGTGCTGAGCGGGGGGAGAGATGTGTGCTGAGCAGTCTATGCTAGATCGCTCAGCACACATCTCTGGGGAAATCTCCCAGTCAGTACGGCCCTTAAGTCCCATACACACTGGGTGTTCTGAGCTTTCAGCTCAAAACCGCCCAGTGTGTATGCCCCAGCGATGAGAGGTGAGCGCTGATGCGCACAACCGCTTCATTGCTGGCGGCAGCTGTTCATCTGCTGGTACCACCAGCATATGAACGGCGGGGTGGATGGTTTTCCATACCGTCCTGCTTATGGAAAGCTGTTCACCCCCACTGACATCAGTATGCACTGAGTGATTTTCAGCCCAGCGATGTCAGCGATCATCGACGTGTATGCACTTTAAGTTCCCTGTACGTATCCTAACTATCCCCTCCATCTCCTTTTACTCCTTCTCCTCTCACCTCATCATCATGTTGTAGTCACATGCTTCTCCCCTGGATCTAATTACACTGCTCCACTGCACACACTTATCATACACTCCTGCTGCCTGTCCTGTCCCACAGGGGAGTACTTGAATACTGGAACCTCCTTGTGCAATTTACATTGTACTTTGAATCATGTTCTTCATGCTTTAATTAACATGAATTAATATTAGTAGCGTTCCTTCACTTTTAATGACTTGGTGAGTGATTTTCTGGTCATGACTTCTGCTGTTCCGTCTCCTTCCAGTCAGAGCTAATTTAAGTTTCAGGAGTTTACTATGAATATTCAAAAGCTAATCTTATAAAATAGAGCAAATATGCTGTTCCCATCAGCAGTCATTCATATGTTCCAGCTCTGCTTATCGTATTACAAATTAGACAACGAGTTCTAATATCTGATTAAGGAGAAACGTGTCATTTTTACTGCCATATCGGCAATTATTTCACCAACCTCCAAATTACTTTAATTCATTGCAACATTTATATCCCTTTCTCACCACACAAATAACCCGTTATCGACTCGGCATATTGCCGGATCGACACAGGTCAGCATGCGGTGTGAAAGCGTCATACCTGAAATCCTGGGTCGCCTGGCCCGACAGTTCAACCCGGGAATAAAGCAGTGTTATACCCGGGTTGAATACCGGGTCAGTGGCGGCGTAAACGGGCTCCCCGGTCGATGCGACCCGGGACCCATTCACTACAACAGGGAGAAGCGGCGTGGATATGATCTCATCTCCCAGCGCCGCCTTCGCCCCCGCTGCCAGCTCCGCCCTCCCCCCTGCATATTGCCGGGTTGGAGAAGCCAGCAGTAGCGTCCAATGCCGGATCCCACCCGGGAAGGACTCGTTTCCAATTCCCGGGTGGGATCCAGCATTGGCGATGTGAAAGGGGTATTAGTAAATAGCAAGTTTTGTCAACCGGTTTATAATACTTGGGCAAAATTGTTTACTTTGCTGCTTGAGACAGCTCTAATGAGGTGTTTGTATTGTGTATACAGAAGGAGCCACCCCCCGTGATGGAGACGCGCCCCATTCTAGTGAATGGGAGAGCGTCTCTGTGCACTCCCCAGCGTGACAAGGTGGACGGATTGCCTAGTCACGCCGGGAGTGCACGCCTGCGGTGGAGCCGCCTCAGATGAGCTTGTATGTTCTCCCAGTGTTTGTATGGGTTTCCTTCCACAATACAAAAACATATTGGTGGGTTTAAAAATGTAACCGTGTCTTATGGTATCCATGTCATAGGGAACTTAGATTTTAAGCTCAACTGGAGCAGGGACTGATGTGTTCTCTGTAAAGCACAGTGGAATATTTGTGTGCTGCAAACATAACAGGAGGGGGCAGCCCGGTTGGCACAATAGGGGGAGTGCCTTTGGTATAGATGGTCGGTGCTGGGGCGTGGAGGTGCAATTGTGTCATTGCGGCCCCACCCCTCCCTATACAATACTCATATTACTGGCATTGTAAAGTGGAGGTGGGACTACGATGACGCTATTCAGCATAAATTGCGTTGCGTCATCACCCCGTCCACTTGTAGTGTATGAGCGTTTGCAAGGGGGTGTGAGTGGGTGGAAGTTCGGGAGCCTTCCAACCATTCCAGGAGAGTAGGCAAGTATGAACTGTTAACAAATAAAGAAATATTGGGGTCTATGTATCAACAATGCGATCATTTTCATATTTTTTTATCGTCAGTTATCGGGTATTTTTAGGGTTTTCTATCGTTTTTTCCCCCGACATGTATCTTTGTTTTTATCGAAAATGTGATTGCAATAAAAGCTCCAAAATGTGATCATTATCGCTCTACTTTTTGGTCGTTTAATCACATTTTTTATTGCATTTTGAAAAAATGAAATGAAGTGCGCATGCTCCATTTCAGAGCTCGACATGCACAGTGAGTTCCTTGGTGGCATTCAGCCCATACCTGACCTACAGCAGAAAAGAATAGCTACTTTACTATGGGGACACATCAGAAAACTGAAAGAGGAGGGAACTTTTACAAAGTCAATGTGATTGGTTATTCCAATGACTGTTATAAACATGTTACTAAGATACTAAGATGAAATTCCACTGGCCTTCAGTAGTGTGTGCTATTTACTTCTAACTAAACTATTAAGAGTGTCACAAACAAAACATCTCTCTCTCTGTCTCTCTCTCTCTCTCTATATATATATATATATATATATATATATATACACACACACACACACACACACACACACACACACACACACACACACACACACACACTCACACATTCACAGGTGTGTGTATATATATATATATATATATATAATATATATATATATAATATAAATGATGGGTGGAATATACATACACATATATAATATGTGTATATATATATGAGAGAATTTTTATATGTACTGTATATAATATAAATCTCAAGCAAACAACATATAGAAAATATTAGTACTTTTTTAGACTAGTTCAATATATATAAGTATAAGTTAGATAAAGGGAGATATTTTTAGCATTTTCTTTTTGTAAAAAAAAGTAAATTTAGAGGTGGAACTACAAGAACAATCATGGCCTATTGCTAAACTCGCAAGTAAAAGCTGGCGAAAAAAAGATATGAGAAGTTTCAGACAAACTTCACAATATTACAATGATACATAAGGTTCCCATTCATTTTCAATAGTGGTTGGAAAAGTAGAAAAAAAAAATGCGAAAAGTAGAATTTTGCAAAAACCCCCCACCCCCGATAAATAAAATCGAAAAACATACATACAGACGATACTTAAAAAATGCGAAAAGTATAAAAAAATCTAAATTTATCTCATTTTTTAAAACAAAAAAAACTGTTGATACATAGACCCCATTGTCTCCTTGTCTGTATAATTCTAACTCCAGCACTCCTTGGTAGAGCTAAATAAGGGAAGTGGGGGAGAAGTCGCATGTGTACACACAGCATAAAGGTCAAGACAGACCTAATAACATGTCAGACAAACACTGGACTTTACTCTCTGCATAATGGGAATAGTTCTGATTTTATCATTGCCTGCACACATTGAAGGCAGTCACCTGGTGATCTAAGGCAATTTCATGAGACTTAAGCCAGTAACATTCCCTTGGAACTATTGGCAGGAAGTATGTAGTGGGGGATGCAGTTACATTGCTGGTAGTCAGGATACAGACACCGGAATCCCGACCACCGCCACTGACAATGCCGCCAGCCGTAATCCCAGCTAACAGGGCTATTCCCACTCGTGGGTGTCCACAACACTCATAGAGTGGGAATAGAACCTGTGGCAAATGCAGCAAGCCACCGAGCCTGCAATGGTCTTCGTTGCGCTCGCCCATCCTGCCGCATACTGGCGTCGGTATGCTGACCGCCGGGATCCCGACAGCTGGCATACCATACCCAATGCTGTAGTAGGAGGTGCAAAGTTCCATCAGTGATATACCAATGTGAGCTCAGTGTACACGGCACTGGAATACTGCCTTTATTGCCTCTGACACACACATTCAGATACTTAGTCATTTTGATTCCAGAAAGTAATATTTAGGCTGTTACAGTGGTAAAAGGATGGTATCTATATATATGTGTTTCTCCTCTTATGTCAGAATATTCTTGTTATATTAGTTGTGGTGTTTGTATGTTCTCTCCTTTTTTGCATAGGGTTTCTCCCACACTCCAATAATGTACTGGTAGGTTATTTGGCTTCTGATGGAATTAACCCTAGTGCAGTGGTTCCCAAACGCTTTCCTCAAGGTGCCCCAACGGTCCAGGTTTTAAGGATATCCATGCTTAGGCACAGGTGACTTAAATAGTACCTCACTAAATTTGATTATACTATCTATATCCCTACAACCTGGACTGTTGGGGTGCCATGAGGACTGCATGGAGAGTGGGAAAGTATGATGTAGGCACTACGCAGATATGGCCTAATGCATGGGTCTTCAACCTGTGGCCCTTCAGCTGCTCTGAAACTACACATCCCAGCATGCCCTGCCACAATTTTGCTATTAAGGTATGCTAAGACTGAGGCAGGGCATGCTGGGATGTGTAGTTCCACAGCAGTTGGAGGGCCGCAGGTTGAAGACCCATGGCCTAATGGTACTTCATTTCCGATGGGTAGGACATCTGAAAATATGACAAAAGGAAAAGAAGCTGCCTAAGGCTGAGCACACACTTGCCAATGTACATCAGATGTGATATTGTGCATGATTTTCCCCGTAAACAATATTGGTCATACACAATGATATCGTTTACTACTGTCAGTGACGTCACCAGGCCACATCCAGGAGCATGCAGTCTTGTGCAATATCTTTAGATTTCAAGGCAAGAACTAAAGATATTGTACATTGTTAATGACCCGCAGGAGCACGCCTTGTTAACGATATAGTGCTTACACACTGGATGATGTGAACGATATATTGTCCGATCTGCTGCTATATTGGCTATGTATCATCAAATATGTACCCAGCCTAATACCCTAGCACTCTGTAGCAGTCACATTCCCTTCTGCATGGTGAGTGCAGTGAGCACCCAAGGGGCCTCATTGCGCTGGCGACCCCCTCCCCCGCCAGCCATATAAAAGCCGGGATCTCGCCGTCGGTATGGTGACACGAACCCAAACTGTGCTTACCACAGTGTCCCAATTGATTTAGGTGACCCACTTCATTTTTTAAAATGTTGTTTTTGTATGTCTGAGTGATTATATACATTTAGGACAATAGGGATCTAGTTAAGAACTTCTGTTTTCCCTGACGATAGCGGTTATTTGCAATTTATGAAAGGATACTGCTGGTGGTATAGTATCATTGGGGAAGCTATTTATCACCTAATAAATGAGACCTCCAGCAATAAAATTACTATTTTTTACAATTACTTTTATATTTTTAAACCTTTTAATTTTCCAAGAAAGTGGAACTATGAACTTGGCTTCCATTTCCATTCTGCCACGGCCGGCAACTCAAATCTTGGGGCCCTGTACAGTTATATCTCTGGGACCCCCTTAGATGAGATATATATATATATATATATATATATATATAATTTTTTTTTTTAATTAAAGCGCAACAGAATTTGCGCTATATAAGAAACTGTGTATATATATATATATATATATATATACAGACAAATATGATATAGCGCTGATTATTGCCTTACAGAGAAAATATAAGATATGTGTAAAGATACACTAGGCGTGTGTCCATATATTTGAATCACAGCAACTTCATGTGGATGTTGCCAGAAGCACTAGATCCTCGTTATAATAGTGGGACCGCAGCTCCCCTTCCAACAATCCGAACTCCTCCGGAGAAAAAGTATCTGTCAACAAAGCATATATAGGGGGCGCTCCATAGTGCATAAAAGTTTTATTTTAAAAATAATACACAGGGTATTTTAAAACCAATAGTAAATATTCGTACCAGAAGGCAACCAGTGTGGGCTGGTTACCACGTGATTCAAGTAAGGGTGATCAATTGGAAAAGCAGCAGCAAGTGTCAGGCGATCATACCGGATACCTCCACCCGACGACGGCTGGTCTCCCCAGGCTCTCGGGCAGGAATCACACACGTCCCCGACTCCTTGCTCAGCGATACCAACGATCATGTACGTCAAGCAGACTCCTGCTTTTCCAATTGATCACCCTTACTTGAATCACGTGGTAACCAGCCCACACTGGTTGCCTTCTGGTACGAATATTTACTATTGGTTTTAAAATACCCTGTGTATTATTTTTAAAATAAAACTTTTATGCACTATGGAGCGCCCCCTATATATGCTTTGTTGACATATATATATATATATCAATATCTATCTATCTATCTATCTATCTATCTATCTATCTATCTATCTATCTATCTATCTATCTATCTATCTATCTATCTATATATGCGTTACCTTGAACTTTGAGAGGATCACATAGACTCCATTGGAGATTAGCTGCGAGGCTATTAACATTTGAAGCCGATTGCGATTCATCAATAAATTCAGGGTCAAACATGGTTTGTGCCTATGACTGTTCATCTAATAGACCATAATCTGAGACATGACTGTATTCCTTTATAACACGGAATTGAGCCAGGTGGTCACCTGTCACAATGATTTTGGTGTTACACCTATTTTAATCGATATATACAGTGGTGTATATGTTCCTCCAGGATTCCCTTAATTTATTGGGCTTCCAATACTGTACCCCTGAGGAAGTTCCAGAAGGGACGAAACGTGTTGGGTTCTCCAGGCACTTATCGACATCTTATGCTGTATGATCTGTACATGCTGATAAATAATTACTTCAAAATAGAATATTAATCAGATAAGACTTGGAATTTCATCTTTGTGAAACTGTGCAGATGCCATTTGTATATTTTATGTGCAAAATAAAAACAACAGTGGAGTTTTACTAAAATTGTTTTTATGATCATATGAATTAACAGTATGAACAGTACTATTTTATAGCGCCCTCAGATCTTTGTGTTTGTGTGTGTGTGTGTGTGTGTGTGTATATATATATATATATATATATGTATATATGTATATATAGAGAGAGAGAGAGATATTTATTTATACAAATATATGAATATGTATATCCTTCCTCCCCCACACACACCACAGTCTGCGTCTCCCTCTCTCCTTCTCCCGCACACCCCATAGTCTGTCTCTCCCCAATGACTCCATGTTCCATTCCCAGCTCCTCCAGCCCATCCCAAAGCCCTGTAACCCCTCAACAATCTTACCCCGGGGAGAGGCTCACCTGTGCTGCACTCCCCAGACCGGAACACCGCACAGCAGACCCTACCAGATGAGGCCAGTGCAGGGCACAGGAATCCTATCCAGCGGAGCTGCTGCCATGTCCCGTAACTGCCTGCAACAGAGCAGAACCCGGAAGAGCAGACGCACAATCGCTCCGCACAGTCACTGTGTGTTAGAGGCTCCTGACACTCTGAAGCTGTGGCCACACCACCTAAGCTCGCTGCCCTATTTGGATAAGACGGCTCACATCCCTTCCGGGTACTTATCAGCATATACTTGGGCCCGGTAGAGTGGTCCCCCTTGTATCCCCCTGTCGCCAGCCCTGGCCACGGCAAAGTTTTAATAATAGTTTGCAGCCTTAGTGATAATGGGAAATGGATACTTTGCTGTTTGAAAACCAAATGATTCACACTGGAGACTTTTGATCCAGGACAGCAGTAGCTGAGCATCTGTTTTCACATTGCTCCCTCTGTACATCTGCCGAGAGCAGTACTATAATACCACAGTGCATTTCAGACTCCATATTTACATTGCAGTATCTCATCCTCAGCAGTTTTTCTGTAGCTGTCCTGGGCGTTAAAGCTTGTTTTGCAGTCAAACCTCAGGAAAAAATGCAGTTTTCAGAGGTTTGGTCGCTTTTTGCATATGCACTAAGTTCTGGAATGCGATTCATTCTGGAACTTGGAGCCAGTGAGAAAAGTCATCTTTCGATGTCATTACCCAATACAAGACTATGGGCACTGAGAGGGATCCAATCCGATCCATTCCAACGTCCCCTGTGGCACGTGCGTCAGCCTACGGATGCACAGATCTGATTTCCAGGTCACAAACCCGGAAGTCCTATCATTGCAAAGAACGGTTCTTACCGGGAGAGCTGTTCTTTGTGATTTTAGTCAAGCAGATGGCATTAGTAAATTCTCTTATGCTAGCAATTATTGGCGGGATGCTTGATGCATCTTTCCCCCTATATTGTATGGGGTCTCTCTTGTTTGGTGCCCACCTGTAATTCCCCTCTGACCACACAGTAAATAAGGTCCAGTTTGAAAACATTCAGAAAGTAAATATGATATCTACGCTGATTACTGTGGTTTGGCAGTACGGATGGTGTAATGGTTAGCATTACTGCCTCACAGCACTGAGGTCATGGGTCTGATTACCACCATGGCCCTGACAGTAGTGTCCATTATTCATATTACACCACAGTAGTGTCCGTTATTCACATTACACCACAGTAGTGTCCATTATTCACATTACACCACAGTAGTGTCCATTATTCACATTACACCACAGTAGTGTCCGTTATTCACATTGCACCACAGTAGTGTCCGTTATTCACATTACACCACAGTAGTGTCCATTATTCACATTACACCACAGTAGTGTCCGTTATTCACATTACACCACAGTAGTGTCCATTATTCACATTACACCACAGTAGTGTCCGTTATTCACATTACACCACAGTAGTGTCCATTATTCACATAACACAACACGGTAGTACCCCTTATACACTTTACACAACACAGTAGTACCCCTTATACCTGTTACACACAGTAGAGATGCTTATACATGTTACTCTGCAGCTTCTAATGCAGAGAGAGGTGCTGCAGCATCAATGTAGAGAGGTGCTGTAGCAGCCAGGTCAGAGAGGGGTGCTGCAGCAGCCCAGGCAGAAAGATGTGCTTCAGCAACTGGGGCAGAAAGAGGTGCTGCAGCAGCGGGGGCAGAGAGTGGTGTAGCAGGACAGATGTAACCCTGCTGCACAGCTACAAGCAGACAGTAAGACATATAAAGAGGGCGGCAGAGCTCCGGCACATGCCGGCTGTCAGTGTCTCCTGCTGTCGCCTCTTGCCTGCCCTGTTCCCTAGCTCCAAATCCGAGTCACTGTGCGCCCCCTCTGCTTCTCCTCCTCCTGCTCTGCGGCTGCCAGTACAGCAGCCTGCAGTATAGTGGGTGGAGGGAGCGGCGCGCCTTCTAACTTTCCGGCGCCCAGAGCCACCCTCGCTTCACCCCTGTGTTTATTTATTATGAGATCTGTAACTTAACTTTTTTCTGGCCATGTTATTTATAGGACTTATGTTTGATCAGTGGCGTAAGTTCATCCCAATTGCCCGGAGGCAAGATAAATATATATGTGTGTTTGTTTGTTTATGGAGTATTGTGGAAAAAAAAATTATATACTGCATATATACATTTCATTGTCTTTTATTTTAAATCACTTATTTCTTAGCAGTCATACCCAGGATTAGAACCCATGACCTGTTACCCTGCAGCAGACACTTTACTGATGGAGCTATTTGCTCCTGTACAAGAAGCATGAGAATTGTAACTTTATGAAGTTATGTGTAATTGTCAGAGAAGTAACTTCATATAGTTAGAATTCTCATATTTCCTATACAGGAGCAAATAGCTTCATCAGTAAGGTGTCTGCTTGCAGTGTAATAGGTCGTGGTTTCTAATCCTGGTTAAGACACTTGTAAAATGTGTATCTACGGTATAATAAAAAGGGTGTGATTTGTAAAGTGCAGGGACCCGTGAGGAAGTCAGCCACTGAAAAGCCAGCGGCAGCTATCAATTAACTTAATTCAATGGTGTCACAGAATGGGAGGAGAGGTGCCCCCCTTCAGAGCAGGAGCCCGGCGGCAGATTACTCTGTTGCCTCCCAGAGTTACGCCTCTGTGTTTGATATAGAAAGATCATTTTTTTAGACTCTCTCAAATAAATTCTTAATATTTTATTCTATACACTACAGAGTGTCAAAGGAAACCGATGTGTATATATGCCCAGAGCAAGTGCTAAATACTTCTGCTGCTCACCCACTGCTCCAATGCTCCGCAAAGCAGGAGACTTGGATTATAGAATGGTGCCCACATCTTAGATCTATATTTGTGCCCACAGCTTAGATCTATATTTTTTCTTCTTTCTTGATCTTGAAGCTTGGTTCAAACTACGTGGAGTCACAGAGCTTATAGATGCACATGAAAAAAGCACGCTAGGGTAAAGTGCACCAAACAGTACAAACAATAAACATAGACACTTATACAGCACAGTCAGTACAGCAGAGTATAGCGCAGCATACAGCAGCCAGTCCCTCTATTCAGTCACTTATATGAACAGCAGAGTACAGCGCAGCGTGCATCACAGTAAATTGGCTGTGCCTTATATAGAATCCAAGTCCCACGAGAATACGATGCCGGGAGGATGATGTTCAGCCTCGACATGGGATCTGACTCTGGCGGGAACACCCGAGCTAAGGCTTGGGCGGACTCAGATGCCTAATGTTCGGAGTGGAAATTCGGACCACTCATCTCTATTCAGAAGCCACACTCTCCATAATCTCATGGCCTCAGAGCCTCAGTGAATGGCTGCAGAGGGATGCTGAACAGGAAGACCAATTACAAGCCACACTCTCCAAAATCTCATGGTCTCAGTGATTAGCTCCCTGATTAATGCTTTATATATTTTAAAAGAACAAGATTCAAAGGCTGTTTTTCAGAAATGTTCCAAAAGAAACTGAGAGATGTATAAAAGTTTCTAAAGTTAGTTGAAGTTGACAAGTGGCGAAGTAGAATGTACTTTATGAATTCTAGTTAGAATCTTTTTGTTTGTTATGGACAACGTCCCCTCTTATCCACTTCTCTACTCTAGAAGCTTTGGTTCATCTACCCCACAGCAAATAAAACAATAGATAATTCCCAGTCGCAACCCAATGTATTGTCCATTCACTTTAACAGATCTGTAGGCCCTGGTTTCCATGCAACTCTTCTGCCTAATAGATTGCACAGTGCAATATATCACAGCAGGCTATAATGAATTCTTGTAGTTTCTGTGGATAATAGGACCTGCAAGATCAGCACTGGACAGTGGGCCTAATCCAGACTGGATCGCAGTCTGAAGCCCTTTGCGGTGTGCGCACACGCGTGCACACTAGAGCATATGTAAAATGTGGTTTCTGTGTGGCGTAAGGAGAACTGGAGCACTATATTTCCACATTGTACTTTGTAATAACATCACCAGCATTGCCAATTTTATTGGTAGTGACCCACGCAAACATCAATCTGGCCCCTGATTACCATTACATTTCTCCTCATTGTCTTTCTGCCCACCTCACTCTGCCAGCGACCACCTCCTCTTCTCCTCCCTCCACCTACTCTTTCCTTCTATTCTGTGCCTCTGATCATCTGGAATACCATCCCATGCGCAAACAGTCTTGCCTCCAGCCTTCCAGCTTTCAAACATGCCCCCAAAAGGGAGAAAAGGTGTCGGTATGCTGGGTGTCGGGATTCCGGCGCCGGTATACTGTGCGCCGGGATCCCGACAGCCAGCAATCTGAAGACCACCCTTTGCACTCCCCCTCTCCCTCTTTGTGTCTACTCATAGCCCATATTGATTGTAAGCTATCGTGAGCAGTGACCTCTCCTCTGTGTTCTCTGTGTGTGTAATCATGTAATTTGGCCTCTGCAATTATGTAACCGGGTATATATGTAGACGTAGTTATATTATTATCCGTATCATTTTGTGCCTTTGCTCTTTGCTGTATATTTGATAATGCAGAGGCTGTGTGGCACCATATAAATAAAAATACAGTAATAATTAAGGAGAAGAGTGTTCAGAAGCTGGCGGTCTCACTAATAAGGGGTTAAATTATATTGAGAATTTAGAAAAAGTAAATGTAATGTTTACTTGGGAAACCTCTTAATGTTGACCCCAACTAATGTGCGTAAATATTATTCATGGTCAGTACAAACATTTCATGGGTAATGAATTGCTAATGGATGGAAGTCAGTGTTGCCATGGGCATAAAAAGGGTTCTTTACTGTAACAGCGGTTACAGTGAAATCCTTTAACACAGGAAGTAGTGATGGTATATTCACTAACATCATTTATAGATATGTTTATTCCATAAATGTTTATCTGAAGCTATAATTAGGTAAGGACATTAAGGAGGTGAGTCATCCATGGAATGAATTCAATAGGTGAAATAACAATAGTAATAGCTTCCTGCCATGTTGTATTGTAGTGATTCGGGAAGGGGATATTAGAGCCAAGAATACTATTTGTCCAAATCCATTTAAACTGTGCTTCTTATATGTCAACTGAAATGTGTAACGCACAAGTACTTGGGTTAGGAACCACTTTACTATATGTTTAAGTATCCAGTAGAAGTCAGCAAAATAGTTGATACATTAATAAAAGTATGATACAAATTAGCTTATAAACTGGGATATATGGATTTAAAAAGTCACATTATTATGACCACCTCCTACATTTGACATCAGCAGCACATACAGTACCTCATGAAGTACGTCGCATGTCGTGCACTGGCTTGGTGGGAATATAAGGTGTGCGAGAGGCCACCTGCACACATATCACTCGTTGCTGTCATGGGTAAAAGTGGTGGTTTATCTGATTTTCAAAAAGTGATGATTATCGGCTTTCAGGCCAAGGGTGACAGTATTTCTGATAGAGCGCAGTTTGTTAATTGTTCGCGTGCTGCTGTGGTGAAGGTGTATTGTGACTGGACAAATAGCACCATTGCAAATAATCAACATGGAAACTGTGGAGCACCACGTGCCATTGATGTGAGAGGTGAATGTCGGCTATGTAGGTGCTTGAGGGCCGACCGACCGACACGCTACAGTGGAGCAGCTCACCGTCTAAATGAACCTGGGGGCTACCAGACGTATGACTGAAACGACAGTTCACCCCGTCTAGCTGGTGCCCGTGCTGCACACAGCGGTCACTATGGCTATTAGCGGGTGGTCATAATAATGTGACTTAACCGTGTAGAAATCACGTCATGACTATTTGCTTGGCCAGGACACCTGTATCTGTGTGATACCAAACGCTGCATTCCACTGTGCGAATGATAGATCACAATATGGATGGCTTTACCTTTCTCTTGCAGGGTACCGAGAAGGACTACTGTGGAAAAGGGGACGTGACAATGGGCAGTTTCTCAGCAGGAAATTTGTGCTTTCAGAAAGGGAAGGAGTCCTAAAATATTTTAATAAAAATGATGTAAGTAAACCTTTTATTTACTGTGGTGAAAACCCCTCAAATATCGGTAGTCTGAGTTTATATTGCTTTATTGTAATTCAAAGCGCATACATATTGTAATTACATTGTAGTACAATGCCAGTGCTCAAATATACTATAAGGGCCAGTTGCAATATTATTATCTGCATTTATTTCTAAGGCGCCACAAAGTTTGGCAGCTCCGCACTGAGGATTTATTCAAAACAGGGTAAGCAAAGCAACAGAAGAACACGGTGACCAACATATATACTGTAATTACACATTTAAGTATAATTACATATACCCATCAGCTTAGATATAACATAAAGTGAGGGGTTGACACAAGATGAGGGAGGGCTCTGATTGTTAGGGCCCACATTGTAAATGGAGAGGAAGGAAGAAAGATTTTGGTTAAATATAAATTGGTAGAATAACATACTTGCCTACTCCTCCGGAATGGGGCTCCTGAATCTTGGGTTCTGGTCCTGGCCACCTGGTAGAGCATTCAAGTCTTCCAATCCAGCATCCTGTCCACTCCGTGCAGGCCACTTCCTGTGTAAAATGGACGGTTCTGACAGCCACTCACGCGATTCACGCTGAATTGTGTCATCGTAGCCACGCCCCCGCTTTACAGTGCTGGTAATCTCGGCATTGTAAAGCAGGAGCAAGGCCACGATCATGCAATTGTGCTGTCATGCCCCCTGCACCGCCCACCTATGCCACACTACTCCATCGGCACACCCCCTGGTGTACCAACATGGCTGCCCCCTTCCTCAGGGGGCAGCCAGAATGTTGTCAAGTATGGAATAGATTATGTGAGGCCTTAGGTAATGTTTGAATCAACGGACATTGGGGGAGGGTTTGATAGAGTGAGAGACTGTTTTATAGGTTTGGGACAGCGCGGGAGACGTCCTGAAGGCAGGAGTAAGTGGTGGCAATCAGTGGGCAGCAGAGGAGGGTGGTCAGTAGGTGACCAGAGAGGGCAGGAAGGGGTAACGAGGGAGAGGAGGTTGGAGATGTAGGAGGGACAGGAGAGGGTAAGACAATAGGCTGGCTCAATGTAAAAGTTTGCATCCAAATTTATAAGCTATAAGGCCCGATTCTGAGCTGATCGCTGCTGTGCGTTTTCGCAGACTGCAGGCGATCAGCAATAGACTGCGCATGCGTATATGCACCGCAATACGTACACGTGTCGGCAAACAACAACAGGCATCGCCGGTCAGTGACAGGCTGGTGTGAAAATTCCAATCGCACAGCCATTCGCATGCTGATTAACAGGAAGAGGCCGTTTTCTGGGAGTGTCAGGGAAAACGCAGGCGTTCCCAAGGTTTCTCAGGGAGAGTGTGTGACGTCAGCTCCGGACCTGATCAGCCTGATGTCATCGCACTGTAGGAGTAAGTCTTGGCCTGCGCAGAGACTGCACACAGTAGAAAAAGCATTCATGGTGAGTGAGGTGAGAATGGTTTTGCAGCTGTCCGCTGACTGAGGAATTTTTAGCAGCTCAGCGTACACATGCAATCGCACACTTGCACGGCGAAAATACACTTTCCCTGGGCGGCGACTGTCTGATCGCAGGACAACAATTTTAGCAGCCTAGCGATCAGCTCTGAATTACCCCCATAGGTGTATGACTATAATACATTTGTAGATATTGGGTCCATAATAAATATCAACAAACTATGTACAGAAAGCTTTCCAGAAGTAATTCTTCTCCCTTAGTCATTCTGATACTATTACAAAGATTATTGCTGACCATAATTCACAGGAACATTGAAATGTCTTTGTGTCCTCTATTGCATTACACAGTGTTACGCAGGAGAAGAATGGATTTCCATAATTGCCAATTGTCTAAGAAAACACTGGACAGCATATAGCCCTTGACTTGTATGACAAATACAGTATAAATGAACTGATTGTGTTACTCTGTACCAAATAATACTATTCTGTTTTAAAGGAGAACTGTTATAAATCAGTTTCTTAATATGTACCCTTTACTTCTGTGCTATGGGGAAAGGAAGTGTTACCTGTCAGAATGCAGCAGTATATTTACTAAAGTGCTGGTCCTAAGAAGTTGAGATGTTGCCCATAGCAACCAATCAGATTTTAGCTATTATCTTCTAGAAGGTGCTAGATAACTGATAAATAGAATCTGATTGGCTGCTATGGGCAAAGTCTCCACTTCTAAAAACCCACACTTTAGTAAATATACCTCTTAGTTCTTAGTGAATCGATAGGCTGCATTCTACAAAAATGTTGGTTTAACTGATCTACCAACTGTCCGGATTTCGGCAGACCAATCCTGGTTTCAGAAACTGTACCACAAATCAGGCATTTCCAATTTGCGGTATGTTGGGAAGTATTTCCATAAAGACAGCATAAAAATGAATGTTATTTTTTCTGTAAAGTTCCTTCTTGTCTTTGCATCCCTGATGGGTACACAGTACACTGGTATGGACACCAGCAGTCAGCACGTCTTCAGAGACTTAGCAGAGGCTGTGACCCCATGCACTTCCTCTGAGCAGTCTGACAAGTGAATGGTATCTGTAAATCTCTAGGCCCTCAGTATAAGCCTAGCACTGCCAACACTGAGCAATGCACAGGGGCAAACGCAGGATTTTAAAGAGGGGGTTTCCAGACATGTGCTACACATATATATATATATATATATATATATATATGTATATATATATATATATATATATATTCACACACATAATCTCTCCAATGTAGCAAGCACCCCTGGCACTCCTACCACTACCCACTGACATGTATTGCTATATATATATATCACCAATAGTCCCGGCACTCCAGCAGTCTCCTGATTACTTGCCAGGTGCCCTCCACCAACGCCAGAGTTTCTTCTGGAATATACAATAGCAGTAGGAATGGCGGCACCTCGTGTGAGCAGTCAACATTTCAGTTCTTCATTCAAGCTTTTTTCAAGAAAGCTGTATATTTCTTGAAAAAAACTTGAATAAAGAACTGAAACATTGACTGCACACATGAGGTGTGTGAGTATTATTTTACGAGGACCAGAGTGCCACCATTACTACTTATATTGTGTGTGTGTGTGTATATATATCTATATATATCTATATATATATATATATATATATATATATCTATATATATATATTGAGAGTGCCGCTGTTTGCTGTTTCTATTTATTTTGTGAGTTGTGCACCACAGCTTATTCATTACCCAAAGGATTGTTGGAGTGCCTGCTAATTGGGACATATATATATATATATATATATATATATATATATATATATACACACACACACACACACACACACACATACACACACACACACACACACACACACACACACACACACATATGAGATATACTGTAATATATATATACTCTCACACACATTTATGCATGTATACAAACTGTGCAGTGTGCATATAGCCTGTGCATATCCCCTAAAGCACCTAGAGATGAAAGACCAAGTTCTGACTGCATATTAGTGCAGCCTCGTGTTTCGCTTGTGGCTCTGAATGTCAGCGCCGCCAAGTGTGCCTACCGCTGCCGCCTCTCCCGTCCTGAGTGTCTGCAGCGGCCGCGGAGTATCAGATGATCCCTGCCGCCTTCCGCCACCGCCAAGTGCCCGAGACGGCCGCGGAGTATCAGCTGATCCCTGCCGCCTTCCGCCACTGAGCTCTCTGAGGCACAGGACGCGGTGGCTCTGATCCTCCCGCAATCACTGTGAAGAGCTGCTCAGCTATCACAGTCCACAAACATAAAGACCTCAGCTTCAGCTCGTCAAGGGGGGTTTCTGGGTACTCAGAAACCCCCACCTGCGTGCGCCACTGATGCGGCATGATAAAGGGGAACATGTTCTAGATTAAGAGCTAGGCATTCAGAGTTCCCATGGGGGAGATGTATCAAGCCTTCTAAAGTTAGAGAAGTTGATCATATGAACAAATCTCTTTCTACCTATCATGTTGTAGAGGGTACTTTATAAATGCTAGATATAAGCTGATTGGTTGCTATTGACACCTTCCCCACTTGTACACTCCTTCACTCTTTAGGGGCTTGATACATCACCCCCATGGTCCTAGATCTTACCATGCACTTTGCTGTTTTTAAAAATGTAAAGGAAACTTTCCACCTACACACAGTGAGAGCTGCCCTTCTGTGAGCCAATAGCCAGCCTGTTCATTACCTAGGAACTAGTGACCTCATTGAGGCACGAGGCATGCCACAGAATGGCAATATAAGGGACAAGTCTGCTTTAAGACTACGTTATTACCAATTTGGCATAAAAAACATAATGTAGACCATACCTGGTACAATCAGATGCGAGCTGGGGACATAGCTGTGCTATATATGGGACACAGGAAGTGTGATAAACCCCTGCAGACTGTGAAAGAGATTTGGAGAGTATAGCAGCTTTATGTAGTAAATATCGTCCATTTGGATTACTTTTTTTTTTTTTTTTGTTCTCAAGAGAAAACCGTCAACCCTTATATGAGCTTATTACCTTCCCATGTATGGCATGTGGCTGCCAGCTCATCATGAATTATGATCACTGTGTTCCATTTCATGCCCACACGGGTCCTGTGACACAGGAACGGCATCAGACTGTCAGTGATTGACAGTCTGATGCCGTTTAGGGGCGGGGAGGGGACATTAGCAACATCCGTTTTGCCAAACCGTTCCGGCAGAATGAAGAGGCTAGGATCTTGGTCAGAAGACGGAGATTCCTGGCCTCTGTGTAGGACTTTTTGTTGGCTGGCTTGTGCAACCCCCTCTATAGGTCACGCAGTCGGCCGATGGTGGTGTGGAAGATCTGATACAGTTCGGATCAGCAGTTCGGATCAGTAATGCAGCCGGAGGCATGTTGTATAGTGTAAGCAGCAGCAATAGCAACTCCAACCACATCTGAATCAGGCCCCATTGGTTTGGCCACACTGTGCTCACTTTGGAACATCTGCGGCAGCTCACTTCCAACTGGGGCCACTGGGCCAACTGTTGTTTGTTCTCTGATCACATGGCCAGCACCAAGACACCTTCTGCTCTTGAGCCAGCGTGCAGAAACCTTGCTCAGGCCAGGCTTTTTGTGGAGTATCATGGATCCTAATGAGATGCCTATCTACTTCTTTATCTGGGCCACGGTTGTTCTAGCGTCCACCTCAACTATGGCCCACACAGCAGCAACGTTGTATTTGGTGATGGGAGCCGCGAGTCGGGCACAATGCTCTTCATCTTCCAGGGACCACATCCCGTGCCTAAATTCTGCAAACCATTCAAGCACAGTGGTTCGGGATGGTGCTTTCTTCCCAAAAGCAGCTCGCAGTCGGTCAAAATCCTCCTTTGGTCGCAGACCACTCTTGTAGTCGTAGGAGATCATGGCTTCTGTTTGTGAAGGTACTGAACATGCTGACTTGTGTGCAATGCTGCTTATATGTGGTTCTGTGCCTCGTGACAGGAATCACATGGAGTACAGTTCGACTCACTTTATTTCTACCTCAGGGTTATACAATTCATGCAGGCTTTGCAGGTCAGGTATTAAAGGTAGTCTTTAAAACAGCAGCATCACATTCCAAGTTCTGGTAATCACAAACAGTACAGGTTCCAAATGGTTCCTATCATAACCCCAGACTCCCATCTATCGCCTGGCCACTTGCTGGCATCAGGAGCAATGACCTACTGACCAAACACATTTTTAAAGGTAGCAGAGAAGTTGTAGTGATTACCAGCTGTGGCTTACAGCAGACCAGTGACGTCACATGCCGGATACTGGGGGGTGCCTCGGAAGTGGTGACACCAAAGTGCCCGCCTATTCTGCAGTGACAGGAGCCGAGTACTGCGTGATATTCACCTGCAGCACTTGGCTCCTGTCACAGATGAAGAGCTGGCACTGTACTTATCTCCAGGGGATGCTGGACATGCCCCCAGAGTGAAGACATGGAGACCCGGCCAAGGCCACGCTCCTTATGTTAGACCACGCTCCCTTTTCGGGCGGTCGCGCTGGAGGTGCTGGAGGAGAAGTACAGAGTGCACACTGGGTGTCACTACACCTGGTGACGCCTTTGCAGCAGACTCAGCTAAAACCCGGTCTGGATTTCATCAGACGTATTGCTACTGCTCCAATCCTGCTGTTCCACTTTAACCTCATGTAGAATCATGCTGTCCCTGCCACACATTTCACAAGAGACAGTCCGATCGTGTCTACTCATTACTTTCATTAAAACTGATTGCACACCCCTTGTAATAAATTATCATAAACATGTGTTATGATGGGGGCTGAATGACCCACACCTCCAAATAATCCCATTTTATGTATTTTAGTACCAGTCTTTGGATCCCCTAATGGGTGTGGCTTGTCTGCAGAGTGCATTATGCAAAGCACGGTTTGCTTGGATTCAGTTAGGGCAGATCAGGGACAAAACATAATTGTCTTATTAGCCCTCGTAGTTGTTATTCTGACATTTATAGGTATGCTTAGGAAACAGCCCAATGCTAAATAGTCCAATAGTTAAATAACTAAATAGTCAACTTGCCCCTACATCTAGTCTTCTCAAATAATTCCCTCATCCCCCCCACACACAGGCTTACACAGTCTCACACACACACACACACACACACACACACACACACACACACACACACACACACACACACACACACACACACACACACACACACACACACACACACACACACACGTACTCACAAACACATATCTTTAATAATAAAATACCCCAGTTTTTTTGCACCTGTTCAGTCACCATGTGTTTTCTCAGATCTATTTAATATCGCTTTTCTATACTTTCGTTTACCCATCCTCCGACAAGTTGAGGTTTACATTTCTTGAATGTATAGAGAACATTTGGTAGTTTCCTTTACAGAATGTGTGATAGACATAAATTAAATCACATTCTGTTAATGCATTAGACGTAATCCCAGCATATTATTTGCCTCATTAGTCTGTTATTATAAGAACATATCACATTACACCTTCCCATCTTTTAAGTGAGAGTATGATTAGTATATGACAGCTTCAAACTGATTTTCCTTATTTTACATGTGTTTACCAGGCAAGAGAGCCCAAAGCAATTATAAAGATTGAGCATTTAAATGCTGCTTTCCAACCAGCTAAAATAGGGAACCCAAATGGCCTGCAGATCACTTACCTGAGGGACAACAGCACTAGGAATATCTTTGTATATCATGACGATGGCAAGGTAAGTGCCCACAGGTGAGATACTATCAGTTACATTATAGTTGTATATCCAGAATGCTAGACAAGAAGATGTATGATAGAAAGAAATAAGGTCACCTTTACGTATTGTATCCCATTTTTGCTGATTACAGAAGACTAATACCACTTTCAGACAGAAAACCCGGCAGTTACCCAGCATTTCAGTGCCGGATCGTGTTGCCATGCTCTGTCTGATGCCCCCTTTCACACAGAGAAGCAAATTACCAGGTCAAGAATTTCGACCCGGTAATTTGCAGATCAACACAGGTATTTTGACTGTGTGTAAGGGTCAGCCAGGGTCGAAATAACAGTGTCTCCAACCCTGGTAAATTCTTCGGTAGAAGTCCCAGGATTTTCAACCTGGGTTGACCCTTTCACACAGAAAAAGGACCTGTGTGTTTCATGAAATTACCGGGTAGAACTGCTTCACCCGGTAATTTCAGTTTCTGTCTGAAAGGGGAGTTAGGGGGTTATTCAGAGATGGATGCAGATCTTTCTTCCCGCAGTAAGATCTGCATCTATCTCCTCACATGCCAGGGGCCGCCCAGCATGTGTAGCGTCGCCTCACGGTGCGTCAGCAATTTAATTGTGGACGTCAGGCAGCCTGTCGTCATTTCTTTTTATCAGAGCGGCTGCGTATGATGTCACACAGCCACCCCTGAAAAACGCTTGCGACGCGCCCCCATTTTGGCTGCCATGCCTTCACAACGCCGAAAAGCCACCCCAACCCCCCCAGACGCCCGTTGCGGTCATATTCAATTGTCAATTTGTTTCTATTTAACCACTTGTACTAAATAACTGAGATCCCTGAAATGTGGCACATTTGTACTTGTAACTAGGGAGGCCAATCCCGGGATTGGGATCGGCGGGATCCCGGGATTCTGGCCCAAAAACGCCGGGATTTGAATCCACGGGATTAGGTGGTGCATGCGCCGTTTTGCCGGGCAGCGCTGAGCACTATAGCACTGCGCTACCCGGCTGGCAGCGAGGTATTTACAGCAGCTATGGACACACACAGTGACCGTACTGGCGGCATTTCAAATGTACCGCCGGCCGCCAGCCAATAAGCACTGGCAGACCGGCAGCCAATCAGAGAAGTGGCATTAGCCGCGGCTCCTGATTGGCTGACGGACTGCCAGTACTGACTGGCTGGCGGCCAGCGCTACATTTGAAATTTTGCCGACGCGGCCACTGTGTGTGTCCACGGTTGCTGCCCGCCTAATAGTAAGAGTATTAAGTAATATTTAAGTATCGCTGACACTACCTACTGTACACCCACCCTCCCTCACTGCTGCCGACATCCTCCCTCCCTCCCTGCTCTTTACACTCACCCTCCCTTCCTGCTCCTTACATCCATTCTTCTGTGTTGCTCCCTACATCCTCCCTGCTCCCTACACCCACCCTCCCGCTGCTCCCTACATGCTCCCTACATGCTCCGTACACCCACACTCCCTTGCTGCCCTCCACATCCACTCTCCCTGCTCCCTACACTGCTCCCTACTGCATCCTGGGATTGAGCATTTTTTAATCCCGAATCCCGGGATTGGCCTCCCTACTTGTAACTTTTATTAGTTACAAATAAGCAAGCAGCGCTACCGCTACAGACACAAAAAGTGGGGTGGTACTGTATGTGTCCATGCTATTGAGACTGTACATTGTGATTTACTGAGGCCAAATCTCCAAACCTGAGGCGGGATGTAATGAAGTCCAAGTTCTGTGGCCCTGTGGGATGCCGGCTGAACTTGGACATTTTTTAAAGGGGCAATCATGTACAAGGCTAAACCATGCCTTGTACATGATTGCTCCTTTAAAACAACGTCCAAGTTCAGCCAGCATCCCGCACCGCCGCCGAACGCGGACTTCATTACATCCTGCCCCAGAGCTGAGAACTAAGGGAGTTTGATAAATTTGATGTGATATCCTCATACGCCTGTAGTTGTATACACTCAGATCCATTTGATAAACTGGCTTGCATTGAACTCTACATCAGCCCATTTGTGCGTCAATGAATATCCATTATATTTTAAAATGAAGAAATTCCATTTAGCTAATATTTAAAAATACATTTCATATATAAAATAGTGCACAAATAACTATTTAGTAGAACAAACAATGTAATAAAAATGTGACATTACTTAAACCAGTTAAGTTTAATAAAAAGGTCTATTGTAATAAATGGATTAATAAATGTAATAAATGGATAAATGGTCTATTGTAATAAATGTCTATTGTTTGCAGGCCAGGCCCCCAATGTAGAACGTCTTCTATTTATAACGCTGCTAGAAGTATGCCGAGATTCATTATTCTACAACAATCTGGCTTCCAGTTTCCTGCTGTCATGTTAGGCATGTTTGTGCTGCTGTCAGAGAAAGCAGAAGTCAGAAGAAATTTTTAATGAATCTTGATGTATTTTGCCCTTTCATATCACTTCTAATTGGCATTACAAATCAAAGATGGCATACGCTAGGCACCTGTCTAGGGTGTAGCCATGGGAGTTGGCTTGTTGCTGTAATAGTTCCGTATAATAACAAGGTCATATATCGGATGTTGGCAGACTACTGCCATCTTGTGGCGTACTGAAATATTACATACAAAATCATACATTTTAAAACTGGGGGTATTTATGTGTAGTATCTAGAGCTTTTAATGGCACTGCACTAGTTTCTTTAAACTCAACTTGGATATCTAAACTGTCTTTATGGTACAGTATCTTCATTTTGTTACAATGTAGGTTGTCCAGGAATAATACTCATACAGTATTACAGGGTAACTGTTACGCATTCATTCTTATTATTACAGGAGATCGTTGATTGGTACAATGCTATCCGAGCATCGCGGTTTCACTACTTACAGGTTGCCTATCCCGGTGCAGGAGATGTTGCAGTAAGTTATCCTTTGTATTTGTATGTGTTTTATAGATGGGTGGCAGGGAATCAGTTACTTCTCATAGCAAAGAGCACAGTGTCCATAGTTGCAGTTGCAATTCAGCCACATGGAAGACGCGTGATCACAGATGTGAATGTATTGGGTGCTCCTGGACGTTGACTAGGAGGTGGCTAAACGGACGCACAGAGATTGTTCATTGTGTTATGTCGCAGGCGTGTCCCTGATGGTGCTTGCGTACAGAGATGCAGAACCATTCACACAGGAGGCCATATTCACATGGAGAATCTGCACCTGACAAAGGGCTGCTGAAGTTTCAATGGTGCATGTGATGGTGATGTCTAAAGGCGCACCAAGCGGTGGTGTCTAAGGATGCGTGGGTGTCTCAGTACTTGCACATTGGGACGCGCAGATGTACACCAGGGAGGACGTGGGTAGCAGCATTAGCATAAAGTCACATCTGCAGTAATAGACAGCGGGGCCTGATGTTGAATCAGATAACAGAACAGATAATACTGTGGAGACACACAGGATGTTTTATTCAGGGAGGATATGTGTAGCTGGCATGACTATGACTGATGGTCACTGTTCGTTCTTCCAGTTGGTGCCAAAGCTGACAAGGAACTTTCTCAAAGAGGGGTATATGGAGAAAACGGGTCCAAAGGTAAGGAGTTTGGAATACCCCAGCGGATCGTGCAGCTATAAGTACAGATTGCAGTGGGAATGGCCGTTATCTCTAACATAAGACAAGTGTGAGGGAATCCAGTTGACCTTTGTCAGGTTATTGACCAATGAATATCTATGATTTGTCTTCTTACCAGTCTGAGTATATGGAAGGATAAGTGCACTTTGCAGCACAGCCGTGTATTGTATAGCATAAAGAGAATGTCCACATATATTTCTCTGACGTCCTAAGTGGATGCTGGGGACTCCGTCAGGACCATGGGGATTAGCGGCTCCGCAGGAGACAGGGCACAAAACTAAAGCTTTAGGATCAGGTGGTGTGTACTGGCTCCTCCCCCTATGACCCTCCTCCAAGCCTCAGTTAGGTTTTTGTGCCCGTCCGAGCAGGGTGCAATCTAGGTGGCTCTCTTAAGGAGCTGCTTAGAAAAAGTTTTTAGGTTTCTTATTTTCAGTGAGTCCTGCTGGCAACAGGCTCACTGCATCGAGGGACTTAGGGGAGAGAAGTTCAACTCACCTGCGTGCAGGATGGATTGACTTCTTAGGCTACTGGACACCATTAGCTCCAGAGGGAGTCAGAACACAGGTCTCACCCTGGGGTTCGTCCCGGAGCCGCGCCGCCGACCCCCCTTGCAGATGCTGAAGATTGAAGGTCCAGAAACCGGCGGCAGAAGGCTTTTCAGTCTTCATGAAGGTAGCGCACAGCACTGCAGCTGTGTGCCATTGTTGTCACACACTTCACACCAACGGTCACGGAGGGTGCAGGGCGTTGCTGGGGGCGCCCTGGGCAGCAATGTATAATACCTTATTCTGGCTAAAAATACATCACATATAGCCCCTGGAGGCTTTATGGATGTATTTAACCCCTGCCAGGTCTCAGAAAAACGGGAGAAGAAGCCCACCGAAAAGGGGGCGGGGCCTATTCTCCTCAGCACACAGCGCCATTTTCCCTCACAGAAAGGCTGGTGGGAAGGCTCCCAGGCTCTCCCCTGCACTGCACTACAGAAACAGGGTTAAAACAGAGAGGGGGGGCACTTATTTGGCGATATGTATATATATATATTAAAATGCTATAAGGGAAAAACACTTATATAAAGGTTGTCCCTGTATAATATAGCGTTTTTGGTGTGTGCTGGCAAACTCTCCCTCTGTCTCCCCAAAGGGCTAGTGGGGTCCTGTCCTCTATCAGAGCATTCCCTGTGTGTGTGCTGTGTGTCGGTACTTGTGTGTCGACATGTATGAGGACGATGTTGGTGAGGAGGCGGAGCAATTGCCGGTAATGGTGATGTCACTCTCTAGGGAGTCGACACCGGAATGGATGGCTTATTTAAGGAATTACGTGATAATGTCAACACGCTGCAAGGTCGGTTGACGACATGAGACGGTCGGCAAACCAATTAGTACCTGTCCAGGCGTCTAAAACACCGTCAGGGGCGTTAAAACGTCCTTTTACCTCAGTCGGTCGACACAGACACGGACACTGACTCCAGTGTCGACGGTGAAGAAACAAACGTATTTTCCTTTAGGGCCACACGTTACTTGTTAAGGGCAATGAAGGAGATGTTACATATTTCTGATACTACAAGTACCACAAAAAAGGGTATTATGTGGAGTGTGAAAAAACTACATGTGGTTTTTCCTGAATCAGATAAATTAAATGAAGTGTGTGATGATGCGTGGGTTTCCCCCGATAGAAAATTATTGGCGGTATACTCTTTCCCGCCAGAAGTTATGGCGCGTTGGGAAACACACCTTAGGGTGGATAAGGCGCTCACACGCTTATAAAAACAAGTGGCGTTACCGTCTCCAGATACGGACGCCCTCAAGGAGCCAACTGATAGGAGGTTGGAAAATATCCTAAAAAGTATATACACACATACTGGTGTTATACTGCGACCAGCGATCGCCTCAGCCTGGATGGGCAGCGCTGGGGTGGCTTGGTCGGATTCCCTGACTGGAAATATTGATACCCTTGACAGGGACAGTATTTTATTGACTATAGAGCATTTAAAAGATGCATTTCTATATATGCGAAACTCTGGCATCAAGAGTAAGTGCGATGTCCATATCTGCCAGACGATGTTTATGGACACGACAGTGGTCAGGTGATGCAGATTCCAAACGGCACATGGAAGTATTGCCGTATAAAGGGGAGGAGTTATTTGGGGTCGGTCCATCGGACCTGGTGGCCACGGCAACAGCTAGAAAATCCACCTTTTTTACCCCAAGTCACATCTCAGCAGAAAAAGACATAGTCTTTTCAGCCTCAGTCCTTTCGTCCCCATAATATCTGCCCAGGGATAGAGGTAAGGGAAGAAGACTGCAGCAGGCAGCCCATTCCCAGGAACAGAAGCCTTCCACCGCTTCTGCCAAGTCCTCAGCATGACGCTGGGGCCGTACAAACAGGTGCGGTGGGGGGGTCGTCTCAAGAGTTTCAGCACGCAGTGGGCTCACTCGCAAGTGGACCCCTGGATCCTACAAGTAGTATCCCAGGGGTACAGATTGGAAATTCGAGACGTCTCCTCCTCGCAGGTTCCTGAAGTTTGCTTTACCAACGTCTACCTCCGACAGGGAGGCAGTATTGGAAACAATTCACAAGCTGTATTCCCAGCAGGTGATAATCAAAGTACCCCTCCTACAACAAGTAAAGGGGTATTATTCCACACTATATTGTGGTACTGAAGCCAGACGGCTCGGTGAGACCTATTCTAAATGGAGTCACTCAGAGCAGTGATAGCGAACCAGGAAGAAGGGGACTATATGGTGTCCCTGGACATCAAGGATGCTTACCTCCATGTCCAAATTTGCCCTTCTCACAAAGGGTACCTCAGGTTCGTGGTACAAAACTGTCACTATCAGTTTCAGACGCTGCCGTTTGGATTGTCCACGGCACCCCGGGTCTTTACCAAGGTAATGGCCGAAATGATGATTCTTCTTCAAAGAAAAGGCGTCTTAATTATCCCTTACTTGGACGATCTCCTGATAAGGGCAAGGTCCAGAGAACAGTTGGAGGTCTGAGTAGCACTATCTCAAGTAGTTCTACGACAGCACGGGTGGATTCTAAATATTCCAAAATCGCAGCTGTCTCCGACGACACGTCTGCTGTCCCTAGGGATGATTCTGGACACAGTCCAGAAAAAGGTGTTTCTCCCGGAGGAGAAAGCCAGGGAGTTATCCGAGCTAGTCAGGAACCTCCAAAAACCAGGAAAAGTGTCAGTGCATCATTGCACAAGGGTCCTGGGAAAAATGGTGGCTTCTTACGAAGCGATTCCATTCGGCAGATTTCACGCAAGAACTTTTCAGTGGGATCTGCTGGACAAATGGTCCGGATCGCATCTTCAGATGCATCAGCGGATAACCCTGTCTCCAAGGACAAGGGTGTCTCTTCTGTGGTGGCTGCAGAGTGCTCATCTACTAAAGTGCCACAGTTATGCATTCAGGACTGGGTCCTGCTGACCACGGATTCCAGCTTGAAAGGCTGGGGAGCAGTCACACAGGGAAAAAATTTCCAGGGAGTGTGATCAAGTCTGGGGACTTCTCTCCGCATAAATATACTGGAGCTAAGAGCAATTTACAATGCTCTAAGCTTAGCAAGACCTCTGCTTCAAGGTCAGCCGGTATTGATCCAGTGGGACAACATCACGGCAGTCGCCCACGTAAACAGACAGGGCGGCACAAGAAGCAGGAGGACAATGGCAGAAACTGCAAGGATTCTTCGCTGGGCGGAAAATCATGTGATAGCACTGTCAGCAGTTTTCATTCCGGGAGTGGACAACTGGGAAGCAGACTTCCTCAGCACGACCTCCACCCGGGAGAGTGGGGACTTAATCGAGAAGTTGTTTCCACATGATTGTGCACCGTTGGGAAAGACCAAAGGTGGACATGATGGCGTCCCGCCTGAACAAAAAACTGGACAGGTATTGCGCCAGGTCAAGAGACCCTCAGGAAATAGCTGTGGACGTCATGGTGTTACCAGTCGGTGTATGTGTTCCCTCCTCTGCTTCTCATACCAAAGGTACTAAGAATTATAAGACGTAGAGGAGTAAGAACTATACTCGTGGCTCCGGATGGGCCAAGAAGGACTTGGTACCCGGAACTTCATGAGATGCTCACAGAGGACTCAGGGCCTCTGCCGATAAGAAGGGACTTGCTTCAGCAAGTACCATGTCTGTTCCAAGACTTACCGCGGGTGCGTTTGACGGCATGGCGGTTGAACGCCGGATCCTAAGGGAAAAAAGGCATTCCGGAAGAGGTCATTCCTACCCTGGTCAAAGCCAGGAAGGAGGTGACCGCACAACATTATCACCACATGTGGCAAAAATATGTTGCGTGGTGTGAGGCCAGGAAGGCCCCACGAAGAAATTTCAACTCGGTCGATTCCTGCATTTCCTGCAAACAGGAGTGTCTATGGGCCTCAAATTGGGGTCCATTAAGGTTCAAATTTCGGCCCTGTCGATTTTCTTCCAGAAAGAATTGGCTTCAGTTCCTGAAGTCCAGAAATTTGACAAGGGAGTACTGCATATACAACCCCCTTTTGTGCCTCCAGTGGCACTGTGGGATCTCAACGTAGTCCTGGGATTCCTCAAATCACGTTGGTTTAAACCGCTCAAATCTGTGGATTTGAAATATCTCACATGGAAAGTGACCATGATGTTGGCCCTGGCCTCGGCCAGGCGAGTGTCAGAATTGGCGGCTTTGTCTCACAAAAACCCATATCTGATTGTCCATTCGGACAGGGCAGAGCTGCGGACTCGTCCCCAGTTTCTCCCTAAGGTGGTGTCAGCGTTTCATCTGAACCAGCTTATTGTGGTACCTGCGGCTACTAGAGACTTGGAGGACTCCAAGTTGCTAGATGTTGTCAGGGCCCTGAAAATATAGATTTCCAGGACGGCTGGAGTCAGGAAAACTGACTTGCTGTTATCCTGTATGCACCCAAAAAACTGGGTGCTCTTGCTTCTAAGCAGACGATTGCTAGTTGGATGTGTAGTACAATTCAGCTTGCACATTCTGTGGCAGGACTGCCACAGCCAAAATATATAAATGCCCATTCCACAAGGAAGGGGGCTCATCTTGGGCGACTGCCCGAGGGGTCTCGGCTTTACAACTTTGCCGAGCTGCTACTTGGTCAGGGGCACACCCTGGCTGAGGAGGACCTGGAGTTCTCTCACTCGGTGCTGCAGAGTCATACGCACTTTCCCGCCCGTTTGGGAGCTTTGGTATAATCCCCATGGTCCTGACGGAGTCCCCAGCATCCACTTAGGACGTCAGAGAAAATAAGATTTTACTTACCGATAAATCTATTTCTCGTAGTCCGTAGTGGATGCTGGGCGCCCATCCCAAGTGCGGATTGTCTGCAATACTTGTACATAGTTATTGTTATAAAAAAAAATAAAAAAAAATCGGGTTGTTATTGTTGTGAGCCGTCTGTTCAGAGGCTCCTACGTTTGTCATACTGTTAACTGGGTTTAGATCACAAGTTATACGGTGTGATTGGTGTAGCTGGTATGAGTCTTACCCGGGATTCAATATCCTTCCTTATTGTGTACGCTCGTCCGGGCACAGTATCCTAACTGAGGCTTGGAGGAGGGTCATAGGGGGAGGAGCCAGTACACACCACCTGATCCTAAAGCTTTAGTTTTGTGCCCTGTCTCCTGCGGAGCCGCTAATCCCCATGGTCCTGACGGAGTCCCCAGCATCCACTACGGACTACGAGAAATAGATTTATCGGTAAGTAAAATCTTATTTTACCTTACCAGGTGTTCCAAGGCCCTTAAAGGTAAAATTCCATCTTTAAGCAATATCTATTATAAAGTATTTATGATGCCCAATATTTTTTTTTTTAATTTGCCCCCTGACAAGAGATTATAGGTATTTCAGTACTGAGCTATTGTATATATTATAGGCATTTCTATACTGAGATATATAGTATAGACATTTCTGTACTGAGGTATATAGTATAGGTATTTCTGTACTGAGATATATCGTATAGACCAGGCATGTCCAAACTGAGGCCCCCCAGCTGTTGAGAAACTATACATCCCAGCATGCCCTGACACAGCTTTAGCATTCTCTGACAGCAAAACTGTGTCAGGGCATGCTGGGATATGTAGTTTCACAACAGCTGGAGGGCCACAGTTTGGACATGCCTGGTGTAGACATTTCTGAGATATTGTATATATTATAGGCATTTCTATACTGAGATATATAGTATAGGCATTTCTGTACTGAGATATATAGTATAGGTATTTCTGTATTGCGATATATAGTATAGGTATTTCTGTACTGAGATATATAGTATAGGTATTTCTGTACTGAGATATATATTATAGGCATTTCTGTACAGAGATAGCAGAGATACAGAGATAGCATAAGCATTTCTGTACTTAGATATATATCTATATATAGTTGCAGACGAATAATTAGCCTAGTGATATCATTCAGGTGCTTGAAAGGGAGGGGTATTTCTAAGCAAAAAAAAAAGCATTTTGTTTCCCCCAGCACCCTGAATGATAGCCGTAACCGGATATAAATCCCACACAATATTAGAATTCAGAGATCTCGGTTACATATATTTGCGCAATTTTATGATTAAGCCCCCAAGCCGCGTCAAGGCCTCTCTGTATATTGGGGGTCCCTAGCGCTATATCTAGGTACAGGGTGTGACACCCCAAAAATCAGCATAAGCCAGAAAGCCCAGGGCAGCATACCAGTGAAAAAATATAGCGTTAATAAATTAGTGTTTAGGAAGCCGAAGCTATAAAGAAAGTGATACAAAAATGAGATGAGACCCTGCACCTAGATATAGCGCTAGGGACCCCCAATATACAGAGAGGCCTTGACGCGGCTTGGGGGCTTAATCATACATTTGCGCAAATATATATAACCGAGATCTCTGAATTCTAATATTGTGTGGGATGTATATCCGGTTACTGCTATCATTCAGGGTGCTGGGGGAAACAAAATGTTTTTTTTTTTTTTTCCTGCTGAGATATATATCTTAGACATTTGTGTATATATATATATATATATATATATATATATATAGTTACCCTGGTGCGGCACTCGATGTATAACAAACACAGTCTGGAGATCAATACTGTTTCAACAACGTTTCAATGCTCGCAAGCACTATCGTCAGGTTTATTAGAAGAAATGAGACATTACATACCTTAAATACACGTGCACCCGTGAAAAACGCCGCGCCGGCAGTTGAGAAAAAACTCTCCTCTTTTCCGGCCACAGCTGATTACATCATCGTAAAGTGACTCCCATCACCATAGTAACATACAAACATTTAAAAATTGCGGACCTGTAATTGCAAAAAATACACGGTTGATGAGCTGAACCAAGCACCTCAATTTTGACCACTAGCAGTAACATATATTTATAAACAATCATATGTATTTATAAATAATAATTATCCAAAACAACTGAAGCTCAGATATTCATTAAGTCCACGTGGGGCTACTACATCCATTCGGTGAATCCATTGCACCTCTCTCTGAATTAATAAACGGTTTCTGTCACCACCTCTGACTGGTTTCTTTACCCAGTCAATCATTCGGTATTTAATACTTGCAATAGAGTGTTTAAACTCTGCAAAATGACGTGCAACCGGTTGATCAGATCTTGTATTGCTGTTCAATGCTGCTCTTATTGCAGATCTGTGCACCGCCATACGATATGTTTATAAATATATGTTACTGCTAGTGGTCAAAATTGAGGTGCTTGGTTCAGCTCATCAACCGTGTATTTTTTGCAATTACAGGTCCGCAATTTTTAAATGTTTGTATGTTACTATGGTGATGGGAGTCACTTTAGGATGATGTAATCAGCTGTGGCCGGAAAAGAGGAGGGTTTTTCCTCAACTGCCGGCGCGGCGTTTTTCATGGGTGCACGTGTATTTAAGGTATGTAATGTCTCATTTCTTCTAATAAACCTGACGATAGTGCTTGCGAGCATTGAAACGTTGTTGAAACAGTATTGATCTCCAGACTGTGTTTGTTATACATCGAGTGCCGCACCAGGCTAACTATATGTGTGTACACGCTGTACATGTGAAGGCACCGATGCAATAGTGGAAACCATCGAGGAGTGCCGGACCAACGCTATTCTATATATATATATATATATATATATATATATATATTGGTTGCCATGGGCAAATTCTCCCCTGGCTCACTTCTCCACTTTTATCACTGCTTAGTAGATGTACCCCTATATCTGTATAGCGTGTTATCAGAGTTGTATTATCATCATTTTCAGATGGCAGGTTATGTTTGCGTATAGAGTATAATAGAATTGTATTATGGGGTCTATTCATAGAGCAGTGAAAAGCCCTGTTGTGCGCTAAACAGGGCTTTTCTCTGCTCCCTCTAATTCATGTAGCGTCTGACCGCCCCTCTAGCAGCTGTTTTCTCTGCCTTGCTCCTGTCCCAGCAGCTGAATCACAACACCATTCTAATGAATGGTGAGTGCAACTCATGCAGGCATGGAAAGCTTTGCTTTCCGCTTCACTCCTGACTTTGTTTTCACCATTTCAGGATGGTGTAGACTGGCAGCAGAATGGAGAAGGGCAGCGGAGACTGCTGTCTCCCCGCCCCCTTCTCTGATACCAGCCAATCAGAGGAGACCAGGGCATATGCAATTATGCATATGCCGGGTCTCCAGACTGTCCGTCCCCGCTGCCCCGATGACTTCTCACTACTGTCCTTCCCCCGCCGCTGCTAAAATGTGACCCGACATATACATATGTCACCTCCGGGTCACCTCCTCCTTACTGCCCTTGCCCTGCTGTTTGTTGGCTCGCCCCCGCTCCCACGCCTACCCTGTGACCCACCGCCACCGCTGGAGTTCTCGTTTTCCTGGCGCATGCGCAGATGACACCTGGAGGCAGGGGACACACTGCGCACGTGCATAAAACCCCCAGCCGTGATATGAAGAGAGAAGACTGGAGAAGCCAGGATCGTGGAACAGCCGGATACTGCATCGCATCAGGGAACAGGTAGGTATGAATAAATTGCGTTGAAAATATGAAAAAAAAAAAACCCTGAAATAAGACTGCGAAGTTAAACCTAAACATCACATTCTTACATGAATAGACCCCTTGGTCATGTCATATTAGTGGTATAAGGGCAGATGTACTAAGCCTGGAGAAGTGATAAAGCAGTGATAAGTGGAAGGTGATAACGCACCAAATTTACATACTGGAGCTGATTGTCTGGTGCGTTATCACCTTCCACTTATCACTGCTTTATCACTTCTAAAGGCTTAATACATATGACCCTATAGTCTCTTATGGCTACACAGAATGTAGGGGATTTGTATTACAATTTTGGTGGTCATTCCGAGTTGATCGCTCGCTAGCAGTTTTTAGCAGCCGTGCAAACGCATTGTCGCCGCCCTCTGGGGAGTGTATTTTTTTCGCTTTGCAGAAGTGCGACTGCTTGTGCAGCAGAGCGCCTGCAAAATCTTTTTGTGCAAAACAAGACCAGCCCTGTAGTTACTTATCCTGTGCGTTGATTCTAACGATGGCGGGACGGCATTTGACGTCACACACCCACCAAGCAAACGCCCAGCAAAACCTGCGTTTTTCCCGACACGCCTGTGTTTTTCTAAGCACTCTGAAAATGGTCACTTGACACCCAGAAACGCCCTCTTTCTGTCAATCACCTTGCGGCCGTCTGTGCGATTGGAATCGTCGCTAGAACCAGTGCAAAACCACAATAGACTTTGTACCTGTACGATACGCGTGCGCATTGCGGAGCATACGCATGCACAGATTAGCTGTTTTTTTACTGATTGCTACGCAGCGAACAACGGCAGCTAGCGATCAACTCGGAATGACCCCCTATGTCCAGTGGTCTATGTGTATGTAGTGTACTTTCTTTCTTTTTTTTTCTTTTAATCCCATGTATATCTCGACTGCCTAGGTGCACTAGTATGCCCCGCTTGTACCAAGGCTGTTTTGTGATGGCAGTGGCGGCAGTGCAACTGATTCTGGTTGTGACAAGTCAGTCTAAACCACACTGGGGCCTTCTCACCCCCAGACCACTGGGAACCTCACATTATCTGCTTTTTTTTACATTTATAATTAACAATGTGTGCTTGACATGTGTATTTTATTTTTAGCATACAGAAGGCTTTAAAAAGAGATGGTTCACCTTGGATGACAGAAGACTAATGTACTTCAAAGATCCTTTGGTAAGAATAGGTTTAATTAGGATGCTGGTAATGTATCTGAGTGGGGTGAGATTGATGGGCACATCAAGGTGTGAGACACTGCTGGAGGAATAGTCCGAGGTTGTGATTTAGAGATTACACCAGAAATGACCGATATTCTCAGCTATGTGAGATTTCTCCTGTGCGCGATGGGGGGATACAGTTCTGTTGTATCAGCAGTTAGATCTCAGGGCCTAATTCAGATCTGATCGCAGCAGCAAATGTGTTAGCAGTTGGGCAGAACCATGGGCCTAATTCACACCTGATCTGAACTGCACATGCACAGGCGCCGCAGTGCGCCGGCGCAGGCCAGAGATGCAATCGTCATCTCTATCCAGCGATCGCCTCTGCCTGATTAAACAGGCAGAGGCGGTCGCTGGGCGGGAGGAGGCGGGCCGCTGTTTTTGGGGCGCAGACCAGGCAACACAGACGTGCCCGGACTGTGCGGGGGGGGGGGATGTCGCGGCGGCTGCTGCATGACATCACACGCAGCCGCTGCGACCTGGAGAGCGACCGGCAGCTCCCTGCCAGCGGGCAGGAGCTGCGCTGGTAGGATGCTACTCTTCAGGTACAAAAGCGCTTTTGTACCTGTGCGGCTGGGGGAGGGCCAGCCATGCGGGGCGGATTAGTCCTGTGCTGGGCGTCCCCTCTGCATGTCTGTGTGACTGATCGTAGCCGTGCACGGCTACGATCAGGTCTGAATTAGCCCCCATGTGCACTGCAGGGGGGGCAGATATAACATGTGCAGAGAGAGTTAGATTTGGGTGTGGTGTGTTCAATCTGAAATCTAAATTGCAGTGTAAAAATAAAGCAGGGAAAAGAGTAAACCAGGCATGCGCTTGACCATAAACAGTACAAATTTGTGTCTATGTATTGTTATATGTATATTAAAATTGTAATATATTTTACTTTTTATGGTCAAGCGCATGCCTGGTTTACTCTTTTCTATGGTTTGTTAATTAGAAGGGGCTGGCTACACCAGGTGGCTGCTAACCAACAGGTATCTATTGGTAACCTATCTGTCTCAACAGGCGCCAACAGACCCTTTCATTTTTCTTCTTTTTTTCCTACAATTGTAAAAATAAAGCAGCCAGTATTTACCCTGCACAGAAACAAAATAACCCACCCAAATCTAACTCTCTGCACATATTATCTCTGCCCCCCACCTGCACTGCACATGGTTTTGCCAAACTGCTAACAAATTTGCTGCTGCAATCAGATCTGAATTACCCCCTTAGTGTCACTCTTGAAGCTGGAATTATAGTGACTTTTTAGCCTCCTACAAACTCCTAAGACTAGACATTTACATTGAAGTCAGGAACGGTCCTTGGTGCGGGCAAGCAGTGCCTTTGCCCGGGGCACTGCTGCCTGGGGGCGCGGCCGCAGTCACCCCGCAGGCACCGCCGCCTGCGCGCACTCCGCTCCCCGCTCCACGGCTGCAGCAGACGCCGTGGGCTGTGTGGGCGTCCGCTGCAGCCGGCTCCAGGCACAGACACTAGAGGTCGTTATTGACCTCTAGTGTCTGTGCGGCGCTATGGGAGAGACGTCATTGACGTCTCTCCCATAGAGAGGAGCGGGCGGCCAGACTGACGGAGCAGCAGCAGCAGCAGAAGAAGCAGGAGCGGGGCAGTGGTAAGTATTGTTTTTATTATTTTGTGTGTGTGTGTTTGTAAGCGGGGAGGCACAGCGACAGGGGGCAAATAAAGAGGGCACAACAACTGGGGGCAAATAAAGAGGAGGCACAAATACTGGGGGTACATAAAGAGGGGGCACAACTACAGGGGGCAAATAAAGAGGGGGCACAACAACTGGGGGCAAATAAAGAGGAGGCACAAATACTGGGGGCACATAAAGAGGGGGCACAACTACTGGGGGCAAAATAAAGAGGGGGCACAACTACTGGGGGCAAATAAAGAGGAGGCACAATACTGGGAGCAAATAAAGAGGGGGCACAACTACTGGGGGCAAATAAAGAGGAGGCACAATACTGGGAGCAAATAAAGAGGGGGCACAACTACTGGGGGCATATCTACAGGGGCAAATCAACTGGGGGACACAGCTACTGTGAGCATAACTGGCCACGCCCCTCCCCTATGAAGCCACGCCCCTGCACACTAACAAGGGGTAGAACCGGCCCTGATTGAAGTCTATAGGGGTTGTCAGGTAGGTGTGAGCCACAAAATGCCTCGGGAGACTCATTTGACCCACAGTTTACCAGTTGGATAACTTTAGGCAGTACCATACTTGTAATAATTGTAAGTTAAATACTTGGGAGCATGCTCCAAATTAGTTTCACATGTAACGTTGAGGACATAAGTATGAGGTTGAAAATCTTACAGCCATCAAATTAATGTGTGATCATGTGGAATAACTAATAACACAACATTATAAATGTAGGGAGTTGTGTTTGTCTCCATAGCGAATCTCTGTCACAGGCAACTATTCCCTCCCCCCTAGTGGACTACAGGTACCAGCAGGCCCTTTAATGCCTGCAAGCTGCTACTTGTGGTTTTCCAAGTACCAGCATGTGGGGAGGCTTGCTGGGACCTGTAGTTCTACAGTAAAAGACAATGGGGCAGATGTATTAACCTGCAGAAGGGTTAAAGCAGTGATAAGTGCAAGGTGATAACGCACCAGCCAGTCAGCTCCTGTCATTTTTCAAATCCGTAATGATTGGCTGGTGCGTTATCACCTTGCACTTATCACTGGTTTATCATCTCTTTATCTCTTCTCCAGGTTAATACATCTGCCCCCATATTCTTATTTTTACACTTTAATGCTATGAACTTGACACCCACAGCCCACGGGTGCCGGGCAGAGCATTGGGCTTCAACCCTGGCCTTGGGTGCCCTGAAGGTAGGGGGATGCCTTTATTGGGGGGTCCCGCTGCCCCGGGAATCTTAATGATCTGTGCATGGTTCTGTCAAACATGCACATGTTGAAGGTGCATTGAGGTGCGATTTTTGTGCGACGTTGCTGGTGCTTTTGATGGGTCTTAGGCACGCTCAAAAAAAATCAGTGAATTGAGGTGCGACTTTGAGGCAATTTTGGTGTGAAGTGGAGGGATTTGACAAAAGCAATTTTTAGTAAATTTGCAGTTTCCATTTATACCAATGTTATTTTGGTCAATACTTGCACCGATAGTGAATTGCTGCGATTTGAAGTATGAAGTCGCATTTGACATGCGACTTTTATATGAATTATTCCTTAGCAAATTAGCAAAATCATGTCTTTTTCCCCAAAAATCTTCCACAATCGACTTTTTGCAAATTTCCTCTAGAACTGGTTACCGCCTTCCACGCAATCAGTACACGTATCTCCTGAAATACTCTGTACTGTTGTGATCATGCTGATCATCTGTTTTTTTTTCTGTTCCCACCCTGTTCATTATGGGGGCAGCACAGTCCTGTTCGAGTGGTGGAACATGAGGTGTTATAATAAGCCATCAGCTCCCAAGTCTTCCCTAAAGTTCTATCTTTGTTCCCAACATATCATGCCGGGTGTAGATCATTGGACAAACCGTTAATAGGTCAACCCTATTTGGTTGGCATGCAATAGGTCGACTGGATCAAAAGATAAACAGGATCAATAGTTCAACATGAAAAAGTTAGAGACCACAAAAGGTTGACAGGCACAAAAGATCGACACAGTGACATGGGAATGGTCGACACAAGTTATTGTTTTTTTGTGTAATTTTATATGTTACATAAAAGCCAAATTAGTGGAAGCGTGTGCCCTCGCGGGCTCGATCCGCTCGTCACGCTTCAGGCAAGGTGCTCGCTGCGCTCGAGACAAGTCACTGTCCCCAGTCCTAATCCACATGGATGATAAATGTTGAAAATAATTTCAAAGAATGAGAAAACTTTTTGTCGACCATATGTGTGTCAAGCATTGTCATGTGGGCAATTAGAAACTGTCAACCTTAAGCACTGTCGATCTTTTACACGTCGAACTTTTGACAATGTCGACCTTTTGTACCTGTCACGCTAATGATTGTCGTACTGTAATCCGGTACCCATCATGCCAACCAAGAGTAAACTGCTCTTTATCTTAATGGCAGCGCCAAGAGTGAGCTGCAATGGACACTCTGTGGCTGACATAATAAACCTCCAAAAACACGACATTGGGGGTCATTCCGAGGTGATCGCCCGCTGACGATTTTCACAGCGCAGCGATCAGGTTACTACTGCGCATGCGTATGTACTGCAATGCGCACGCGCGTCGTACGGGTACAAACAGCATCGTTGCTGGGCAATGCTTCTAGCGACAAATCCATTCGCACGGGTGATTGCAAGGCGATTGACAGAAAGAGGGCGTTTATGGGTGTCAACTGACCGTTCTCCGTTTTTTGGGAGTGGTAGGGAAAACTCAGGCGTGTCCAGGTGTTTGCAGGGCGGGCGTCTGACGTCAATTCCTGGGACCGGACAGGCTGAAGTGATCGCAAGGGCTGAGTAAGTTCAGACCTACTCTGAAACTGTAAAAAAAAAATGTTGTCCTGCACGGCTGCACATGCGATCAACTCGGAATGAGGGCCAATGTGCCATGAGAAAATGCAGCGTGCTACTGATAAGGTCCATCAATGTGACAGACCACTTATAATACACATCAATGTGACAGACCACTTATAATACACATCAGTGTGACAGACCACTTATAATACACATCAATGTGACAGACCACTTATAATACACATCAATGTGACAGACCACTTATAATACACATCAGTGTGACAGACCACTTATAATACACATCAATGTGACAGACCACTTATAATACACATCAATGTGAGCGGTACCACTTATAATACACATCAATGTGAGCGGTACCACTTATAATACACATCAATGTGAGCGGTACCACTTATAATACACATCAATGTGACAGACCACTTATAATACACATCAATGTGACAGACCACTTATAATACACATCAATGTGACAGACCACTTATAATACACATCAATGTGACAGACCACTTATAATACACATCAATGTGACAGACCACTTATAATACACATCAATGTGAGCGGTACCACTTATAATACACATCAATGTGACAGACCACTTATAATACACATCAATGTGAGAGGTACCACTTATAATACACATCAATGTGAGAGGTACCACTTATAATACACATCAATGTGAGCGGTACCACTTATAATACACATCAATGTGACAGACCACTTATAATACACATCAATGTGACAGACCACTTATAATACACATCAGTGTGAGCGGTACCACTTATAATACACATCAATGTGACAGACCACTTATAATACACATCAATGTGAGCGGTACCACTTATAATACACATCAATGTGAGAGGTACCACTTATAATACACATCAATGTGAGAGGTACCACTTATAATACACATCAATGTGAGCGGTACCACTTATAATACACATCAATGTGACAGACCACTTATAATACACATCAATGTGACAGACCACTTATAATACACATCAGTGTGAGCGGTACCACTTATAATACACATCAATGTGACAGACCACTTATAATACACATCAATGTGAGCGGTACCACTTATAATACACATCAATGTGAGAGGTACCACTTATAATACACATCAATGTGAGAGGTACCACTTATAATACACATCAATGTGAGCGGTACCACTTATAATACACATCAATGTGAGCGGTACCACTTATAATACACATCAATGTGACAGACCACTTATAATACACATCAATGTGACAGACCACTTATAATACACATCAGTGTGAGCGGTACCACTTATAATACACATCAATGTGACAGACCACTTATAGTACACATCAATGTGACAGACCACTTATAATACACATCAATGTGAGCGGTACCACTTATAATACACATCAATGTGACAGACCACTTATAATACACATCAATGTGACAGACCACTTATAATACACATCAGTGTGAGCGGTACCACTTATAATACACATCAATGTGACAGACCACTTATAGTACACATCGATGTGAGCGGTACCACTTATAATACACATCAATGTGAGCGGTACCACTTATAATACACATCAATGTGAGCGGTTCCACTTATAATACACATCAATGTGAGAGGTACCACTTATAATACACATCAATGTGAGAGGTACCACTTATAATACACATCAATGTGAGCGGTACCACTTATAATACACATCAATGTGAGAGGTACCACTTATAATACACATCAATGTGAGCGGTACCACTTATAATACACATCAATGTGAGAGGTACCACTTATAATACACATCAATGTGAGAGGTACCACTTATAATACACATCAATGTGAGAGGTACCACTTATAATACACATCAATGTGAGCGGTACCACTTATAATACACATCAATGTGAGAGGTACCACTTATAATACACATCAATGTGAGAGGTACCACTTATAATACACATCAATGTGAGCAGTACCACTTATAATACACATCAATGTGACAGACCACTTATAATTAGAGATGAGCGCCTGAAATTTTTCGGGTTTTGTGTTTTGGTTTTGGGTTCGGTTCCGCGGCCGTGTTTTGGGTTCGAACGCGTTTTGGCAAAACCTCACCGAATTATTTTTGTCGGATTCGGGTGTGTTTTGGATTCGGGTGTTTTTTTCCAAAAACACTAAAAAACAGCTTAAATCATAGAATTTGGGGGTCATTTTGATCCCAAAGTATTATTAACCTCAAAAACCATAATTTACACTCATTTTCAGTCTATTCTGAATACCTCACACCTCACAATATTATTTTTAGTCCTAAAATTTGCACCGAGGTCGCTGTGTGAGTAAGATAAGCGACCCTAGTGGCCGACACAAACACCGGGCCCATCTAGGAGTGGCACTGCAGTGTCACGCAGGATGTCCCTTCCAAAAAACCCTCCCCAAACAGCACATGACGCAAAGAAAAAAAGAGGCGCAATGAGGTAGCTGTGTGAGTAAGATTAGCGACCCTAGTGGCCGACACAAACACCGGGCCCATCTAGGAGTGGCACTGCAGTGTCACGCAGGATGGCCCTTCCAAAAAACCCTCCCCAAACAGCACATGACGCAAAGAAAAAAAGAGGCGCAATGAGGTAGCTGACTGTGTGAGTAAGATTAGCGACCCTAGTGGCCGACACAAACACCGGGCCCATCTAGGAGTGGCACTGCAGTGTCACGCAGGATGGCCCTTCCAAAAAACCCTCCCCAAACAGCACATGACGCAAAGAAAAAAAGAGGCGCAATGAGGTAGCTGACTGTGTGAGTAAGATTAGCGACCCTAGTGGCCGACACAAACACCGGGCCCATCTAGGAGTGGCACTGCAGTGTCACGCAGGATGTCCCTTCCAAAAAACCCTCCCCAAACAGCACATGACGCAAAGAAAAAAAGAGGCGCAATGAGGTAGCTGTGTGAGTAAGATTAGCGACCCTAGTGGCCGACACAAACACCGGGCCCATCTAGGAGTGGCACTGCAGTGTCACGCAGGATGTCCCTTCCAAAAAACCCTCCCCAAACAGCACATGACGCAAAGAAAAAAAGAGGCGCAATGAGGTAGCTGACTGTGTGAGTAAGATTAGCGACCCTAGTGGCTGACACAAACACCGGGCCCATTTAGGAGTGGCACTGCAGTGTCACGCAGGATGTCCCTTCCAAAAAACCCTCCCCAATCAGCACATGATGCAAAGAAAAAGAAAAGAAAAAAGAGGTGCAAGATGGAATTATCCTTGGGCCCTCCCACCCACCCTTATGTTGTATAAACAAAACAGGACATGCACACTTTAACCAACCCATCATTTCAGTGACAGGGTCTGCCACACGACTGTGACTGATATGACGGGTTGGTTTGGACCCCCCCCAAAAAAGAAGCAATTAATCTCTCCTTGCACAAACTGGCTCTACAGAGGCAAGATGTCCACCTCATCTTCACCCTCCGATATATCACCGTGTACATCCCCCTCCTCACAGATTATCAATTCGTCCCCACTGGAATCCACCATCTCAGCTCCCTGTGTACTTTGTGGAGGCAATTGCTGCTGGTCAATGTCTCCGCGGAGGAATTGATTATAATTCATTTTAATGAACATCATCTTCTCCACATTTTCTGGATGTAACCTCGTACGCCGATTGCTGACAAGGTGAGCGGCGGCACTAAACACTCTTTCGGAGTACACACTTGTGGGAGGGCAACTTAGGTAGAATAAAGCCAGTTTGTGCAAGGGCCTCCAAATTGCCTCTTTTTCCTGCCAGTATAAGTACGGACTGTGTGACGTGCCTACTTGGATGCGGTCACTCATATAATCCTCCACCATTCTATCAATGTTGAGAGAATCATATGCAGTGACAGTAGACGACATGTCCGTAATCGTTGTCAGGTCCTTCAGTCCGGACCAGATGTCAGCATCAGCAGTCGCTCCAGACTGCCCTGCATCACCGCCAGCGGGTGGGCTCGGAATTCTGAGCCTTTTCCTCGCACCCCCAGTTGCGGGAGAATGTGAAGGAGGAGATGTTGACAGGTCGCGTTCCGCTTGACTTGACAATTTTGTCACCAGCAGGTCTTTCAACCCCAGCAGACCTGTGTCTGCCGGAAAGAGAGATCCAAGGTAGGCTTTAAATCTAGGATCGAGCACGGTGGCCAAAATGTAGTGCTCTGATTTCAACAGATTGACCACCCGTGAATCCTTGTTAAGCGAATTAAGGGCTGCATCCACAAGTCCCACATGCCTAGCGGAATCGCTCCCTTTTAGCTCCTTCTTCAATGCCTCCAGCTTCTTCTGCAAAAGCCTGATGAGGGGAATGACCTGACTCAGGCTGGCAGTGTCTGAACTGACTTCACGTGTGGCAAGTTCAAAGGGCATCAGAACCTTGCACAACGTTGAAATCATTCTCCACTGCACTTGAGACAGGTGCATTCCATCTCCTATATCGTGCTCAATTGTATAGGCTTGAATGGCCTTTTGCTGCTCCTCCAACCTCTGAAGCATATAGAGGGTTGAATTCCACCTCGTTACCACTTCTTGCTTCAGATGATGGCAGGGCAGGTTCAGTAGTTTTTGGTGGTGCTCCAGTCTTCTGTACGTGGTGCCTGTACGCCGAAAGTGTCCCGCAATTTTTCTGGCCACCGACAGCATCTCTTGCACGCCCCTGTCGTTTTTTAAAAAATTCTGCACCACCAAATTCAAGGTATGTGCAAAACATGGGACATGCTGGAATTTGCCCATATTTAATGCACACACAATATTGCTGGCGTTGTCCGATGCCACAAATCCACAGGAGAGTCCAATTGGGGTAAGCCATTCCGCGATGATCTTCCTCAGTTGCCGTAAGAGGTTTTCAGCTGTGTGCGTATTCTGGAAAGCGGTGATACAAAGCGTAGCCTGCCTAGGAAAGAGTTGGCGTTTGCGAGATGCTGCTACTGGTGCCGCCGCTGCTGTTCTTGCGGCGGGAGTCCATACATCTACCCAGTGGGCTGTCACAGTCATATAGTCCTGACCCTGCCCTGCTCCACTTGTCCACATGTCCGTGGTTAAGTGGACATTGGGTACAACTGCATTTTTTAGGAGACTGGTGAGTCTTTTTCTGACGTCCGTGTACATTCTCGGTATCGCCTGCCTAGAGAAGTGGAACCTAGATGGTATTTGGTAACGGGGGCACACTGCCTCAATAAATTGTCTAGTTCCCTGTGAACTAACGGCGGATACCGGACGCACGTCTAACACCAACATAGTTGTCAAGGACTCAGTTATCCGCTTTGCAGTAGGATGACTGCTGTGATATTTCATCTTCCTCGCAAAGGACTGTTGAACAGTCAATTGCTTACTGGAAGTAGTACAAGTGGGCTTACGACTTCCCCTCTGGGATGACCATCGACTCCCAGCGGCAACAACAGCAGCGCCAGCAGCAGTAGGCGTTACACGCAAGGATGCATCGGAGGAATCCCAGGCAGGAGAGGACTCGTCAGACTTGCCAGTGACATGGCCTGCAGGACTATTGGCATTCCTGGGGAAGGAGGAAATTGACACTGAGGGAGTTGGTGGGGTGGTTTGCGTGAGCTTGGTTACAAGAGGAAGGGATTTACTGGTCAGTGGACTGCTTCCGCTGTCACCCAAAGTTTTTGAACTTGTCACTGACTTATTATGAATGCGCTGCAGGTGACGTATAAGGGAGGATGTTCCGAGGTGGTTAACGTCCTTACCCCTACTTATTACAGCTTGACAAAGGGAACACACGGCTTGACACCTGTTGTCCGCATTTCTGGTGAAATACCTCCACACCGAAGAGCTGATTTTTTTGGTATTTTCACCTGGCATGTCAACGGCCATATTCCTCCCACGGACAACAGGTGTCTCCCCGGGTGCCTGACTTAAACAAACCACCTCACCATCAGAATCCTCCTGGTCAATTTCCTCCCCAGCGCCAGCAACACCCATATCCTCCTCATCCTGGTGTACTTCAACACTGACATCTTCAATCTGACTATCAGGAACTGGACTGCGGGTGCTCCTTCCAGCACTTGCAGGGGGCGTGCAAATGGTGGAAGGCGCATGCTCTTCACGTCCAGTGTTGGGAAGGTCAGGCATCGCAACCGACACAATTGGACTCTCCTTGTGGATTTGGGATTTCAAAGAACGCACAGTTCTTTGCGGTGCTTTTGCCAGCTTGAGTCTTTTCAGTTTTCTAGCGAGAGGCTGAGTGCTTCCATCCTCATGTGAAGCTGAACCACTAGCCATGAACATAGGCCAGGGCCTCAGCCGTTCCTTGCCACTCCGTGTGGTAAATGGCATATTGGCAAGTTTACGCTTCTCCTCCGACAATTTTATTTTAGGTTTTGGAGTCCTTTTTTTACTGATATTCGGTGTTTTGGTTTTGACATGCTCTGTACTATGCCATTGGGCATCGGCCTTGGCAGACGACGTTGCTGGCATTTCATCGTCTCGGCCATGACTAGTGGCAGCAGCTTCAGCACGAGGTGGAAGTGGATCTTGATCTTTCCCTAATTTTGGAACCTCAACATTTTTGTTCTCCATATTTTAATAGGCACAACTAAAAGGCACCTCAGGTAAACAATGCAGATGGATGGATTGGATACTAGTATACAATTATGGACGGGCTGCCGAGTGCCGACACAGAGGTAGCCACAGCCGTGAACTACCGCACTGTACTGTGTCTGCTGCTAATATATAGACTGGTTGATAAAGAGATAGTATACTCGTAACTAGTATGTATGTATAAAGAAAGAAAAAAAAACCACGGTTAGGTCACTGGTATATACAATTATGGACGGGCTGCGGAGTGCCGACACAGAGGTAGCCACAGCCGTGAACTACCGCACTGTACTGTGTCTGCTGCTAATATATAGACTGGTTGATAAAGATATAGTATACTCGTAACTAGTATGTATGTATAAAGAAAGAAAAAAAAACCACGGTTAGGTGGTATATACAATTATGGACGGGCTGCCGAGTGCCGACACAGAGGTAGCCACAGCCGTGAACTACCGCACTGTACTGTGTCTGCTGCTAATATATAGACTGGTTGATAAAGAGATAGTATACTCGTAACTAGTATGTATGTATAAAGAAAGAAAAAAAAACCACGGTTAGGTCACTGGTATATACAATTATGGACGGGCTGCCGAGTGCCGACACAGAGGTAGCCACAGCCGTGAACTACCGCACTGTACACTGGTTGATAAAGAGATAGTAGTATACTCGTAACAACTAGTATGACGACGGTATAAAGAATGAAAAAAAAACCACGGTTAGGTGGTATATAATACAATTATGGTTGGACGGACTGCCTGCCGAGTGCCGACACAGAGGTAGCCACAGCCGTGAACTACCGCACTGTACACTGGTTGATAAAGAGATAGTAGTATACTCGTAACAACTAGTATGACGACGGTATAAAGAATGAAAAAAAAACCACGGTTAGGTGGTATATAATACAATTATGGTTGGACGGACTGCCTGCCGAGTGCCGACACAGAGGTAGCCACAGCCGTGAACTACCGCACTGTACACTGGTTGATAAAGAGATAGTAGTATACTCGTAACAACTAGTATGACGACGGTATAAAGAACGAAAAAAAAACCACGGTTAGGTGGTATATATTATAATACAATTATGGATGGACGGACTGCCTGCCGAGTTCCGACACAGAGGTAGCCACAGCCGTGAACTACCGCACTGTACACTGGTTGATAAAGAGATAGTAGTATACTCGTAACAACTAGTATGACGACGGTATAAAGAACGAAAAAAAAACCACGGTTAGGTGGTATATATTATAATACAATTATGGATGGACGGACTGCCTGCCGAGTTCCGACACAGAGGTAGCCACAGCCGTGAACTACCGCACTGTACACTGGTTGATAAAGAGATAGTAGTATACTCGTAACAACTAGTATGACTATGACGACGGTATAAAGAAAGAAAAAAAAAACCACGGTTAGGTGGTATATAATACAATTATGGATGGACGGACTGCCTGCCGAGTGCCGACACAGAGGTAGCCACAGCCGTGAACTACCGCACTGTACTGTGTCTGCTGCTAATATAGACTGGTTGATAAAGAGATAGTATACAATACTACTAATATACTGGTGGTCAGGCACTGGTCACCACTAGTCACACTGGCAGTGGCACTCCTGCAGCAAAAGTGTGCACTGTTTAATTTTAATATAATATTATTTATCATGTACTCCTGGCTCCTGCTATAACAACCTGCAGTGCTCCCCAGTCTCCCCCACAATTATAAGCTTTATATACAATACATTGATGTGCAGCACACTGGGCTGAGCAGTGCACACAGACTGAGTCACTGTGTGACTGTGTATCGTTTTTTTCAGGCAGAGAACGGATATATTAAATAAAACAAACAACTGCACTGTCTCTGGTGGTCACTGGTCACTGTGGTCGTCAGTCACTAAACTCTGTCTGCACTCTGCACTCTCTTCTAATCTACAGTATCACAGCAATCTCTCTCTCTCTCTCTCTTCTAAATCTAATCTAAATGGAGAGGACGCCAGCCACGTCCTCTCCCTATCAATCTCAATGCACGTGTGAAAATGGCGGCGACGCGCGGCTCCTTATATAGAATCCGAGTCTCGCGAGAATCCGACAGCGTCATGATGACGTTCGGGCGCGCTCGGGTTAACCGAGCAAGGCGGGAAGATCCGAGTCGCTCGGACCCGTGAAAAAAAAAGTGAAGTTCGTGCGGGTTCGGATTCAAAGAAACCGAACCCGCTCATCTCTACTTATAATACACATCAATGTGAGCGGTACCACTTATAATACATATCAATGTGAGCGGTACCACTTATAATACACATCAATGTGAGCGGTACCACTTATAATACACATCAATGTGAGAGGTACCACTTATAATACACATCAATGTGAGAGGTACCACTTATAGGGGGTCATTCCGAGTTGTTCGCTCGCAAGCTGCTTTTAGCAGCTTTGCACACGCTAAGCCGCCGCCTACTGGGAGTGATTCTTAGCTTATCAAAATTGCGAACGAAAGATTAGCAAAATAGCGAATAGACACCTCTTAGCAGTTTCTGAGTAGCTCCACACTTACTCAGCATCTGCGATCAGTTCAGTGCTTGTCGTTCCTGGTTTGACGTCACAAACACACCCAGCGTTCGCCCAGACACTCCTCCGTTTCTCCAGCCACTCCCGCGTTTTTCCCAGAAACGGTAGCGTTTTTTCGCACACACCCATAAAACGGCCTGTTTCCGCCCAGAAACACCCACTTCCTGTCAATCACATTACGATCACCAGAACGAAGAAAAAACCTCGTAATGCCGTGAGTAAAATACCTAACTGCATAGCAAATTTACTTGGCGCAGTCGCACTGCAGACATTGCGCATGCGCATTAGCGACTAATCGCTCCGTTGCGAGAAAAAAATACCGAGCGAACAACTCGGAATGACCCCCATAATACACATAAATGTGAGCGGTACCACTTATAATACACATCAATGTGAGCGGTACCACTTATAATACACATCAATGTGAGCGGTACCACTTATAATACACATCAATGTGAGCGGTACCACTTATAATACACATCAATGTGAGCGGTACCACTTATAATACACATCAATGTGAGCGGTACCACTTACAATACACATCAATGTGAGCGGTACCACTTACAATACACATCAATGTGAGAGGTACCACTTACAATACACATCAATGTGAGAGGTACCACTTATAATACACATCAATGTGAGCGGTACCACTTACAATACACATCAATGTGAGAGGTACCACTTACAGTACACATCAATGTGAGCGGTACCACTTACAATACACATCAATGTGAGAGGTACCACTTATAATACACATCAATGTGAGCGGTACCACTTACAATACACATCAATGTGAGAGGTACCACTTACAGTACACATCAATGTGAGCGGTACCACTTACAATACACATCAATGTGAGAGGTACCACTTATAATACACATCAATGTGAGCGGTACCACTTATAATACACATCAATGTGAGCGGTACCACTTACAATACACATCAATGTGAGAGGTACCACTTACAATACACATCAATGTGAGAGGTACCACTTATAATACACATCAATGTGAGCTGTACCACTTACAATACACATCAATGTGAGAGGTACAACTTATAATACACATCAATGTGAGTGGTACCACTTATAATAAACATCAATGTGAGCGGTACCACTTATAATAAACATCAATGTGAGCGGTACCACTTACAATACACATCAATGTGAGCGGTACCACTTACAATACACATCAATGTGAGCGGTACCACTTACAATACACATCAATGTGAGCGGTACCACTTATAATAAACATCAATGTGAGCGGTATTACTTACAATACACATCAATGTGAGAGGTACCACTTATAATACACATCAATGTGAGAGGTACCACTTGTAATACACATCAATGTGACACCATTGTTAATGCTCATTAAGCTCCTGTATGCTGTCTTGTAATGTTCAATGAGGTAAATGTAGGCGTGATATCACCTAGACATATAATGCCCCAGTGATACAGTTACAGAAATCATATATATATCTATATGCTAGCGACTATGCCAAGACACATGTAACATAGAAATGATAATGCCCAGCTTAATTTCTGTTTAATGGGCAAGAAAATTGTATTTGCCCTAAATAATGCCGACTCCGCATGGCCTTGGATGGAATACGGCAGTAATACTCTATTATATAACAGTGATATATAACATGCCAGTGATAGTGTCCATCAAGATAACCCCAGTAAGTTGCCCATTACCAGTAATATTGATGGGTAATGCCAAGTAAGATGTCCATTAATAATACCTGGAGTATTATTGGCTAAAGTGCTTGGTAGTGCTGCCAATGGCCGGTAAGATGAGCAGTAATAGTAACCGCTCAGAAAGATGCCCATTTCTAGTAATGGCCCATCAGGTGCAGAGATGGTAATGGCTGTAAGGTGGTCATTCATACTAATGGGAAGTGAGCTGCCTACAAATCAAATCATTTTCTTCTGGTGTTTTCTGCCAATTGCAGAGCTGTCCCGGCTGCTCACGTTGGTAAACATAACCAATTACAAGCCAACAGGCACAGTCATGGCGGCACATAAAGTGGTGTAGATAGGGGACGGGGCTGTTGTAATATCACCATCCTCCACTTTTACAATAATACAAAAAAAAAAGAAGCAAGATTTCTACAAGACTACAAGACTTCTGCTTCCAAGCCTCTATGCAGCCATACGGACTGTGCCGTAGGAAGCTGCACACCTCCCTCTGGCAGCAGTGACACACAGCCTACATACATTACTGTGCCGCTTCAGGTGAAAAAAACACCAACAACATTTCACGCTTCTCAGCTCTTAATCATGGGTCACAGTTCTGTTTGCCTGCTAGTGTTTGGCGGGGACTGTCACACCACCTGTAATGCCAGATAGTACCTCAGTGACATCAGGCCAGGGTCTGCTTCTAGGCCACTGGTAATAATGGCTAATTACACAAAATGAAGAATTAACACAAGGGTTTTGGAGTAGTATAATGGGACAAATACAAGCATTAGTAACACATCTCTAGAAGATGAGTAAGGGCTTTTTTAAAGTGATTATTATTATACATGGATCTATTATTCCTTCCATTAGAAAAGTACAAAAGAAAAAGAAAATATAGGTTTCACATGCATTGAAAAATGGATAATAAAATAAATATAAGATTTCAGGCAAAGTCATACATTAAGTTTTATTGAAAATATCTTTATTAGTCCTGTTTGCTTTTGTCTACTCTGATTAATTTGGAAAACACATTCTGGAGTATAAAACATTGCACTTTACATTTGATTCTGCTGACACCTGGAAGCCGCCATTGGTTATTTGTATTATGTCGCTGGTAACGCTTGGCTGTGTTGTCCAATCACAGGATGCCTTTGCCAGAGGAGAAGTGTTCATCGGAAGCACCGAGAACAGCTATAGGGTAGAAGAAGGACTACCCGCCTCCACCCAAGGGAATCACTGGCAGTATGGCATCACCATAACTACTCCTGAAAGGAAGTTTCTGTTTACATGTGAGAGCGACACTGACCGCTCTGAGTGGATCTCCGCCTTCCAGAAAGTTCTCAGTAAGCCTATGCTTCCGCAAGAATATGCAGGTGAGAATACACGCGGTGATTGCAGTTTAATTAAACGTCAAATATCATTCGCACCATTTAAGTGCAACAAAACTGTAACGATGAAGGAGGTGGCACAGATGTGAGACAGATGATAGAGAGGGCCCTGCTCATGAGAGTCTAAACGCAGGGGTGGACAAAAAAGTGTCCCTCCTGCTGCTGTTAAACTACACAGTCCAGCATGCCCTGCAATAGTTATAGCCTGGCCAAATAGTGTAGTAAAGCATGCTGGGATGTGTAGTTCTGGTAGAGAGAGAAAGGAATGCTGAGGCAATAGAAGGAGCCAATGAGACTCGGAGCGGAGATTGGGATTGGAAGTTCACGTCAGAGGGAGCATCAGATGGGAGTAGGATAGAGAGAAGTGGGTTTTGAGAGTCTGCTTGAAAGATTGAAGTTTAGGGGAGAGCCTGGTCAGGCTATAAGTGGGGAGCAGCGCAGGAGAAGTATTGTAGCGGGAGTTAGATGTGGGTATCAGAAGGGGTGAGGCATAGGACAGAGGCAGAGCATAGTGGGTATCTTGAAATGAGATCAGAGATGTATGAGGGGAGATGTTAGTGAGGTCTATGTTTAATTCTGAAGGTCAGCCGCAGTAAGGATGTGTGAAGGCGCGAGAGAGGAAGATCAGTCTGACTGCAGTATTTAGGATGGAATGTAGACTGGTGAGGAGACAGCCAGATAGTAGGAGGTTGCAATAGTCAAGGTGGGAAATAGTTAATGAATGAAGGGTTTTAGTATATGTGCTATTTACTTTGTGTATGTAGAATTTATATACGTCCATTTATTATAGAGGTTGTACACATCTGGAATCCCTCGCCATTTTATCACAATGTTTTTTTTGGGTCCTCTTCCACCCATGTCTAATATAAGGCCTGGATCACACTGTTTGACAGACAGTGCAGACACAATTGATAGGGTCAGGGCCATTTAAATCTACAGATAGGAGGTGTGTGTGTGTGTTTTTTTTTTAATGTGACGTTTGATTGGACTGGAACGTCCATCCAATCAGGTGTCTTCTTGCTGAATACCGTCAATTTTGTCAAGTCTTCCCTTACATATTTCTTTTATTTATCTCACAGTGGAAGCTCACTTCAAGCATAAACCGTAGCGCCAGAGGTAACCACCACTGTTTTTACACAAGTGCACAACGTTTAAGGCAGAAGGAAAATGCATCTACAAATTTATTTGACTGGAAAAGGGGGAAAACTGATGCCCAGTGTGAGCTAAATGTCAAGTAGCCAGGAACAGTTTTGCCAAACAGATTTCCACTTTCCACTACAGTTGTTCAACTGAGCATGCCAGCGTCTAGTCAGTCTCCACGCCTCGTGCCATACTACATCCAGCATGGTCAGTCACAACATCGGTCTCTCTGGAGGGGATGTACTAAGATACCCAGACCACTGACTGAGGGAACATTCATTACTACACAACATCCATTTAACTTTTTTAATAACACATAGTAATGACACCCAGAAGCAGGACGTGTTTGGATATTCCCAGATCTTTTACCAAGTTGATGGTTTTTCTTCAGTGACCTGAGATTTCAGTGAAAAATGAACCCGTAGCATGGAAATGTTCATTCATACAGCTAAGTGAGGAAGTCTAGAGGACTGCTGAATGTAAACCTCTTCACCCCATGTTTTATGTGCCCATCTGCAAGTCTGACTACAGAGTGACTCTGCACAGGGCGAGGCCGAAAAAACGCCCACATTATAAAGATTAACAAAAGAAGTATGGTAAATGCTATTCAGTATTTTAGTACATAATCTAAAAGAGCATGGAATACAGTTTATTTTCACTTGGTTTTGAGTTTGATATCATCCAGATGGCGACCTTCATTCATGATACAGATTTGTACTCAATTTCTGAAGTTTGGCATCACTCGGCGGGTCATTTCCAGCATTATCACTGCAATTCATGATGAAGCTCACTTTCATTTATCTGGCTATGTTAACAAGCAGAATTTTCATTACTGGCTGGAGTACAGTTATCATCAGCTTCATGAAAGCCTCTACACAGCCATAGGCTGAGGTTTACAAACATCCACCAAGAACCAATGAACTGAAGGCTACTCTATGCCAAGATTATTTGCTAACATTGTGAATAGCATGTACCATGCCTTTTTTTTGTTCGCCTTTAAAATCTGGGAGTTTTTTTCCTCACCCTGTACTTTCTTCATGTAACTGAGGCCTACTGAGCATTTTACCTTCACTTTCTGCATGTTATGTCGGCCTAGTTAGCCACTCGCCATGATGAATTTGCAGTCATCCCAGCTCCATAGAGGGATGATGTATTGTACACCTTTCGGTTAGCATCGTATGTGATTCCTCCCATGTGATATAGAGGGCGATAGAGAGCCAGTAACGTTTACACAGCTTTTAGCCGTGAATAGACTCGTATTAGTGAATGCTAGGATAAGTAAATGCTCAGTGCTCGATAGCAGGCTGACACAATCTGTGGCTTTCCTGTTGTTTTGGGACTACAAGTCCCAGCATACAGTGTATGTAGAAATGTGTAATTAATCAGCAGCTGCAGAGCTATTATTGTGTTTTACCTGTTCCTATGTTCCTATTATTGCTGTGTGTTTGGGTAGCTTGTGTCTGCATTTGTGAATATCTCACTGGTAGGTAGTGTGGTCAGCTCTGCAATCATCATTCAGCAACACAGAAATGTTCCGTCATGGGTAATGTGCCCCTGGATGAAGAAAGTTTGAAAGTTTTGGCCAAGTTACTGGAGACGTATAAAAATGAATGTTCCTTAGATGTAAAATGTCAGTAAGCAATGCCAGGATCTGCCCAGCTCCCGCCACTGGAAGGAGTAAAATGTCCCTCTGCAGCCACCGTTGTCTCTATGCACTAACCTATGTGCTTGCCCAGTATACAATAACTCCGTTGTACAAAACTGACGCAGCAATAGAAAATAATAGCAATTGTCGTGTAGGCCCTCATATGTCTGTGGTTAATCATCTAGTCCTGACAAAGTCCTACAACGTTATCTAACGTCCTATAACAAATAACACGTTACAGGTTTTACATAATTTATTCAACAAAATAGTCAACATGGAGAAATAAAATGTGAAAAAGTAAAATATGGAGAACAGAATATGAGCCGGGGGCTGCTAACCAGATGGACTGAGCTCCGGCAAGGCCTGACGCCTCTCTATAACAGGAGATCCTGGAGCGTTCAGGTTTGTGTTATGCTTGTGCAGAGATAAGACATGTGTAGTGGTCTCATATTTGCTGGCCACGCAACAGTCACCTAAATATCAGGCTGTATGATGGCACAGATAGGGATCTACAGTGTGTCATCTGATTAAGGGCCTGATGTCTGAGTCAGCTGCAATGATGGCGCAAGTGTGGACGTCCGGGGAGCCAGACGTCCTTATGCTATTGTCGGTATCTGCTGTCTTCCTGCGTTAGGTTGTGCCGTAGTACTGTTCTCCAGTTGCAGCTGCCATTACTGGTATCTGCACGCACACCCACTCCATGATGATGTGTCTGTATCAGGCGTCCCAGCTTCATCTGCCCGTCTCACACCTGTGCGGAAGTCGAGCGTACCCACCCACGACTCTACTGTGACACACTCATGTTCCATGCATCCACACGGTAACCACCCAGAGATGCTCATTTCACAGACAGAGCAATCTGGCCTCCACCAGGGTGCCTATGCATGGTGCACCTCATGTCCAGTCCGCAGTGACTTCCTGCAGAGCATGCGCAGCTTGCTGATAACTGCGGAAGTGCAGCCGGGCTTTGACTTGCACCCAACTCAGAATCAGGCCATAAATGTCTATGGGTCTAATTCAGAGATGTATGCAGAAAATGGGAGCATGTCAGCCCAATTTCTGTGCGTGGCGCTGACGGCGTAAAAACAGCGGCAATCCTTAGTAACCTGAGATGACTGATGTTCATGCAGATGATCTAAAGCTGATGCTGCATCGTCAAACGCAGCAGTGGATCAGAGAAGTCGTCAGGAGGCGTCTATTTACACAAAATGCCTCCTGTGGCATTAGCACATAGCCCCTCATTCAGACCCCACATGCTACAAAGTACCAATGTTCTGTACTGCGCATGTGCAGTATGGGTCTGCAACACCGGATGCTGGACAACATCAGCCTGTCAGTGATTGATAGGCTGATGCCGGGCAATGGCTTCCATTTCTTAAAACAGAAGAGTGTCGCCAGCACTGATTCAGCATGGGTTGTAACAGTGTGAAAAATCAAACAACTACAACCCTTTACACTAGCATGTGGGGGGACGCCCAGCACAGGGCAAGTCCGCCAAGCATGCTCTCCCCCCCCCCCCCCCCCTCAGCAGCAAAGCGCTCACATGTCAAGGGTAGCCCTCTGCCTGCGTGTTATGTCATACAGACGCTGCGACCCGCCCCGCAAACGGTCTGAAGACCCCTACGTTGTCTGGACTGTGCCACCCTGAAAATGTTGCGTCGACACCCCCACCTACCCCGCAAACGCCTCTGCCTGTCAATCAGGCAGAGGCATTCGCATATGTGAGATGCCGTCACATCTGTGTGCGCACGTGCAGTGCGGTTTCTGCGCGTGTGCACACTCCAGAAGGGTTGAGTTCCATGCTAAATTAGGCCCTAAGTACAGGATCTATCATTAAATAAGTACGACTCTCATGGAATGCTAGTCAGGAGAAAGCCCTGTCTCTCCAAACAAAACATGGTCGAATTGCTAAGGTCTGTAAAATTCAAAAATCAAAATGTGTGTCTTGCGGTATAGTCTCCTTTGGACAGACACAACCAAAAGGGAGTCATTTGGGCTTCATGCACTAAGCCATATTTGGTGATAAGCAAGTGCAGAGTAGCACCAGGAGAGCGGCAAACCAGTGGTAGAGAGCAGCAATAAGACTCAGATGCTTCTCAGTCATTGAGCGCACTACGAGTTACTCTTCATCCCTGAGTAATATAGAAGAAAATGTGAGGACAGCTAAAATTTTGTCAAAATTCTATTATACAACTGAGAAATGATCATGAGCATACCAGCAAATCTGAGGCCCAGTTCAAATCTAAACGCTGGCCTGCATTTTTTGCTGCCCTGCGATCAGATAGTCGCCGCCTACAGGGGGAGTGTATTTTTGCCATGCAAGTGTGCGATCGCATGTGTAGCAGAGCTGCACAAACTGATTTTGTGCAGTCTCTGCGCAGCCCAGGACTTACTCTTCCTGCGCGATTGAATGCTGATGATCGGGACTGGAGCTGACATTAGACACCCTCCATGAAAACGCTTGAGCCCGCCTGCATTTTCCAGACACTCCCTGAAAACGGTCAGTTGACACCCACAAATGGCCTCTTCCTGTCAGTCTCCTTGCGAACGCCTGTCGCTGACCGCCGATGCCCATTGTAGTTGTGCAACGCGCTGGCGCAGTGCGGTGCATATGCAGTTCGGATCTGATCGCTCGCTGTGCGAAAACGCGTAGCAGCGATCAGATCCGAATAACCCCCTACAAAAAGAAAACAAATGGTTTGTAGTGAGTCCACTTAATTATGTGTATTTGCAGAACCGTAATGGAGCAATTCTGCTCTAGATGTGCGCGCGGTTCCTCAGGAATTCTGTGACCAATATCTTCAGTCATTTCTCATCGCACCCCTTGATTGGTGCGCAGGAGATGCCTACCATATTAACCATTAATATGCTGAGCTGGGCATCACTGAAAAATAAATTGCCTAAGAGAGGCTGAGCTTAAACAAATGCCCTTTTAGATCAATCAGCTGAAGCAAGGTTGTAAGGAGTTGTCCAAAATGACTTAAATACAATGTAAGTGACTGATAAACATGCAGAAAGTAATGACTTCCAGTTACCACTGCTAAAGGACTCAATTTTGAGAAAATGATGTGAAGGCGGAGTTCCTCACCCAGCCTGCAGGGGGCAGTACTAGTCCGCCATGTCTTTGTGTATGGCAGCGTCTCCGAATAGCAGCAGTTATTACTACTTTTATCTTTCTGGCTGATGGGTTTCCAGATAAAAGATCCCATGCCTCTATATATAAACTAACTCCCGTTTACTATCTTACGTTATACTGACAGTGATTCAGTGCTGTCTGCATATCTCCGTATCAATAAGTTGCTGTTTTATCATGTTACATAGTCAGCACGACATTGGATGATATTTATTCCAATAATGTAACGCCTGAATAACCACACTGCATAAAAAAATATAAAAGTCACAAATATGGACAAATACAATCAGCGCTGCACACTTAAAGAATATATTTAAGAAATGTAAAAAGTGTACTCTCCCCCCATTGTCACGGTCACGTATTTTATAAATGCAGAGTAAAATGTCGCAATTAAAACCATGCAAATTTTTTTCTTTTCATTTGTGTGGATCTCATTAGATTGCATTATCAACAATATTTTATGCACTAAGCTTGGTCTGCCTGCAGCTGTTCTTTAACATGTAATTCACACTTGGTGCTCACAAGATATAACAGACTTATCATTTCTAAATGATGTCAGCCTTGTTTGGATTGTCAGTATCTGTGTAGCCTTTGCACAGTGCAGTACCAATAGTTATCCCGGGAACAAGGATCTCGCTGTGAGAGAAGAGTAGCAGAGGCCGCATTGCAACTGACACTAGTTCACTTGAGAAAAGAGAATGAAATCTGTAGGACACAGTTATCCGTTTGGCTCTCCGAGCACAGGCATTGCTGCGGCCAGTGAGGTGGGTTGCACAGTAAGAGTGGCTACTAAACCTTTTCACTGCAAATCAAGTGTTTATCATTTTCAAAGGAAATCTATGGTGTAAGTTTTGGTGTTGTGCAATTTTGTCATGTCATATTGTAACCACTTTCTGCTCCTAAGATAAAGGGAAGTAATGTGTGTCTCCCAGCTACAGGATGCCATAGTCTGATTTAGTACCTTGTCTTGTCTTCTCGCATGACCCACCCAAGTCTGTCTCATACCCACTAGTGGCAAAATACATGTGATTTTTTTTTTTTTTTTTTGCTGGTGTTTATTAACACAAGTAGAAGCCTGAAAACTGAGATAACAATAGCACACATTTGTTCCAATGAGCCCATACCCACTGGCACTACCGTCTGCAGTATTCAGATGCTGCATACTGCACTTACTTATCTTTACTGCAAAGGAACTTATAGGGGCGAAAGGAGAGTGCCTCACTCACACACCACCTATTCTGGCGCTTTTCACACTGGAATGCGTTCAGCGTGGGGTGTCACTGGTGTATACCGCAATGCTAGTGGGTAACCCCCCCCCCCCCCCCCCCCCCATCCCCCAAAGAGCTACACTGCGCGCCTCACACCTGGTTACTTTACTGCATTATGGGCCTGACTCTGATTTCGGAAGTAAAGCATACTGGAAATGCCTCCATTACTAGAACAAGACTGCAGCTCCAGTATGCATGACAGTCAGCCATTCCCACCAGGGCCCCGTGTGGAGTTTGTATATTCTCCCTGTGCTTGTGTGGGTTTTCTCAAGGCTACTCCAGTTTCCTCCCACAAATATACTGGTAGGTTAGTTGGCTCCCAACAAAAATTAACGTGTGTGTGTGGACTACATGGGCCAAGTGGTTCTTATCTGCCATTACATTCTAATCTAATCTAGTTAGACATCTTGGTGCAAAATAGGCTGCTGTATGCCTACAGGAAAGCTGTCATCAGTGACCCCTTTATATCCACTGTAAGAGAAGAAATATGTTTGGTGGGAGCGTACTGTAATACTGAATCTAGCACCTTACCCACTGACCCACAGGCTCCATTACAACAGAGGGAAAAACTGCAGGGACCTCTGTAATGAAGCCAATATTGTAATGTACCTGGAAAACCACAACATACGCCCTATTTATTCCTCTGCTGAAGAGAACACAAAGAATAAGTACACCCCCTTAAAGATGCTAGAACACAGTAACATAATAAGAAATAAATCCCAGGTAAGACAGCTCTATCCAGGCGTTTAATTGCTAAATTCGTATGTGGTGGTTTTCTAATCAAAGCTATTTACTGATTGATTTTAGATTTCATTTCCCAGTTTCAGCGTTTATCCTATTGATGTTTTGTTTGTTTCAACATAGGACTACCTCTATTAATCTGTAATCTGCTCCATTCCTCAATGTTAAAGTATGCAGAATACTTTACCCACAGAAACCATTCCGTTACAGCAATCCTGGAGCTCTGTGTGTACATTGTAAGCAGGTCATGTGATGACAGCACTTTGTTCCGCTACCTCAGTCTCCCCCATTAGCTTTTAAAAGAACATCATTCTAGAGGGATGAAGAAGGCAGAGCACCTGGACCATGTATCTCCCAGGCTTAGACTATATACTGTACACACAGGAATAAGTAATGTGACATATTCCATAGCACTTATGAAGCCACTCTTTATGTTCCATGGTGCTATCACCGGCACTGAATGATCCTTCCCATAGAACGCCATTACATTTTACCAGGCGTTAACCAATGTGAACACTGCAGGGAATGTAGATGTCCAGCGAATGCTTGTGTGTGCAGGTCCATACAGCTTACACTGTATTTACAGAGCCCCGGGCGTCAGTGTGTACTAGGCATTGCTGAAGCATATTGAGTGCTTGATTTTGAAATCCATCTGTATAAACCCATGATTGCTCACAAGTCTTTGGTATAGTCATTGTACAGGGCATACACAAGAGCTAGATCAGAAAGAACCATATCTGTGGGTGTTCCGATGGTCCAGGATATTTAGGCCACCTAGAATTGCTAAACGTTCTAAAATCATTGATAATAAAAAAGAAGCACTTACTTGGGGTATGATGTTAATATAATAAATAAAAGGGTAAAATAAAAGTAACGGCTTCCTGGCACTTTAGCATGGAAATATCCCATGCTTATGTTATTTAGCACTGTCCAGACAATACCACATTTCTGTCTTGTGTATGGCATGTTTGTACCTTGGGATGGCTTTCAGGATGAGAGGAGAACCACTCTGGAATATGAAATGCTTTGGGCTCTGTGTTTGTAAATTACGATTAATTATGCTGTAAACAATTTTGGTTTGTCACCATAGTGGTACTAAATGTCATTCTGATCAATAAATTATTATATTAATCTAATGAATGGTCGGGTCTCATTTTCACAAGGTTTCCAGAATTTAGCAGGTTTTTTGTTTTGAATATTCATACGTATGTTACTATATGGTAACTGATTTTTCTCTGACGTCCTAGTGGATGCTGGGGACTCCGTAAGGACCATGGGGAATAGACGGCTCCGCAGGAGACTGGGCACAATTAAAGAAAGATTCAGGACTATCTGGTGTGCACTGGCTCCTCCCCCTATGACCCTCCTCCAGACCTCAGTTAGATTTCTGTGCCCGGCCGAGCTGGATGCACACTAGGAGCTCCTAGAAAGAAAGTATATTTTAGGTTTTTTATTTTACAGTGAGACCTGCTGGCAACAGCCTCACTGCAACGAGGGACTAAGGGGAGAAGAAGCGAACCTACCTAACTGGTGGTAGCTTGGGCTTCTTAGGCTACTGGACACCATTAGCTCCAGAGGGATCGCACACAGGACCCGACCTCGTCGTCCGGTCCCGGAGCCGCGCCGCCGTCCCCCTTACAGAGCCAGAAGCAAGAAGTGTCCGGAAAATCGGCGGCTGAAGACTTCTGTCTTCTCCAAGGTAGCGCACAGCACTGCAGCTGTGCGCCATTGCTCCTCATGCACACCACACACTCCGGTCACTGATGGGTGCAGGGCGCTGGGGGGGGGGGGCGCCCTGAGCAGCAATAAAAACAGACCTGCTTTTTTAATCCGTGATTGTATAGGCATGCAGGGATCCATGAGATCCGTGCATGTATATCAGTGGGAAGGGGTGGGAAAGTGGTTATTTTCTTAAAAAAAATTGCGTGGGGTCCCCCCTCCTAAGCATAACCAGCCTCGGGCTCTTTGAGCCGATCCTGGTTGCAAAAATATGGGGGGGAAAATGACAGGGGTTCCCCCATATTTAAGCAACCAGCATCGGGCTCTGCGCCTGGTTCCAAAAATACGGGGAACAAAAAGAGTAGGGGTCCCCCGTATTTTTAAAACCAGCACCGGGCTCCACTAGCTGGACAGATAATGCCACAGCCGGGGGTCACTTTTATATAGTGCCCTGCGGCCGTGGCATCAAAAATCCAACTAGTCACCCTTGGCCGGGGTACCCTGGGGGAGTGGGGACCCCTTCAATCAAGGGGTCCCCCCCCAGCCACCCAAGGGCCAGGGGTGAAGCCCGAGGCTGTTCCCCCCCCATCCAATGGGCTGCGGATGGGGGGGCTTATAGCCTTTTGTGATAATTAAAAGATATTGTTTTTAGTAGCAGTACTACAAGGCCCAGCAAGCCTCCCCCGCATGCTGGTACTTGGAGAACCACAAGTACCAGCATGCGGCCGAAAAACGGGCCCGCTGGTACCTGTAGTACTATTACTAAAAAAATACCCCAAAAAAGACAAGACACACACACCGTGAAAGTAAAGATTTATTACATACATGCACACAAACATACATACATACTTACCTTATGTTCACACGCAGGTCGGTCCTCTTCTCCAGTAGAATCCAAGGGGTACCTGTTGAATAAATTCTACTCACCAGATCCAGGGTCCCAGGGTCCTCGGGGCAACCATTTGTAATCCAGGTATTTGAATAAAATAACAAAACGGATACCCGAGCCACGAACTGAAAGGGACCCCATGTTTTCACATGGGACTCCTTTCCCCGAATGCCAGAAACCCACTCTGACTTCTGTCTAAGTGGGTTTCTTCAGCCAATCAGGGAGCGCCACGTTGTAGCACTCTCCTGATCGGCTGTGTGCTCCTGTACTGAGTGACAGGCGGCACACGGCAGTGTTACAATGTAGCGCCTATGCGCTCCATTGTAACCAATGGTGGGAACTTTCTGCCCTGCGGTTGACCTAAAGTGACGTCACCGCTGAGCAGAAAGTTCCCACCATTGGTTACAATGGAGCGCATAGGCGCTACATTGTAACACTGCCGTGTGCCGCCTGTCACTCAGTACAGGAGCACACAGCCGATCAGGAGAGTGCTACAACGTGGCGCTCCCTGATTGGCTGAAGAAACCCACTTAGACAGAAGTCAGAGTGGGTTTCTGGCATTCGGGGAAAGGAGTCCCATGTGAAAACATGGGGCCCCTTTCAGTTCGTGGCTCGGGTATCCGTTGTGTTATTTTATTCAAGTACCTGGATTACAAATGGTTGCCCCGAGGACCCTGGATCTGGTGAGTAGAATTCATTCAACAGGTACCCCTTGGATTCTACTGGAGAAGAGGACCGACCTGCGTGTGAACATAAGGTAAGTATGTATGTATGTTTGTGTGCATGTATGTAATAAATCTTTACTTTCACGGTGTGTGTGTCTTGTCTTTTATTGGGTATTTTTTTAGTAATAGTACTACAGGTACCAGCGGGCCCGTTTTTCCGCCGCATGCTGGTACTTGTGGTTCTCCAAGTACCAGCATGCGGGGGAGGCTTGCTGGGCCTTGTAGTACTGCTACTAAAAACAATATCTTTTCATTATCACAAAAGGCTATCAGCCCCCCCATCCGCAGCCCATTGGATGGGGGGGGGGACAGCCTCGGGCTTCACCCCTGGCCCTTGGGTGGCTGGGGGGGGGGGGACCCATTGATTGAAGGGGTCCCCACTCCCCCAGGGTACCCCGGCCAGGGGTGACTAGTTGGATTTTTGATGCCACGGCCGCAGGGCACTATATAAAAGTGACCCCCGGCTGTAGCATTATCTGTCCAGCTAGTGGAGCCCGGTGCTGGTTTTAAAAATACGGGGGACCCCTACTCTTTTTGTCCCCCGTATTTTTGGAACCAGGACCAGGCGCAGAGCCCGATGCTGGTTGCTTAAATATGGGGGAACCCCTGTCATTTTTTCCCCCATATTTCTGCAACCAGGATCGGCTCAAAGAGCCCGAGGCTGGTTATGCTTAGGAGGGGGGACCCCACGCAATTTTTTTTTGGATTTTACACTGTTTAATTTAAAAAAAAAAAAAAAAAGAACCCCAGCACGGATCACACAGATCCGGCCGAGATTCATTTTTAAAAAGTCGGCAGTGTTTTGCTAATCACTGCCGTTAAAAAAAAAAACGAATGACATCGACATCGGAACAAAAGAAAAACCCGAATACGACAGCTTAGTAAATTAGTCGTAATAAATTCAAAAAGTTGCAGTTTTACACTTTCGATGTCATTCGTGATTGAACTTTGACCTGAAACGGGAAAATACGAATGTTAGTAAATTTACCCCCATATATAGCCCTAGAGGTTATATAGGTGTAAATTACCCCTGCCAGATTTACACAAACAGCGGGAGAAAGCCCGCCGAAAAAGGGGCGGAGCCATCTTCCTCAGCACACTGGCGCCATTTTCACTCACAGCTCCGCTGGAAGGATCGCTCCCTGGCTCTCCCCTGCAGTCCTGCACTACAGAAAGGGTAAAAAAGAGAGGGGGGGCAATAAATTTAGGCGCAGTATATATAATACAAGCAGCTATAGGGGAAAACACTCTGTATAGTGATATCCCTGTGTTATATAGCGCTCTGGTGTGTGCTGGCATACTCTCCCTCTGTCTCCCCAAAGGGCTTTGTGGGGTTCTGTCCTCTGTCAGAGCATTCCCTGTGTGTGTGCTGTGTGTCGGTACTGCTGTGTCGACATGTATGATGAGGATAATGATGTGGAGGCAGAGCAAATGCCTGTGAATGTGATGTCACCCCCTGCGGGGTCGACACCTGTGTGGATGGACTTATGGAAGGAATTACGTGACAGTGTCAGCTCCTTACATAAAAGGTTTGACGACATAGGACAGCCGGCTACTCAGCTTGTGCCTGTCCAAGCGTCTCAAATGTCATCAGGGGCTTTAAAACGCCCGCTATCTCAGATGGCAGACACAGATGTTGACACGGATACCGACTCCAGTGTCGACGACGATGAGACTAGTGTACCTTCCAATAGGGCCACCCGTTACATGATTGAGGCAATGAAAAATGTATTACACATTTCTGATAGTACCCCAGGTACCACAAAAAAGGGTATTATGTTTGGTGAGAAAAAACTACCAGTAGTTTTTCCTGCATCTGAGGAATTAAATGAGGTGTGTGAGGAAGCGTGGACTTCCCCCGATAAGAAATTGATAATTTCTAAACGGTTATTGGCAGCTTACCCTTTCCCGCCAGAGGATAGGTCACGTTGGGAAACACCCCCTAGGGTAGATAAAGCGCTTACACGTTTATCAAAAAAGGTGGCACTACCGTCTCCGGATACGGCCGCCCTAAAGGAACCTGCTGAGAGAAAGCAGGAGGCTACCCTAAAAGCTATATATACACACACGGGCATTATATTGCGACCAGCGATTGCATCGGCATGGATGTGCAGTGCTGCTGCTGCGTGGTCAGATTCCCTGTCGGATAATATTGATACTCTGGATAGGGACAATATTTTGCTGACAATAGAGCATATAAAAGACGCTGTCTTATACATGCGTGATGCACAGAGGGATATTTGCCGGCTGGCATCAAAAATAAGCGCAATGTCCATTGCCGCCAGAAGGGGGTTATGGACTCGGCAGTGGTCAGGTGATGCCGATTCAAAAAGGCACATGGAAGTTTTGCCTTATAAGGGGGTGGAACTGTTTGGGGATGGTCTTTCAGATCTCGTTTCCACAGCTACGGCTGGGAAATCGACATTTTTGCCACAGGCTACCCCACAGCAAAAGAAAGCACCGTATTATCAAGTACAGTCCTTTCGGCCCCATAAAAACAAGAGGGCTAGAGGCGCATCCTTTCTGCCGAGAGGCAAAGGTAGAGGGAAAAAACTGCAGCATACAGCCAGTTCCCAAGAGCAGAAGTCCTCCCCCGCGTCCGGTAAGTCCACAGCATGACGCTGGGGCTTCACAGGCGGACCCGGGTACGGTGGGGGCCCGTCTCATAAATTTCAGCGCATAGTGGGCTCTCTCACAGGTGGATCCCTGGATCCTTCAAGTAGTATATCAGGGGTACAGGCTGGAATTCGAGGCGTCTCCCCCCCCGCCGTTTCCTAAAATCTGCCTTACCAGCAACTCCCTCTGCCAGGGAGGCAGTGTTGGTGGCTATCCAAAAACTGTATTCACAGCAAGTGATTGTCAAGGTACCCCTCCTTCAACAAGGAAAGGGTTACTATTCCACAATGTTTGTGGTACCGAAACCGGACGGTTCGGTGAGACCCATCTTAAATTTAAAATCCTTGAACACATATATCAAAAGATTCAAGTTCAAGATGGAATCGCTCAGGGCGGTTATTGCGAGCCTGGACAAGGGGGATTACATGGTCTCCCTGGACATCAAGGATGCCTACCTGCATGTCCCCATTTACCCTCCTCACCAGGAGTACCTCAGGTTTGTGGTACAGGACTGTCACTATCAGTTCCAGACGCTGCTGTTTGGGTTATCCACGGCACCGAGGGTCTTTACCAAGGTAATGGCCGAAATGATGATACTCCTTCGGAAGAAGGGGGTTTTAATTATCCCGTACTTGGACGATCTCCTGATAAAGGCGAGGTCCAAGGAACAGTTGTTAGTGGGGGTAGCACTTTCTCGGGAAGAGCTGCAGCAGCACGGCTGGATTCTCAATATCCCAAAGTCACAGCTGGTCCCGACGACACGTCTTCTGTTTCTGGGAATGATTCTGGACACAGACCAGAAAAAAGTGTTTCTTCCAGTGGAAAAAGCCGAGGAGTTGTCATCTCTAGTCAGAAACCTCCTAAAACCAGGACAGGTGTCGGTACATCAATGCACGCGAGTCCCGGGAAAAATGGTAGCTTCGTACGAAGCAATTCAATTCGGAAGGTTCCACGCAAGGATTTTCCAGTGGGACCTGTTGGACCAATGGTCCGGGTCGCATCTCCAGATGCAGCAGCGGATAACCCTGTCGGCAAGGACCAGGGTGTCTCTACTGTGGTGGCTGCAGAGGGCTCATCTACTAGAGGGCCGCAGATTCGGAATACAGGACTGGGTCCTGGTGACCACGGATGCCAGCCTTCGGGGCTGGGGAGCAGTCACACAGGGAAGAAATTTCCAAGGGCTGTGGTCAAATCAGGAGATTTCACTACACATAAATATCCTGGAGCTAAGAGCCATTTACAATGCCCTATGCCAAGCAAGTCCCCTGCTTCAAAACAAACCGGTTCTGATCCAATCAGACAACATCACGGCGGTCGCCCATGTAAACAGACAGGGCGGCACAAGAAGCAGGAGGGCAATGGCAGAAGCCACAAGGATTCTCCGATGGGCGGAAAATCACGTGCTAGCACTGTCAGCAGTGTTCATTCCGGGTGTGGACAACTGGGAAGCAGACTTCCTCAGCAGACACGACCTTCACCCGGGAGAGTGGGGGCTTCATCCAGAAGTCTTCCGATTGATTGTAAACCGTTGGGAAAGACCACAGGTGGATATGATGGCGTCCCGCCTCAACAAAAAGCTAAAAAGATATTGTGCCAGGTCAAGGGACCCTCAGGCGATAGCTGTGGACGCTCTAGTGACACCGTGGGTGTACCAGTCGGTTTACGTGTTTCCCCCTCTGCCTCTTATTCCCAAGGTGCTGAGAATAATACGAAGGGGAAGAGTGCGAACTATACTCGGCCAAGAAGAACTTGGTACCCGGAACTTCAAGAGATGCTCTCAGAGGACCCATGGCCTCTACCGCTAAGGCGGTACCTGCTGCAGCAGGGGCCCTGCCTGTTCCAAGACTTACCGCCGCTGCGTTTGACGGCATGGTGGTTGAACGCCGGATCCTGAAGGAAAAAGGTATTCCGGAGGAAGTCATTCCTACCCTGATCAAGGCCAGGAAGGATGTGACTGCAACCCACTATCACCGCATTTGGCGGAAATATGTGGCTTGGTGTGAGGCCAGGAACGCCCCAACGGAGGAATTTCAACCGGGTCGTTTCCTGCATTTCCTGCAAGCAGGGGGTGACGATGGGCCTCAAATTGGGGTCCATTAAGGTGCAGATTTCGGCTCTGTCGATTTTCTTTCAAAAGGAACTGGCTTCGTTGCCTGAAGTTCAGACTTTTGTCAAGGGAGTTCTGCATATTCAGCCTCCTTACGTGCCTCCTGTGGCACCTTGGGATCTCAATGTGGTTTTGGCATTCCTGAGGTCACATTGGTTCGAGCCACTTAAAACCGTGGATTTGAAATATCTCACGTGGAAAGTGGTCATGTTGTTGGCCCTGGCTTCGGCCAGGCGTGTATCAGAATTGGCGGCTTTGTCGTGTAAAAGCCCTTATCTGATGGAGGTGTGGCTTGGCCGAGTAGGAAGCTAGGAGTTAGAGCTCCGTCTATCCTGCCTTATATATCCTGATTCCCCCGCTCGTGGCTACTACTGACCCGGCTCACGCGTTGTGGCTTTTAACCCTGCTCATATTGAGGGGTCTGCGGGACTGTGTTTCTGCCCTGGGAAGCCGCTGGACGAATCGCGGCCTACACCGCTCGGCCTCACTCCTTCCGCCCGGCGCCATCTTGGGAACTAACGGCGGAGTCCGGAGCCGCGCTGGGACGGAGCTCCCTTCACTCGCACCCTCTGCTGTTTTCTGCTGAACCGGAGGTCGTTGTGTGTCCCTGTCTCCTTCCACCTTGTGTCTGGCGGACTGCATGTCCCTCTGTGGCGGTGATAGTTGCTGACGGCGCGGGGGTGCATCTGCCTACACGGACCGTCTCTCCTCACATCCCCTGCCTCTCTGCACTGCTGGTCGGAGCCTCCCAGTCTGCACTACTCTGCCTGCGGGGCTGCCTTGATACCTGCAACTACCCTGCTCTACCCACACTGCTGGGTGACGCTTCCATATCTACACTACTCTCTGAGAGGGTCCACTCAAAAGCCTGCTGTTGATTATACTGCCTGACTACTGACATTACAGATTTCCTTTTCCTTGCCTGGGTTTATTCACCTGCGTGAGACTCTGGAGCCCTGGGGATTTTACAGCCTGTGGTGAGCACGTACTGTTTATTCTATATCATTGAATCCGCCCGTCTCCCATAATGGTACGTGGGGGCAGTGCTGCTGCTGTTACCGCTGCTGCTAAACTTGAGAAATATGCTAGAGGCTCTCAATCCTCCTCCCAACCCACCCGGGCTGCTGCTCCCCCATCCCCCTCTTCCCCCTCGGGATCACCACCTCGTGAAGACGACACGTCTCAGTCGACACAGCAAATTCTCTTAGCCATATCCACGTCCGAGCACAGAGTCATGGATAAAATTGGCCAAGTACAGGTGGATATCACTTTAATCAGGCATGACATGCAAAAGATTCGTGAACGGGTGGGGGAGGCGGAACACCGTATCTCCGACCTAGAAGACGTCACCAATCCTCTCAAAGACACAGTTTCCAGCCTCACAACCCAGATGTCGGCAGTTAAGGCGAAGCTCTCCGATATTGAAGGAAGACTGCGTCGTAATAACGTTCGCTTTGTGGGCCTCCCGGAGAGAGCGGAGGGCTCCTCCCCAGAATCGTTCCTCGAAACTTGGCTTCTCCGCCTATTTCAACGCGATGACTTTGGTCCTCAGTTCTCTGTGGAGAGGGCCCATCGATTGCCTGCCAGGGCTCCTCCCCCGGGCGCACCTGCACGCACTTTCATAGCCCGTTTTCTACATTACCGGGACCAGGATGCGGTCCTACGGCTGGCCCGCACACAGGGTCCTTTGAAATTTGACAACCATGATATTTCTGTTTACCCAGACTTTGCCGTAGAAGTCCAGAAGTCGCGTACGCAGTTCCTACAGGTCAAAAGAAAGCTTCGTGACCATCAAATTCAATATGCCATGTTGTTTCCGGCACGTTTAAGGGTGGTGTATGATGGCTCCACACACTTCTTCAATACCCCTCAAGAGGCGGAGGCCTGGCTGGAGCGCAGACCCAGGCCCCCTATTTAGGGACTGTTTCTCCCTCAGAGGTCGCATTGACTGCTGGGTTCTGTACTCCTCCTAATCATGTAGCGGGAATGATCTTTATTTCTAGGAGCTGAATGCTAGGATATAGCCTTTTTGTAGAGGCATTAGTTGTCTCTACTCCCTAGGGTTGTTATAGGTTCTCAGCCTTAGTTTAGTTAGGGTTTTTTTGGGATCCAGGCATGTCTAGTTTGGGATGGATATGCAGGGAGGGGGGGGGGTTTGGGATGTTCTGGGTTTGTTCTTCTTTTTGAACATGTATTGCTTCATGTGTCACTGTGCTATTTTTTTTTCTCGAACTGTAATGTGTCCATGATTTCTTCTATGTATGCCTTCTGCTCTCCGTATGCTCTGCCTGTGTGTTGGCGGGGGGCCGTAGTGATCCCTTTGCTCCTTCCCCCTCTACGTTATGGGTTCCTCTCTTTTGCGCGCCTTGCTTGCCTTGGATTTCCCTCTTCTCCTCCCTCTCCGTATTTACCCCTTGCCTTTTTTCTCCTTCTGTCCTTTCTCTTTTGTATCCATGGCTGCAGGGGTTGATGGACTCCGCATACTCGGCTGGAATGTGAGGGGCCTGAATGACCGCATTAAGCGGGCTCTGGTTTTATCTCGGGTGAGAAAGTATAGGGCAGATATCATATGCCTTTCCGAAACGCACCTAGTTGGTACTAGAACCTTGGCTCTCAGGAAGCCCTGGGTGGGTCTCTCCTATCATTCCACCTTCTCTGCTAACTCCAGGGGGGTTTCAGTTCTGGTGCGGAAGTCGGTTAATTTCCACTTAAATCATAGCCAAGTTGACCAATATATGTATTTCTTAGGGCCTATGTTAACCGTACACTTTTACACATACTTGCTGTCTACGTCCCTCCCCCCTACAATAATGAGGTACTCAGGCAGGCAATGTCGTTTCTTGCTACTTCTCCCTCAGCTCCGGTCCTTTGCATCGGTGACTTCAATAATGTTTTGGATAAAGTTTTAGATAGATGGGCTGAGCTTCCCCCTTCTCTACCCTCTGCCTCCCCGTCCCCTACTCCGTTCGCGAGGTTGGTTTCCGAGCTTGGACTCCTGGATATTTGGAGGTTGAGACACCCTAAACAACTCCAATACTCCTGCCACTCGGCCAGCTTTCACTTGTTCTCTAGAATAGACTTGGCTCTCGTCTCCCCTGATCTCACTGCTAGAATACTGGATGTCCAGTACCTTCAGAGGGGAATCTCGGATCACTCACCTGTGCTGGTGGTCCTAGATTCTGTTCCTCCCTGTGGGGCTAAGCTCTGGAAATTTAATCCCTTCTGGTTGACCTTGCTGACTGACCATGAGGCCTTGCTTAGTGAATGGAGTGATTTTGGGGTTCATAATGCGTCCTGTTCTGATCCACTGGTTAAGCATGACGCATTTAAAGCTTCACTACGGGGCTCCTTCATACGACAAATAGCTAATGTCAAGAAATCTAGTAGGGAGGAAGAGATGCGCCTGGAGCTTGCCTGTTCCCAATCCGAATCTGCTTACCTCACTACTAGGACCCTTGATGATCGGGCAAGTTGGGATTTGGCCAGAAAAGCCTGGTCTGACCACTTGCTTGATAAATCAAAGCGCAAATTACTTTTCTCCCAGCACGCCGTCTATTCACAATCGGACACGGGGGGTAGTTACTTGGCCTTTCTGGCTCGGGGAGAGAGAACGGGGGGTTCCATTCAGCAGGTCAGTGATGCTCAGGGCGACATGGTATATGCCACTCCTGAAATAGCCCAGGTTTTCCAGTCCTTTTATTCTTCGTTGTATGCCTCTAGGGTCACCTATACCCCCACTCAACTACAGCAATATCTTTCAGACATTGCCCTGCCACAGCTGTCCCAACAATCTGTAGATATTTTGGATGCTAATATCACCCCAGAGGAGGTTGAGGCTGCTATTGCCTCCTTCCCTAATAAAAAGGCCCCGGGTAGCGACGGTATACCGGTTGAAGTTTATAAACAATATCGTGCATACTTTGTCCCCTATCTTTTGACTCTCTTTAATACATTGATGGAGGGCGCTCGTCTACCTCCCTCTATGTCCGAAGCTATTATTGTGGTGATCCTTAAACCGGGTAAAGACCCTACGGCCCCGGAGTCCTACCGCCCGATCTCATTGCTATCTACTGATGTCAAGATTTTGGCCAAAATTCTGGCACTTAGACTCAATAGTGTTATCACCTCGATCATTCATGATGACCAGACAGGATTTATGCCAGGCAAGTCCACCCTCCAAAATTTGAGGCGACTGTTTTGTCACCTGCAGATGGAGGACCGCCCCGAGTCGGGGGCTGTGGTAGTCTCCTTGGATGCTGCCAAGGCCTTCGACTCTGTAGAATGGGAGTATTTGTGGGAAGTCCTTAGACGGTTTGCTTTTGGCCCCAAATTCATACGCTGGGTACAATTACTCTATTCCTCCCCCGTGGCTCGAATATCTATCAATGGCTATGTGACGTCCCCATTTGCTTTGTCCCGTGGTACCAGACAGGGCTGCCCACTCTCCCCTGCCCTTTTTGCCCTGGCTGTAGAGCCATTGGCATGTTTCATCAGAGCGTCCCCTGATGTTAGGGGCATCACCATTGACAGACATGAGGATGTTATTGCATTATATGCCGATGACATGCTCTTGTTCCTCAGAGACCCTGATGCTTCCCTGACCTCCCTTCTGGGTATTGTTGATACATTTGGCCTTTACTCCGGCCTGACTATCAACTGGAATAAATCTAATGTCTTTCCCATCTCTGGTATTCTTCCTGACCCGTTGCCAGATGTGTCCTCCTTGGCCTGGACCCTTCGCTTTCAGTATCTTGGTGTCTGGATCACTCCTAATGTTAAGTCTTTTGTACATCAAAACATTGACCAGGTCACGGTGGATCTGAAGCGACGGGTTCATGTATGGAAGAAGCTTCCCCTTACTGTCACGGGTCGCATTAACCTTATCAAGATGGTGATGCAACCAAAGTATCTTTATCTATTGCAGCACTCTCCTACTTATATCCCCAAGAAAATATTCACCAACATTGATAGTGTGCTTTCCTCCTTTGTTTGGGGCGACAAAACGCCTAGGGTTGCCCTGAGAGCTCTGGTTAGGGCTAAATCGGATGGAGGTTTGGGCTTTCCCAATCTCCGGGCCTATTATATGGCTGCTCAGCTTGCACACCTGTCTAATTGGATTCTCAGTAGGGATAGTCTCACATTTGAGAGATTCTTTGCCGAGTGTGTGGGGTCTCATTTCTCCCCTCTCCAGTTTCTTCTTTCTGCCTCTTCTACTGCTGGTCTTCCTCCTTTGCTCCGACAATCTCTACTTGTGTGGCGTCAGGCTCACTCCTATTATTCATGGCAAGGCACACACTCTGACACGCCACTTTGGTTCAATCCAAGATATAGGGAGTTGTTGCAGCTCTCACAGGACAACATATGGATTGGGGCGGGCCTTACCACAGTCTCGCAACTGTATGATAATGGTGTTTTCAAGTCTTTCGCACAACTGAAGGAGGAGCTTGAAAATAAGATTTTACTTACCGATAAATCTATTTCTCGTAGTCCGTAGTGGATGCTGGGACTCCGTCAGGACCATGGGGAATAGCGGCTCCGCAGGAGACAGGGCACAAAATTTAAAAGTTTGACCACTAGGTGGTGTGTACTGGCTCCTCCCCCTATGACCCTCCTCCAAGCCTCAGTTAGGATACTGTGCCCGGACGAGCGTACACAATAAGGAAGGATTTTGAATCCCGGGTAAGACTCATACCAGCCACACCAATCACACCGTACAACTTGTGATCTGAACCCAGTTAACAGTATGACAAACGTAGGAGCCTCTGAACAGACGGCTCACAACAATAACAACCCGATTTTTTTGTAACAATAACTATGTACAAGTATTGCAGACAATCCGCACTTGGGATGGGCGCCCAGCATCCACTACGGACTACGAGAAATAGATTTATCGGTAAGTAAAATCTTATTTTCTCTGACGTCCTAGTGGATGCTGGGACTCCGTCAGGACCATGGGGATTATACCAAAGCTCCCAAACGGGCGGGAGAGTGCGGATGACTCTGCAGCACCGAATGAGAGAACTCCAGGTCCTCCTTAGCCAGGGTATCAAATTTGTAGAATTTTACAAACGTGTTCTCCCCTGACCACGTAGCTGCTCGGCAGAGTTGTAATGCCGAGACCCCTCGGGCAGCCGCCCAAGATGAGCCCACCTTCCTTGTGGAATGGGCCTTGACAGATTTAGGCTGTGGCAGGCCTGCCACAGAATGTGCAAGTTGAATTGTGCTACAAATCCAACGAGCAATCGTCTGCTTAGAAGCAGGAGCACCCAGCTTGTTGGGTGCATACAGTATAAACAGCGAGTCAGATTTTCTGACTCCAGCCGTCCTTGAAATATATATTTTCAATGCTCTGACAACGTCCAGCAACTTGGAATCCTCCAAATCGCTAGTAGCCGCAGGCACCACAATAGGCTGGTTCAGGTGAAACGCTGAAACCACCTTAGGCAGAAAGTGAGGACGCGTCCGCAGTTCTGCCCTGTCCGAATGGAAAATCAGATATGGGCTTTTATACGATAAAGCCGCCAATTCTGACACTCTCCTGGCTGAAGCCAGGGCCAGTAGCATGGTTACTTTCCATGTAAGATATTTCAAATCCACCGATTTGAGTGGCTCAAACCAATGGGATTTGAGAAAATCCAAAAACAACATTAAGATCCCACGGTGCCACTGGGGGCACAACCGGGGGCTGTATATGTAGTACTCCTTTTACAAAAGTCTGGACTTCAGGAACTGAAGCCAATTCTTTCTGGAAGAAAATCGACAGGGCCGAAATTTGAACCTTAATGGACCCTAATTTGAGGCCCATAGACAATCCTGTTTGCAGGAAATGTAGGAATCGACCCAGTTGAAATTCCTCCGTCGGGGCCTTCCTGGCCTCACACCACGCAACATATTTTCTCCAAATGCGGTGATAATGTTGTTACTCCCCTTTGCCGTATAATTCTCAGTACTTTTGGTATGAGAGGCAGAGGAGGAAACACATACACTGACTGGTACACCCATGGTGTTACCAGAGCGTCTACAGCTATTGCCTGAGGGTCTCTTGACCTGGCGCAATACCTGTCCAGTTTTTTGTTGAGGCGGGACGCCATCATGTCCACCATTGGTCTTTCCCAATGGACCACAATCATGTGGAAGACTTCTGGATGAAGTCCCCACTCTCCCGGGTGCAGATCGTGTCTGCTGAGGAAGTCTGCTTCCCAGTTGTCCACTCCCGGGATGAACACAGCTGACAGTGCTAACACATGATTTTCTGCCCAGCGGAGAATCCTTGCAGCTTCTGCCATTGCCCTCCTGCTTCTTGTGCCGCCCTGTCTGTTTACGTGGGCGACTGCCGTGATGTTGTCCGACTGAATCAACACCGGCTGACCCTGAAGCAGAGGTTTTGCCAGGCTTAGAGCATTGTAGATTGCTCTTAGCTCCAGTATATTTATGTGAAGAGACGTCTCCAGGCTTGACCACACGCCCTGGAAGTTTCTTCCCTGTGTGACCGCTCCCCAGACTCTCAGGCTGGCATCCGTGGTCACTAGGACCCAGTTCTGTATGCCGAATCTGCGGCCCTCTAACAGATGAGCACTCTGCAACCACCATAGCAGAGACACTCTTGTCCTTGTGGACAATTTTATCCGCGGATGCATCTGCAGATGCGATCCGGACCATTTGTCCAGCAGATCCCACTGAAAAGTTCGTGCATGGAATCTGCCGAATGGAATCGCTTCGTAAGAAGCTACCATTTTTCCCAGGACTCTTGTGCATTGATGCACAGATACTTTTCCTGGTTTTAGGAGGTTCCTGACTAGATCGGATAACTCCCTGGCTTTCTCCTCCGGAAGAAATACCTTTTTCTGAACAGTGTCCAGAATCATCCCTAGGAACAACAGACGTGTCGTCGGGATCAGTTGGGATTTTGGAAAATTCAGAATCCACCCGTGTTGTTGGAGCACTACTTGGGTTAGTGCTACTCCGACCTCCAGCTGTTCTCTGGATCTTGCCCTTATCAGGAGATCGTCCAAGTAAGGGATAATTAAGACGCCTTCTCTTCGAAGAAGGATCATCATTTCGGCCATTACCTTGGTAAAGACCCGGGGTGCCGTGGACAATCCAAACGGCAGCGTCTGAAACTGATAATGACAGTTTTGGACCACGAACCTGAGGTGTGAAGGACAAATTGGAACATGAAGGTAAGCATCCTTGATGTCCAAGGACACCATAAAATCCCCTTCTTCCAGATTCGCTATCACTGCTCTGAGTGACTCCATCTTGAACTTGAATTTTTGTATGTACAGGTTCAGAGATTTTAGATTTAGAATCGGTCTTACCGAGCCGTCCGGCTTCGGTACCACAAATAGCGTGGGGTAATACCCCTGTCCCTGTTGTAGGAGGGGTACCTTGACTATCACCTGCTGAGAATACAGCTTGTGAATGGCCTCCAATACCGTTGCCCTGTCGGAGGGAGACGTTGGCAAAGCAGACTTTAGGAAACGGCGAGGAGGGGACTTCTCGAATTCCAACCTGTAACCCTGAGATACTACCTGCAGGATCCAGGGGTCCACCTGCGAGTGAGCCCACTGTGCGCTGAAATGTTTGAGGCGACCCCCCACCGCCCCTGAGTCTGCTTGTAAGGTCCCAGCGTCATGCTGATGCCTTTGTAGAAGCCGGGGAGGGCTTCTGCTCCTGGGAAGGAGCTGCTTGTTGCAGTCTCTTACCCTTTCCTTTGCCTCGGGGCAAATAGGAATGTCCTTTTGCTCGTTTGTTCTTATAGGAACGAAAGGACTGCGGCTGAAAAGCCTGCGGCTTTTTCTGCTGGGAGGTGACCTGGGGTAAAAAGGTGGATTTTCCGGCCGTTGCCGTGGCCACCAGATCCGATAGACCGACCCCAAATAATTCCTCCCCCTTATACGGCAATACTTCCATATGTCGTTTGGAATCCGCATCACCTGACCACTGGCGCGTCCATAAACTTCTTCTGGCAGATATGGACATCGCACTTACTCTTGATGCCAGAGTGCAAATATCTCTCTGTGCATCTCGCATATAAAGAAATGCATCCTTTAACTGCTCTATAGTCAGTAAAATACTGTCCCTATCCAGGGTATCAATATTTTCAGACAGTGACTCCGACCAAGCCACGCCAGCACTGCACATCCAGGCTGAGGCGATTGCTGGTCTCAGTATAACACCCGTACGTGTGTATATACTTTTTAATGTATTCTCCAGCCTCCTATCAGCTGGATCCTTGAGGGCGGCCGTATCAGGAGACGGTAACGCCACTTGCTTTGATAAGCGTGTGAGCGCCTTATCCACCCTAGGAGGTGTTTCCCAGCGCGCCCTAACCTCTGGCGGGAAAGGGTATAATGCCAATAACTTCTTTGAAATTAGCAGTTTTCTATCTGGGGTAACCCACGCTTCATCACACACTTCATTCAGTTCCTCTGATTCAGGAAAAACTATCGGTAGTTTTTTCACACCCCACATAATACCCCTTTTTGTGGTACTTGCAGTATCAGAGATATGCAAAGCCTCCTTCATTGCCGTGATCATATAACGTGTGGCCCTACTGGAAAATACGTTTGTTTCTTCACCGTCGACACTGGATTCAGTGTCAGTGTCAGTGTCTGTGTCGACCGACTGAGGTAAAGGGCGTTTTACAGCCCCTGACGGTGTCTGAGACGCCTGGACAGGTACTAACTGGTTTGCCGGCTGTCTCATGTCGTCAACCGACTTTTGTAGCGTGCTGACACTATCCCGTAATTCCATAAACAAAGCCATCCATTCTGGTGTCGACTCCCTAGGGGGTGACATCACCATTACAGGCAATTGCTCCGCCTCCACGGCAACATCGTCCTCATAGATGTCGACACACACGTACCGACACACAGCAGACACACAGGGAATGCTCTGATAGAAGACAGGACCCCACTAGCCCTTTGGGGAGACAGAGGGAGAGTTTGCCAGCACACACCCAAGCGCTATAAATATATATAGGGACAACCTTAATAAGTGTGTTCCCTTTATAGCAGCTCAAATATTATAAATATCGCCAATAAGTGCCCCCCCTCTCTGTTTTTACCCTGTTTCTGTAGCGCAGTGCAGGGGAGAGTCCTGGGAGCCTTCCTCGCAGCGGAGCTGGGCAGGAAAATGGCGCTGTGTGCTGAGGAGAATAGGCCCCGCCCCCTTTTCGGCGGGCTTCTTCTCCCGGTTTTTTTGGAACCTGGCAGGGGTTAAATACATCCATATAGCCCCAGGGGCTATATGTGATATATTTTAGCCAGAATAGGTATATTACATTGCTGCCCAGGGCGCCCCCCCCAGCGCCCTGCACCCTCAGTGACCGCTGGTGTGAAGTGTGCGGAGAGCAATGGCGCACAGCTGCAGTGCTGTGCGCTACCTCATGAAGACTGAGACGTCTTCTGCCGCCGGTTTCTGGACCTCTTCTCTATTCGGCATCTGCAAGGGGGTCGGCAGCGCGGCTCCGGTGACCCATCCAGGCTGTACCTGTGATCGTCCCTCTGGAGCTAGTGTCCAGTAGCCTAAGAAGCAAATCCATCCTGCACGCAGGTGAGTTCACTTCTTCTCCCCTAAGTCCCTCGTTGCAGTGAGCCTGTTGCCAGCAGGACTCACTGAAAATAAAAAACCTAACAAACTTTTTCTAAGCAGCTCTTTAGGAGAGCCACCTAGATTGCACCCTGCTCGGACGGGCACAAAAACCTAACTGAGGCTTGGAGGAGGGTCATAGGGGGAGGAGCCAGTACACACCACCTAGTGGTCAAACTTTTAAATTTTGTGCCCTGTCTCCTGCGGAGCCGCTATTCCCCATGGTCCTGACGGAGTCCCAGCATCCACTAGGACGTCAGAGAAATATCCAATAGATCCTTTTATCGCTATCTACAGCTCCGCCATGCGGTGCAGGCACAGTTTGGGGCCTCGTCCCCGCCCATTTCTGACTCCCCGATTAAAGACATGGTTAGGAATTTGGGTGCAAGACACCAAGTTTCCATTTTATATAGTAGTCTGAATGCCCACATCTGTCCGAATATATTTGACCAACTTAAACTCAAATGGGAACAAGACATTGGCCCAATTGCAGACGACCAATGGCTACAGGTGTTGAGCTCACTTAAATACTCTACTCAGTGTATCAAATATCAGCAGGTTTATTTCTTTGTTCTGCATAGGACATACAGAACTCCAGTTTCTTTGTATAAAGCAGGCCTACGGCCTGATAGTACCTGCCCCAGATGTGGTGCCCTTGAATCTACTTTTTGGCACCTATTATGGCTGTGCCCCACTGTGCATGCCTTTTGGGAAGCAGTTTGGGCGGACATTCTGCTCACTGAACCTACGCTGCCCCCCCTCTCTCCTACTATATGTATGTTTGCGCTAGACTTAGAGGAATCCTACTGCCCTGCACTATACAAATATGTCCTTTGCCTGACTACCTTAGCTAAGGTGATTATAGCGCGTAACTGGTTTGCTACTTCTTCCCCCAATGTGTACAACTGGCGAGCCCTAGTAAATGAGGTGTCAGGGCATGAGAGGTTTACACATAGGTCTAGAGGGACCCTGCCCCATTACTTTAGCAAGTGGGACAGGTGGAATACCTCCCGTCTGGCTACAACCGGAGCACTATTCTCTGACTAATAGAGGCTTCATATTTGAATTTGCGATGTTGCCGTGACACTTATTATCTTTTTCCATGTGACACTGTGACACAGATGGTATTAATTACTGTATTTTTCCTGTAATTTTTTTTTCTTCTCTGTTTTGTTTGTTGTTTTGGTTTTGTTCTGTATTTAATGTTGTTGTTTTTTTTTATTATCTTGTCCCTGTGAAAAACTCTAATAAAAAACTACACAAGTAAAAAAAATAAATAAAAAAAAAGCCCTTATCTGATTTTCCATATGGATAGGGCAGAGTTGAGGACTCGTCCTCAGTTTCTCCCGAAGGTGGTATCAGCGTTTCACTTGAACCAACCTATTGTGGTGCCTGCGGCTACTAGGGACTTGGAGGATTCCAAGTTGCTGGACGTAGTCAGGGCCCTGAAAATTTATGTTTCCAGGACGACTGGAGTCAGGAAAACTGATTCGCTGTTTATCCTGTATGCACCCAATAAGCCGGGTGCTCCTGCTTCTAAGCAGACCATTGCTCGCTGGATTTGTAACACTATTCAGCTTGCGCATTCTGCGGTAGGACTACCGCAGCCAAAATCAGTAAAAGCCCACTCCACAAGGAAGGTGGGCTCATCTTGGGCGGCTGCCCGAGGGGTCTCGGCACTGCAACTTTGCCGAGCGGCTACTTGGTCAGGGTCTAACACTTTTGCAAAATTTTACAAATTTGATACCCTGGCTGAGGAGGACCTGGAGTTTGCTCATTCGGTGCTGCAGAGTCATCCGCACTCTCCCGCCCGTTTGGGAGCTTTGGTATAATCCCCATGGTCCTTACGGAGTCCCCAGCATCCACTAGGACGTCAGAGAAAATAAGAATTTACTCACCGGTAATTCTATTTCTCGTAGTCCGTAGTGGATGCTGGGCGCCCATCCCAAGTGCGGATTGTCTGCAATACTTGTAAATAGTTATTGTTCCACAAATCGGGTTGTTATTGCGAGCCATCTGTTCAGAGGCTCCGTTGTTATCATACTGATAACCGGGGTTCATATCACGAGTTGTACGGTGTGATTGGTGTGGCTGGTATGAGTCTTACCCGGGATTCAAAATCCTTCCTTATTGTGTCAGCTCTTCCGGGCACAGTATCTTAACTGAGGTCTGGAGGAGGGTCATAGGGGGAGGAGCCAGTGCACACCAGATAGTCCTGAATCTTTCTTTAATTGTGCCCAGTCTCCTGCGGAGCCGTCTATTCCCCATGGTCCTTACGGAGTCCCCAGCATCCACTACGGACTACGAGAAATAGAAATACCGGTGAGTAAATTCTTATTATTTTAGGTTCCACATACCTTATCATATAGTACATGGAACTTTAAGTCTAGAGTATAGACACATCCAATGCTAAAATACAACTGTCACCATGATGAAATGCATAAAGATACACCTCCGAGGGCAATTACCTTGCCTGGCATGGTCGCAACAGAGGCGACCACTCCAGGCTGGGCATCCCTGACATGGTCGCATCTGTGGCAACCAGTAAGAAATGACCATTGGGCTGCCAGTCTCAGAGGGACCTCCCGGCCCATCCGCTTCCTTATTCCCTCACCCAGTGCCTGCCGTGTGGCTGATCACTGCTGATTGGGCAGCCTAGTGGCACTTCCCACCCGGCGGCTGCAGAGATGAGCAGCAGCCGTATGAAAAAGAAGCAGCCTTCAGCTTCCCTGTGTAAACTCTACGGCTGCAGAGTAAAATGTAAACTATAAGCTACTTTATGTACAACTTAAAATACATATATACGTTGTATGTGCAGTTTTATGAACATTTGATTTTAATAAGACGCAAAAGACTTCTCCAACTGAGGCCCAATGAGAACATTCAAAAATGTTCTCTGACACAGGTCACTTTTCAGCGTACACATAATTAGATCTTTTCTAGGCGAGAGGTATTTCCATTTCACTGTACACTTTAAACTTATGTCTTCTAGATTCACTCATTTATTAAGGTTTATTTTTGATGAGACTGATATTTATATACAAGTTTTAATACCAATATATTAGTTTTGGCAGGGATTATAATACTGAAGATAGGATGGCGTAAGGAATGACTTTTCTGGTACATTGTGTTCCACAGGGAAACAGTGGGATTTAGAGTGGATCTTGATCCAGAGGGGCCAATAGGCTAAAGCTTTAGGCTGCGCCATGATGCACTGGGGCCTCCTCTATAAACCCTGCCTCCATACACTGGAGCTCAGTTTCGAGTTTGTGCCTGCAGTAGTAGGTCACTTAACAGGGTGGGGGGGGGGGGGGGGGGCTGCACTGGGCAGCCCTGAAAAGCTTTCTAAGAAGACTTCAAGGGCCGTAGAGCTGATATGTTAGTGTGACATTCTGTGCTGTGGCTCCATCACCTCCCAAGCGGCGTTGCATACTCCCACGGCCTGTTCCCGGGTACTTATGGCGAAGACGCTCCGGCTTCAGGCACATGGTCGCAGACGCTCTCCTGGTTTGCGACCGCATTCCTGTCACGGTCTAGGGAGATGGACCACGACGCTGGCGTGGACACAGTCACCGAGCAGGGACTCCACTAGACTGCCAGTACAGGTCGGGTGTACTAACGACGCCCATTTTAATAAGACTCCATAGTACCGGCAGTGAGGACCAGCATAGGGGAGCTGGCGCTTGACCTGTAGCCCATCCCCAGGCTGCCATCTACTGCAGATTTTTCCACCCTGGAGCTGCCTCACACACTCCCTCACTCCCTGACTGAGACGCTGGGCGCCCTACGGGACTGCAGGGTAAGGTCTCCCTTGTAAAGCCGCCTGTATACAGCGCTGAGACTTCAAACACTTGAGTATTCTACGTGTCTTTATACAGACAGCGTTAGTTGAGAAAGAGTGTACCTATTACAGGATATATTGTTCGAGTATTCTGATATATGCCTCCGGTCTAGGACCGCGCTGTTATATATAGTCAGGTCCATAAATATTGGGACATCAACACAATTGTCATATTTTGGGCTCTATACACCCCCACAATGGATTTGAAATGAAAACAAACAAGATGTGCTTTACCTGCAGACTTTCTGCTTTAATTTGAGGGTATTTACATCCAAATCAGGTGAACGGTGTAGGAATTACAACGGTTTCTATATGTGCCTCCCACTTTTAAGGGACCAAAGGTAATGGGACAATCGACTCAAAAGCTATTTCATGGACAGGAGTGGGCTATTCCCTCGTTATTTCATCATCAATTAAGCAGGTAAAAGGTCTGGAGTAGATTCCAGGCGTGACATTTGCATTTGGAATCTGTTGCTGTCGACTCTCAATATCAGTGAAGCTGAATTAGGCTGAAAAATCAAAACAAACCCATCAGAGAGTTAGCAAAAACATTAGGTGTGGCCAAATCAACTATTTGGAACATTCTTAAAAAGAAAGAACGCATTAGAGAGCTCAGCAACACCAAAAGACCCGGAAGACCACGGAAACCAACTGTGGGGGATGACAGAAGAATTATTTACCTGGTAAAGAAAAACCCCTTCACAACAGTTGCCCAGATCAAGAACACTCTCCAGGAGGTAGGTGTATATGTGTCAAAGTCAACAATCAAGAGAAGACTTCACAAGAGTGAATATAGAGGGTTCACCACAAGATGTAAACCATTAGTGAGCCACAAAAACAGGAAGACCAAATTAGAGTTTGTCAAACATCTAAAAAATAAGAATTTACTCACCGGTAATTCTATTTCTCGTAGTCCGTAGTGGATGCTGGGGACTCCGTAAGGACCATGGGGATTAGCGGCTCCGCAGGAGACTGGGCACAACTACAAAGAAAGCTTTAGACTACTGGTGTGCACTGGCTCCTCCCACTAAGACCCTCCTCCAGACCTCAGTTAGGATACTGTGCCCGGAAGAGCTGACACAATTAGGAAGGATTTTGAATCCCGGGTAAGACTCATACCAGCCACACCAATCACACCGTATAACTCGTGATACAATACCCAGTTAACAGCATGATAACAACTGAGCCTCTCAACAGATAGCTCAACAATAACCCTTTAGTTAAGCAATAACTATATACAAGTATTGCAGACAATCCGCACTTGGGATGGGCGCCCAGCATCCACTACGGACTACGAGAAATAGAATTACCGGTGAGTAAATTCTTATTTTCTCTAACGTCCTAAGTGGATGCTGGGGACTCCGTAAGGACCATGGGAATTATACCAAAGCTCCCAAACGGGCGGGAGAGTGCGGATGACTCTGCAGCACCGAATGAGAGAACTCAAGGTCCTCCTCAGCCAGGGTATCAAATCTGTAGAATTTAGCAAACGTGTTTGCCCCTGACCAAGTAGCAGCTCGGCAAAGTTGAAGAGCCGAGACCCCTCGGGCAGCCGCCCAAGAAGAGCCCACTTTCCTCGTGGAATGGGCTTTTACTGATTTAGGACACGGCAGTCCAGCCGCAGAATGTGCAAGCTGAATCGTACTACAGATCCAGCGAGCAATAGTCTGCTTAGAAGCAGGTGCACCCAACTTGTTGGGCGCATACAGGATAAAGAGCGAGTCAGTCTTCCTGACTCCAGCTGTCCTGGAAACATAAATTTTTAGGGCCCTGACTACATCCAACAACTTGGAAGCCTCCAAGTCATTTGTAGCCGCAGGCACCACGATAGGTTGGTTCAGATGAAAAGCTGATACCACTTTGGGGAGAAACTGGGGACGAGTCCTCAATTCTGCCCTATCCATATGGAAAATCAGATAAGGGCTTTTACATGACAAAGCCGCCAATTCTGAAACACGCCTGGCCGAAGCCAAGGCCAACAACATGACCACTTTCCACGTGAGATATTTTAAATCCACGGTTTTCAGTGGCTCAAACCAATGTGACTTTAGGAAATCCAACACCACGTTGAGATCCCAAGGTGCCACTGGAGGCACAAAAGGGGGCTGAATATGCAGCACTCCCTTAACAAAAGTCTGAACTTCAGGTAGTGAAGCCAATTCTCTCTGGAAGAAAATCGACAGAGCCGAAATCTGGACCTTAATGGAACCCAATTTAAGGCCCATAGTCACCCCTGACTGTAGGAAGTGCAGGAACCGGCCCAGCTGAAATTCTTCCGTTGGGGCCTTCCTGGCCTCACACCACGCAACATATTTTCGCCATATGCGGTGATAATGGTTTGCGGTTACTTCTTTCCTAGCTTTTATCAGCGTAGGAATGACTTCCTCCGGAATGCCCTTTTCCTTCAGGATCCGGTGTTCAACCGCCATGCCATCAAACGCAGCCGCGGTAAGTCTTGGAACAGACAGGGCCCCTGCTGCAGCAGGTCCTGTCTGAGCGGTAGAGGCCATGGGTTCTCTGACATCATTTCTTGAAGTTCCGGATACCACGCTCTTCTTGGCCAATCCGAAACAATGAGTATAGTTCTTACTCCTCTTCTCCTTATTATCCTCAGTACCTTTGGTATGAGAGGAAGAGGAGGGAACACATAAACCGATCGGTACACCCACGGTGTTACCAGAGCGTCCACAGCTATCGCCTGCGGGTCTCTTGACCTGGCGCAATATTTTTCTAGCTTTTTGTTTAGGCGGGACGCCATCATGTCCACCTGTGGTTTTTCCCACTGGTTTACAATAATTTGAAAGACTTCTGGATGAAGTCCCCACTCTCCCGGGTGGAGGTCGTGCCTGCTGAGGAAGTCTGCTTCCCAGTTGTCCACTCCCGGAATGAACACTGCTGACAGTGCTAACACGTGATTTTCCGCCCATCGGAGAATCCTTGTGGCTTCTGCCATCGCCGTCCTGCTTCTCGTGCCGCCCTGTCGATTTACATGGGCGACTGCCGTGATGTTGTCTGACTGGATCAGTACCGGCTGGTTTTGAAGCAGGGGTTTTGCCTGACTTAGGGCATTGTAAATGGCCCTTAGTTCCAGAATATTTATGTGCAGGGAAGTCTCCTGACTTGTCCATAGTCCTTGGAAGTTTCTTCCCTGTGTGACTGCTCCCCAGCCTCGAAGGCTGGCATCCGTGGTCACCAGGACCCAGTCCTGTATGCCGAATCTGCGGCCCTCTTGAAGATGAGCACTCTGCAGCCACCACAGCAGAGACACCCTTGTCCTTGGAGACAGGGTTATCAAACGATGCATCTGAAGATGCGATCCGGACCACTTGTCCAACAGGTCCCACTGAAAGGTTCTTGCATGAAACCTGCCGAATGGAATCGCTTCGTAGGAAGCTACCATTTTTCCCAGGATCCGCGTGCAGTGATGCACCGACACCTGTTTTGGTTTTAGGAGGCCTCTGACTAGAGATGACAGCTCCTTGGCCTTCTCCTCCGGGAGAAACACTTTTCTCTGTTCTGTGTCCAGAACCATCCCTAGGAACAGCAGGCGTGTCGTAGGGACCAGCTGTGACTTTGGAATGTTTAGAATCCAGCCGTGCTGTTGCAGCACTTCCCGAGATAGTGCTACCCCTACCAATAACTGTTCTCTGGACCTCGCCTTTATCAGGAGATCGTCCAAGTACGGGATAATTAAAACTCCCTTCCTTCGAAGGAGTATCATCATTTCCGCCATTACCTTGGTAAAGACCCTCGGAGCCGTGGAGAGACCGAACGGCAGCATCTGGAATTGGTAATGACAATCTTGTACCACAAACCTGAGGTACTCCTGGTGAGGATGGTAAATGGGGACATGTAGGTAAGCATCCTTGATGTCCAGCGATACCATGTAATCTCCCTCGTCCAGGCTCGCAATAACCGCCCTGAGCGATTCCATCTTGAACTTGAATTTTTTTATATAGGTGTTCAAGGTTTTCAAATTTAAAATGGGTCTCACCGAACCGTCCGGTTTCGGTACCACAAACATTGTGGAATAGTAACCCCTTCCTTGTTGAAGTAGGGGCACCTTTACTATCACTTGTTGTGAATACAGCTTGTGAATTGCCTGTAACACTGGTTGGCAAGGCAGATTTGAGGAAACGGCGGGGGGGAGACGTCTCGAATTCCAGTTTGTACCCCCGAGATACTATTTGAAGGATCCAGGGATCCACCCGTGAGCGAGCCCACTGCTTGCTGAAATGCTTGAGACGGGCCCCCACCGTACCTGGCTCTGCCTGTGGAGCCCCAGCATCATGCTGTGGACTTTGAGGAAGCGGGGGAGGACTTTTGCTCCTGGGAACTGGCTATATGTTGCAGCTTTTTCCCTCTACCTCTGCCTCTGGGCAGAAAGGACGCGCCTTTAACCCGCTTGCCCCTATTGGGCCGAAAGGACTGTACCTGATAATACGGTGCTTTCTTTGAATGTGAGGGAACATGGGGCAAAAATGTAGACTTCCCAGCTGTTGCTGTGGAAACGAGGTCCGAGAGACCATCCCCGAACAATTCCTCACCCTTATAAGGCAGAACTTCCATGTGTCGTTTGGAATCTGCATCACCTGTCCACTGCCGAATCCATAACCCTCTCCTGGCAGAAATGGACATTGCACTAATTTTGGATGCTAGCCGGCAAATATCCCTCTGTGCATCCCTCATGTATAAAAGTGCGTCTTTTTTATGCTCTACGTTCAGCAAAATAGTGTCCCTATCTAGGGTATCTATATTTTCTGACAGGGAATCTGACCACGCAGCAGCAGCGCTGCACATCCAGGCTGAAGCTATAGCCGATTCCTTCAGGGCGGCCGTATCCGGTGTGTGAGCGCCTTATCCACCCTAGGGGATGTTTCCCAGCGTGACCTATCCTCTGGCGGGAAAGGGTACGCCATTAGTAACCTCTTAGAAATTACCATCTTTTTATCAGGGGGAGCCCACGCTTCTTCACACACTTCATTTAACTCTTCAGATGGAGGAAAAGCTACTGATAGTTTTTTCTCTCCAAACATTATACCCTTTTTTGTGGTACCGGGGGTAACATCAGAAATGTGTAACACATTTTTCATTGCCTCAATCATGTAACGTGTGGCCCTACTGGAAGTTACATTAGTCTCATCGTCGTCAACACTGGAGTCAGTATCCGTGTCGACATCTGTGTCTGCCATCTGAGGTAGCGGGCGTTTTAGAGCCCCTGATGGTTTTTAAGACGCCTGGGCAGGCACAGGCTGAGAAGCCGGCTGTCCCACATTAGGTATGTCGTCAAACCTTTTATGTAAGGAGTCGACACTATCACGTAATTCCTTCCACAGCACCATCCACTCAGGTGTCGACCCCGCAGGGGGTGACATCACATTTACAGGCATCTGCTCCGCCTCCACATAAGCCTCATCAAACATGTCGACACAGCCGTACCGACACACCGCAAACACACAGGGAATGCTCTGACAGAGGACAGGACCCCACAAAGCCCTTTGGAGAGACAGAGAGAGAGTATGCCAGCACACACCAGAGCGCTATATAACACTGGGATCCCACTATCAATGAGTGTTTTCCCTATAGCTGCTTTTTTATATATATTACATATATATATATCTATACTGCGCCTAAATTTAGTGCCCCCCCTCTCTTTTACCCTTCTGTAGTTTTCTCAGACTGCAGGGGAGAGCCAGGGAGCTTCCTTCCAGCGGAACTGTGAGGGAAAAATGGCGCCAGTGTGCTGAGGGAGAAGCCCCGCCCCCTTTTCGGCGGACTTTCTCCCGCTTTTTCTGTTATACTGGCAGGGGTAATTTTGCATCTATATAGCCCCTGGGACTATATATGATGCATATTTTGCCAGCCAAGGTGTTATCTATTGCCCTCAGGGCGCCCCCCCCCCCAGCGCCCTGCACCCATCAGTGACCGAAGTATGAGGTGTACATGAGGAGCAATGGCGCACAGCTGCAGTGCTGTGCGCTACCTTGGTGAAGACTGAAGTCTTCTGCCGCCGATTTTCCGGACCTTCTTCGTGCTTCTGGCTCTGTAAGGGGGACGGCGGCGCGGCTCCGGGAACGAACACCAAGGTCGGGTCCTGCGGTCGATCCCTCTGGAGCTAATGGTGTCCAGTAGCCTAAGAAGCCCAAACTACCACCTGTTAGGTAGGTTCGCTTCTTCTCCCCTTAGTCCCTCGCTGCAGTGAGTCTGTTGCCAGCAGATCTCACTGAAAATAAAAAAACCTAAATATACTTTCTTTCTAGGTGCTCAGGAGAGCCCCTAGTGTGCATCCAGCTCGGCCGGGCACAAGAATCTAACTGAGGTCTGGAGGAGGGTCTTAGTGGGAGGAGCCAGTGCACACCAGTAGTCTAAAGCTTTCTTTGTAGTTGTGCCCAGTCTCCTGCGGAGCCGCTAATCCCCATGGTCCTTACGGAGTCCCCAGCATCCACTTAGGACGTTAGAGAAAAGCCTTTACAGTTCTGGAACAACATCCTATGGACAGATGAGACAAAGATCAACTTGTACCAGAGTGATGGGAAGAGAAGAGTATGGAGAAGGAAAGGAACTGCTCATGATCCAAAACATACCACCTCATCAGTGACGCATGGTGGTGGTAGTGTCATGGCGTGGGCATGTATGGCTGCCAATGGAACTAGTTCCCTTGTATTTATTGATAAAATGACTGCTGACAAAAGCAGCAGGATGAATTCTGAAGTGTTTCGGGCAATATTATCTGCTCATATTCAGTCAAATGCTTCAGAACTCATTGGACGGCGCTTTACAGTGCAGATGGACAATGACCCGAAGCATACTGCGAAAGCAACCAAAGAGTTTTTTTAGGCAAATAAATGGAATGTTATACAATGGCCAAGTCAATCACCTGATCTGAATCCAACTGAGCATGCATTTCACTCGATGAAGGCAAAACTGAAGGGAAAATGCCCCAAGAACAAACAGGAACTGAAGACATTTGCAGTAGAGGCCTGGCAGAGCATCACCAGGGATGAAACCCAGCGTCTGGTGATGTCTATGCGTTCCAGACTTCAGGCTGTAATTGACTGCAAAGGATTTGCAACAAAGTATTAAAAAGTGAAAGTTTGATTTAGGATTGTTTAGTTTGTCCCATTAATTTTGGTCCCTTAAAAAGTGGGAGGCACATATAGATAAATATGAGAATTGTGTAGATGTCCCAATATTTATGGACCTGACTGTGTATATATATCTCTATACATATACTAGTTCAGTGCACTTTTATTGTCATAATAATCTGCATTGCCTGTATCTGTTGTGTGGTTTTACTTTGTGTTTCCCAGATATAGCTATCACTATATTTTGTACCCTAAGGGACTAGGTGCATCTGGGTCATATAATAGTGCATCACAGTATTTACCCATTACATGTATTCTACTGTGTACTCAGTCACATAATACTGGATTTATTCGCAGGTGTTGTGTATGGACCAGTACGAGATCCCGCCTGTCAGGAAACAGACGCCAGGAGCCTGGTGGCGAGCGCAACGTGTCCACTCGCCACACTTCAGCTTTCTATTCCCCTCTGGGTGGTGGTGTGGACCACCACCCAAGAGGTGTAACCAGCCGCCGGTCAGGACTCCGACTGCCGGTATTTCAGCTGGTGTCGGGATCCCGACAGGCGATCAATTGACTGCCTCCCATTGTGTACTGTGTATTCAGTCACATACTAACGGATTAATTCGCAGGTATTGCACTCTGTCTGGTTTTATTGTACTAAACCGCTCTATTGATGCATTTGTGTACAATGTCTAACAAGAAGGGCAGTAAGTCTGTGGATGCTCCTGCATCATGCAGAGCATGCGCCAAGGATTTACTAGTGGAAGTTTTGTCTGATGGTCTGTGTACTGTGTGTCATCTCCCAGTCAGTCCACACCTCCTGTAACCAGGAGCCACCCTGGGCTGTGTTCACAAACCTACTAGGTACACTGGTGGAAAGCCTTACGCTCCCTATGGGACCACCTGTGCCACTACAGCCACAAATTGTCCCTATGGTTAATCTGCCTTGGGTGGAAAATTTGTCTAACCATTTGCAGCAAATAAATCAATCCTTGGTCAGACAAAAATCTACACCAGGTCACTATCACGTCTCTGGGTCATTTAAGCTGGCTCCTTCCTCCTCACAATCCACAAATCTCTCAGACATTTCATCTGAAGAGGAGGGGGAGCATAGTGTCCTGTCAGACACTGAATCAGGTGTTTCTGACAAGGATTCTCCATTGCAAATTGATGTCCCTGCCCTAGTGGTTACTATTAAGCAGATCCTACAAATCACTGTTGATGAAGATTCCACTACTGTGGCTAATAAGACTGATATGTTTAAACGGCAGAAGGTGGTTAAAAATCTATTACCCAATTCTGACCATTTGGTGGACACCAAACCCTGGTCTAATCGAGGAAAGAAATTCCCTCTGTCTAAATGGGCCTTGGCTTGCTATCCTCTCCCTGCAGTGTTATGTAACTAGTGGGAAAATCCACTGCCCGTGGATTCTCATGTCACCCGCCTAGTGGTGTCATCCACTCTGCCTGTCACCACTGTCACTTCACTGAAGGAACCGACAGATAAGCATGTGGAGGGATGACTGAAATCTATTTACTCCCTTACATGTGCTGCACATAGACCCACTATTGCAGCCTCTTGGGCTGCAAAAGGTATTGAAGCATGGGTTCAGGCATTAGAGGAAGAGCTGCCCGAGGATATATCAGACAATACTTGTCTCACATTACCACCGCCACCTATTATATTCAGGAGGCATCCTCTGAGGCAGGTGTGTTGGCGTCAAGTACGTCTGTCCTGGCTCGCCGGATTCTGTGGTGGAGGTCATGGAAGGTGGACCTAGACTCCAAAAAAAAACCTTGGAGGTACTCCCCTTTAAACGGGGGTATTTTGTTTGGGGAAGACCTTAATAAAATTATGTCTGAGTTAGCAGCTACTTTTCTCCCAAATACTAATCCTTCTGCACAGAAGGCAAAAGGTACCACTTTTCGTTCCGTTCGGCCTCAAGGGAAAGCAAAAGTTCAGGCATACCCGAGCTAATCTCATGCTCCCAAAACCACAAATCCCAAGGCTAAACAATCCTGGGCAGACTGCTTCTAAACAAGACAAGCCTACCGCATGATGGGGACCCCAGGGTGGGAAGCAGACTTCTGCAGTTTACCCAGGTCTGGTTAAAGACCACTTCACATGCATGGGTGCGGGAAGTTGTCACTCATGGGTACGCAGTCTCATTCAACAGACGTCCCAAGCTCTGCAAAAGGTTGCGAGTTCCCTCCTGAATACAGGAATGGTAATGCCGGTACCTCTATCCCACAGACGCAGAGGTTACTACTCGACCCTGTTTCTAGTTCCGAAACCCAATGGGTCTTACCGGCGTATACTCAACCTCAAATCACTGAACAAGTTTGTGAGAGTGTCCAAGTTCCATATGGAAACACTGCGCTCAATTGTATGGGCTATGGAACCCGGAGACTATATGGTATCCCTGGATATACAGGATGCGTACCTGCATATATCTATTGCCATGTTGCATCAGGAGTATCTGCGGTTTGCTATTGGCAACCTCCACTATCAGTTCCAGACTCTGCCATTTGGACTGGCTATGGCTCCTCAGATCTTCACCAAGGTCATGGCCGTAATGACGGCCCATCTCCGTCGCCAGGGAGTCAGGATCCTGCCGTATCTGGACGAGTTGCTGATTCTGGCAAACTCCCACGATGTCCTCCTCAGTAATCTGCAACTGACGGTAAGCTTCTTACAAGCCCACTGGTGGCTCATCAATTGGAAGAAGTCCTCGCCTGTCCCAGCTCAGAGCATGGTGCACCTGAGGGCACTCCTGGACACACAGTCAGCGACGGTTTTCTGTCTCCAGAAAAAGTCCTGAAGCTTCAGGACAGGATAAGATGCTTCCTTTATCGCCCCAGAGTATCGATACACTCGGCGATGCAAGTACTTGGCCTGATGGTGTCGGTATTCGACAAGGTAGAGTACGCTCAATTTCATTCCCGCCTTCTGCAGAGGTTAATTCTTTCCAATGGACCTCATTAGATCAGTTCTCAAATGATCACTTTGACTACAGAGTTTGTCGCTGACCTGGTGGCTACATGACCAGCAATTGAGCAGGGGCCGTCCCTTCTGGATCCCCGGCTGGGTCCTGTTGACAACGGACACCGGTCTGAGGGGATGGGGTGCGGTCTTGGAGTAACACTCTTTTCAGGGTCAATGGACCAAGGAGGAATCATTCCTCCCAATAAACATTCTGGAGTTGCGGGCGGTGTTCAATGCATTGAATCTCTCCCTGCCTCTGATACAGAACAGGCCAGTTCAAGTACGGTCCAACAATGCCACCACAGTGACATGCATAAACCATTAAGGCGGCACTCGAAGACGCATGGCTGTGATGGTAGTGTCAAAAATCCTTTGTTGGGTGGAACGCCATCTGCCAGCAATATCGGCAGTGTTCATTCCGGCCGTTTTAAACTGGGAAGCGGATTTCCTCAGTCACCAGAACTTGCACGCCGGAGAGTGGAGTCTTCATCCGGAAGTCTTTCAACTCCTAGTGGATAAGTGGGGCCTACCAGATGCAGAACTGATGGCGTCTCGACACAATCACAAGGTTCCTGTCTTCGGATCAAGGACCAGGGATCCTCAAGCAGCGTTTGTGGACGCACTAGCAATTCCATGGAACTTTTGGCTGCCCTACATGTTCCCTCCAGTGTCACTCCTGCCCAGGGTCCTGCGGAAGTTCAAGCAAGAAGGAGGAATACTACTACTACTAGTCACTCCAGCGTGGCCCAGACGGCAATAGTTCTCAGACCTGCAGGGTCTGGCCTCCCTCAAGGTTCATATATCTGCCTTGTCTGTTTGGTTTCAGAGAAAGATTGCGTCTATACCGGACGTTCATACATTCACTCAGGGTGTATTACGGATTCAGCCTCCCTATGTCCCTGCTGTGGCTCCATGGGATCTGTCTGTTGTCCTGAATGCCCTGCAAGAGTCTCCATTTGAACATCTTGAGTCTGTGGACCTAAAATGACTCACGGCCAAGGTCTTGTTTTTACTGGCTATTGCCTCTGCTAGATGGGTGTCGGACTTAGGCGCTTTGTCCTGTCGTCCACCCTTTCTGATATTTCACTGTGACCGGGCAGTTCTTAGAACTCGCCCAGATTATTTACCCAAGGTCGTGTCATCTTTTCACCTTAACCAAGAGATTGTGGTTCCGGCCTTTAGCTCTTCTGATTGGTCCTTCAAAGAGCGGTCTTTGGATGTGGTAAGGGCTCTCCGTATGTATGTGGAGAGGACTGCCTCTATCAGGAGGTCAGATTCCCTTTTTGTCTTTTTTGGTTTTCACAAACGTGGCTGGCAAGCGAATAAGCAAACCTTGGCCAGATAGATTAGAATGGTGATTGCACAAGCCTATGCGCAGGCTGGGCTCCCAGCTCCTGCTGTTATTAAAGCCCATTCTACTCGGTCTGTGAGACCTTCCTGGGCGGCCCGCCATGGCGCATCCGCAGAACAATTGTGCAAGGCGGCTACGTGGTCCCCAGTGAACATGTTCATTAGGTTCTATACCTTTGATACGTCCGCCTCCCAGGATGCTTCCTTTGGACACCGGGTTATCATTCCGGCTACGGCGCGCCCTTTCACTTGAGGAACTGCTTTAGGACATCCCCGATGTTTCCCTGTGGAACACAATGTACCCTGCTGCAGAAAAGGAGAGTTATGGTAGACTTACCATGGTTAACTCTCTGCGAGGTACATTGGGTTCCACAGGGGCCCCACACTGACGCACCTAGCTTCTATGGGTTTGTATGGCATTAGCCGCTGGTCCCTTCTCCGGTCGTGAGAATGTGGTTCTATGCTACTAACATCTGCCTTCTCTCTTGCCTGCTCCTGCATTTGACTGGTTAACGAAACTGAGCTCCAGTGCCTGGAGGCGGGGTTATAGAGGAAGACCCAATGCATCCTGGAAAAGCCTGAAGCTTTAGCTTGTTGGTGCCTCTGGATCAAGATCCTCTCTAGACCCCAATGTTTCCCTGTGGAACCCAATGTACCTCGCAGAAAGAGAGTTAACCATGGCAAGTCTACCATAACTCTCCTTTTTTCCCCTTCATTTCAGAAATGTTTTAATATCTCATCAATGCTTTTTTAACATTTGTAAGACTTGTAAAAAAATTCTGTTAGGAGTCTATTTACTAAGCCTTGGATGGAGATAAAGTGGATAGAGATAAAGTACCAGCCAATCAGCTCCTAACTGCCATGTTACAGGCTGTGTTTTAAAAAATAAGATTTTACTTACCGATAAATCTATTTCTCGGAGTCCGTAGTGGATGCTGGGGTTCCTGAAAGGACCATGGGGAATAGCGGCTCCGCAGGAGACAGGGCACAAAAAGTAAAGCTTTTTCCGATCAGGTGGTGTGCACTGGCTCCTCCCCCTATGACCCTCCTCCAGACTCCAGTTAGGTACTGTGCCCGGACGAGCGTACACAATAAGGGAGGATTTTGAATCCCGGGTAAGACTCATACCAGCCACACCGTACAACTTGTGTTCTAAACCCAGTTAACAGTATGATAACAGCGGAGCCTCTGAAAGATGGCTTCCTTCAACAATAACCCGAATTAGTTAACAATAACTATGTACAATTTATGCAGATAATCCGCACTTGGGATGGGCGCCCAGCATCCACTACGGACTCCGAGAAATAGATTTATCGGTAAGTAAAATCTTATTTTCTCTATCGTCCTAGTGGATGCTGGGGTTCCTGAAAGGACCATGGGGATTATACCAAAGCTCCCAAACGGGCGGGAGAGTGCGGATGACTCTGCAGCACCGAATGAGAGAACTCCAGGTCCTCCTTAGCCAGAGTATCAAATTTGTAAAATTTTACAAACGTGTTCTCCCCTGACCACGTAGCTGCTCGGCAAAGTTGTAATGCCGAGACCCCTCGGGCAGCCGCCCAAGATGAGCCCACCTTCCTTGTGGAGTGGGCCTTTACAGATTTAGGCTGTGGCAGGCCTGCCACAGAATGTGCAAGTTGGATTGTGCTACAGATCCAACGAGCAATCGTCTGCTTAGACGCCGGAGCACCCATCTTGTTGGGTGCATACAATATAAACAACGAGTCAGATTTTCTGACTCCAGCTGTCCTTGCAATATATATTTTTAATGCTCTGACAACGTCCAGTAACTTGGAGTCCTCCAAGTCACTTGTAGCCGCAGGCACTACAATAGGCTGGTTCAGATGAAATGCTGACACCACCTTAGGGAGAAAATGCGGACGAGTCCGCAGTTCTGCCCTGTCCGAATGGAAAATCAGATATGGGCTTTTGTAAGATAAAGCTGCCAATTCTGACACTCTCCTGGCAGAAGCCAGGGCTAGAAGCATGGTCACTTTCCATGTGAGATATTTCAAATCCACCTTTTTTAGTGGTTCAAACCAATGAGATTTTAGGAAATCCAAAACCACATTGAGATCCCACGGTGCCACTGGAGGCACCACAGGAGGCTGTATATGCAGCACTCCCTTAACAAAGGTCTGGACTTCAGGGACTGAAGCCAATTCTTTTTGAAAGAAAATCGACAGGGCCGAAATTTGAACCTTAATAGATCCCAATTTGAGACCCATTGACAATCCTGATTGCAGGAAATGTAGGAATCGACCCAGTTGAAATTCCTCCGTCGGAGCACTCCGATCTTCGCACCACGCAACATATTTTCGCCAAATTCGGTGATAATGTTGCACGGTTACTTCCTTCCTTGCTTTAATCAAAGTAGGAATGACTTCTTCCGGCATGCCTTTTTCCTTTAGGATCCGGCGTTCAACCGCCATGCCGTCAAACGCAGCCGCGGTAAGTCTTGAAACAGACAGGGACCCTGCTGAAGCAAGTCCCTCCTTAGAGGTAGAGGCCACGGATCTTCCGTGATCATCTCTTGAAGTTCCGGGTACCAAGTCCTTCTTGGCCAATCCGGAACCACTAGTATCGTTCTTACGCCTCTTTGCCGTATAATTCTCAATACTTTTGGTATGAGAGGCAGAGGAGGAAACACATACACCGACTGGTACACCCAAGGCGTTACCAGCGCGTCCACAGCTATTGCCTGCGGATCTCTTGACCTGGCGCAATACCTGTCCAGTTTTTTGTTGAGGCGAGACGCCATCATGTCCACCATTGGTCTTTCCCAACGGGTTACCAGCATGTGGAAGACTTCTGGATGAAGTCCCCACTCTCCCGGGTGAAGATCGTGTCTGCTGAGGAAGTCTGCTTCCCAGTTGTCCACTCCCGGGATGAACACTGCTGACAGTGCTATCACATGATTCTCTGCCCAGCGAAGAATCCTTGCAGCTTCTGCCATTGCACTCCTGCTTCTTGTGCCGCCCTGTCTGTTCACATGGGCGACTGCCGTGATGTTGTCCGACTGGATCAACACCGGTTTTCCCTGAAGCAGAGGTTCTGCCTGGCTTAGAGCATTGTATATTGCTCTTAGTTCCAGAATGTTTATGTGAAGAGACGTTTCCAGGCTCGTCCATACTCCCTGGAAGTTTCTTCCTTGTGTGACTGCTCCCCAGCCTCTCAGGCTGGCGTCCGTGGTCACCAGGATCCAATCCTGTATGCCGAATCTGCGGCCCTCCAATAGATGAGCACTCTGCAACCACCACAGAAGAGACACCCTTGTCCTTGGAGACAGGGTTATCCGCAGGTGCATCTGAAGATGCGACCCTGACCATTTGTTCAACAGATCCCTTTGGAAAATTCTTGCGTGGAATCTGCCGAATGGAATTGCTTCGTAAGAAGCCACCATTTTTCCCAGGACTCTTGTGCATTGATGTACAGACACCTTTCCTGGTTTTAGGAGGTTCCTGACAAGCTCGGATAACTCCTTGGCTTTTTCCTCCGGGAGAAAAACCTTTTTCTGAACCGTGTCCAGAATCATCCCTAGGAACAGCAGACGAGTTGTCGGCATTAACTGGGATTTTGGAATATTCAGAATCCACCCGTGCTGTTTTAGCACTTCTTGAGACAGTGCTAATCCCATCTCTAGCTGTTCTCTGGACCTCGCCCTTATTAGGAGATCGTCCAAGTATGGGATAATTAATACGCCTTTTCTTCGAAGAAGAATCATCATCTCGGCCATTACCTTTGTAAAGATCCGAGGTGCCGTGGACAATCCGAACGGCAGCGTCTGAAACTGATAGTGACAGTTTTGTACAACGAACCTGAGGTACCCCTGGTGTGAGGGGTAAATTGGAACGTGGAGATACGCATCCTTGATGTCCAAGGATACCATAAAGTCCCCCTCTTCCAGGTTCGCTATCACTGCTCTGAGTGACTCCATTTTGAACTTGAACTTCTTTATGTACAGGTTCAAGGACTTCAGATTTAGAATAGGCCTTACCGAGCCATCCGGCTTCGGTACCACAAAAAGAGTGGAATAATACCCCTTCCCTTGTTGCAGAAGAGGTACCTTGACTATCACCTGCTGAGAGTACAGCTTGTGAATGGCTTCCAAAACCGTCTCCCTTTCGGAGGGGGACGTTGGTAAAGCAGACTTCAGGAAACGGCGAGGTGGATCTGTCTCTAATTCCAACCTGTATCCCTGAGATATTATCTGCAGGATCCAGGGATCTACTTGCGAGTGAGCCCACTGCGCGCTGTAATTTTTGAGACGACCCCCCACCGTCCCCGAGTCCGCTTGAGAAGCCCCAGCGTCATGCTGAGGCTTTTGTAGAAGCCGGGGAGGGCTTCTGATCCTGGGAAGGAGCTGCGTGTTGCTGTCTCTTCCCTCGACCTTTGCCTCGTGGCAGATATGAATAGCCCTTTGCTCTCTTATTTTTAAAGGAACGAAAGGGCTGCGGTTGAAAAGTCGGTGCCTTTTTCTGTTGGGGAGTGACTTGAGGTAGAAAGGTGGATTTCCCGGCTGTAGCCGTGGCCACCAAGTCTGATAGACCGACTCCAAATAACTCCTCCCCTTTATACGGCAAAACTTCCATATGCCGTTTTGAATCCGCATCGCCTGTCCACTGTCGCGTCCATAAAGCTCTTCTGGCCGAAATGGACATAGCACTTACCCGTGATGCCAGTGTGCATATATCCCTCTGTGCATCACGCATATAAAGAAATGCATCCTTTATTTGTTCTAACGACAGTAAAATATTGTCCCTGTCCAGGGTATCAATATTTTCAATCAGGGATTCTGACCAAACTACCCCCGCACTGCCCATCCAGGCAGTCGCTACAGCTGGTCGTAGTATAACACCTGCATGTGTGTATATACTTTTTTGGATATTTTCCATCCTCCTATCTGATGGATCTTTAAGTGCGGCCGTCTCAGGAGAGGGTAACGCCACTTGTTTAGATAAGCGTGTTAGCGCCTTGTCCACCCTAGGAGGTGTTTCCCAGCGCTCCCTAACCTCTGGCGGGAAAGGGTATAATGCCAATAATTTCTTTGAAATTATCAGCTTTTTATCAGGGGCAACCCACGCTTCATTACACACGTCATTTAGTTCTTCTGATTCAGGAAAAACTATAGGTAGTTTTTTCATACCCCACATAATACCCTGTTTAGTGGTACCTGTAGTATCAGCTAAATGTAACGCCTCCTTCATTGCCAAAATCATATAACGTGTGGCCCTACTGGAAAATACGGTTGATTCGTCACCGTCACCACTGGAGTCATCGCCTGTGTCTGGGTCTGTGTCGACCGACTGAGGCAAAGGGCGTTTCACAGCCCCTGACGGTGTTTGAGTCGCCTGGACAGGCACTAATTGATTGTCCGGCCGTCTCATGTCGTCAAACGACTGCTTTAGCGTGTTGACACTATCCCGTAGTTCCATAAATAAAGGCATCCATTCTGGTGTCGACTCCCTAGGGGGTGACATCCTCATATTTGGCAATTGCTCCGCCTCCACACCAATATCGTCCTCATACATGTCGACACACACGTACCGACACACAGCAGACACACAGGGAATGCTCCTAACGAAGACAGGACCCACTAGCCCTTTGGGGAGACAGAGGGAGAGTTTGCCAGCACACACCAAAAGCGCTATATATATATCAGGGATAGCCTTATAATAAGTGCTCCCTTATAGCTGCTTTGTTATATCAAAATATCGCCATAAATGTGCCCCCCCCTCTCTGTTTTACCCTGTTTCTGTAGTGCAGTGCAGGGGAGAGACTTGGGAGCCGTCCTGACCAGCGGAGCTGTGAGAGGAAATGGCGCCGTGTGCTGAGGAGATAGGCCCCGCCCCTTTTCCGGCGGACTCGTCTCCCGCTATTTAGAAAAATTAGGCAGGGGTTAAATATCTCCATATAGCCTCTAGGGCTATATGTGAGGTATTTTTAGCCTTTATAGGTACTCATTTGCCTCCCAGGGCGCCCCCCTCCCAGCGCCCTGCACCCTCAGTGACTGCCGTGTGAAGTGTGCTGAGAGGAAAATGGCGCACAGCTGCAGTGCTGTGCGCTACCTTTAGAAGACTGCAGGAGTCTTCAGCCGCCGATTCTGGACCTCTTCTGATTTCAGCATCTGCAAGGGGGCCGGCGGCGTGGCTCCGGTGACCATCCAGGCTGTACCTGTGATCGTCCCTCTGGAGCTTGATGTCCAGTAGCCAAGAAACCAATCCATCCTGCACGCAGGTGAGTTGACTCCTTCTCCCCTCAGTCCCTCGCTGCAGTGATCCTGTTGCCAGCAGGAATCACTGTAAAATAAAAAACCTAGCTAAACTTTCTCTAAGCAGCTCTTTAGGAGAGCCACCTAGATTGCACCCTTCTCGGCCGGGCACAAAAATCTAACTGGAGTCTGGAGGAGGGTCATAGGGGGAGGAGCCAGTGCACACCACCTGATCGGAAAAAGCTTTACTTTTTGTGCCCTGTCTCCTGCGGAGCCGCTATTCCCCATGGTCCTTTCAGGAACCCCAGCATCCACTAGGACGATAGAGAAATGACAGTTAGGAGCTGATTGGTTGCTACTTTATCTCCGTCAATTTTATCTCCACCCAAGGCTTAGTAAATCTACCCCTAAGTCACAGAATTTGGTCAGTGTTTTATAAAAGGCCAGTGTTAGACTCTCCTAGGCCAACCAAATTAATCTCTGATGAAGAATCGTACATACTTGGGAGCAGGGGGGACTAGTCAGGCTACTGTATTTAGAGTCTTAACAAAGATTCTTCAATTTTTGTAGTGACTCCCCTGAAGATTACTTTTCTTGGCATGAGTGTAGAGAGCCAGGATGACATAATCACTAGCCACAAGAATGTTGCCTATTATAAAAGGCACCTTGTTTACTTATGAAGACTCAATTCCTTAGGTTGTCTTGGAGTGAATCCAGATCTCATTTCCACTATGATAACAAACAAACAAACAAACCTGGTTCTGCAAGGCTCACAGACTCATAATGGCCAAGGGCTGGGCCAATCCAGGAAGAAATAATTTATTCAAACCTTGCAACATATCGTAATATCCCCATAACCCTTTGTATCCCAGCAAAGACATCTTACTCAATCTGCTACAAAATAACAACTCCTGCTGGCCAGTCATAAGATACATTGCATGATTTATTTAGTAGCACTGTGTTGTCTCTGTCCCGCTGCTCACCAGCACTACGCCCCCTTTATACATAAAATAACAATTTCAGTGCCAATGTGACATCTTGGTATTTTATGGACTCTGAAGGGGGGGGGAATAGTACAAAATCACCTTATCTGTAATAAATACTGTATATTAAAAGAAAGTCCACCGTATTTAAATAATTGGAGAGAGGTGTTTATATTGGCTGTGCCGCTAACATACAATACAATCACATGTGGGTGGGATGTAAAAATAAAAAGTTTATCCCGAAATCTTCATCATAATCAGTGACGTTAGGCGGAATTCTTGTTGCCATGATAACACGGATCTAGGATGTGACATTAAGCTATGGGCAAAGTACAGGTGGAAAGACACAGGATGGAGTGCACACACTAGAAGGTTGATCTGCTTGGCTGTCACATTGTAAGGAAACCATGTACTTGCTTGGCATTCAGAGAAATAATAAAAAATATATATATATAGCAGGCTGGGTAAAATTGCCAACATTCACTCTAGCTATTCTGTTCAGCTACCTCTGTGACATCATTTATTTAGAGCAAACACGTAATTGTTCCATCGTGGGGATGAGGACAGCTCATTACAGCCGTTCATAAAAGACCCTTCAAAGACTCAGATCATGGAAAGGAGTCTTTCTGCTCCAGTTTTTATTGTTCCAATTCATGCAGCTCCTGGTGTATTATGTTTCTCTTGCTCAGTCTAGTTCTATGGGACTGCTGTCTTCATGGCCATCTTCCACATCATCGTCTTCGTCACCAGCCCCCATTAGGCTATTCAAAAGGTTACCTGTGTGCCGAAAAAGAAATGAATGTAGCGGCAGGGATGGGGCTGAAATGTTGAATTGAAACAATAATGGGAGAGAGTAGGGTTTATTGTATGTATTATAGTCTAGGCAAGATAGGATTCGTTTTAACCTGTGGAACTTTAATTAATTTGTATGACGCACATCAGAACACAATGGTATACTGCAGTGATAACAGGAGTGCTGTGCGCCTGGAACCAATTTTTGTGCTAGTCAGATACAGCTTACGTGGTGCTAACTTCACCTCCAGAACAGGGAATCAATTCAGACATTTTTTACCCTTTGAAAGCATAGAAATGCCATTATTCATTATTGTACTGAAACGAAGACTCTTCACTAAATACTGTGTTCTACTTACCCAATAATCCCCCGTATGAAGACGACTGCTGAGGTGGTAAGCCAAAGAAAATCTGTCCTATCCTGTCCAAGTACTGCAACAGAGAATGATAGACGTTAGCCTGAATATACCTGTGACAGGCTTATTCACAACACAACGTGTCTGGTGCAGAGCCCTATGTAACATTACTGGCAGCTGGGTGTCAAGGCGTTCGCACGTAAGCTAAGTTTAATGAGGGCGCATGGACAACACTGCTGGCAATGCAGAAACATACTTATTTAGAGTTAGATCTGTTTTTAGGGTAGGGCTGCAGCAAGAGCTCATTGATAATGATGGTGGCTATCACACCAAGCGTATGGATATAGGTGATAGCTGTGGCATACATCCAAATATCCGCATCTAACTGTGTGCGACAATGCAGGTGTGCAAGTACGGTCAGCTTGCATTCAACTCTCAAATGGCCCCAGAAGGGTTAATGCAATGTGGAGGCGGGTTATGGGCCCTACACACATACCGATCTGCCGCCGAGCTGCCCAACGACGGATACAGCCAACTGGGCGGCGGGGGGGAGGTGACGGGGGTAGTGGAGTTTCTTCACTTCTCCCCGTCACCCGGCATCATAGCACTGCATGCTAATATGGACAATCTCGTCCATATTGGCCTGCATGCATAAGCGACAGGGCACCAACGATTAACGAGCGTGGGGCCTACACACAGAACGATATGAACGAGTTCTCGTTCATTTATGAACGAGAACGTTCATATCGTTCTGTTTTATCTGCCAGTGTGTAGGGCCCATTAGTCTTACACAGATAGATAAAAAAAATACATAAAAATCAACAAAGCAGAGGGCATTTCTACTAATAAAAGATGCAGTTATGCTCCTCCTTGCAATCGCACTGGGCTTCATTAGTGCAAGGGTAAATATGTTGGGCACAATTACACTTGCGAGAACAATAATACCTTCGTGAGAAGAGCACATCAATTTCACAAGGTAACATGTAAGAATCACATAATGGCAGCAATTTGGCCTCTTGGCCGTAGAGCAGCCTGTATGTAAGGCCCTAAACTGAATATAAATCCTCACCACTATCCACTCACTGTTCACCATGCTGACTGTTCTCCCCCTGAATCTAGCTGCTCGGCTCACACTGTACAAATATGTCACATACCTACTAACTTGTACATGGATATGCCTGTATATGGCACATTTGGGGTAGTAAGACCCCTGACCAACTAAGGCATGCCACCCTTGGCCTGCTAAAGCTACCTATTGCCTACACTTAATGTCTAGTGTAACTTAAGCCTTCTTGACCATGAAGATACAGGATTCCTGACTCATCTTCTGCATCCCGGTTCTCTAGTTACATCCTCATCCTATGCCAAATAATAATGGAGCAAAAGCCGGTTACTTCTCTGGACTGAGATATTATTCTGACCAGCATCAGACACTTGAGCACCCCATGCCTTTCCTCTGAATGTAAAGGGGAGGGAGCAATGATACTATTATATGGACTGTGTGTCCCAGTGGCATTCCACCTACCTCATTATACATAGGGTCTCTTTTTAAAGACAGCTGATACTGTTCACACAATACTGTAAATACAGTTAATTTCCCACTAGAAAAAAAAAATACATACAGGATAAATTAAAATATATATTTTTTAAATATGTAAAAAATAAGATTTTACTTACCGATAAATCTATTTCTCGTAGTCCGTAGTGGATGCTGGGGACTCCGTCAGGACCATGGGGATTAGCGGCTCCGCAGGAGACAGGGCACAAAAATAAAGCTTTAGGATCAGGTGGTGTGCACTGGCTCCTCCCCCTATGACCCTACTCCAAGCCTCAGTTAGGATACTGTGCCCGGACGAGCGTACACAATAAGGAAGGATTTTGAATCCCGGGTAAGACTCATACCAGCCACACCAATCACACCGTACAACTTGTGATCTGAACCCAGTTAACAGTATGACAAACGTAGGAGCCTCTGAACAGACAGCTCACAACAATAACAACCCGATTTTTTTGTAACAATAACTATGTACAAGTATTGCAGACAATCCGCACTTGGGATGGGCGCCCAGCATCCACTACGGACTACGAGAAATAGATTTATCGGTAAGTAAAATCTTATTTTCTCTGACGTCCTAGTGGATGCTGGGGACTCCGTCAGGACCATGGGGATTATACCAAAGCTCCCAAACGGGCGGGAGAGTGCGGATGACTCTGCAGCACCGAATGAGAGAACTCCAGGTCCTCTTTAGCCAGGGTATCAAATTTGTAGAATTTTACAAACGTGTTCTCCCCCGACCACGTAGCTGCTCGGCAGAGTTGTAATGCCGAGACCCCTCGGGCAGCCGCCCAGGATGAGCCCACCTTCCTTGTGGAATGGGCCTTGACAGATTTAGGCTGTGGCAGGCCTGCCACAGAATGTGCAAGTTGAATTGTGCTACAAATCCAACGAGCAATCGTCTGCTTAGAAGCAGGAGCACCCAGCTTGTTGGGTGCATACAGTATAAACAGCGAGTCAGATTTTCTGACTCCAGCCGTCCTTGAAATATATATTTTCAATGCCCTGACAACGTCCAGCAACTTGGAATCCTCCAAATCGCTAGTAGCCGCAGGCATCACAATAGGCTGGTTCAGGTGAAACGCTGACACCACCTTAGGCAGAAACTGAGGACGCGTCCGCAGTTCTGCCCTGTCCGAATGGAAAATCAGATATGGGCTTCTATACGATAAAGCCGCCAATTCTGACACTCTCCTGGCTGAAGCCAGGGCCAGTAGCATGGCTACTTTCCATGTAAGATATTTCAAATCCACCGATTTGAGTGGCTCAAACCAATGGGATTTGAGAAAAACCAAAACTACATTAAGGTCCCACGGAGCCACTGGGGGCACAACCGGGGGCTGTATATGTAGTACTCCTTTTACAAAAGTCTGGACTTCAGGAACTGAAGCCAATTTTTTCTGGAAGAAAATCGACAGGGCCTAAATTTGAACCTTAATGGACCCCAATTTGAGGCCCATAGACAATCCTGTTTGCAGGAAATGTAGGAATCGACCCAATTGAAATTTCTCCGTGGGGGCCTTCCTGGCCTCACACCACGCAACATATTTTCTCCAAATGCGGTGATAATGTTGTGCAGTCACCTCCTTCCTGGCTTTGACCAGTGTAGGAATGACCTCTTCCGGAATGCCTTTTTCCCTTAGAATTCGGCGTTCAACCGCCATGCCGTCAAACGCAGCCGCGGTAAGTCTTGGAATAGACACGGTCCCTGCTGAAGCAGGTCCCGTCTTAGAGGTAGAGGCCACGGATCTTCCGTGAGCATCTCCTGAAGTTCCGGGTACCAAGCTCTTCTTGGCCAATCCGGAGCCACGAGTATCGTTCTTACTCCCCTTTGCCGTATAATTCTCAGTACTTTTGGTATGAGAGGCAGAGGAGGAAACACATACACTGACTGGAACACCCACGGTGTTACCAGAGCGTCCACAGCTATTGCCTGAGGGTCTCTTGACCTGGCGCAATACCTGTCCAGTTTTTTGTTGAGGCGAGACGCCATCATATCCACCTTTGGTTTTTCCCAACGGTTCACAATCATGTGGAAGACTTCCGTGTGAAGTCCCCACTCTCCCGGGTGGAGGTCGTGCCTGCTGAGGAAGTCTGCTTCCCAGTTGTCCACTCCCGGAATGAACACTGCTGACAGTGCTATCACATGATCTTCCGCCCAGCGAAGAATCCTTGCAGCTTCTGCCATTGCTCTCCTGCTTCTTGTGCCGCCCTGTCTGTTTACGTGGGCGACTGCCGTGATGTTGTCCGACTGGATCAACACCGGCTGACCCTGAAGCAGGGGTTTTGCCAGGCTTAGAGCATTGTAAATCGCTCTTAGCTCCAGTATATTTATGTGAAGAGACATCTCCAGGCTTGACCATACTCCCTGGAAGTTTCTTCCCTGTGTGACCGCTCCCCAGCCTCTCAGACTGGCATCCGTGGTCACCAGGACCCAGTCCTGTATGCCGAATCTGCGGCCCTCTAACAGATGAGCACTCTGCAACCACCACAGAAGAGACACCCTTGTCCGTGGCGATAAGGTTATCCGCTGATGCATCTGCAGATGCGATCCGGACCATTTGTCCAGCAGATCCCACTGAAAAGTTCTTGCGTGAAATCTGCCGAATGGAATCGCTTCGTAAGAAGCCACCATTTTTCCCAGGACCCTTGTGCAATGATGCACTGACACTTTTCCTGGTTTTAGGAGGTTCCTGACTAGCTCGGATAACTCCCTGGCTTTCTTCTCCGGGAGAAACACCTTTTTCTGGACTGTGTCCAGAATCATCCCTAGGAACAGCAGACGTGTCGTCGGAAACAGCTGCGGTTTTGGAATATTTAGAATCCACCCGTGCTGTCGTAGAACTACTTGAGATAGTGCTACTCCGACCTCCAACTGTTCTCTGGACCTTGCCCTTATCAGGAGATCGTCCATTTTCTTTGAAGAAGAATCATCATTTCGGCCATTACCTTGGTAAGGACCCGGGGTGCCGTGGACAATCCAACCGGCAGCGTCTGAAACTGATAGTGACAGTTCTGTACCACGAACCTGAGGTACCCTTGGTGAGAAGGGCAAATTGGGACATGGAGGTAAGCATCTGTCCCGGGACACCATATAGTCCCCTTTTTCCTGGTTCGCTATCACTGCTCTGAGTGACTCCATCTTGATTTGAACCTTTTTATGTAAGTGTTCAAATATTTCAGATTTAGAATAGGTCTCACCGAGCCGTCTGGCTTCAGTACCACAATATAGTGTGGAATAATACCCCTTTCCTTTTTGTAGGAGGGGTACTTTGATTATCACCTGCTGGGAATACAGCTTGTGAATTGTTTCCACTACTGCCTCCCTGTCGGAGGGAGACGTTGGTAAAGCAGACTTCAGGAACCTGCGAGGGGGAGACGTCTCGAACTTCCAATCTGTACCCCTGGGATACTACATGTAGGATCCAGGGGTCCACTTGCGAGTGAGCCCACTGCGTGCTGAAACTCTCTTGAGACGACCCCCCACCGCACCTGAGTCCGCTTGTACGGCCCCAGCGTCATGCTGAGGACTTGGCAGAAGCGGTGGAGGGCTTCTGTTCCTGGGAATGGGCTGCCTGCTGCAGTTTTCTTCCCTTTCCTCTATCCCATGGCAGATATGACTGGCCTTTTGACCGCTTGCCCTTATGGGGACGAAAGGACTGAGGCTGAAAAGACGTTGTCTTTTTCTCCTTTATACGGCAATACTTCCATGTGCCGTTTGGAATCTGCATCACCTGACCACTGTCGTGTCCATAAACAACTTCTGGCAGATATGGACATCACACTTACTCTTGATGCCAGAGTGCAAATATCCCTCTGTGCATCTCGCATATATAGAAATGCATCCTTTAAATGCTCTATAGTCAATAAAATACTGTCCCTGTCAAGGGTATCAATATTTTCAGTCAGGGAATCCGACCAAGCCACCCCAGCGCTGCACATCCAGGCTGAGGCGATCGCTGGTCGCAGTATAACACCAGTATGTGTGTATATACTTTTTAGGATATTTTCCAGCCTCCTATCAGCTGGCTCCTTGAGGGCGGCCCTATCTGGAGACGGTACCGCCACTTGTTTTGATAAGCGTGTGAGCGCCTTATCCACCCTAAGGGGTGTTTCCCAACGCGCCCTAACTTCTGGCGGGAAAGGGTATACCGCCAATAATTTTCTATCGGGGGAAACCCACGCATCATCACACACTTCATTTAATTTATCTGATTCAGGAAAAACTACAGGTAGTTTTTTCACACTCCACAAAATACCCTTTTTTGTGGTACTTGTAGTATCAGAAATATGTAACACCTCCTTCATTGCCCTTAACAAGTAACGTGTGGCCCTAAAAGAAAAATACGTTTGTTTCTTCACCGTCGACACTGGAGTCAGTGTCCGTGTCTGCGTCGACCGACTGAGGTAAAAATACGTTTTAACGCCCCTGACGGTGTTTGAGACGCCTGGACAGGTACTAATTGGTTTGCCGGCCGTCTCATGTCGTCAACCGACCTTGCAGCGTGTTGACATTATCACGTAATTCCTTAAATAAGCCATCCATTCCGGTGTCGACTCCCTAGAGAGTGACATCACCATTACAGGCAATTGCTCCGCCTCCTCACCAACATCGTCCTCATACATGTCGACACACACGTACCGACACACAGCACACACACAGGGAATGCTCTGATAGAGGACAGGACCCCACTAGCCCTTTGGAGAGACAGAGGGAGAGTTTGCCAGCACACACCAAAACGCTATAATTATACAGGGACAACCTTTATATAAGTGTTTTTCCCTTATAGCATCTTAATATATATAATCATATTGCCAAATAAGTGCCCCCCCTCTCTGTTTTAACCCTGTTTCTGTAGTGCAGTGCAGGGGAGAGCCTGGGAGCCTTCCCACCAGCATTTCTGTGAGGGAAAATGGCGCTGTGTGCTGAGGAGAATAGGCCCCGCCCCCTTTTCGGCGGGCTTCTTCTCCCGTTTTTCTGAGACCTGGCAGGGGTTAAATACATCCATATAGCCCCAGGGGCTATATGTGATGCATCTTTTAGCCAGTATAGGTATTTCATTGCTGCCCAGGGCGCCCCCCACAGCGCCCTGCACCCTCAGTGACCGCTGGTGTGAAGTGTGTGACAACAATGGCGCACAGCTGCAGTGCTGTGCGCTACCTCATGAAGACTGAAAAGTCTTCTGCCGCCGGTTTCTGGACCTCTTCACTTTTCGGCATCTGCAAGGGGGTCGGCGGCACGGCTCCGGGACCGGACTCCATGGCTGGGCCTGTGTTCGATCCCTCTGAAGCTAATGGTGTCCAGTAGCCTAAGAAGCCAATCCATCCTGCACGCAGGTGAGTTCACTTCTTCTCCCCTAAGTCCCTCGTTGCAGTGAGCCTGTTGCCAGCAGGACTCACTGTAAAATAAAAAACCTAAAAACTTTTTCTAAGCAGCTCTTTAGGAGAGCCACCTAGATTGCACCCTGCTCGGACGGGCACAAAAACCTAACTGAGGCTTGGAGGAGGGTCATAGGGGGAGGAGCCAGTGCACACCACCTGATCCTAAAGCTTTATTTTTGTGCCCTGTCTCCTGCGGAGCCGCTAATCCCCATGGTCCTGACGGAGTCCCCAGCATCCACTAGGACGTCAGAGAAATAAAAAAACACTCAAAACAAAATCTATACACGAGAATCTTGCAACACTTAAAAAATGCTTTAAGAGAACATTTCTGTAGCAGTCTACAATGGCCCGGTTCTGAGTCGGACACTGTCATGGCCATCTTTGTGTATTCTGCTGCTGACGTGTCTGTGTGCTAATGCCGCTACATCGCCTGGTGTACATCTGCGTATCCAAATGTGATACCCACAGTCCTCCGCAGATGATGATGTATTACAGCTTGGTGTGTCTTTAGATACCACTATCAGAACCTGCACCAGCCCTATGGTGCAGTTTCTCCATCTGAGTATGGCCTCTTGTGTGAGCTGCTGAACATCTCCATAGGCAAGCATGGATGTGCAGTGTGCCTCAGAAGCAGACTAAACGCATTGCTCTACTGCATCCCACATCGCTGTTGTGTCCGACTCAAAATCAGGCCCAATAAAATACAGAAACATTAAGAATTTAAGGGATAGAATTCAGTTGTTTTCTTCGCCCCAGTTGCCACTCGATGGCGCCTGACGGAGCAATTCAATTGTTACTCTTACTCAGTGCGGGTGCACATGCAGGGGGTCACATTTCAGCTCGGAGCCTCTTGAGATGGCCTGCTGAAATGTGTAAAAACACCATAGGTTGGGTGCTCAAACGGGAGTGTGAGTGCCCTAACTAAAACTTTAGACAAGTTAAGCCGCTTTGCGCAGCTAAACCGGTACGAATGGGTGCGCACATGCGGCATGTGCATCCAATAGGGGGAAAAATTGATTTGTTCAAGCGGGGGACCACAAAACAAAGGAATCTCCCCCACCCCACAGATGATCTTTTCATATTAAAATACAGTATAGTATGTCAAATATAAAGGGAGGAGACTTCTTTCTAAATGGTTGGCATATATTCTTGCCAACACACAACATAAGCCCACTGAATGGGCTCACAGAGCGGATCTATAGGGTGGTATCAGCTGGAGGTTTGGAGTAAAGGTCCATACTCACTAGACGAGAAAGTGAAAGATCTCGCGCAGAAGGGCCGATCTGAGTGAGATCTTTCACAATCCTGTCCCGTGTGTACACTAAATGTCATTAACGATGTGCATTTCCACGCATCATTAACGACCCCCTTCCTCGTCTGAACATGTACAGACGAGGGAGGTCCTAGCTAACGACAGCCATGCAGTATGGCCGTCGTTCCCTCTCACCTCTCCCCCCCCCCCATCGCTGCCTGTTTCTGCCGCATCGGCAAGTGTGTATGCACTTGCTGATGCCGCCCCCCCTTCCCCAATATCCGTGTCAGCCGGGATCGGGTAATGTGTATGGGGCTTTAGGAAGCATATGTTCCTCGTTTTCAGGCAACTGAAGCTCAAATTAGCTGCATGAGACATCCTCCATCACAAACAGAACGGGTACTGGCACCTGACAAACGGTCAAGCTTGGACTTCTTTAATGCTGTATGTGGTCCAAAGGGGAATAAAGCATATTTAGGGGAAATTAATAAGAGAAAGTAACCAGCCAATAGAGACACTGAAGTTAAAAAAATAATCACTAATTATGTCTTTATATGCGTCTGACATAAACAACGGACGCTGGATCTAACAGCCGCAGCTGCTATCAACAACGTCATTAAATGTATGTACATAGCAAATCATACCCCTCTACAGCCAGTAGTAGAAACCAAATGAAGTTTAAAAGGGGCTGTACAAATGGAGGACCCTTCTCTATAGACGGATGCTTCTCCGTATACGTCGTGAACACCACCGAAGCGCTGGTTTTGTTTTTTAAACACAGGAATCTGCAAGAAGAAAAAAACAAAACATTCAAATACACAGAACAACAGACTGACAAGTCAGCCACAGTCCTTTATACAGATCATTATTTTATGTGTTCAGGGGGCTGGGCATTTAGGTCACAGTTATTGGTACAGGAGGAATCCCTTCCTGTGTCACTAATGCGGTTTAACATTATTTTATCACTTCTCTTCCTGCCTAACCACAGGGGGAGGTTTGCAGGAGTCCAAATACAGGCCTTCAGCTGGCGGTGTTCTGGAGACCGCTCTGCAATGATTCAGCACTCCATGGGGCAGATGTATTAAACCTGGAGAAGTGATAAAGCAGTGATAAGTGCAAGGTGATAATGCACCAGCCAATCAGCTCCAATATGTAAATCGACAGTTAGGAGCTGATTGGTTGGTGCGTTATCACCTTACATTTATCACTGCTTTATCACTTCTCCAGGCTTAATACATCTGCCCCCATAAAGGAGTTGTTTTATTTACTGTAAGCATCATATATAAGGGGAGATTTATCAAAGCTAGATCAAGAACCAGGCAATCAGATCCTGTTATTTTTCCCACAAAGTCTGTAACACTGGAACGTTGTTTGATATTTTATCTCTCTGCAAGCTTTGATAAATCTCCCCTATTATACTATTTTATTGTTTATATCGGTCTCTTAAATATTTTTTTTTACCATTAATGGAGACGATTTCTAATTGAAGGTTCTTTTTCTATTTGGATCCTTAACCTGCAATGTAATTAATCACAGACAATATTCGATATACAGTATTATCTACTATATAATATATCTGAGACACCTACTGTAAAAGGTTATTTATTAAATAGTTGTCATTACATATTATTGGTTTAACACTGCATTCTCAGCATGTGATGTGTATTATTTTATACTAGAATATTATAACGAGATAATGTCCAACTTTATCAGAGGAGATTCAATTTGCGGGGATGTGCTGCCATTTGGTTGTGGAAACCACCATTTATTACCGTGTCCAAAAATTGCTGAGTAATCTGCACACCTCTATGGAGTCATTAGCAATGTTACTGGCCACAGAGGGTCTTCGTCTGGCCATTCCAGGAGGCGCTTTGCGGCCATCACAAAGAACTGAGTGTCTTCACAGAACATAAAACAACCAACGTTTAATCCAAGAGCACATTACTGCTGGCAGACTGATAAATCTCTGGACTTACTGAAGGACGGCCTGTGCCACAAACATATCCACCTCGCTGCGATAGCCTCGGCTGGAGGAATATTCTACTAACATATTTGCACAGCCTTCGCCATCAGACGAGTGCAGGAAGTGATAACGGGATTCATAGTAGTTTTGCTCTGAAATGGAGAAAGTTCTTTAATTCCAGGAATAGAAAGCTGGCAATTAGCGAAGTAACACGTCTACAAGGCCTTGTTATCCACCATGCTTGACACAGTGGCTACATAGAGAAATATAGTTTACAAACAGCAAAATCTTTTAATATCTAAAAACGTGGCAATAGCAAGTACACATACCCACAGCTCTGGCAAACTAAAATTACAACAAGCCCAACCACGGGCAACAATAATATAAGAAACATACTAAATAATCTAGAACCACTTGCCAAAACAAAAAATGAAAAAGGCTTTAAAATAATCCCAGTATCACAACTATTTCAAAGTTTCTGAAGTCGGATGGAGGGGTCACATGTTTGTCCACATCCACTCGTGAGAGTGGGATAGTGTAGAAGTACTACACCATTTACTTCAGAAACACGAGTGCTTATGTAAGAGCCTGCGAGCTGCACGCTCAGCAGAAATTCCAGCGAGTCTGTCCGTATTTTTAAAGCGCCAATCATAAAGGCTGGTTTTTGCCTTTTAAATGGTTGCCGTTTTAAAAATATGGCCAGACTTGCAGCAATTTCCACTGAGCGTGCAGCTCGCAGGCTATTACATAAGCCCCCATGAATTTAAAAAGTCTAATATTTATCCCTTTTTGTGCCAAAGGTCTGTGCCAACTTTGCAGCGCTCCAGGCCCCAGCAACATTTAGAAGACTACAAAATAGGTGCAGGTTGAGTCTACGTAACCACCTTCCCTTTAAAACACGACGGCCAGAACTACTTGTATCGAAGGACACAACTGTAGAGGTCAATGAGAGCATGCTACATCCAAATTAACTCTTTCACGACCCAATGATTAAATATGACACATGTAACTCAGCGATCTCATACACCAAAGGAAGTTTTCAAAAATACTTTAAAACATAAAGCCATGAAACTGTAAGTCACATACTGGTGGGACTCAAGGGGGAGAATTCAATTGATATCGCTGCTCTAAAGTGAAGGGAGATTGCTGGGGTGATATTCAACGGATACCCGTTATCATGCCCATCAGCTCACCAGCACGGGAGCGAATGAACTGAATTACTCTGTTGGGCGCCATCTAGTGGCAGCTGAGGCGATAATCAATTGAATTGCCCCCTATGAATGAAGCGGAAAACAAACTAAAATCTAATTATTGCAAACCATATGATTCTTCAGCTATAAAATGAAAGAATCTTGGTCATATTCCCACTCCAGCCTGCAAGCTGTGGATAGAGAAGTTTATGTGGTCAATAAATAGATATACTTTACTGCCAGGAGATAAATCAATGACTAATTTCCGCCAAGAGTGTTGGGAGTGATCATGGGAAAGGAACAGAGAAATACTTGGGCATCAGATCATATAACAGGATGCAGCGAATATGGTGTTATATAGAATTGCATGAAAACATTACAACATGCACTTAAAAAAAAAAAAAAAAAACTGCTTACATGACGACTACATGTACCTGCAAAAATGGTAGCAATGTACAAAACGAATGATCAAAATCATCCATCACGCCTTGTAGGAGATGCAGTCCTTATGACTGGCAGCATACTGTACCTTTCCATAATGTGATCGCCAGTAACTGATGTAGTTTCGGATTGCCTAATTTTCCTGATCCTCCAGTTGACCACTTTAGAGCCCGGGAGACAAAAGCTACTCGTTCCGGAGAGTTCGGATCCATCAAACTAAACAATTTGGCGAGGTGTTCTGCAGTAAGACAAGGTTACAGCAGACTGTATGAAAATTCTTCAACACAAAGATCCAACAATACATGTGAGGAAATGTTTGGATGGAAATGGAGAGGGGCTAACACACAAAAAGACTTCACGCACAACATTTTTTTATTTGGAGGGGTGGGGGTTTCTATCTCCTAGCTCTCCATTTAGAAACATTTTATGTAAATTACTTATTTTGTTCTACTGCCTTCTGATGGAAATAGGATTTTGGTACTTACCGATAAATCCTTTTCTCCTAGGCCGTAGAGGATGCTGGGGACTCCAAAAGGACCATGGGGTATAGACGGGATCCGCAGGAGCTTGGGCACACTGAAAAGACTTAAAGTGGGTGTGCACTGGCTCCTCCCTCTATGCCCCTACTCCAGACCTCAGTTATAGGAACTGTGCCCAGGAGAGACTGACATTTCGAGGAAAGGATATTTGTGTAAACTAAGGGCTACAAACATACCAGCCCACACCACAAACATACTGTATCACCGGAGTAATAGTAAACCAGATAACAGTATGAAATAACAACAGCAACAAGCTGAAAACCAAAAATACACTATCCGTGCATAAACCAAGTTAACCAACAATAATACAGTGCCAGCAACAGTCCGCACTGGGATGGGCGCCCAGCATCCTCTACGGACTAGGAGAAAAGGATTTATCGGTAAGTACCAAAATCCTATTTTCTCTTACGTCCTAGAGGATGCTGGGGACTCCAAAAGGACCATGGGGTTTATACCAAAGCTCCAGACCGGGCGGGAGAGTGTGGACGACTCTGCAGCACCGACTGAGCAAACGCAAGGTCCTCATCAGGGGTTCACTAAGATATGCCGGCGGTCGGGCTCCCGGCGACCAGCATACCGGCGCCGGGAGCCCGACCGCCTGCTTACTGACAGTGTGGCAAGCGCAAATGAGCCCCTTGCGGGCTCGCTGCGCTACGGGCACGGTGGCGCGCCACGCTATTTTATTCTCCCTCCAGGGGGGTCGTGGACCCCCACGAGGGAGAATAAGTGTCGGTATGCCGTCTGTCGGGATCCCGGCGCCGGTATACTGTGCGCCGGGATCCCGTCAGTCGGCATACTGAAGACCACCCCTCATCAGCCAGGGTATCAAACTTATAGAACTTAGCAAAAGTGTTTGCCCCTGACCAGGTGGCCACACGGCAAAGCTGTAAAGCCGATACGCCTCAGGCAGCCGCCCAAGACGAGCCCACTTTTCTGGTAGAATGGGCTTTTACCGACTTCGGCACGGGTAGTCCGGCCGAAGAATGAGCCTGCTGAATCATACTACAAATCCAGCGTGCAATAGTCTGTTTTGAAGTAGGATGACCAATCTTGTTAGCAGCATACAGGACAAACAGCGCCTCTGTTTTCCTGGCAACAGCCGTACGGGCGGCGTAGATCTTCAAAGCTCTCACCACATCCAGAGACTTTGGAACCACCCCAGCATCCGTAGCCACCGGCACCACAATAGGTTGGTTAATGTGAAACGAAGACACCACCTTCGGCAAAAATTGTTGACGAGTCCGCAATTCTGCCCTATCTGAATGAAAAATCAAGTACGGGCAAACTCAGACACCCACCTGGCAGACGCCAGCGCCAACAGCATGACAACCTTCCAAGTGAGAAACTTCAACTCAACCTTACGTAAAGGTTCAAACCAGGAAGACATGAGAAACTGTAAAACCACGTCAAGATCCCATGGAGCCACAGGAGGCACAAACGGAGGATTGATATGCATTACTCCTTTCACAAAAGTCTGAACCTCTGGGAAGACAGCTAATTCCTTTTGAAAGAAAATAGACAAAGCCGAAATCTGCACTTTGATGGAGCCTAATTTCAGGCCTGCATCTACACCTAATAGAAAAAGAGAAAAGAAGACTCTTTTGTGGGCGCACTCTTATATGTATGTGTATAGAAGTCTCAGAAGAAACAAATGATAAAAAATTATATGCAAATTTTATTAACAACAATCGGTAAAATGGTAGTAGAATATACTGTCAAAAGTATCAAAAAGAGGAGGGGGGGGGTGTTGGAAAAGGGGAACACAGAACAAATTTTTACAGTGTAAATACTGAGTAATAGTTCTGGACTGCCTGGGTACGAAAATGCAGAAAATAACAGCTGGAGGCCTGAAAAAAATCTCTATAAGAATCCTAGGTAGGTATGTAAATAAAATTATAAGGATATTAAGTTGATAAGTCAGCTAGATCTCTTATGAGTAATAATGAAGAGACGGATGGGGTAGATAAAGATGGAATGAGTAAGATGAATCTGCTGTCAGTGTTAGACGCTGAGCAAAACCGTCCAGGAACTTCTACTAAACCGAGTATTCCTCAAGAGTCTCCCACTTGAGTACTAACCCAGCCCGACACTGCTTAGCTTCCAAGATCGGAAGGATTCGGGCGTTGCCAGTGTGGTATGAAAGTAGAAGAGATATTTGATATCAAAGGCTCGGGAATCACTGATGAGAGTTCACGAAATGGAGAAGAAAAAGAGTAGATATAGATTGGAGAAGAAAAATAAGAATTTACTTACCGATAATTCTATTTCTCGTAGTCCGTAGTGGATGCTGGGGACTCCGTCAGGACCATGGGGTTTAGCGGCTCCGCAGGAGACAGGGCACAATAATAAAAGCTTTAGGATCAGGTGGTGTGCACTGGCTCCTCCCCCTATGACCCTCCTCCAAGCCTCAGTTAGGATACTGTGCCCGGACGAGCGTGCATAATAAGGAAGGATATTGAATCCCAGGTAAGACTCATACCAGCCACACCAATCACACCGTACAACCTGTGATCTGAACCCAGTTAACAGTATGATAACAACGAAGGAGCCTCTGAAAAGATGGCTCACAACAAGAATAACCCGATTTTTGTAACAATAACTATGTACAAGTATTGCAGACAATCCGCACTTGGGATGGGCGCCCAGCATCCACTACGGACTACGAGAAATAGAATTATCGGTAAGTAAATTCTTATTTTCTCTAACGTCCTAAGTGGATGCTGGGGACTCCGTCAGGACCATGGGGATTATACCAAAGCTCCCAAACGGGCGGGAGAGTGCGGATGACTCTGCAGCACCGAATGAGAGAACTCCAGGTCCTCCTCAGTCAGGGTGTGCCCCTGACCAAGTAGCAGCTCGGCAAAGTTGTAAAGCCGAGACCCCTCGGGCAGCCGCCCAAGATGAGCCCACTTCCTTGTGGAATGGGCTTTTACTGATTTTGGCTGTGGCAAGCCTGCCACAGAATGTGCAAGCTGAATTGTACTACAAATCCAGCGAGCAATCGTCTGCTTAGAAGCAGGAACACCCATCTTGTTGGGTGCATACAGGCTAAACAGCGAGTCAGATTTTCTGACTCCAGTCGTCCTGGAAACATATATTTTCAGGGCCCTGACAACGTCAAGTAACTTGGAGTCCTCCAAGTCCCTAGTAGCCGCAGGTACCACAATAGGTTGGTTCATGTGAAAAACAGAAAACACCTTAAGGAGAAATTGAGGACGAGTCCTCAATTCTGCCCTGTCAGAATGAAAAATTAAGTAAGGGCTTTTATATGATAAATCCGCCCATTCTGACACACGCCTGGCTGAAGCCAGGGCTAATAGAATCTTCACCTTCCATGTGAAATATTTTAATTCCACAGTGGTGAGTGGATCAAACCAATGTGACTTTAGGAAACTCAAAACAACATTGAGATCCCAAGGTGCCACTGGGGGCACAAAAGGAGGCTGTATATGCAGTACCCCTTTTACAAACGTCTGAACTTCAGGCACTGAAGCCAGTTCTTTCTGGAAGAAATTCGACAGGGTCGAAATTTGAACCTTAATGGACCCTAATTTTAGGCCCATAGACAGTCCTGTTTTCAGGAAATGTAGGAAACGACCCAGTTGGAATTCCTCTGTAGGGACCTTCTTGGCCTCACACCACGCAACATATTTTCGCCAAATGCGGTGAAAATGTTTTGCGGTTACATCCTTCCTGGCTTCGACCAGGGTAGGGATGACTTCATCTGGAATGCCCTTTCAGGATCCGGCGTTCAACTGCCATGCCGTCAAACGCAGCCGCGGTAAGTCTTGGAACAGACAAGGCCCCTGCTGGAGCAGGTCCTCTCTTAAAGGTAGAGGCCACGGTTCTTCCGTGAGCATCTCTTGAAGTTCCGGGTACCAAGTCCTTCTTGACCCATCCGGAACCACGAGTATCGTTCTTACTCATCTCCTTCTTATGATTCTCAGTACTTTTGGTATGAGATGCATAGGAGGGAACACATACCCTGACTGGTACACCCACAGTGTTACCAGAGCGTCCACCGCTATTGCCTGAGGGTCCCTTGACCTGGCGCAATATCTGTCTAGTTTTTTGTTCAGGCGGGACGCCATCATGTCCACCTTTGGTTTTTCCCAACGGTTTACAATCATGTGGAAGACTTCCCGCTGAAGTCCCCACTCTCCCGGGTGGAGGTTATGCCTGCTGAGGAAGTCTGCTTCCCAGTTTTCCACTCCCGGAATTAACACTGCTGAGAGTGTTATCACAAGATTTTTCGCCCAGCGAAAAATCCTTGCAGTTTCTGCCATTTCCCTCCTGCTTCATGTGCCGCCCTGTCTGTTTACGTGGGCGACTGCCGTGATGTTGTCCCACTGGATCAATACCGGCTGACCTTGAAGCAGAGGTCTTGCTAAGCTTAGAGCCTTGTAAATTGCCCTTAGCTCCAGTATATTTATGTGGAGAGAAGTCTCCAGACTTGATCACACTCCCTGGAAATTTTTTCCTTGTGTGACTGCTCCCCAGCCACTCAGGCTGGCATCCGTGGTCACCAGGACCCAGTCCTGAATGTCGAATCTGCGGCCCTTTCATAGATGAGCACTCTGCAGCCACCGCAGAAGAAAACACCCTTGTCCTTGGAGACAGGGTTATCCGCTGATGCATCTGAAGATGCGATCCGGACCATTTTCCCAGCAGATTCCACTGAAAGGTTCTTGCGTGAAATCTACCGAATGGGATCGCTTTGTAAGAAACCACCATTTTTCACAGGACCCTTGTGCAATGATGCACTGATACTTTTCCTGGTTTTAGGAGGTTCCTGACTAGCTCGGATAACTCCCTGGCCTTCTTCTCCGGGAGAAAACATCCTTTTCTGGACTGTGTCCAGAATCATTCCTAGGAACATTAGACGTGTCGTCGGAAAAAGCTGCGATTTTGGAATATTTAGAATCCACTCGTGCTGTCGTAGAACTACTTGAGATAGTGCTACTCCGACCGCCAACTGTTCTCTGGACCTTGCCCTTATCAGGAAAGCGTCCATATTTCTTTTAGGAAGAATCATCATTTCGGCCATTACCATGGTAAAGACCCGGGGTGCCGTGGACAATCCAAACGGCAGCGTCTGAACTGATAGTGACAGTTCTGTACCACGAACCTGAGATACCCTTGGTGAGAAGGGCAAAATTTGGACATGTAGGTAAGCGTCCCTGATATCCAGTGACACCATATCGTCCTGGTTCGCTATCACTGCTCTGAGTGACTCCATCTTGATTTGAACCCTTGTATGTAATTGTTCAAATCTTTTAGATCTCACCGAGCCGTTTGGCTTCAGTACCACAATATAGTGTGGAATAATACCCCTTCCCTTGTTGTAGGAGGGGTACTTTGATTATCACCTGCTGGGAATACAGCCTGTGAATTTTTTCCCAATACTGCCTCCCTGTCGGAGGGAGACGTTGGTAAAGCAGACTTCAGGAACTTGTGAGGGGAAGACGTCTCGAATTTCCAATGTACACCTGGGATACTACGTGTAGGATCCAGGAGTCCACTTGCGAGTGAGCCCACTGCGTGCTGAAACTCTTGAGATGACCCCCCACCGCACCTGAGTCCGCTTGTATGGCCCCAGCGTCATGCTGCGGACTTGGCAGAAGCTGTGGAGGACTTCTGTTCCTGGGAATGGGCTGCCTGCTGCAGTCTTCTTCCCTTTCCTCTAACCCTGGGCAGATATGACTGGCCTTTTGCCCGCCTGCCTTTATGGGTACGAAAGGACTGAGACTGAAAAGACTGTGTCCTTTTCTGCTGAGATGTGACTTGGGGTAACAAAAGTGGATTTTCCAGCTGTTGCCATGGCCACCAGGTCCGATGGACCGCCCCTTTATACGGCAATACTTCCATGTGCCGTCTGGAATCTGCATCACCTGACCACTGTCGTGTCTATAAACATCGTCTGGCAGATATGGACATCACATCTACTCTTGATGCCAGAATGCAAATATCCCTCTGCGCATCTCGCATATATAGAAATGCATCCTTAAAATGCTCTATAGTCAATAAAATATTGTTCCTGTCAAGGGTATCAATATTTTCAGTCAGGAAATCCGACCAAGCCCCCCCAGCGCTGCACATCCAGGCTGAGGCGATTGCTGGTCGTAGTATAACACCAGTATGTGTGTATATACTTTTTTGGATATTTTTCAGCTTCCTATCAGCTGGCTCCTTGAGGGCGGCCGTATCTGGAGACGGTAACGCCACTTGTTTTTATAAGCGTGTGAGCGCCTAATCCACCCTAAGGTGTGTTTCCCAACTCGCCCTCACTTCTGGCGGGAAAGGGTATACCTCCAATAATTTTCTATCGGAGGAAACCCACGTATCATCACACACTTTAATTTATCTGATTCAGGAAAAACTACAAGTAGATTATTCCCACCCTACATAATACCCTTATTTGTGGTACTTGTAGTATCAGAAATATGTAACACCTCCTTCATTGCCCTTAACATGTAACGTGTGGCCCTAAAGGAAAATACGTTTGTTTCTTCACCGTCGACACTGAAGTCAGTGTCCGTGTCTGTGTCGACCAACTGAGGTAAATGGGCGTTTTTACAAGCCCCTGACGGTGTCTGAGACGCCTGGACAGGTACTAATTTGTTTGCCGGCCGTCTCATGTCGTCAACCGACCTTGCATCGTGTTGACATTATCACGTAATTCCTAAATAAGCCATCCATTCCGGTGTCGACTCCCTAGAGAGTGACATCACCAATACAGGCAATTTGCTCCGCCTCCTCACCAACATCGTCCTCCTACACGTCGACACACACGTACCGACACACAGCACACACACAGGGAATGCTCTGATAGAGGACAGGACCCCACTAGCCCTTTGGGGAGACAGAGGGAGAGTTTGCCAGCACACACCAAAAACGCTATAGTTATACAGGGACAACCCCTTATACAAGTGTTTTCCCTTATAGCATTTTCACATATGTAATCATATCGCCAAATAAGTGCCCCCCCTCTCTGTTTTTAACCCTGTTTCTGTAGTGCAGTGCAGGGGAGAGCCTGGGAGCCTTCCTCACAGCAGAGCTGAGCAGGAAATTGGCGCCGTGTGCTGAGGAGAATAGGCCCCGCCCCCTAAAACGGCGGGCTCTTCTCCCGGAGTTTGTGAGATCTGGCAGGGGTTAAATACATCCATATAGCCTCAAGGGCTATATGTGATGTATTTTAGCCATAAAAAAGGTATAATACATTGCTGCCCAGGGCGCCCCCCCCCAGCGCCCTGCACCCTCAGTGACCGCTGGTATGAAGTGTGCTGACAACAATGGCGCACAGCTGCAGTGCTGTGCGCTACCTTATGAAGACTGAAAGTCTTCTGCCGCCTGTTTCTGGACCTCTTCAACTTCGGCATCTGCAAGGGGGGTCGGCGGCACGGCTCCGGGACGAACCCCAGGGTGAGACCTGTGTTCCGACTCCCTCTGGAGCTAATGGTGTCCAGTAGCCTAAGAAGCAAATCCATCCTGCACGCAGGTGAGTTTACTTCTCTCCCCTAAGTCCCTCGTAGCAGTGAGCCTGTTGCCAGCAGGACTCACTGAAAATAAAAAACCTAACAAACTTTTACTCTAAGCAGCTCTTTAGGAGAGCCACCTAGATTGCACCCTTCTCGGCCGGGCACAAAAATCTAACTGAGGCTTGGAGGAGGGTCATAGGGGGAGGAGCCAGGGCACACCACCTGATCCTAAAGCTTTTATTATTGTGCCCTGTCTCCTGCGGAGCCGCTAAACCCCATGGTCCTGACGGAGTCCCCAGCATCCACTTAGGACGTTAGAGAAATAGGGGATCTGCTGCCAATGTTAGACAGGATTGGTTACCCCTGAATCAGTGGTGAGTCCTGAAATTAGAGAAAGTTGGAAAATAAAATGGGGGGGGGGGGGGGGTGAGGGAAGGAACAATGCTGGTCTATGGTAGTTTTGGAAGGGTTGATGGTCGATAAGCTACCAATTACAGGGTGCTGATGGTACCTGTGATATTAATAATACTTGATGTTGTAGAAAGCAGATTGTAAAAATTGGCAGAAAGTTAAGATGATTTAAACCATGCAAAAACATCTGTTTGATGCTATCAGATTGATGTCATTTGTCTCAAAGTGATATCAAGTGGGAAGATTAGAAAAATAGTAACATATAGGTGACAACAGTTCTATAATAAATAAATTGTGACTTTTATGTCTCACTGTTGTCAGAACTGCAGAGATACTTTACATAATAATAATAGTGGAAAATGCTACTATAAATCTTTGCTCCAAGTGGATTTAAGAAAAGGCAGAAAGCAAAGAAAGAAGAAAGAGAAGAAGGAAAAACTTGAAAAAATACTGAGCCAATAAATATGTCAGATTTATAACTGAACATAGCTCTGGTAACCCATTATAGCTCAGCAATATCGTATGTCATAGAAATTCAGCATCGGATCTTCAGAAAGGCAAAAAACTAACATCAGTAGCCAGACACTACCATGCATCACACCAAGGTTCACCCTGTGAGATGCGCGCCTTTGGCCTTGACAGAGTCCACCTAGGCGTACGCGGCGGTGACCTAAGTAAAGAACTTATTAAGAAAGAAAGTGAGTGGACTTTTAGGTTAGGATGCCTCAAACCATCTGGTTTGAATGAATATATAAATTACAGTGCGTTTCTTTAAATTACTCCTTATCCAGCAACAACCTATGCGGTGTCCTTCTTCTCCTCTTCATCCACACACCCCTCAGCACAATAACACTTAGACACCCCCAGCTATTATATTCCATGCTATACCTACACATCCCAGTCACCCATCTCATCACAGCACATTCTCTCCCACCTCCATCATGCACACTGACCTACTCCACCTACATCCTGTCACCCTCAGTCCAGAAACATGCACAATACACCCTTCAATCACCCCGATCCCATCCATATCCTGGGACATAGCCAATTATAATTACAACACATAATTCCAAACAAAAATATTTCATTTTGAATTTTTTAAATATTAAATTTACATTAATGATACATTTTACTCTCACACATTTTATTTATTTCTCTACTATTTGGCTCACCCATTTAATAGTCACCGTGCACCCACCCTTATCCCCACACTAGTGCCCTTTCCCTTTTCCCCCTCTAGCCTCACCGTGCTACACCATCCTCACGCCTATTCAGGTTGCCTCATCAATTCGCACCTATCAACATATAGTCTTCCCCCCCTTTTTCCCCTCTCCCCTCCCTCCCTCCCCCCCCCTACAAATTTATATAGTATCACAGCAACCAAACAACAATTCATCATCAGCCCTGCTTCTCCCCCCCCCTCCCCATTTCCCAATTATTTCCTTTCTTCCCATTTTTTCCTTACAATTTCCCTGAAATAACCTCCAATTAACACCACTCTCTATATATATTTACAACCATCCTCCCATAATATCCCAATGTTCAGCGTTAGAATATAATCTGTTAAGACATGCTGTCCTTATATATTTGCATCATCTTTTATATGTATTTATTTATTTTATTATTTCTTTCTCATTTATTCTCATGTATTTATCTTTCCATTTTATATTTTTTTCTTGTTTATTGATATCTAATTACCTTGTCTATTTCTCATTCTTTTTTCGTGCAATGGGCCATTAACTCCAAGTTCAATTGGGATTCAATGTAATTTAGAACAGCAGTTACATCTGTGCAGCAATCTGAAAACGTAGGACACACCTCCCTTCTGATTGGACACTGACCAGCCCCTTTCAAGATAAAGCCCGCACGATCCCCTCCATGAACAGGAAGTGACCAAGCCCGGTGAACGGGCGAAACGCGTCTTCCGTACCCCACTGCCTGGGGGACAGCCGACTCCGGACAGCCTGAACCTCGAGCAGCTCCGTCTCATTCAGACGCTACATCAACAAGCCGCTACACACTGCCGCAACGGGACATTGCGCTCCCTCTTCCTTCATCTCGGACACAGGCAGCCGCATCAGCCCTGCAGTCACGTAACATCTTACAACTGCAGCTCGTATCATCACGGTACTGTCAGCACCCTTTAATTGGTACATCTCGGACACAGACAGCCGCACCAGCCCTGCAGTTATGTAACATCCTACAACTGCAGCTCGCCTCACTACAGGATTGGACATTCTATCATCAGTCTGTAATAGACTTCGACAGACCCCGTCTCTGAAACAGACCAGGTAGACCGATCTGCTCTGCGGCTGCATTACACTGTGTAGTCTCAGTAACTACTGTATCCCGCATTCGTGACATGCCTGGACCTTGATACGGACATCCTTTGTGTACACTGTATTTTGCCGCATACCAGTGACTGATCGCCCCTTCCATTCCGGGTAACATCTGCACAATTACAGTATATTCCTTGTATATCTATTGGTATTCATTTTTGATGCTCGCTTTATATACTATCTTACAAAACCTGTTTACATCAGATTATGAAAGTATCTGTTTCTTAGGCAGCCGGCACTTAGCGGCTCCTCATTTTATGACATACGATATTGCTGAGCTATAATGGGTTACCAGAGCTATGTTCAGTTATAAATCGGACATATTTATTGGCTCAGTATTTTTTCAAGTTTTTCTTCTTCTCTTTCTTCTTTCTTTGCTTTCTGCCTTTTCTTAAATCCACTTGGAGCAAAGATTTATAGTAGCATTTTCCACTATTATTATTATGTAAAGTATCTCTGCAGTTCTGACAACAGTGAGACATAAAAGTCACAATTTATTTATTATAGAACTGTTGTCACCTATATGTTACTATTTTTCTAATCTTCCCGCTTGATATCACTTTGAGACAAATGATATCAATCTGATAGCATCAAACAGATGTTTTTGCATGGTTTAAATCATCTTAACTTTCTGCCAATTTTTACAATCTGCTTTCTACAACATCAAGTATTATTAATATCACAGGTACCATCAGCACCCTGTAATTGGTAGCTTATCGACCATCAACCCTTCCAAAACTACCTTAGACCAGCATTGTTCCTTCCCTCACCCCCCCCCCCCCCCATTTTATTTTCCAACTTTTTTATCATTTGTTTCTTCTGAGACTTCTATACACATACATATAAGAGTGCGCCCACAAAAGAGTCTTCTTTTCTCTTTTTCTGTTGCATGTTTCATTACTGACTCAGGGTGCACCACCAAATTTAAGATTAATTAGAAAACATTGGTTTTCTCTTTGCACTCATTATATTTTGGTCTTAATAATATCTATTAGATACATTATTATTTTCCAGTGCGGTATACCCCCCGATACATTTCTGCATCTACACCTGCCTGCAAAAAATGGAGAAAACGACCCAAGTGAAAATCTTCCGCAGGAGCCATTTTAGTCTAACACCAGGAAACATACTTTCTCAAAATACGGTGATAATGTTTCGCCGTAACATCCATCCTAGCCTTAATGAGAGTGGGAATGACCTCCCCGGGAATACCCTTACGAGCTAAGATCTGGCGCTCAACTTCCATGCCGTCAAACGCAGCCGCGGTAAGTCTGGAAACACGCATGGACCCTGCAACAACAGGTCCTCTCTTAGAGGAAGCGGCCAAGGATCTTCCACCAGTAACTCCTGAAGATCCGGGTACCAGGCCCTTCTTGGCCAATCTGGAACGACGAGAATCGCCTGAACCCTTGCTCGTCAAATGATCCCCAGTACCTTCGGAATGAGAGGAAGTGGAGGGAACACATACACCGACCGGAACACCCACGGAGACACCAGGGCGTCCACTGCACTGGCTTGGGGGTCTCTTGACCTGGAACAATACCTCGGAAGCTTCTTCTTGAGACGAGACGCCATCATGTCGATTAACGGAATTCCCCAACGCTTTGTCACCTCTGCAAATACCTCTTGGTGAAGAGCCCACTCTACCGGATGGAGATCGTGTCTGCTGAGGAAATCTGCTTCCCAGTTGTCCACACCCGGTAGGAAGACTGCTGACAGTGCGCTCACGTGTTGTTCCGCCCAGCGAAGGATTTTTGTGGCCTCCGCCATTGCCGCTCTGCTCCTTGTTCCGCCTTGACGGTTTATATGTGCCACCGCTGTGATGTTGTCTGACTGTACCAGGACAAGTCGACCCTGAAGAAGGCTTCTTGCTTGTAGCAGGCCGTTGTAAATGGCTCTTAACTCGAGAACATTTATGTGGAGACACGCTTCCTGAAGCGACCATCTCCCCTGGAAGTTTCTTCCTTGGGTGACTGCACCCCAGCCCCGGAGACTTGCATCTGTTGTCAGAAGTACCCAGTCCAGGATACCGAACCGGCGACCTTCCAGGAGGTGAGAACTTTGCATCCACCACAGGAGAGAAATTCTGGCTCTGGGAGATAGACTTATCTTCCGGTGCATGTGAAGGTGAGACCCGGACCATTTGCTCAGCAAATCCCACTGAAACACCCGGGCATGAAACCTGCCAAACGGAATGGCTTCGTACGCCGCAACCATTTTCCCCAGAACCCGAGTACATTGATGGATGGACGCACTCTTCAGCCGCAGAAGTTCCCTTACCATCGACTGCAGTTCTAGAGCTTTTTCTTCTGGAAGAAATACTCTTCGTAACTCCATGTAGAGAATCATGCCCAGAAACAACAGCCGAGTGGCCGGAATCAACTGAGATTTCGGCAAATTTAGCACCCAACCGTGCTGCCGGAGCACCAACAGTACCAAACTCACACTCCTCAGCAAGCGATCCTTGGACCTCACCTTTATCAGGAGATCGTCCAAGTACGGGATAATTGTAACCCCTTGCCTGCGAAGGAGAACCATCATTTCCGCCATGACCTTGGTGAAAATCCTTGGGGCCGTGGAAAGCCCAAACGGCAACGTCTGAAATTGGTAATGAGAATCCTGTACCGCAAACCGTAGGAAAGCCTGATGCGGAGGATAAAACGGGAGGTGTAAGTAGGCATCCTTTATGTCCACTGACGCCATAAAATCCCCCCCTTCTAGGCTGGCAATTATCGCTCGAAGAGATTCCATCTTGAATTTGAAGACTTTCAAGTATGGATTGAGGGATTTTAGATTCAGAATCGGTTTGACCGAACCGTCCGGTTTCGACACCACAAAGAGGCTCGAGTAGAACCCCTCCCCCCTGTTGAGACGGGGGAACGGGAACAATGACCCTCTGGAGACACAACTTTTGTATTGCTGCCAGCACGACCTTCCTGTCCGGAAGAGACACTGGCAGGGTCGACATGAAAAACCGGTGAGGGGGCGTCTCCTGAAACTCCAGCCTGTAGCCCTGAGATACAATCTCTAGAACCCATGGATCCAAGTCCGATTGGACCCAGACCCGACTGAAGAACTGCAGACGGCCCCCCAACGGCACGGACTCCCCTAGGGAAGCCCCAGCGTCATGCAGTGGACTTGGTAGTGGCAGGGGCGGACTTCTGGTCCTGGGCGCCTGACACTGCAGGCGACTTCTTTCCCCTTCCTCTATCTTTTGAAGCGAGAAAGAACGAACCTTTTCCTCACCTGTATTTATTTGGATGAAAGGACTGCATCTGCTGATGTTGTGGCTTTTTGTGTTGTGTGGGAACATAGGGAAGAAACGAGGACTTACCCGCTGTTGCGGTAGAAACCAGGTCCGCCAAGCCTTCCCCAAACAGCACATTACCTTTGAAGGGTAACGCCTCCATAGCTCTTTTGGAATCGGCATTAGCATTCCATTGATGGATCCACAGCGCCCTCCTGGCCGAAATCGACATGGCATTGGCTCTTGACCCCAAGAGACCAACATCCCTCGCCGCATCCTTCAGGTAATCTGCAGCGTCCTTGATATAACCAAGAGTTAAAAGAACAGTATCTTTATCAAGGGTATCCATATCATTAGCTAAATTCTCAGCCCATTTAGCAATAGCACTACTCACCCATACCGACGCCACAGCAGATCTGAGCAATGCACCCGTATTAGTGAAAATGGACTTCAGAGACGTCTCCAGCTTGCGATCCGCTGGATCCTTGAGAGCTGCCGTGTCAGGAGACTGAAGCGCCACCTTCTTAGACAAACGAGACAAAGCTTTATCAACATTAGGCGACGCCTCCCATTTGCCCCTATCAACAGATGGAAAAGGATACGCCATGTAAATCCTTTTGGGAATCTGCCACCTCTTGTCCGGCGACTCCCAAGCCTTTTCACAAAGAGTATTCATCACATGAGAGGGGGGAAACTGCACCTCAGGTATCTTTTCCTTAAACAAGCAAATCCTTGTTTCCTGTACGGCAGGTTCCTCAGAAATGCGTAACACATCTTTTATAGCCACAATCATGTACTGAATACTCTTAACCAATCTAGGATGTAAAGGAGCCTCAGTGAAGTCGACATCGGACTCAGAATCCGTGTCGGTATCAGTATCTACCACTTGAGGAAATGGCCTCTTTACCGACCCCGACGGGGTCTGTACCTGCGATAAAGCATCCTCCATGGATTTTTTCCACACCTGCGTCTGTGATTCAGATTTATCTAATCTCTTTGATAAAGAAGTCACATTAGAATTAATTGTATTCAACAGTGCACGTAAGTCAGGTGTCGGCTGCGTCGACAGAGCCAACTCCAGACCCGCATCTGCCCCCCCCCCCATAACCTCCTCCGGTGAATAACATTCAACCTCAGACATGTCGACACCTAGTATCGACCCACCGACACACACATACAAAGCCTCAGCCAGGGGACAGGCCCACAAGGAAGCCTGGACAGAGAAACACAGAGGGAGTATGCCAGCTCACACCCCAGCGCCCATATATCCCACCAAGGAAAATATATGTATCAGCGCTGCCCAATATACCAATTATGCACCAGCTACTGTGTGTCCCCCCCTCCCGATATGCTTCCCGTTACGTTGATGGAGCTCGTGGAGGTCCCGGACCAGCGTCTCCTGGCTGCACGTGAGGAGAAAATGGCGCCTGTGAGCCGCGCGGCTAAGCTCCGCCCCCTCCCGGCGCGCTTCAGCCCGCCAAATCCAAAAACTCGAAAATGCCGGCGGGGGTCCCGAAAACAGTGCCAATGCACCGATCAAGCATCTGCCGGCCCAAGAAGACCCAGTAACATGCTGCCCAGGGCGCCCCCCCCAGCGCCCTGCACCCTGTGAGTGCTGGAGGAAATGTGTGTGTGGGAGCATGGAGCGCAGCGTTGCCACTGCGTTGTACCTTTACTGAAGTCTTCTGCCGTCCTGAAGTCTTCTGTTCTTCTCATACTCACCCGACTTCTGTCTTCTGTGAGGGGGGTGACGGCGTGGCTCCGGGAACGAGCAGCTAGGCGCACCAAGTGATCGAACCCTCTGGAGCTAATGGTGTCCAGTAGCCGAGAAGCAGGGCCCTTAAACTAAGAAGAAGTAGGTCTGCTTCTCTCGCCTCAGTCCCACGATGCAGGGAGCCTGTAGCCAGCAGGTCTCCCTGAAAATAAAAAACCTAACAAAGTCTTTTCCAGAGAAACTCAGGAGAGCTCCCCTAGTGAGTGTCCAGTCAGTCCTGGGCACAAAGTCTAACTGAGGTCTGGAGGAGGGGCATAGAGGGAGGAGCCAGTTCACACCCACTAAGTCTTTTCAGTGTGCTCAAGCTCCTGCGGATCCCGTCTATACCCCATGGTCCTTTTGGAGTCCCCAGCATCCTCTAGGACGTAAGAGAAATCACATTTAAATATACAATTTCTAAGGTTTAAATGTGCCTAAAATGTCTTCAAAGATGAGAACAATTTGGTTGCCAGGTCACAGGTGAACGAACTGAAGTGATCCAGCCACCTATCCTACGGCTATAGCCTGTCAGAGTGGTCATCTTTTGACCAACATGTCTGATTCTGTTCCATCAAACGTACTAGGACACAGTGGTAGGACATCTGGTTGACATGACAACCTTTGGGATTTAATGCCTTTCAGCTAGCAAAATCATTAAAAGGGACGACGTATTACATAAAGCCCCTGAAGAACACTGCCCTGCTAGATGGAGGGTCCAGCAGCTCACACTCACCTAACAACTCATCCGTCACTTTAGCTTCAGATTTCTCTAAGGACTCCAACACGAGCATGGAGAGATCGGCAGCGCTGTTTCGCTTCAAGGAAGAAAACACAAGAGTTATAAAAGCAGAGCAACAACATTTTCAGATAATAATCTTTGAGTTTCAGATGAGAGAGGAATGTTTAGGTAAAGCCCGTCAGTGCGGGACTAAACCCATTCATTACCATTGTTAATGTTTTATACACAGAACAGACATGATGTTAATAAACAAAAGTGCTCTTACTTGTCCATGGCTGAAAAACAGCAAAGCACCAGAATACATTAGTTCCCTTGCTTCTGCGTGTTTGTTCTGTGACATATACCTGGAACACAAACAAGAGTAATATTAGCGGTAGGCTTACAATTGCACGTAACCAAATGGCCGGATGGATTCACCAGCCTCGATGAATGCGATGACGCTGACACTGTACTTCACCGTCACTGTCTTAGTTTTTACTACTGACAATAGTGGCCTCTATCTTTTACTACAGGTGTGGCCAAAACAGCCCTTGAGGACCCCTAATAGTTCATGTTTTCTAGACCTCCTGCGGATCTGCAGAGTTTGGCAATTAGGAATAAATGCACTGCATCTAGAAACATGTGATACTAATGACTACACCTGCGCACAAGCTTGATGGTCTGGAAAATGTGAACTATTAGGTGTCCTCAAGACCGTGATTGGCCACCGCTGTTTTACTGTATTGGCACTCAAACATAATGAGTGACTATGTAAAATTAAGGGGTCGATTCAATTGTTTTTACCCGCTGCTACCACTAGAGTGCGCAAAACGGAGCCAATCAATTGTTGCTTTGTTAAGATGCCTGGTAGCCGCGGGGATGACATTTCTTCTCACAGCTTCCTGAGGTGCAAGAAGAAATATGTGGAAGCTACATCAGTACTTTGGGTGGTCGAACGGGTGGTTTGGACCGCCAAAGCAGGACTTTAGATGGGTTTAGCCGTTTAACACAACTAAACCCTGTCTGTTTGTACACGACATGCGTGATATGCGCCCAAACAATTGAATAGTGACAACTGTTTGAGAGTCTTATACAATCCCGTTTAGGCGGGAAAATTAGACACCTAAACAACTAATTTCCCCCCATGTGCTCAGAAATAAAGGGAGACTAACTTATGCAACCAGGGGCTCTCCAGCCTTTTTCTCTACAAGCCACAAATGCTGGGAGCTGTACCGCAGCCAAAGGCTGCACCTGAATACAAAAAGTCATTTCAGTAACAATCACTTCACTAGTAGTTAAACTCAATTACAACATATATGAAAAAATGTTACTCTGATGTGCTTCCAAAAAGATAATTAATATGTATGTAATTTGCTAAGTATTACTCAAATAAAAACAGGTTAAACCAGTTTAACAAAGGCAGAGTTTAGGGAAGTGATGCCAATTAAACCCAGCACGACAGACATAAAAAATGCTTCAAAGATAATTTTCAATATAGTATTTCCTTGTAATACTTGTACGTCTCTTCTTACTCCCAGTGTTACTATATTGTACATGTTACAGGTTACCATGGCAGGGACCTGCAATGAAGCGCCTGCTAGCCGTGGTGTGACCCATAAGGGCCGCACTTCACTACTCTTTTACTAGTGCATTCCTTGAAATTATAACAACCTATACTCATTCATCCTGTGGGGACAGGCATTCCTTGTTAACCACTTAACTGACGATTTTCCCCCCAAAAAAACGCTAAGAAATTGCCAGGGTTTTTTTTTTTTTTTTTATGAGTGAATTAGGTGAAGAACATAATGATTTTAGTAAAAAATAATAAATTATTTTTTATAAAAAAAAAAATCCCCCCCAAACATCGGACCATCGATCAGGAACATTGTGACCAACGGAACATCGGTAACATCGCAACTTTAGTTTTTAGAGCCCGGACAGCTGCCAGGTACACAGGGGGAGGGGCTTGGGGGCGATGATTTACACTTACTAGCGACTGCCATTGTCTGCAGCCACTGGGGGGGTGGGGAATCCTGCTGTGCCAACTGATCAGCAATGATCGGAAGCATGGCAGACACTGGGGGCTGGAAGGTGGAGGGACCTTCCGGTCCCTCTGACAGCAGCAGCGGAGGGATGATTCTCTTACCTGCCGCTGCTAACATAGTTTATCTGACTGGTCGCATCCTGTGCAACCAGGTCAGACAAAGCACTTGCTGGTATGGTCGTATATCTGATGCAACCATGCCAGGCAAGTGGTTAAAGGAAAAGCCTGGACAGGTTAGGGAGAAAGGGTTCAGTAGAGAACGCCGGCATCCAGGATCACGACGTACTAAATACAGACGTTGTGATCCCGATTGAAATGAAGCCGACAGAGGTGAGTTTCGGGTGTTACAAGGAGAGAGAGAGAGAGAGAGAGAGAGAGAGAGAGAGAGAGAGAGAGAGAGAGAGAGAGAGAGAGAGAGAGAGAGAGAGAGAGAGAGAGAGAGAGAGAGAGAGAGAGGAAATGCCCTAAGGTGGTGCACTATTATAGACACTATTAAAATATAACTTTTATTCAAATATTCAGTAAGACCAGCGAATATTAAAAGGAGAAATAGAATCAGTGAAGTAGAAAGGAAATTGTGATTAAAACATATATTCTATTTTGCTGGTATATTATTTTATGAGTTTTACCTATTAAATGAATTAGTATTCATGTATGATCATTTCTTGGTTGTATCACATTATACTACATTGATAGACCCTGAAGGTCTGAGAACCAATGCCGTCTGGGCCACGCTGGGGCAATCAGAGGCAGGAGTCCTCCTTCTTGCTTGAACTTCCTTATTACCCTGGGCAGAAGTGACACCGGAGGAAACACGTACGGCAGCTGAAAGTTCCATGGAATTGCCAGTGCGTCTACGAACGCCGCTTGAGGATCCCTTGTCCTTGCTCCGAAGACCGGAACCTTGTGATTGTGCCGAGACTCCATCAGGTCTACATCTGGGAGACCCCACTTATCCACTAGGAGTTGAAATACTTCTGGATCGAGGCTCCACTCTCCGGCGTGTACGTCCTGACGACTGAGGAATTCCGCTACCCAGTTTAGGACCCCCGGAATGAACACTGCCGTTATGGCCGGCAGATGGCGTTCCGCCCACTGAAGAATTCTTGATACTTCCCTCATTGCCATGCGGCTTCGAGTGCCGCCTTGATGATTTATGTACGCCACCGTGGTGGCGTTGTCCGACTGTACCTGAACAGGCCTGTTCTGTATTAAATGCTGGGCCCGGTTCAGAGCATTGAACACCACCCGCAGTTCCAGAATGTTTACCGGGAGGAGAGACTCCTCCTTGATTCACTGACCCTGAGGGGAGTGTTGCTCCAACACCGCGCCCCAACCTCTCAGACAGGCATCAGTCGTCAGGAGGACCCAGCTGGAGATCCAAAAGAGACAACCCCTGCTCAATCATTGGTCCTGCAGCCACCAGCTCAGTGACAGACGGACCTCCGGAGACAAGGAGATCATGCGAGACATGATCCGGTGAGGCAGGCCGTTCTACTTGGCTAGAATCAGTTTCTGTAGAGGGTGGGAATGGAATTGAGCGTACTCCACCATGTCGAAAGCAGACACCATGAGACCTAGCACTTGCATTGCCGAGTGTAGCGACACTTACGGACGAGAGAGGAAGCATCGAATCCTGTCCAGAAGTTTCAGGACCTTCTCCTGAGACAAGAACAGTCTCTGGTTGTGAGTGTCCAACAATGCCCCTAGGTGCACCATGCTCTGAGCAGGGACCAGGGAAGACTTCTTCCAGTTGATGAGCCACCCGTGAGCTTGCAGAAACTGGAGCATCAGATTCAGATGACGTAGGAGAATTTCTGGGGAATTTGCCAGGATCATAAAGTCATCCAGATACGGGAGGATCCTGACCCCTTGACAGCGAAGTACAGCCGTCATTCCCATGATGACCTTTGCGGGGCCGTTGTCAAACCGAAAGGTAAAGCCCGAAATTGATAATGGAGGTTGCCCACAGCAAACCTCAGGTGCTGCTGATGCGACATTGCAATAAGAATATGCAGGTAAGCATCCTGTATGTCCAGGGACACCATATAATCCCCAGGCTCCAAGGCCAGAACAATAGAGCGAAGAGTTTCCATACGAAACTTGGAGACTCTCACAAATTTGTTCAAGGACTTGAGGTTGAGAATGGCGTATCCGCGAGTGACGACTTCCCGTACCCAGGCGTCGGAAGTGGTCTTCAACCATTCCTGGGTAAACCCTAGAAGTCAGCCTCCCACTCTGGGATCCCCCAGAGGGAGGCACGCCCCGTCACGCAGCAGGCTTGTCAGTTTTAGAAGCAGGCTGACGGGCAGCCCAGGCACGTTTAGGCTTGGGCTTAGCGGTTTTGGAAGTGCAAGCCTGTTTTCGGGTACGCCTGACCTTTGGCTTTACCTGAAGGACGAAAAGAGCAAAAGGAAGTACTCTTAACCTTTGGCACAGAAGGAGCAGTACTAGGTAGACACACTGTTTTAGCAGCAGCTAAGTCAGCCACTATCTTGTTGAGGTCCTCCTCCAAAAAGAATGTCTCCCTTAAAGGGAGCACCTCCAGGGTTTTCTTAGAGTCCAGATCCACAGAAAAGGACCGTAGCCATAGGATCAGGCAAGCCAAAATGGACGTAGTAGAAGCCTTGGCCGCCAGAACACCAGCATCAGAAGCCGCCACCTTAATGTAATGAGATGCTGTGACAATATACGAGAGACACTGTCTAGCATTATCAGAAAAGTTGGAAGGCAGCTCCGCTTCCACCTTCTGAGCCCACGCTTCAATAGCCTCTGCATCCCATGTCGCTGCAATAGTGGGCCTATGCACAGCTCCTGCGAGGGTGTAAATCGCTTTTAAGCAACCCTCCACACGCTTAGCCGTCGGTTCTTTCAGAGAAGTGACTGTAGTTACAGGCAAAGCTGGGGATACCACCAGCCACACCACTTGCGAATCCACTGGCGGGGGTGTTTCCAAATTTTTACTTAGCTCCGCAGCTAGCATCTTCTTGTGAGTGTGAATTTCTTTCCTGGATTTTCCCAGGATTCCTGACATGTGTCAACTAAATGGTCAGAGTGAGGTAAAACTTATTTAACGACCTTCTGACATTTAAACCTGTCTGCTTTCTTCCATTATTTGTATCCTGGATGATCAGATTAGGTTTGCAATATTTCGCAATACTTCAAAACGAGACACTTTATCACAAGACTCCACACGGAGCGGAGTTTGTGGTACATATTATCATCTACACTAGTTCCAATTGTTTGGACTGATATTTAGTAAACTGTATAACCTCTAAATAGAGTATATTAGAGTTCTATTCCACACGGAATTGTCGGTGTGGTTTATGTACTGCATGTCTACATGTTCATATTCTTGTCTTGTTTTGTCAATTCATTTAATTTTAGGAATAAAAGTTACATTTTAAAAAAACAGGATTTTAATACCTACCGGTAAATCCTTTTCTCCTAGTCCGTAGAGGATGCTGGGGTCCATTTCATGACCATGGGGTATAGACGGTTCTGCAGGAGCCATGGGCACCCTAAGACTTTTCAAGGGTGTGAACTGGCTCCTCCCTCTATGCCCCTCCTCCAGTCTTCAGTTATAGGAACTGTGCCCAGGGAGACGGACATTTCAAGGAAAGGATTTACATTTATACTAACTGTGAGAATCATACCAGCTCACACCGCAACCATGCCGCACAACATGGCATTCAACATAACACACGCCAACAGGCATGAACCATTTACAGCAGGGGTGGGGAACCTCCGGCCCGCGGGCCGTATAAGGCCCGCGAAGCCGTTTGCTCCGGCCCACCCGCTTCTCCCAGTGAGACACGCCACTGCTCAGTCCGGCGGCAGAGTGTCTCAGCTGTCAGTGTCAGGACAGGGAGGTGAGCGGGGCGGCGACGTGTAGAACTTGAAACCAGCCGCCGGTTCGTGAGCCAATCAGAGCTCGCGGACCGGCAGCCAATCAGGAGCCGCGGCTGCCGGTCCGCGAGCTCTCATTGGCTCTCGAACCGGGGGGCTGGTTTCAAGTCCTACACGCCGCCGCCCAACATAGCCGCGCTCTCCTCCGTGTCCCGCCGAAAAGGAGCGGTAAGTAGCACGGAAGGGGGGGGGCACTGTGGGGGGCATCTGTATACCTGGCACTGTGGGGGGCATCTGTATACCTGGCACTGTGGGGGGCATCTGTATACCTGGCACTGTGGGGGCATCTGTATACCTGGCACTGTGGGGGGCATCTGTATACCTGGCACTGTGGGGGGCATCTGTATACCTGGCACTGTGGGGGGCATCTGTATACCTGGCACTGTGGGGGGCATCTGTATACCTGGCACTGTGGGGGGCATCTGTATACCTGGCACTGTGAGGTGCATCTGTATACCTGGCACTGTGGGGGGCATCTGTATACCTGGCACTGTGGGGGGCATCTGTATACCTGGCACTGTGGGGGGCATCTGTATACCTGGCACTGTGGGGGGCATCTGTATATCTGGCACTGTGGGGGGCATCTGTATACCTGGCACTATGGGGGGCATCTGTATACCTGGCACTGTGGGGGCATCTGCATACCTGGCACTGTGGGGACATCTGTATACCTGGCACTGTGAGGGGCATTTGTATACCTGGCACTGTGAGGGGCATCTGTATACCTGGCACTGTGAGGGGCATCTGTATACCTGGCACTGTGAGGTGCATTTGTATACTTGGCACTGTGGGGGCAATTGTATACCTGGCACTGTGAGGGGCAATTGTATACCTGGCACTGTGGGGGCAATTGTGGATCTGGCACTGCACTATTGGGGGCATATGTGTATCACATCCCATTTTAACTGGCCACACCCATGGCGCGCACACACAGTACCTCTATGGGGCAGACCTGCTGGGGGGCAGGGTAATTTTTTAAGTTGAGAATTTTTGTATGGCCCCCGAAGGATTTTATAAATATCCAAATGGTCCTCGGTAGAAAAAAGGTTCCCCACCCCTGATTTACAGCAACATGCTGAAAACAAATGTAACACAACTTGTGTAACTAACTGAACAAAACTGCAGGTAAAGTACGCACTGGGTCGGGTGCCCAGCATCTTCTACGGACTAGGGGAGAAGGATTTATTTCTCATACGTCCCAGAGGATGCTGGGGTCCATTTCATGACCATGGGGTTTATACCAAAGCTCCAGTACGGGCGGGAGAGTGCGGATGACCCATGCAGCACCGATTTACCAAACTTGAGGTCCTCATCGGCCAAAGTGTCAAACTTATAAAATTTAGCAAAAGTGTTTGACCCTGACCAAGTAGCTGCTCGGCAAAGTTGTAATGCCGAGCGTCCCCCACCGGGCAGCCGCCCAGGACGAGCCCACCTTCCTAGTAGAATAGGCCTTCACCGACTTCGGCAACAGCAAACCAGCCGAAGAATGAGCGTGCTGAATCGTACCTCTGATCCAGCGCGCAATGGTCTGTTTGGAAGCAGGACACCCAATCTTGTTGGGAGCATACAGGACAAACAGAGCCTCTGTTTTCCGTATCCGAGCTGTTCTAGCGACATAAATCTTCAAAGCCCTAACCACATCTAGAGACTTTGACTCAGTAAACGTGTCAGTAGCCACTGGCACCACAATAGGTTGGTTTATGTGGAAAGATGAAACCACCTTCGGAAGAAAATGTTGGCGAGTTCTCTACTCCGCCCTATCTTCATGGAAGATCAAGTAAGACAAGGCCCCCAACTCAGACACCCGCCTTGCGGATGCCAAGGCTAAAAGCATCACCACTTTCCAAGTGAGAAACTTCAACTCTATCTCCTGTAGAGGTTCAAACCAACTCGATTGAAGGAACTGCAACATCACATTAAGGTCCCATGGTGCCACTGGAGGCACAAATGGAGGCTGGATGTGCAAAACCCCTTTCACGAAGGACTTCTGGAAGAGAAGCCAATTGTTTTTTAAAGAAAACTGATAAGGCCGAAATCTGGACCTTGACTGACCCCAATCTTAGGCCCGCATCCACACCAGCCTGCAGAAAACGGAGAAAATGTCCCAACTCAAACTCTTCCGCAGGAGCCTTCTTGGATTCACACCAAGACACATATTTTCTCCAAATACGGTGGTAATGTTTAAACGTTACTCCTTTCCTGGCCTGAATAAGAGTGGGGATGACTTCCTTGGGAATACCCTTTCGGGTTAGGATCCGACTCTCAAAGAGCCATGCCGTCAAACGTAGCCGCGGTAAGTCTTGATACACACACAGCCCCTGCTGTAGTAGCTCCTCTCGAGGAGGAAGAGGCAGAGTATCTTCTATGAGCAACTACTGAAGATCTGGACACCAAGCCCTCCTTGGCCAGTCTGGGGCAATGACGATTGTTCAAACTCTTGTTCTTATTATTATTTTGAGAACTTTTGGAATCAGTGGAAGTGGAGGGAAAACATATACCGACCGAAACACCCACTGGGTCACCAGTGCATCCACTGCTATTGCTTGAGGGTATCTCGACCTGGAACAATATCTCTGAAGCTTCTTGTTTAGACGAGATGCCATCATGTCTACTTGAGGAACTCCCCAAAGACATGTCACCTCTGCGAAGACTTCTTGGTGGAGGCCCCACTCTCCTGGATGGAGATCGTGTCTGCTGAGGAAGTCTGCTTCCCAGTTGTCCACTCCCGGAATGAAAATTGCTGACAGAGCTCTAACATGTCTTTCTGCCCAGAGGAGAATCCTTGTCACCTCTGCCATTGCCGCTCTGCTTTTCGTTCCGCCTTGCCTGTTTATGCACGCGACTGCTGTTACATTGTCCGACTGGATCTGCACGGGATGATCTTGAAGAAGATGAACCACTTGCAGAATGCCGTTGTAAATGGCTCTCAATTCCAGAACGTTTATGTGAAGGCAGGCTTCCTGACTTGACCATTTCCCTTGGAAGCTTTCCCCCTGTGTGATAGCTCCCCAGCCTCGGAGACTTGCATCCGTGGTTATTAGGACCCAGTCGTGAATCCCAAACCTGCGTCCCTCTAGTAGGTGAGAACTGTGTAGCCACCACAGGAGCGAAATCCTGGCTTTGGGGGACAGGATTATTTTCTGGTGCATGTGTAGGTGGGATCCGGACCACTTGTCCAACAGGTCCCACTGGAATACTCTGGCATGAAATCGACCAAACTGTATGGCCTCGTAGGCCGCTACCATTTTCCCCAACAACCGAATGCATTGATGGATCGACACGCTTGTTGGTTTCAATATTTGTTTGACCATCTTCTGGATTTCCAGAGTCTTTTCCACTGGAAGAAATACTCTCCGTACTTCTGTGTCCAGAATCATCCCTAAAAAGGACAATCTTGTCATCGGTTCCAACTGTGACTTTGGAAAATTCATGATCCAACCGTGTTGTTGGAGTATTGACAGGGAGAGTGTGATGTTCTGCACCAACTGTTCCCTGGATCTTGCTTTTATCAGGAGATCGTCCAGATAAGGAATTATATTGACTCCTTTTTGACGGAGAACCATCATCTCCGCCATCACCTTGGTGAATACCCTCGGTGCCGTGGAGAGTCCGAACTGCAACGTCTGGAACTGGTAATGGCAATCCTGTACTGTGAATCTCAGATAAGCTTGGTGAGGAGGATAAATGCGAACATGCAAGTAAGCATCCTTTATGTCTACTGACATCATGAAGTCCCCCTCCTCCAGACTGGAAATCACTACCCTCAGGGATTCCATCTTGAACTTGAACCTTTTCAGGTAGAGATTCAGATTTTTCAGGTTTAAAATCGGTCTGACCGAGCCATCCGGCTGCGGAACTACAAAGAGGCTTGAATAAAAACCTTCTCCTTGCTGTGACAAGGGTACCAGGACAATGACCTGATCCTGACATCATTTTTGAATTGCCGTTGTTAATGCCTCTCTTCCTGGAAGAGAAGCTGGCAAGGTCGATTTGAAAAATCGTCATGGGGGGACGTCTTGAAACTCTAGTTTGTACCCATGGGACACTATTTGTAAGACCCATGGGTCCAGGCCAGATTGAATCCAGATTTGGCTGAAAAGTTTCAGACGTGCTCCCACCCGAGCAGACTCCCGCAAGGGAGCCCCAGCGTCATCCTGCAGATTTGGCAGGAGCAGGGGTTGACTTCTGCTCCTGGGATCCTGGAGACGTTGCAGACTTCTTTCCTTTTCCCCTACCTGCCAAGTAGAGGGGGAACCTTTGGCCTTTTTGTATTTGTTGGGCCAAAAGGACTGCATGTGAGAGTGATGTGCCTTGTTTTTTTTTTTTGGTGCAGGAGCAGAAGGCAAGAATGTCGACTTACCTGCGGTAGCCGCAGAAACTAACGCATCCAGCCCATCACCAAACAAGGCCTCACCTTTATTCGGGAGAGCCTCCATATCTCTTTTGGAATCTGGATCAGCATTCCACTGGCGAATCCACAACGCCCTCCGAGCCAATACTGCCATGGTAGCGGTTCTTGATCCCAGGAGACCAATATAATTCATGGTTTCTAGTACGTACGCAGCAGCATCTTTGATATGACCTAACGTTAGGAGTAGCTCGTCTCCATCTATTATGTCAATGTCTAATGACAAGTTTTCTGACCACTTTTCAATAGCACTACTCACCCACGCACAGACAATGGTAGGCCTGAGTAGTGTCCCATTGGCCACATCAATAGATCACCTCACTGACTTGCGGTCTGTCGGCTCCTTAAGTGAAGCCATTTCAGGCGCAGGGAGAAACACCTTTTCTCTTTTATGACAGGGCCCTGTCTAAAATGCGGGGTGACTCCCACCTTTTGGAAAAAAGGTAAGCTGCCTGATTTGGGAATCTGAAATTTCTTTTCAGGTTAAATCAGACTCCCTCCAAGAGACTGTTCAACTCCTGAGGTGGAGGGAAAATTACATTACTTCTTTACTAAAGTAAACCCTCTCCTTGTGGTAAAAGAGGGAGCTTCGTATCTTCCAACACCTCCTTTATAGCTAAAAATAAGATTTTACTTACCGGTAAATCTATTTCTCGTAGTCCGTAGTGGATGCTGGGGACTCCGTAAGGACCATGGGGAATAGACGGGCTCCGCAGGAGACATGGGCACTTTAAGAAAGAATTTAGATTCTGGTGTGCTCTGGCTCCTCCCTCTATGTCCCTCCTCCAGACCTCAGTTAGAGAAACTGTGCCCGGAAGAGCTGACAGTACAAGGAAAGGATTTTGGAAATCCAGGGCTAGACTCATACCAGCCACACCAATCACACCGTATAACTTGTGATAAACTTACCCAGTCAACAGTATGAACAACAACAGAGCATCAGTTCAACCCTGATGCAACAATAACATAGCCCTTATTGCGGCAATAACTATATACAAGTATTGCAGAAAAAGTCCGCACTTGGGACGGGCGCCCAGCATCCACTACGGACTACGAGAAATAGATTTACTGGTAAGTAAAATCTTATTTTCTCTAACGTCCTAGTGGATGCTGGGGACTCCGTAAGGGCAATGGGGATTATACCAAAGCTCCCAAACAGGCGGGAGAGTGCGGATGACTCTGCAGCACCGATTGAGCAAACAATAGGTCCTCCTCAGCCAGGGTATCAAACTTGTAGAACTTTGCAAAAGTGTTTGAACCTGACCAAGTAGCAGCTCGGCATAGTTGTAAAGCTGAGACCCCTCGGGCAGCCGCCCAAGAAGAGCCCACCTTCCTAGTGGAATGGGCTTTAACTGATTTTGGCAACGGCAATCCAGACGCAGAATGATCCTGCTGAATCGTGTTACAGATCCAGCGAGCAATAGTTTGCTTTGAAGCAGGAGCACCCAGCTTGTTGGATGCATACAGGATAAACAGTGACTCCGTTTTCCTGACTCTAGCCGTTCTGGCTAGATAAACCTTCAAATCCCTGACCACAGCCAGTAACTCGGAATCCTCCAAGTCACGAGTAGCCACAGGCACCACAATAGGTTGGTTCATATAAAAAGATGACACCACTTTTGACAGAACTTGTGGACGGGTCCGCAATTCTGCTCTATCCATATGGAAAACCAGATAGGGGCTTTTATGTGACAAAGCCGCTAATTCTGACACACGCCTAGCCGAAGCCAAGGCTAATAGCACGACCACTTTCCACGTGAGATATTTTAACTCCACCGCTTTAAGTGGTTCAAACCAGTGTGATTTCAGGAAACTTAACATCACGTTAAGATCCCAAGGTGCCACTGGAGGCACAAAAGGAGGCTGAATATGCAGCACTCCTCCTTTACCAACGTCTGAACTTCTGGTAGAGAAGCCAAATCTTTTTGAAAGAAAATGGATAGGGCCGAAATCTGGACCTTAATGGAACCCAATTTTAGGCCCAAATTCACTCCTGACTGTAGGAAGTGAAGGAAATGGCCCAGCTGGTAATTCCTCTGTAGGAGCATACCTGGCCTCACACCAAGAAACATATTTTCGCCATATACGGTGATAATGTTTAGCTGTCACGTCCTTCCTAGCCTTTATCCGCGTAGGAATGACCTCGTCCGGAATGCCCTTTTCTGCTAGGATCTGGCGTTCAACCGCCATGCCGTCAAACGCAGCCGCGGTAAGTCTTGGAACAGACAGGGCCCCTGTTGCAACAGGTCCTCTTTTAGAGGAAGAGGCCACGGGTCCTCTGTGAGCATTTCTTGCAGATCTGGATACCAGGTTCTTCGTGGCCAATCTGGAACAATGAGAATTGTTCTCACTCCTCTTTTTCTTATTATCCTCAGCACCTTGGGTATGCGAGGAAGAGGAGGAAATACATAGACCGTCTGGAACACCCACGGTGTCACCAGTGCGTCCACAGCTATCGCCTGAGGGTCTCATGACCTGGCGCAATACCTATGTAGATTTTTGTTGAGGCGGGATGCCATCATGTCCACCTGTGGCAGTTCCCACCGACTTGCAATCTGCGTGAAGACTTCTTGATGAAGTCCCCACTCTCCCGGGTGGAGGTCGTGCCTGCTGAGGAAGTCTGCTTCCCAGTTGTCCACTTCCGGGATGAACACTGCTGACAGTGCGCTTACGTGATTCTCCGCCCAGCGAAGAATTCTGGTGGCTTCTGACTGAATCAGAACCGGTTGGTCGCGAAGCAGGGTCTCCGCTTGACATAGGGCGTTGTATACGGCCCTTAGTTCCAGCATGTTGATGTGAAGGCAAGTCTCCTGACTTGCCCACAGACCTTGGAACTTTTTTCCCTGTGTGACTGCTCCCCACCCTCGGAGGCTTGCATCCGTGGTCACCAGGATCCAGTCCTGAATGCCGAATCTGCGGCCCTCGAGAAGGTGAGCACTCTGCAGCCACCACAGGAGAGACACCCTGGCCCTGGGGGATAGGGTGATTAACCGATGCATCTGAAGATGTGATCCGGACCACTTGTCCAGTAAGTCCCATTGAAAGGTCCTCGCATGGAACCTGCCGAAGGGAATGGCCTCTTATGATGCCACCATCCTTCCCAGGACTCGAGTGCAGTGATGCACTGACACCTGTTTTGGTTTTAACAGGTTCCTGACCAGTGTCATGAGCTCCTGAGCTCTCTCTATCGGGAGATAAACCGTTTTCTGGTCTGTGTCTAGAAACATGCCTAGGAAGGCAGATGAGCCGTAGGAACCAACCACGACTTTGGAATATTTAGAATCCAGCCGTGTTGCCGTTACACTTCCAGAGAAAGTGATACGCTGTTCAGCAACTGCTCTCTTGATCTCGCTTTTATGAGGAGATCGTCCCAGTACGGGATAATTGTGACACCTTGCTTCCGCAGGAGCACCATCATTTCCGCCATTACCTTGGTGAAGATTCTCGGGGCCGTGGAGAGACCAAACGGCAAAGTCTGAAATTGGTAATGACAATCCTGTACCGCAAATCTGAGGTACGCCTGATGAGGTGGATAAATGGGGACATGAAGGTATGCCTCCTTTATGTCCAGAGACACCATAAAATCTCCCCCATTCAGGCTTGCGATGACCGCTCTTAGCGATTCCATCTTGAACTTGAACCCTTTCAGGTATATGTTCAGGGATTTTAAATTCAATATAGGTCTGACCGAACCGTCCGGTTTCGGGACTACAACATGGTCGAATAATAACCCCCTCCTTGTTGAAGGAGGGGAACCTTGACCACCACCTGTTGAAGATACAATTTGTGAACTGCAGTTAACACTATTTCCCTCTCGTGGGGGGAAGCCGGCAGGGCCGTCGGTGAGGGGGCATCTCCTCAAAGTCCAGCTAGTATCCCTGAGACACACTATCTATTGCCCAGGGATCCAACAGGGAGTGAACCCACTTGTGGCTGAAATTACGAAGACATGCCCCCACCGGGCCTAGCTCCGCCTGTGGAGCCCCAGGCCGGGGAGGACTTCTGTTCCTGGGAACTAGCTGTGTTGTGCAGCTTCTTTCCTCTGCCCCTGCCTCTGGCAAGAAAGGACATACCTGGGACTTTCTTGTTTCTTTGTGATCGAAAGGCTGCATTTGATAATGTTGTGCCTTCCTAGGCTGTGCAGGAATATAAGGCAAAAGATCAGAATTACCAGCCATAGCTGTGGAGACCAGGTCCGAGATCCCTTCTCCACAAAATCCTCAGCCTTCCATATGCCTCTTAAGTCGGCATCACCTGTCCATTGCATATCTACAGGACACGTCAAGCAGAAATCGACATAGCGTTGACTCTAGAACCCAGTGGACTAATGCCTCTTTGGGCATGTTAGAGATATATATATATATATATATATATATATATATATATATATATATATATATATATATATATATATCTCTTAAGACAGCATCTTTAATATATATATCTATATATATATATATATATATATATATATCTCTATATATCTATATATATATATATATATATATATATATATAATAAGAATTTACTTACCGATAATTCTATTTCTCATAGTCCGTAGTGGATGCTGGGGACTCCGAAAGGACCATGGGGAATAGCGGCTCCGCAGGAGACTGGGCACAAAAGTAAAAGCTTTAGGACTACCTGGTGTGCACTGGCTCCTCCCCCTATGACCCTCCTCCAAGCCTCAGTTAGGATACTGTGCCCGGACGAGCGTACACAATAAGGAAGGATTTTGAATCCCGGGTGAGACTCATACGAGCCACACCAATCACACCGTACAACTTGTGATCTGAACCCAGTTAACAGCATGATAACAGAGGAGCCTCTGAAAAGATGGCTCACAACAATAATAACCCGATTTTTGTAACAATAACTATGTACAAGTATTGCAGACAATCCGCACTTGGGATGGGCGCCCAGCATCCACTACGGACTATGAGAAATAGAATTATCGGTAAGTAAATTCTTATTTTCTCTGACGTCCTAGTGGATGCTGGGGACTCCGAAAGGACCATGGGGATTATACCAAAGCTCCCAAACGGGCGGGAGAGTGCAGATGACTCTGCAGCACCGAATGAGAGAACTCCAGGTCCTCCTCAGCCAGGGTATCAAATTTGTAGAATTTAGCAAACGTGTTTGCCCCTGACCAAGTAGCTGCTCGGCAAAGTTGTAAAGCCGAGACCCCTCGGCAGCCGCCCAAGATGAGCCCACTTTCCGTGTGGAATGGGCTTTTACAGATTTTGGCTGTGGCAGGCCTGCCACAGAATGTGCAAGCTGAATTGTACTACAAATCCAACGAGCAATCGTCTGCTTAGAAGCAGGAGCACCCAGCTTGTTGGGTGCATACAGGATAAACAGCGAGTCAGATTTTCTGACTCCAGACGTCCTGGAAACATATTTTCAGGGCCCTGACTACGTCCAGCAACTTGGAATCCTCCAAGTCCCTAGTAGCCGCAGGTACCACAATAGGCTGGTTTAAGTGAAACGCTGAAAACACCTTAGGGAGAAATTGAGGACGAGTCCTCAATTCTGCCCTGTCCGTATGAAAAATTAGGTAAGGGCTTTTATAGGATAAAGCCGCCAATTCTGAGACACGCCTGGCTGAAGCCAGGGCTAACAGCATTACCACTTTCCATGTGAGATATTTTAAGTCCACAGTGGTGAGTGGTTCAAACCAATGTGATTTTAGGAACCCCAAAACTACATTAAGATCCCAAGGTGCCACTGGAGGCACAAAAGGAGGCTGTATATGCAGTACCCCCTTGACAAACGTCTGAACTTCAGGAACTGAAGCTAGTTCTTTTTGGAAGAATATCGACAGGGCCGAAATTTGAACCTTAATGGACCCTAATTTTAGGCCCATAGACAGTCCTGTTTGCAGGAAATGCAAGAAACGACCCAGTTGAAATTCCTCTGTAGGGGCCTTCCTGGCCTCACACCACGCAACATATTTACGCCAAATACGGTGATAATGTTGCACAGTTACATCCTTCCTGGCTTTGATCAGGGTAGGGATGACTTCATCTGGAATGCCTTTTTCCTTCAGGATCCGGCGTTCAACCGCCATGCCGTCAAACGCAGCCGCGGTAAGTCTTGGAACAGACAGGGTCCCTGCTGGAGCAGGTCCTTTCTTAGAGGTAGAGGCCACGGGTCTTCCGTGAGCATCTCTTGAAGTTCCGGGTACCAAGTCCTTCTTGGCCAATCCGGAGCCACGAGTATAGTCCTTACTCCTCTCCTTCTTATGATTCTCAGTACCTTGGGTATGAGAGGCAGAGGAGGGAACACATACACTGACTGGTACACCCACGGTGTTACCAGAGCATCCACAGCTATTGCCTGAGGGTCCCTTGACCTGGCGCAATATCTGTCCAGTTTTTTGTTGAGGCGGGACGCCATCATGTCCACCTTTGGTTTTTCCCAACGGTTCACAATCATGTGGAAGACTTCTGGGTGAAGTCCCCACTCCCCCGGGTGGAGGTCGTGTCTGCTGAGGAAGTCTGCTTCCCAGTTGTCCACTCCCGGAATGAACACTGCTGACAGTGCTATCACATGATTTTCCGCCCAGCGAAGAATCCTTGCAACTTCCGTCATTGCCCTCCTGCTTCTTGTGCCGCCCTGTCTGTTTACGTGGGCGACTGCCGTGATGTTGTCCGACTGGATCAACACCGGCTGACCCTGAAGCAGAGGCCTTGCCTGACTTAGGGCATTGTAAATGGCCCTTAGTTCCAGGATATTTATGTGAAGTGACGTTTCCATGCTTGACCACAAGCCCTGGAAATTTCTTCCCTGTGTGACTGCTCCCCAGCCTCTCAGGCTGGCATCCGTGGTCACCAGGACCCAGTCCTGAATGCCGAATCTGCGGCCCTCTAGAAGATGAGCACTCTGTAACCACCACAGGAGAGACACCCTTGTCCTTGGAGACAGGGTTATCCGCTGATGCATTTGAAGATTCGATCCGGACCATTTGTCCAGCAGATCCCACTGAAAAGTTCTTGCGTGGAATCTGCCTAATGGAATCGCTTCGTAAGAAGCCACCATTTTTCCCAGGACCCTTGTGCATTGATGCACTGACACTTGGCCTGGTTTTAGGAGGTTCCTGACTAGGTCGGATAACTCCCTGGCTTTCTCCTCCGGGAGAAAAACCTTTTTCTGGACTGTGTCCAGAATCATCCCTAGGAACAGCAGACGTGTCGTCGGAATCAGCTGCGATTTTGGAATATTTAGAATCCACCCGTGCTGTCGTAGTACTACTTGAGATAGTGCTACTCCGACCTCTAACTGTTCTCTGGACCTTGCCCTTATCAGGAGATCGTCCAAGTAAGGGATAATTAAGACGCCTTTTCTTCGAAGAAGAATCATCATTTCGGCCATTACCTTGGTAAAGACCCGGGGTGCCGTGGACAATCCAAACGGCAGCGTCTGAAACGGATAGTGACAGTTCTGTACCACAAACCTGAGGTACCCTTGGTGAGAAGGGCAAATTGGGACATGGAGGTAAGCATCCTTGATGTCCAGAGACACCATATAGTCCCCTTCTTCCAGGTTCGCTATCACTGCTCTGAGTGACTCCATCTTGAATTTGAACCTTTGTATGTAAGTGTTCAAGGATTTCAGATTTAAAATAGGTCTTACCGAGCTGTCCGGCTTCGGTACCACAAACAGCGTGGAATAATACCCCTTTCCCTGTTGTAGGAGGGGTACCTTGATTATCACCTGCTGGGTGAATGGCTTCCAATACTGCCTCCCTGTCGGAGGGAGACGCTGGTAAAGCAGACTTCAGGAACCGGCGAGGGGGAGACGTCTCGAATTCCAATTTGTACCCCTGAGATACTACCTGCAGGATCCAGGGGTCCACTTGCGAGTGAGCCCACTGCGCGCTGAAATTCTTGAGACGGGCCCCCACCGTGCCTGAGTCCGCTTGTAAGGCCCCAGCGTCATGCTGAGGACTTGGCAGAAGCGGGGGAGGGCTTCTGTTCCTGGGAAGAGGCTGCCTGCTGCAGTCTTTTTCCCCTTCCTCGGCCCCGGGGCAGATATGAGTGGCCTTTTGCCCGCTTGCCCTTATGGGGACGAAAGGACTGAGCCTGAAAAGACGGTGTCTTTTTCTGCTGAGAGGTGACCTGGGGTAAAAAGGTGGATTTCCCAGCCGTTGCCGTGGCCACCAGGTCCGATAGACCGACCCCAAATAACTCCTCCCCTTTATACGGCAATACTTCCATATGCCGTTTGGAATCCGCATCACCTGACCACTGTCGCGTCCATAACCCTCTTCTGGCAGAAATGGACAGCGCACTTACTCTTGATGCCAGAGTGCAAATATCCCTCTGTGCATCTCGCATATATAGAAATGCATCCTTTAAATGCTCTATAGTCAATAATATACTGTCCCTGTCCAGGGTATCAATATTTTCAGTCAGGGAATCCGACCAAGCCACCCCAGCACTGCACATCCAGGCTGAGGCGATTGCTGGTCGCAGTATAATACCAGTATGTGTGTATATACTTTTTAGGATATTTTCCAGCTTCCTATCAGCTGGTTCCTTGAGGGCGGCCGTATCAGGAGACGGTAACGCCACTTGTTTTGATAAGCGTGTGTCACGAACCGGTCTCTTACCTCTGCGGGTTCTGGGGTTCATCCGTTGCCAGTGCGGTTGCTCGCGGTGCTGTGCGCCCGTGTGGGGACACGGCGTGATCAATGGCACAGGTAGTGCAGAGTCTGGGAACTGTGAGTGCGGGGACCAAATGGCCTAAGGCACTGCGGTGTGTCTGCTGTATAGGAGGTGGCCATGTTGGAGACCAAATAGCTAATACAGAGCACTTGTGAAAACACCTGTGGGCAGGTGTAAGCCAATCCCGTGCTTGTGCTGCCTTTAAGTAGGCTGGGATTATGTTACTCTGAGCCAGTGCTTTGTTGTATCAAAGCTGTGCTCTAGCTCTGAGCTCTCTCCGTGCATTCCTGTGTGATTCCCGTGGTCCAGATATCGCCTCCGTTCCCAGAGGTCCGTCTGCAGCCTTCACTGCTGAAAGATCCACCGGCTCTCTGCTGTGCTGTCAGTTAATTGCACTCCTATTGGAAATAGTTGGATTCCCAGTGTCCTGCATGAGGTTACCTTGTCAGTCTGCCTATCATTCAAAGTCTGGAGGATTCTGTTTCTCTCAGCTGTTCGTTTGTTCAACTCTGCATTTAACCCATTCATCACCTTGTCTTCTACTACAGTTTCACAGTGATCTCCGGAACCCGCAAGTAACCCAATTCAGTACTTTTATTTGCTATGTTGTCATTACAAGGATAATTCATCACAGTCTCTCAGTTAACTCTCAAAGCTCCATTGCCAATTCTTACAGTTAATTCTCCATGTCTGCATTAACCAGTTAAACACAATCTGCAGTTCAGCATCAAAGCTTGTTTATATTTGCTATGTTGTCATAACAAGGATAATTCTTCACAGTCTCTCAGTTAACTCTCAAAACTCCATTGCAAATCCTTACAGTTATCTCTTCAAGTCTGCATTATCCAGTTAATCATATTCTGCAGTTCAGCATCAAAGCTCGTTTATATTTGGACAATCCAACATTTATTCATCAGCTTGTTTTGCATATGTTTCCATGAACATTTCTTTTATGTATTTTTGAGTTTTCTCTTGCATATTATTCCTGCAATACTTCAGTATAATATGATGATTAACAACTTGTCAGTTAACTCTTTACTGAATTGTTATTTTGAATAAATATATGAATCGGAACTTTCTTCGTCCTCCCTGCTTTCTTCATAGCCCAGCACCTACACCTGTGGTTGGTCCCGGGTTAACGGATTCACAAAAACACCCGGGCCTGACAGTAAGCACTGGCCACATGGATCCGTCAAGTGACCAATTCGCAGGAGGCGGTGCTACGTCAGATATCCTTTCCCGTCTGGAAAACCAGGAGTCTATACAGACACAAATAGTGCAGTTTATGCAAACTATGGCAGACCGTTTAGAGACTCTTCATACGGCTATTAAAACGTTCCAAGTCCAGATTCCAACCCCAGATGTCCCAGTTACCACTACAGCTTCTCCTGTGACGCTGCCTACGTCCCGCTTGCAGTTACCCTCTCCGAGTAAGTTTGACGGAACTCCAAAACTTTGCAGAGGATTCCTGAATCAATGCGAGATCCAGTTTGAACTGATGTCTGCCAGTTTCCCATCAGCTCGTTCTAAGGTTGCATATATTATTGCCCTCCTCTCCGGTCAGTCTCTGGAGTGGGAATCACCATTATGGGAGAGAGGTGATCCTATCCTCTCTAATTACAAAGAGTTCGTATCTTCCTTCCGGAGAATCTTTGACGAACCAGGCAGGACCACCTCAGCATCCTTGGAGATTCTCCGTCTACGTCAAGGTTTACGTCCTGTCAGTCAATATATTATTCAGTTTCGCACGTTGTCTTCAGAGTTAAACTGGAATGAGGAGGCCCTGATCGCCGCGTTTTGGAATGGACTTTCAGAAAGAATCAAGGATGATTTAACTATCCGGGATGTGCCAATTAAACTGGATGAATTGATTTCTCTCTGTAACAAACTTGATCTACGTTACAGGGAGCGATGTTTAGAGAAATCCAGGGCAGAGCGATCCAGTCCACATGATCATCCTAGACCTCGACAAGATTCTTCATCACAGTCTCCAGTAATGACTGAAGAACCTATGCAGATTGGGCACTCTCGCCTCACAGAGGAGGAACGACTTCGTCGTCGACAGGGTAACCTCTGCATGTACTGTGGGTCCTCCGAACATTTAGTTAAATTCTGCAAACTCCGACCGGGAAACTCTCGCCTCCTAGCTTATTCAAGAGAGGTTAAGCTAGGAGTTACTTTAGAATCACGTTCTGGGAAAGAGCCAACCTTGTCTATTCAATTAGAAGTTCCAAGTTCTACAGTGAAAGTTTCAGCCCTCCTAGATTCCGGGGCAGCCAAGAACTTCATCTCCTCAGCCTTTGTCATACGGTCTAAAGTTCAAACCATGCCCCTGGAAGCAGCAGTTGCTGTTACAGCAGTGGATGGAAGTCGAATTCCAGATGGTATAATTACTCATCGAACCGTATGTCTCAAGATGAAAGTTGGTGAGCTCCATTCCGAATACCTCTCCTTCTACGTGATTCCCAAAGCCTCTCAAGATGTGATACTTGGTTTACCTTGGCTGCAGAAACATAATCCTCAACTTAATTGGCAAACCTTGGAAGTCCTTTCATGGGGTAAATCTTGTACCAAGGACTGTGTAGCTACAATTGTACCTCTTCGGTCAATTAGCCTTTCCGATCTACCTCCGGTGTATCAATCCCTTGCGGATGTTTCCAGTAAGCAAGCAGCAGACTCTCTACCTCCTCATCGTGAATGGGACTGCCCAGTCGTCCTGGTTCCGGGCAAGACCCCTCCTAGGGGACAAATTCATCCGCTATCCATCCCAGAGACGCGAGCTATCCGGGATTGGTCCACTCCTACAACTCTCAAGGGGATTCAGCGATTTCTTGGCTTTGCCAATTTCTATAGGAGATTCATTAAGAATTATTCTACGTTAGCTGCTCCTATCACAGCCCTAACTCGCAAGGGAGCAAATCCTACGAACTGGTCTTCTGAAGCAATCAAAGCCTTCTCTGATTTAAAGCAAGCCTTTGTGTCAGCCCCCATTCTTCGACAGCCTGATTTGAATCGTCCCTTTCTACTAGAGGTGCATGCATCTACAGAAGCAGTAGGAGCTGTGTTGTCACAAGTCTTTGAAGATAAAAAGGTCCATCCCTGCGGATATTTCTCCCGTAAGTTCCTCCCGGCAGAACGTAATTATGCAATCGGTGAGCAAGAGTTACTTGCCATCAAGTTGGCATTTGAGGAGTGGAGATACCTTCTAGAAGGAGCTCAACATCGCATTACAGTTTATACTGATCATAAGAATCTTCTGTATCTGCAGTCAGCTCAGTGTTTGAATCCACGACAAGCTCGATGGGCGCTTTTCTTCTCACGATTTGATTTCAAACTCACCTATCGTCCAGGGTCTCAGAACAAAAAGGCAGATGCCCTTTCCCGGTCCTTTGCTTCTTCTGAATTAAATGATGCTACCACGAATCAAGCCATTGTGAATCCTACGTCCTTCTTAATGACTCGAACCTCTCCAGTTCCTCCGCCTGGCAAGACCTTTGTCGCCACAAGTCTTCGAAAACGGCTGCTTACCTGGGCTCACTCCTCTTCCTTCATGGGTCATCCTGGGGTTCTAAAGACTCTCAAATTTATTCAACAGTCTTATTGGTGGCCACGTCTCAAAGCCGATGTCCAAGAGTTTATAGCAGCATGTCCTAAATGTGCCCAACATAAGAGTCCAAGAAGTTCTCCACCAGAGTTTCATCCATTGCCAGCCCTAGAGGTTCCAGCAGCAGATCAAGAGCTTCAACGTCTATCTAGCATCTGGAGTTGTGTACGTAAGCCCTTGGTCAAAACTTCCGCTCGTTATAAATCTTTTGCAGATAGAAAACGTAAAGCTGTACCGAGTTACAAAGTGGGAGACCAAGTTTGGATTTCTACGCGCAATCTCAAGTTCAAAGTTCCTTCTAAGAAATTTGCTCCCAAGTTTATTGGTCCATTTCCCATTGTTAAGGTACTCAACCCTGTGTCATACAAAGTCAAGTTGCCACCGTCTTTGAGAATTCCTAACGCCTTTCATACATCTTTACTGAAGCCTTTGATTCTCAATAAGTTCCGTACTACCCAGTCCAAATCTCCTAAAGTTCACTCTTTGCAGAATGAGGAATTTGAAGTTAAAGAGATTGTGGACTCACGTTCCCGATATGGACGTTTACAGTTTCTGGTCGACTGGAAGGGTTACGGTCCAGAGGAAAGATCCTGGGTTTTCTCTGAAGATGTTCATGCTCCAAGACTGGCACAGAAATACTTCTCTAAAAATCCTGATAAGGTTCAAAGGTGTTCGGAGACCACCCTTAGAGGAGGGGGTACTGTCACGAACCGGTCTCTTAACTCTGCGGGTTCTGGGGTTCATCCGTTGCCAGTGCGGTTGCTCGCGGTGCTGTGCGCCCGTGTGGGGACACGGCGTGATCAATGGCACAGGTAGTGCAGAGTCTGGGAACTGAGTGCGGGGACCAAATGGCCTAAGGCACTGCGGTGTGTCTGCTGTATAGGAGGTGGCCATGTTGGAGACCAAATAGCTAATACAGAGCACTTGTGAAAACACCTGTGGGCAGGTGTAAGCCAATCCCGTGCTTGTGCTGCCTTTAAGTAGGCTGGGATTATGTTACTCTGAGCCAGTGCTTTGTTGTATCAAAGCTGTGCTCTAGCTCTGAGCTCTCTCCGTGCATTCCTGTGTGATTCCCGTGGTCCAGATATCGCCTCCGTTCCCAGAGGTCCGTCTGCAGCCTTCACTGCTGAAAGATCCACCGGCTCTCTGCTGTGCTGTCAGTTAATTGCACTCCTATTGGAAATAGTTGGATTCCCAGTGTCCTGCATGAGGTTACCTTGTCAGTCTGCCTATCATTCAAAGTCTGGAGGATTCTGTTTCTCTCAGCTGTTCGTTTGTTCAACTCTGCATTTAACCCATTCATCACCTTGTCTTCTACTACAGTTTCACAGTGATCTCCGGAACCCGCAAGTAACCCAATTCAGTACTTTTATTTGCTATGTTGTCATTACAAGGATAATTCATCACAGTCTCTCAGTTAACTCTCAAAGCTCCATTGCCAATTCTTACAGTTAATTCTCCATGTCTGCATTAACCAGTTAAACACAATCTGCAGTTCAGCATCAAAGCTTGTTTATATTTGCTATGTTGTCATAACAAGGATAATTCTTCACAGTCTCTCAGTTAACTCTCAAAACTCCATTGCAAATCCTTACAGTTATCTCTTCATGTCTGCATTATCCAGTTAATCATATTCTGCAGTTCAGCATCAAAGCTCGTTTATATTTGGACAATCCAACATTTATTCATCAGCTTGTTTTGCATATGTTTCCATGAACATTTCTTTTATGTATTTTTGAGTTTTCTCTTGCATATTATTCCTGCAATACTTCAGTATAATATGATGATTAACAACTTGTCAGTTAACTCTTTACTGAATTGTTATTTTGAATAAATATATGAATCGGAACTTTCTTCGTCCTCCCTGCTTTCTTCATAGCCCAGCACCTACACCTGTGGTTGGTCCCGGGTTAACGGATTCACAAAAACACCCGGGCCTGACAGCGTGTGAGCGCCTTATCTACCCTAGGGGGTGTTTCCCAACGCACCCTAACCTCTGGCGGGAAAGGGTATAATGCCAATAATTTTTTAGAAATTAGCAGTTTTTTTATCGGGGGAAACCCACGCTTCATCACACACCTCATTTAATTCATCTGATTCAGGAAAAACTACGGGTAGTTTTTTCACACCCCACATAATACCCTTTTTTGTGGTACTTGTAGTATCAGAAATGTTCAAAACCTCCTTCATTGCCGTGATCATGTAACGTGTGGCCCTACTGGAAAATACGTTTGTTTCCTCACCGTCGACACTGGAGTCAGTGTCCGTGTCTGGGTCTGTGTCGACTATCTGAGGTAACGGGCGCTTTAGAGCCCCTGACGGTGTTTGAGACGCCTGTACAGGTAATAACTGATTTGCCGGCTGTCTCATGTCGTCAACAGTCTTTTGTAAAGTGCTGACACTATCACGTAATTCCTTCCATAAGACCATCCAGTCAGGTGTCGACTCCCTAGGGGGTGACATCACTATTACAGGCAATTGCTCCGCCTCCATACCATTTTCCTCCTCATACATGTCGACACAACGTACTGACACACAGCACACACACAGGGAATGCTCTGATAGAGGACAGGACCCCACTAGCCCTTTGGGGAGACAGAGGGAGAGTTTGCCAGCACACACCAGAGCGCTATATATATACAGGGATAACCTTATATAAGTGTTTTTCCCTTATATAGCTACTGTATAGATTTATCTGCCAAATTAGTGCCCCCCCCCCTCTCTTGTTTTACCCTGTTTCTGTAGTGCAGGACTGCAGGGGAGAGTCAGGGAGCTTCCCTCCAACGGAGCTGTGAGGAAAAATGGCGCCAGTGTGCTGAGGAGATAGGCTCCGCCCCCTTCTCGGCGGCCTTTCTCCCGCTTTTTTAAGGAAAAATTGGCAGGGGTTAAATGCATCCATATAGCCCAGGAGCTATATGTGATGTATTTTTTGCCATATAAGGTGTTTTTATTGCGTCTCAGGGCGCCCCCCCCCCAGCGCCCTGCACCCTCAGTGACCGGAGTGTGAAGTGTGCCGAGAGCAATGGCGCACAGCTGCGGTGCTGTGCGCTACCTTATTGAAGACAGGACGTCTTCTGCCGCCGATTTTCCGGACCTCTTCAGTCTTCTGGCTCTGTAAGGGGGCCGGCGGCGCGGCTCTGGGACCCATCCATGGCTGGGCCTGTGATCGTCCCTCTGGAGCTAATGTCCAGTAGCCTAAGAAGCCCAATCCACTCTGCACGCAGGTGAGTTCGCTTCTTCTCCCCTTAGTCCCTCGGTGCAGTGAACCTGTTGCCAGCAGGATTCACTGAAAATAAAAAACCTATACTTAAACTTTTTTACTAAGCAGCTCAGGAGAGCCACCTAGTGAGCACCCTTCTCGTTCGGGCACTAAAATCAAACTGAGGCTTGGAGGAGGGTCATAGGGGGAGGAGCCAGTGCACACCAGGTAGTCCTAAAGCTTTTACTTTTGTGCCCAGTCTCCTGCGGAGCCGCTATTCCCCATGGTCCTTTCGGAGTCCCCAGCATCCACTAGGACGTCAGAGAAATATATATATATATATATACACACATACATATATACACACACACACACACACACACACACACACATACTAGGGTCTCAATCTCTGCTGATAAGGGACCTGTCCACGCTGCTACAGAGCTATAAACCCATGCCGACACAATCGCCGGTCTGAGTAGTGTACCAGAATGTGTACGCTATCCGCAGGATCCCTGAGGATAGCTGTTAAGTCAGGGCTACCTTTTGGGCAAACGTGACACCCTAGGGGAAGATTCCCATCGTATCCTGGCCCTAGTAGGGGAAGGATATTCCCTGAGAATTCTTTGTGGGAAACTGCAGTCTCTTGTCTGGAGATTCCCGCTCTTTTTCATCATGAGAGGAGGGAAATTTACCTCAGCTTTCTTCCCCTTAAACATGTGTACCCTTGTGTCAGGGACAGATGAGTCATCAGTGATATGCAAATCATCTTTTATTACAATAATCATATATTGAATACTTTCCTGCCATTTTGGCTGTAACTTTGCATTATCGTAGTCGACACTGGAGTCAGACTCCGTGTCGATATCAGTGTCTATTATTTTGGATAGTGAGCATTGAGAGACTCTGAAGGTCTCTGCGACATAGGAACAGACATGGGTAGATTCCCTGTCTGTTCTCTAATCTTTTGTGCAATAAATTCACCTTAGCACTTAATTACACATATCCAAACAGGTGTCGGCGTTGTCGACGGAGACACCCCTCACCCACATATTTGCTCCATCTCCTCCTTAGGGGAGCCTTTTACCTCAGACATGTCGACACACACGTACCGACACACCACACACTCAGGGAATGCTCATCTGAAGACAATTCCCCCACAAGGCCCTTTGGAGAGACAGAGAGAGAGTATGCCAGCACACACCCCAGCGCTATTAACCCAGGAATAACACAGTAACTTAATATTAACCCAGTAGCTGCTGTTTATAATGATTTTTGCGCCTAATTATGTGCCCCCCCTCTCTTTTTACCCTCTTCTACCGTGTATCTGCAGGGGAGAGGCTGGGGAGCTTCCTCTCAGCGGTGCTGTGGAGAAAAAACATGGCGCTGGTGAGTGCTGAGGAAGAAGCCCCGCCCCCTCGACGGTGGGCTTCTGTCCCGCTTAAATATACATTTTCTTGGCGGGGGCTCATACATATATACAGTTCCCAACTGTATATATGCTAAACTTTTGCCAAAAGAGGTTCCAATTGCTGCCCAGGGCGCCCCCCCCCCTGCACCCTTACAGTGACCGGAGTATGTGAGGTGTGTGTGGGAGCAATGGCGCACAGCTGCAGTGCTGTGCGCTACCTCAGTGAAGACTGGAGTCTTCTGCCGCCGATTTTGAAGTCTTCTTGCTTCTTATGCTCACCCGGCTTCTATCTTCCGGCTCTGCGAGGGGGACGGCGGCGCGGCTCTGGGATCAGACGACAAGGGTGAGATCCTGTGTACGATTCCTCTGGAGCTAATGGTGTCCAGTAGCCTAAGAAGCAGGACCTATCTTCAGAGAGTAGGGCTGCTTCTCTCCCCTCTGTCCCACGATGCAGGGAGTCTGTTGCCAGCAGAGCTCCCTGAAAATAAAAAACCTAACAAAATACTTTCTTACAGCAAGCTCAGGAGAGCTCACTGAACAGCACCCAGCTCGTCCGGGCACAGATTCAAACTGAGGTCTGGAGGAGGGACATAGAGGAAGGAGCCAGAGCACACCAGAATCTAAATTCTTTCTTAAAGTGTCCATGTCTCCTGCGGAGCCCGTCTATTCCCCATGGTCCTTACGGAGTCCCCAGCATCCACTAGGACGTTAGAGAAAGATGTTTTGAATGCTTTTTGCTAAGTTAGGACCTATTCCCCTGGAATCACTAGTGTCGACACAGGAATCAGAGTCCATGTCGGTATCAGGTTGTACTACTTGGGCAAATTTGTATGTGACCCAGAGGGGTCCCTGTGGATGAAAGGCAGAACTATTAAAAATCACATCTTCAACAGATTATATTCAGTTTTCAGTATGAGATTCAGTAGTGATTCACACTATCATGTAACCTTTCACCCAGTCAGGCTCTTTGTGTCATATTACACCTCTGTGTCTCTAACATGTCACCCACAGAGGAAGAGTTCACTGCCTCAGACATGTCACATGCACAACCACACCACAGACACTCCGGGTATATGGGACAGACCCACAGTAAAATCTGTCAGAGGGACACAGATAGGATTTGCCAGTTCACAACCCAGCGCCAGTAACACAATGTCTGTGAACACAAAATGCCCACTGACATGCAGCGCTTTTATAATGCTAATCACACAATTATATAGCACCAAATTCACTGTGGCCCCCCCTGTTTTGCACCCTGATACTTGTTCAGTAGTGGAGGAGGACCAGCTTTGTCTCTGCAGCCCGAGAGAGAGAAAATGGCGCTGAGCAGTGTGCTGGCTGACTGAGGAGGAAGCTCCACTCTTCAGCTTTTATGAGGTAATTTTTTATACTGGCGGGGGTAGGACTGTGCCTCAGCAACTTATGCCCCTTATTTATGGCAGTTTCCACAGGTTTCGTGCTGCCCAGGGCACCCCCCCCCCCCCCCGCACCGCCTGTGTATGTGTGGGCAACATGGCGCGCTGCGCTCCCGCCAGCCGCGCGGTACCTATAGCCGTCATTTTCTTGATTGAACATCGGTCTTCTAACACTCACCTGTCTTCTGACTTCTGGCTCTGTGAGGGGGGTGACGGCGCGCTGTGTGAGTGAGCATCTAGACAGGGCTAGCGTTCAGTTCCCTTCAGGAGCTAATGGTGTCCTGTCAGCCAGAAGCAGATCCATGAAACTCTTTAGAAAGTTGGTTCCTACTTCTGCCCCCTCAGTCCCACGAAGCAGGGAGACTGTTGCCAGCAGTTATCTCTGAAAATAAAAATCCTAACATAAGTCTTTTCAGAGAAACTCAGTAGAGCTCCTCTGGAGTGCATCCAGTCTGCCTGGGCACATTTCTAAAACTGAGGTCTGGAGGAGGGGCATAGAAGGAGGAGCCAGTTCACACCCTTGAAAAGTCTTAGGGTGCCCATGGCTACTGCGGAACAGTCTATACCCATGGTCACGAAATGGACCCCAGCATCCTCTAGGACATATGAGAAAGTCAAAATATTTTTTCTAATGAGTGCCCCCCAAAAAAATGAGAGTCCCTTTTTTCTCCGTTTTCTTTTTATGCATTGCAATTTGACTCTCTGGGGTGCACCGCCACCGGAGTTATTTTTGTACACATCCCTACAGGAGGATAGTATTACAAATCATTGTGGTAATCAATTTGCAGGTTGTTTCAAACAAATTATTCTGAATATTTTACCTGTGCTCGAGTTTTTTTCCTTTTTCCCCTTCTTCCCCTCTTTTCCCCCCTAAGACATTAGCATCAGGTACCATCAGGCTCTGGGTCATCAGTAATTTGAAGAATCAGTCTGATAGCCTCCAATAAGTCAGGAACATCCACTTGTGAGACAGATTCTCCATCAGAAGTATCTGGATCAGAGTCTGTGGGGTCAGTATACATGCCATCCTCATCAGACGAGGTGTCTGGGACGTGGGTGGATTGTGAGGAAGTTATGGCCCGCTTAGAGGACCCCTTGGTCTTAAGCGGGCGAGGGTTAGATCTCTGTTTAGTCAATGAGTGGTTCAATTGCTGTAACTGAGTGGACAGGTGATCTGCACATGGCGTATTGGGATGCAGTCAATTTACCTCCAATCAAAATCCCGACAGCAATTGACCGACAGTCAAAATCCCGACATGGAGAAAATCCCGACATTTAAAATACCGACATGGTCAAAATACCGACATGAGTTTTTCATGAGTTTTTTTTATTTTATTGAAATCGACTTGTTCATACTTTACACCCAGTGGACCTGGAGGAGGAATATAATAGTGTGCCCAGGGCAGCGAGGCACCGTGCCCAAAGCATGGCGAGCGCAGCGAGCCATGCGAGGGGCCGCGGTACACTTGTATGGTGTCCATGTCGACATACACACACAAAAAAACCCCAATGAAAAACGCATGTCGGTATTTGACCTGTCGGCATTTTACATGTCGGTATTTTGTCCATGTCGGGATTTTGACCGTAGGTCAATTGCTGTCGAGATTTTGATTGGAGATATTTCATACCCATCCCAGCGGATTAACCACAGGGACAATATGCGGTTGTACTGGCACTTGAGGTCCCATAGGGGGCGTAAGTCTAGTTACCAGCGTACTTAATAACGTTGAGAAAGTAGCCCAAGGCAGGTCATTATGAACCCCCGTTGCTACAGACCCACTGGGGGGTAGAGAACACCCAGAACCTGAACCCTCTGCTGCTATGTTTTCCTCTAATGTGTCTGCAGCGTCACCACCACGCATTGTGGGATCAGCCCCAGTTCCGTCGATCTGTAGCTGACACACCTGTAAGCTCAAATCACGGGCAACTCAGTACAATATCAGAAGTCTAATACCTTAACAAGAACCCCCTGTGCAGTGTATTAGCACAAACAGGGAATTCAAGAGGTATATGGTGACTGAAAATCACAGAGACAAATACTCAATAAGTATATCCTGTGAAACACCTATATGAACGAAAACCCCTGACGCACTTAGCCCCCTGCAGGATACAGAATATAGGGATAGCAATCCGAGTGAGATACACAGAATGGAAGTCATGCAGCAGCTGTATATGCACACACACACAGTCACATGTACAAAGCAGAAATTATGACCTGCAATAAAACTGCACTGGACTAGCAATACTAAGTAATACTGAGTAAAGCTATACAGATTAATAGATATATCAATGCACTGTAAAACACTGGATGTATATCACAGGGAACTTGTACTACATTACCCTGAATAAATGCACTGTTTCTTAAGTATTCTTCATGTCTGTTGACAGTGTTAGTTAAGTGTCCTGTAAAATGCACAGCGCTGACATGCAGGCGGCTTTACAGAGGAGGATTTGCCCAAACAGTCCCAGGATCAGCTCAGCATGTGAAGATGGCTCCCAAACGCTGACAGGGAGTGAGGGAGAGAGAGAGATGCAGCTCCAGGGCGGGAATATTTACTCTAAATGGCGCGCTGGGGGAGGGGCTACAGGTCAGAGCCTTATCCCCTTGCTGGACTTCACCACCGGGTACTGTGGACCATATAAAAGTGTTCTTTAGTAAAACCGACCTGTGCCCTTGCCCTGGTGGTCTAGCAGGGTCCCTTTACTGCCACAGTGTCCACGCCAGTGCGCGCAGCCCACCTCCCACCGGCCGCGCCGGATCGCGATTTCTAGCGGGTCCCACCTGGGGGACCCACTTACCTCCTCCCGAAGTGCGGCCACGCGATCCTGGAGAGCTGCGGTCGTGTGTGTGCCTGACTGAAGAAAACCAGAGCCTCCGCTGTAAGTACCCGGCAACCAGGGCGCAGGAGTATACAGCGCCGCTGGGGGAGGTGATGGGGCTGCAGCAGGAGATGTCTGACTGACATCTAACACTAACAGCGTCTCTGCTGCAGCCCTTGAAGTCTTCAAATTTCACTTAAAAAAGCTCTTCTGAGGGCTGCTGGAGCAGCCTTGCCCGTTGTCTGCCTGCATTGCAGGCACCAACTACAAAATCTGAGCTCCTATGCAGGGCTGGTGCTAGGGTGTTCGGCGCCCTCCTGCAAACTATAAAATTGCGCCCTCCCTCCCTCCCTTAACTCATAAAGGGTCAGTGTGCGTCACCAAAGAGGGGGATTTACAGGGAGAGTGAAGACAGGGGCAGTGACAGGGAGTTACAGGGAGGGTGAGGGCAGGGACGCTGAAGGGTGGTTACAGGCAGGGTAAGGGCAGGGATGCTGAAGGGTGGTTACAGGGAGGGTAAGGGCAGGGATGCTGATGGGGAGTTACAGGGAGAGTGAGGACAGTGGTCAGTGTGCGTCACAAAAGAGGGGGATTTACAGGGAGAGTGAAGGCAAGGGCACTGACAGTGAGTTACAGGAAGAGTGAAGGCAGGGGCAGTGACAGGGAGTTACAGGGCGGGTGAGGACAGGGACGCTGAGGGGGAGTTAGAGAGAGGGTGAGGGCAGGGATGCTGAGGGAGAGTTAAAGGGAGGGTGAGGGCAGGGATGCTGAGGGAGAGTTAAAGGGAGGGTGAGGGCAGGGACGCTGAAGGGAGAGTTACAAGGAGGGTGAGTGCAGGGATGCTGAGGGGGAGTTACAGGGAGGGTGAGGACAGGGACGTTGAGGGGGAGTTACAGAGAGGGTGAGGGCAGGGACGCGTGCGGTGGTCTTCCTGGGCAGACAGGCGCAGTGGCGGAACTAGAGAATAGTGGGCCGAGGTGCAACAATATGCATTGGGCCCCATCCCATATTAAAAAATAAGAATTTACTCACCGGTAATTCTATTTCTCGTAGTCCGTAGTGGATGCTGGGAACTCCGTAAGGACCATGGGGAATAGCGGGCTCCGAAGGAGGCTGGGCACTCTAGAAAGACCTTAGACTACCTGGTGTGCACTGGCTCCTCCCACTATGACCCTCCTCCAAGCCTCAGTTAGGTACTGTGCCCGGACGAGCGTACACAATAAGGAAGGATTTTGAATCCCGGGTAAGACTCATACCAGCCACACCAATCACACCGTACAACTCGTGATATGAAACACAGTTAACAGTATGAAACAATAGAGCCTCTCAACAGATGGCTCAACAATAACCCGATTTAGTTAACAATAACTATGTACAAGTATTGCAGATAAACCGCACTTGGGATGGGCGCCCAGCATCCACTACGGACTACGAGAAATAGAATTACCGGTGAGTAAATTCTTATTTTCTCTGACGTCCTAGTGGATGCTGGGAACTCCGTAAGGACCATGGGGATTATACCAAAGCTCCCAAACGGGCGGGAGAGTGCGGATGACTCTGCAGCACCGAATGAGAGAACTCAGCCAGGGTATCAAATGTATAGAATTTTGCAAAGGTGTTTGCCCCTGACCAAGTAGCAGCTCGGCAAAGTTGTAAAGCCGAGACCCCTCGGGCAGCCGCCCAAGATGAGCCCACCTTCCTTGTGGAATTGGCATTGACAGATTTTGGCTGTGGCAGGCCTGCCACAGAATGTGCAAGCTGAATTGTACTACAAATCCAACGAGCAATAGTCTGCTTAGAAGCAGGAGCACCCAGCTTGTTGGGTGCATACAGGATAAACAGCGAGTCAGATTTTCTGACTCCAGCCGTCCTGGAAACATATATTTTCAGGGCCCTGACAACGTCTAGAAACTTGGAGTCCTCCAAATCCTTAGTAGCCGCAGGCACCACAATAGGCTGGTTCAGGTGAAACGCTGACACCACCTTAGGGAGAAACTGGGGACGAGTCCTCAATTCTGCCCTATCCATATGGAAAATCAGATAAGGGCTTTTACATGATAAAGCCGCCAACTCTGACACTCGCCTGGCTGAAGCCAAGGCCAATAACATGACCACTTTCCACGTGAGATATTTCAGATCCACGGTTTTTAGTGGCTCAAACCAATGTGATTTTAAGAAACTCAACATCACGTTGAGATCCCAAGGTGCCACAGGAGGCACAAATGGGGGCTGAATATGCAGCACTCCTTTCACAAATGTCTGAACTTCAGGTACTGAAGCTAGTTCTTTTTGAAAGAAAATTGACAGAGCCGAGATCTGTACCTTAATGGAGCCCAGTTTTAGGCCCATATTCACTCCTGCTTGCAGGAAATGCAGAAATCGACCTAGTTGAAATTCCTCTGTTGGGGCCTTTTTGGCCTCGCACCATGCAACATATTTCCGCCATATGCGGTGATAATGCTTTGCCGTAACATCTTTCCTGGCTTTAATAAGCGTAGGAATGACTTCCTCCGGAATGCCCTTTTCCTTCAGGATCCGGCGTTCAACCGCCATGCCGTCAAACGCAGCCGCGGTAAGTCTTGGAACAGACAGGGGCCCTGCTGCAGCAGGTCTTGTCTGAGCGGCAGAGACCACGGGTCCTCTGAGATCATCTCTTGAAGTTCCGGGTACCACGCTCTTCTCGGCCAATCCGGAACCACGAGAATTGTGTTTACTCCTCGCTTTCTTATTATTCTCAATACCTTTGGTATGAGAGGTAGAGGAGGGAACACATAAACTGACCGGTACACCCACGGTGTCACTAGAGCGTCCACAGCTATCGCCTGAGGGTCTCTTGACCTGGCGCAATACTTCTCTAGTTTTTTGTTTAGGCGGGACGCCATCATGTCCACCTGTGGACGACCCCATTGATTTACAATCATTTGGAAGACTTCTGGATGAAGTCCCCACTCTCCTGGGTGGAGGTCGTGCCTGCTGAGAAAGTCTGCTTCCCAGTTGTCCACTCCCGGGATGAACACTGCTGACAGTGCTAGTACATGATTCTCCGCCCATCGGAGAATTTTTGTGGCTTCTGCCATCGCAGTCCTGCTTCTTGTGCCGCCCTGTCGATTCACATGGGCGACTGCCGTGATGTTGTCTGACTGGATCAGCACCGGCTGGTGTAGGAGCAGGGATTTTGCTTGACTTAGGGCATTGTAAATGGCCCTTAGTTCCAGAATATTTATGTGAAGGGCAGTCTCCTGACTTGACCATAGTCCTTGGAAATTTCTTCCCTTTGTGACTGCCCCCCAGCCTCGTAGGCTGGCATCCGTGGTCACCAGGACCCGGTCCTGTATGCCGAATCTGCGGCCCTCTAGAAAATGAGCACTGTGCAGCCACCACAGAGACACCCTGGTTCGTGGAGACAGGGTTATTAAACGATGCATCTGAAGATGCGATCCGGACCACTTGTCCAACAGGTCCCACTGAAAAATTCTGGCATGGAACCTGCCGAATGGAATTGCTTCGTAAGAAGCTACCATCTTTCCCAGGACCCGCGTGCAGTGATGCACCGATACCTGTTTTGGTTTTAGGAGGTCTCTGACTAGAGAAGACAACTCCCTGGCTTTCTCCTCCGGGAGAAACACTTTTTTCTGGGCCGTGTCCAGAATCATTCCCAGGAACATTAGACGTGTCGTGGGGACCAGCTGTGACTTTGGGATATTCAGAATCCAACCGTGCTGGCTCAGCACTTCCTGAGATAGTGCTACTCCCACTAACAACTGTTCCTTGGATCGTGCCTTTATTAGGAGATCGTCCAAGTATGGGATAATTAAAACTCCCTTTTTTCGAAGGAGTATCATCATTTCCGCCATAACCTTGGTAAATACCCTCGGTGCCGTGGAGAGTCCAAACGGCAGCGTCTGGAATTAGTAATGGCAATCCTGTACCACAAATCTGAGGTACTCCTGGTGAGAATTGTAAATGGGGACATGCAGGTAAGCATCCTTGATGTCCAGGGATACCATGTAATCCCCCTCGTCCAGGCTTGCAATAACCGCCCTGAGCGATTCCATCTTGAACTTGAATTTTTTTATGTATGTGTTCAAGGATTTCAAATTTAAAATGGGTCTCACCGAACCGTCCGGTTTCGGCACCACAAAAAGTGTGGAATAGTAACCCCGGCCTTGTTGAAGTAGGGGTACCTTGATTATCACTTGCTGGGAATACAGCTTGTGAATCGCTGCTAGCACCGCCTCCCTGTCTGAGGGAGCAATCGGCAAGGCGGATTTTAGGAAACGGCGGGGTGGAGTCGCCTCGAATTCCAGCCTGTATCCCTGAGATACTATTTGAAGGATCCAGGGATCCACCTGTGAGCGAGCCCACTGATCGCTGAAATTCCTGAGGCGGGCCCCCACCGTACCTGGCTCCGCCTGTGAAGCCCCACCGTCATGCGGCGGACTTGGAAGAGGAAGCGGGGGAGGACTTTTGTTCCTGGGAACCTGCTGTTTGCTGCAGCCTTTTTCCCCTGCCTCTGCCTCTTGACAGAAAAGACCCTCCTTTTCCCCGCTTGTTTTTCTGGGACCGAAAGGACTGAACCTGATAAAATGGCGCCTTCTTAGGCTGTGAGGGGACATGGGGTAAAAATGCTGACTTCCCAGACGTTGCTGTGGAAACTAGGTCGGAGAGACCATCCCCAAATAATTCCTCCCCCTTATAAGGCAAAACTTCCATGTGCCTTTTGGAATCTGCATCTCCAGTCCACTGGCGAGTCCATAAGCATCTCCTAGCAGAGATGGATAATGCACTTACTTTAGATGCCAGCCGGCAGATTTCCCTCTGTGCATCTCTCATGTATAAGACTGAGTCTTTGATATGGTCAATTGTTAGCAGGATCGTGTCTCTGTCTAACGTGTCAATATTTTCTGACAGTTTATCTGACCACGCAGCGGCAGCACTGCACATCCATGCTGACGCAATAGCTGGTCTGAGTATAATGCCTGAGTGTGTATATACAGACTTCAGGATCGCCTCCTGCTTTCTATCAGCAGGTTCCTTAAGGGCGGCCGTATCCTGGGACGGTAGTGCCACCTTTTTAGACAAACGTGTGAGCGCTTTATCCACCCTCGGGGGTGTTTCCCAACGTAACCTATCCTCTGGCGGGAAAGGGAACGCCATTAGTAGCTTCCTAAGGAATTACCAATTTCTTATCAGGGGAAGCCCACGCTTCTTCACACACTTCATTTAATTCATCTGACGGGGGAAAAACTACAGGTAGTTTTTTCTCCCCAAACATAATACCCTTTTTTGTGGTACCTGGATGTAAATCAGAAATATTTAACACCTCTTTCATTGCCTCAATCATGCAGTGAATGGCCTTAACGGGCATTAAATTTGACTCATCGTCGTCGACACTGGTGTCAGTATCCGTGTCGACATCTACTTGTGCCACCTGAGATAGCGGGCGTTTCAGAGCCCCTGATGACTTTTGAGACACCTGGACAGGCACGAGCTGAAGACTCGGCTGTCCCACAGTCGGCATGTCGTCAAATTTTTTATGTAAGGAGTCTATACGTGCACTCATTTCCTGCCATAATACCATCCACTCAGGTGTCTGACCCCCAGGGGGTGACATCCCTGCTAAAGGCATCTGCTCCCCCTCCACATCATTATCCTCCTCAAACATGTCGACACAGCCGTACCGACACACTCCACACACACAGGGAATGCTCAAACAAACAGAGGACAGGACCCACAAAAGCCCTTTGGGGGGACAGAGTAAGAGTATGCCAGCACACACCAGAGCGCTATATATATACAGGGACTAACTGAGTTATGTCCCTAGTAGCTGCTTTTCAATATAATATACTGTATACAGTGCCAATTTTAATGCCCCCCCTCTCTTTTCCCTCTTACTGTACTGGAGAATTGCAGGGAAGAGCCAGGGAGCTTCCTTCCAGCCGAGCTGTGAGGGAAAAATGGCGCCAGTGTGCTGAGATAGGCTCCGCCCCTTTTTCGCGGCGTATTCTCCCGCCTTTTTATGGGATTCTGGCAGGGGTATTTACCTCATATATAGCCCCAGGGGCTATATATTGAGGTATTTTAGCCAGCCAAGGTGTTTTTATTGCTGCCTCAGGGCGCCCCCCCCCAGCGCCCTGCACCCTCAGTGACCGGAGTGTGAAGTGTGTATGAGGAGCAATGGCGCACAGCTGCAGTGCTGTGCGCTACCTTGGTGAAGACAGGATGTCTTCATGCCGCCGATTTTCCGGACCATCTTCTTGCTTCTGGCTCTGTAAGGGGGACGGCGGCGCGGCTCCGGGACCGAACATCAAGGCTGGGCCTGCGGTCGATCCCTCTGGAGCTAATGGTGTCCAGTAGCCTAAGAAGCCCAATCCGGCTGCAAGCAGGCGAGTTCGCTTCTTCTCCCCTTAATCCCTCGCTGCAGTGAGCCTGTTGCCAGCAGGTCTCACTGAAAATAACAAATTCTAAGACTATAACTTTCTAAGAGCTCAGGAGAGCCTCTAGTGTGCATCCAACCTCGGCCGGGCACGAAATCTAACTGAGGCTTGGAGGAGGGTCATAGTGGGAGGAGCCAGTGCACACCAGGTAGTCTAAGATCTTTCTAGAGTGCCCAGCCTCCTTCGGAGCCCGCTATTCCCCATGGTCCTTACGGAGTTCCCAGCATCCACTAGGACGTCAGAGAAATAGGGAAATGGCATCCCCCAAAATATGATTTGTCTCACTAACAAGGGGTGTCGCCACATAATAGTACTGCCAATTCACACACCGTATGCCACACAGTAGAGAAGCTTAAACACGGTACGCCACACAGTAGAGAGCCTTATACACGGTACGCCACACAGTAGAGAGCCTTATACACGTTGCGCCATACAGTAGAGAGCCTTATACATGGTACGCCACACAGTAGAGAGCCTTATACATGTTGCGCCACAGTTTAGAGCCTTATACAGGGTACGCCACACAATAGAGAAGATTATACATGTTACAACACATAGGGGGGTATTCAATTATTGCCAGATTTTTCGACCAGTTGCAGCCTCCGTTCACTCCATAGAAGTACACATGCGTGCTTCATAGACATGGGCACACTAGTGGCGCCATCCATGCCGCAATGCATACAGGATGGATGAGTGTGGCTACATCTGTAGATATGGATATACACACACACAGCAAAACACATATACAGACACACCCACAGAAAACACACACACAAACACATACATACAGCTAAACACATAGGAAAATACATATACAGTATATACAGAAACACACACACTCTTTACTTTACATGTTTTCTTTTTTCCACACTTTCACACTCTGCACCTCCTGGCTCTGGCTCCGGCAAGGCTCCTCACTGCAGGGGCTGAGTGCACTGACTCACTCTTCTGTACACACACTGCTGCCGTGACTCCCCCTCCTCCCTCCCCCATATGTCCCAGCATGCAGTGGAGGGCCAACACAGAGACCAGGAAGCTAAGAGCTGCAGCAGCAGTGCGGTGCAGAGATGGAGGGTGATGTGACTGATCACCCTCTCACTGGCGCCGGGGACCGGCGCCAGTGAGACTTTCACTGTTAGAACTTGTAGCTCAGTGGCGGCAGCGTGTAATGAGTCAGTGTGACTCACTACACTGCTGCAGGCCCCTTCACAGCGCTGAGCGGCTCCATCAGTGAAGAGGCAGGGAGAGGGGAGCCGCTGTTCATGCTGCTGGCGCCGCTGATGTCTGTCAGAGTGACAGGCGCTGGCAGCCGGCATCAACAGCGCACATCAGAGCAAGGTCGCAGAGCGGGGAGAGCGCCTCTCTGACCCAGCGCCTCCCTGCTTTGCAGGACCTTGCTGAGCGGGTAGCGCCGGGCCTGCTCCTATACACGGAGGCGGGGTTATAGAGGAGGCGGCGCTATGCATTCGGGGAACAGTCAAAGCTTTTACTGTGTACCCCGCAGCAGAAAGTTCCTACTCAATACAGTGAATAATATACCCAATGTACCAGATGTTATTGTACACTGCTGCTTTGTATGTTCCAGATTGCAGATCACTCTTGTGTACATTTTTTTATGACTCTGGTCATAGTGACACTAAAGGGGTTATGCAATTAGCCACAGTAAATTAATGCGGCTAATTGTCCCGCTGGGGGCTATCCAATTAGACCCGTAAAAGCGCCGGTTTTTGCAGTGATTCCTTAATAAACACTTGTCATTCTTCAAATAAACTGAATAAATAAGTCGCGATTAGGAAATAATTTAATAAATTGAAAAATCAATATATAATAAACAAGTTGTCAGACAGTCAAGATATTTGTCAGAAATTGTTTTTTCGACATCCTCTCTTAACTAAAAAAATTTCATACAAATCTGAGATGGGTGGTGGACAAGCCTGGTTAAACTGACATAGAATGACCTTCCACCACCCTGGTTATTACTTTCCTTTGTGTGCAGCTATTTAAATCTATGTTCTTCAAAATTGTAACCAGTTGTGCTCACTCTCTGTCTCACCTGCACATTACAGAATATTTGTGGGCTGGAAAAAGTGTAGTCAGAAGAGACGGTACACACAACTCTAGTGTTAGCTTAACCTTCCTTAAGGTTCTCTGTGCAGATACGGAGAACTATTCGATATGAGTCTGACTCCCACATTGGAAGTATTCAGATATCTAGTTATAGCCTTCCCTGCTAAACCTTTATGTTCATGACTTCAGAGGAGCCCCCGATTGTGGAAAGAGTGGGCACAAATCCTGAGAGGTTAGGATAATGGGCTTTGCATGTCTGAATTTAAGGCCTAACAAGTCCATTACATTATAAGGCAGGGCTTGACAAATTTTTCTAAAATCTAGGAGCCAAGATTAAAGTGTAGGAGCCAGACCACTATTGTCGTCCACCCACCCAAAAAATTTTTTACAAATAAAACCTGAACCCACCTCCTCACAGCCACATTACTGAGCAGCTTCCCCCCAGGCAAATCAACCCCACTGCCACACAACTAAGGGGGCCCTCCAGGCAATCCAGCCCTCCATGCAATCCCCCCCCCCCCCCCCCCCCATCCCTACTCTGTGGCCACATCACACCCCCCTCTGAAGCCACAATCCCTGGCCACATATAGACCCTCTTATCGGAGAGCTCCATACAGCTTGAGTTTGAAGACAGCAGACAGCGCAGCAGGCCAGGTCAGACAGGCACAGCAATCAGCGCTGGCTGGGACGGACACTCAACACATGCAGTCCTTTGCATAAAATGGCTGCCGCAGTGCAGGCACACCCATGAATTTCTACTGGGGCTGAAGAGGATCTGCTTCTTCACTCCCTGCATAATCTGGTAGCCAGGCAGCAAAATCTAGGGCCATAGCTACCTGGCCCCCTGGGAATTGTCGAGCCGTTTTAAGGTCTCATTTTTTCCCCTCTTTATAGTTAATCAAATAAGAATACATTAAGACTAAAAAATAAATAAATACAACAATGGAAGTGGCAGTAAAGTACGCCACATGTGGCATATGTACCCTGCAGAGGTTGCATTAGTATCAGTTCAGGGATCCAGTGAAACAATTTGACCAGTGGCACTAAAACACACAACAAATTAACACCAGTATTATAAAGAAAACACATTAAGAGAGCAATGTTAATCTAAGCGTAATCCATGACTTCTTGAATATAGTCATGAAGTCAACAGCAGTGTCTTCTTTGTTACCTGTCTTCCCAGAACAAGCTGCAACACAAACTACTGAAATATGTGAAATAGATTCTGTCAAAAAGTAATAGATTGTTGTGTACACCAACTGACGTCAGGTTAGCTCGAGTACTATGGATGACGTCACTTGGTTTTAGATGGGAATTAATGGTAGGACACTAGGACCCACTTCAGGTCAGTATCATTACCCATTCAGTAGGCAATGTACCCTCTACATAGTGTGTGTGTGTGTGTGTGTGTGTGTGTGTGTGTGTGTGTGTGTGTGTGTGTGTGTGTGTGTGTGGACAGTGGCAAATACATACAGGTTATATACTGGCTTACAATAGACATTATACTAAGTACAGTTAAGCAAGTTAACAGTTAAGGTACCTACAAGGCAGTTCTTACAGTACATACAGCCAAGATAGGATAATGAAGTAAACCGGAGTCGGAGCAAACATATCTCCTGTGTCGGGATGCTGTTACTATGCCGGCAGTCTGGATCCTGGCAGTTAGAAGAATCCCGACTCCGGCATCCCGACAGCCAGCATACCAACCATAGTAAGTAAAGCACGGGTTAGGTTGTCTAGTTTAACCGCCACCTCGGGGGCTTAGGGTTAGACTGCGGCATGGGAGATGTTAGGGTTAGGCTGCGGGGAGGTGGGGTAGGTGTAGGCTGTGAGGGAGGGTTATGTTTAGCCACCACCGCAGAGAGGTTAGTTAGGCTGCAGTAAGGGTGGGTTAGGAGGTTGGGGAGAGTATCCCTTACTCATCCTTGTTGGGATTTCATTCATTTGGATCTCGGCAGCGGTATTATGACGCCAGGATCTTAACAGCCGGCAATACATACTAAACCCCCCTGTTTTCCACTATACAAAGTAGATACAGGAGCGGTGTGTCATATGGAGTTAGATTAGAAACCTCAATCTTCCTGCATAGGTCCGATACGAGCCCCAGAGGACTACTATATGCTGCTAGGGAATCCATCTCATGCAGATATGGAAATTTTCATGATGTGACAAAACTATTTGCCTTCAATCTGCATCCACATAAGACATTCAGTAAAGTAGGAGATAACTGAATATATTAGTGAAACACACCTTAAAATAGAAGCCATATTGTCACTTACTGAACTCAAAAATAACCATAGGATAAATGGCCCAGACCTGTCACAATACCGCAACACTTAACTGAACTAAGTTCAGAGCAGCAAACCAGCACTATTGCCAGACGTCCACTACAACATAACAAACGGTATCCTCTCCCAATCACAGCTTTGACTATAAAGAGCCCATACTAATAGCAACTTCACCAAACTGTACTTTTGGTTGCAAAGAAAATACAACACTGTACACTGCCTGCAATTACATGACTAGTATACCAAATCTGGCGGCTAGTGTACAAAATCAGATGCTCCAATCTGGTATCCAGTGTACAAAATCATGTACCTCAACCTGGTGGCTAATGTACAACATCAGGTACCCCAATCGGGTGCAAAGCATGGTTCCAACATGCTTCACTAGATTATAAATCCAATTGAGAGACAATTACACATACGGATCTTTAGAAAGGCGAGTGGACGCCCTTTCGCAAAAATGAGAATAAATGCAGGGTTCTGTTTTCCCAGAAAAATAGGAGGCAAATAACCTTCTGTTCCTGGGTGAACCCCTTTGGATGTACAGTATACTTACACAGTAAGACCTGTCATGAATTCATAAAACGATTGAGTACACACCAATAAGATTCTGGATTTCCACCAATGTGCATTTAATAGAAGTAATAAAATATATGCGTAATACATCTATCTATATATAGGTGTAATATAATATAGACACAGATGGATGAAGACTGAACATTATTACATTAATGGAATAGTCTCCCAGACAAACATGAGTGCTGGACAAGCAGCATATGGCTTTGTGGTCATCTTCACCTGGTGATAGTTTAGTGATGGGGAAGAAACTTAAGCTTTTTTTTAAATTATTATTATTTTTATTATTGTTATTATCATCTTTTATTTATATGGCACCACAAGGGATCCACAGCGCCCATTACAGAGTACATAAACAAATGAGCAAATAAGAAAAAAAGCACTTACCGTTTGAAACAGTATAGGTCAAGTACAAGGTATATACAAAAAAAAACAAAAAACAGGGGTTAGGTGCCATCAAAGGGAATACGGAGTATAAGGGGTATATGCAATTGCGGTCGAATTCCCGAAATTGTCGAATTTCGGGAATTTTTCGCCCAAAAAAAAAAATCGTCAATGCAATTCAGTGCTTTCCGTCCAAAAAACGGACTTTCAAAATTCGACTTTTTGAAATTCGACTTTTTCTGCAATGATACAAGTGCTGCAATTCGACCAAAGTGTATTCAATTGAAGTTTGGAAATTCGACAACAGTGCTTTTAGACAGTAAATTCGACATTTTCAATCCGCCACACTTTGGTGGGTGAAACTAATAAAAAAAATTTAAAACATGTTTTTTTTTGTGTTTTCTTTATTGATAATAGCATATCTATTTATATTAGAAGGGATTAGGTACTTGGTTTGTCTTTTTTGGAAGCACAAGTATTATTTATATATTTGTTAAAATAATATTTTTATTTTATTTTTTTTAGATGGAATGGTAAAATTCAGAAAAAAAATGGCGTGGGGTCCAAAGCATAACCCGAGGCTCTACGAGCTGGTCCTGGTTCTAAAAATGCGGGGGAAAAATTGACAGGGGATCCCCCGTATTTTTAAAACCAGCACCGGGCTCTGCGCCTGGTGCTGGTGCAAAAAATACGGGGGACAAAAAGAGTAGGGGTCCCCCGTATTTTTTACACCAGCATCGGGCTCCACTAGCTGGACAGATAATGCCACAGCTGGGGGTCACTTTTATACAGCGCCCTGCGGCCGTGGCATTAAATATCCAACTAGTCACCCCTGGCCGGGTTACCCTGGGGGAGTGGGGACCCCTTCAATCAAAGAGTCCCCCCCCCCCCCCAGCCACCCAAGGGCCAGGAATGAAGCCCGAGGCTGCCCCCCCCCCCCATCCAAGGGCTGCGGATGGGAGGCTGATAGCCTTGAGTAAAATGACAGAATATTGTTTTTTCCAATAGTACTACAAGTCCCAGCAAGCCTCCCCCGCAAGCTGGTACTTGGAGAAGCACAACCAGAACCATGCGGAGAAAAACCGGGCCCGCTGGTACCTGTAGTACTACTGGGAAAAAATAAGAATTTACTCACCGGTAATTCTATTTCTCGTAGTCCGTAGTGGATGCTGGGACTCCGTAAGGACCATGGGGAATAGCAGCTCTGCAGGAGACTGGGCACAACTATAAAGAAAGCTTTAGGTCTAACTGTTGTGCACTGGCTCCTCCCACTATGACCCTCCTCCAGACTTCAGTTAGGATACTGTGCCCGGAAGAGCTGACACAAGAAGGAAGGATTTTGAATCCCGGGTAAGACTCATACCAGCCACACCAATCACACCGTATAACTCGTGATACTATACCCAGTTAACAGTATGATAACAACTGAGCCTCTCAACAGATGGCTCAACAATAACCCTGTAGTTAAGCAACAACTATATACAAGTATTGCAGACAATCCGCACTTGGGATGGGCGCCCAGCATCCACTACGGACTACGAGAAATAGAATTACCGGTGAGTAAATTCTTATTTTCTCTGACGTCCTAAGTGGATGCTGGGACTCCGTAAGGACCATGGGGATTATACCAAAGCTCCCAAACGGGCGGGAGAGTGCGGATGACTCTGCAGCACCGAATGGGCAAACTCTAGGTCCTCCTCAGCCAGGGTGTCAAACTTGTAGAATTTTGCAAATGTGTTTGACCCCGACCAAGTAGCTGCTCGGCAAAGTTGTAGAGCCGAGACCCCTCGGGCAGCCGCCCAAGAAGAGCCCACCTTCCTCGTGGAATGGGCTTTCACCGATTTTGGATGCGGCAGTCCAGCCGCAGAATGTGCAAGCTGAATCGTACTACAGATCCAGCGAGCAATAGTCTGCTTTGAAGCAGGTGCGCCCAACTTGTTGGGCGCATACAGGATAAATAGCAAGTCAGTTTTCCTGACTCCAGCCGTCCTGGAAACATATATTTTCAGGGCCCTGACTACGTCCAACAACTTGGAAGCCTCCAAGTCTTTTGTAGCCGCAGGCACCACAATAGGTTGGTTCAGATGAAACGCTGATACCACTTTAGGGAGAAACTGGGGACGAGTCCTCAATTCTGCCCTATCCATATGGAAAATCAGATAAGGGCTTTTACAGGACAAAGCTGCCAATTCTGATACACGCCTGGCCGAAGCCAAGGCCAACAACATGACCACTTTCCACGTGAGATATTTCAAATCCACGGTTTTCAGTGGCTCAAACCAATGTGACTTTAGGAAATCCAACACCACGTTGAGATCACAAGGTGCCACTGGAGGCACAAAAGGGGGCTGAATATGCAGCACTCCCTTAACAAAAGTCTGAACTTCAGGTAGCGAAGCCAGTTCTCTCTGGAAGAAAATCGATAGAGCCGAAATCTGGACCTTAATGGAACCCAATTTAAGGCCCATAGTCACCCCGGACTGTAGGAAGTGCAGGAAACGGCCCAGCTGAAATTCCTCCGTTGGGGCCTTCCTGGCCTCACACCACGCAACATATTTTCGCCATATGCGGTGATAATGGTTTGCGTTTACTTCTTTCCTAGCCTTAATCAGCGTAGGAATGACTTCCTCCGGAATGCCCTTTTCCTTCAGGATCCGGTGTTCAACCGCCATGCCGTCAAACGCAGCCGCGGTAAGTCTTGGAACAGACAGGGCCCCTGCAGCAGCAGGTCTTGTCTGAGCGGTAGAGGCCATGGGTCCTCCGAGATCATTTCTTGAAGTTCCGGGTACCAAGCTCTTCTTGGCCAATCCGGAACAATGAGTATAGTTCTTACTCCTCTTCTCCGTATTATCCTCAGTACCTTTGGTATGAGAGGAAGAGGAGGGAACACATAAACCGACCGGTACACCCACGGTGTCACTAGAGCGTCCACAGCTATCGCCTGCGGGTCTCTTGACCTGGCGCAATACTTTTCTAGCTTTTTGTTTAGGCGGGACGCCATCATGTCCACCTGTGGCCTTTCCCAACGGTTTACAATCATTTGGAAGACTTCTGGATGAAGTCCCCACTCTCCCGGGTGGAGGTCGTGCCTGCTGAGGAAGTCTGCTTCCCAGTTGTCCACTCCCGGAATGAACACTGCTGACAGCGCTAACACGTGATTTTCCGCCCATCGGAGAATCCTTGTGGCTTCTGCCATCGCCGTCCTGCTTCTCGTGCCGCCCTGTCGGTTTACATGGGCGACCGCCGTGATGTTGTCTGACTGGATCAGTACCGGCTGGTTTTGAAGCAGGGGTTTTGCCTGACTTAGGGCATTGTAAATGGCCCTTAGTTCCAGAATATTTATGTGCAGGGAAGTCTCCTGACTTGACCATAGTCCCTGAAAGTTTCTTCCCTGTGTGACTGCCCCCCAGCCTCGAAGGCTGGCATCCGTGGTCACCAGGGCCCAGTCCTGTATGCCGAATCTGCGGTCCTCTTGAAGATGAGCACTCTGCAGCCACCACAGCAGAGACACCCTTGTCCTTGGAGACAGGGATATCAGACGATGCATCTGAAGATGCGATCCGGACCACTTGTCCAACAGGTCCCACTGAAAGGTTCTTGCATGAAACCTGCCGAATGGAAACGCTTCGTAGGAAGCTACCATTTTTCCCAGGATCCGCGTGCAGTAATGCACCGACACCTGTTTTGGTTTTAGGAGGCCTCTGACTAGAGATGACAGCTACTTGGCCTTCTCCTCCGGGAGAAACACTTTTCTCTGTTCTGTGTCCAGAACCATCCCCAGGAACAGTAGACGTGTCGTAGGGACCAGCTGTGACTTTGGAATGTTTAGAATCCAGCCGTGCTGTTGTAGCACTTCCCGAGATAGTGCTACCCCGACCAACAACTGCTCTCTGGACCTCGCCTTTATCAGGAGATCGTCCAAGTACGGGATAATTAAAACTCCCTTCTTTCGAAGGAGTATCATCATTTCGGCCATTACCTTGGTAAAGACCCTCGGAGCCGTGGATAGACCGAACGGCAACGTCTGGAATTGGTAATGACAATCCTGTACCACAAATCTGAGGTACTCCTGGTGAGGATGGTAAATGGGGACATGCAGGTAAGCATCCTTGATGTCCAGTGATACCATGTAATCTCCCTCGTCCAGGCTTGCAATAACCGCCTTGAGCGATTCCATCTTGAACTTGAATTTTTTTATATATGTGTTCAAGGATTTCAAATTTAAAATGGGTCTCACCGAACCGTCCGGTTTCGGTACCACAAACATTGTGGAATAGTAACCCCTTCCTTGTTGAAGTAGGGGCACCTTTACTATCACTTGTTGTGAATACAGCTTGTGAATTGCCTGTAACACTGGTTGGCAAGGCAGATTTGAGGAAACGGCGGGGGGGAGACGTCTCGAATTCCAGCTTGTACCCCTGAGATACTACTTGAAGGATCCAGGGATCCACCCGTGAGCGAGCCCACCGATTGCTGAAATATTTGAGACAGGCCCCCACCGCACCTGGCTCCGCCTGTGGAGCCCCAGCGTCATGCTGTGGACTTAAGAGGAAGCGGGGGAGGATTTCCTGGCAGAAATGGACATTGCACTAATTTTGGATGCCAGCCGGCAAATATCCCTCTGTGCATCCCTCATGTATAAAAGTGCGTCTTTTATATGCTCTACGTTTAGCAATATAGTGTCCCTGTCTAGGGTATGTATATTTTCTGACAGGGAATCTGACCACGCAGCAGCAGCACTGCACATCCAGGCTGAAGCAATAGCCTGTCTCAGTATAACACCTGTGTGTGTATATATAGATTTCAGGATAGCCTCCTGCTTTCTCTCAGCAGATTCCTTCAGGGCGGCCGTATCCGGAGACGGTAGTGCCACCTTCTTTGACAAGCGTGTGAGCGCTTTATCCACCCTAGGGGATGTTTCCCAGCGTGCCCTATCCTCTGGCGGGAAAGGGTACGCCATTAGTAACCTCTTAGAAATTACCAGCTTTTTATCAGGGGAAGCCCACGCTTCTTCACACACTTCATTTAACTCTTCAGATGGAGGAAAAGCTACTGGTAGTTTTTTCTCTCAAAACATAATACCCTTTTTTGTGGTACTGGGGGTAACATCAGAAATGTGCAACACATTTTTCATTGCCTCAATCATGTAACGTGTGGCCCTACTGGAAGTTACATTCGTCTCATCGTCGTCGACACTGGAGTCAGTATCCGTGTCGACATCTGTGTCTGTCATCTGAGGTAGCGGGCGTTTTAGAGCCCCTGATGACTTTTGAGACGCCTGGGCAGGCACAGGCTGAGAAGCCGGCTGTCCCACATTAGGTATGTCGTCAAACCTTTTATGCAAGGAGTCGACACTGTTGCGTAATTCCTTCCACAGCACCATCCACTCAGGTGTCGACCCCGCAGGGGTGACATCACGTTTACAGGCATCTGCTCCGCCTCCACATAAGCCTCCTCATCAAACATGTCGACACAGCCGTACCGACACACCGCAAACACACAGGGAATGCTCTGACAGAGGACAGGACCCCACAAAGCCCTTTGGGGAGACAGAGAGAGAGTATCCCAGCACACACCAGAGCGCTATATAACACAGGGATCCCACTATAAATGAGTGTTTTCCCTTATAGCTGCTTTTTTATATAATATATATATATATATATATATATATATATCCTGCGCCTAAATTTAGTGCCCTCCCTCTCTTTTTTTACCCTTCTGTAGTGTTCAGACTGCAGGGGAGAGCCAGGGAGCTTCCTTCCAGCGGAGCTGTGAGGGAAAAATGGCGCCAGTGTGCTGAGGGAGATGGCCCCGCCCCTTTTCCGGCTGACTTTCTCCCGCTTTTTCTGGCATACTGGCAGGGGTAATTTTACATCTATATAGCCTCTAGGACTATATATGATGTAGATTTGCCAGCCAAGGTGTCATATATAGCCCTCAGGGCGCCCCCCCCCCCCAGCGCCCTGCACCCATCAGTGACCGGAGTGTGAGGTGTACATGAAGAGCAATGGCGCACAGGTGCAGTGCTGTGCGCTACCTTGGTGAAGACCGAAGTCTTCTGCCGCCGATTTTCCGGACCTCTTTGTGCTTCTGGCTCTGTAAGGGGGACGGCGGCTCCGGGAACGAACACCAAGGTCGGGTCCTGCGGTCGATCCCTCTGGAGCTAATGGTGTCCAGTAGCCTAAGAAGCCCAAACTACCACCTGTTAGGTAGGTTCGCTTCTTCTCCCCTTAGTCCCTCGCTGCAGTGAGTCTGTTGCCAGCAGATCTCACTGTAAAATAAAAAAACTAAATATACTTTCTTTCTAGGACCTCAGAAGAGCCCCTAGTGTGCATCCAGCTCAGCCGGGCACAAGATTCTAACTGAAGTCTGGGGGAGGGTCATAGTGGGAGGAGCCAGTGCACACCAGTTAGACCTAAAGCTTTCTTTATAGTTGTGCCCAGTCTCCTGCGGAGCCGCTATTCCCCATGGTCCTTACGGAGTCCCAGCATCCACTTAGGACGTCAGAGAAAAATACCCCAAAAAACAGGAGACACACACCGTGACAAGTACAACTTTATTACACACTGCCGACACACACATACTTACCTATGTTGACACGAAGCAGTCGGTCCTCTTCTCCATGTAGAATCCACGGGTACCTGAAAATAAAAGATAATTATACTCACCTGATCCATGGTCCAGAGATAAATCCACGTACTTGTCAAAAAAAGAAAACGAACACCCGACCAGCGAACTGAAAGGGGTCCCATGTTGACACATGGGACCCCTTTCCCCGAATGCAGAGAGACCCCCCCGTGACTGCTGTCACTGAAAGGTCTTGTAAGTCAATCAGCGAGCGCAACGTCCTTGCACTCTGCTGATTGGCTCTGTGCGCGTCTGAGCTGTCAGCGCATCGCACAGCTCCCTCCATTATATTCAATGGTGGGAACTTTGCGGTTAGCGGTGGGGTCACCCGCCGGTCAGCGGCTGACCGCGGGTAACCCCACCGCTGACGGCAAAGTTCCCACCATTGAAAGTAATGGAGGCAGCTGTGCGATGCGCTGTCTGAGCTTAGACGCGCACAGCCAATCAGGTGAGCGCCACGGAGTAGCGCTTCCTGATTGGCTGAAGGGACCTCAGTGACAGGAGTCACGTGATGTTCTGGCATTCGGGGAAAGGGGTCTCATGTGTCAACATGGGACCCCTTTCAGTCCGGTGGTTCGGGTGTTCGTGTTTTTTTTTTGCCAAGTACGAGGATTATCTCTGGACGTGGATTTATCTCTGGACACTGGCAGGTGAGTATAATTTTTTTCACAGGTACCCTTGGATCGTCGGAGACTGTGGCAGTCGGCGTGTCAACATAGGTAAGTATGTATGTGTGTCGGCAGTGTGTAATAAAGTTGTACTTGTCACGGTGTGTGTCTCCTGTTTTTATTTGGGTATTTTTTTCCAGTAGTACTACAGGTACCAGCGGGCCCGGTTTTCTCCCGCATGCTGGTACTTGTGGTTCTCCAAGTACCAGCTTGCGGGGGAGGCTTGCTGGGACTTGTAGTACTATTGGGAAAAAAACAATATTCTGTCATTTTACTCAAGGCTATCAGCCTCCCATCCGCAGCCCATGGATGGGGGGGGACAGCCTCGGGCTTCACCCCTGGCCCTTGGGTGGCTGGGGACCCCTTGATTGAAGGGGTCCCCACTCCCCCAGGGTACCCCGGCTAGGGGTGACTAGTTGGATATTTAATGCCACGGCCGCAGGGCACTGTATAAAAGTGACCCCCGGCTGTGGCATTATCTGTCCAGCTAGTGGAGCCCGATGCTGGTGTAAAAAATACGGGGGACCCCTACTCTTTTTGTCCCCCGTATTTTTTGCACCAGGCGCAGAGCCCGGTGCTGGTTTTAAAAATACGGGGGATCCCCTGTCAATTTCCCCCCACGCATTTTTAGAACCAGGACCAGCTCGAAGAGCCCGAGGCTGGTTATGCTTTGGAGGGGGGACCCCACGCCATTTTTTTCCGGGTTTTTCCCGTTTTTTTTAAATCGTGGCAAAATCCGGCAAATCGGCCGTTTTTCGCCCGCGGGACTGTCGAATCCGTTTTTCATTGAATATGGTGAATTCCGGAAGCCACCTGCCGGAATTCACCTGTCGTATTGTGTCGAATTAAAAAACGGCAATAATTTGCCGCTAATTGCATATACCCCATAGACTGTTTAATTAAGAGAAGGAAAGGCACATGAAGGGAGGAAGCCTTGCGCAGAGCTTACAATCTAAAAAGTGAAGAGATAACAGACTGGGGTGACACAGAAGGGGTACACCGTGAGTGTTTGGTGAAGAAGTACATCTTAAGAGCCGTTTGAAGTTTTGTAGAGAGGTGGAGAATCAGTTGGGGAGAGATTAAGAATTCCAGAGATAGGGAGCAGCAAGTGCAAAATCTTGTAGGTAGGAGTGGGAGGAGGTAATCAGCTGGCAGGAGAGGTGGCACACATCAGCAGAGCAAAGAGGATGGGTGGGAGTGTAGAGAGAGATCAGGTCAGAGATGTAAGAGGGGAATAGTGGGTGAGAGCTTTGAAGGAGAGTGTGAGAAGCTTGAACTGGATTCTGAATGGGAAGGGGAGCCAGTGAAGGGCTTGTAGGAGAGGGGAGGTGGATGTAGTACGTTTGGTGAGGAAGATAAGACAGGCAGCAGCATTGAGGATAGATTGGAGTGGAGTGGCGTATGTCAGGGAGGCCAGAAAGGAGCAGATTATAGTAGTCCAATCTGGAGATGACCTGTGAGTGGATAAGGGTCTCAGTATCATCCAGGGTGAGAAACGGTCTGATCCTGGAGATGTTTTTGAAATGGAAACGGCAGGTTTGTGAGAGGCACTAAATGTGTGGTTTGAAGGAAAAGGAGGACTTAAGGAGTACTCCAAGACAGCGCACTAGAGGGATAGAGGAGATAGTTATGCCATCAATATATTATGAAACTGTAGGAGGTGAGGTTATGCGGGAGGGAGGGAATATGATCAGCTCAGTCTTGAAGAGATAGCAGAGAGAGGTCAGGGGAGGAAAGGCAGATCTGAGTATCATCAGCATAGAGATGATATTGTAAGTCAAAACAGCTAATGAGCTCACCTTAAGAGGAGGTGTAGAGAGAGAAAAGGAGAGACCCAAGAACAGAACCTTGGGGGGACACCTACTGGTAGAGGAAGTCTGGGTAGGTGGAGTCATGAGAGAAGACAGAAGTAATGGTCAAAAAGGTAGGAGGACAGCCAGGAGAGGGGAGTAACATGCAGACCAAGGGAGTAAAGAAAGGATTTGCAGTAGTAGAGGGTGGTCAACAGTTTCAAATGAAGCAGAGCGGTCAAGGAGAATAAACAGAGAGTAGTGGCCCTTGGATTTAGAAGCAAGTAGGTTATTGCAGACTTTAGTTAGGGCAGTTTCAGTGAAGAGGAGGGAAACCAGACTTGAATGGGTCAAGCAGCAAGTTGGAGGAAAGTGAGGTTTTAGCAGGGCGCTGCACCCTGTCCAATTTTTAATGGGCATGCAACCGCATGAATAGATGCTGTGCGCGCATCATCTATTTACATTAAAGGGAGAGCTTGGGGGAAGCCCATCACCGTCATAAGTGCTGGGCACTTACTCTTTCATAACACTGACAGGTGGGGCATGCCCCATTAGTGACACTAAGGGAGCCGCATCGCCCCAAATAATGATGATGGCGGGGCTGATCCCACATCCCCAGCAGGCCACACACCCTTTTCAAGCGCCATTCAATAGCTATTCAAATAGCTAGATTGGCTGCCAGCCACAGAACCTGTAGAATTCATGAGCGTCCCAGTTTAAAGGGACAGTATAGTAAAAAATATATATATATATATATATATATATATATATATATATATATTTAGTGAGTTTCTAGAATACAGGGCCACCCTGTGACACTGTGGAAAGACTGAAAGGTGACATAAGGAATAACTATTTTATATGGAGGTTTGCATACCCATGGGACGGTCTCCCAGCACTTGCTGTAGGGACTCAAACATTAAAAGAATTCAGGAACGCAGGTAACAAGCATATAGCTATTGTTAAGAAAAAGTAACTGAATAAACACAGAAAGGGAAAGCTAGATGGGCCTGTAGGTTATTTATTTTCCCTATGGGCAGAGGCACAGCTGCTGGGGCCCATGTGCTAACCTGACTATAGGGGACAGACTGACGCCTACGTGATGAGCCCCAGGGGGGTAACAGCCCCAAGGGGACAGTAAATAAGCCTCAGGACAAGTAAGAACAGCCCCATAGCAACTAGAGAGCAACAGCCAATCAGCAACCAGGAGGTGTCAGGATTTCTGACAGTTGAAGGGTTAACGGACGACTGTTGACAGATTGACGCAACGTCCTACCAGTCACACAGCGCTCAGCATGCCCCGCCTTCCCTCACAGCCACCAATCAGTACGGCTCCGGGAAAGGGCCTTGGAAAGCTCTGGAACGTTGGTTACAGTCCGAGGGAGAATTACCTGAAGAACAGAGTGCGGTACATCTGGTGTGCCTCGTAGTAGTCTCCCTTCTCCACGCTGGCCCGCAGCTTCCCCTCCACCCGCTGCACCCCACCTCGGTTCCGGGCGCTGCCTTTGGAGCCCTCCTGCTCCGCCATCGCAGCAGCCATCATGGGAACGGGCACGGAAACGTCACCTAAGCGGCGCAAATCAACGCACGCCCGTTCCCCTCCTGTACGTACGGAAGCCGCGGGCAGACACAGCGTGGGGAACGCGCCGGCGATGTCACGTGATGCGGCGGCCCGGCAGCTGATTGGCTGCTGTGGCTGCCCTGTGCGTGTGATGATTACATGGTAAAACGTCCCAAATACGTTGCGTTTCATCCGTGCGTGTAGCCGCAGCTAGCTCAGAGGCTGCCTGTCTGTGCGCACACGGGGGGAGGGGGAATAGTGTCCCCAGTATGGGCCAGCTGCCAGTCAGTACTAGCACGCCTCCTGTGCTGTGTGCTGGGTAACTGTTGTACTATAGCTGCTTAATTTGTAGCTTCTAGAAAACTGTTTATATAGTTTTCAGAATAAAGTTCAAGTTCTGCTAAACATGGCACCTGGGTTATTCTGTGATGTATTTGGATTGAGATATTCGCTAATTTCACATTTGTTTACCATCAACCTAAACAGACTGTAATACGCTCCCTGCATCTGGCATCTCTGCGCTGTGTGCCTTCAGTATCTTCCATCTGTAAGGCAATGCATAGCGAAGTCAGATTTAGACATCATGGGGCCCTAAGCAAGATAACAGTTTAGGACCCCACTCCGTCAACTGCATACAATTTCACACACACACACACTGCCCCCCATAGCGGCATACACAAATACTGCCCCCATAGGCCCCTCGCTAGCAATGGGACCTGGCATTGGCAAGTGCATATTCATTTGCCAATGTCGGGAACGACTTTGGAAGCACGGCTGACGTTAGCTACGTCACCTGTCAGACCTGCATGTTGGTCCGACAGGCAGTGCCACGTATTTCCGGCAGAAGTACGCATCGTACACGATATACTGTAGTGCGTACACACTAGATGATGTGAATGATGGGGGGTAATTCCAAGTTGATCGCAGCAGGAATTTTTTTAGCAGTTGGGCAAAACCATGTGCACTGCAGGGGGGGCAGATATAACATTTGCAGAGAGAGTTAGATTTGGGTGGGTTATTTTGTTTCTGTGCAGGGTAAATACTGGCTGCTTTATTTTTACACTGCAATTTAGATTGCAGATTGAACACACCCCACCCAAATCTAACTCTCTCTGCACATGTTACATCTGACCCCACCTGCAGTGCACATGGTTTTGCCCAACTGCTAAAAAATTTCCTGCTGCGTTCAACTTGGAATTACCCCCGATACCAGGCTGATAACGGACCCGATATCGCATAGTGCGTGTACGCACCCTTAGATACAGGGATGCCAATCTGAATCAATCGAAAACATTCATATGGGACATCCGACTGGCCATCTCCAGTTGTAACAGTTTTCAGCCAGCTCCCAGCCTTAGCGCTGGTTGCCACTATACTATGTTCCATTGGCAAGATGGGTGGAGGGGGGTACACCTATACCATGCCCCCCCCCCCCATCTCCATCAGGAGAGACTTACCACAGTTGTTAAATGGATTATTTCTCTGGCTGGGTCCACAGGATTATCCACAGGATAACATTGGGATATTGTCGAGCGACAGCGAAAATGGCACCAACACGGTCACGAGCTTTCTGGCCTCCCAGGATGCATTGGGGCCTCCACTATATAGTCCCGCCCACTGACTCAGTCAGATCAGTTTTTTGCTTGGTGCGGCAGGAAGCCGCATGGTCACAGGGCTGCTGTGAAAGCAGCCTCAAGTTTTCATTACTTTATTTTTATAGACTTACTGTTTTTGTTTGATCGACTTCTCTTAACAGCGTCTTAAACGTGTATTAGAAAGAGTCGCTCCAACAACTCCCCACCGGGTCGCAACAACGCTTACCTTCGCGGTACAGTGCTGTCTCGACGGGCGTCTGTGTCGGATGTTCTAGCAGGTCCAGCCAGGGTCGGATCTAGACTTTTCTTTTAGGGGGGGCGGTTTACGGTTTAGTCTTGAACCCTCCCCTCTCCAGTCCCAACTCCTCCCCTCTCTCATCTTGACTCCTCCCCTCTCATCTTGACTCCCCCCCCCTCTCCCATCTTGACTCCTCCCCTCTCCCGTCCAAATTCCTCTATCACACAAATAGGTATAATTGCAGGTAAAGGATTTGTTAGTGGATGTTAGGTATAATAATCACTTCTACAACACATCAAAGCAAAGTTCCCCAATATGACATCTATCCAAATCCCTCCTTATGTTCATCATAATGTATGACACAGTTGTGATACCTACAGTATAAAAAGTTATAATCCCCTAATAATAAGATTTTACTTACCGATAAATCTATTTCTCGTAGTCCGTAGTGGATGCTGGGGACTCCGTCAGGACCATGGGGATCAGCGGCTCCGCAGGAGACAGGGCACAAAACTAAAGCTTTAGGATCAGGTGGTGTGTACTGGCTCCTCCCCCGTGCAGGATGGATTGACTTCTTAGGCTACTGGACACCATTAGCTCCAGAGGGAGTCAGAACACAGGTCTCACCCTGGGGTTCGTCCCGGAGCCGCGCCGCCGACCCCCCTTGCAGATGCTGAAGATTGAAGGTCCAGAAACCGGCGGCAGAAGGCTTTTCAGTCTTCATGAAGGTAGCGCACAGCACTGTAGCTGTGCGCCATTGTTGTCACACACTTCACACCAACGGTCACGGAGGGTGCAGGGCGTTGCTGGGGGCGCCCTGGGCAGCAATGTATAATACCTTATTCTGGCTAAAAATACATCACATATAGCCCCTGGAGGCTATATGGATGTATTTAACCCCTGCCAGGTCTCAGAAAAACGGGAGAAGAAGCCCGCCGAAAAGGGGGCGGGGCCTATTCTCCTCAGCACACAGCGCCATTTTCCCTCACAGAAATGCTGGTGGGAAGGCTCCCAGGGAGTCCCCAGCATCCACTTAGGACGTCAGAGAAATTGGGGTATAGCAAAATAAAATAAAATAATAAAATCATTAAATAAAAACAAAATGTCTGGAGTAATTATTTGCATCTATTTCTCATCTTAATATGAGGTACTGATATAGAGACAGTCAATCATCAAGGTTTATATGTCAACGTCGTTATGAAATACAGTATTATCATAAACCTTGATGATTGACTGACTCTATATAAGCGCATTGTATTAAAATGAGAAACAGTAACAATGTGATAATACCTATAATTCCTTTCTTTGGGATACTAGCAACTTGTATGGATACAAATGGTAACAACTGGCATACTATGTGTTACTGAACCAGGAAGGGAAGACACATTATAATGCCCTGTTATATTATTATAATAAGGGGAACTGCTGAATAGTACCAAGGGGATTTTAGGCACAGAGTCTTGGAGGGTTAGGCCAATTATTTGATAATCCCACACAGTACTCAACACTTGCCAACCCTAACAGATGAATTCCACATTTGTAATTGTCCAATAATGGAGTTTGAGACTAACCAGGATTAAGTGAGAGTACGTAATACTCGCAGGAGTTCACCCGTGGATTAAAATCCCTTTTGCGTCTATGTGCCACATGGGTTTGGGAAATCCCCCACCACCCTTTTTTTCCTCCAGAAATATGTTGCTAGTATACCAAAGATCTCTGATTGATACAATTAATTTAAGGAATTATAGGTATTATCACATTGTTGTATAGAATTTAGCCAGTGCTACTGCATATGTAGGTTGTTCATAAATATACCACTTCAGATACAGCGGATGTCATACTTCTTATTAGGCTCATTCACTTATACCCAAAATGGAAGGGTTAAGCAAATATAGTGAAGTGCTGTTTAATAATTGTAAATTTCAGCCAAACCTGAGCCTGCACCAGTGGGACAACCCAGGACTTGCACTGTTTCAGGTGCATTCTGAACTGCTTAAAAACAGTTCATGTCTAGCTGGTAATTGTCAAAATTTGGCCACTTGGAAATACCTGTAATCTGTGTGGAGTTTATATGTTTTTGTTTTTCTCATATTAAATCTTACAATTATTAAACAGTATTTCACTATAAATTGCTTATCTCTTACATTTTGGGTATATCTGAATGAGCCTAATAAGAAGTATACTGTGAGATATGACATCTGCTGTATCTGAAGTGGTATATTTATGAATGACCTACATACTGTATGCAGTAGCGCTGGATAACTTCTATTCAACCTTTTTTGGCACATATTTGGTGAAGATGTGAGGATAACTTTAAGTAAAATATTGAGTTCACCGAGCTGCTTTTTTTCTGCTTGTGCAGGATTGTCTATTTTATATATCTATTATTAGATTGTTATTGTTTCTCATGTTAATATGAGGTGCTGATATAGAATAAGTCAATCATAATTAATCCAGGCATTCTGCTTTAATTTAATATTTTTTTGCTATACCCCAATATTAGGGAATTACAACTTTGTATACTGTAGGTATCACAACTGTACATGACGTGTCATAAATTATGATGAACATATGGATGGTATAATAGAGGGCCATCAAAATATGGCATTTGTGGCAACAACAGTGACAAGACATTGGGCATAATTCAGACTTGATCGTAGCCATGCAAAATTTTGCACGGCTACGATCAGTTACTCATACATGCGGGGGGAACGCCCAGCACAGGCTAGTCCGCCCCGCATGTCTGGCTCTGCCCCACCGTACAAGTTCAAAAGCATCGCACAGCGGCAATGCTTTTGTACTTGATGAGTAGCTCCATACCAGCGCAGCTCCTGCACACATGCAGGGAGCTACTAGTCACTGACCGGGTCACAGCAGCTGCGTGTGACGTCACGCAGCCGCCGCAGCCTGCCACCCCGCACGGTCCGGGCACACCTGTGTTGCCCGGACCGCACCCCTAAAAAGGTGTCCAAACGCCACCGGCCCGCACCCTCCTGCCCACGACTGCCTCTGCCTGTCAATCAGGCAGAGGCGATTGCAGGGCTAAGATGGCCGTCGGCTGTCTGGCATGCGCCGGCGCATGCGCAGTTCAGACCTGATCGGCTGCTGTACGAAAATGCATAGCAGTGATTAGGTCTGAATTAGGCCCCTTGTCTGTAATGACATCAGTTATAAGAGAGTGAGGCTCCCGAGGACGCACCATATCAAGCAACTGAAATATTTTTAGGGATTCCGACAGATGTCATATTGGGGGACTTTGATTTGATGAGTTGTAGAAGTGATTATTATACCAAACACCCACTAACAAATCCTTTACCTGCTTGTCTTGCAATATATCCCTACCAGCTATTAGGGTGCCATTTATAATCAAGGGATCTCTCCCACTGATATATAAACTGTTTGATGCACATTATAGGATCAATGCTATACACTACTACAGACATCCTCTGTTCTACTGTGTTGCACATATGAGAGACTCAACCTGTAATACCCTGCCTAGGGAATATAGCACTAAGATCTCTCACTGGCTGGTTCCTCTGCAACAGGCTGGTAAGATGATCCCTCTTCCACAGGCTGGTCAATGGTACAGGTTGGCAGGAAAGTCCCTCTGGCAGCTGGCTGGTCTCTGGGTGCAGGAATCCAGCATGCTCTCACTGTGCAGAAATGTCAACACACTATAACTTTCTATTAGCCCACTAGCCTGTCATATAAGTGAAGCCACGCCCCCCTACATACAGCCACTTCCTGGATCTCCTGTTATCAGCACTTTGGAGACACTGGGGAGATGAAAGCAGTCTCAATCAACAAACAATGTTGATTAACTGCTGTGCAGGCCAAAGGTGTGAGTGGGGAGGAAGGGGCACCTGCTGTGAGCTGCTGCGACTCACACAACTGACTATAGCTGATAGCCAGCTGAGATAGGAAGGGGTTAAGGAGCAGGACTTCACAGACAGTTTGTCCGTAGGCGGGAGTGTGCTAGGGGGGGCGACCGCCTCCACCGCCCCCCTCTGTATCCGTGCCTGGGTCCAGCAGACGTTACCAGGCTGTGGCCGGAGCATGGGGAGACAGTGAGTATATGGACTTCCTCTTACTAGAGGGGTCAGGACACAGCTACGCTGATTTGGTGGAGACTACAAACAGCGTGTTGATGCGCCGAACATCTCGAGTGTGACAGCGCTACGCTCCGGGGATCATAGGCGCCAGGACTAGGTGAGGCCGCGATCCTGGGAGTTTAAGTCAACAGGGGGTTTCAGACGCTCTCCTGGCCGTCCCTCCTCCGAGTTCATGGCCAGTTCCCGCGGGTCTCTCGTTTCATGAACTGAATGACCTCACTTCCGGCTCAGAAGCTACCACGAGGGTACTCGGTCGCAGCTTAGACGCTGCGGTTGTGTACACTGGATATAAACCCGCCCAGACCGAGTCGCAGGCCTTTAGTGTCTGCATGCACGTGGAGTCGCTCAGCGTCCGTGTCCGTTGGTGAGCGTCCGTGTCCGTTATCAGTTACCAAGAGCGGCAGTGTACACCAGTAGCGTCTGAATCCACTCAGCGTCTTTCGAGCGTCTTTGCTTGGATATGGAAGTGTGGTGAGTCTCCCTGTATCCCGCTCCCTGGAGGCAGGGTATACAGTACTAAAGATTCCTTCTACTTCTTAGAGTGCACTGTTAATTTTTAGTACCTATTGCATATGAGACCTGTATATTACTGTGTTTTCTGCATGTTATGTTGAAAAAGAACCAGTTAAACAGAAGTACAAATTTCCTACTTATGTATAAGTTATTATGGAGGTTGTATTCTCATATGACAATGTCTAATGCTTTAACATGTGACTGACTGCTAGTATGTGTGCTGACTTTTCTGTGTAATGTCAGTCCTGTTCTGACCCTCAAATCAGGTGCACTGTGGTCAGATTGATTTCACCTCTATATACTGATTATAGGGTGTGGTTCAGTCACAAAATTGTGTAATCAAGATTCAATATCAGAAAAAATGTCTGTGAGCAGCAAAAGTGATGAGGAGAATTTGTCAAGCACTCCTACAGCCCTAACATGCTTATCTTGTAAGTCAGGGGTAATTGATATGATTCAATTGGTCACTTATGAGGGTTTGTGTGCAAACTGTTTCGCTTTTCAGCGAAGTAAAAAACAGGAGTTAGTTCAACCTCCAGTAGAGCCACCATGGAATATGTTCGCAAAGACTCTGTCTTCAATAGCGGACAGGTTAGCTCCAGTAGCACCACCTCAGGGGTTAGGTTACACTATGAACCCATACATGCAGCTCCCTTCCTATGGTTTGGTTCCAGTAGCCTCTACAAGCAACCAAGGGGTAGGTAAGACTAAGACAGATACGTCTGTACGGCAGACTACACAAGAGTATACATCGGATGAGGATGCGGAAACAATAGATTCAACTCCGTATGATGATCAGTCGCAGAGCTTTAGTTCAGATGATGTAGCTGAACTCATTAATGCAGTAAAGGCTGTGCTTTCTCTGGAAGAACCAGCCAAGACAGCGTTAAAAGCAAAAGCACCTGTATTCAAACGAACAAAGTCAGTGAAAGCTGAATTTCCAGCGTCAGAGGAGTTGACGGAAATGATGGATGAGTCTTGGGCAGCGCCCGGTAAAAAGTATAAGATTCCTAGGAAATGGGATTCTTATTATCCATTTCCTGCTGGAGATTGTTCGAAGAGAGAAGTTCCTCCAAAAGTAGATGCACATGTTCTGCGACTCGTGCACAAATCTGCTTTGCCACTGTCATCTACCTCTTTGAATGATGTCACAGACAGGAGGGTAGAGAGCCTATTGAAAAATATTTTTTCTCTTGTGGGTGCAGTGGTAAGACCTGCTATGGCTTCGGCCTGGGTAGCAAAGGCAATGGGCGAATGGATAGAGGAACTAGAGAATGACATCCCCTCTCCTACTAGGGAGCAAGAGGATCGTCTTTGCCGTTTAAGACAATCTGCCCAGTATTTAGAAGAAGCAGCCATTGATGTAGGCACTGTTGCTTCTAAAGCTTCAGCCCTGGCAGTAGTCGCTCGCAGAGCAGTCTGGCTACGGACCTGGAAGGCAGATGCGGAGTCCAAGAAGGAATTGGAAGCATTGCCTTTCATGGGTAATATATTATTTGGAAAACCTTTATCGGATATCCTAGAGTCAGAGGCTGAATCGAAGAAGGTCAGATTTCCGGCTACCTACAACCCAAAGTCCAAGGGTTTAAAATTTCGCTCATTTCGCTGGCAAAGCAAAGCGAAAGGTAAAGCGGAGCCTAAACAACCCCAGTTTAAATCCAGGGGTAAGAAGCAGTGGGCTAGCAAAAAGCCAGCTTCCAAACCTGAACAAAAGCCCTCAGCCTGAAGAGACGGGCCTCCGCCTGGAGGATTCCAGGGTTGGGGGCCGACTCCTGCAATTTGCACACACATGGCAACAGTCAACAACAGATGCCTGGGTGCAGAAGGTAGTATCTCAGGGGTATGGGTTCCCATTCAGGAGGCAGCCTCCTCAAAGATTTTTTTGCACCAGCCCGTCTCGTATAGAGTCGAAGGCCAATGCCCTGCAAGAAGCAGTCCAAAAATTACTGCAGTCAGGTGTGATTGTCCCAGTACCTCCATCACAAAAGGGACAGGGGTATTACTCCAATCTGTTTCTAATCCAGAAACCAAATGGGTCATATCGGCCAATTCTAAATCTGAAGATGTTGAACAATTACATATGGATCCCGAAGTTCCACATGGAGACGTTACGCTCCATAATGTTGGCTATGGAACCGGGAGACTATATGGTATCTCTGGATGTGCGGGATGCTTACCTACATGTGCCTATAGCACTATCACATCAGTGTTACCTCAGGTTTGCCATCCTCAAGGAACACTTCCAGTTCCAAGCTCTGCCCTTCGGGCTAGCTACAGCACCCAGGGTGTTTACCAAGATCATGGTGGTTATGGCAGCTTGTCTGCGCAAAAAAAGGGATAAGGATATTCCCATACCTAGACGACCTATTAATCTTAGCACAGTCGCAAGATTTACTGTTGAGCCATCTCCAACAGACGATAGTTTGTTTACAGAGACACGGGTGGCTCATAAATTGGGAGAAGTCGTCCCTGAATCCATCACAGCGGATGGTTCATTTGGGAGCCATATTGGATTCAGACCTACAGAGAGTTCTCTTACCAGAGAAGAAAATAGTCAAGGTGCAGGTCATGGCTCAGGAAGCGTTGCAAGCCCAGACAATGTCAGTCCATGCAGCAATGCGACTGTTGGGTCTGATGGTATCAACGTTCGACATGGTGGAATATGCGCAATTCCACTCCAGACCATTGCAGCATCTCATTTTGACAAAATGGAACGGAAATCATCAAACAATAAAGAAGCAGATGATAAAGATTCCAGTAAATGTAAAAAGGTCTCTAGCATGGTGGCTACAGACAGACCATTTAAACAAGGGGAGACCCTTTTGGATAAAAGAGTGGCAAGTCCTGACGACAGATGCCAGCCTGCAAGGTTGGGGGACGGTACTCGGAAGCCTATGGTTCCAGGGAAAATGGACCGCAAGGGAAAGTCGCCTGCCAATAAATCTGTTAGAAATAAGAGCCATTTACTTGGCCCTAGTTCAGGCAAAGGACAATCTACAAGGAAGACCAGTCCAGATCCGCTCAGACAATGCGACGGCAGTAGCATACCTAAATCATCAAGGAGGGACTCACAGCAAGAGTCTGATGGAGGAAGTAACTCCCATTCTAAAGTGGGCAGAACTCCATCTCCCAGCATTGTCAGCAGTATTTGTCCCGGGTGTACTAAATTGGGAAGCGGATTTTCTCAGTCGGCACACCATTCAGGAAACCGAATGGGCACTACACCCAGAAGTGTTTCAGACACTGGTGAACAGATGGGGTCTACCGGAGACAGACCTTATGGCGTCTCGTCTAAACAACAACGTTCCGAGGTACGGATCAAGAACAAGGGACCCAGGAGCAGTCCTGGTAGACGCACTGTCAGTAGAATGGAGGTTTCAGCTGGCATATCTGTTCCCTCCAATATCTCTGTTACCCAGAGTAGTGAGAAAGATAAAACAGGCAAAAGGAGCAATCATTCTAATAGCTCCAGCTTGGCCAAGAAGGCATTGGTACACAGATCTGTGGAGAATGTCCGTGGAAGCACCGATACTGCTCCCTCAACGTCCAGATCTGTTAATACAGGGTCCTTGTTGTCACAGTCATCTGGATCGCCTGTCTTTGACGGCGTGGCTGTTGAAACCTCTATCTTAGAGGCTAAAGGATTTTCAAAGCAAGTAATCCAAACCATGCTTAGAGCAAGAAAGCCTTCTTCGGCCCGTGTATATCATAGAATATGGCAAGCCTATATTCATTGGTATTCTGGAAAAAATTACAATCCAAGAGCCTTTAAAGTAGCTAGAATTTTGGATTTTCTGCAGGCAGGATTGGATAAGGGGTTGAAGGTTGCTTCCTTGAGGGTGCAAGTCTCCGCGTTGACTGTATGGTTTCAGCAGAAGATTGCTGACCTACAGGATGTACGTACTTTTTTCCAAGGAGTAGTACATATTCAACCTCCATTTGTTCCTCCTGCAGCTCCCTGGGATTTGAATTTAGTTCTTAAATTTCTCCAGGGTCCTTTGTTTGAACCACTTGAGAGAGCAGATCTTAAGTGGTTAACGGTTAAAGTTCTTTTTTTACTGGCAATGGCGTCAGCCAGAAGAGTGTCAGATTTAGGAGCATTATCATGTAAGTCTCCTTTCCTAAGTTTTTTTCCCAGACAGAGCAGTTCTCAGAACGAGATCTAGTTATCTTCCAAAGGTGGTGTCAAAGTTTCACCTGAATGAAGAGATTGTAGTCCCAGCTTTTCAGGTATCGGGACTATCTGCGGGAGAAGCGTCACTGGACGTGGTCCGGTCTTTAAAAATCTACATAGATCGTACTAATGCCATCAGGAAAACAGATTCCCTCTTCATCCTCTACGGATTCCATAGGAGAGGTTGGCCTGCTAGTAAACAGACGCTGGCGAGATGGCTCCGAATGGTAATATCTGAAGCTTATTCTCATGCAGATCTCCCTGTTCCGGCTAATGTCTCTGCACACTCTACACGTAAGGTAGGTCCTTCTTGGGCAGCACAACAGGGTGCATCAGCAGAACAGATATGTAAGGCAGCCACATGGTCTTCCATAAACACATTCATCAGACATTATGCCTTGGATACTTTTGCCTCTCATGACGCAGACTTCGGGCGAAAGGTCCTCCTGTGCAATCAGGAGCGTCCCCACCACTAAAATGGCTTTGGGAATCCCAATGTTATCCTGTGGATAATCCTGTGGACCCAGCCAGAGAAATGAACGTTATGGTAAGAACTTACCGTTGATAACGTGATTTCTCTTATGTCCACAGGTATCCACAGGGATCCCACCCGGACGCATCTGATTTGAGGATCTAGACAAACACTAAAAACCTCTTCCTTCTTGTATGGAAGGGTGTGCATGTGTGTTCTTATCGCCTGTACAGGTCTCTACCTAATGTTCCTGCCTATAATCGCTGTGGAAAGAACTGATCTGACTGAGTCAGTGGGCGGGACTATATAGTGGAGGCCCCAATGCATCCTGGGAGGCCAGAAAGCTCGTGACCGTGTTGGTGCCATTTTCGCTGTCGCTCGACAATATCCCAATGTTACCCTGTGGATACCTGTGGACATAAGAGAAATCACGTTATCAACGGTAAGTTCTTACCATAACGTTCATATATATATATATATATATATATATATAAATATATATAAATATATATATATATATATATATATATATATATATACACACACACACACACACACACACACACACACACACACACACACACACACACACACACACGTGTTCATTTTGTCAACATTCCATACAACTATCAGAATGTGTTTGGAGTGTAGAAGGTAACTGGAGGAACCCCACTGCAAATAGTGTGGCCACTTTATTAGGTACATTTGTTCTGCTCATTAATGCAAATATCTAATCAACCAATCATTTGAAGCATACAGATGAGTATGATATGTCAAAAGTCATAATGTAGAATGCCATAATGTCGTCAATGACCAGGTATTGTAGACTGGTGAAATGTTGACATGCAGAATCTTGGTGGCTCAGTTGTGACTTACCGGCTTCCTGATGCTGCTGCATCGGCATCTTCTGTGTCCCAGCGGTCTTATGATTGTTACTTCTGGGTCAGACCTCTGATCCTCAGATGTTCTGGTAAGTATTTCTCCCCTATCCATACCCTTAACCCTTTCACTAGTTCCTTCTCCTAACACCACCCCCCTTCCCACAACGTAACTTTACCCCTCCCATCTGCAGCCTGAATAATGACATTGTCATTGTTGACCTTTTAACTACATTACGTTGTTCAGACCAAACACCTGAATGTGGAATAAATGTGATCGACTGACATTGACTGTGGAATGATTTTCGGTGCTATGCAAGGGAGGTAGGGATAGGTTGAGTAAATCAGAAGCTGCCGAGCTTCGTGCACACCAGCATCTGGAGCAGGCCTGGCCAAACTGTGGCTCTCCAGCTGTTGTGAAACTACAAATCCCAACATGCCCTGTCACAGTTTGCTATTAGAGAATGCTAAAATGGTGACAGGGCATGCTGGGATGTGTAGTTTCACCACAGCTGGAGAGCCACAGGCGGGCCAAGCCTGTTTTAGAGTCTACAGAGAATGCTGTGGGGGAAAAAAAAAAACCTTCTAAAATACAAATCAAGACACCAGCCCTACTCATCAATTCTCTCCTTCCCCAAATGTATAGGAGATTTTTGAGTTAGGGCAGCATTTTTTAACTCGTGTGCCGCAAACAGATGACAAGTGTGCCGCAGAGTCAGAGCCGCCTTCAATTAATCTGCAGCCCCACCAGCACTGGGCTCTTCTGAGAGGCTCAAGCGCGCTTGTGCTGTGTCCTATAGCGACGCAGCGGTGTGATATCATAGGTCACGCGCTCCATATAGCCATCTTGTTAGCCCACCAACCAGTCCGTACGGCCACCCACCAGCCAGCCCACACACTCCCTACTCGACAGCTAGCCAGCCAGGCATTGTCAGCCTGCATGCTCTTCTACTGCTCACATCTCTGGACTGTGGGGGTCATTCCGACCCGATCGCTCGCTGCAGTTTGTCGCAGCGCAGCAATCAGATCGGAACTGCACATGGCAGTCGTTGCTGCCTATTGATCGCCTCTGAGATAGAGGCGGTCGCAGTGCGGGAGGGGGCTGGACGGTGGCGTTAAGCCGCCGTTTAGGAGGCGTGGTCCGGGCAACGCAGGCGTGGCTGGACCGTTGGGGGGGCGGGCCGCGGCAGCTGCGTGACGACTCACGCAGCCGCTGCTGGGCGTCCCCCCGCATATCAGGGAAGATGATCGTAGCTGTGCTAAATTTAGCACAGCTACGATCAACTCGGAATGACCCCCATGTGTGCGTGACTGCAGCCGATGAGGGACCATAAAGTCCGAGCTTCTTTCTCTTCTACCAGCAGGTAGCGACCAATGTATTTAATTTTCTCTGACGTCCTAAGTGGATACTGGGACTCCGTAAGGACCATGGGGAATAGCGGCTCCGCAGGAGACTGGGCACAACTAAAAGAAAGCTTTTAATCTAACTGGTGTGCACTGGCTCCTCCCACTATGACCCTCCTCCAGACTTCAGTTAGAATCTTGTGCCCGGCTGAGCTGGATGCACACTAGGGGCTCTCCTGAGCTCCTAGAGAGAAAGTATATTTAGGTTTTTTATTTTCAGTGAGATCTGCTGGCAACAGACTGACTGCTACGAGGGACTAAGGGGAGAAGAAGCGAACCTACCTGACTGGAGATAGTTTGGGCTTCTTAGGCTACTGGACACCATTAGCTCCAGAGGGATCGAACACAGGACCCGACCTCGATCGTTCGGTCCCGGAGCCGCGCCGCCGTCCCCCTTACAGAGCCAGAAGCATGAAGATGGTACTGGAAATCGGCGGCAGAAGACTTCGTTCTTCAACAAGGTAGCGCACAGCACTGCAGCTGTGCGCCATTGCTCCTCATGCACACCTCACACTCCGGTCACTGATGGGTGCAGGGCGCTGGGGGGGGGGCGCCCTGAGCAGCAATATTAACACCTTGGCTGGCAAAACATCACAATATATAGTCCCAGAGGCTATATATGTGATAAATACCCCTGCCAGAATCCATGAAAAAAGCGGGAGAAAAGTCAGCCGAAAAAGTGGCGGGGCTATCTCCCTCAGCACACTGGCGCCATTTTTCCCTCACAGCTCCGCTGGAAGGATCGCTCCCTGGCTCTTCGCTGCAGTTTCAAGCACAAAAGGGTAAAAAAGAGAGGGGGGGCACTAAATTTAGAAGCAGCAAATATATAATATAAGCAGCTATAAGGGAAAACACTCAATTATAGTGTAAATCCCTGTGTTATATAGCGCTCTGGTGTGTGCTGGCATACTCTCTCTCTGTCTCCCCAAAGGGCTTTGTGGGGTCCTGTCCTCTGTCAGAGCATTCCCTGTGTGTGTGCGGTGTGTCGGTACGGCTGTGTCGACATGTTTGATGAGGAGGCTTATGTGGAGGCGGAGCAGATGCCGATAAATGTGATGTCACCCCCTGCGGGGTCGACACCTGAGTGGATGGTTCTGTGGAAGGAATTACGCGACAGTGTCGACTCCTTGCATAAAAGGTTTGACGACATACCAAATATGGGACAGCCGGCTTCTCAGCCTGTACCTGCCCAGGCGTCTCAAAAGCCATCAGGGGCTCTAAAACGCCCGCTACCTCAGATGGCAGACACAGATGTCGACACGGATACTGACTCCAGTGTCGACGACGATGAGAATAATGTAACTTCCAATAGGGCCACACGTTATATGATTAAGGCAATGAAAAATGTGTTGCATATTTCTGATGTTACCCCAGGTACCACAAAAAAGGGTATTATGTTTGGAGAGAAAAAACTACCAGTAGTTTTTCCTCCATCTGAGGAATTAAATGAAGTGTGTGAAGAAGCGTGGGCTCCCTCCGATAAGAAAATAAGATTTTACTCACCGGTAAATCTATTTCTCGTAGTCCGTAGTGGATGCTGGGAACTCCGTAAGGACCATGGGGAATAGCGGCTCCGCAGGAGACTGGGCACAACTAAAAGAAAGCTTTTAGACTACCTGGTGTGCACTGGCTCCTCCCACTATGACCCTCCTCCAAGCCTCAGTTAGGATACTGTGCCCGGAAGAGCTGACACAATAAGGAAGGATTTTGAATCCCGGGTAAGACTCATACCAATCACACCGTATAACTTGTGATACTATACCCAGTTAACAGTATGAAATATAACTGAGCCTCTCAACAGATGGCTCAACAATAACCCTTAGTTAGGCAATAACTACATACAAGTATTGCAGACAATCCGCACTTGGGATGGGCGCCCAGCATCCACTACGGACTACGAGAAATAGATTTACCGGTGAGTAAAATCTTATTTTCTCTGACGTCCTAGTGGATGCTGGGAACTCCGTAAGGACCATGGGGATTATACCAAAGCTCCCAAACGGGCGGGAGAGTGCGGATGACTCTGCAGCACCGAATGAGAGAACTCAAGGTCCTCCTCAGCCAGGGTATCAAATTTGTAGAATTTTGCAAACGTGTTTGCCCCTGACCAAGTTGCAGCTCGGCAAAGTTGTAAAGCCGAGACCCCTCGGGCAGCCGCCCAAGATGAACCCACTTTCCTCGTGGAATGGGCTTTTACTGATTTAGGATGCGGCAATCCAGCCGCAGAATGCTCCAGCTGAATTGTGCTACAAATTCAGCGAGCAATAGTCTGCTTAGAAGCAGGAGCACCTATTTTGTTGGGTGCCTACAGGATAAAAAGCGAGTCAGTTTTCCTGACTCCAGCCGTCCTGGAAATATACATTTTTAAGGCCCTGACTACGTCCAGTAACTTGGAATCTTCCAAGTCCCTATTAGCCACAGGCACTACAATAGGTTGGTTTAAGTGAAAAGCTGATACCACCTTAGGGAGAAACTGGGGACGAGTCCTCAATTCTGCCCTATCCATATGGAAAATTAGATAAGGGCTTTTACATGACAAAGCCGCCAATTCTGACCCACGCCTGGCCGAAGCCAAGGCCAATAACATGACCACTTTCTTCGTGAGATATTTCAAATCCACAGTTTTAAGTGGCTCAAACCAATGTGATTTTAGGAAACTCAACACCACGTTGAGATCCCAAGGTGCCACAGGAGGCACAAAAGGGGGCTGAATATGTAGCACTCCCTTTACAAATGTCTGAACTCCAGGCAGTGAAGCCAGTTCTTTCTGGAAGAACATCGACAGAGCCGAAATCTGGACCTTAATGGAACCCAAGTTTAGGCCCATAGTCACTCCTGACTGTAGGAAGTGCAGAAAACGACCCAGCTGAAATTCCTCTGATGGGGCCTTCCTGGCCTCACACCACGCAACATATTTTCGCCAAATACGGTGATAATGGTTTGCGGTTATTTCTTTCCTGGCTTTTATCAGCGTAGGAATGACTTCCTCCGGAATGCCTTTTTCCTTTAGGATCCGGAATTCAACCGCCATGCCGTCAAACGCAGCCGCGGTAAGTCTTGAAACAGACAGGGCCCCTGCTGTAGCAGATCCTGTCTGAGCGGTAGAGGCCATGGGTCCTCTGATATCATTTCTTGAAGTTCTGGGTACCAAGCTCTTCTTGGCCCATCCGGAACCACGAGTATCGTTCTTACTCCTCGTTTTCTTATTATTCTCAGTACCTTTGGTATGAGAGGCAGAGGAGGGAATACATAAACCGACTGGTACACCCACGGTGTCACTAGAGCGTCCACAGCTATTGCCTGAGGGTCCCTTGACCTGGCGCAATATCTAGTTTTTTGTTTAGGCGGGACGCCATCATGTCCACCTGTGGCCTTTCCCAACGGTTTACCAACAGTTGGATGACTTCTGGATGAAGTCCCCACTCTCCCGGGTGTAGGTCGTGTCTGCTGAGGAAGTCTGCTTCCCAGTTGTCCACTCCCGGAATGAACACTGCTGACAGTGCTAAGACGTGATTCTCCGCCCATCGGAGAATCCTTGTGGCTTCTGCCATCGCCATCCTGCTTCTTGTGCCGCCCTGTCGGTTTACAAGGGCGACTGCCGTGATGTTGTCTGATTGGATCAGTTCCGGCTGGTTTTGAAGCAGAGGCCTTGCCAGACTTAGGGCATTGTAAATGGCCCTCAGTTCCAGAATATTTATGTGTAGGGACGACTCCTGACTTGACCAAAGTCCTTGGAAATTTCTTCCCTGTGTGACTGCCCCCCAGCCTCGAAGGCTGGCATCCGTGGTTACCAGGACCCAGTCCTGTATGCCGAATCTGCGGCCCTCTTGAAGATGAGCACTCTGCAGCCACCACAGTAGATAACCCTGTCTCCAAGGACCAGGGTATCAGCCGATGCATCTGAAGATGCGATCCCGACCACTTGTCCAAGAGGTCCCACTGAAAGGTTCTTGCATGGAACCTGCCGAATGGAATTTTGCTTCGTAAGAAGCTACCATTTTTCCCAGGACTCATGTGCAGTGATGCACCGATACCTGTTTTGGTTTCAGGAGGTCTCTGACTAGATATGACAGCTCCTTGGCTTTCTCCTGCGGAAGAAACACTTTTTTCTGTTCTGTGTCCAGAACCATCCCCAGGAACAGTAGGCGTGTGGTAGGAACCAGCTGTGACTTTGGAATGTATAGAATCCATCCGTGCTGTTGTAGCACTTCCCGAGATAGTGCTACTCCGACCAACAACTGCTCCTTGGACCTCGCCTTTATAAGGAGATCGTCCAAGTACGGGATAATTAAAAACTCCCTTTTTTCGAAGGAGTATCATCATTTCTGCCATTACCTTGGTAAAGACCCTCGGTGCCGTGGACAGTCCAAACGGCAGTGTTTGGAATTGGTAATGGCAATCCTGTACCACAAATCTGAGGTACTCCTGGTGAGGATGGTAAATGGGGACATGTAGGTAAGCATCCTTGATGTCCAGGGATACCATGTAATCCCCCTCCTCCAGGCTTGCAATAACCGCCCTGAGCGATTCCATCTTGAACTTGAATTTTTTTATGTATGTGTTCAAGGATTTCAAATTTAAAATGTGTCTCACCGAACTGTCCGGTTTCGGTACCACAAACAGTGTGGAATAGTAACCCCGTCCTTGTTGAAGTAGGGGCACCTTGACTATCACCTGCTGGGAATACAGCTTGTGAATTGCCTCTAGCACAGCCTCCCTGCCTGAGGGAGTTGTCGGCAAGGCAGATTTGAGGAAACGGCGGGGGGGAGACGCCTCGAATTCCAGCTTGTACCCCTGAGATACTACTTGAAGGATCCAGGGATCCACCTGTGAGCGAGCCCACTGATCGCTGAAATTTTTGAGGCGGCCCCCCACCGTACCTGGCTACGCCTGTGGAGCCCCCGCGTCATGCGGTGGACTCAGAGGAAGCGGGGGAAGAATTTTGATTCTGGGAACTGGCTGACTGGTGCAGCTTTTTCCCTCTTCCCTCGTCTCTGTGCAGAAAGGAAGCGCCTTTGACCCGCTTGCTTTTCTGAAGCCGAAAGGACTGTACCTGATAATACAGTGCTTTCTTAGGCTGTGAGGAAACCTGAGGTAAAAAAAATTTCTTCCTAGCTGTTGCTGTGGATACGAGGTCCCAGAGACCATCTCCAAACAATTCCTCACCCTTATAAGGCTCTATGTGCCTTTTAAAGTCAGCATCACCTGTCCAGTGTCGGGTCTCTAATACCCTCCTGACAGAATGGACATTGCATTAATTCTGGATGCCAGCCGGCAAAATATCCCTCTGTGCATCCCTCATATATAAGACGACGTCTTATGTTCGCAAAATAGTATCCCTGTTTGACAGGGTTACAGACCACGCTGCAGCAGCACTATCTGCAGGTCTCAGTCTAGTACCTGAGTGTGTAAATACAGACTTCAGGATAGCCTCCTGCTTTTTATCAGCAGGTACCTTCAAAGTGGCCGTATCCTAAGACGGCAGTGCACCTTTTTTTGACAAACGTGTGAGCGCCTTATCCACCCTAGGGGATATCTCCCAGCGTAACTTATCCTCTGGCGGGAAAGGGTACGCCATCAGTAACTTTTTAGAAATTACCAGTTTCTTATCGGGGGAACCCACGCTTTTTCACACTTCATTCACTCATTTGATGGGGGAACAAAACACTGCCTGCTTTTTCTCCCCAAACATAAAATCCTTTTTTAGTGGTACTTGGGTTAATGGCAGAAATGTGTAACACATTTTTTATTGCCGGGATCATGTAACGGATGTTCCTAGTGGATTGTGTATATGTCTCAACCTCGTCGACACTGGAGTCAGACTCCGTGTCGACATCTGTGTCTGCCATCTGAGGGAGCGGGCGTTTTTGAGCCCCTGATGGCCTTTGAGACGCCTGGGCAGGCGCGGGCTGAGAAGCCGGCTGTCCCATAGCTGTTACGTCATCCAGCCTTTTATGTAAGGAGTTGACACGGTCGGTTTATACCTTCCACCTATCCATCCACTCTGGTGTCGGCCCCACAGGGGGCGACATCACATTTATCGGCATCTGCTCTGCCATCACATAAGCCTCCTCAAACGTGTCGACACAGCCGTACCGACACACCGCACACACACAGGGAATGCTCTGACTGAGGACAGGACCCCACACAGCCCTTTGGGGAGACAGAGAGAGAGTATGCCAGCACACACCAGAGCGCTATATAATTTAGGGATTAACACTATATTGAGTGAATTTTTCCCAATAGCTGCTTGTATATACAATATTGCGCCTAAATTTAGTGCCCCCCCCCTCTCTTTTTAACCCTTTGAGCCTGCAAACTACAGGGGAGAGCCTGGGGAGCTGTCTTCCAGCTGCACTGTGAAGAGAAAATGGCGCCAGTGTGCTGAGGGAGATAGCTCTGCCCCTTTTTCGCGGACTTTTCTCCTGCTTTTTTATGGATTCTGGCAGGGGTATTTATCACATATATAGCCTCTGGGGCTATATATTGTGATATATTTGCCAGCCAAGGTGTTTTTATTGCTGCTCAGGGCGCCCCCCCCCCCCCCCCAGCGCCCTGCACCCTCAGTGACCGGAGTGTGAAGTGTGCATGAGGAGCAATGGCGCACAGCTGCAGTGCTGTGCGCTACCTTGGTGAAGACTGATGTCTTCTGCCGCCGATTTTCCGGACCTCTTCTTGCTTCTGGCTCTGTAAGGGGGACGGCGGCGCGGCTCCGGGAACGAACACCAAGGCCAGTTCCATGCGGTCGATCCCTCTGGAGCTAATGGTGTCCAGTAGCCTAAGAAGCCCAAGCTAGCTGCAAGCAGGTAGGTTCGCTTCTTCTCCCCTTAGTCCCTCGATGCAGTGAGCCTGTTGCCAGCAGGTCTCACTGTAAAATAAAAAACCTAAAATAAACTTTCTTTCTAGGAGCTCAGGAGAGCCCCTAGTGTGCATCCAGCTCGGCCGGGCACAGAAATCTAACTGAGGCTTGGAGGAGGGTCATAGTGGGAGGAGCCAGTGCACACCAGGTAGTCTAAAAGCTTTCTTTTAGTTGTGCCCAGTCTCCTGCGGAGCCGCTATTCCCCATGGTCCTTACGGAGTTCCCAGCATCCGCTAGGACGTCAGAGTAACTGGTAATTTCTAAAAGGTTACTAATGGAGTACCCTTTCCCGCCAGAGGATAGGTCACGTTGGGAAACATCCCCTAGGGTGGATAAAGCACTCACACGCTTGTCAAAGAAGGTGGCACTACCGTCTCCGGATACGGCCGCCCTAAAGGAACCTGCTGATAGAAAGCAGGAGGCTATCCTGAAGTCTGTATATACACACACAGGTATTATACTGAGACCAGCTATTGCTTCAGCATGGATGTGCAGTGCTGCAGCTGCGTGGTCAGATTCCCTGTCGGAAAATATTGATACCCTAGACAGGGACACTATATTGCTAACCGTAGAGCATATTAAAGACGCAGTCTTATACATGAGAGATGCACAGAGGGATATTTGCCGGCTGGCATCTAAAATAAGTGCAATGTCCATTTCTGCCAGGAGAGGGTTATGGACTCGGCAGTGGACAGGTGATGCAGATTCTAAAAGGCACATGGAAGTTTTGCCTTATAAGGGTGAGGAGTTGTTCGGGGATGGTCTCTCGGACCTCGTTTCCACAGCAACAGCTGGGAAGTCTACTTTTTACCCCATGTTCCCTCACAGCCAAAGAAAGCACCGTATTATCAGGTACAGTCCTTTCGGCCCAATAAGGGCAAGCGGGTTAAAGGCGCGTCCTTTCTGCCCAGAGGCAGAGGTAGAGGGAAAAAGCTGCAGCATACAGCCAGTTCCCAGGAGCAAAAGTCCTCCCCCGCTTCCTCTAAGTCCACCGCATGACGCTGGGGCTCCACAGGCGGAGCCAGGTACGGTGGGGGCCCGTCTCAAAAACTTCAGCAATCAGTGGGCTCGCTCACGGGTGGATCCCTGGATCCTTCAAGTAGTATCTCAGGGGTACAAGCTGGAATTCGAGACGTCTCCCCCCCCGCCGTTTCCTCAAATCTGCCTTACCAACAACTCCCTCAGGCAGGGAGGCAGTGTTAGAGGCAATTCACAAGCTGTATTCCCAGCAGGTGATAGTCAAAGTGCCCCTACTTCAACAAGGACGGGGTTACTATTCCACAATGTTTGTGGTACCGAAACCGGACGGTTCGGTGAGACCCATTTTAAATTTGAAATCCTTGAACACATATATAAAAAAATTCAAGTTCAAGATGGAATCGCTCAGGGCGGTTATTGCAAGCCTGGACGAGGGGGATTACATGGTATCACTGGACATCAAGGATGCTTACCTGCATGTCCCCATTTACCATCCTCACCAGGAGTACCTCAGATTTGTGGTACAGGATTGTCATTACCTATTCCAGACGTTGCCGTTTGGTCTATCCACGGCTCCGAGGGTATTTACCAAAGTAATGGCCGAAATGATGATACTCCTTCGAAAGAAGGGAGTTTTAATTATCCCGTACTTGGACGATCTCCTGATAAAGGCGAGGTCCAGGGAGCAGTTGTTGGTCGGGGTAGCACTATCTCGGGAGGTGCTACAACAGCACGGCTGGATTCTAAATATTCCAATGTCACAGCTGGTCCCTACGACACGTCTACTGTTCCTGGGGATGGTTCTGGACACAGAACAGAGAAAAGTGTTTCTCCCGGAGGAGAAGGCCAAGGAGCTGTCATCTCTAATCCTAAAACCAAAACAGGTGTCGGTGCATCACTGCACGCGGATCCTGGGAAAGATGGTAGCTTCCTACGAAGCAATTCCATTCGGCAGGTTCCATGCAAGAACCTTTCAGTGGGACCTGTTGGACAAGTGGTCCGGATCGCATCTTCAGATGCATCGGCTGATAACCCTGTGTCCGAGGACCAGGGTGTCTCTGCTGTGGTGGCTGCAAAGTGCTCATCTTCAAGAGGGCCGCAGATTCGGCTTACAGGACTGGGTCCTGGTGACCACGGATGCCAGCCTTCGGGGCTGGGGGGCAGTCACACAGGGAAGAAACTTCCAAGGACTATGGTCAAGTCAGGAGACTTCCCTACACATAAATATTCTGGAACTGAGGGCCATTTACTATGCCCTAAGTCAGGCAAAACCCCTGCTTCAAAACCAGCCGGTACTGATCCAGTCAGACAACATCACGGCAGTCGCCCATGTAAACCGACAGGGCGGCACAAGAAGCAGGACGGCGATGGCAGAAGCCACAAGGATTCTCCGATGGGCGGAAAATCACGTGTTAGCACTGTCAGCAGTGTTCATTCCGGGAGTGGACAACTGGGAAGCAGACTTCCTCAGCAGACACGACCTCCACCCGGGAGAGTGGGGACTTCATCCGGAAGTCTTCCAACTGATTGTAAACCGTTGGGAAAAGCCACAGGTGGACATGATGGCGTCCCGCCTAAACAAAAAGCTAGAAAGATATTGCGCCAGGTCGAGAGACCCTCAGGCGATAGCTGTGGACGCTCTAGTGACACCGTGGGTGTACCAGTCGGTTTATGTGTTCCCTCCTCTTCCTCTCATACCAAAGGTACTGAGGATAATAAGGAGAAGAGGAGTAAGAACTATACTCATTGTTCCGGATTGGCCAAGAAGAGCTTGGTACCCGGAACTTCAAGAAATTATCTCAGAGGACCCATGGCCTCTGCCGCTCAGACAGGACCTGCTGCAGCAGGGGCCCTGTCTGTTCCAAGACTTACCGCGGCTGCGTTTGACGGCATGGCGGTTGAACACCGGATCCTGAAGGAAAAGGGCATTCCGGAGGAAGTCATTCCTACGCTGATTAAAGCTAGGAAAGAAGTTACCGCAAACCATTATTACTGCATTTGGCGAAAATATGTTGCGTGGTGTGAGGCCAGGAAGGCCCCAACGGAGGAATTTCAGCTGGGCCGTTTTCTGCACTTCCTACAGTCAGGGGTGACTATGGGCCTAAAATTGGGTTCCATTAAGGTCCAGATTTCGGCTCTATCGATTTTCTTCCAGAGAGAACTGGCTTCACTACCTGAAGTTCAGACTTTTGTTAAGGGAGTGCTGCATATTCAGCCCCAGTTGTGCCTCCAGTGGCACCTTGGGATCTCAATGTGGTGTTGGATTTCCTAAAGTCACATTGGTTTGAGCCACTTAAAACCGTGGATTTGAAATATCTCACGTGGAAAGTGGTCATGTTGTTGGCCTTGGCTTCGGTCAGGCGTGTATCAGAATTGGCGGCTTTGTCATGTAAAAGCCCTTATCTGATTTTCCATATGGATAGGGCAGAATTGAGGACTCGTCCCCAGTTTCTCCCTAAGGTGGTATCATCTTTTCATCTGAACTAACCTATCGTGGTGCCTGCGGCTACTAAAGACTTGGAGGCTTCCAAGTTGTTGGACGTAGTCAGGGCCCTGAAAATCTATGTTTCCAGGACAGCTGGAGTCAGAAAGACTGACTCGATATTTATCCTGTATGTGCCCAACAAGTTGGGTGCACCTGCTTCAAAGCAGACTATTGCTCGCTGGATCTGTAGTACGATTCAGCTTGCACATTCTGCGGCTGGACTGCCGCATCCTAAATCAGTGAAAGCCCATTCCACGAGGAAGGTGGGCTCTTCTTGGGCGGCTGCCCGAGGGGTCTCGGCTCTACAACTTTGCCGAGCAGCTACTTGGTCGGGGTCAAACACATTTGCTAAATTCTACAAGTTTGACATCCTGGCTGAGGAGGACCTAGAGTTTGCCCATTCGGTGCTGCAGAGTCATCCGCACTCTCCCGCCCGTTTGGGAGCTTTGGTATAATCCCCATGGTCCTTATGGAGTCCCAGCATCCACTTAGGACGTCAGAGAAAATAAGAATTTACTCACCGGTAATTCTATTTCTCGTAGTCCGTAGTGGATGCTGGGCGCCCATCCCAAGTGCGGATTGTCTGCAATACTTGTGTATATAGTTATTGTTTAACTAAAGGGTTATTGTTGAGCCATCTGTTGAGAGGCTCAGTTGTTGTCATACTGTTAACTGGGTATTGTATCACGAGTTATACGGTGTGATTGGTGTGGCTGGTATGAGTCTTACCCGGGATTCAAAATCCTTCCTTATTGTGTCAGCTCTTCCGGGCACAGTATCCTAACTGAAGTCTGGAGGAGGGTCATAGTGGGAGGAGCCAGTGCACACCAGTTAGACCAAAAGCTTTCTTTTAGTTGTGCCCAGTCTCCTGCGGAGCCGCTATTCCCCATGGTCCTTACGGAGTCCCAGCATCCACTACGGACTATGAGAAATAGAATTACCGGTGAGTAAATTCTTATTTTTTTTTCTTTAGAGGCAATGCAATTTTTTTTTCTAGATTACTGTTGGGGAAAATGTGTGATTTTTTTGTGAGGGGGTAAATGTTTTATTACTGTGTAGGCAAATGTGTTTTTTTTTGTGAGGGGGCAAATGTTTGTTTTATTATTGTTAAGGCAAATATGTTTTTTTCTGTGGGGGCAAATGTTTGTTTTATCATTGTGGGGGCCAAATGTGTGTTGTTGTTTTTCATGGGCGTGAATATATTTATTTTATTACTGTGAGTACGCTTGCTTTTATTTTATTACTGTAGGGGCAAATGTATTTCTTTGATTAATTGAGTGCACATTTCTTTTATTACTGAGGGGGCCAATGTGTGTGTTTTATTTTTTATTTTTCTTTAGGGGCAAATTTTTTTTTTTTTTATTAATGTTGGGGCAAATATGTTTTTTTCTGAGGGGGGGGGGGGATGTTTATTTTATTGCTGTGAAGGCAAATGTTTGTTTTATTACCGTGGGGGTGAATTTATTTATTTCATTACTGTGAGTATGCATGCTTTTGTTTTATTACTGTAGGGCAGATGTATTTCTTTGATTACTATGAGTGCACATGTGTTTCTTTTATTACTGAGGGGGCAAATTTGTTTGTTTTATTACCGTTGAGGCAACTGTGTTTCTTTTATTACTGTGGGGGCCAATGTGCGTGTTTTTTCCCATTGGGTGAAAATTTGTTTTTTTCCCCAGTGGGTGACAATGTGTGTGTTTTTTTCCCCCGTGGGTGTGCCTAGGCAATTTTCGAATATTGGTGGTCATTCCGAGTTGTTCGCTCTGTAATTTTTTTCGCATCGCAGCGATTTTCCGCTTAGTGCGCATGCGCAATGTCCGCAGTGCGACTGCGCCAAGTAAATTTGCTATGTAGTTAGGAATTTTACTCACGGCTATTTCATCGTTCTGGTGATCGTAGTGTGATTGACAGGAAGTGGGTGTTACTGGGCGGAAACTGGCCGTTTTATGGGTGTGTGCGGAAAAACGCTACCGTTTCTGGGAAAAACGCGGGAGTGGCTGGAGAAACGGAGGAGTGTCTGGGCGAACGCTGGGTGTGTTTGTGACGTCAAACCAGGAACGACAAGCACTGAACTGATTGCAGATGCCGAGTAAGTCTGGAGCTACTCAGAAACTGCTAAGAGAGGTGTATTCGCAATATTGCGAATACGTCGTTCGCAATTTTAAGAAGCTAAGATTCACTCCCAGTAGGCGGCGGCTTAGTGTGAGTAAATCTGCTAAAAGCAGCTTGCGAGCGAACAACTCGGAATGAGGGCCATAGTTCGGTGTGTCGTGAGTTGAAAATCACTCGGTTAGGAAGAGACCTCCTGCACCCTTGGAAGAACATCCAAATCATTCTGGGTGGGGATATGCTGTGATGATGTAAATTGTCTCATCATCCATGTCCACATCAGTGATGAGTGACAGTGCAGGGGTGTGAATCACAAGTAGCAGCATCATACACCCTGTGCTTCCCACGAAATGAAGCAAATGGAGTCTTCCAAGTTATGCCCACATCCTTTCATACTGTACCACTCCTACAGCAGACAGATGTGAAAAGCAGGAGATTTTCAGTAATGTAGTTTGTGGCTGGAGTTAGAGAAGGGGGAGTAGGGGCATACTGCAGTACAGAGTAGTGACATGAGGCTATTGGCAAAATGATGTAGGAAAACCATGGCGTTTCTTCATATAAAAGTATGCCTACATGCACTGGATATTTTACATAATAATAAATATATGGCTTCGCGTAGAAAAAAACAATTAATGCTGGAAATGAATGGAATGACAGTTTAGAAGACCCATTCTCTTCAAGATTTTGACAGCACTGTTCATAACATGTGCCCCTATTACAGCATGCTGGAAATTATTACAATGAATGGCAGGTAGAACAGTATATGTGAGCGTCAGCTCTATAAGGCGAGTGCGCCAAGGATCAGTCTGATGCTGGCCATACACGCTGCAAAACTGATTATGGTATTGGCTTCAAAATGAGCCCCATTCCCGATAATAATCCTAATTTAAAGTGATAAAATTATCTGCCACATTGGAAACCTGTCTGCGTGATCACCTTCCACCTAAACAAATGAAACTGAAATTCATCCAGTAGTTTGGCTCAAGCACCAAAACATTTGGATCTCAATTTGACAACTATGTTATGGGTAAATAAGATACTAAAGGGCATATTTATCATTAAATATTGTGTGATATTACCTGAAAAAAAGCCAAATTCAGGAGGTACCTGCAAATATTAAGAATCCCCCAAATGTACTATTGAGGGACAACAGCCTCTGACCCTCCATTTTCAACTTTGGTTTCTGTGGGGGCGGTGTTGCACCTTTATTTGCCAAGCTCTGCAATTCTTTGTATTCTGGAGTTCGGCCCCAAATAGGTAAAACAATCTCCAGGCAGCTCTATCCAAGGACCCGAGCTTGGAAGTAGTGGTTTAGCATTATACTTTCACTGTTTCCAGCTCTTCGCCAGGACAGGCTCTTATCGGAGCCCATTGCGAGAAAAATGTGTGCGAAAATGTTCATGTTACAGAGTTCCATCAAAAAAATAGGATTTAAGTTACCTACCGGTCAATCCTTTTCTCGTAGTCCATAGAGGATGCTGGGGTCCACATTAGTACCATGGGGTATAGACGGGTCCACTAGGAGCCACTGGCACTTTAAGAGTTTGAGAGTGTGGGCTGGCTCCTCCCTCTATGCCCCTCCTACCAGGCTCAGTCTAGAAACTGTGCCCGAGGAGACGGACATCTTCGAGAGAAGGATTATACACAGATAGTGGTAAGATTCACACCAGCTCACACAACAAGGCAAACCAAGCTAACTAGCTTGAAACTCAGCAACAGCTGAAACATTACTAAACCAAGTAACAAGGCAGTGCATAACTAAGAACAAGGTCATACTGAACCAGATAACCACTGCAGGATAACAAAGCGCTGGGCGTGCGCCCAGCATCCTCTTTGGACCACGAGAAAAGGATTTATCGGTAGGTAATAAAAATCCTGTTTTCTCTTACGTCTTAGAGGATGCTGGGGTCCACATTAGTACCATAGGGATGTACCAAAGCTCCCAGAACTGGAGGGAGAGCACGGAGGCTCCTGCAGAACTGATTGACCAAACTTGAGTTCCTCAGAGGCCAAAGTATCGAACTTGTAGAACTTAGCAAACGTGTTCGACCCAGACCAAGTAGCTGCTCGGCAAAGTTGTAAAGCCGAGACCCCCCGGGCAGCCGCCCAGGAAGAACCCACCTAACAAGTAGAGTGGGACTTAAAAGATTTTGGACACTGCAATCCTGCCGTAGAATACGCATGCTGGATAGTGAACCTGATCCAGTGAGAGATCGTCTGCTTAGAAGCAGGATACCCAAGTTTCTTGGGATCATACAGGACAAACAGAGAGTCCGATTTTCTGTGACAAGCAGACCTCTTCACATAGACCTTCAGAGCCCTTACCACATCCAAGGACTTTGAAGTAATTGAGAAGTCAGTAGCAACTGGTAGGAACTTCATGGATTCCACCATGAACCCCGCAGATTCCTGTATGTTACGTAGAAACAATTCAATGTCACTTCTATCCATTTTATCCAAATCCTCTAGTAAAGTGCCTGACCACTTTACTATGGCCTTAGAAATCCATGCACAGGCAGTAGTGGGCCTAAACACCACTCCTGACGCAGTGTAAACGCATTTGTGTGTAGTGTCAATCTTACTATCAGCCGGTTCTTTTAACGCGGTAGATCCAGGTACCTGTAAAACCACCTTTTTAGACAGTCTGGAGACAGATGCGTCAACAACGGGTGGGTTTTCCCATTGTTCCTATCCTCAGGAAAGGGAAAAGCAACCAGAACCCTTTTTGGGATCTGGAAGTTTTTCTCCGGGTTTTCCCAGGATTTTTCTTTAGATGCAGGGAAGGTTAGTGAGGCTTCTTGTCGGTGAAGTAAACCTCCTCAACCTGCTCAGGTGGCGTGTCAGTAATGTTTAACACATCTCTAATGGCCTCAATCATGAGCTGCACCCCCTTTGCAAGGGATGCCGCCACCCTCAGCACATCCCCATCACAGTCTGAAGCATCAGAGTCGGTATCCGTGTCATCTTGCATAATTTGGGCAAGTCCACGTTTCTGTGGGAACAGGCTAGGGGATTTTGCAGGAAAAGGAACAGAACCTGACCGAACTGCCATAGATTTCTTTAACGCCTGAGTTTCAGTCTCAGTATTTGCTACCCTAGTAGAGATCTGAGATATCATCCCTTCAATAGAGGTTAACCACTCAGGTTCAATAATAGGGATCTGAGACAAGGCATTACACTCCTGTGTACATGGAATGGATTCCTCCTTATAGGAAACAACTGCGTCAGAATATGACACAGAGTCCCTAGACATGGCTATGTGAGAGAACACACACACACACACACACGAAAATGTAGCCAAACCACACACAGCCCTTTCTGAGGTAGAAATAACACAACTACCAGTGCTATCTGTGTACCTTAATAGACTACACAGACTTTACACAGCCTCCCCCACCCTTCTTCTACAACCCCCAGGTACCGCACAGGATAGCTGGAGTTGCTTGGAGGGACAGCTCTCCCGGTCAGCATCTCTGTAACAGGATCTGCAGGCAGGAAAAATAGGATTTTAATACCTACCGGTAAATCCTTTTCTCTTAGTCCGTAGAGGATGCTGGGGATGCTTCAAGAACCATGGGATATAGACGGGATCCGTAGGAGACATGGGCACTTTAAGACTTTAAAAGGGGTGTGAACTGGCTCCTCCCTCTATGCCCCTCCTCCAGACTCCAGTTATAGGAACTGTGCCCAGGGAGACGGACATTTCGAGGAAAAGGATTTATTTAATTTTTAAACTAAGGTGAGATACATACCAGCTCACACCTCAAACATGCCGTACAACATGGCATTCAACAACAACGCATGCAACGGCATGACCAACATCAGCCACAGACTGACTGAACTTAACTCAACACGAGTGTAACCACAACCAAACTGCAGATACAGCCCGCACTGGGACGGGCGCCCAGCATCCTCTATGGACTAAGAGAAAAGGATTTACCGGTAGGTATTAAAATCCTATTTTCTCATACGTCCTAGAGGATGCTGGGGATGCTTCAAGAACCATGGGGTTTATACCAAAGCTCTAGAACGGGCGGGAGAGTGCGGATGACTCTGCAGCACCGACTTCGCAAAGGTGTTTGGACCCGACCAAGTAGCAGCTCGGCAAAGCTGTAATGCTGAGACCCCCCGGGCAGCCGCCCAGGAAGAGCCCACCTTTCTGGTAGAATGGGCCTTCACCGATTTCGGTAACAGCAATGCTGCCGTAGAATGTGCCTGCTGAATCGTATTACAGATCCAGCGTGCAATAGTCTGCTTGGAAGCAGGAGCCCCAATCTTATTGGGAGCCCAGAGGACAAACAGAGCCTCTGTTTTCCTAATCTGCGCCATTCTGGCGACATAGATTTTCAAAGCTCTAACCACATCGAGAGACTTCGATTCCGCCAAGGCGTCATTAGCCACTGGCACCACAATAGGCTGGTTTACGTGAAATGATGAAACCACTTTTGGCAGAAATTGCTGACGAGTTCTCAACTCCGCTCTATCAGCATGGAAGATTAAATAGGGGCTTTTGTGAGACAAAGCCGCCAACTCAGATACCCGCCTTGCGGATGCTAAGGCCAACAACATGACTACTTTCCAAGTAAGGAATTTTAACTCAACCTTACGCAAAGGATCAAACCAATGAGATTGCAGGAACTGCAATACCACATTAAGATCCCACAGTACCACAGGGGGCACAAATGGAGGTTGGATGTGCAGCACGCCTTTCACGAAGGTCTGAACTTCTGGAAGGGAGGCCAATTCTTTCTGAAAGAAGATTGATAAGGCCGAAATTTGTACTTTAATGGAGCCTAACTTTAGGCCCGCATCCACACCTGCTTGCAAAAAATGGAGCAAACGCCCCAGCTGAAAATCCTCCGTAGGAGCCTTCTTGGATTCACACCAAGACACATATATTTCCTCCAAATATGGTGGTAATGCTTTGCCATTACTTCTTTTCTAGCCTGAAGAAGTGTGGTAATGACTTCACTGGGAATACCCTTTCGGGCTAGGATTTGGCGTTCAACCGCCATGCCGTCAAACGCAGCCGCGGTAAGTCTTGATACACGCACGGTTCTTGTTGCAACAGGTCCTCCCGTAGAGGAAGAGGCCAGGGATCTTTTATGAGCAACTCCTGAAGATCTAGATACCAGGCCCTTTTTGGCCAATCCGGAACAATGAGTATCGCCTGAACCCTTGTTCTTCTTATAATCTTTATCACCTTTGGAATGAGTGGAAGTGGAGGGAACACATAGACCGACGGAAACACCCACGGTGTCACTAGGGCGTCCACTGCTATTGCTTGAGGGTTCCTCGACCTGGAACAATATCTCTGAAGTTTCTTGCTGAGGCGGGACGCCATCATGTCAATTTGAAGAATTCCCCAACGACTTGTCACTTCTGCAAAGACCTCTTGATGAAGACCCCACTCTCCTGGATGGAGATCGTGTCTGCTGAGGAAGTCTGCTTCCCAGTTGTCCACTCCTGGAATAAAGACTGCTGACAGAGCGCTTGCATGTCTCTACGCCCAGCAAAGAACTTTCGTGGCCTCGGCCATCACCGCTCTGCTCTTTGTTCCGCCCTGGCGGTTTATGTACGCCACTGCTGTTATGTTGTTGTCTGACTGAATCAAGACGGGCAGACCGCAAAGATGTTCCGCTTGCAGAATGCCGTTGTAAATGGCCCTTAATTCCAGAATGTTTATGTGCAGACAAGCTTCCTGGCTTGACCATTTTCCCTGAAAGTTTCTCCCCTGTGTGACTGCTCCCCAGCCTCGGAGACTTGCATCCGTGGTCACCAGGATCCAATCCTGAATCCCGAACCTGCTTCCCTCCAGAAGGTGAGAACTGTGCAGCCACCACAGAAGGGAGATCCTGGTCCTGGAAGATAGGATTATTTTCCGGTGCATGTCCAGGTGAGACCCGGACCACTTGTCCAACAGGTCCCACTGAAACACCCTGGCATGGAACCTGCCATACGGAATGGCCTCGTAGGCCGCCACCATCTTCCCCAGCAACCGAGTGCATTGAAGAATTGACACTCTTGCCAGTTTCAGAATCTGTTTTACCATGTTCTGTATTTCCAGAGCCTTTTCCACTGGAAGAAAAACTCTCTGTAATTCTGTACCCAGAATCATACCCAGGAACGACAGCCGTGTCGTCGGAACCAACTGTGATTTTGGTAAGTTTAGGAGCCAACCAAGTTGTTGCAGAATCGTCAGTGAGAGCGCAATGTTTTTCAGCAATTGCTCCTTGGATCTCGCCTATATGAGGAGATCGTCCAAGTACGGGATAATTGTGATTCCCTGCTTGTGATTTCCGCCATAACCTTGGCGAAAATCCTCGGAGCCGTGGACATACCAGACGGCAACGTCTGAAATTGGTAATGACAATCCTGAACAGCAACCTCAGTTATGCCTGATGTGGAGGATATATGGGAACGTGTAAGTAGGCATCCTTTATGTCGACCGACACCATAAAATCCCCCCCTCCAGACTGGAGATCACTGCTCGGAGAGATTCCATCTTGAATTTGAATTTCTTTAGAAAGAAATTGAGGGATTTTAGGTTCAAAATCGGTCTGACCGAGCCATCCGGCTTTGGGACCACGAACAGACTCGAATAAAAACCCTCCCCCTGTTGTGACAGGGGCACTGTGACAATAACTTGATTTTGACACAGCTTTAGTATTGCAGCGCATACTACCTCCCTTTCTAGAAGAGAAGCTGGCAGGGGGCACGTGAGGGGGCACGTCTTGAAACTCTAATTTGTACCCTTGGGTTACTATTTCTACTATCCAAGGATCCAGGTCCGAGCGCACCCAGACCTGACTGAAGAGTTTGAGACGTGCCCCCACCGGTGCGGACTCCCGCAGAGGAGCCCCAGCGTCATGCGGTGGATTTGGTAGAAGCCGGAGAGGACTTCTGCTCTTGGGAACTTGCCACAGCCTGTGACCTTTTTCCCCTTCCTCTTCCTCTCGCAGCAAGGAAGGAGGACCTACGTCCTTTTTTGTATTTATCGGGCCGAAAGGACTGCATCTGATAGTGGGGCGTTTTCTTTTGTTGTGCAGGAACATAAGGTAAAAATAATGACTTACCCGCGGTAGCCGTAGATACCAGGTCAGTGAGGCCGTTACCAAACAAGACCTTACCGTTAAACGGTAGAGACTCCATAGTCTTCTTAGAGTCAGCATCAGCATTCCATTGATGAATCCACAATGCCCTCCTAGCCGAGACTGCCATGGCATTGGCCCTAGATCCCAAAAGGCCAATATCCCTTGCAGCGTCTTTTAAATATGATGAAGCGTCCCTGATATGACCCAGAGTCAAAATCACGCTATTCCTGTCCAGGGTATCTATCTCAGATGACAAGTTATCTGCCCACTTTTCAATAGCGCTACTCACCCATGCCAAAGCAACGGCAGGTCTGAGTAGCGAACCCGTAGTGACATAAATGGATTTTAGTGTATTTTCCTGCTTACGAACCGCAGGATCCTTTAGGGCTGCCGTGTCAGGAGACGGAAGCGCCACCTTTTTGGACAGACGCGATAGAGCTTTGTCCACCGTGGGGGTTGATTCCCACTTTTCCCTGTCCCCAGAGGGAAACAGATATGCCACCGGAATTCTTTTGGGAACCTGTACCTTCTTGTCAGGATTTTCCCAAGCCTTTTCAAAAAGAGCGTTCAGTTCATGAGAGGGAGGAAACGTTACCTCAGGTTTCTTTCCTTTAAACATACAGACCCTTGTATCAGGAACAGCAGGGTCTTCTGTGATATGCAATACTTCTTTTATCACCACAATCATGTACTGAATGCTCTTAGCCAGTTTAGGATTTAATCTGGCATCACTATAGTCGACACTGGAATCAGAATCTGTGTCGGTAAATGTATCTGCTATCTGGGTAAATGCACGTTTCTGTGACCCCGAAGGGGTCTGAGCTTGTGACAATGCATCCTCCATGGATTTTCTCCATGTCTGGTTCTTAGACTCAGATTTATCTAATCTCTTAGTCAACCGAGCCACATTTGCATTCAAAACACTCAACACGTTTACCCAATCAGCCGTCGGTGGTACCGACGCGGTCACTCTCAGTCTTTTCTGTCTTCACTCCAGCCTCCTCCTGGGAAGAGCACCCAGCCTCAGACATGTCGACACACACGTACCGACACCTACAATCACACTGGGGCTATAGGGGACGGACCCACAGCAAAACCTGTTAGAAAGACATAGAGGGAGTTTGCCAGCTCACAACCCAGCGCCTATCAGGTACTGAACTTTATATACAATGCCTCAGACCTGTTAGCGCTTTTATAATAAAGATAATAGCACCAGATGTACTGTGCCCCCCCCCCCCCCCGTGTTTTGCACCCTGTTACTTGTACAGCAGTGTGGAGGTCAGGGCCAGCGTCTCTGCAGCTTCTGTGTAGAGAAAATGGTGCCGGTTAGAGCTGTGAGGGCTAAGCCACGCCCCCTCACCGGCACCCTTCAGTCCCGCTCATTTTAGCATATTTATACTGGCGAGGGTCTATATTAAGTGCCCAGGCACTTTTCATATAACTTTTACCAGTTTATTTCAGGTCTACATGCTGCCCAGGGCGCCCCCACTGCGCCCTGCCGGTGCCGCTGTGTGTGTGGGAGCATGGCGCGCAGCACGACCGCTGCGCGGTACCTCAAGACCTGAAGTCTTCCGCAGTCACTGAAGTTTTCGATTCTTCTTTTACTCACCCGGCTTCTTTTTTTCTTGGCTCTGCACGGGGGGTTACGGCGCGGCTCCGGGAACGAGCAGCTAGGCGTACCAAGTGATCGGACCCTCTGGAGCTAATGGTGTCCAGTAGCCTAAGAAGCAGAGCCTTTGAACTCACAGAAGCAGGACTGCTTCCCTCCCCTTGAAGCAGGGAACCTGTTGCCAGCAGAGCTTCCTAAACATAAAAAACCTAAGTCTTTTTTTCAGAGAAACTCAGTAGAGCTCCCCTGTGTATGACCAGTCTCCCTGGGCACAGAATCTAACTGGAGTCTGGAGGAGGGGCATAGAGGGAGGAGCCAGTTCACACCCCTTTTCTCTAACGTCCTAAGTGGATGCTGGGGACTCCGTCAGGACCATGGGGAATAGCGGCTCCGCAGGAGACAGGGCACAAAAATAAAGCTTTAGGATTAGGTGGTGTGTACTGGCTCCTCCCCCTATGACCCTCCTCCAAGCCTCAGTTAGGTTTTTGTGCCCGTCCGAGCAGGGTGCAATCTAGGTGGCTCTCCTAAAGAGCTGCTTAGAAAAAGTTTTTAGGTTTTTTATTTTCAGTGAGTCCTGCTGGCAACAGGCTCACTGCATCGAGGGACTTAGGGGAGAGAATTTCAACTCACCTGCGTGCAGGATGGATTGGATTCTTAGGCTACTGGACACCATTAGCTCCAGAGGGAGTCGGAACACAGGTCTCACCCTGGGGTTCGTCCCGGAGCCGCGCCGCCGACCCCCCTTACAGATGCTGAAGATTGAAGGTCCGGAAACAGGCGGCAGAAGGCTCTTCAGTCTTCATGAAGGTAGCGCACAGCACTGCAGCTGTGCGCCATTGTTGTCACACACTTCACACCAAGCGGTCACGGAGGGTGCAGGGCGCTGCTGGGGGCGCCCTGGGCAGCAATATTTAATACCTTTATGGCAAAAGAATACATCACATATAGCCATTGAGGCTATATGTATGTATTTAACCCATGCCAGTTATCTAAAACTACGGGAGAAAAGCCCGCCGAAATAGGGGGCGGAGCTTATTCTCCTCAGCACACAGCGCCATTTTCCTGCTCAGCTCCGCTGTGAGGAAGGCTCCCAGGACTCTCCCCTGCACTGCACTACAGAAACAGGGTAAAACAGAGAGGGGGGGCATTTTTTTGGCGATATTTTGATATATTTAAGCTGCTATAAAGAACAACACTTATATAAGGTTGTTCCCATATATATTATAGCGCTTGGGTGTGTGCTGGCAAACTCTCCCTCTGTCTCCCCAAAGGGCTAGTGGGGTCCTGTCTTCGATAAGAGCATTCCCTGTGTGTCTGCTGTGTGTCGGTACGTGTGTGTCGACATGTATGAGGACGATGTTGGTGTGGAGGCAGAGCAATTGCCGATAATGGTGATGTCACCCCCCAGGGAGTCGACACCGGAATGGATGGCTTTGTTTATGGAATTACGTGATAATGTCAGCACATTACAAAAATCAGTTGACGACATGAGACGGCCGGCAAACCAGTTAGTACCTGCCCAGGCGTCTCAGACACCGTCAGGGGCTGTAAAGCGCCCTTTACCTCAGTCGGTCGACACAGACCCAGACACAGACACTGAATCTAGTGTCGACGGTGATGAAACAAACGTATTTTCAAGTAGGGCCACACGTTATATGATCACGGCAATGAAGGAGGCTTTGCATATCTCTGATACTGCAAGTACCACAAAAAGGGGTATTATGTGGGGGGTGAAAAAACTACCTGTAGTTTTTCCTGAATCAGAGGAATTAAATGATGTATGTGATGAAGCGTGGGTTAACCCAGATAGAAAAATGCTAATTTCAAAAAAGTTATTAGCATTATACCCTTTCCCGCCAGAGGTTAGGGCGCGCTGGGAAACACCCCCTAGGGTGGATAAGGCGCTCACACGCTTATCAAAACAAGTGGCGTTACCGTCTCCTGATACGGCCGCCCTCAGGGATCCAGCTGATAGGAGAATGGAAACTACCCTAAAAAGTATATACACACATACTGGTGTTATACTGCGACCAGCCATCGCCTCAGCCTGGATGTGCAGTGCTGGGGTCGTCTGGTTGGATTCCCTGACTGAAAATATTGATACCCTGGATAGGGACAGTATTTTATTGACTATAGAGCAATTAAAGGATGCTTTCCTTTATATGCGAGATGCTCAGAGAGATATTTGCACTCTGGCATCGAGAGTAAATGCGATGTCCATATCTGCCAGAAGGAGTTTATGGACGCGACAGTGGTCAGGTGATGCGGATTCCAAACGACATATGGAAGTATTGCCATATAAAGGGGAGGAATTATTTGGCGTCGGTCTATCGGATCTGGTGGCCACGGCAACTGCCGGAAAATCCACCTTTTTACCTCAGACCCCCTCCCAACAGAAAAAGACACCGTCTTTTCAGCCGCAGTCCTTTCGGTCCTATAAGAACAAGCGGACAAAAGGACAGTCATATCTGCCTCGGGGCAGAGGAAGGGGTAAGAGAGGGCAGCAAGCAGCCCCTGCCCAGGAACAGAAGCCCTCCCAGGGTTCTGCAAAGCCCTCAGCATGACGCTGGGGCCTTACAAGCGGACTCAGGAGCGGTGGGGGGTCGACTCAAGAATTTCAGCGCACAGTGGGCTTGCTCACAGGTGGACCCCTGGATTCTGCAGGTAGTATCTCAGGGTTACAGGTTGGAATTCGAGAAGTCTCCCCCTCGCCGGTTCCTAAAGTCTGCTTTGCCAACGTCTCCCTCAGACAGGGCGACGGTATTGGAAGCCATTCACAAGCTGTTTTCTCAGCAGGTGATAGTCAAGGTACCCCTCCTACAACAGGGAAAGGGGTATTACTCCACGCTATTTGTGGTACCGAAGCCGGACGGCTCGGTAAGACCTATTCTAAATCTGAAATCTTTGAACCTGTACATACAAAAATTCAAGTTCAAGATGGAGTCACTCAGAGCAGTGATAGCGAATCTGGAAGAAGGGGACTTTATGGTGTCCCTGGACATAAAGGATGCTTACCTACATGTCCCAATTTGCCCTTCACATCAAGGGTACCTCAGGTTCGTGGTGCAAAACTGTCATTATCAGTTTCAGACGCTGCCGTTTGGATTGTCCACGTCACCTCGGGTCTTTACCAAGGTAATGGCCGAAATGATGATTCTTCTGCGAAGAAGAGGCGTATTAATTATCCCTTACTTGGACGATCTCCTGATAAGGGCAAGGTCCAGAGAACAGCTGGAGGACGGAGTAGCACTAACCCAACTAGTGCTGCAACAACACGGGTGGATTCTGAATTTTCCAAAATCTCAGTTGACCCCGACGACACGTCTGCTGTTCCTGGGAATGATTCTGGACACGGTTCAGAAAAAGGTGTTTCTTCCGGAGGAGAAAGCCAGGGAGTTATCCGAACTTGTCAGGAACCTCCTAGAACCAGGGAAAGTGTCTGTGCATCAATGCACAAGAGTCCTGGGAAAGATGGTGGCTTCTTACGAAGCGATTCCATTCGGCAGATTCCACGCACGAACTTTTCAGTGGGATCTGCTGGACAAATGGTCCGGATCGCATCTGCAGATGCATCAGCGGATAACCTTATCGCCACGGACAAGGGTGTCTCTTCTGTGGTGGTTGCAGAGTGCTCATCTGTTAGAGGGCCGCAGATTCGGCATACAGGACTGGGTCCTGGTGACCACGGATGCCAGTCTGAGAGGCTGGGGAGCGGTCACACAGGGAAGAAACTTCCAGGGAGTATGGTCAAGCCTGGAGATGTCTCTTCACATAAATATACTGGAGCTAAGAGCGATTTACAATGCTCTAAGTCTGGCAAAACCCCTGCTTCAGGGTCAGCCGGTGTTGATCCAGTCGGACAACATCACGGCAGTCGCCCACGTAAACAGACAGGGCGGCACAAGAAGCAGGACAGCAATGGCAGAAGCTGCAAGGATTCTTCGCTGGGCGGAAGATCATGTGATAGCACTGTCAGCAGTATTCAACAGCAGACACGATCTACACCCGGGAGAGTGGGGACTTCATCCAGAAGTCTTCCACATGATTGTGAACCGTTGGGAAAAACCAATGGTGGATATGATGGCGTCCCGCCTCAACAAAAAACTGGACAGGTATTGCGCCAGGTCAAGAGACCCTCAGGCAATAGCTGTGGACGCTCTGGTAACACCGTGGGTGTTCCAGTCAGTGTATGTGTTCCCTCCTCTGCCTCTCATACCAAAGGTACTGAGAATTATACGGCAAAAGGGAGTAAGAACGATACTAGTGGCTCCGGATTGGCCAAGAAGAACTTGGTACCCGGAACTTCAAGAGATGCTCACGGAGGATCCGTGGCCTCTACCTCTAAGACCGGACCTGCTTCAGCAGGGACCGTGTCTATTCCAAGACTTACCGCGGCTGCGTTTGACGGCATGGCGGTTGAACGCCGAATTCTAAGGGAAAAAGGCATTCCGGAAGAGGTCATTCCTACACTGGTAAAAGCCAGGAAGGAGGTGACTGCACAACATTATCACCGCATTTGGAGAAAATATGTTGCGTGGTGTGAGGCCAGGAAGGCCCCCACGGAGGAATTTCAACTGGGTCGATTCCTACATTTCCTGCAAACAGGATTGTCTATGGGCCTCAAATTGGGGTCCATTAAGGTTCAAATTTCGGCCCTGTCGATTTTCTTCCAGAAAGAATTGGCTTCAGTTCCTGAAGTCCAGACTTTTGTAAAAGGAGTACTACATATACAGCCCCCGGTTGTGCCCCCAGTGGCACCGTGGGATCTTAATGTAGTCTTGGATTTTCTCAAATCCCATTGGTTTGAGCCGCTCAAATCGGTGGAGTTGAAGTATCTTACATGGAAAGTAACCATGCTACTGGCCCTGGCTTCAGCCAGGAGAGTATCAGAATTGGCGGCTTTATCATATAAGAGCCCATATCTGATTTTCCATACGGACAGGGCAGAACTGCGGACACGTCCTCATTTTCTGCCTAAGGTGGTGTCAGCGTTTCACCTGAACCAGCCTATTGTGGTGCCTGCGGCTACTAACGATTTGGAGGATTCCAAGTTGTTGGACGTGGTCCGGGCATTGAAAATATATATTTCAAGAACGGCGGGAGTCAGAAAGTCTGACTCACTGTTTATATTGTATGCACCCAACAAGATGGGTGCTCCTGCTTCTAAGCAGACGATTACTCGTTGGATTTGTAGCACAATTCAACTTGCACATTCTGTGGCAGGCTTGCCACAACCTAAATCTGTCAAGGCCCATTCCACAAGGAAAGTGGGCTCATCCTGGGCGGCTGCCCGGGGGGTCTCGGCATTACAACTCTGCCGAGCTGCTACTTGGTCAGGGGCAAACACATTTGCAAAAATCTACAAATTTGATACCCTGGCTGAGGAGGACCTTGAGTTCTCTCATTCGGTGCTGCAGAGTCATCCGCACTCTCCCGCCCGTTTGGGAGCTTTGGTATAATCCCCATGGTCCTGACGGAGTCCCCAGCATCCACTTAGGACGTTAGAGAAAATAAGAATTTACTTACCGATAATTCTATTTCTCGTAGTCCGTAGTGGATGCTGGGCGCCCATCCCAAGTGCGGATTGTCTGCAATACTTGTACATAGTTATTGTTACAAACAAATTCGGGTTGTTATTGTTGTGAGCCGTCTGTTCAGAGGCTCCTACGTTGTCATACTGTTAACTGGGTTCAGATCACAAGTTATACGGTGTGATTGGTGTGGCTGGTATGAGTCTTACCCGGGATTCAATATCCTTCCTTATTGTGTACGCTCGTCCGGGCACAGTATCCTAACTGAGGCTTGGAGGAGGGTCATAGGGGGAGGAGCCAGTACACACCACCTAATCCTAAAGCTTTATTTTTGTGCCCTGTCTCCTGCGGAGCCGCTATTCCCCATGGTCCTGACGGAGTCCCCAGCATCCACTACGGACTACGAGAAATAGAATTATCGGTAAGTAAATTCTTATTTTAAAGTCTTAAAGTGCCCATGTCTCCTGCAAATCCCGTCTATACCCCATGGTTCTTGAAGCATCCCCAGCATCCTCTAGGACATATGAGAAATGGTGCTGAACGCTGCTGGGTCCGCTCTGAGAAGCTCCACCCCCTGAACATAGCGCTGCTTCCCGCTTTTCAGTTGGCTTATACTGGCCTGAGGTTAGTGCTGGCAGCGTTACCAAGGTCCCTGACAGATTTGTAGACCAGCGTAGGGTATCGGCGCTGGATCAGGGCGCCCCTCACAGCACCACACTATGTACCGCCATCTTCACACCAGCTCCCCGCTTGCCAGGGGAGCCAGTGACTCACTCACCACCGGAATTCTTCTGTCTCTGTAAGGGGGTGGCGGCATGCTGCGGGGGTTCACCTGTGGTGGCGAATGATCATTCCCCTCAGGAGCTCAGTGTCCTGGCAGCGGAGAGTGGTTCAGACCGCTCAGGGCGGACACTACTCCCCCACCCCTTAGTCCCTCAAAGCAGGGAGGCTGTTGCCAGCAGCCTCCCTGTGCCTAACTAAGTCTTAGAAAATAATAAAACTAAAGAAGCTCTAGGAGCTCCCCTAGCTGGGACCGGCTCCTCCTGGCACATTTTCTAAACTGAGTCTGGTAGGAGGGGCATAGAGGGAGGAGCCAGCCCACAATCTCAAACGCTTAAGTGCCAGTGGCTCCTAGTGGACCCATCTATACCCCATGGTATTAATGTGGACCCCAGCATCCTCTAGGACGTAAGAGAAATATTTATCACATCCGCATGAAAAATGCAGATTAAAATAAATATGCCCCTAAACCTGTTGCTTGCCATAGTGAAATAGAGAACTTGTCTTATCCTGCGAGTTTAAATTTACTACATCATTGAGTTATGTTGCAAAATTTATTTCTTTACTAAATAATTAAGGTAATTAAGCCAGAACACAGATTTATGCAGTAGTGGTTACAGAATTTAGCTGGTCCCACTGTATTTATTACCAATCGCTGGGGCACAGAGTCTTCATTATTAAAACCATTTCTCTAGCAAAATGTAATACTCTACGTAAAAGTACATGTACCATGACATAACTACCTAACTAGAATGTTACCTTCATTAAGTATAAATACTAGATTTCATAAAGATGGTATGGGATACCAGAGAACGTTACACAGAAAGGGAAAAATGAAATAGTATGTGTAGTGTTTATTAATAGGATTTTAAATACCTACCAAAAAATCCTTTTCTCGTAGTCCATAAGGGATATTGGGGACAGAATTCCCAAAGCTTCCAGAACAGGCTGAAAACGTGCGGAGACTGCTGTAGCACCGCCTGCCCAAACTGGGTATCCTCTTTGGCCAGGGTATCAAATTTGTAGAATTTCACACAAAAAAGTGTTCTTCCCCGACCAGGTAGCCGCTCGGCTTAGTTGCAAAGCAGAGACTCCACGGGCAGCCGTCCAGGAAGCGCCCACTGACCTTGTAGAGTGGGCCTTCAGAGACTGAGGAACAGGTAAGGCTGCCGACACACAAGCCTGTTGGATGGAACCACAATAGGTTAATTCAGGTGGAACGCGGCAGGAACTCCAGTCTAGTCCGGAGCTCCGCTCTGTCCTCGTAAAAAACCAAGTATGGACCTTTACGCGATAAGGCCCCCAATTCTGAGACGCATCGAGCAGAAGCCAGGGCCAATAACATCACTGTCTTCCATGTGAGGTACTTGTCTTCTACTGTCATCAGAAGCTCAAACCAGGGAAGACTGTAGAAATTTCAACACTACATCCAAAGCCCAGGGTGCTGTAGGCAGCACGAAGGGAGGTTGTACGTGGAGTACCCCTTGTAAGAAGGTCTGAACTTCTAGCAACACAGCCAATTTCTTCTGAAAGAAAATTGAGGGCACTGAAATCTGGACCATAACGGAACCCAGACGTAAGCCTTTTTCCACACGAGCCTGCAGGAAACATCCCAACTGAAACTCCGCAGGCGGATACGTGCGTTCCTTGCACCAAGAGACATATCTCCTCCAGATATGATGATAATGTTTTGACGTCACAGATTTTCTGGCTTGTACAATAGTGGCAATGACCTTTTTGGAAAGCCCTTTGTGAGCTAGGATGTTCCGCTCAACTTCCATGCCGTCAAACGAAGCCGCCGTAAGTCCGGGTAGACGAATGGTCCTTGCTGGAGAAGAACCTTTCTTGACGGCAGAGGCCAAGGGTCTTCTATGGACATGTCCAGAAGAGTAGTTCATCAATCTGGCGCAATCAGGATTGCTTGGACTCTGATGTCTGATCCGTTAGAGCACCCTTGGGATCAACAGAATTGGAGGAAATAGGTAGACCAGCCAGTAAGGCCAAGGCGACGTCAGCACATCCACTGCACTCGCCTGAGGTTCGCGAGCAGTAGCGGTGAAGCTTCTTGTTGAGGCGAGACACCATCATATCGATCTGCAGGTATCCCCACCTGTCGAGAATCTGTTGAAACACCGGAGTATGTAATCCCCACTCCCCCGGGTGGAGGTCATGGCGACTCAGAAAGTCCACGTCCCAGTTGTCCACTCCTGGAATAAAAACTGCGGACAGCGCTCTTGCATTTCATTCTGCCCAGAGAAGTATTTTTGACACTTCTCGCATGCAGGCCCTGCTTTTTGTCCCTCCTTGTCGATTGATGTATGCCACTGCTGTGGCGTTGTCCGACTAAACCTGGATCGCCTGATCCATGAGTAGAGGTGAGGCCTGAATCAGAGCATTGTAGATAGCCCAAAGTTCCAGAATGTTGATCGGAAGTAGGGCCTCTTGGGCAGATCACCTGCCCTGGAACTGCGCCCCCTGAGTGACCGCTCCCCATCCTCTCAGGCTCGCATCCGTCGTGAGGTGGATTCAATCCTGAATCCCAACACATCGACCTTCCAGCAGGTTGGAAGGTTGTAACCATCACAGGAGTGAAATCCTGGCTTGGGGTGACAGCTGAATCATTCGGTGCATCTGAAGATGTGAACCGGACCACTTGTTCAGGACGTCCAGTTGGAAGGGTCTGGCATGGAACCTGACGAACTGTATCACCTCATACGAGGCCACCATTTTTCCCAACAATTTTATGCAAAGATGAATGGAAACTCAAGCAGGTCGGAGAACCATGCGAACCATCTCTTGAAGTGTTCTCACCTTGTCCTCTGGGAGGAACACATTCTAAGCTACAGTACCCAGTATCATACCCAGAAACAGGAGCCTTTGCGGTTCCAGTTGAGACTTCTGTAGATTGAGGATCCACCTGTGGTGAGACAGAACTTGGATAGTGCAATCTATATGGAACAGTAGAAGCTCCCTGGAACTTGCTTTTATCATGAGATCATCTAGGTAAGGGACAGTGTTAACCCCCTGGACTCTGAGCTGGAACATCATTTCCGCCATCACCTTCGTGAACACCCTCGGAGCTGTAGACAGGCCAAAGGGCAACGCCTGAAACTGGTAGTGATCGTTCAGTCGGGCGAACCGTAGATAGGCCTGATGAGGAGGCCAAATCAGGATATGAAGGTAGGCATCCTTGATATCCAGGGACACAAGGAATTCTTGTTGTTCCAGGCCCGCGATCACCGCTCTCTCTGGTTTTGGTATTACAGACTGGAGTAGTAACCTTTTCCTTGCTGTAAGCAGGGGTACTGGAACAATGACCTGGGACTGGACCAACTTGTCGATGGCCTGTAGTAGCGTAACACGCATATTTCCCAAAACTGGCAAGCCTGATTTGAAAAAATCGTTGGGGAGGAGCACCATCGAACTCCAGCTTGTAACCCTGAGAGATAAGGTCCCTTACCCAGGCATCTTGGCAGGAACCGTCCCAGATGTGGCTGTAGTGACGTAACCGAGCTCCCACTATGAGATCCTCTCGGGGTGGGTGGGCAACGTCATGCCGAAGGCTTTGTGGAAGCTGAACTGGCGCTCTGTTCCTGAGAGCAGGCAATGCTTGGTTTTTTAGGCTTACCTCTGGAGCCTCTAGCTGCTTTGGAGGCACCCCGGGCCCTAGATCGTAATCTGGAGGAACGAAAGGACAGAGTAGACTGTCCCGGGTAGGTACACCTAGCAGGCGGAGCCCCTGAAGGGAGAAAATAGGATTTTGGTACTTACCGGTAAATCCTTTTCTCCTAATCCGTAGAGGATGCTGGGGACTCCAAAAGGACCATGGGGTATAGACGGGATCCGCAGGAGCTTGGGCACACTGAAAAGACGTAAAACTGGGTGAACTGGCTCCTCCCTCTATGCCCCTCCTCCAGACCCAAGTTAGGAACTGTGCCCAAGAGAGACGGACATTTCGAGGAAAGGATCTTTTGTGTAAACTAAGGGCTACAAACATACCAGCCCACACCACAACCATACCGTACAACCGGAGTAACAGTAAACCAGATAACAGTATGAATAAACAACAGCAACAAGCTGAAACCAGAAATACACAACCCGTGTATAAACCAAGTGAACCAACAAGAAACCACAGCAAGTAACAGTCCGCACTGGGATGGGCGCCCAGCATCCTCTACGGACTAGGAGAAAAGGATTTACTGGTAAGTACCAAAATCCTATTTTCTTTTTCATCCACTAGAGGTCACTGGAGTACTCTTGGGATATGGACGGCTTCCACTGGAACAGGGCACTGAATATTTAAATTTAGAACTCTCCACCCCTCCATATCCCAGAGTACCTCAGTGTTTTTTCTGTGCTCATCGTAGCAACAGGCTTGTGTGGCTCAGTCCACACTTATTTTGAATATATTTTTATTTTTTATTTTTTTCACTTTCTCCACATCCCTTCCCCCCTTCCAAAAGGCAAGGGTCGGGATAGTGGAAGCTGCTACAAGCAGCTGTGGCGTGTCGGTCCTCTCTAAAAGAGCACCCTCACAGCCAGAGCAGACATCCTGCAGAAAAGGCTGGCCGGTGCTTACAGAGAAGCCCCGTCGTAGCCTCACCACAGGAGTCCAGGTATGTTGGGGGGCACGGGGCGGCCAGCTCACGCTGCCGCTTCGCTGTGTGGGGACACTGTTTGTGAGGCACCGCCCGCCGCTATGTACGCCCGCCGCTGCTTCATTTTAAGCCGCTCAGAGCCGCGCCGGCCGCACTGTCTTTAATCCATAGACGCCGCTTCGCGGCTCTATGGAGCGCGCTCCCCGGCTCCCTCTACACGGTTATTTGTAAGTTCCCTGGCTCCGTGTACTAGACAGCGGTACACGGAGCACGGGGGGGAAGTCTCACAGCACACGCTGCTGTGGGGTGGGGTGGGGGAGAATGTACCCATAGCAGCAACAGCATAAAAGACTGCATAGGTTATATGACAGCATGGACTATTAAGTCTTTATTAACATGATTTGTTATTAAACAGATTACCAGGTTATAGAGGTGTTTTACAAAATTATAACCTGAACTGTGATTATAACTGTAAGCATGGCATGGTGACCATTTTAACCATGCTTCCTGTTCTTCCTGTTGTGATTCCAGAACGTTCCTGTACTACATCTCTACTCCACCGGAGGCGCAGGGGTGTTAGTGGGAATTTGGGATCACATTTCATATAGGACTGGCCACATGTACTGCATTTGGCCAGATAGATAGATAGATAGATAGATATATATCTATCACACACACCTTAGTACTATTTTACAGAGTCGTGCAAGTTGTCTGTCTTTGTATATTGTATGGTCTGTCTGCATAATGAGTAAGGCACCAGCAAAATCAAAAAAGCAGTTTCACTTTAAAGTCTGTGACAGTGTGTTACCGGATGGATCTACCACATGTACAGTATGTTTTGTGAATTCAGCTACGGATACAATTTCTACTCCGGTTTTAAAGCCGGTTTCCTCCCCGGACCCTACATGGGAAATGTTAGCCAATGTAATGGCTGGGTTGCAATCAGAATTGGCCGCCGCTCGACAAGAGCGAGAAGCGGCAAGATCTGAGTCTAGGGTGAGACCGCCAGAACTACCGGAGGCGTCTCAGCCTTGCCAAAAGTCCAAATCCATTTTGGGTAGACGGGATACATTTCATATGTCTTATGATTTACCAGTTCTGCTATGTTGCATTCTGACGATTCCATGCCAGACCTCACTGCGCAAGATGAGGGTGAGGAGGGCGAAGTGGACCAGCAGTCAGATAGTGATGATTGTAACAGCCCAGGTATTGATAATCTCATCAGAGCAGTGCGTCAGTCTCTGAAGTTTACAGAGACTGAGGAGCCTCTGATAAATGATGAAGTCGTCTTTACTAAACGAAAGAGATCTCCAATGTGTTTTCCTGTTTCGGAATCTCTTAATAAGATGTTAGTAGAAACACGAAAGAATCCAGATAAACGGTTTTCTATACCTCGCAGATTTAAGTCTAGTTACCCGTTTCCAGAGTCTGTGACATGTACATGGGAAAATCCACCAATGGTTGATTCGTCTGTGTCAAAACTTACAAAGAAATTAACCATACCAGTGCCAACTGCTACTACGCTTAAAGACCCTTCAGACCGCAAAATAGAAACCATGCTAAAGTCCATGTATATAGCAGCAGGAGTGCTGCTGAGACCTGGGTTGGTTGGCATTTGGGTCACTAAGGCGCTCATAGTCTGCCCTACATGACGATCACCTTATACTTTTTGCTGATCAAATGTGTGAGGCTGCGGAGTATCTATGTACAGCTTCTACTGACGTCTGTCAGCTCACTTCTCCCATTTCATCGTCACTGGTTACATTACGACGAGCACTCTGGCTGCGTTCTTGGCAAGCGGAGGCAGAGGTCAAAAGAGGTATAGAGGCGTTACCTTACGGGGGCGAGAAGTTGTTTGGTCCTGAATTGGACAAATGGATTTCTGAGGCCACGGGAGGAAAGTCTGTTTTCTTACCATTGCCTCCAACGGTACCAAGATGGAGATACTCTGGCCCTGCGTTCAAATCCTTTAGACCTCAGCCCTTTCGCGGGTGTGGCAGAGGAACAGCCACGCCTGGTAGAAGAGGTCGAGGACGTGGTTTCCAACAAACCAACACCAGTCGTCAGGACGCTAAGGTCACCGACAAGCCAGTGGCATGACAGGCTCCCAGCCCATCTCGGATCTCCAATTGTGGGGGCACGCCTTCAGACGTTCCATTTGGCGTGGTTCCAGACATCCACAGATGGGTGGATCCGCAATTTAGTGTTAAAAGGTTACAAAATAGAGTTCGACTGTCTTCCGCCACTGCGGTTTTTCAAGACCGGACTACCTCTCTCGGACGACAAGAGGGCGGTTCTGCAAATTGCCATTCAGTCCCTGCTGGATTCAGCAGTTTTGATTCAGGTTCCGGAACAACAAGGTCAGGGTTATTATTCCAGTCTGTTTGTGGTACCAAAGCCGGATAGCTCCGTCAGGCCAATATTGAACCTAAAGGGTCTCAATCAGTATGTCACTTACTACAGATTCAAGATGGAATCTCTGCGGTCAGTAATTGCAGGTTTAGAGCCACAGGAATTCATGATTGCGCTAGATCTCAAGGATGCATACTTACACATTCCGATTTGGCCACCTCATCAGAGGTTCTTGCGTTTTGCGATACGGCAGAACCATTACCAGTTTCAGGCTCTACCGTTTGGTGAATACCCGAGGCGCTGACGAGAGGCCAAAGTGATGTCTGTGATGATAGCTCATCTCAGATCCCTGGGAGTGATAATAGTTCCGTACTTGGACGATCTGCTTATCAATGCTCCGTCTCAACAGATGCTCCTCCAACATGTGTTGCTAACGTACAATGTACTAGTTCAGCACGGTTGGATTGTCAACTTCAAGAAATCACATCTAATTCCATCTCAACGACTTCAATTCCTAGATATGATTCTCGATACGGTAAATCAAAGAATTTACCTACCAGAACAGAAAGTACAGATTAATAGTCATCTGGTACAATTAGTGCTCAAGCCACGCACAGTGGGGGTAATTCCAAGTTGATCGCAGCAGGAATTTTTTTTAGCAGTTGGGCAAAACCATGTGCACTGCAGGGGGGGCAGATATAACATTGCAGAGAGAGTTAGATTTGGGTGTGGTGAGTTCAATCTGCAATCTAAATTGCAGTGTAAAAATAAAGTAGCCAGTATTTACCCTGCACAGAAACAAAATAACCCACCCAAATCCAACTCTCTCTGCAAATGTTATATCTGCCCCCCCCCCCCCCCCCCCCTGCAGTGCACATGGTTTTGCCCAATTGCTAAAAAATATCCTGCTGCGATCAACTTGGAATTACCCCCAGTCTCGGTACATTTGTGCATTCGCCTCTTAGGCACAATGGTGGCGGCTTTCGAAGCGCTTCAGTTCGGAAGATTTCACTCACGTCCATTTCAACTGGATGTGCTCGCACAGTGGTCGGGCTCGCATCTGCAGATTCACCACAAGGTGAGGTTGTCGCCACGGGCAAGGGTATCTCTACTCTGGTGGCTCAAAGTACACAATCTAACCGCAGGGAAACGGTTCGGCGCCTGGAATTGGATAATTCTAATGACGGACGCAAGTCTCAGAGGTTGGGGAGCTGTAGTTCAAAATTGTCAGCTCCAGGGTCTCTGGGCGGATCACGAAAGATTGCTGTCTATAAATGTCCTGGAACTCCGGGCAATTTACAATGCGCTACGACAAGCAGTACACATGCTTCGGTCTCAGACTGTCCAGGTGCAGTCAGACAACGCGACGGCAGTAGCGTACATCAACAAACAAGGAGGATCGAGAAGCCGCATGGCAATGCGGGAAGTAGCTCGGATCCTCAATTGGGCCGAACATCACCAAGTGATATTGTCGGCAGTGTTCATTACGGGAGTGGACAACTGGGAGGCGGATTATCTCAGCCGTCGGGATTTTCATTCAGGAGAATGGGCATTAAATCCAGAAGTGTTTCACATGTTGGTCCAGAGGTGGGGTTACCCTCAAGTGGACCTGATGGCATCTCGCCACAATCGCCAAACGCCCCAGTATGTGTCCAGAACGAGAGATCCAAAGGCAGTGGCGGTGGATTCTCTCACAATCGCGTGGCCGTACAGCCTCGTGTATCTGTTTCCACCGTTTCCGCTGCTCCCTCTGTTGCTAAAACGGATCAAAAGAGAGTCCGTCACAGTCATACTAGTGGCGCCTCATTGGCCTCTGAGAGGTTGGTTCTCGGATCTCCGCGGACTACTCGCAGACGATCCTTGGCCGCTCCCACTACGTCCGGACCTGTTACAACAGGGTCCGTTCCTTTACCCCGATTTAGCGCGGTTGTGTTTGACGGGGTGGCTGTTGAGACCGCCCTCTTAAGAAGAGAGGGCATTCCAGAATCGGTTATACCAACCATGTTACGAGCTAGGAAGCCGGTTACGGCAGCTCATTATTACAGAATTTGGCGTGCCTATATAGGTTGGTGTGAACCTCGGACGTTTCCGACATCATCTTTCAAGTTATCCCGTCTTTTGTTATTTCTACAGACGGGGTTAGATGGAGCACTGCGTTTATCTACACTAAAGGTGCAGGTTTCTGCGTTGTCAATTTACTTTCAAAGACGATTGGCTCTATTACAGTCGGTACACACTTTTCTGCAAGGTGTCCTCAGAGTACAGCCTCCATTCATTCCACCTACAGCGCCATGGGACTTGAATCTGGTTTTAGATTTCTTACATTCTTCATATTTTGAACCCTTACAATAAGTGGATATTAAGATTCTCACTTGGAAAACTATTTTCCTCCTAGCCTTAGCTTCGACAAGGCGTGTTTCAGATTTGGGTGCCTTGTCATGCAAGCCACCGTATTTGGTGTTTCATGATGACAGAGCGGAACTTCGGACGAATCCCGCTTTCTTACCAAAGGTAGTGTCATCTTTTCACATCAATCAACCAATAGTAGTTCCTGTGTTAACAGGACATTCTGAAACTCTGGATGTGGTACGCGCATTACGCGTTTATGTATCCCGAACGTCTACAGTTCGTAAGACAGATACTTTGTTTGTTCTCTATGATGCTGCCAAGATGGGTTGGCCAGCTTCTAAGCAGACCTTATCCAGATGGATAAAACCGACTATACGTCAGGCTTACCTTCATGCTAGGTTACAGCCGCCTACATCAGTAACAGCTCATTCCACACGTTCTGTGGGAACTTCATGGGCAGCTGGTCGTGGAGCTTCTACGACGCAGCTTTGCCATGCGGCTACATGGTTATCAGTGCACACGTTTGTGCGCTTTTACCAGTTTGATACGTTTGCGGCATCAGCATCTAGCTTTGGCCGCCTAGTGTTACAGGTGCCAAACGGCTCTCCCGCTCACGGGGGAAGCTTTGGTACGTCCCAAGAGTACTCCAGTGACCCCTAGTGGATGAAAAAGAAAATAGGATATTGGTACTTACCAGGTAAATCCTTTTCTTTGAATCCATAGGGGGCACTGGACGCCCACCCAGAGCAGTTTTACCTGGTTTGTGGTAAGTTCAGGGGATCTTATGGTAACACACTCTCACCGACTGGTTCAAATTATCAAGTTCTATCGGTTATGGTGTCAACTGTTTAGTTGCCAGTAACGTTATGTGTCAATTTTATTGTCCGTTATGTTATATGTAATTCTCCATTGTCAACCTCTCTATAGCTCCTGTTCAGCTCAGTAAAAAACACTGAGGTACTCTGGGATATGGAGGGGTGGAGAGTTCTAAATTTAAATATTCAGTGCCCTGTTCCTGTGGAAGCCGTCCATATCCCAAGAATACTCCAGTGCCCCCTATGGATTCAAAGAAAAGGCTTTACCTGGTAAGTACCAAAATCCTATTTTCTCTTACGTCCTAGAGGATGCTGGGGACTCCAAAAGGACCATGGGGTTTATACCAAAGCTCCAGACCGGGCGGGAGAGTGCGGACGACTCTGCAGCACCGACTGAGCAAACGCAAGGTCCTCATCAGCCAGGGTATCAAACTTATAGAACTTAGCAAAAGTGTTTGAACCTGAGCAGGTGGCCGCTCGGCAAAGCTGTAAAGCCGAGCCACCCAAGACGAGCCCACTTTCCTGGTAGAATGGGCTTTCACTGACTTCGGCACCGGTAACCCGGCCGAAGAATGAGCCTGCTGAATCGTACTACAAATCCAGCGTGCAATAGTCTGTTTTGAAGCAGGGTGACCAATCTTGTTAGCAGCATACAGGACAAACAGCGCCTCTGTTTTTCTGGCAAAAGCCGTTCGGGCGACTCAGATCTTCAAAGCCCTCACCACATCCAGAGACTTTGGAACTGCCACAGCATCCGTAGCCACCGGTACCACAATAGGTTGGTTAATGTGAAACGAAGACACCACCTTCGGTAAAAATTGTTGACGAGTCCTCAATTCTTCCCTATCTGAATGATAAATCAAGTACGGGCTCTTATGAGATAAGGCCGCCAACTCTGACACTCGCCTGGCAGACGCCAGTGCCAACAGCATGACTACCTTCCAGGTGAGAAACTTCAACTCAACCTTGCGCAAAGGCTCAAACCAGGAAGACATAAGAAACTGTAAGACCACGTCAAGATCCCATGGGGCCACAGGAGGCACAAACGGAGGATTGATATGCAAAACTCCTTTCACAAACGTCTGAACCTCTGGGAGGACAGCTAATTCCTTTTGAAAGAAAATAGACAATGCCGAAATCTGCACTTTGATGGAGCCCAATTTCAGGCCTGCATCTACACCTGCCTGCAAAAAGTGGAGAAAACGCCCCAAATTAAAATCTTCCGCAGGAGCCCTTTTAGTCTCACACCAGGAAACATACGGTGATAATGTTTCGCCGTAACCTCCTTCCTAGCCTTAATGAGAGTAGGAATGACCTCCCCGGGAATAACCTTACGAGCTAAGATCTGGCGCTCAACTTCCATGCCGTCAAACGCAGCCGCGGTAAGTCTGGAAACACGCATGGACCCTGCAACAGGTCCTCTCTTAGAGGAAGCGGCCAAGGATCTTCCACAAGCAATTCCTAAAGATCCGGATACCAGGCCCTTCTTGGCCAATCTGGAACGACGAAAATCGCCTGAACCCTTGCTCGACGAATGATCCCCAGTACCTTTGGAATGTGAGGAAGTGGAGGGAACACATACACCGACTTGAACACCCACGGAGACACCAGGGCGTCCACCGCACTGGCTTGGGGGTCTCTTGACCTGGAACAATACTTCGGGAGCTTCTTGTTGAGACGAGACGCATTCATGTCGATCAACGGAATTCCCCAACGCTTCGTCACCTCCGCAAAAACTTCTTGGTGAAGAGCCCACTCTCCCGGATGGAGATCGTGTCTGCTGAGGAAATCTGCTTCCCAGTTGTCCACTCCCGGAAGGAAGACTGCTGCCAGGGCGCTCACGTGTTGTTCCACCCAGCGAAGGATTCTTGTGGCCTCCGCCATTGCCGCTCTGCTCCTTGTTCCGCCTTGACGGTTTATATGTGCCACCGCTGTGATGTTGTCTGACTGTACCAGGACAGATCGACCCTGAAGAAGGCTTCTTGCTTGTAGCAGGCCGTTGTAAATGGCTTTTAACTCAATAACATTTATGTGGAGACCCGCCTCCTGGAGCGACCATCTCCCCTGGAATTTTCTGCCTTGGGTGACTGCACCCCAACCCCAGAGACTTGCATCTGTTGTCAGAAGTACCCAGTCCAGGATACCGAACCGGCGTCCCTCTAGGAGGTGAGAACTTTGTAGCCACCACAGGAGAGAAATTCTGGCTCTAGGAGATAGACTTATCTTCCGGTGCATGTGCAGGTGAGACCCGGACCATTTGCTCAGCAAGTCCCACTGAAACACCCGGGCATGAAACCTGCCAAACGGAATGGCTTCGTACACCGCAACCATCTTCCCCAGAACCCGCGTACATTGATGGATGGACACAGTCTTCGGCCTCAGAAGTTCCCTGACCATCGACTGCAGTTCTATAGCCTTCTCCTGTGGAAGAAATACTCTCTGTAACTCCGTGTCCAGAATCATGCCCAGAAAAGACAACCTGGTGGTCAGAATCAACTGAGATTTTGGCAAATTTAGCACCCAATCTACACTCCTTAGCAATCTTTCCTTGGACCTCGCCTTTATAAGGAGATCGTCCAAGTATGGGATAATTGAAACCCCTTGCTTGCGAAGGAGAACCATCATTTCTGCCATGGCCTTGGTGAGAACCCTCGGGGCCGTGGAAAGGCCAAACGGCAACGTCTGAAACTGGTAATGAGAATCCTGTATCGCAAACCTGAGGAAGGCCTGATGCGAAGGAAATATCGGGACGTGTAAGTAGGCATCCTTTATGTCGACTGACGCCATACAATCCCCCCCCCTTCCAGGCTGGAAATCACAGCTCGAAGAGATTCCATCTTGAACTTGAAAACTTTCAAGTATGGATTGAAGGATTTTAGATTCAGAATCGGTCTGACCAAACCGTCCGGTTTCGGCACAACAAATAGGCTCGAGTAGAACCCCTCCCCCCGTTGCGACGGGGGGAACGGGAACAATGACCCTCTGCTGACACAATTTTTGTATTGTTGTCAGCACCAGCTCCCTGTCCGGAAGAGACGCTGATAAGGGCGAAACGAAAAACCGGTGAGGGGGCACCTCCCGAAACTCCAGTTTGTATCCCTGAGATACAATCTCTAGGACCCAAGGATCGAGGCCTGAATACATCCAGACCTGACTGAAGACTCAGAGACGGCCTCCCACCGGTCCAGACTCCCCCAGGGAAGCCCCAGCGTCATGCGGTGGACTTGGTAGAGGCAGGAGAGGACTTTTGGTCCTGGGCGCCCGACACGGCAGGCGACTTCCTACCCCTTCCTTTACCTCTTGAAGCGAGGAAGGACGAACCTTTTCCACGCCTGTATTTGTTGGGACGAAAGGACTGCATCTGCTGATGTGGTGCCTTTTTGTGTCGTGTGGGAACATAGGGAAGAAAAGAGGACTTACCCGCCGTCGCGGTAGAGACCAGGTCCGCCAAGCCGTCCCCAAACAAGACACTACCTTTGAAGGGTAAAGCTTCCATAGCTCTCTTGGAGTCGGCATCCGCATTCCATTGATGGATCCACAACGCCCTCCTTGCCGATATTAACCTGGCATTGGCTCTTGATCCCAAGAGACAAACATCCCTCGCCGCATCCTTCAGGTAATCTGCAGCATCCTTGATATAACCAAGAGTCAAAAGAACATTATCTTTATCAAGGGTATCCATATCAGCAGCTAAATTCTCAGCCCATTTAGCAATAGCACTACTCACCCACACCGATGCCACTGCAGGCCTGAGCAATGCACCCGTATTAGCGAAAATGGACTTCAGAGATGTCTCCAGCTTGCGATCCGCCAGATCCTTGAGAGCTGCCGTGTCAGGAGACGGAAGCGCCACCTTCTTAGACAAACGAGATAGAGCTTTGTCAACATTTGGAAACGACTCCCATTTTTCCCTGTCATCAGCGGGGAACGGATACGCCATGTAAATCCTCTTGGGAATCTGACACCTCTTATCTGGCGACTCCCAAGCTTTTTCACAACGAGTATTCATTTCATGAGTGGGGGGAAACTTCACCTCAGGTTTTTTCCCTTTGAACAAACAAATCCTTGTTTCCTGCACCGCAGGTTCATCAGAAATGTGTAAAACATCCTTTATAGCCACAATCATGTACTGAATACTCTTCACTAAACGTGGATGCAAAGCAGCCTCAGAAAAATCGACCTCAGAATCAGAGTCCGTGTCGGTATCAGTATCTACCACTTGAGTAAAAGGACGCTTTTGCGAGCCCGATGGGGTCTGTACCTGAGACAAAGCCTTCTCTATGGACTTTTTCCACACCTGCGTCTGTGACTCACTTATCTAACCTCTTTGATAAAGAAGCTACATTCGTATTGATTGTACTCAGTAATGTGAGTAAATCAGGTGTCGGATGCGCCGACAGGCCTAAATCCAGACCCACAACCGCTCCTCCAACAACCTCCTCCGGCGAATCACATTCAGCCTCAGACATGCCGACACGTGTAATCGACACACCAACACCCACTCAGAATGTCTCAGCTAAGGGACAGGCCCACAGTGAAGCCCAGACAAAGGACCCAGAGGGAGTATGCCAGCTCACACCCCAGCGCCCATATATCCCTATAAGGCAGAGGTTCTCAAACTCGGTCCTCGGGAGCCCACACAGTGCATGTTTTGCAGGTAACCCAGCAGGTGCACAGGTGTATTAATTACTCCCTGACACATTTTAAAAGGTCCACAGGTGGAGCTAATTATTTCACTTACGATTCTATGAGGAGACCTGCAAAACATGCACTGTGTGGGCCCCCGAGGACCGAGTTTGAGAACCTCTGCTATAAGGGATATATATGACCAGCGCTGCTATAATAATAGTAATAACTGCACCACACTGCGCCCCCCCCTGAAATATCTCCCTGTCACTTGTGAGGAGAGATGGAGGTCCCGGCCCAGCGTCTCCTTCAGCCGCGTGGAGGGAAAAAAGATGGCGCTGGTGAGCAGCGCGCTAAGCTCCACCCCTTCCCGGCAGGCTTCAGCGCGCCAGATTTTAAAATGCCGGCGGGGGCTGAGAAACGGTGCCGAGGCACCGAAAAAGCTTTTGCCGGCTTCGCGGACCCCAGTAACCTGCTGCCCAGGGCGCCCCCCCCCCCCCAGCTCCCTGCGAGTGCCGTCAGTGATCGTGTGTGGGAGCATGGAGCGTTACCGCTGCGCTGTACCTGGTTACCGAAGTCTTCTGATCTTCTCATACTCACCCGACTTCTTTCTTCTGGCTTCTGTGAGGGGGTGACGGCGTGGCTCCGGGAACAAGCAGCTAGGCGCACCAAGTGATCGAACCCTCTGGAGCGAATGGTGTCCAGTAGCCGAGAAGCAGAGCCTTTAACTAAGAAGAAGTAGGTCCTGCTTCTCTCCCCTCACTCCCACGCTGCAGGGAGCCTGTAGCCAGCAGGTCTCCCTGAAAATAAAAAACCTAACAAAAGTCTTTTCCAGAGAAACTCAGGAGAGCTCCCCTAGTGTGTGTCCAGTCAGTCCTGGACACAGTCTAACTGGGGTCTGGAGGAGGGGCATAGAGGGAGGAGCCAGTTCACACCCAGTTAAGTCTTTTCAGTGTGCCCAAGCTCCTGCAGATCCAGTCTATACCCCATGGTCCTTTTGGAGTCCCCAGCATCCTCTAGGACGTAAGAGAAACATGGATTTCCTAGCAGTAGCTTTAGAGATCCATGCGTCCAATTCACCTCCGAAGAGCCATTCACCTGTGAAGGGAAGAGATTCCACATTACGTTTGGAATCAGCGTCTGCAATCCATTGACGCAACCATATGGCACTGCATGCAGACACAGCCATAGTAGTGGTTCTAGCATTTATATTGCCAATCTCTTTAAGGGGGTCACAGAGGACTCTTGCCGTGTCCTGAATGTGTTTCAGTAAAGTTACAGTAGTAACCAAGGTCATATCACCCTAAAAACTCTTTCTGAATCTGAGTAGCCCATGTATGAATGGCATGTGTCATCCAGCAATGACCAGCCTTTGGGCTACGCCTGCAGCAGTGTAGATTTTAGCGTGGTCTCTATTTTCTTATACCCCGGGTCCTTTACCGTAAAAGATCCCGGAGCAGGGAGCACCGCCTTTTTAGAAAGACAAGAGACAGAAGTCTACTGCTGGAGATTCTTCCCAGAATTTCCTGCCTTCAGGGGCAAATGGGAAGGTATTTAAAAACCTTTTGGACACCTGATATTTTTTATCTGGATTTTTCCAGGCTAATTTAAATAAATCATCCAATTCTTTGGAATCAGTAATGGTGACAGTCAGTTTATCTTGTGGGAGGAAAAATGATTGCTGATTAGTAGCATTCTCCAGGGGGAGCTTTAACACATCCAGTATAGCCAATATGAGGGGTTCAATACACTGTGTAGGGCTGGAATCCCTACTAATGGGGTCCCCATCATCCCCATCCGCCTGTACATCATCAGAATCTGATAGGATTGCAGGTAAAGCACAGTTCTGTGCACCTGTAGACAGCGGGGGATGGGAAGCATCAGCCTTAGCAGTTAGGCTAGCCACTGCTTGTTGCAGTTCTTGTGTTTTATTGGCATTGATAGTGAGCTGAGACGACATATCAGACATTATACTTTTTATAGCCCCCAGCCAGGAAGGCTCTGGACTCTCCCCCATGTTATCAGCATTTTGTGATGACTGACTACACTGCTCACATGATATGGTGCCAGATGAAATAGGGGAGAATCTGGCATTACATACAAAGCCTAACTTCTGTTTCACCATAATGAAATACAGACAATATACACATACAACAGACTGAATACAATACATGCCTGCCCTATTGCATGTGAGAGGAGACACAGAAGAGAGGACCCCAGCGCTGCACAGCCCCAGTGAGACTGTCAGCATTTTATGTAGTACATTAAAACAGTGATACCGCTGTGCAGATAATTTGTAAACCGTGCACTAATAGCGGCTCTCCCCCCCTACACCCGGTACCAGCGTTCCTGTGACCGTTTTGAGCTGTATGGGGCTGCTGCTCGCTTTTGCAGAGGAAGGCGCCAAAATGCCACTGAGCCCACTCTGATGTAACTCCGCCCCCCCCCCTCCTATGGCGCTGGAGCTACTATAAGATTTTCATACTGGCAATATCTTGGTACAACATACCTCTCGCCAGTCTCACGCAGGGGCACCCGCGGGTCCACCCCAGGAAGGACCCGTACGCCTCACCCACGCGTCTGCCGCACAATGAACTGGGGGGCCCTTAGCAGGGCCCCCGGTTTGTACTCACCACGACGATCACCTTCAGGCACGGTCAGGGGTGTGCAGCAAGCTGCGGCAGCTAAGGCACAGTACCCCGCTGAACAAACAGCCCCTCAGTAAGGTGGTCCTGCAGCGGAAAAGTGGCTCTGCACCTCATGAGGACGGTGACAGTCTCCCTTCCCCTAACTCCCAGGGCGCAGGTATGCTGGTGCCCAAACAGCATACTGAAAAAATAAGATTTTAAACCTACCGGTAAATCTTTTTCTCCTAGTCCGTAGAGGATGCTGGGGACTCCGTAAGGACCATGGGGTATAGACAGGCACCGCAGGAGACATGGGCACTATAAAGAACTTTAGAATGGGTGTGCACTGGCTCCTCCCTCTATGCCACACTTCCAGACCTCAGTTAGAGAAACAATGCCCAGAGGAGACGGACAGTACGAGGAAAGGATTTTGTTAATCTAAGGGCAAGATACATACCAGCCCACACCATATAACCTGGAATATACTAACCTGTTAACAGTATGAAACAAAACAGCATCAGCCCGAGACTGATCAAAACTGTAACATAACCCTTATGGAAGCCAAAACTATATACAAGTCTTACAGAATTTAGTCCGCACTGGGACGGGCGCCCAGCATCCTCTATGGACTAGGAGAAAAAGATTTACCGGCAGGTTTAAAATCTTATTTTCTCTTACGTCCTAGAGGATGCTGGGGACTCCGTAAGGACCATGGGGATTATACCAAAGCTCCAAACTGGGCGGGAGAGTGCGGATGACTCTGCAGCACCGATTGAGCAAACATGAGGTTTTCCTTAGCCAGGGTATCAAACTTGTAGAATTTTGCAAAAGTGTTTGAACCCGACCAAGTCGCCGCTCTGCAAAGCTGTAATGCCGAGACGCCTCGGGCAGCCGCCCAAGAAGAGCCCACCTTCCTAGTGGAATGGGCCTTTACCGAATTTGGTAACGGCAATCCAGCCGTAGAATGAGCCTGCTGAATCGTGTTACAGATCCAGCGAGCAATAGTCTGCTTAGAAGCAGGAGCGCCAATCTTGTTGGCTGCATACAGGACAAACACAGCCTCTGTTTTCCTAACCCGAGCTGTCCAGGCTACATAAATCTTTAAGGCCCTGACTACATCAAGGGACATGGAATCCTCCAAGTCCGCCGTAGCCACAGGCACCACAATAGGTTGGTTCATATGAAGATGAAACCACCTTGGGCAAAAATTGAGGATGAGTCCTCAATTCTGCTCTATCCACATGGAAAATCAGATAGGGGCTTTTGTGAGACAAAGCCGCCAATTCGGTTACCCTCCTTGCAGACGCCAAGGCCAACAACATGACCATCTTCCAAGTGAGAAATTTTAATTCCACTGTTTGAAGAGGTTCAAACCAGTGAGACTTTAGAAACTGTAACACCACGTTAAGGTCCCATGGCGCCACTGGAGGCACAAAAGGAGGCTGTATGTGCAGCACTCCCTTTACGAAAGTCTGGACTTCTGGGAGAGAAGCAAATTCCTTCTGAAAGAAAATTGATAATGCTTCGCCGTCACCTCCTTCCTAGCCCTCATCAAAGTAGGGATGACTTCTTCCGGAATGCCTTTTCCAGCTAGGATTCGGCGTTCAACCTCCATGCCGTCAAACGTAGCCGCGGTAAGTCTTGGAACACGCAGGGCCCCTGTTGCAACAGGTCCTCTCTGAGAGGAAAAGGCCACGGATCTCCTGTGAGCATTCCCTGAAGATCTGATTACCAGGCCCTTCGAGGCCAATCCGGAACAATGAGTATTGTCCGCACTCTTTTTCGTCTTATGATTCTCAATATCTTTGAGATGAGTGGAAGAGGAGGAAACACATAGACCGACCGAAACACCCACGGTGTCACCAGGGCGTCTACCCCTACTGCCTGAGGGTCCCTTGACCTGGCACAATACCTCCGAAGCTTCTTGTTGAGGCGTGACGCCATCATGTCTATTTGAGGAAGTCCCCAACGACTTGTTATCTCTGCAAAAACTTCTTGATGAAGTCCCCACTCTCCTGGATGGAGATCGTGTCTGCTGAGGAAGTCTGCTTCCCAGTTGTCCACTCCCGGAATGAAGACTGCAGTCAAAGCGCTTACATGATTTTCTGCCCAGCGAAGAATCCTGGCGGCTTCCGCCATTGCCACTCTGCTCCTTGTTCCGCCCTGTCGGTTTACATGAGCCACGGCTGTGACTTTGACTGAATCAGAACCGGTAGGTCGTGAAGAAGATTCTCCGTTTGACACAGGCCATTGTATACGGCCCTCAATTCCAGTACGTTTATGTGAAGACAAGCCTCCTGGCTTGACCATAGTCCTTGAAAGTTTCTTCCTTGTGTGACTGCTCCCCATCCTCGGAGGCTCGCGTCCATGGTCACCAGAACCCAGTCCTGAATGCCGAACCTGTGACCCTCTAGAAGGTGAGCACTCTGCAGCCACCACAGGAGAGACACCCTGGCCCCGGGGGACAGTCTGATTTTCCGATGAATATGAAGATGGGGCCCGGACCACTTGTCCAGAAAATCCCACTGAAAAGTCCTCGCATGAAACCTGCCGAAGGGGATGGCCTCGTAGGACGCCACCATTTTCCTCAGCACTCGAGTGCATTGATGGACTGACGCCCTTTTCGGTTTCAACAGGTCTCTGACCAAGTTCTGGAGTTCCTGGGCTTTTTCCATTGGGAGAAAAACCCTCTTGCTCCGTGTCCAGAATCATGCCTAAGAACGATAGCAGAGTTGTTGGCACCAACTGTGACTTTGGTAGATTCAGAATCCAACCGTGTTGCTGCAGCACTCTCAGGGAGAGCGCCAAGCTTTTCAACACCTGACCTCTTGATCTTGCCTTTATCAAGAGATACGGGATAATTGTGACTCCCTGCCTGCGCAGGAGTACCATCATTTCCGCCATTACCTTGGTGAAAATCCTCGGGGTCGTGGAAAGCCCAAACGGCAACGTCTGAAACTGGTAATGGCAGTCCTGTACAGCGAATCTCAAGTACGCCCGATGAGGGGGATATATGGGGACATGAAGGTACGCGTCCTTTATGTCCAGTGACACCATAAAACCCCCCCCTCCAGGCTGGAAATAACTGCCCGAAGCGATTCCATCTTGAATGTGAACTTTTTCAAGAACTGGTTTAGGGATTCTAAATTTAGAATGGGTCTGACCGAGCCATCCGGCTTCGGGACCACAAATAGGGTTGAATAGTACCCCATGCCCTGTTGACCTGGGGGAACCTCGACCCCCACTTCTTGTTGACATAGTTTTAGCTGCGATTCAAAAACTATCTCCCTCTCTGGGGGAGAAGCCGGTAGAGCCGATTTGAAAAACCGGCGAGGAGGCTTGTCTTCGAATTCTAGCTTGTAGCCTTGGGATACAATTTCCATTGCCCAAGGATCCACGTCCGACTGAACCCAGACCTGGCTGAAGAGTCGAAGGCGTGCCCCCACCGGCGCAGACTCCCTCAGTGGAGCTCCAGCATCATGCGGTGGAAGGTAAAAAGGTAGATTTGCCCGCGGTAGCTGTGGAAACCAGGTCCGCGAGACCTTCCCCAAATAAATACTCACCTTTGTAAGGCAAAACTTCCATATGCTTCTTTGAGTCTGCATCACCCGACCATTGACGGGTCCACAGGGCTCGCCTAGCAGAAATCGCCATGGCGTTGGCTCTCGGACCTAGCAGACCAATGTCTCTGAGCGTCTCTCATATATAAGACTGCGTCTTTAATGTGACCTAAGGTCAATAAAATGGTATCCCTATCCAGGGTATCAATGTCAGCTGACAAGGTATCCGTCCAAGCCGCAACCGCGCTACAAACCCAAGCCGAGGCTATTGCCGGTCTGAGCAAGGTCCCCGTATGTGTATAAATAGATTTTAAGGTAGTTTCCTGTCTGCGATCAGCAGGATACTTGAGGGCGGCCGTGTCTGGAGATGGCAGCGCCACCTTTTTGGACAAGCGCGTTAACGCCTTGTCCACCCTGGGTGAGGATTCCCACCGTACCCTGTCCTTTGTCGGGAAAGGATACGCCATAAGAATTCTCTTGGGAATCTGCAGTTTCTTGTCTGGAGTTTCCCAATCCTTTTCAAATAACGCGTTCAGCTCATGAGATGGGGGAAAGGTTACCTCAGGTTTCTTTTCCTTAAACATGTGTACCCTCTTTGTCAGGGACAGAGTGGTCATCAGTGATATGTAAAAAATACTTTATTGCAATAAACATATAATGAATACTTTTGGCCACCCTTGGGTGTAACCTCGCATCATCGTAGTCGACACTGGAATCAGAATCCGTGTCGGTATCTGCTACTTGGGACAGGGGACGTTTCTGAGACCCTGAAGGGCCCTGTGACACAGCCAAAGCCATGGATTGACTCCCTGTTCTATCCCTGGACTCTGCTTTGTCCAACCTCTGATGTAATGAAGACACATTTGCATTTTAAACAGTCAGCATATCCATCCAATCATGTGTCGGCATCGCCGGAGACACCACAATCATCTGCTCCACCTCCTCCTTAGAAGAGCCTTCCGATTCAGACATGCCGACACACGCGTACCGACAGCCCCACACACTCAGGGATATATCTATATGGAGACAATTCCCCAATAAGGCCCTTTGGAGAGACAGAGAGAGAGTATGCCAGCACACACCCAGCGCCAACCGACACTAGAAACCAATTCCCAGACAAAAACAGCACTTTTATATAGATATACACTCACTGCGCCAATAAAAAGTGCCCCCCCCCCTTTTTTTTGCCCTGTCACCGTGTTCAGCAGGGGAGAGTCCGGGGAGCCAGCTTCTCTGCAGTGTGCTGTGGAGAAAATGGCGCTGGTTAGTGCTGGAGGACCAAGCTCCGCCCCCTCAGCGGCGGGCTTCGGTCCAGCTCAATTTTTCTATACTGGCGGGGGATTCTACAATATAGTGCCTCCGCAGCCCCTATATTATTAGCCAGTCCCAAGAAGTTTAAAATTGCTGCCCAGGGCGCCCCCCTGCACCCTTCAGTGTCCGCTGTGTGTGGGAGCAATGGCGTGCAGCGTTACCGCTGCGCGTTACCTCAGAGAAGATCTGAAGTCTTCAGCCGCCTTTGACGTCTTTTCTTCAAATACTCACCCGGCTTCTATCTTCTGGCTCTATGAGGACGGCGGCGCGGCTCCGAGACGAACGGCGAGGGCGAGACCTGCGTTCCGATTCTCTGGAGCTAATGGTGTCCAGTAGCCTAAGAAGCAGAGCCTATCATTTAAGTAGGTCTGCTTCTCTCTCTCCTCAGTCCCACGATGCAGGGAGCCTGTTGCCAGCAGTGCTCCCTGAAAATAAAAAAACCTAACAAAATTATTTTTTCAGAGAAACTCAGGAGAGCTCCTCTGTAGTGCCTCTAGTCTCCTCTGGGCACAGGATCTAACGGAGGTCTGGAGGAGGGGCATAGAGGGAGGAGCCAGTGCACACCCATTCTAAAGTTCTTTATAGTGCCCATGTCTCCTGCGGAGCCCGTCTATACCCCATGGTCCTTACGGAGTCCCCAGCATCCTCTAGGACAGGGGTGGGGAACCTCCGGCCCGCGGGCCGTGAAGCCGTTTGGTCCGGCCCACCAGCTTGTGTCAGTGAGACACGCTGCCGCTCAGTCCGGCGGCGGCAGCGTGTCTCAGCTGTCAGAACAGGGAGACAGGGAGGAGAGCGCGGCTGTCGGGTGGGAGCGGCGGCGTGTAGTACTTCAAATAAGCCGCCGGTCCGTGACCCAATCCGAGCTCGCGGACCGGCAGCCAATCAGGAGCCATGGCTGCCGGTCCGCGAGCTCTGATTGGCTCTCGAACCGGCGGCTGGTTTCAAGTCCTACACGCCGCCGCCCAACATATCCGCGCTCTCCTCCGTGTCCCGCCGAAATGAGCACGGTAAGAAGCACGGAGGGGAGGGCATCTGTATACCTGGCACTGTGGGGGCATCTGTATACCTGGCACTGTGAGGGGCATTTGTATACCTGGCACTGTGAGGGGCATTTGTATACCTGGCACTGTGAGGGGCATTTGTATACCTGGCACTGTGGGGGGCATTTGTATACCTGGCACTGTGGGGGGCATTTGTATACCTGGCACTGTGGGGGGCATTTGTATACCTGGCACTGTGGGGGGCATTTGTATACCTGGCACTGTGGGGGGCATTTGTATACCTGGCACTGTGGGGGCATCTGTATACCTGGCACTGTGGGGGCATCTGTATACCTGGCACTGTGGGGGGCATCTGTATACCTGGCACTGTGGGGGGCATTTGTATACCTGGCACTGTGGGGGCATCTGTATACCTGGCACTGTGGGGGCAATTGTGGATCTGGCACCGCACTATTGGGGGGGATATGTGTAGCACGTCCCATTTTAACTGGCCACACCCATTTTTTTGGCGCGTGCGCGCCGGAGGCGCGCACACACAGTACCTCTAAGGGGCAGACCTACTGGGGGGCAAGGTAATTTTTTAAGTTGAGAATTTTTGTTTGGCCCCCGAAGGATTTTATAAATATCCAAATGGCCCTCGGTAGAAAAAAGGTTCCCCACCCCTGCTCTAGGACGTAAGAGAAATAAAGTTTTAAATGAAATTGAAAAAAAAAAAAAAAAAACTCTGGAGCTGCAGGGTGTGCATCCTTTCTTGAGGGAATTTTTGTCTAAACTGCCTGTAGGAGGGGGCATAGAGGGGAGGAGCCAGCACACCCAGTTGAAGAAATTTAAAGTGCACTGGCTCCTTTGGACCAGTCTATACCCATCGTACTAATTCTGTCCCCAATATCCCTTATGGATGCTACCGAAAAATATATATGTGCCCTGTGCATTGTGATATATATGGCCGTGGGTTCAGAAGACAACTGGGCTCCCCTGCATGAACCATTCATGAACACCATGTAGTCTGGTGGCCAGACCATATTTATGCCCACCACACACAGGTCTGTGCCTAGTAGATCATACTTCTGCCCAGACAGTCTACACTAGCAGGAATACAGCCACCACATCAGGTAGAAGTAATAAGGATTAAGACCGACTATTTCATCCAATGAAACTGCACCTTCGTCCAGTAGCGTAGCAAGCACAGTTCTCAACTTTTTTGTGGTTCGCTAACTGGTTACCATGTTGGGCATCGTTTAAAACAGCACGGAATACAGAAAAGTAGTACACTGTTTATTTACCTGTCCAAATATTACATGCACTTAAAAAGTAAACTCTTTATTTAAAACATTTCAATATTTTGTCAATATAGAGCAAAAGCAAAAACACTTACTGAATAACAAACAGCTTGAAAAGCCTTTACAAAAATACATTGCACAATCCTATATTCCATCTTTAAAAATAAATTAGTGGTAAAAAGGAAAAGGAGGGGGGAAAAAAAAAGTCCCTTTACATTCCCCTCCCAGTTCAGGTTTACATAGTGTATCTGAATAATAATATGCCATTTCTGTACATCTCATAAATAGGCTATCACTTGCATTCTCAGGCTTTTGGACTGTTGTGCAATATACATATAAACTCTATTATAGAAGCCAGTTAGAGTTCATTCTGCTTTTGGAGAGAGAAGAATTTACCTTCTCGGTGCCAAAGCACTAGACATATGGGATGCACCTAAAAAAATGGGGTTCTGATTTTATAAAATATTTTCTATAAATATATACATAAAAATATACCATTTGTTTTTTTTTTGGCTAGCTTTCAACACATAAAATACAATGATCACAAGGAAAACATTTTTACAGAAGGATATGCACATACAGTAAAGAAAATAAGAGGGAAGATCTTGTCAGGGTTGAAGAGTTTAGTAGCTTATCCATTATGCTCTTCCAGTAAATGTCTCAGTACCATGTTACAGGCTTGACGCAGGGTTGGGTCAAACAAAACTAAGTAGTGATATAGTAGCTTAGCCACTTGCATTTTTGTTACCATTCTGCAGATATAAAAGCCAGTATGGACTAATACAGGGAACATCGTGTACATGCTTCATTTCCCCAAATCCCAAGCAGCAGTACAGTAGTTAAATAGCAATTTTATATATTTTATTTTTCTACCAAAATGGGGGGAGGGGAGCCAAATTAAAACAGGACATCCAACAAGCTTTGGTGATTCATATACTGCTTTTAAAAGAGATAGTTTATCTCTTGCTTTGAGACGAATAGAGCCTTGTCTGCTACACTCAACACAAGACTGATGAGAATGGCTGTCTCAATGACTTGTATTCAAGTACGATCTTCCTTGCAGCTATTTAAATGACAGATCATTAATTCAGAAAGAGCCTAAGCGGGACCTACTGCAGTCATTTGGGTTACATTGTGCAGGTCTGCCCTCAGTGCAGCTGCAGTTCGGCAGCAGACATAACTTCTTCAATAGGTTCCCATATACAAAGGTGTGCTGGTCTCCTGCTAACCGGCCTTTCAGTCCTGAGTGATCTGCATGCAGCATTTTGTTGAGCTTGGAGAAAGAGTCTCAGAACATACTGTCACCTGCTAAGTGCACATCAGATTGGTTTGGCTGGCAGTACGTTTTATTTTATGACAAAGTGTTCCTGGGTTTTTGGCATTGAGAATATGGATGGTGTAGGGAACATTGCTCCTACCTACAGTATGTTCCAGATATATTCCAGTGTTCCAGGTATACAATATTTACACAATTTGAAAAAAACAAAAACAAAAAAAAACTGTACATTTGTGTATAGTGTGATCTGGTTATTTCACAGGTGTTCCGTGAGCTCGGAAGCGATAGACACAGGTGTAATCCGTATGTCCCCAATTAGAGAGAATTCGCAACTCCACAATTTGAAAAGCCTTCTTATTTTCTTCCTGTAAAATTCAAAAAATAAATATAAAAAGGAGTATTAAAGGTTTTTTTAAAAAAACAACCCAAAAACAAACACTTATCTGATTTACAAAGAGTCAGATCTAATAAATGTCAGGTCCAGGCCAAGGAAAAATACAATTTATATATACAGTCAAATGAAAAGAAAGTTCTCCCACTGTTTATACTGTAGATTATCCGCACATAGTAATCTAGTGCTCACCAAATTAATATTAAAAAAAAAAAAAAAAAAAAAAGGGTACAAACCCAAATTCACATGACAAATTGTTATGTAAATTTATAATTTAACAACCAAATAAGCCACCATGATGAAACCACATGTGAGGCGGTGTAAGCACAGCCGTGATTCAGGGGTCTTTTCATGAAGCAGTGGAGAGAAGAGCTTGTGGAGCACACTTCTCCCCACGTTTCACTGCTTCATGAATAGACCCCTCAGTATCTTGTAGAACTACCTTTAGCAACCATAACTTTAGTATGAGGTTTTGGCTTAAGCCTTCTGTTCACTGGTGCCTGAGGACATTCTTCATGCACAACTCTTAAGGCCAGAGTCACAGACGCACGCAATGCCAATGTTCATGCAGTTGAGCGTTTTTTTTGCTTTGCAACTGCTAAAAAATTCTAAAAAGACCTAAAGGCACACGCATTACACAGAGTGTATGCAGAAAGGCACTGCTGCGATCAAGAGAGACAGTAACACTGCGGAAAAGTGATGGGCACTCCTGTACAGTGACTAGAAATAGTCCATTCTGTGGGTATGCCATTACCAGAGGCTGCGTTCCCAGATGTACAGCCACAGGCATTGGAGAACAGGTGCTCTCATACCTTTCCATGAACACCAGTCTTTGTTCAGCAGCTCTTACAGTAGCATCATGGAAACTTAGAGGCTGACTCAATTAGCTGCAGGTTCCATTAACTCAGGTCAAAATCCCATTACCACGGCATTTTGCGGGGGGAGGGGGCAGATAATAGGATTTGGGTCCTTACCAGGTAAATCCTTTTCTTTGAATCCATAGGGGGCACTGGAGTACTCTTGGGATATGGACGGTGTTAGCAAGGACTGGGCACTGAATATTCAAATTTCAGTAACTCTCCTCCCCTCCATACTCCCAGAATACCTCAGTGTTTTTTCCTGAGGCGAACAGGATAGAGAGGATGAACAATGGAGAATTACCTATAATTTATAACATAATGGACAATAATAAAGTTGACACATAACGTAGCTGACAACTAACCAGTTGACACCATGACCGATAAATCGGTGAGAATGTGTTACCATAAGATCCCCTGAACTTACCACAACCAGGTAAAACTGCTCTGGGTGGGCGTCCAGTGCCCCCTATGGATTCAAAGAAAAGTATTTACCTGGTAACTACCAAAATCCTATTTTCTTTTTCATCCACTAGGGGTCACTGGAGTACTCTTGGGACGTACCAAAGCTTCCCTCGTGGGCGGGAGAGCTGTTTGGCACCTGTAACACTAGGCGGCCAAAGCTAGATGCTGATGCCGCAAACGTATTAAACTTGTAAAAGCGCACAAACGTGTGCACTGATGACTATGTAGCCGCACGGCAATTCTGCGTCGTAGAAACCCCACGACCAGCTGCCCCTGAAGTTACCACAGAACGTGTGGAATGAGCTGTTACTGATGTAGGCGGCTGTAACCTAGCATGAAGGTAAGCCTGACGTATGGTCAGTAAAATCCATCTGGATAAGGTCTGCTTAGAAGCTGGCCAACCAATTTTGGCAGCATCATAGAGAACAAACAACGTATCCGTCTTACAAACTGTAGACGTTCGGGATACATAACCGCGTAATGCGCGTACCACATCCAAAGTTCCAGACTGTCCTGTTAACACAGGAACTACTATTGGTTGATTGATGTGAACATATGACACTACCTTTTGCCAGAAAGCGGGATTCGTACGAAGCTCCGCTCTATTATCATGAAACCCTACAAACAATGGCTTGCATGCCAATACACCCAAATCTGAAACACGCCTTGACGAAGCTAAGGCTAGGAGAAAAAATTGTTTTCCAAGTGAGAAACTTAACATCCACTTGATGTAAGGGTTCAAAGTATGAAGCTGTACAAAATCTAAAACCAGATTCAAGTCCCATGGCGCTGTAGGTGGAATGAATGGAGGCTGTACTCTGAGAACACCTTGCAGAAAAGGTGTGTGAGACAGCAATAGAGTCAATATTCTTTGAAAGTAAATTGACAAAGCAGATACCTGCACCTTTAGTGTAGATAAACGCAGTCCTCCATCTAACCCCGTTTGTAGAAATAACAAAAGACGGGAACACTTGAAAGATGATGTCGGAAACTTCCAAGCTTCACACCAACCTATATAGGCACGCCAAATCATGTAATATTGAGCTGTCGTAACTGGATTTCTAGCACGTAACATGGTTGTTATAACCGATAGTGGAATCCCCTCTCTTCTTAAGAGGGCGGTCTCAACAGCCACCCCTTCAAACGCATCCGCGCTAAATCGGGGTAAAGGAATGAACCCTGTCGTAACAGGTCCGGACGTAGCGGAAGCGGCCAAGGATCGTCTGCGAGTAAGCAACAGAGAGGGCAGTGGAAACAGATACCCGAGGCTGTACGGCCACGCAATCGTGAGAGCATCCACTGCCACTGCCTTTGGATCTCGCGTTCTGGACACATACTGGGCTTTTGGCGATTGTGGCGAGATGTCATCAGGTCCACTTGAGGGTAACCCCACCTCTGGACCAACATGTGAAACACTTCTGGATTTAATGCCCATTCTCCTGGATGAAAATCCCGATGGCTGAGATCATCCGCCTCCCAGTTGTCCATTCTCGTAATGAACACTACCGCCAATATCACTTGGTGATGTTCGGCCCAATTGAGGATTCGAGCTACTTCCCACATTGCCATGCGGCTTCTCTTTCCCCTTTGTTTATTGATGTACGCGACCGCCGTTGCGTTGTCTGACTGCACTTGGACCGCTTGAGACCGAAGCAAGTGCACTACTTGTCGTAGCACATTGTAAATTGGTCGGAGTTCTAGGACATTTATAGACAGCCATCTGTCGTGATCCTCCCAGAGACTCTGGAGCTGACAATTTTGAACTACAGCTCCCCAACCTCTGAGACTCACGTCTGTGATTAGAACTATCCAATTCCAGACGCCTAACCGATTTCCTGCGGTTAGATTGTGTACTTGCGAGGCCGACCACTGTGCGAGCCCATGCAGTTGAAAAGGAAGTGAAATCTTCCGAACAGAAGCGCTTTGAAAGCCGCCACTATTGTGCCTAACAGGCGAATGCACAAACATACCGAGGCTTGAGCACTAATCGTACCAGATGACGAATAGTCTGTACTTTCTGTTCTGGTAGACAAATTCCTCGATCTACCGTATCGAGAATCATTCCTAGGAAATGAAGTCGTTGAGACGGAATCCGATGTGAGTTCTTAAAGATGACAAACCAACCGTGCTGAACCAGCACATTGTACCTTAGCAACGCATGTTGAAGGCGCATTTGGTTGAGACGAAGCTTTGATGAGCAAATCGTCTAAGTACGGAACTATTATCACTTACAGGAATATGAGATGAGCCATCAAAACATACATCACTTTGGTGAATACCCTAAGCGCTGACGAGAGGGCAAACGGTAGAGCCTGAAACTGATAATGGATCTGACGTATTGCAAACGCAAGAACCTCTGATGAGGTGGCCAAATCGGAATGTGTAAGTACGCATCCTCGAGATCCAGCGCAATCATGAATTCCTGTGGCTCTAAACCTGCAAGTACTGTCCGCAGAGATTCCATCTTGAATCTGTAGTAAGTATGCAATATTGGCCTGACCAAGCCATCCGGCTTTGGTACCACAACAGACTGGAATAATAACCGTGACCTTGTTGGTGTACAGGGACCGGAATCAAAACTGCTGACTCCAGCAGAGAGTGAATGGCAATTTACCGAACCGCCCTCTTGCCGTCCTACACAGGCAGTCCTGTGTTGAAAAACCGCAGAGGCGGTAGACTGTCGAACTCTTATCTTTTAACACTAAATTGCGGATCCACCCATCTGTGGATATCTGCAACCATGCCAAATGAAACGTCTGAAGGCGTGCTCCCACAACTGGAGAACCGAGATGGGTTGGGAGCCCGTCATGCCACTGGCTTGCCGGTGACCTTAGCGTCCGGACGACTGGCGTTGGTTTGTTGAAAACCACGTCCTCGACCTCGCCTACCAGGCGTGGCTGTTTGTCTACCACGGCCTCGAAAAGGGCTGAGGTCTAAAGGATTCGAACGCTGGTCCAGAGTATCCCGTGAAAAATACCTTTGTCCAAATCAGGACCAAACAACCTTTGCATAAGGTAATGCTTCTATTCTTCTCTCGACCTTTGCCTCCGCCTGCTAAGGACGCAGCCAGAGCGCTTGTCGTGCCACAACGAGTGACGCTGAAAGGCGAGAACTGACTAGGCAGACGTCCATAGAAGCTGTACATAGATAATCAGCAGCTTCGCAGATTTGATCAGCGAGAAGCATAAGGTGGACGTTTTGTAGGGAGGACCTGAGTCCTGTTATCCAGACAAGCAATGCCGTAGTTACCCAAATGCCAACCAAACACGGTCGAAGCAACACCCCTGCTGCTGTATACAGCGACTCTAGCATAGCTCCCATGGAGATGTCACTGACTTTGGAAACGGGTAACTAGACTGAAATCGGCGAGGTTTAGAAACCTGTGTATCAGGATCCTATTAACATCTTATTTAGAGATTCCACGCTGGAGATCTGTGGCCTAGTAAAGACCACCTTATAAATTGTCAGAGCCTCTTCAGTCCCTGTAAACTTCAGAGACTGACGCACCCACGCTATCTGACTGCTGGTCTATTCACCCTTCTCACATTCATCATGCGCAGTTAGGCCTGGCATAGAATCGTCAGGATTGCAACATAGCAGAAACTGGGAATTTATAAGGCAAATGAAAACTATCTTTGCAAAATAGGAGATGAAATGGGAGTATAAAATATACTGTGCATGTGGTAGAACTCACCGGGAACCCACTGGTACAGACATTGCAGTGAAACAACTTTTCCGTCTTTGCTGGTGACTGACTTATTATGTAACCAGACAAATAAATAGACAAAGACAAACCAATTCCACCTCAGTAAAATTGCGAAAATGTGTATATGATCAAAGTGCAGTGCACGTGGCCAGACCATAAGAAACCTGATCCAAAAATTCCTACCAACACCCCTGCGCCATCCGGTGGAGCAGTGTTGTAGGACAGGAACGTTCTGGAAAAGAAACAGAAAAAATAAGATTTCTCTCACCGGTAAATCTATTTCTCGTAGTCCGTAGTGGATGCTGGGAACTCCGAAAGGACCATGGGGAATAGCGGCTCCGCAGGAGACTGGGCACAACTAAAGAAAGCTTTTAGGTCACCTGGTGTGCACTGGCTCCTCCCACTATGATCCTCCTCCAAGCCTCAGTTAGGACACTGTGCCCGGACGAGCTGACATAATAAGGAAGGATTTTGAATCCCGGGTAAGACTCCTACCAGCCACACCAATCACACCGTATAACTCGTGATACTATACCCAGTTTAACAGTATGAAAACAACTGAGCCTCTCAACAGATGGCTCAACAATAACCCTTTAGTTAACAATAACTATGTACAAGTATTGCAGACAATCCGCACTTGGGATGGGCGCCCAGCATCCACTACGGACTACGAGAAATAGATTTACCGGTGAGTAAAATCTTATTTTCTCTGACGTCCTAGTGGATGCTGGGAACTCCGAAAGGACCATGGGGATTATACCAAAGCTCCCAAACGGGCGGGAGAGTGCGGATGACTCTGCAGCACCGAATGAGAGAACTCAAGGTCCTCCTCAGCCAGGGTATCAAATTTGTAGAATTTTGCAAACGTGTTTGCCCCTGACCAAGTAGCAGCTCGGCAAAGTTGTAAAGCCGAGACCCCTCGGGCAGCCGCCCAAGATGAGCCCACCTTCCTTGTGGAATGGGCTTTTACTGATTTAGGATGCGGCAGTCCAGCCGCAGAATGCGCCAGCTGAATTGTGCTACAAATCCAGCGAGCAATAGTCTGCTTAGAAGCAGGAGCACCCAGTTTGTTGGGTGCATACAGGATAAATAGCGAGTCAGTTTTCCTGACTCTAGCCGTCCTGGAAACATAAATTTTCAAGGCCCTGACTACGTCCAGTAACTTGGAATCCTCCAAGTCCCTAGTAGCCGCAGGCACCACAATAGGTTGGTTCAAGTGAAAAGCTGATACCACCTTAGGGAGAAACTGGGGACGAGTCCTCAATTCCGCCCTATCCATATGGAAAATCAGATAAGGGCTTTTACATGACAAAGCTGCCAATTCTGACACACGCCTGGCTGAAGCCAAGGCCAATAACATGACCACTTTCCACGTGAGATATTTTAGATCCACGGTTTTAAGTGGCTCAAACCAATGTGATTTTAAGAAACTCAACACCACGTTGAGATCCCAAGGTGCCACTGGAGGCACAAACGGGGGCTGAATATGCAGCACTCCTTTCACAAACGTCTGAACTTCAGGTAGTGAAGCTAGTTCTTTCTGGAAGAAAATCGACAGAGCCGAGATCTGTACCTTAATGGAGCCTAATTTCAGGCCCATAGTCACTCCTGCTTGTAGGAAATGCAGAAAACGACCTAGTTGAAATTCCTCTGTTGGGGCCTTTTTGGCCTCACACCAAGCAACATATTTCCGCCATATGCGGTGATAATGCTTTGCAGTTACATCTTTCCTGGCTTTAATCAGCGTAGGAATGACTTCCTCCGGAATGCCCTTTTCCTTCAGGATCCGGCGTTCAACCGCCATGCCGTCAAACGCAGCCGCGGTAAGTCTTGGAACAGACAGGGCCCCTGCTGCAGCAGGTCCTGTCTGAGCGGCAGAGGCCATGGGTCCTCTGAGATCATCTCTTGAAGTTCCGGGTACCACGCTCGTCTTGGCCAATCCGGAACCACGAGTATTGTTCTTACTCCTCGTTTTCTTATTATTCTCAGTACCCTTGGTATGAGAGGCAGAGGAGGGAACACAAACTGACTGGTACACCCACGGTGTCACTAGAGCGTCCACAGCTATCGCCTGAGGGTCCCTTGACCTGGCGCAATATCTCTCTAGTTTTTTGTTTAGGCGGGACGCCATCATGTCCACCTGTGGCCGTTCCCATCGATTTACAATCAGCGTGAAGACTTCTGGATGAAGTCCCCACTCTCCCGGGTGGAGGTCGTGCCTGCTGAGAAAGTCTGCTTCCCAGTTGTCCACTCCCGGAATGAACACTGCTGACAGTGCTAGTACGTGATTTTCCGCCCATCGGAGAATCCTTGTGGCTTCTGCCATTGCCATCCTGCTTCTTGTGCCGCCCTGTCGATTTACATGTGATGTTGTCTGACTGGATCAGTACCGGCTGGTGTAGAAGCAGGGATTTTGCCTGACTTAGGGCATTGTAAATGGCCCTTAGTTCCAGAATATTTATGTGTAGGGAAGTCTCCTGACTCGACCATAGTCCTTGGAAGTTTCTTCCCTGTGTGACTGCCCCCCAGCCTCGAAGGCTGGCATCCGTGGTCACCAGGACCCAGTCCTGTATGCTGAATCTGCGGCCCTCTAGAAGATTAGCACTCTGCAGCCACCACAGCAGAGACACCCTGGTTCTTGGAGACAGGGTTATTAGGCGATGCATCTGAAGATGCGATCCGGACCATTGGTCCAACAGGTCCCACTGAAAGATTCTGGCATGGAACCTGCCGAAAGGAATTGCTTCGTAAGAAGCCACCATCTTTCCCAGGACCCGCGTGCAGTGATGCACCGATACCTGTTTTGGTTTCAGGAGGTCTCTGACTAGAGATGACAGCTCCTTGGCTTTCTCCTCCGGGAGAAACACTTTTTTCTGGACTGTATCCAGAATCATACCCAGGAACAGTAGACGTGTCGTCGGAACCAGCTGTGATTTTGGAATATTCCGAATCCAACCGTGCTGGTGTAGCACCTCCTGAGATAGTGCTACTCCCACCAACAACTGCTCCTTGGACCTCGCCTTTATTAGGAGATCGTCCAAGTACGGGATAATTAAAACTCCCTTTCTTCGAAGGAGTATCATCATTTCCGCCATTACCTTGGTAAACACCCTCGGTGCTGTGGAGAGTCCAAACGGCAGCATCTGGAATTGGTAATGGCAATCCTGTACCACAAATCTGAGGTACTCCTGGTGAGGATAGTAAATGGGGACATGCAGGTAAGCATCCTTGATGTCCAGGGATACCATGTAATCCCCCTCGTCCAGGCTTGCAATAACCGCCCTGAGCGATTCCCTCTTGAACTTGAATTTTTTTATGTATGTGTTCAAGGATTTCAAATTTAAAATGGGTCTCACCGAACCGTCCGGTTTCGGTACCACAAACAGTGTGGAATAGTAACCCCGTCCTTGTTGAAGTAGGGGCACCTTGATTATCACCTGCTGCGAATACAGCTTGTGAATTGCCGCTAGCACAGCCTCCCTGTCTGAAGGAGTAACCGGCAAGGCAGATTTTAGGAACCGGTGGGGTGGAGACGCCTCGAATTCCAGTTTGTACCCTTGAGATACTATTTGCAGGATCCACCTGTGAGCGAGCCCACTGATCGCTGAAATTTTTGAGGCGGCCCCCCACCGTACCTTGCTCCGCCTGTGGAGCCCCACCGTCATGCGGCGGACTTGGAAGAAGCGGGGGAGGACTTTTGCTCCTGGGAACCTGCTGTTTGTTGCAGCCTTTTTCCCCTACCTCTGCCTCTGGACAGAAAGGACCCGCCTTTTCCACGCCTGTTTTTCTGAGTCCGAAAGGACTGTACCTGATAAAACGGCGCCTTTTTAGGCTGTGAGGGAACATGGGGTAAAAATGCTGACTTCCCAGCAGTTGCTGTGGAAACTAGGTCCGAGAGACCATCCCCAAATAACTCCTCACCCTTATAAGGCAAAACTTCCATGTGCCTTTTTGAATCTGCATCCCCTGTCCACTGGCGAGTCCATAAGCCTCTCCTAGCAGAAATGGACAATGCACTTATTTTAGATGCCAGCCGGCAGATCTCCCTCTGTGCATCTCTCATGTATAAGACTGAGTCCTTTATATGCTCTATGGTTAGCAGAATAGTGTCCCTGTCTAGGGTGTCAATATTTTCTGACGGAATCTGACCACGCAGCGGCAGCACTGCACATCCATGCTGACGCAATAGCTGGTCTAAGTATAATGCCTGAGTGTGTATATACAGACTTCAGGATCGCCTCCTGCTTTCTATCAGCAGGTTCCTTGAGGGCGGCCGTATCCGGAGACGGTAGTGCCACCTTTTTAGACAAACGTGTGAGCGCTTTATCCACCCTAGGGGGTGTCTCCCAACGTGACCTATCCTCTGGCGGGAAAGGGAACGCCATTAGTAACTTCTTAGAGATTACCAATCTTTTATCAGGGAAAGCCCACGCTTCTTCACACACTTCATTTAATTCTTCTGATGGGGGAAAAACTACGGGTAGTTTTTTCTCCCCAAACATAATACCCTTTTTAGTGGTACTTGGGTTTATATCAGAAATTTGTAACACCTCTTTCATTGCTTCAATCATGCAACGAATGGCCTTAGTGGACATTAGACTAGACTCATCGTCGTCGACACTGGTGTCAGTATCCGTGTCGACATCCGCGACTGCCATCTGAGGTAGCGGGCGTTTTAGAGCCCCCGATGGCCTTTGAGACGCCTGGACAGGCACGAGCTGAGAAGCCGGCTGTCCCGCATTTGGCATGTCGTCAAATTTTTTGTGTAAGGAGTCGACACGTGCACGCAATTCCTTCCATAAGTCCATCCACTCAGGTGTCTGCCCCGCAGGGGGTGACATCCCTTCTATAGGCATCTGCTCCGCCTCCACATCATTATCCTCATCAAACATGTCGACACAGCCGTACCGACACACCGCACACACACAGGGAATGCTCTAACAGAGGACAGGACCCACAAATGCCCTTTGGGGAGACAGAGAGAGAGTATGCCAGCACACACCAGAGCGCTATATAATGCAGGGACTAACTGAATTATGTCCCCTATAGCTGCTGTTATATATACTGCGCCTAAATTTAGTGCCCCCCCTCTCTTTTTTACCCTTTTCTGTAGTGTAGACAGCAGGGGAGAGCCAGGGAGCTCCCTTCCAGCGAAGCTGTGAGGGAGAAATGGCGCCAGTGTGCTGAAGGAGATAGCTCCGCCCCTTTTTCGCGGACTTTTCTCCCGCTTTTTTATGGATTCTGGCAGGGGTAATTATCACATATATAGCCTCTGGGGCTATATATTGTGGTATTTTTGCCAGCCAAGGTGTTTTTATTGCTGCTCAGGGCGCCCCCCCCTAGCGCCCTGCACCCTCAGTGACCGGAGTGTGAAGTGTGTATGAGGAGCAATGGCGCACAGCTGCAGTGCTGTGCGCTACCTTGGTGAAGACTGATGTCTTCTGCCGCCGATTTTCCGGACCTCTTCTTGCTTCTGGCTCTGTAAGGGGGCCGGCGGCGCGGCTCCGGGACCGAACACCAAGGCCAGTTCCATGCGGTCGATCCCTCTGGAGCTAATGGTGTCCAGTAGCCTAAGAAGCCCAAGCTAGCTGCAAGCAGGTAGGTTCGCTTCTTCTCCCCTTAGTCCCTCGCTGCAGTGAGCCTGTTGCCAGCAGGTCTCACTGTAAAATAAAAAACCTAATTATATACTTTCTTTTTAGAAGCTCAGGAGAGCCCCTAGTGTGCATCCAACCTCGGCCGGGCACAAAATCTAACTGAGGCTTGGAGGAGGGTCATAGTGGGAGGAGCCAATGCACACCAGGTGACCTAAAAGCTTTCTTTAGTTGTGCCCAGTCTCCTGCGGAGCCGCTATTCCCCATGGTCCTTTCGGAGTTCCCAGCATCCACTAGGACGTCAGAGAAAGTATGATTAAAATGGCCTCCAGCCATGTGCTTATAGTCAAAGAACATATAGCATATTTCGTTACATGACCATATATACATACATACCGTATTTTATATACATATCCTATGGTATAACATTGTCTATGGTATAACAAGTGCTACACGAATGCATATATAACACAATGCAGCCCCTTCTTTAGCATAGGCTGTGTATTGCTGCTGCTGTGGCATAACAACCCCCCCCCCCCCCCCCCCCCCCTGCAGCTGCGCTACAAGTATTAGGGACAGGGAAACTCCTGACTGCCCAGCATGAGCCCACTAGTTACTAGAGGGCTGTTTTACAGGGACAGACCGCGGCAGCAGTGCGCACTGTCCGCGGTCTGAGTGATCAGAGGCGCCGGCATCCCCCCCCCCTGCTACCCCTTAGTGTGTGCAGGGAGCGCTGGCAGTGCTGAGCTGCCGGCCTTTATTGAGACAGACCGCGGCAGCAGTGAACGCTGTCCGCGGTCTGAGGGAGCAGTTACCTTCCCCTAAGCGACGGAGCCTCCGGCCGTTACAGGGACAGACCGCGGCAGCACTGAACGCTGTCCGCGGTCTGATTGCATTGCAGGCAGGGAGCGCTGAGAACGGCGCTTGCAGCGGCCGTCCAGCGCGTCCCTCTGAGCGGCGGCCGGAAATAGGGGAGCGGCGGTGGGGCGCTGATAACAGCGGTGGTGGGGACGGAGCAGCGGGATGCCTCGGTCGACGCACATAGCAGTCCCCCCACACAGCGGGTCGGCAGCGTGAGCTGACCGCCCCTGTCATAAATACCTGGGTTCCTGTACTCTGACGGGGCTTCTACAGCAAGCTCCGTTCTGCAGCCTCAGCTGAAGGTAGCTGATGTACTTGGGCTCTGACGGGGCTTCTTCCAGCAAGCGCCGTCCAGTCCTTTCTGCAGTCTCAGCTGTTGTTAGCTGAGCTGCTTGTGGCTGTGAGGGGGCTCCTTTGTGAGGCCCGACACGCCAAGAGCTGCACGCAGCAGCAGCTTCTATAATCCCGTACCCAGAGCTTTTGTGTAAGCTGGGAAAGGATTTAATGTATATAAAAGAAAAAAAAAAAAAAAAAAGTAAAAAAATGTATGTCCCCCTCTGGAGGTCCACACTTGTGCTTCCTGTCCATGTGAGCACCGAAAAAACACTGGGGTATTCTGGGAGTATGGAGGGGAGGAGAGTTACTGAAATTTGAATATTCAGTGCCCAGTCCTTGCTAACACCGTCCATATCCCAAGAGTACTCCAGTGACCCCTAGTGGATGAAAAAGAATTAACGTGCAGAGAGTTACATTCAGTGGGTATTTTGTTTCTGTGCAGGGTGAATAATGGCTGCTTTATTTTTACACTGCAATTTATATTGCAGATTAAACACACCCCACCCAAATCTAACTCTCTCTGCACATGTTATATCTGCCCCACCTGCAGTGCACATGGTTTTGCCCAACTGCTAACAAATTTGCTGCTGCGATCAAATCTGAATTACTCCCTATATCTTAATGCAGCTCACAGTGAGAGATAACACGGATTTTAGCTTGCAGCCCGAGTAGGGGAAAAGTAGAGAATAATCTTTAAAAAAAAAAAAGCGGCATCTCTGGCAGGGTATCCGGTCACTAGGTCAACCACACTTCGGTCGACCACTATTGGTCGACATGGGTTCTAGGTGGACATGGTCTCTAGGTCGACATGATTTTTTTTTCTTTTTCATGCTTTACGATCCACGTGGACTACAATTGGGAAGGATAACCTGTGCAGAGCGCAGCGAGGCACCTTGCCAGAAGCCGCAAGCCATGCAAGGGGACATGGTGCACTAACTGGGGTTGGGGTTCCCGGTCACACTACAGATAAAACGACACCAAATTTTTATTTTTTTTAAACCTCATGTTGACCTTCTGTCATGTCGACCTAGAGACCCTGTTGACTTAGAAACCATGTCGACCAACAGTGGTCGACCGAGACACTGTCGACCCTATGATCCACACCCCTCTGGCAGACGGCTCACTCAGGAATCATCAAGCACTCGGAGGCATTTAAATAGCATAACAGGAACAAGTCAGTTTTCAGGAGATTTTCTATAAAATGCTTAAAATGGTTGAATTATGTGAATATGTAAATTGGGGTGTGGTATAGATGGGAAATTTGTTTTTGAACTTGCAGATAGGAGTAACAAGTGTTTTTTCCTGAATATTTTTGAAACTTGCTTTAAAACAAATCACATTACACTTTTTTCTGTGCCCCAAAATAATCAACAGGCTTTTATTTGGTGAAAAACACTTGTTTACCTTCATTTTACCACTGATGATAAACACAAACATCAATCATTTGCACCAAGAATCTCAAATACTTTGCTTATTGCCATTAATTGCTGTCCATTCGGTTATCCAATCTTATTTGCCACTATTTGGGTTCACAGTAACTTACAAACTTTTTCATGCAATATCCCCACCAGGTGGCAGACTGTAGAATTACTGCACAAGTGCTGCAAATAAGCTTTTACAATTGAACTGTGCAACTGAAAGGAGTGTGCTGGATGAAAATAACCAGCATAGTGCACAGTAAATACCTTCCCATTTGCCCCTGAAGGCAAGAAATTCTGGGAAGAATCTCCAGCAGTAGACGTCCGTCTCTCGTCTTTCTATTCTAAAAAGGCGGTGCTCCCTGCTCCGGGATCTTTTACGGTAAAGGACTCGGGGGTTAGGAAAACAGAGACCACACTAAAATCTATCTACACTGCTGCAGGTGTAGCTCAAAGGCAGGTCATTGCTGGTTGCTGGATGACACATGCCATTCATACATGGGCTACTCAGATTCAGGAGGGTCTTTCGGGTGATATGACCTTGGTTACTACTGTAACTTTCCTGAAACGCATTCAGGACACGGCAAGAGTCCTCTGTGACTCCCTTAAAGAGATTGGAAATATAAATGCTAGAACCACTACTATGGCTGTGTCTGCACGCAGTGCCATATGGTTGCGTCAATGGATTGCAGATGCCGATTCCAAACGTAATGTGGAATCTCTTCCCTTCACAGGTGAATGGCTTTTCGGAGGTGAATTGGATGAATGAATCTCCAAAGCTACTGCTGGGAAATCCATGTTTCTCCCTTCAGGGTCTCCGCCTGCTAGGCGTACCTATCCGGGACCGTATACTCAGTCTTTTCGGTCCTCCAGATTTTGATCTAGGGCCCGGGGTGCCTCCAATGCAGTTGGTCCAGTCCCAGGTCATTGTTCCAGTACCCCTGCTACACAGAGGACAAGGTTACTACTCCAGTTTGTAGTGCCAAAACCAGAAGGGTCTGTGAGACCCATTTTGAATCTGAAGTCCTTAAATTCTTACCTGAAGGTTTTCAAATTCAAGATGGAATCTTTGAGAGCAGCGATCGCTGGCCTGGTACAACAAGAATTCCTCGTGTCCCTGGATATCAAGGACACCTACCTCCATATCCCGATTTGGCCTCATCAGGCCTATCTACGGTTTGCCCGACTGAACGATCACTACCAGTTTCAGGCATTGCCCTTCGGCCTGTCTACAGCTCCGAGGGTGTTCACGAAGGTGATAGCTGAAATTATGTTCCAGCTCAGAGTCCAGGGGGTCAACATTGTCCCTTACCTGGACGATCTCCTGATAAAAGCAAGTTCCAGGGAGCTTCTACTGCTCCATATAGATTGCACTATCCAACTTCTGTCTCATCACGGGTGGATCCTCAATCTACAGCAGTCTCAACTGGAACAGTCTCATAGGCTCCTGTTTCTGGGTAGGATACTGAATACTGTAGCTCAGAGTGTTCCTCCCTGAGGACAATGTGAGAACACTTCAAGAGAAGGTTCGCATGGTTCTCCGACCTGCTCGAGTTTCCATTCATCTTTGCATAAAATTGTTGGGGAAAATGGTGGCCTCGTACCATGCCAGACCCTTCCAATTGGACGTCCTGAACAAGTGGTCCGGTTCACATCTTCAGATGCACCGAATGATTCAGCTGTCACCCCCAGGCCAAGATTTCACTCCTGTGGTGGTTACAGCCTTCCAACCTGCTGGAAGGTTGACGTTTTGGGATTCAGGATTGGATCCTCCTCACGACGGATGTTAGCCTGAGAGGATGGGGAGCAGTCACCAAGGGGGCCTGCCCAAGAAGCCCCACTTCCAATCAACATTCTGGAACTTCGGGCTATCTACAATGCTCTGATTCAGGCCACACCTCTACTCAGGGATCAGGCGATCCAGGTTCAGTCTGACAAGGCCACAGCAGTGGCATACATCAATCGACAAGGAGGGACAAAAAGCAGGGCCTGCATGCGAGAAGTGTCAAAAATATTTCTCTGGGCGGAAATAAATGCAAGAGCGCTGTCCGCAATTTTCATTCCAGGAGTGCACATCCTGAGTCGCCACGACCTCCACCCGGGGGAGTGGGGATTACATACTCAGGTGTTTCAACAGATTGTCGACAGGTGGTGATATCCGCAGATCGACATGATGGCGTCTCGCCTCAACAAGAAGCTTCGTTGCTACTGCTCGCGAACCAGGGACCCTCAGGTGACTGCAGTGGATGCACTGACGTCGCCTTGGCCTTACCGGCTGGTCTATCTATTTCCTCCGATTCCGTTGATTCCAAGAATGCTCCAACGGATCAGACATCACAGAGTCCAAGCAATCCGGATTGTGCCGGATTGGCCCCGAAGGGCGTGGTACGCAACTCTTCTGGACATGTCCATAGAAGACCCTTGGCCTCTGCCGCTAAGAAAGGATCTTCTCCAGTAAGGACCGTTCATCTACACGGACTTACGGCGGCTTCGTTTGACGGCATGGAAGTTAAGCGGAATATCCTAGCTCACAAAGGGCTTTCCAAAAAGGTCATTGCCACTATTGTGCAAGCCAGAAAAACTGTGACGTGAAAACATCATAATATCTGGAGGAGATCTGTCTCTTGGTGCGAGGAACGCACGTATCCGCCTGCGGAGTTTCACTTGGGACATTTCCTACAGGCTGGTGTGGAAAAAGGCTTACGTCTGGGTTCCGTTAAGGTCCAGATTTCAGTTCTCTCAATTTTCTTTCAGAAGAAATTGGCGGTGTTGCCAGAAGTTCAGACCTTCTTACAAGGGGTACAACCTCCCTTCGTGCCGTCTAAGACACTCTGGGCTTTGAATGTAGTGTTGAAATTTCTACAGTCCTCCTGGTTTGAGCCTCTGATGACGGTAGAAGACAAGTATCTCCACATGGAAGACAGTGATGTTATTGGCCCTGGCTTCTGCTAGGCATGTCTCAGAATTGGGGGCATTATCGTGTAAGTTCATACTTTGTCTCTTAAGAGGACAGAGCGGAGCTCTGGACTAGACCGCAGTTCCTGCCGAAGGTTGTCTCCGCGTTCCACCTGAATCAACCTATTGTGGTTCCGTCCTGTTCTGACGCTTCGGCTCCTCCGAAGTCTATGGATGTTGTGCGTGCCTTGAAGATCTATGTCAGGCGCACAGCTCGGGTCACGAAGACGGATTCTTTATCCATGCTTTCTGATGCACAGAAAAAAGGTTGTCCTGCTTAAAAGCAGACTATTGCTCATTGGATTAGGCTTACTATCCAACAGGCCTATGTGTCAGCAGCCTTACTTGTTCCTCAGTCTCTGAAGGCCCACACTACAAGGTCAGTGGGCTCTTCCTGGGCGGCTGCCCGTGGAGTCTCGGCCTTGCAACTATGCAGAGCGGCTACCTGGTCGGGGAAGAACATTTTTGTGAAATTCTACTAATTTGATAGCCTGGCCAAAGAGGATACCCAGTTTGGGCAGGCGGTGCTACAGCAGTCTCCGCAACAGGATTTACCGGTAGGTATTTAAAATCCTCTCTCGTATTTCATAAGGGATATTGGGCGCCCGCCTCTGTGCGGTGACTTTTGCAGACTGACTTCTGCAGGTTCTGTTCTGTGTTTCCTGTTCAGCTGTTGCTGTTTTTCTGTTGACAGCCATTGCTGGCCAGGTTATGTTATGGTGTGCTGGTGTGAAAATCTCACCACACTTCTTGTCGTGTTTCCTTCTCTCAAGTATGTCCTTTCTCCTTTGGGCACTGTTTTACCTATAACTGCCTGTAGGAGGGGGCATAGAGGGGGGGAGCCAGAACACCCAGTTGAAGAAATTTAAAATGCACTGGCTCCTTTGGACCAGTCTATACCCCATCATACTAATTCTGTCCCCAATATCCCTTATGGACTACAAGAAAAGGATTTACGGGTAGGTATTTAAAATCTTATTTTCTAGATCGACAGGGACTCCAGGTCGACATGACAAAAGGTTGACGTGTGTTTTTAATATTTTTTTTTCTTCACTTTTTCATACTTTACGATCCACATGGACTACAATTGGGAACAGTAACCTGTGCTGAGCGCAGCGAGGCACCTTGCTCGAAGCATGGCGAGTGAAGCGAGCCAAGCGAGGGGACATTGTGCACTAATTGGGGTTCCCCATCATTGTACGGAGAAAACGACACCCGGAAAAGTGAAAAAACAAAACCTCATGTCGACCTAGAAACCATGTCGACCTAGACACTGTCGACCTAGGTCTAGTCTATCTAACATACCACACCCGAAATTAATCACCAACTTGTCGAGGTGTACGGTGATAACATCACGTTACGGAAACAGGTTTGGTGCACTGCTTGTGGCGGACGTGCTTTGCCAGCCGGATCACTGCTCATCTTGAATATATATCCTGCCGTTTTCAAAGGAAGTGCACAAAACTAAACCTGTTTCCTTGACATTACAATCACTGTACACCTCAACAAGTTGGCGATGCATTTCAGCTGCTGATGTGCCCTTTACACATAGATAACATGACACACCTCATTGTTTAACTATGTTTCCGCCAGCATGCCATCTTACAGATGATGTTGGGACAGTATGACTGACATGAGGCGCAGTCTAATGGCTGTGAGGGGAAGCAGTAGTCTACCTGCTCTGGCCTAGCGGGAATTTAGAATGGAACAGAGAACATTACACATGTGAGAGGTCTTGTTACCTTACTTATTGAACCACCATCGTATCTAAATTTATTACACACATTTCTTGAGCAAGGTAAGTGTTTTTTTATGTGATTAAAACAAAGACCAAATCCATCCCAACGCATACGTTTTGGCCAAAATACAACCTAGCATCAACATATATATATATATATATATATATACATATATATACATACATACACACACACACACATATATATATATATATATATACACACACACACTCACATACATACACACATACATACAACTTGTTTAAATTATTGAGCAGTATGGAGGAATGAAAAGCAATGAATGAACGCTGTGCAGTACAGCTAAAGGACTGTTAGACCCAAATAGCTGGGACTGTGCTTCAGCAGCAGTGCTCCTAATCCACATAAAAAGCAGTTTACCGTCACAGGGAAGATCTGCAGAGGCTCTCCCTCTTCGTTATAGACAGACTGGATTAATAAGACGCCATCTTCCTGATACTCATCTTCCAAGCCCTGCCAAGAATGAAACTGGTCAATGTTGTGCAATATAAAAGATGAGAGCAGGAAATGCTGGACACCCAGCACACACAACTTACATATACAGCAAAATCTTTTGGAGCACTCGTGATGTTGCCAGTGGGGGCCAGGGACTTCGGAATGTGCTCCAGTGAGAATGCACTTGGGTGAATCCGCATTGAAAGTCGCACTACCAGGTATCCTTGAGTGCCTTTAAATGCCCAGCAGTTACCAGGGTACATGTCGGGCTGAAAGAGGAGGGTATAAATGATCTTTACACAATTAAGCCAGGAGGCTGGAGAAAAAACATAATTTAGCTGCAGATTTTAGAGCACACGCAGTTGCCATTTATATTCTGAACAAAATCCTCCTCATTTTCCACCAACTAGCAAGTCTAACATAATACCAATGCTTTAGATGAAAGTAGGGGCATTTTAAGAGAGAAGGAGGCCCGTGTGCAGCCGCCTCCGTCCGGGTACCTCCTCTCTACCCGGAGGCACATTAGAAACTTCTGTGCACACCAGAAGCTAGTTTATTGCCGGAGGGATTTGTGATAGACAGTAAACTTCAGTTATAGCCGATTTCTGTATTAACCACTAAACTGGCAAAAAAATTTTTTTAAACATCGGTGCAAACATCGATGGTCAGAATACTACTTCTTCACATTTTCCCGGTGCCTGCTCCAATGCTCCTTTTTGTAGCCTCCGGGGGTCCGGAGGAGAGTTAAGGGTCTGCTATATAACATTTCTCCAGCAGCTGATAGTCTATGCAGCTGCGGGTGGGGGGTGCTGCTGGGCTGACAAATCAGCAGTGATCAGCCGCACGGCAGACACTGGGGGGTTTCCTCTGATCACGGCAGCTGCAGGAAGATTCTCTTCATATAGCCGCAGGAAGATTCTCTTCATATAGCCGCAGAGTGGGCTTTTCGACTGGTCGCATCAGCTGCGACCATGTCAGGAAAAGCCTAGCCTGGACTTGTCTGGCCGTCAACGTCGCTAATGGCGGTTTGCCCTATGGAGTTGCTGGGCTTCCCCTAAACTCTCTATTTAATCTATTATAATGCGGCAGGGGCACAGCAACGGCAGACTGTTTTAGCAGGGCACCCGTAAAAGGGTAGGGCGCATTTTGCCCTTTAAAAATCGGGCAGGGCCTGGCGCCCTGCTAAAACAGCCTAACGTGAAGACTATTTGACTACTATGGTAATCTGACACATAGCTTTGGCATGTTCCTCTAATGAGAACCATACAGCTACACCAATCGGCTGCCATCAGTGATCGGCGATCCATCGTAGAATTGGGGACAATTCTGCATGTTAAAAACCCCTGATTCGCCAATGCCGTAAATTTTTTTGGTCGGGTTCAGCAAATTGTGGAAATCCATCGGGAGATCGGCAAATTTACAGAAATCAGTTGTTGGTGTATGGGCCCCTTAGAGTAAAATCCTTCTCCGCTTCTCACCCATCCCGTCATCAGATAACCACAGAAGATTCCTACACAACTTACAAAACTAATTCACAAATATGCCCCATATGATAGTTTGTATTTTGGCACTCACACCTGTCTGCCCTCAATATTAAGAAATTGTACAAGGACCGTTTAAAAAATATATATATGTAGGATCAACAAATTAAATGTCTCATTAATGAGGGCAACAAAAGGTCAACATTCATAAGAGTACAGGATGCCAAATATTAATTTGTTAAAATCACAAGTAATTATTTTTTAACGGCTGTAACACACATTAATACAAGAAGGAGCAGAAGAAACGCTTTCTGGGGGCACTCTTATAGTTATAAAATTTAACTTTTATTACTGTACTTTAAAAAGGTTCCGGTATGAATGGTCGACCATGTTATGGTCGACAGTCATTAGGTCGACCACTATTGGTAGACATTGATATGGTCGACATGGACACATTGTCGACACATGAAAGGTCGACACATGAATATGTCGACATGAGTTTAACTTTTTTTTGGTGTCGTTTTTTGCGTAAAGTGACTGGGAACCCCAATTAGTGCACCACTTCGCTCGCCATGCTTCGGGCATGGTGCCTTCGCTCCGCTACAGCTTCGCTCGGCACAGATTACCGTTCCAATCGTAGTCCACGTGGATCGTAAAGTATGGAAAGGTTCCCCAAAAGAAAAAAAAAAAGTTAAAAAAAACTCATGTCGACCTTTTCATCTGTCGACCTCTCATGTGTCGACCATGTGTCCATGTCGACCAATAGTGGTCGACCTAATGACTGGCGACCATAACATGGTCGACCATCTGAACGGATACCCTTTAAAAAAACAGTAAGTATTTTAATCACATACAGATAGACAAACATCACATATAACATATAGGGGTGTAGTCAATAAGAGTCAGATCTATTACGACATGCATTTGTCGGAATGGATCCGGCATGCCCTATTCAATGAGAGGCCAAATCCACCATTCCCTGTGCCCTGCTGCTGCTATCAGCAGCTCCCCGTGTGTGATTTCACAGGGTACCGCTGGAGGAAGCCGCCGGAAAGGACACACCAAAGGGTGCCATGCCCACTGGTAAGCACTCTCTCCCTGCCTCGCCCTGCACCCCCGTCTCCTCACCTCAATCGGACTTTTTTTTTTGTAAAGTCGGATTGTGATTGTCGGAAACAGGGCCAAATCATGTCAGATTTAGCCCCGTTTTCGACAGAAACTCGCGGATCGGCAGCTATTCCGCCGATCCACGTGTTTTCCGACAAGTCGGGAATTCCCGACTTGTCGGAAAAAAATCAGGCCATCCTAAATCAGTCAGAAGCTGCCGTCTTTCCGACAAGACGGCAGCTTCCGACTCTTATTGAATACACCCCATAGTTGTAGATAATAGCAGAGATAATAAATGATCTTGCTGTAATAAATGAATCAAATAGACAATGTGTAGTTCACTTATAATTCAGAAAGCTTGAGCAAAATAATTTTTCAAAACTGGCAACATATTTTCAAGGTCTCATAGATAATTCCTATTGATACAGTAGGTAACAGCTCATCGTGCAGATACTGTATACAGCCAGTAAAGAATAATAATTACTTCAAACAACAATCACCAATGAGTCCACACCACAGAATATCTCACAAAACTGCCAAATAGTTGATATCAGTCTTTAATGTGAATATTGTTGATTAATAGCATGCAATGTGAGGGTGTGTCGTACATGATAAAGGTAAAACTCCATGCATGAGTGGAGGGGTAGTAACAGGCAGCCATGTATTTTGTCACTAATTGGGGCAGCTGCTGCTCACTGTGTGCAGGTGCATTTAGAGTGAGTGAGCGTGTCCCGGTGTCACAGGGTTTAGAATGAAGTTAATTTGGTGCTGCTGTTGTAGTGTAACGACCTGAGTGCCCTGTTGTATTCAGCGCAGGGGACTCAGTAGATCATTAGCCACAATGAGAGCGCGCCGACGTAGAAGATGATTGAGTGTCAGAAAAGTTATAGATTAAATACACACGGCCTGCCCTCAGAGTATGCTGCTTCCCTGCATGTGCCACTGGTAATAGTGCAGGGTGAGCAATACTCTTATTGTGGTGTTGTGTGTGTGGAAAGCAGAAAGGTCAGCGGCAGTGTTCCGTGATACACTGTGGAACTATATATTCTTAGCAATTGATTCACACCCTAATTGATACACCTGTGCTCAGGTCTCCCCCTCCCCTTCAAATACATACACAATAATACATGTATTTTGTGGATAACTGGGGACAACCACATTTAGCAAACACATCTTCAAGTTATTAAATATTATACATTTACATATTGGGGGTGAGGATCCACAAGTTAATGTGCATGTTGTACAATCACCAACACATGAAGATTGCAGAGTACCACAACAGGCAGCGACAGGAGGTGGGTCTTTTAGAGCGACTGAGGCATGGATACATTCTAAATACTTCAGAGTGAAATCTAAGCCCCTCCAAAGTACTAATATAGGTAGGGGAAACTGGGAGCAGATTATTTTTAGTGATAAAACCCTTAACATTGTACAGAATCCAGTTTGCGAACCACAGTATGAAGCTCTAATGCAAGTCAAGTTTTTTTGTTTTTTTAAACTACGTAATGGCTGGTTGGAAATTTGGGCTTGCAGTTAGTAGGCCCCAGACACTTTGCTTTGTACAGGTTTGCAGGAGACAGAATGAATGTGAACAGCGTTATGAAGAACAGTGCTACATGTAAAAGGTCAGATCAGTAGACTCACCTGTATAACCACTCTGGGAGACTGAGATATATACCACAAGGGAACGCCAAACAGGCTCACCAGTGCAGTCTTTGTTTCGTAGGTCTCAGAGCAACGAGTGCCCAGGATACTCCCACCTACAAAAAACATCAGGATAAAGGAAAACCAGTACCAGCCAACTATGGCACCTTTTCATATGTTGTATAATAGAGTTTGAGGGGCATTTATGAATCCCGTTCTACTGGGGAAAAGGTGGTCTAGCCAATGCCACCCAAGTATTAAACTACAAAATTGCATTAAAAACAAAACAAAAATAAAAATTGGTTGCAATGAGCAACATCTTTTCTGAGCAGCTACCGGGAAAAGTTTTTGTAACTATGTACAAGACTTCTTTAGATTGTTTTTATAATATGCCATTACCTACTGTAACCAACAATTACTAGGCAGGGGAATTTAAAGACTAAACACTAGCTACCAGGGTCAGACCCAGGTAAGGGTGCAGAGTAAACCGCGCAACCCGGATTATACGGCCTGGGTTATGCTTAAAAGCTGCTGACTGGCTGTGTATGCAGTGTAATACTCCCTTCACACTGCATTTAGCGGGTCGTGCTTCTCGGGTGTGACCCCTTTCAGACTGGCGTCCCCAACCATGTCATACTGCCGGGTTGGTGACATCAGCGGTGGCTCTTGGAGATCAGATGATGACAGTGAATGGGTAGCAGGTTGCATCGACCCGGCAACCCGTTCACACCACGCAGCGATGCGTTCAACCCTGCTCTCTAGCGGCTCGACCTAGGTTATTTCCCCTGGCCTCTTTCACACTGCAGCAAATCCTGGCTTTCTGCGCATTTACGTGCAATAAGTTTATTTTTAGGCACGTAAAACTGGTTTCAATGGGGTCTGACCTGGGTTGAGAGTACAGAAATCCGGGGTGGACCAGAGATTTTGGTGATAAAGTGGTATAAGTGACACATATCACCTAAACTGATATTTATATTTGTATTTAACATACTCCCTTTTTAGGTTTTATTTTCTGTTTTGGTTTCTCGTTCAACGTGGAGTGTGCGCCACTAAGGGCTTTGTCTATATATTTATGCTTAAAAACTAAAAAATGGTTTTGACTCCATCAGAACTCAAAGATTAAAGTAAAAAAAAAAAAATAGAAGTAAACCTGTGAAACAAAATAATGCATCTTGGGAGAAACAGAAAGCTGCCGGACTACGAGGGATACATTCCTGAAGAAGGGGGTAAGCAGAGTTTATAAACTCATTAGATGTTTATAAGAGGAAATGCCAAGTGACTCAGTTTGTAAACACATAATCTTGGTGCTCGCCGTATAGTTATAAGATTTACTTTATATGAAGTATAAACTTCCTGACTGTCAATGGAATGACGCACACAAATACAAACCGGAACACACAGGTGGCCTGAAAACCCCACAATAGCTGCTCCTATTAGTTAGAAATCAACAGCTTACCTCCAGATTCCAACGCATAGTCCACCATGCCAGTGCGGTCCTGAGAGTAGAGCCTCAATGCATTGTTTACAATAACATGAGCCTCCTAGAACAAAAACAAAACAAAAGTCGCATATGGCTGTATGGAGACATTTGTAAAGATTTAACTGTTTGTACTGCATGGTTACAAAAGAAAAAAAAAAGCTTTTATGCAAAACCTGCAGATAGTTTGAATACTGACCTTTCCAGCAAACAAAGCAATTACAAGCACATCAGCAGAGGCAGAGTGCGTGAAATATTATCGTGTAGAACCCTGCTGCTCCACCCAAGACCACCACATAGACAAAGACATACGTATGTAACGGGGAGAGACCCTCACCTCCTCTGTAATGCCAGATATCACGCCACTCACAGCTCCTTCCACCACTTTTGGCGTCGGCATCTTCTTTGTAATAGAGACTGTCTGTGTGATGTTCTTCAGGATCCGGAGCTCTAGTTCTTGCAGTCTGGCGGAGAAGTCCTCATTGCTCACATAGTTGGTGGAAATCCACTGCAATAAGGACTCTGGTAGGTTTGCTTGGCTGCCAAACATCATTTGGATGGACTCTTTTACCTTGGCATCCACCTAGTCAAACAAAAAAACGTGCGTTATACTGTAGGTTTTACCCTAGTATTGTAGTCTGGAATTTACTATTTAGCAATTCCAACAGTAACAATATTCCTCCCAGTGCATTCATAAAAGCGGTAGAAGATTGTCTAATGTTATAGACTGGGCAATTGGTACCGATTCTATCTATTAAGGAACCACTCCATTAGAACCAAGTGCTACACACACACACACACGAACACACACACACACACACACACACACACACACACACACACACACACACACACACACACACACACACACACACGTGTAACACTCTGGTTACCCACCTTCTGAAGAAGGCAGTCTGATAGATCACAGCTAGATTTTGCTGCCTGCTCTTTGAGAAATGCTGCCTTGTATGCTTCAAACTCTTGCGCTAGACTGTCAACCCTTCTCCGCAAAACACTCTGATCTTTTATTTCATCACTGCATAAAAACAGCAAAAAGGAAAAAGAGGGCATTGAGTATGAATATGTAGCAAGAGGGAGATTCCATAATGTTATATCATGTTAATAACCTGCTGCCCAAACAAACGACCCCTAGATATATGGCTAGGACAGTGTTAGATTTTTTTTCTTTGTTTTACATTTTATGTCTGGATAGGTTTTGTCTTAATATAGAAGGCTGCAGTAAAGAACCGGAGAGTGTCTATTATGATATAGTGTTCATTGTTGCGATCTACCTTTGAAAGCATATTTCTAACAATACCCAGACACAAATGATCTAGCAGAGGACTTTTGCTGCAGTACTGGCATACATTTTTCTGGATTGATGGGGCAGGCTACTGAAGGTTATTTAAGCATTACTGTATCCTCTGTGGATCAAAGATTTAAGGCGGTATCCAATTAGCTGCGGTAATTTACTGCAGCTAATGGATACGCCAGGGGCTATCAAATTAGCCCTGATACCTGCCATTTATCTGGGATTATGCTTCACGTGGCTGTACAATCCCTGATAGACATCAGATTCGCGATAACACATGGGTCTGAATAATTATCCCGGATCCCATGTGTTATTGCATGAAAAGGAGTCCTTTATCTCCCACCAAAAAAAAAACTTTAGTTGGATAGACAAACAATGAAATTGTGCTATCAGCCTGTTTTGTGTTTTTTTCGGGAGAAAAACAATCGGGCTAATTGGATACCGTCCATAGAGGTAGATTTACTAGAACTTTTAAAACAAAGTTCCAGTGTTGCCCACAACAACTAGATTGTATAATTTCTCTTGCATTTTAGAAAACAATGGAATCTGATTGGTTGCTCTGGGCAAATCTACCCCTTAGGGCATAGTTTCTCACACTGTACCCAGGACCCCACACAGTGCATGTTTCCAGGTCTCCTCAGAGACTCGCGAGTGAAAGAATTCGCTCCACACGTCTCTGTGAGTAATGAATACACGTGTGCACCTCTAGGTGACCTGGAAAACATGACCTGTTTGGAGTCCGGATGACAGTTTGAGAACCACTGCCTTAGTGTAAATGGTCATCACTACACTGGCTTACAATCAGTTTGAAAGAGTCCAAGATAGCTGCTGATTGGCATTATAAATATTGGGTGTAGATTAAAAGATCTACAATGAATACAGATGTAGCCACGCTCAGCCATTGTTTTTTTGTATTGCAGATGTGTAATGGTATGTGTTTACAAACGGTTTTGATCAACGGAAAAGATTTGAGAATACAGTTACGAAATAAAATACAAATATTAATAATATTACCTAATGTTTAACTGAGCTCTTTTCCGGTCTTCCTCAATGGCCTAGAATTTTAAATAAAAATGGTAGCATCAGTAAAGATTCCATCACGTGTTCTCAGGTGCTTCTGCAGGACACGAGAAGAACAGCAGACCCTACAAACCTCTGACAGCTTGCCAAGTAGTGCCTCTAAGTGTAAGATGCGAGCTTCATGATTCCTACTAATGGGGTCCTCTTCCTAAGACAAGAGCAGGCAAAAGAATAAATGATTTGCAGTTTAGCAGAGGTGAAAAAAATGTAAATAAATCAATTACAGAAACCTATAAACTGAACTCTCTGCTGCACCAGTTTCCTGATGCCCCTGGGGAGATTCTAAACAGCCAGCATACAATGTTATGGCTACATTTTCCTGTGATATCAGGGGTTACCTGGTTGACACCCATTTACACATAACACTTTATATTTATATTTCTCTAACGTCCTAAGTGGATGCTGGGGACTCCGTAAGGACCATGGGGAATAGCGGCTCCGCAGGAGACTGGGCACAAAGTAAAAAGCTTTAGGACTACCTGGTGTGCACTGGCTCCTCCCCCTATGACCCTCCTCCAAGCCTCAGTTAAGATTTTGTGCCCGAACGAGAAGGGTGCAATCTAGGTGGCTCTCCTGAGCTGCTTAGAGAAAAAGTTTAAAGTAGGTTTTTACTTTCAGTGAGACCTGCTGGCAACAGGCTCACTGCATCGAGGGACTAAGGGGAGAAGAAGCGAACTCACCTGCGTGCAGAGTGGATTGGGCTTCTTAGGCTACTGGACATTAGCTCCAGAGGGACGATCACAGGCCCAGCCATAGATGGGTCCCGGAGCCGCGCCGCCGTCCCCCTTACAGAGCCAGAAGACTGAGGAGTCCGGAAAATCGGCGGCAGAAGACGTCCTGTCTTCTTTAAGGTAGCGCACAGCACCGCAGCTGTGCGCCATTGCTCTCAGCACACTTCACACTCCGGTCACTGAGGGTGCAGGGCGCTGGGGGGGGCGCCCTGAGACGCAATAGAAATACCTTTTTTTGGCTAAAAATACATCACATATAGCTCCTGGGCTATATGGATGTATTTAACCCCTGCCTAAATTACAATAAAAAAGCGGGAGAAAGGCCGCCGAAAAGGGGGCGGAGCCTATCTCCTCAGCACACTGGCGCCATTTTTTCCTCACAGCTCCGTTGGAGGAAGGCTCCCTGACTCTCCCCTGCAGTCCTGCACTACAGAAACAGGGTAAAACAAGAGAGGGGGGGCATAAAATTGGCATATAAAGATATACAGCAGCTATATTAGGGAAAAACACTTATATAAGGTTATCCCTGTATATATATAGCGCTCTGGTGTGTGCTGGCAAACTCTCCCTCTGTCTCCCCAAAGGGCTAGTGGGGTCCTGTCCTCTATCAGAGCATTCCCTGTGTGTGTGCGGTGTGTCGGTACGTTGTGTCGACATGTATGAGGAGGAAAATGGTGTGGAGGCGGAGCAATTGCCTGTGTTAGTGATGTCACCCTCTAGGGAGTCGACACCTGACTGGATGATCTTATGGAAAGAATTACGTGATAGTGTCAGCACTTTACAAAAGTCTGTTGACGACATGAGACAGCCGGATAATCAGTTAATACAGGCGTCTCAAACACCGTCAAGGGCTCTAAAGCGCCCGTTACATCAGGTCGATACAGACACAGACACGGACTCCAGTGTCGACGGTGAAGAAACAAACGTATTTTCCAGTAGGGCTACACGTTACATGATCACGGCAATGAAGGAGGTTTTGAACATTTCTGATACTACAAGTACCACAAAAAAGGGTATTATGTGGGGTGTGAAAAAACTACCCGTAGTTTTTCCTGAATCAGATGAATTAAATGAGGTGTGTGATGAAGCGTGGGTTTCCCCCGATAAAAAACTGCTAATTTCTAAAAAAATTATTGGCATTATACCCTTTCCCGCCAGAGGTTAGGGCGCGCTGGGAAACACCCCCTAGGGTGGATAAGGCGCTCACACGCTTATCAAAACAAGTGGCGTTACAGTCTCCTGATACGGCCGCCCTCAAGGAACCAGCTGATAGGAAGCTGGAAAATGTCCTAAAAAGTATATACACACATACTGGTATTATACTGCGACCAGCAATCGCCTCAGCCTGGATGTGCAGTGCTGGGGTGGCTTGGTCGGATTCCCTGACTGAAAATATTGATACCCTGGACAGGGACAATATATTATTGACTATAGAGCGTTTAAAAGATGCGTTTCTATATATGCGAGATGCACAGAGGGATATTTGCACTCTGGCATCAAGAGTAAGTGCGATGTCCATTTCTGCCAGAAGAGGATTATGGACGCGACAGTGGTCAGGGGATGCGGATTCCAAACGGCATATGGAAGTATTGCCGTATAAAGGGGAGGTCTATCGGACTTGGTGACCACGGCAACGGCCGGGAAATCCACCTTTCAACCCCAAGTCACCTCGCAGCAGAAAAAGATACCGTCTTTTCAGGCTCAGTCCTTTCGTCCCCATAAGGGCAAGCGGGCAAAAGGCCACTCATATCTGCCCCGGGGCAGAGGAAGGGGAAAAAGACTGCAGCAGACAGCCTCTTCCCACGAACAGAAGCCCTCCCCCGCTTCTGCCAAGTCCTCAGCATAACGCTGGGGCCTTACAAGCGGACTCAGGCACGATGGGGGCCCGTCTCAAGATTTTCAGCGCGCAGTGGGCTCACTCGCAAGTGGACCCCTGGATCCTGCAGGAAGTATCTCAGGGGTACAAATTGGAATTCGAGACGTCTCCCCCTCGCCGGTTCCTGAAGTCTGCTTTACCAACGTCTCCCCCCGACAGGGAGGCGATATTGGAAGCCATTCACAAGCTGTATTCCCAGCAGGTGATAATCAAGGTACCCCTCCTACAACAGGGAAAGGGGTATTATTCCACGCTGTTTGTGGTACCGAAGCCGGACGGCTCGGTGAGACCCATTTTAAATCTGAAATCCTTGAACACTTACATAAGAAGGTTCAAGTTCAAGATGGAGTCACTCAGAGGAGTGATAGCGAACCTGGAAGAAAGGGACTATATGGTGTCTCTGGACATCAAGGATGCTTACCTCCATGTCCCAATTTGCCCTTCTCACCAAGGGTACCTCAGGTTTGTGGTACAGAACTGTCATTATCAGTTTCAGACGCTGCCGTTTGGATTGTCCACGGCACCCCGGGTCTTTACCAAGGTAATGGCCGAAATGATGATTCTTCTTCGAAGAAAAGGCGTCTTAATTATCCCTTACTTGGACTATCTCCTGATAAGGGCAAGGTCCAGAGAACAGTTAGAGGTCGGAGTAGCACTATCTCAAATAGTACTACGACAGCACGGTTGGATTCTAAATATTCCAAAATCGCAGCTGATTCCGACGACACGTCTGCTGTTCCTAGGGATGATTTTGGACACAGTACAGAAAAAGGTGTTTCTCCCGGAGGAGAAAGCCAGGGAGTTATCCGACCTAGTCAGGAACCTCCTAAGACCAGGCCAGGTGTCAGTGCATCAATGCACAAAGGTCCTGGGAAAGATGGTGGCTTCTTACGAAGCGATTCCATTCGGCAGATTCCACGCAAGAACTTTTCAGTGGGATCTGCTGGACAAATGGTCCGGATCGCATCTTCAAATGCATCAGCGGATAACCCTGTCTCCAAGGACAAGGGTGTCTCTCCTGTGGTGGTTACAGAGATCTCATCTCCTAGAGGGCCGCAGATTCGGCATTCAGGATTGGGTCCTGGTGACCACGGATGCCAGCCTGAGAGGCTGGGGAGCAGTCACACAGGGAAAAAATTTCCAGGGCTTGTGGTCAAGCATGGAAACGTCACTTCACATAAATATCCTGGAACTAAGGGCCATTTACAATGCCCTAAGTCAGGCAAGGCCTCTGCTTCAGGGTCAGTCGGTGTTGATCCAGTCGGACAACATCACGGCAGTCGCCCACGTAAACAGACAGGGCGGCACAAGAAGCAGGAGGGCAATGACGGAAGTTGCAAGGATTCTTCGCTGGGCGGAAAATCATGTGATAGCACTGTCAGCAGTGTTCATTCCGGGAGTGGACAACTGGGAAGCAGACTTCCTCAGCAGACACGATCTCCACCCGGGGGAGTGGGGACTTCACCCAGAAGTCTTCCACATGATTGTGAACCGTTGGGAAAAACCAAAAGGTGGACATGATGGCGTCCCGCCTCAACAAAAAACTGGACAGATATTGCACCAGGTCAAGGGACCCTCAGGCAATAGCTGTGGACGCTCTGGTAACACCGTGGGTGTACCAGTCAGTGTATGTGTTCCCTCCTCTGCCTCTCATACCCAAGGTATTGAGAATCATAAGAAGGAGAGGAGTAAAGACTATACTCGTGGCTCCGGATTGGCCAAGAAGGACTTGGTACCCGGAACTTCAAGAGATGCTCACGGAAGACCCGTGGCCTCTACCTCTAAGAAAGGACCTGCTCCAGCAGGGACCATGTCTGTTTCAAGACTTACCGCGGCTGCGTTTGACGGCATGGCGGTTGAACGCCGGATCCTGAAGGAAAAAGGCATTCCGGATGAAGTCATCCCTACCCTGATCAAAGCCAGGAAGGATGTAACTGTGCAACATTATCACCGTATTTGGCGTAAATATGTTGCGTGGTGTGAGGCCAGGAAGGCCCCTACAGAGGAATTTCAACTGGGTCGTTTCCTGCATTTCCTGCAAACAGGACTGTCTATGGGCCTAAAATTAGGGTCCATTAAGGTTCAAATTTCGGCCCTGTCAATATTCTTCCAAAAAGAACTAGCTTCAGTTCCTGAAGTTCAGACGTTTGTCAAGGGGGTACTGCATATACAGCCTCCTTTTGTGCCTCCAGTGGCACCTTGGGATCTCAATGTAGTTTTGGGATTACTAAAATCACATTGGTTTGAACCACTCACCACTGTGGACTTAAAATATCTCACATGGAAAGTGGTAATGATGTTAGCCCTGGCTTCAGCCAGGCGTGTATCAGAATTGGCGGCTTTATCCTATAAAAGCCCTTACCTAATTTTTCATACGGATAGGGCAGAATTGAGGACTCGGCCTCAATTTCTTCCTAAGGTGGTTTCAGCATTTCACTTAAACCAGCCTATTGTGGTGCCTGCGGCTACTAGGGACTTGGAGGATTCCAAGTTGCTAGACGTAGTCAGGGCCCTGAAAATATGTTTCCAGGACGGCTGGAGTCAGAAAATCTGACTCGCTGTTTATCCTGTATGCACCCAACAAACTGGGTGCTCCTGCTTCTAAGCAGACGATTGCTCGTTGGATTTGTAGTACAATTCAGCTTGCACATTCTGTGGCAGGCCTGCCACAGCCAAAATCTGTAAAAGCCCATTCCACACGGAAAGTGGGCTCATCTTGGGCGGCTGCCCGAGGGGTCTCGGCTTTACAACTTTGCCGAGCAGCTACTTGGTCAGGGGCAAACACGTTTGCTAAATTCTACAAATTTGATACCCTGGCTGAGGAGGACCTGGAGTTCTCTCATTCGGTGCTGCAGAGTCATCCGCACTCTCCCGCCCGTTTGGGAGCTTTGGTATAATCCCCATGGTCCTTACGGAGTCCCCAGCATCCACTTAGGACGTTAGAGAAAATAAGAATTTACTTACCGATAATTCTATTTCTCATAGTCCGTAGTGGATGCTGGGCGCCCATCCCAAGTGCGGATTGTCTGCAATACTTGTACATAGTTATTGTTACAAAAATCGGGTTATTATTGTTGTGAGCCATCTTTTCAGAGGCTCCTTTGTTATCATGCTGTTAACTGGGTTCAGATCACAAGTTGTACGGTGTGATTGGTGTGGCTGGTTTGAGTCTTACCCGGGATTCAAAATCCTTCCTTATTGTGTACGCTCGTCCGGGCACAGTATCCTAACTGAGGCTTGGAGGAGGGTCATAGGGGGAGGAGCCAGTGCACACCAGGTAGTCCTAAAGCTTTTTACTTTGTGCCCAGTCTCCTGCGGAGCCGCTATTCCCCATGGTCCTTACGGAGTCCCCAGCATCCACTACGGACTATGAGAAATAGAATTATCGGTAAGTAAATTCTTATTTTTGTGTTAGTAGCATATATATTCTCATGGGCATTCTCTAGATCAAATCATTCTTATTCTTTCCATCTAGTTACCTTTCCCCTACTCTTCTAATTCCATAAATGGATCAGAGGATAACCCACTAACGATAATTACTGCACACAGGTAGAGTGTGTAGTGTATGAAGACAAACGGAGAAGATGGGAGGGTTATGCTGCATTACCCTCATTTTGTTACATTCACCGTTGTGAGCAGTCACCGCGCACACACTGGATGACACACATAGGCGGCTAGCAAAAGGTGATATTTTTAATTGTCCTTAGATAATTATTTTTAACTAGGTGTTATTTTACTATACAGTGAGGAGAGAGTGTGATCTCCCCTGCACTAAAAACTCTGGTGTTATCTGGCTGACATGCATGCGTCTATTTTTATCTAGGTACACAGCATCTAATGTTTGTAACAGGCAAAGCCTTAACCTATAATTAATGTAAATATACACTAATTATTGTAATAAATTTGAGGGGGGGGGGGGGGGGGGGAACAAAAAAAAAAACACCAATATAAAGTAAACTGATCTATAGATTCTTAATAGGGGACAGTATTCACCGTGGCTTTTTCCTGTGATCCCATCTTCATTTTGGCAAAACGTTCATTGAGAAGAGAAGAGATTAGCGCAGACATACGATCTTGGTGATTCAGTTCTCCCATCTGTTGTTGGATATCCCCAACCAGAAGTCTCAGTTTGTTGTAATCTTCCACGTGATGATTCTGGTGGTCAGCCATATCCCTAAACACCCTCTCCAGCTCCTTCATTCGGCTATCAAACTGAAGACCCGACTCCTGAAATAAGCATGATCAGGCTGTAAGACTTCTACAGGCTAGGGAATTTAGTGATTCATTACATGCAGCAGTATTACAAAGTAATGCAGAACTGCACAGCATATTACCCCTATCAAAATATCACCCATTTGTAGCGTTTACATATCCTGTATCTTCTGCAAACAGAAGGAAAGCCTAGGTCCATGAGGAAGCTTCAATACACAAATGTGTCCTCATCGCCTATCCCTTTTCGCTATATGGTGTGAGACGCCAGGCAAGATTCCTGTACAGCATACTTCCCCCTTCATTTTGAATCATCGTACTTAGGATTTGTCGCAAAGGAATTGGTATAAAGTTGCAGAAAAGCAAAAACATGCAGGACACAGGGCACTCATATCAGGCCTGTTTTTTCCTCAACTTTGCATCTTAGTTCTCCGATACAGTACAAGGTACTTCAGATTAGTGTTTTAGCGCGGCTAAGTAGCAACGTGTGTGGTGCGTTAAATGGAGCTATTTGGTGCAATTTGAATGACACATCTGCAGGAGATGGGGGAGTGGGGGGGGACACACGACACTATTCAATTGTTTTCCCCCCACAGCTACCAGGGGGTGGCGCAACACATAACAAATCAATTGTGCCTCTGTTTAGACACCCATTAGCCATGGGGAGACATTACTTCTTGCAGCCTCCTGAGGGGCGGGATGTACTAAGCGGAAAATGCGGTAAACTCCCTGTTTACCGCATTTTCCTGATGTACTAACCCCCGGCCGGCAGGACAGCGCCGCGGCGGGGTACGCCAGCTTTAGCTGGCGTACGTCCATAGAAGCCTATGGGCTTCTCCCCGCGGCGCTGTGCGAGGGATCCGATCGGATCCCTCCCAGCATGCCCTGCGGCCGCCCCCGTCACCCCGCGCATGCGCAGACTGACTCCTGGGGCCGAATCCTGGAAGTCAGGCTGCCGCTGCGCATCGCGGAGGACAGCTCTTATCGGAAGAGCTGTCCTCCGCAATGCTGATCGCATATGTTAGTACATATGCGATCAGCATCGTGGCGCAGGGCGGTGATGTACATTAGTACATCCCGCCCGAGGTGAGAGAGCAAACATGTGCAAAGTCCATGGTCGGCGCCCAAACCACTGCTTTAGATGGGTTTAGCTGCTTTGTGCGGCTAAACCCAGTACTTTTGGGTGCGTCAATACTAATGGGCACTCAAACGTAGTAACACTTGAATTGCTCCGTCAAGTGCCCATTCGTATAGACGACCAGCAGGGGGCAGTAAAAACAATTGAATCGCCCCCTAATTAAATGTTAAAGACCATAAGCATTTGGACTGCTCTATTAACACAAACACTGGGCAGGAAATAACTGTAAAACTACAACATAAGCAGATGTTTTCCCCAAAGAGATGGCAACCTGCCACTACGCCCAAAGCACAACAATTCAAATAAGGAGAAATCCCTGAAAGCACTGCTAAGAGTTGTTGGCAAACATCACTAAGGAATGCAAAGTCTATACATGCTCTGTCCCTGCAAATAGTGGAGACTTTATCTGTCTTTACAAGAGCGTTAGTAATTAGAGCCCTGTTTTGACTATCCACTTTGCAATTGGAGAGAAAATGTTACCTTTCTTTCAGGGCTGGATATGTGAATATCAGACGCTGGCTTCAGGCTGGGAATAGGATATTCATTTGTTTGTGTTGTATTTATTACGATTCCACGGAACATGGAGAGCATGGCAAGCAAGGCGTCGAAGCCCCACCACCACAGACCTACACAGAGAAGACATTTTTCACACATTAGATCAGGAACGAGCAGTGAAGAATCTGCCAGTCTCTTCCACCAACCACTGCTACATTTAATACCAAAAAAATAAAAATTATGTTTATTAAATATTTATAGTAATCCTGGAGCGGGTGGTATTCAGTATACCGGCCGTTGGGATCCCGGCGCTCAGTATACTGGCGCCGGAATCCCAACACCAGGCATACCGACAACTATTCTCCCTCTTGGGGGTCCACGCCACCGTGGGATATAGGGGGGAGGGGGGGGGGGAAATAAATAGCATGACCGTGCCCACAGCGTGGCAAACCCGCAAGGGGCTCATTTGCGCTCGCCCAGCTGTCGGTATGCCGGCGGTCGGGATCCCAGCGCCGGTATGCTGGCCGCCGGGATTCCTGCCGCTGGCATACCATACTACACCCCCGGAGCCAATAGTGGGGCAGATGTATTAAGCATGGAGACGGCATAAGGAAGTGATAAACCAGTGATAAGTGCAAGGTGATAAACGCACCAGCCAGTCAGCTCCTGTCAATTTGCATATTGAAGTAGACTGGCTGGTGCGTTTCACATTGCACTTATCACTGGTTTAATCACTTACTTATGCCGTTGCCAGGTTAATACATCTGCCCCAAAATAAGTTGCTAACACACCATTAGTTAAATGCACAATCAGGTGTTGCTTGGGTTGGATCTTTGCAGCCTTTGCGTGCATACGACAGATCACTTGTAATTCACAGAAAATGAACCAAGCAAGCAGCGGGAGACTGAATAAATTATGCACAATCCAATACAGTTACTGTTTTCTATGGCAACTGCTGTATAGAGGAATTAGAACTTGCATTCAAATTTACCTTTTATGTCAAACGATACAAGGACAGATGAACTTAAAAATAAAATATAAAGTGCTCAGAAATAGCTCCAACTCCTCCTCCTGATTGCAATCTCCATACAGAGACCGTCATTCTGCCGCTGATCACTTACCCAATAGCAGCAGTAAGGGGATCAGAAAAAGAAACATTCTGGAAATCTTTGGAAGGCATCTGCAAATAAAATACAAAAAGGTCAAAATATTGCAAAGAAATATTCGCTGAAAGTGGTGTGGTGAGTAAGGGCTATTTGGTATAAGTGGTGTGGTGAGTAAGGGCTATTTGGTGAAAGTGGTGTGGTGAGTAAGGGCTATTTGGTGTAAGTGGTGTGGTGAGTAAGGGCTATTTGGTGAAAGTGGTGTGGTGAGTAAGGGCTATTTGGTGTAAGTGGTGTGGTGAGTAAGGGCTATTTGGTGTAAGTGGTGTGGTGAGTAAGGGCTATTTGGTGAAAGTGGTGTGGTGAGTAAGGGCTATTTGGTGAAAGTGTTGTAGTGAGTAAGGGCTATTTGGTGAAAGTGGTGTGGTGAGTAAGGGCTATTTGGTGAAAGTGGTGTGGTGAGTAAGGGCTATTTGGTGAAAGTGTTGTAGTGAGTAAAGGCTATTTGGTGAAAGTGGTGTGGTGAGTAAGGGCTATTTGGTGAAAGTGGTGTGGTGAGTAAGGGCTATTTGGCGAAAGTGGTGTGGTGAGTAAGGGCTGTTTGGTGAAAGTGGTGTGGTGAGTAAGGGCTATTTGGTGAAAGTGGTGTGGTGAGTAAGGGCTATTTGGTGAAAGTGGTGTGGTGAGTAAGGGCTATTTGGTGAAAGTGGTGTGGTGAGTAAGGGCTATTTGGTGAAAGTGGTGCGCAGGGAGTAAGGGTTATCTGGCATCCTAAGGTTCACCCGAAGAATGCAGAGAATTTGTTTCCTGTGTAGGATGGTATTCATATACTGCAATGTGTATGTATTTATTAGACTAGAACGCTCAAATGCATTGCCTGAATGGGATCAGTGTGAAATACCTACAGTCAAAATACAGACACCAATTGACCGATGGTCAAAATACCAACATTTAAAACGTCGACAGTCAAAATAGACATTTAATATGTCAACAGGTCAAAAAGTGGACACGAGTTATTCATCATTTTGTAGTGTGTATGTCGACATAGGTTAACATGGACACCGTATAAGTGTGCCGCGTCCCCCCGCATGGCTCGCTGCGCTCGGTATGTTTCAGGCACTATTATATCCCCCCTCCAGGTCCACTGAGATGGTGAAGTATGAACAAGTCTGTTTCAATGAAAAAAACATGAAAAACTCATGTTGACTTTTTGACCTGTCGTCATTTTTAATGTTGGTATTTTGACAGTCGGTCAATGGTTGTCGGGATTTTGACTGTCGCGATTTTGATTGTAGGTAAATTGACTGCATCCCACCTGAATAACAAAGATGAGACAATTATTTGTAACCAATACTGACCTTGTCAGGAAAAAGACATTTAACAAGGAAATCAGGGTAGAAAGCTGGTACCATCCTGTGCCCAGCCACCAAAACATTCCAGACGCGGCCTTTCCTGCAAGAGCGAGATGAAAAATTACACAAACTAAAACTATATAAACAGGAGTGAAAGCCAAGAGCTCACTGATACATAGCATGCATAAGACCTGCAATGAGAGAACGTACACCCACGTACCAGTGATACAAGCAATGTAACACCATGCATTCTATCGGAACATCCACATCTGATGTTTAGCATTTAATTAACCCGGTGCCATAAGGGATCGCTCAAGATGAACATATTACTCACATGCAGTCGAAGTGAATGTAAGAACAAAAACAAAACATTTTGCCAATAAAGCAAGAATGAATGAATGCATGCTGTCCTTTCCAATGTGCAAAATCAAAATAATAACCTGGTGATACAATGGCCAACCAAAGAAACGACAACACCTTCCTGGATACAAACCATCCGGCAGCTCCAACACTGCGTACCGCCTGCATTAAAAAGTAACCTAAAAACACAGAGGAGACGCGTCTATGTAATACTTTCATCTCATACAAAGCGGAGTACATCATGCACATAAGTCACAAAGATCTTACACAGAAACAGGAATAGTTAAGCAGAGAAGACGGCTTCTTATTTATAACCCTATCCCATCCCCATAGTGTAGAATCTGAACCTGACCAATTTAATACTGGCACTCCTCTACCCACACGCAGTCCTGGAACTGAGCTGATTTCAGAGAATTAGCCACACACTTAATCAAATACTTCCCAACTGTGATATCTTCTAAAGCTCTGACAAGATCACCCAGTGTGCAGATGTATTAACATTGCCACAATGGATTCCTTGAATGGTGGGTGAGCACCATGTGGTCTAATAAGACCACAGCAGGCCCTTCCCAAATGCTGCAACGATACCTGTACTGACATGCTGTGAAGTAGGCGTACAGGTTAGACACATAAAATAAGATTTTACTCACCGGTAAATCTATTTCTCGTAGTCCGTAGTGGATGCTGGGAACTCCGTAAGGACCATGGGGAATAGACGGGCTCCGCAGGAGACTGGGCACTCTATAAGAAAGATTTGGTACTATCTGGTGTGCACTGGCTCCTCCCTCTATGCCCCTCCTCCAGACCTCAGTTAGGATACTGTGCCCGGAAGAGCTGACACAATAAGGAAGGATTTTGAATCCCGGGTAAGACTCATACCAGCCACACCAATCACACCGTATAACTCGTGATACTATACCCAGTTAACAGTATGAAATATAACAGAGCCTCTCAACAGATGGCTCAACAATAACCCTTTAGTTAGGCAATAACTATATACAAGTATTGCAGACAATCCGCACTTGGGATGGGCACCCAGCATCCACTACGGACTACGAGAAATAGATTTACCGGTGAGTAAAATCTTTTCTCTAACGTCCTAAGTGGATGCTGGGGACTCCGTCAGGACCATGGGGTTTAGCGGCTCCGCAGGAGACAGGGCACAATAATAAAAGCTTTAGGATCAGGTGGTGTGCACTGGCTCCTCCCCCCATGACCCTCCTCCAAGCCTCAGTTAGATCTTTGTGCCCGGCCGAGAAGGGTGCAATCTAGGTGGCTCTCCTGAGCTGCTTAGAATAAAAGTTTAAGTTAGGTTTTTTATTTTCAGTGAGTCCTGCTGGCAACAGGCTCACTGCTACGAGGGACTTATGGGAGAGAAGTAAACTCACCTGCGTGCAGGATGGATTTGCTTCTTAGGCTACTGGACACCATTAGCTCCAGAGGGAGTCGGAACACAGGTCTCACCCTGGGGTTCGTCCCGGAGCCGTGCCGCCGACCCCCCTTGCAGATGCCGAAGTTGAAGAGGTCCAGAGGTCCAGAAACAGGCGGCAGAAGACTTCCAGTCTTCATAAGGTAGCGCACAGCACTGCAGCTGTGCGCCATTGTTGTCAGCACACTTCATACCAGCGGTCACTGAGGGTGCAGGGCGCTGGGGGGGGCGCCCTGGGCAGCAATGTATTATACCTTTTTTATGGCTAAAATACATCACATATAGCCCTTGAGGCTATATGGATGTATTTAACCCCTGCCAGATCTCACAAACTCCGGGAGAAGAGCCCGCCGTTTTAGGGGGCGGGGCCTATTCTCCTCAGCACACGGCGCCATTTTCCTGCTCAGCTCTGCTGTGAGGAAGGCTCCCAGGCTCTCCCCTGCACTGCACTACAGAAACAGGGTTAAAACAGAGAGGGGGGGCACTTATTTGGCGATATGATTACATATGTGAAAATGCTATAAGGGAAAACACTTGTATAAGGGGTTGTCCCTGTATAATTATAGCGTTTTTGGTGTGTGCTGGCAAACTCTCCCTCTGTCTCCCCAAAGGGCTAGTGGGGTCCTGTCCTCTATCAGAGCATTCCCTGTGTGTGTGCTGTGTGTCGGTACGTGTGTGTCGACATGTAGGAGGACGATGTTGGTGAGGAGGCGGAGCAAATTGCCTGTATTGGTGATGTCACTCTCTAGGGAGTCGACACCGGAATGGATGGCTTATTTAGGAATTACGTGATAATGTCAACACGATGCAAGGTCGGTTGACGACATGAGACGGCCGGCAAACAAATTAGTACCTGTCCAGGCGTCTCGGACACCGTCAGGGGCTTGTAAAAACGCCCATTTACCTCAGTTGGTCGACACAGACACGGACACTGACTTCAGTGTCGACGGTGAAGAAACAAACGTATTTTCCTTTAGGGCCACACGTTACATGTTAAGGGCAATGAAGGAGGTGTTACATATTTCTGATACTACAAGTACCACAAATAAGGGTATTATGTAGGGTGGGAATAATCTACTTGTAGTTTTTCCTGAATCAGATAAATTAAAGTGTGTGATGATACGTGGGTTTCCTCCGATAGAAAATTATTGGAGGTATACCCTTTCTCGCCAGAAGTGAGGGCGAGTTGGGAAACACACCTTAGGGTGGATAAGGCGCTCACACGCTTATAAAAACAAGTGGCGTTACCGTCTCCAGATACGGCCGCCCTCAAAGAGCCAGCTGATAGGAAGCTGAAAAATATCCTAAAAAGTATATACACACATACTGGTGTTATACTACGACCAGCAATCGCCTCAGCCTGGATGTGCAGCGCTGGGGGGGCTTGGTCGGATTTCCTGACTGAAAATATTGATACCCTTGACAGGAACAATATTTTATTGACTATAGAGCATTTTAAGGATGCATTTCTATATATGCGAGATGCGCAGAGGGATATTTGCATTCTGGCATCAAGAGTAGATGTGATGTCCATATCTGCCAGAAGATGTTTATAGACACGACAGTGGTCAGGTGATGCAGATTCCAGACAGCACATGAAAGTATTGCCGTATAAAGGGGCGGTCCATCGGACCTGGTGGCCATGGCAACAGCTGGAAAATCCACTTTTGTTACCCCAAGTCACATCTCAGCAGAAAAGGACACAGTCTTTTCAGTCTCAGTCCTTTCATACCCATAAAGGCAGGCGGGCAAAAGGCCAGTCATATCTGCCCAGGGTTAGAGGAAAGGGAAGAAGACTGCAGCAGGCAGCCCATTCCCAGGAACAGAAGTCCTCCACAGCTTCTGCCAAGTCTGCAGCATGACGCTGGGGCCATACAAGCGGACTCGGGTGCGGTGGGGGGTCGTCTCAAGAGTTCAGCACGCAGTGGGCTCACTCGCAAGTGGACTCCTGGATCCTACACGTAGTATCCCAGGTGTACATTGGAAATTCGAGACGTCTTCCCCTCACAAGTTCCTGAAGTCTGCTTTAGCAACGTCTCCCTCCGACAGGGAGGCAGTATTGGAAAAAAATTCACAGGCTGTATTCCCAGCAGGTGATAATCAAAGTACCCCTCCTACAACAAGGGAAGGGGTATTATTCCACACTATATTGTGGTACTGAAGCCAAACGGCTCGGTGAGATCTAAAAGATTTGAACAATTACATACAAGGGTTCAAATCAAGATGGAGTCACTCAGAGCAGTGATAGCGAACCAGGACGATATGGTGTCACTGGATATCAGGGACGCTTACCTACATGTCCAAATTTTGCCCTTCTCACCAAGGGTATCTCAGGTTCGTGGTACAGAACTGTCACTATCAGTTCAGACGCTGCCGTTTGGATTGTCCACGGCACCCCGGGTCTTTACCATGGTAATGGCCGAAATGATGATTCTTCCTAAAAGAAATATGGACGCTTTCCTGATAAGGGCAAGGTCCAGAGAACAGTTGGCGGTCGGAGTAGCACTATCTCAAGTAGTTCTACGACAGCACGAGTGGATTCTAAATATTCCAAAATCGCAGCTTTTTCCGACGACACGTCTAATGTTCCTAGGAATGATTCTGGACACAGTCCAGAAAAGGATGTTTTCTCCCGGAGAAGAAGACCAGGGAGTTATCCGAGCTAGTCAGGAACCTCCTAAAACCAGGAAAAGTATCAGTGCATCATTGCACAAGGGTCCTGTGAAAAAATGGTGGTTTCTTACAAAGCGATCCCATTCGGTAGATTTCACGCAAGAATCTTTCAGTGGAATCTGCTGGGAAAATGGTCCGGATCGCATCTTCAGATGCATCAGCGGACAACCCTGTCTCCAAGGACAAGGGTGTTTTCTTCTGCGGTGGCTGCAGAGTGCTCATCTATGAAAGGGCCGCAGATTCGACATTCAGGACTGGGTCCTGGTGACCACGGATGCCAGCCTGAGTGGCTGGGGAGCAGTCACACAAGGAAAAAATTTCCAGGGAGTGTGATCAAGTCTGGAGACTTCTCTCCACATAAATATACTGGAGCTAAGGGCAATTTACAAGGCTCTAAGCTTAGCAAGACCTCTGCTTCAAGGTCAGCCGGTATTGATCCAGTGGGACAACATCACGGCAGTCGCCCACGTAAACAGACAGGGCGGCACATGAAGCAGGAGGGAAATGGCAGAAACTGCAAGGATTCTTCGCTGGGCGAAAAATCATGTGATAACACTCTCAGCAGTGTTAATTCCGGGAATGGAAAACTGGGAAGCAAACTTCCTCAGCAGGCATAACCTCCACCCGGGAGAGTGGGGACTTCAGCGGGAAGTCTTCCACATGATTGTACACCGTTGGGAAAAACCAAAGGTGGACATGATGGCGTCCCGCCTGAACAAAAAACTAGACAAATATTGCGCCAGGTCAAGGGACCCTCAGGCAATAGCGGTGAACGCTCTGGTAACACTGTGGGTGTACCAGTCAGGGTATGTGTTCCCTCCTATGCATCTCATACCAAAAGTACTGAGAATCATAAGAAGGAGATGAGTAAGAACGATACTCGTGGTTCCGGATGGGTCAAGAAGGACTTGGTACCCGGAACTTCAAGAGATGCTCACGGAAGAACCGTGGCCTCTACCTTTAAGGAAGGACCTGCTCCAGCAGGGGCCTTGTCTGTTCCAAGACTTACCGCGGCTGCGTTTGACGGCATGGCAGTTGAACGCCGGATCCTGAAAGGGCATTCCAGATGAAGTCATCCCTACCCTGGTCGAAGCCAGGAAGGATGTAACCGCAAAACATTTTCACCGCATTTGGCGAAAATATGTTGCGTGGTGTGAGGCCAAGAAGGTCCCTACAGAGGAATTCCAACTGGGTCGTTTCCTACATTTCCTGAAAACAGGACTGTCTATGGGCCTAAAATTAGGGTCCATTAAGGTTCAAATTTCGACCCTGTCAAATTTCTTCCAGAAAGAACTGGCTTCAGTGCCTGAAGTTCAGACGTTTGTAAAAGGGGTACTGCATATACAGCCTCCTTTTGTGCCCCCAGTGGCACCTTGGGATCTCAATGTTGTTTTAGTTTCCTAAAGTCACATTGGTGATCCACTCACCACTGTGGAATTAAAATATTTCACATGAAAGGTGAAGATTCTATTAGCCCTGGCTTCAGCCAGGCGTGTGTCAGAATGGGCGGCTTTATCATATAAAAGCCCTTACTTAATTTTTCATTCTGACAGGGCAGAATTGAGGACTCGTCCTCAATTTCTCCTTAAGGTGTTTTCTGTTTTTCACATGAACCAACCTATTGTGGTACCTGCGGCTACTAGGGACTTGGAGGACTCCAAGTTACTTGACGTTGTCAGGGCCCTGAAAATATATGTTTCCAGGACGACTGGAGTCAGAAAATCTGACTCGCTGTTTAGCCTGTATGCACCCAACAAGATGGGTGTTCCTGCTTCTAAGCAGACGATTGCTCGCTGGATTTGTAGTACAATTCAGCTTGCACATTCTGTGGCAGGCTTGCCACAGCCAAAATCAGTAAAAGCCCATTCCACAAGGAAGTGGGCTCATCTTGGGCGGCTGCCCGAGGGGTCTCGGCTTTACAACTTTGCCGAGCTGCTACTTGGTCAGGGGCACACCCTGACTGAGGAGGACCTGGAGTTCTCTCATTCGGTGCTGCAGAGTCATCCGCACTCTCCCGCCCGTTTGGGAGCTTTGGTATAATCCCCATGGTCCTGACGGAGTCCCCAGCATCCACTTAGGACGTTAGAGAAAATAAGAATTTACTTACCGATAATTCTATTTCTCGTAGTCCGTAGTGGATGCTGGGCGCCCATCCCAAGTGCGGATTGTCTGCAATACTTGTACATAGTTATTGTTACAAAAATCGGGTTATTCTTGTTGTGAGCCATCTTTTCAGAGGCTCCTTCGTTGTTATCATACTGTTAACTGGGTTCAGATCACAGGTTGTACGGTGTGATTGGTGTGGCTGGTATGAGTCTTACCCGGGATTCAATATCCTTCCTTATTATGCACGCTCGTCCGGGCACAGTATCCTAACTGAGGCTTGGAGGAGGGTCATGGGGGGAGGAGCCAGTGCACACCACCTGATCCTAAAGCTTTTATTATTGTGCCCTGTCTCCTGCGGAGCCGCTAAACCCCATGGTCCTGACGGAGTCCCCAGCATCCACTACGGACTACGAGAAATAGAATTATCGGTAAGTAAATTCTTATTATTTTCTCTGACGTCCCAGTGGATGCTGGGAACTCCGTAAGGACCATGGGGATTATACCAAAGCTCCCAAACGGGCGGGAGAGTGCGGATGACTCTGCAGCACCGAATGAGAGAACTCAAGGTCCTCCTCAGCCAGGGTATCAAATTTGTAGAATTTAGCAAACGTGTTTGCCCCTGACCAAGTTGCAGCTCGGCAAATTTGTAAAGCCGAGACCCCTCGGGCAGCTGCCCAAGATGAGCCCACCTTCCTCGTGGAATGGGCTTTCACTGATTTAGGATGCGGCAATCTAGCCGCAGAATGCTCCAGTTAAATTGTGCTACAAATTCAGCGAGCAATAGTCTGCTTAGAAGCAGGAGCACCTATTTTGTTGGGTGCCTACAGGATAAGAAGCGAGTCAGTTTTCCTGACTCCAGCCGTCCTGGAAATATAATTTTTTAAGGCCCTGACTACGTCCAGTAACTTGGAATCTTCCAAGTCCCTAGTAGCCGCAGGCACTATAATAGGTTGGTTCAAGTGAAAAGCTGATACCACCTTAGGGAGAAACTGGGGATGAGTCCTCAATTCTGCCCTATCCATATGGAAAATCAGATAAGGGCTTTTACATGACAAAGCCGCCGATTCTGACACACGCCTGGCCGAAGCCAAGGCCAATAACATGACCACTTTCCACGTGAGATATTTCAGATCCACAGTTTTAAGTGGCTCAAACCAATGTGATTTCAGGAAACTCAACACCACGTTGAGATCCCACGGTGCCACAGGAGGCACAAAAAGGGGGCTGAATATGTAGCACTCCCTTTACAAAAGTCTGAACTTCAGGCAGTGAAGCCAGTTCTTTCTGGAAGAAAATCGACAGAGCCGAAATCTGGACCTTAATGGAACCCAATTTTAGGCCCATAGTCACTCCCGACTGTAGGAAGTGCAGAAAACGACCCAGCTGAAATTCCTCTGTTGGGGCCTTCCTGGCCTCACACCACGCAACATATTTTCGCCAAATACGGTGATAATGGTTTGCGGTTACTTCTTTCCTGGCTTTTATCAGCGTAGGAATGACTTCCTCCGGAATGCCCTTTTGCTTTAGGATCCGGAATTCAACCGCCATGCCGTCCAACGCAGCCGCGGTAAGTCTTGGAACAGACGGCCCCTGCTGTAGCAGATCCTGTCTGAGCGGTAGAGGCCATGGGTCCTCTGATATTATTTCTGTAAGTTCTGGGTACCAAGCTCTTCTTGGCCCATCCGGAACCACGAGTATCGTTCTTCCTCCTCGTTTTCTTATTATTCTCAGTACCCTTGGTATGAGAGGCAGAGGAGGTAATACATAAACCGACTGGTACACCCACGGTGTCACTAGAGCGTCCACAGCTTTTGCCTGAGGGTCCCTTGACCTGGCGCAATATCTAGTTTTTTGTTTAGGCGGGACGCCATCATGTCCACCTGTGGCCTTTCCCAATGGTTTACCAACAGTTGGAAGACTTCTGGATGAAGTCCCCACTCTCCCGGGTGTCGGTCGTGTCTGCTGAGGAAGTCTGCTTCCCAGTTGTCCACTCCCGGAATGAACACTGCTGACAGTGCTAAGACGTGATTTTCCGCCCATCGGAGAATCCTTGTAGCTTCTGCCATCGCCATCCTGCTTCTTGTGCCGCCCTGTCTGTTTACATGGGCGACTGCCGTGATGTTGTCTGATTGGATCAGTACCGGCTGGTTTTGAAGCAGAGGCCTTGCCAGACTTAGGGCATTGTAAATGGCCCTCAGTTCCAGAATATTTATGTGTAGGGACGACTCCTGACTTGACCAAAGTCCTTGGAAGTTTCTTCCCTTTGCGACTGCCCCCCAGCCTCGAAGGCTGGCATCCGTGGTTACCAGGACCCAGTCCTGTATGCCGAATCTGCGGCCCTCTTGAAGATGAGCACTCTGCAGCCACCACAGTAGAGATACCCTGGTCCTTGGAGACAGGGTTATCAGCCGATGCATCTGAAGATGCGATCCCGACCACTTGTTCAAGAGGTCCCACTAAAAGGTTCTTGTATGGAACCTGCCGAATGGAATTTTTCTTCGTAAGAAGCTACCATTTTTCCCAGGACTCGTGTGCAGTGATGCACCGATACCTGTTTTGGTTTCAGGAGGTCTCTGACTAGAGATGACAGCTCCTTGGCTTTCTCCTGCAGGAGAAACACTTTTTTCTGTTCTGTGTCCAGAACCATCCCCAGGAACAGTAGGCGTGTGGTAGGAACCAGCTGTGACTTTGGAATGTATAGAATCCATCCGTGCTGTTGTAGCACTTCCCGAGATAGTGCTACTCCGACCAACAACTGCTCCTTGGACCTCGCCTTTATAAGGAGATCGTCCAAGTACGGGATAATTAAAACTCCCTTTTTTCGAAGGAGTATCATCATTTCTGCCATTACCTTGGTAAAGACCCTCGGTGCCGTGGACAGTCCAAACGGCAGTGTTTGGAATTGGTAATGGCAATCCTGTACCACAAATCTGAGGTACTCCTGATGAGGATGGTAAATGGGGACATGTAGGTAAGCATCCTTGATGTCCAGGGATACCATGTAATCCCCCTCCTCCAGGCTTGCAATAACCGCCCTGAGCTCTTCCATCTTGAACTTGAATTTTTTAATGTATGTGTTCAAGGATTTCAAATTTAAAATGGGTCTCACCGAACCGTCCGGTTTCGGTACCACAACCAGTGTGAAATAGTAACCCCGTCCTTGTTGAAGTAGGGGCACCTTGACTATCACCTGCTGGGAATACAGCTTGTGAATTGCCTCTAGCACAGCCTCCCTGCCTGAGGGAGTTGTCGGCAAGGCAGATTTGAGGAAACGGCGGGGGGGAGACGCCTCGAATTCCAGCTTGTACCCCTGAGATACTACTTGAAGGATCCAGGGATCCACCTGTGAGCGAGCCCACTGATCGCTGAAATTTTTGAGGCGGCCCCCCACCGTACCTGGCTACGCCTGTGGAGCCCCCGCGTCATGCGGTGGACTCAGAGGAAGCGGGGGAAGAATTTTGATTCTGGGAACTGGCTGACTGGTGCAGCTTTTTCCCTCTTCCCTCGTCTCTGTGCAGAAAGGAAGCGCCTTTGACCCGCTTGCTTTTCTGAAGCCGAAAGGACTGTACCTGATAATACAGTGCTTTTCTTAGGCTGTGAGGAAACCTGAGGTAAATTTTTTTTATCCCAGCTGTTGCTGTGGATACGAGGTCCCAGAGACCATCCCCAAACAATTCCTCACCCTTATAAGGCTCTATGTGCCTTTTAAAGTCAGCATCACCTGTCCAGTGTCGGGTCTCTAATACCCTCCTGACAGAATGGACATTGCAATAATACTGGATGCCAGCCGGCAAAATATCCCTCTGTGCATCCCTCATATATAAGACGACGTCTTATGTTCGCAAAATAGTATCCCTGTTTGAAAGGGTTACAGACCACGCTGCAGCAGCACTATCTGCAGGTCTCAGTCTAGTACCTGAGTGTGTAAATACAGACTTCAGGATAGCCTCCTGCTATTTATCAGCAGGTACCTTCAAAGTGGCCGTATCCTAAGACGGCAGTGCCACCTTTTTTGACAAACGTGTGAGCGCCTTATCCACCCTAGGGGATATCTCCCAGCGTAACTTATCCTCTGGCGGGAAAGGGTACGCAATCAGTTACTTTTTAGAAATTACCAGTTTCTTATCGGGGGAACCCACGCTTTTTCACACTTCATTCACTCATTTGATGGGGGAACAAAACACTGCCTGCTTTTTCTCCCCAAACATAAAATCCTTTTTTAGTGGTACTTGGGTTAATGGCAGAAATGTGTAACACATTTTTTATTGCCGGGATCATGTAACGGATGTTCCTAGTGGATTGTGTATATGTCTCAACCTCGTCGACACTGGAGTCAGACTCCGTGTCGACATCTGTGTCTGCCATCTGAGGGAGCGGGCGTTTTTAAGCCCCTGATGGCCTTTGAGACGCCTGGGCAGGCGCGGGCTGAGAAGCCGGCTGTCCCATAGCTGTTACGTCATCCAGCCTTTTATGTAAGGAGTTGACACTGTCGGTTAATACCTTCCACCTATCCATCCACTCTGGTGTCGGCCCACAGGGGGCGACATCTCATTTATCGGCATCTGCTCCGCCTCCACATAAGCCTCCTCATCAAACATGTCGACACAGCCGTACCGACACACCGCACACACACAGGGAATGCTCTGACTGAGGACAGGACCCCACACAGCCCTTTGGGGAGACAGAGAGAGAGTATGCCAGCACACCAGAGCGCTATATAATGTAGGGATAAACACTATCACTGAGTGAATTTTCCCCAATAGCTGCTTGCATAAACAATATTGCGCCTAAATTTAGTGCCCCCCCTCTCTTTTTAACCCTTTGAGCCTGAAAACTACAGGGGAGAGCCTGGGGAGCTGTCTTCCAGCTGCACTGTGAAGAGAAAATGGCGCCAGTGTGCTGAGGGAGAAGCCCCGCCCCTTTTTCGGCAGACTTTTCTCCCGCTTTTTTCTGTATTCTGGCAGGGGTAATTACCACATATATAGCCTCTGGGGTTATATATTGTGGCTATTTTGCCAGCCAAGGTGTTTTTTTATTGCTGCTCAGGGCGCCCCCCTCCCAGCGCCCTGCACCCTCAGTGACCGGAGTGTGAAGTGTGTATGAGGAGCAATGGCGCACAGCTGCAGTGCTGTGCGCTACCTTGGTGAAGACTGAAGTCTTCTGCCGCCGATTTTCCGGACCATCTTCATGCTTCTGGCTCTGTAAGGGGGACGGCGGCGCGGCTCCGGGAACGAACACCAAGGACGAGTCCTGCGGTCGATCCCTCTGGAGCTAATGGTGTCCAGTAGCCTAAGAAGCCCAAGCTAGCTGCAAGCAGGTAGGTTCGCTTCTTCTCCCCTTAGTCCCTCGATGCAGTGAGCCTGTTGCCAGCAGGTCTCACTGTAAAATAAAAAACCTAATTTAAACTTTCTTTCTAGAAGCTCAGGAGAGCCCCCCTAGTGTGCAACCAGCTCGGGCCGGGCACAGAAATCTAACTGAGGTCTGGAGGAGGGGCATAGAGGGAGGAGCCAGTGCACACCAGATAGTACCAAATCTTTCTTATAGAGTGCCCAGTCTCCTGCGGAGCCCGTCTATTCCCCATGGTCCTTACGGAGTTCCCAGCATCCACTAGGACGTCAGAGAAATGGGTATGCACAGCACTTTATACTGTCACAGAGGCGGACTAAGGGGCAGATGTATGAAGGCTAGGAGAGACCTCAAGTACCAACCAATCAGCTCCTGTCATTTTTCAACACATCCTGTGAAACTAGTTAGCAGCGGATTGGTTGGTACTTTATGTTGGTCTCTACTTTATCTGCAAGCTTTAATACTTAAGCTGCAAAATAAAATTTTGGGAATGAACACGTTTTTCAATATCAGAAATCAAGCAAAATAAGCACAGATTTTCCTATTCTCCGGGCCCTATGCTATGTAAGTAAAACATTCATTGTAATATTTGTTAGTCATGTCCGTCCTGTTAAAATAAAAAACCTCAGTGGGAAACTCCGAGTAGGTAGAAAGATGGTTGGGGGGGGGGAAACATTGCCATCATAAAAGTATTTCCATGTAAAATGCAAGAAATAAAAATATTGCAGGATGTATCAGTGTAGTGTGAAAGGTACGGAACTAGTAGTTTTTTCAGTACTATTTATGTTGGGATTTGAATGCATGTCTTCCTTTATACAAATATTCTGATCATCTTACACCTTGCCATTTTCAATATAAAAAACAAAACCCTGTAAATCTCAAGAGATTTTTCACTTTTTTTTTTTTTTTACTATGAAGACAACTTTGATTATAAACGTTGGACACGACACTGTACCAGACGTCAGCCTATTCTAAACCTTATTATTTATACTGTAGTGTTGCTTCAGACCAGTTAAGTAATCACAAAATGAATAAAATTAAAATACTTTATTCTGAAATGGATGTTTGCTTGCCTCTATATTGATATATAGGCTTTTACAGCTACACTTTATGACTGTATCAGATGCAGTACGCTAAACAGATTAACTCCCAGATGTCACACCCACAACCAGTGTGCGCTGGTCAAGTACATGGTTCCGATATGCGGATGTTAGACAGTCAATAGATAAACACCACATGTTAGATAGACATTAGGTTTGACAGGGTCAAAAGGTCAACAGTTTATTTTTCAATTTTACATATTTTTGGACTTTTATTTTATTTTATACCTATCCATGTTGGCATAGAGTTGGTTATAAAGCTTGTGGCGAGGGGATGCCTTTCTACAATTTGGGGTCCCAGATGACAAAACTATTCACACAAACCCCAAAAATGAAAATAAATAAATAAGATTGTAAACCTACCGGTAAATCTTTTTCTCCTAGTCCGTAGAGGATGCTGGGGACTCCGTAAGGACCATGGGGTATAGACGGGCTCCGCAGGAGACATGGGCTCTTTAAGACCTTTTAATGGGCGTGAACTGGCTCCTCCCTCTATGCCCCTCCTCCAGACCTCAGTTATAGGAACTGTGCCCAGAGGAGACGGACATTTCGAGGAAAGGATTTTGTTAATTAAGGGTGAGATACATACCAGCTCACACCACAACACACCGTACAACATGGGATATAACTAAACTAGTTAACAGTATGAACAATTAAGATCAGCAACAGGTTGATCTGAACTGCAACACAACCCTTGTGTAGACTTATCAATAACTATGTACAAGTACTGCAGATTTATTCCGCACTGGGACGGGCGCCCAGCATCCTCTATGGACTAGGAGAAAAAGATTTACCGGTAGGTTTAAAATCTTATTTTCTCTTACGTCCTAGAGGGTGCTGGGGACTCCGTAAGGACCATGGGGTTTATACTAAAGCTCCAGACCGGGTGGGAGAGTGCGAATGACTCTGCAGCACCGATTGAGCAAAAGAGAGGTCCTCATCAGCCAGGGTATCAAACTAATAGGATTTTGCAAAAGTGTTTGAACCCACCAAGTAGCTGCTCGGCAAAGCTGTAATGCCGAGACACCCCAGGCAGCCGCCCAAGAAGAGCCCACCTTCTTAGTGGAATGGGCCTTTACCGATTTTGGTAACGGCAATCCAGCCGTAGAATGAGCCTGCTGAATCGTATTATAGATCCAGAGTGCGATAGTTTGCTTGGAAGCAGGAGCGCCAACCTTGTTGGCTGCATATAGGATAAACAGAGCCTCCGTTTTCCTAATACGAGCCGCTGTGGCTACATAGCTTTTTAAAGCCCTGACTACATCAACGTACTTTGAATCCTCCAAGACATCCGTAGCCACAGGCACTACAATAGGTTGGTTCATGTGAAACGACGAAATCACCTTAGGTAGAAATTGTGGACGAGTTCTCAATTCCGCTCTATCCATATGGAAAATCAGATTGGGGCTCTTGTAAGACAAGGCCGCCAATTCTGACACCCTCCTTGCAGATGCCAAGGCCAATAACATGACCACTTTCCAAGTGAGAAATTTTAACTCAACAGTTTGAAGTGGTTCAAACCAAAGTGATTTAAGGAACTGTAACACCACGTTAAGGTCCCACGGTGCCACTGGGGGCACAAAAGGAGGTTGGATGTGCAGTACTCCCTTCACAAAAGTCTGCACTTCTGGAAGAGAGGACAATTCCTTCTGAAAAAAATATTGATAAGGCCGAAATCTGTACCTTAATGGAGCCTAACTTTAGGCCCATATCCAGCCCCGCCTGTAGAAAATGGAGAAAACGACCCAGCTGAAAAACCTCCGTAGGAGCATTCTTGGATTCACACCAAAACACATACTTCCTCCAGATACAGTGATAATGCTTCACCGTTACCTCCTTCCTAGCTTTAAGCAGAGTAGGGATGACCTCCCCTGGAATACCTTTCCTAGCTAGGATTTGGTGTTCAACCTCCATGCCGTCAAACGTAACCGCGGTAAGTCTTGGAACAAACACGGCCCCTGTTGTAACAGGTCCTCTCTTAGAGGAAGAGGCCAAGGATCTTCTGTGAGCATTTCCTGAAAATCTGGATACCAGGCCCTTCGAGGCCAGTCTGGAACAATGAGTATCGTTTGAACTCTTGTTATGATCCGTGTCGGTATCAGTGTCTGCTATCTGGGTAAAGGGACGTTTCTGGGACCCTGATGGGTTCTGTGACACATTAATATCCATGGATTGTCTCCATGCTTTGTCCAACCTTTTGTGTAATAAAGCCACACTTGCATTCAAAACATTCCACATGTCTACCCAATCAGCAGTCGGCGGTGCCGACAGTGTCACTATTACATTCTGCTCTGCATCCTCTCTGGAAGAGCCTTCCGCCTCAGACATGTCGACACACACGTACTGACACCCCCACACACACTGGGATATAGGGGACAGACCCACAATAAGGTCCTTTAGAGAGACAGAGAGGGAGTTTGCCAGCTCACACCCAGCGCCACTGCGGTCTGAATTATTAATAATGTCCCAGACCTGTAAGCGCTTTCTGTATCACACTAGCACCAAATTAATGTGCCCGCCCCCCACCCCCGTTTTGCACCCTGTTACTTGTATACAGCGGTGAAGGGAGTCCGGGAGCAGCGTCTCTGCAGCAAGCTGTGGAGAAAATGGCGCTGGTTAGAGCTGAGGGACTAAGCTCCGCCCCCTCGATGGCGTGCTTCGGTCCTGCTAATTTTATACTGGCGGGGGTCTGTATATACTGCCCATGCAGTATCTATGCGTGCCAGTGAACTTTTAGGAGGTAATTATTGCTGCCCAGGGCGTCACCCCTGCGTCCTGCACCCTTGCTGTGCCTCGTGTGTGTGTGGGAGCAATGGAGTCTTCTGCCGCCTTTGAAGTCTTCTTGCTTCTCATACTCACCCGGCTTCTATCTTCCGGCTCTGCGAGGAGGACGACGGCGCGGCTCTGAGACAAACAGCTAGGCGTACCAAGTGTTCCGACCCTCTGGAGCTAATGGTGTCCAGTAGCCTAAGAAGCAGAACCTATCAGTAAAGTAGGCCTGCTTCTCTCTCCTCGGTCCCACGATGCAGGGAGCCTGTTGCCAGCAGTGCTCCCTGAAAATAAAAAACCTAACAAAAAATTCTTTTTCCAGAGAAACTCAGGAGAGCTCCCCTAGTGTGCGACCAGTCTCCTCTGGGCACAGACTCTAACTGGGGGAGGAGGGGCATAGAGGGAGGAGCCAGTTCACGCCCATTAAAAGGTCTTAAAGTGCCCATGTCTCCTGCGGAGCCCGTCTATACCCCATGGTCCTTTACGGAGTCCCCAGCATCCTCTAGGACGTAAGAGAAATGGTGTCTACCATTTTCATGTCGACCTTTTGACCCTGTCGACCTTTTGACTGTCTAACATGTGGTGTCTATCTATTGACTATCTAACTAGACACTAGTGGTGATACGGGTGGTCTTCAGTATGCCGACTGTCGGGATCCACACTCATGGTTCCACAACCTGACTGTTCCATTCATAGTCCTGGCTAACCGCAATACACAAAATAGAAGTAGTATATATATATTTCAAGGATGGGTTTAATAAGGGTGTAGTGATTAGAGATAGATAAGAGCAGGACAGTGGGTGTTAGTAAGTTAAAAAGGTCAAACAGAAAATAAAATGGTGCAAAATAAACCTGTGTAAGAAAAGATGTGCCACAAGGTCCCAGTCACCCATTTAGCCTGTGATGATTGCGTGTGGATAATGGTGTGTGTTTCGTGATGTTTCGTCCCTTTACAGTCATCACCTGTTGGTCATTATAAGAAGTAACACATTACTAAAACATTATGTCAGCAATATATATCTGGTAATGAGTTGTATTAGACAATCATGTTGCATATTGTTCACAGAATATATTAAATTCTATTGTGTTGCCATCAGGCAAACAAAATGATTTCTTGCAACAATTTCTACAAAGGACAGAAGGGTCTTGAGAACAGTATGACACTGTCGCTTACACTCGGTGGAAGCCGCCATATTGGAGTTGGTACATAAATTCACTAGAGACCAGTCACATCGCTGGGACACGAGGATCAAAGTATCTAATGAACCCACAGGCTGTATTCTGTACAATTTGCTCACTCCATTATAGGAGGCTGCTCCGCACACGTTAAAAAAATAAATAAAAAAAAAGTTTGTTGAGGGGGGAAAAATACAAATAAAAAAGGATGCATGCATTAGGTCCATACTTACAAAGAGATTCTCCATTTGTACGGAGATGCCCGTCCACTGTTTCATAGTCTGTCACATTCATACTTCCACAGAAATTCGAGTGAGCTGGAACATACACGCACACACAGGGAAAAACATAATGAAGCGTCTGGGCCTGGATTTGCATAACTCCTAGGAGACCAAAATCTAGTCTGATTAAAATTTGTTTATTGCTTGCACTGTCACTGAACAGTTTATTTAACGCTTTCCTCCTATAATCCATCCCGGTTACAGATGCAAAGGTTTGAAAGACATTCCAATTGGATAGAAAAATCCCATTAAGAAGAGAGAAAAATAAGTTGATTGGGTGGAAATAGTTCCGGTCACATACATACATATACAGTACACCGCCAGATCCTAATTGCTTAATATTACAATGCTTCCAAGCGCTGCAGAGGCAGCAGTAACTGCCACGTACTGGAAGATTTCCAAGCACACGGGAGTTATTGGCTGATTAATGCGCAAGTCAATTCCTTTTCTGACCTGCAGACTGCTGCAGCAAAACCTCACACAAATCAGCACCTGCTAAATCTACAGAGAGCGGGACCATTATCAGTTTCTTTCTAAAAGCCAGGAATACGTAGCTGTAAATATCTGAGCGGTAAAAGGGAAGTGAATAAGAATAGCCCAATCTCCAAACACCGCAAAACCAGGTGAGAATCAGAAGAAATTCTATGCAGGGTCACCAATACTGTGGTGGGGATATAAGAGTCTGGTACCTTTCCGCACACAACCAAGCTTCAGCATTATCATATGAAAGAGTTTCATAAGCAGTGCTGTCAGGGTGGAGACAGCACTTCTGGTCACTAGCAGTGCCTTGTGGGTGTAGGAAGGAGATTCTCCTAAGAGAAATCACAGGACGGTCACATGTAGGAAGTGTTATCAGGCAACTTAGAAAATCATTACGGTTACTGAATTGTAAGATATGTATGACAATGGATGGAGCTTCCATTCCTATGTATACCTCACACAAATCATTGGTTGTGTACACTGCTTACCAAATAAAACAGGTCTAGATAGAAGATATGTTGGACCTAAAATTGTATTAAGTGTTATCAGACATTCACCAGAACCAGTAACTACAAGCTGAATATAAAGCTTTGTTTAAAAAAATAAAAATAAAAAAAGCTCTGCGAATATGCCAGTATGAATTCCCTGCCCTGCTTAGTCAGACTATCCACAATCTTCAAGACCTTTAAGAAAAAGAATGTTTCCAGAGAGCATTTAGATTTTTCCTAAAACCCACACAATGGCAGACCCTCAATACTGTCCCATCTCCTCTCTGAGCCCCTTCTCCCAAACTAGGCTCTCCTGAGCAGGGCCCTCCCTTTTCTGGTGTGGCTTCTGCATTGGCGGTGTCTACCTCATATGGCCCGGATTTCATGCACACACTGGTCAGAGCAGTGTGGCACCTTATAAATCACTCATCTATACACCTGGAGACTAAAGGATTGCTTGCATTAAGTGATCCTCTCTGGTTTTTCCATCAGAGGACATGCCCAAAATGAGTCATGTGACACACATGTGCATGCTGCGGCACACTCCTTCTCCGCAGACAAACTTGTAAGTGAAAAAAATAAATAAAAGATTTCTGGTCTTTGGGAATACACAACAAAACACAAACATCCTCCTCATAAAATAAGCAATGCATTTTGCATATGACTGTTGAAAGATCGTATTAGATGTGGCTAATTTATTCCACTAATGTGAACCATCACTTAATCTTCCGCCAAAATAAGCTTCTCACTTGTCAACTCAACAGCCAGTCTTTACATTGCTATAACAGAATCTGACAGACTTTGAAGCATTAAACAAAACAAAATGCCTCATCCACACAACACCCCAATGTTTCCCTGTGGAAACCCTACGTACCCTGCTGCAGAAACATATATAAATATAACACCTAAGCAGTCTCTGCAGAGTGATATTCTACTTGAAGAAAGGAATAATTTAATAGACAAAATGTTACACACCCCAGAGTTCTCTCACTGTGTACTCAGAGAAAGAATGCATTGAAGGGGTAAATTAAATCTAAGCATTTACGTCATACAGCTGGTAAAAGGCTAATTATGGCAGGTATAGCAGGCCATATGTGGTTACGGAGAAGTTACTAAAGGAGCCATTTCAATATGTGCAAATGCTATATACAACTAAATTCAACAGTGCAATTTATATCAGACATACAAACTCCATTTTGATTCCATCCCGTGGAGTGTTGTCTAATGACCTCGCATTGGTCCTATACCAAACAGATCTACACGCACAGTTAAAAATGATCCGACTGGTTTCAATGTATTGCTGCAGTTTTCCTTTCACAGGTCACAGACCGAGCGCTCCTCCTGGGAAACTGATTTAGTATGCTTTGCATGTGGCTTTTACCTAAAAGGATGACTATTCAAACAAGATGGTTCCACGTAACAGCACAGAGCAGACTAAAATCAAAGTAGAAACAATTCAATTAGAGCCATCAGGCGAATGAGAGCAGCAGAAGAGATATCTTACTTGACTTGTGCTTCTGGCTTCTATCGCGGGAGTATATTTTTGTAGCCGTGCTGTGTGTGGACAAGTCTAGTACGCGAGAAGCAGACAATGCTGTGAGGACATTACTCCTCTCAGACAGCATGCTACAGTCATTGCAAGTGTAGCCGTTTATTAAGGTCGTCTGCGTTTCTGCAGTGAGAACATCACCATTGGACTGAATGACTGTAGTATCCCCAGCTGGAAAAATAAAGAAGTGGGATCAGGTTTTACGTTTCTTTGACAGCGGAATCCCAGAATGTGAAAATATACTCTACCTTTTGGATCATCCTCATCAAGACCTATAGGAGATGAAAAGAAAAAGGAAAGAACTAAACTCAGCATTTAGCAAGAAATAGTGGTGCTCATGAAAAACAACATGAGGAAGCAGGGTAAAACGGTTATACAAAAGACAATTATATTGTGGGAAACTATGAAAGGCATGCTGAACTGGTTGCCAAGTAACCACAGATTAACAGAAAGGAAACGCTGACAACCACAGCTGCGCCAATTGCAGCATCACAATCAAACTGAATTGTTTCCTAGTCCTCCAAATGCCTCCTATATACAAGGCAATCTACTGCGTCTTACAGAGGACAATACTCCTGCCCCCCACACTTAACCTTCTCATATTTTAGATTTAAATTGGAGACAGCATAACATTTCTGAATCTTACTCCCCATGTTCTCCCATAAACTTAAACATATCAAGAGGATGCGTGGACAGATTAATGAAATACCTTACACAGTAAAGGCAAAGTCATTTGCCTGGCTGCACAAAGCATACAGAGGGCAGTGTTATTTTCACAGAAGCAAATAATCAGAATTTGGGGGTTTTGGACTGGTTGAATCCACCCTTCTGTCAGCAGGAGGTCTATCCCAAGACACAAACGCTCACATTTTAAACCTATTTACAGACCTACAGCAGCATTTTTGCTACAACCTGACAATTATTTAGAGATCTACGATCTGTTCTTTTGATGCGTGATGTGATGTTAAATCACCAGAAAGTCTACATATTTCAGACTACAAGAATCCCACTTTCTCCATGTCAGGTTTGAACTAGTCTCAGCTCCCAGCTCCGGGTCAGTGTACACATTGGTTGCTTGAGGCTTCTCAAGCAATCTGGCAAAAATATTCTGCATGCCTATAAGGCTTGAGTCTTAAGCTCTACTTTTAAGTCTGCAGGAAAAAGCTGCACACGTTTTTGTTTGCATCAGAACCATATGGTGTGATTTCAGTACATTGCTCTTGTCAGAAGTGGGCATCACATGTCCCTCTCACCCCATAAGTGACCAACTTCCGTCTGCTCCCGTATTGAAGACTCGTCCAACACGTTGGACAACATAGAGGCATCGCTGGCATGAGTGCTGAAGCTGAGTTGTAGGGATGCTTTTGAATCTGCTTTCCTTGACGCAGAAATGCGGCTGCTGGCTGAAGACTGTCTGCTGCTATTATGCTGCTGTCTAATGGACCTGGCACAAAACACAGAGATACTGAAATAACAGCCAATCATACCTGGTTAACTCTTTGATTTAAATTATTGTTACAACCTTCAAATGACATTTAAGTGCTTACTGATCTCAAAATCGGAAGTCAAAAGTTAATGAACAATTTTATTGCAGCAAAGAACATAGTGTGTATAACTGAAAAACAAAAAAATTAAATGGAAAAAAAAAGCCACAGCGCCCAAACAAACATTTTAGAAACTATAATTGTGTCAAAACACAGCCCCCCACCCCGAAAACAGAGCAACAATTGATATCTTAAACTTTCTCGGTTTGGTTCCTTAATGGTTTTTGAAAATGACTCATTAGACATTGGATAGGAATATGTGACGCTGGAAAACATACCTGCAATCCTCTGATGCCTCAGTACCCCTAAAGCCAGGTACACTCTAGAGCGACGGGAATTCGTTCCAGCGTAGTTTTTTTATTTTTAATAAATTAGCAAAAATCTCAAAAACAGTTGGTACACATGTTGCACCAGGGAAATAAAATCCAGTTGCATGGCTATCATTCCATATCAAATGTAAAGTATAACCTACAACTAGTTTGAGTGCCATCCTGTTCCATGTCATGTCATGATCTCCCTCCAAGTTTATTACTTTACAAATAAAAAGTAATATGTCCGGAGGAACAATCACCTTAGTCACTATACTGGCTAGGTGGGCTAACACAGAATACCATTATCGCTCCACCAAATCAAGTTATTTCAACCGTGGTCACTGAGTTTTCTTTAGCACATAAAGGAGAAATATTGTGTAAATGAACAAGTATGTAGCAACGTGATTATTAATCCATAGGCCAACCACAACTTGCCTGTTTAATGATCGGTCATGAGAAGTGCTTCCAGAGAAAGAGACATTGGAGCCAATACTGTCATTGTGGAGGGCTTCAGAAAAGCTAGTCGGCGTGGTCGCTAAACGTAGACTGCGTCGTGACATCCTAGGAGAATCAAAGACCGGGTCCAATTTATGTAAATTCTCAAAGTCCAGTGCAGCCGAGGAATAACTGGAGCTACAAGAGCGAAAGACCAACAACAGTCACTCTAAATGTTGGCTTCTATCTAGGACACGGCAGAAAAATAGAACAGAAATAATAATTTTTAAAAAAAGTAAACCACACACACATTTACTAAACAAAATACTGAAAGCCCTGTACAACAAGGCTTATAAAAGAACCTGCTGCACATCTTCCCTATAAATTGCAGACTGGGACCGAAATCGTGGCCTACACAGGCAAGGTGTATCATCCAATTTATTTTATATTTTATTACATATGTAACACCACAAACGTGAGAATTGTATACGGGTCCTTCCCAGGTGTGACCCACCATGAGACCCCTTTCAGATTGGCAGCTTAAGCGGCGCTTTGCCATCGGGGGCGGCGCTTGGAGAGATCATCTCCAAGCGCCTCTTCCATAGGGTCAGCAGTCCCAGATCGCAACGACCCGGGTAACCCATTCACACCGCATCTGACTCAGTAATACCCGTGCTTTATTCCCGGGTTGAAATACCAGGTCAGGCGAGGTGGAAATATTGGGGCTTACTCTACAGTACGATACACAGTGGGGGGGAATTCAATTCAAAGTGATGCCGGGCTGTGCACATATCAGGCACTTATGGTCCTGCCGACATCACAAGTTTTCCCTCAAATCTCTATCACTTTGCACTGATGTCGGGGGAACTGAATTCCTCCCCACTGACAATTTATACAAGATTTATTTTTTTTCAAGTGTCACCAAATACTCCCAAAGTGGTGATATCTTGCCAAGTATCCATATGCAAAAGAGAAAAGTTTCCTCATTACAGCAAAAAGTATCCGTAATAAGACTTGAAATTGCTCGGATAAAACTTTAATTTTCTTCTTTAGAATACCTCTCTCCTAACCCCCCCCCCCTCTTTCATTCATGCACCTGGAAAGTGCTGAGCAGCTAACATTTTAGATGAGTATCAATATGTGGCTGCCTGGCTGGGGAATAAAAATACACTCTATACACTGTGTGTTTATGTACAGATTACTCCTGCTTCCTATTCCTAATCTCTACACAAGATAATACATTCATATAGCACTTCTTCACTAATCACATACGGTATGCAGATTAAACATGATTACTAAAGGGGCCAACAGCTATCACTAGGGAATGCAAAATGGAGAGTTTCAATTGTTGTGCCGTTTAGACTAGAGATGAGCGGATTCGGTTTTACTCGGTTCTCAAAACGACATCTTATTGGCTCACGGATGTCACGTGTTTTGGATAGCCAATAAGATGCCGTTTTGAGAACCGAGTAAAACCGAATCCGCTCATCTCTAGTTTAGACACCTGGTAGCCGCAGTGATGACATTTCAAGGTGGCGCAAATGGGAGTTTGGACGCCCAAAGCTGGACTTTAAATAAGATTTTACTCACCGGTAAATCTATTTCTCGTAGTCCGTAGTGGATGCTGGGAACTCCGTAAGGACCATGGGGAATAGACGGGCTCCGCAGGAGACTGGGCACTCTAAAAGAAAGATTAGGTACTATCTGGTGTGCACTGGCTCCTCCCACCATGACCCTCCTCCAGACCTCAGTTAGGATACTGTGCCCGGAAGAGCTGACACAATAAGGAAGGATTTTGAATCCCGGGTAAGACTCATACCAGCCACACCAATCACACCGTATAACTCGTGATATTATACCCAGTCAACAGTATGAAATATAACAGAGCCTCTCAACAGATGGCTCAACAATAACCCTTAGTTAGGCAATAACTACATACAAGTATTGCAGACAATCCGCACTTGGGATGGGCGCCCAGCATCCACTACGGACTACGAGAAATAGATTTACCGGTGAGTAAAATCTTATTTTCTCTGACGTCCTAGTGGATGCTGGGAACTCCGTAAGGACCATGGGGATTATACCAAAGCTCCCAAACGGGCGGGAGAGTGCGGATGACTCTGCAGCACCGAATGAGAGAACTCCAGGTCCTCCTCAGCCAGGGTATCAAACTTGTAGAATTTAGCAAACGTGTTTGCCCCTGACCAAGTTGCAGCTCATTGAAATACAAAAGGAGAAAGAAATGCTCTGCGCACCAAAAATCACTTTGAATTGATTGATTAATTAAGTGCAGTCTAGCAAGGAGAATGATTGACTCAATAAAACTTGACCTTTTTTATAGTGAAAAATATTTTATAAAACAGTTAATGACACAAAACAAAGTAAATAAGACAAACAATACATATATATATATATATATATATATATATATAGCAGTATAAAAACCGGAGGTATTTCACCTCTTGCAAGTGTAAATAGAAACACTGTATCTAACTTTTATAAACGTGCTGTTTAAACAGCATACACTGTATCTAAAATGCAGATCGGATATCTTAAGTGAAAGAGGCTCTATACAAAGAGCAACAATCGATTCTAACACTGGCGTCCCAGTGTGGAATCAAATAAAATGTCCACAGATGGCTCCACAATAAAATTATTAGAAGCAAAGCAAGTAATAATAGTTACCCTCGTGCTGATTCCTGAGATGTAATGCAGAGTCCTGTATGCATTTGCACGGGGAGAATGTAAAGATTTGTAGTTGCTGCCACAATGGTAATTAAAGGACAGACTTGTTGGAATATTTATTCTCCGTAATAATAGCCGTCAGTTGACCGTCAGATGATGACATGTAGGGAGTTTCCCAGCAAGGGACCTGATCCGTATGGCTATCGGTAACAGCATGGAACGGCAAAACCGCTGATGGCTGGCACCGCACTGGTCTCACAGCGGAGATCCGTCTATATCCGGCTTGTCGCAGCGGGATTCTGATGTAGAAGTGCCGTTAGCAGCTGGACTCCCTTTAACCTCACTGCGGAGGTATAATTACTGTAGGTCACTTGGCTTAGATGTAGACGGAACCGGAATAGCAGGACCGAGATGGTAGGAGCCCGTCTGTGGAGTAACTGATATCCACTGCACTGCACTCGTAGAAAGGGACGAAACGCGTTGACGCCCCTTTCTACGAGTGCAGTGCAGTGGATATCAGTTACTCCACAGACGGGCTCCTACCATCTCGGTCCTGCTATTCCGGTTCCGTCTACATCTAAGCCAAGTGACCTACAGTAATTATACCTCCGCAGTGAGGTTAAAGGGAGTCCAGCTGCTAACGGCACTTCTACATCAGAATCCCGCTGCGACAAGCCGGATATAGACGGATCTCCGCTGTGAGACCAGTGCGGTGCCAGCCATCAGCGGTTTTGCCGTTCCATGCTGTTACCGATAGCCATACGGATCAGGTCCCTTGCTGGGAAACTCCCTACATGTCATCATCTGACGGTCAACTGACGGCTATTATTACGGAGAATAAATATTCCAACAAGTCTGTCCTTTAATTACCATTGTGGCAGCAACTACAAATCTTTACATTCTCCCCGTGCAAATGCATACAGGACTCTGCATTACATCTCAGGAATCAGCACGAGGGTAACTATTATTACTTGCTTTGCTTCTAATAATTTTATTGTGGAGCCATCTGTGGACATTTTATTTGATTCCACACTGGGACGCCAGTGTTAGAATCGATTGTTGCTCTTTGTATAGAGCCTCTTTCACTTAAGATATCCGATCTGCATTTTAGATACAGTGTATGCTGTTTAAACAGCACGTTTATAAAAGTTAGATACAGTGTTTCTATTTACACTTGCAAGAGGTGAAATACCTCCGGTTTTTATACTGCTATATATATATATATATATATATATGTATTGTTTGTCTTATTTACTTTGTTTTGTGTCATTAACTGTTTTATAAAATATTTTTCACTATAAAAAAGGTCAAGTTTCATTGAGTCAATCATTCTCCTTGCTAGACTGCACTTAATTAATCAATCAATCAATTCAAAGTGATTTTTGGTGCGCAGAGCATTTCTTTCTCCTTTGTATTTCAATTAGTTGTTCAGCCTAACCAGCTGTTTTTGCTCAGCAGCCCTAGAGATCACAATTTTCACTGATTACCATCTGGTAAATTACTACCATACATTATTTTAGCGCCAGATATATATACAGTTTGAGATTTATCTCTAGCTGTAGGTATATACAAGTTGCAGCTCGGCAAAATTGTAAAGCCGAGACCCCTCGGGCAGCCGCCCAAGATGAGCCCACTTTCCTCGTGGAATGGGCTTTTACTGATTTAGGATGCGGCAATCCAGCCGCAGAATGCTCCAGCTGAATTGTGCTACAAATTCAGCGAGCAATAGTCTGCTTAGAAGCAGGAGCACCTATTTTGTTGGGTGCCTACAGGATAAAAAGCGAGTCAGTTTTCCTGACTCCAGCCGTCCTGGAAATATAGATTTTTAAGGCCCTGACTACGTCCAGTAACTTGGAATCTTCCAAGTCCCTAGTAGCCGCAGGCACTACAATAGGTTGGTTCAAGTGAAAAGCTGATACCACCTTAGGGAGAAACTGGGGACGAGTCCTCAATTCTGCCCTATCCATATGGAAAATCAGATAAGGGCTTTTACATGACAAAGCCGCCAATTCTGACACACGCCTGGCCGAAGCCAAGGCCAATAACATGACCACTTTCCACGTGAGATATTTCAAATCCACAGTTTTAAGTGGCTCAAACCAATGTGATTTTAAGAAACTCAACACCACGTTGAGATCCCAAGGTGCCACAGGAGGCACAAAAGGGGGCTGAATATTTAGCACTCCCTTTACAAATGTCTGAACTCCAGGCAGTGAAGCCAGTTCTTTCTGGAAGAAAATCGACAGAGCCGAAATCTGGACCTTAATGGAACCCAATTTTAGGCCCATAGTCACCCCTGACTGTAGGAAGTGCAGAAAACGACCCAGCTGAAATTCCTCTGTTGGGGCCTTCCTGGCCTAACACCACGCAACATATTTTCGCCAAATACGGTGATAATGGTTTGCGGTTACTTCTTTCCTGGCTTTTATCAGCGTAGGAATGACTTCTTCCGGAATGCCCTTTTCCTTTAGGATCCGGAATTCAACCGCCATGCCGTCAAACGCAGCCACGGTAAGTCTTGGAACAGACAGGGCCCCTGCTGTAGCAGATCCTGTCTGAGCGGTAGAGGCCATGGGTCTTCTGATATCATTTCTTGAAGTTCTGGGTACCAAGCTCTTCTTGGCCCATCCGGAACCACGAGTATCGTTCTTACTCCTCGTTTTCTTATTATTCTCAGTACCTTTGGTATGAGAGGCAGAGGAGGGAATACATAAACCGAATGGTACACCCACGGTGTCACTAGAGCGTCCACAGCTATTGCCTGAGGGTCCCTTGACCTGGCGCAATATCTAGTTTTTTGTTTAGGCGGGACGCCATCATGTCCACCTGTGGCCTTTCCCAACGGTTTACCAACAGTTGGAAGACTTCTGGATGAAGTCCCCACTCTCCCGGGTGTAGGTCGTGTCTGCTGAGGAAGTCTGCTTCCCAGTTGTCCACTCCCGGAATGAACACTGCTGACAATGCTAAGACGTGATTTTCCGCCCATCGGAGAATCCTTGTGGCTTCTGCCATCGCCATCCTGCTTCTTGTGCCGCCCTGTCGGTTTACATGGGCGACTGCCGTGATGTTGTCTGATTGGATCAGTACCGGCTGGTTTTGAAGCAGAGGCCTTGCCAGACTTAGGGCATTGTAAATGGCCCTCAGTTGCAGAATATTTATGTGTAGGGACGACTCCTGACTTGACCAAAGTCCTTGGAAATTTCTTCCCTGTGTGACTGCCCCCCAGCCTCGAAGGCTGGCATCCGTGGTTACCAGGACCCAGTCCTGTATGCCGAATCTGCGGCCCTCTTGAAGATGAGCACTCTGCAGCCACCACAGTAGAGATACCCTGGTCCTTGGAGACAGGGTTATCAGCCGATGCATCCGAAGATGCGATCCCGACCACTTGTCCAAGAGGTCCCACTGAAAGGTTCTTGCATGGAACCTGCCGAATGGAATTTTGCTTCGTAAGAAGCTACCATTTTTCCCAGGACTCGTGTGCAGTGATGCACCGATACCTGTTTTGGTTTCAGGAGGTCTCTGACTAGAGATGACAGCTCCTTGGCTTTCTCCTGCGGGAGAAACACTTTTTTCTGTTCTGTGTCCAGAACCATCCCCAGGAACAGTAGGCGTGTGGTAGGAACCAGCTGTGACTTTGGAATGTATAGAATCCATCCGTGCTGTTGTAGCACTTCCCGAGATAGTGCTACTCCGACCAACAACTACTCCTTGGACCTCGCCTTTATAAGGAGATCGTCCAAGTACGGGATAATTAAAACTCCCTTTTTTCGAAGGAGTATCATCATTTCTGCCATTACCTTGGTAAAGACCCTCGGTGCCGTGGACAGTCCAAACGGCAGTGTTTGGAATTGGTAATGGCAATCCTGTACCACAAATCTGAGGTACTCCTGGTGAGGATGGTAAATGGGGACATGTAGGTAAGCATCCTTGATGTCCAGGGATACCATGTAATCCCCCTCCTCCAGGCTTGCAATAACCGCCCTGAGCGATTCCATCTTGAACTTGAATTTTTTTATGTATGTGTTCAAGGATTTCAAATTTAAAATGGGTCTCACCGAACCGTCCGGTTTCGGTACCACAAACAGTGTGGAATAGTAACCCCGTCCTTGTTGAAGTAGGGGCACCTTGACTATCACCTGCTGGGAATACAGCTTGTGAATTGCCTCTAGCACAGCCTCCCTGCCTGAGGGAGTTGTCGGCAAGGCAGATTTGAGGAAACGGCGGGGGGGAGACGCCTCGAATTCCAGCTTGTACCCCTGAGATACTACTTGAAGGATCCAGGGATCCACCTGTGAGCGAGCCCACTGATCGCTGAAATTTTTGAGGCGGCCCCCCACCGTACCTGGCTACGCCTGTGGAGCCCCCGCGTCATGCGGTGGACTCAGAGGAAGCGGGGGAAGAATTTTGATTCTGGGAACTGGCTGACTGGTGCAGCTTTTTCCCTCTTCCCTCGTCTCTGTGCAGAAAGGAAGCGCCTTTGACCCGCTTGCTTTTCTGAAGCCGAAAGGACTGTACCTGATAATACAGTGCTTTTCTTAGGCTGTGAGGAAACCTGAGGTAAAATTTTTTTATCCCAGCTGTTGCTGTGGATACGAGGTCCCAGAGACCATCCCCAAACAATTCCTCACCCTTATAAGGCTCTATGTGCCTTTTAAAGTCAGCATCACCTGTCCAGTGTCGGGTCTCTAATACCCTCCTGACAGAATGGACATTGCATTAATTCTGGATGCCAGCCGGCAAAATATCCCTCTGTGCATCCCTCATATATAAGACAACGTCTTATGTTCGCAAAATAGTATCCCTGTTTGACAGGGTTACAGACCACGCTGCAGCAGCACTATCTGCAGGTCTCAGTCTAGTACCTGAGTGTGTAAATACAGACTTCAGGATAGCCTCCTGCTTTTTATCAGCAGGTACCTTCAAAGTGGCCGTATCCTAAGACGGCAGTGCCACCTTTTTTGACAAACGTGTGAGCGCCTTATCCACCCTAAGGGATATCTCCCAGCGTAACTTATCCTCTGGCGGGAAAGGGTACGCCATCAGTAACTTTTTAGAAATTACCAGTTTCTTATCGGGGGTACCCACGCTTTTTCACACTTCATTCACTCATTTGATGGGGGAACAAAACACTGCCTGCTTTTTTCTCCCCAAACATAAAACCCTTTTTTAGTGGTACTTGGGTTAATGTCAGAAATGTGTAACACATTTTTTATTGCCGGGATCATGTAACGGATGTTCCTAGTGGATTGTGTATATGTCTCAACCTCGTCGACACTGGAGTCAGACTCTGTGTCGACATCTGTCTGCCATCTGAGGGAGCGGGCGTTTTTGAGCCCCTGATGGCCTTTGAGACGCCTGGGCAGGCGCGGGCTGAGAAGCCGGCTGTCCCATAGCTGTTACGTCATCCAGCCTTTTATGTAAGGAGTTGACACTGTCGGTTTATACCTTCCACCTATCCATCCACTCTGGTGTCGGCCCCACAGGGGGCGACATCACATTTATCGGCATCTGCTCTGCCATCACATAAGTCTCCTCATCAAACGTGTCGACACAGCCGTACCGACACACCGCACACACAGGGAATGCTCTGACTGAGGACAGGACCCCACACAGCCCTTTGGGGAGACAGAGAGAGAGTATGCCAGCACACACCAGAGCGCTATATAATTTTGGGATTAACACTATATTGAGTGAATTTTTTCCAATAGCTGCTTGTATATACAATATTGCGCCTAAATTTTGTGCCCCCCCCCCTCTCTTTTTAACCCTTTGAGCCTGAAAACTACAGGGGGGAGCTGTCTTCCAGCTGCACTGTGAAGAGAAAATGGCGCCAGTGGGCTGAGGGAGAAGCCCCGCCCCTTTTTCAACTGACTTTCTCCCGCTTTTTCTGGAATACTGGCAGGGGTAATTTTACATCTATATAGCCTCTAGGACTATATATGATGTAGATTTGCCAGCCAAGGTGTCATATTGCCCTCAGGGCGCCCCCCCCCCCAGCGCCCTGCACCCTCAGTGACCGGAGTGTGAAGTGTGCATGAGGAGCAATGGCGCACAGCTGCAGTGCTGTGCGCTACCTTGGTGAAGACCGAAGTCTTCTGCCGCCGATTTTCCGGACCTCTTCTTGCTTCTGGCTCTGTAAGGGGGACGGCGGCGCAGCTCCGGGAACGAACACCAAGGCCAGTTCCATGCGGTCGATCCCTCTGGAGCTAATGGTGTCCAGTAGCCTAAGAAGCCCAAGCTAGCTGCAAGCAGGTAGGTTCGCTTCTTCTCCCCTTAGTCCCTCGATGCAGTGAGTCTGTTGCCAGCAGGTCTCACTGTAAAATAAAAAACCTAAAATAAACTTTCTTTCTAGGAGCTAAGGAGAGCCCCTAGTGTGCATCCAGCTCGGCCGGGCACAGAAATCTAACTGAGGTCTGGAGGAGGGTCATGGTGGGAGGAGCCAGTGCACACCAGATAGTACCTAATCTTTCTTTTAGAGTGCCCAGTCTCCTGCGGAGCCCGTCTATTCCCCATGGTCCTTACGGAGTTCCCAGCATCCACTAGGACGTCAGAGAAAATGGGTATAGCAGTTTTACGCAGCAAACCCCTGTCTGTTTGGGAGTGACATGCACGGTATGCATGGGCACCCAAACAAAAATTGAATTATAACAACTGTTTGGGTATTCCAGTTTAGATGGGAAAGTCAGACGCCCCAAACAACTGAATCCTAAATTATCTATTGAGAGATTGATTGTACCGCCAGATGCACAGAAGTTGCTCCCAGCTGTTTCATCACAAGCACACCTACCTGGCTCCATGTCCGTAAAGTAGAAGTAACATTAGCACACAAAGGGCGATATTCAATTGTTAGCGCCGCCGGCAGCCAGCAGGTGGTATCCAGTGGAGCTATTCAATTGTTTCTTCATTCGGACACAAATCGGCTACCAGCGCCAGCATTGCAGCTCTGAAATGAGCGAAAAGTGACCCGTTTGGGCACTCAAGTGGGACTTTTCATGTTGCACCAATTACTTTGGTTGGGACCTCTGGGCATGTAAGCGCAATTAAAAAAAAACCAAATGAATATCACACCCCCCCTGGAGAAAATAAGTTGACTTACCACCAGAGGTTACATTTATTATAGTGAGGGTACACAAAAGTGAAAGTGTTCCCCATAGCAATCAATCGGAGTCTGGGTATCATTTCTTACAATACCTAAAATCTGGTTGGTTGCTATGGACACCACAACCACTTTTATAAACAAGCGATTTAGTAAATTTTCCCACAGGTGTCAAAGCTCCCAGTAGGGTAGTCACATGTGAGAGACTGCAACTTTTGATATAGCTGCCAGAAATAGTGTGATCCATACTTGTACATGGGTAAACTTTTAATATAGTAATACCCCTTACACACCACACAAATTACCCGGTATTGACCTGGCATATTGCCAAGTCAACACAGCTCAGCGTGCGGCGTGAAAGCGCCATGTTGGAAATCCCGGGTCGCCTGACCCGGCAATTCAACCCGAGAATAAAGCAGTGTTATACACGGGTTGAATACCGGGTCAATGGCAGCGTAAACAGGCTCCGTTTACTACAACAGGGAGAGGCGGCGCGGAGATTATCTCATCTCCCGGAACCGCCCCCGCTGCCATGGCAACCCGCCCGGCATATTGCCGGGTCGGGGAAGCCAGCGCCAGCGTCCAATGCCGGATCCCACCAGGGAAGGACCAGTTTCCAATTCCCGGGTGGGATCCGGCATTGGCGATGTGAAAGGGCTATAAGTATGCATAAATAAAAATAAAGAGGTTATATTTATTCTGAACCCAATAATACTGCACTATAAAATCCAGTGATTTTGGCAATTCTAAAGCTCTACACCTTTGGAGCACTGCAGAGAAAAAGGTGGAGAACCTACAGGTTAATCCAGATACATTTTCTGAATATAATTACTAAGTACACAGCTTCTTCATCCAATTTATGGAACTCTGAATACTGCACTCTAAAGGGCCATACACACTAGAGGATATTTTCCACAGATGTGAACGATATATCGTTCACATCGTCTAGTGTGTATGGCCCTACCAATCAACGATGCACGCACCCGTGCTCATTGATTGGAGGTCGGCGGTTGGCCGTGCAGCATGCTCAATGTGAGCAATGTCACTTGTGACATCGCTCATCACGGCATGTGTGTACAGAGCCGCGATGAGCGATGTTCACGTTGTGACATTGCTCTTCCTCCCCGGCAGCGGCTCCATTCTAGCTGAGCCGCCGACGGGAGCCGCACGCCACTCAGTCACCTCTCAGCGGCTCCCACTGACCCACCAATGAAGTTTTTTTCACACACTGCCCCACCAACTTAATAAAACATTTATTATAGTGGGTTCATAAAAATATATAATTTATGAACCTATTATAATGAATTTTGTATTAAGTTGGTGGCACAGTGGAAATTGGTCGAGCAGTGTGTGAAAAAAAAAACTTAATTGGTTCCCCCTTCTACAGCCCTGCCCACACACCCAGAAATGCCTCCCCAATATTAAAATATATCTTTTGTCTTTCAAATTGTTTGAAAAGTTGCCTAAAGGGCCCTACACACTTGGCGACTGGCTGCCGAGCAAAGAAAATAAGATTTTACTCACCGGAAAATCTATTTCTCGTAGTCCGTAGTGGATGCTGGGGACTCCGTAAGGACCATGGGGAATAGACGGCTCCGCAGGAGACTGGGCACATCTAAAGAAAGCTTTAGGACTATCTGGTGTGCACTGGCTCCTCCCCCTATGACCCTCCTCCAAGCCTCAGTTAGGACACTGTGCCCGGAAGAGCTGACACAATAAGGGAAGGATTTTGAATCCCGGGTAAGACTCATACCAGCCACACCAATCACACCATATAACTCGTGATAGGAACCCCGGTTAACAGTATGATAACAATGGAACCTCTGAATAGATTGTTCGCAATAACAACCCGATTTGTGTAACAATAACTATTTACAAGTATTGCAGACAATCCGCACTAGGGATGGGCGCCCAGCATCCACTACGGACTACGAGAAATAGATTTACCGGTGAGTAAATTCTTATTTTCTCTGACGTCCTAGTGGATGCTGGGGACTCTCAGACAGGGTATCAATTTTGTAGAATTTAGCAAACGTGTTTGCCCCTGACCAAGTAGCAGCTCGGCCAAGTTGTAAAGCCGAGACCCCCCGGGCAGCCGCCCAAGATGAGCCACCTTCCATGTGGAATGAGCTTTTACAGATTTAGACTGCGGTAGTCCCACCGCAGAATGCGCAAGCTGAATAGTGCTACAAATCCAGCGCGCTATAGTCTGCTTAGAAGCAGGAGCACCCAGCATGTTGGGTGCATCTAGGATAAACAGCGAGTCAGTTTTCCGGACTCCAGCCGTCCTGGAAATATAATTTTTCAGGGCCCTGACTACGTCCAGTAACTTGGAATCCTCCAGGTCCCTAGTAGCCGCAGGCACCCCAATAGGTTGGTACAAGTGAAAACCTGATACCACCTTCGGGAGAAAGTGAGGACGAGTCCTCAACTCTGCCCTATCCATATGGAAAGTCAGGTAAGGGCTTTTTTTTATGACAAAGCCGCCAATTCTGACACATGCCTGGCCGAAGCCAGAGCCAACACATGACCACTTTTCATGTGAGATATTTCAAATCCACGGTTTTAAGTGGCTCAAACCAATGTGATTCCAGGAACTTCAAAACCACATTGAGATCCCAAGGTGCCACTGGGGCACAAAAAAGGGGCTGAATATGCAGCACTCCCTTACAACGTCTGCACTTCAGGCTGACATCCTTCCTGGCTTTGATCAGGATAAGAATGACTTCCTCCGGAATGCCTTTTTCACTCAGGATCCGGTGTTCAACCGCCATGCCGTCAATGCAGCCGCGGTAAGTCTTTGAACAGACAGGGCCCCTGCTGCAGCAGATCCTGTCTGAGTGGCAGAGGCCATGGGTCCTCTGAGATCAACTGCTGAAGTTCCAGGTACCAAGCCCTTCTTGGCCAATCCGGAACCATGAGTATAGTTCTTACTCCTCTTTTCCTTATTATCTTCAGTACCTTGGGTATGAGAGGGAGAGGAGGGAACACATAAACCGACTGGTACACCCGCGGTGTCACTAGAGCGTCCACAGCGATCGCCTGAGGTTCCCTTGACCTGGCGCAATATCTTTTTTATTGAGGCGGGACGCCATCATGTCCACCTGTGGTCTTTCCCAACGGTTTACCAGCATTTGGAAGACTTCTGGATGAAGTCCCTATTCTCCCGGGTGGAGTCTGCTGTGGAAGTCTGCTTCCCAGTTGTCCACTCCCGGAATGAACACTGCTGCCAGTGCTACCACATGATTTTCCGCCCAACGGGGAATCCTTGTGGCTTCTGCCATCCCCTTCTGCTTCTTGTGCCGCCCTGCCTGTTTACATGGGCGAGCGCCGTGATGTTGTCTGATTGGATCAGTACGGCTGGTGAAGCAGGGGCCTTGTTTTGCTTAGGGCCTTGTAAATGGCTCTTATCTCCAGAAAATTTATGTTAAGTGAAAACTCCTGTTTTGGACCATAGTCCTTGGGATTTTATTCCCTGTGTGACTGCACCCCAGCCCCGAAGGCTGGCATCCGTGGTCCCCAGGACCCAGTCCTGTATTCCGAATCTGCGGCCCTCTAGTAGATGAACCCTCTGCAGCCACCACCGCAGCGACACCCTGGTTCTTGCCGACCGGGTTATCCGCTGCTGTATCTGGAGATGGGACCCGGACCATTTGTCCAATAGGTCCCACTGGAAAATCCTTGCGTGGAACTTTCCGAATGGAATTGCTTCGTACGAAGCTACCATTTTTCCCAGGACTCGTGTGCATTGATGTAACATAGTAACATAGTATCTGAGGTTGAAAAAAAGACAATTGTCCATCGAGTTCAACCTATTTGTGGTGTCCTATGCATGATGATTTGACTAAAATTTCTGACTGATGCTGCTGTCAGCCATTGCATTTTATCCCTATTTATAGTAACTATAATGCATGACTATGCACCATACCCCTGGATATCCTTTTTCAATAGGAATTTATCTAACCCATTCTTAAAGGTGTTGACAGATTCCGCCATTACAACTCCCTCGGGCAGGGAATTCCAAACACGTATTGTCCTTACCGTGAAAAAGCCTTTACGCCGTATTGTGCGGAATCTCCTCTCCTCTAACCTGAGCGAGTGTCCACGAGTCCTCTGTGTTGATCTAACCAAAAACAGGTCCCGCGCAAGCTCTGTGTATTGTCCCCTTATATATTTGTAGATGTTGATCATATCCCCTCTTAGTCTCCGCTTTTGCAATGTAAACATGCCTAGTCTTTCAAGCCTTTCCTTGTATTCCATCGTCTCCATGCCCTTAATTAGTTTGGTCGCCCTCCTCTGTACCTTTTCAAGCTCCAGGATATCCTTTTTGTAGTACGGTGCCCAGAACTGTACACAGTATTCAAGGTGTGGCCTCACTAGTGATTTATATAACGGGAGTATAATACTCTCGTCCCTAGCATCAATACCCCGTTTTATGCATGCTAATATCTTATTAGCCTTCTTTGCTGCAGTCCTACTTTGGATACTACTTCTTAGCTTGCTATCTATGAGGACACCTAAGTCCTTTTCCAGTACAGAATCCCCTAATTTTACCCCATTTAGTAGGTAGGTGTAATTTTTGTTCTTGTTACCACAGTGCATTACCTTACACTTGTCTGTGTTGAAGCGCATTCTCCATTTGGCTGCCCATGCTTCTAATTTAACTAAGTCGTTCTGAAGAGACTCGGCATCCTCCTCTGTATTTATAGCCTTACATAATTTGGTATCATCTGCAAAAATTGACACCATGCTCTCTAGACCTTCTGTTAGGTCGTTAATGAAAATATTGAACAATAGCGGTCCTAATACTGAGCCTTGCGGCACACCACTTAGCACTTCAGTCCAAGTTGAAAAAGATCCATTAACCACAACGCGCTGCTTCCTATTATCTAACCAGTTTTTGACCCAAGTGCATATTGTGCTTCCTAGCCCTGATTCTTGTAGCTTGTATATAAGTCTCATGTGTGGTACAGTATCGAACGCTTTGGCAAAGTCTAAAAAGATTACATCCACGTCTTTATCCTGATCTAGGTTTGCGCTTACTGTTTCATAAAAGCCAAGTAAGTTGGTTTGACAGGATCTGTCCTTCATAAACCCATGTTGATTCCTTTTAATGACCTTATTGGTTTCAAGGATCTTCTGAATACTATCTCTTAGAATACCTTCCAACACTTTCCCCACTATAGATGTAAGACTAACTGGTCTATAATTACCTGGTTCAGCTTTACTTCCCTTTTTGAATATAGGCACTACTTCCGCTATACGCCAGTCTTTGGGAACCATACCTGATATAACTGAATCCTCAAAGATCAAAGATAGCGGTTTTGCCAGTTCAGAGTGAAGCTCCATTAGAACCCTTGGATGAATACCATCGGGCCCTGGTGATTTATTAATCTTTAAATGTTTTAATCGGTCACAGACTACTTCCTCGCTTAAATAAGTACCTATTAGTGTGATATTGTCATTATTGAGATTGTGTGTCAGTCCCTGAATTGGGTCCTCTCTAGTGAATACTGTTGAAAAAAACTCATTTAGTGTGTCCGCTATGTCATTATCATTTTTGCTTAAGACTCCCAACTTGTCTTTCAAAGGGCCTATACTCTCCTTTTTTAATCTCTTGCTATTAATGTATTTAAAGAATTTTTTGGGATTCGCTTTGCTTTCCTTTGCTACTAGTTTTTCAGTTTCTACTTTAGCCGCTCTTATTTCCTTTTTGCAATTTTTGTTACATTCCTTATAGTGCTGAAATGACTCTGCATCCCCGTCAGATTTGTATTTTTTAAATGCTCGCCTTTTCTTGCCCATAAGTTCCTTAATCTTTTTGTTAAGCCACATCGGTTTATGATTTTTATTCCCTTTTTTGCTACTCATAGGAATATATTTGAGTGTATATTTAGCTAGCAGGAATTTTAGTACCTCCCATTTCTCCGTAGTATTTTTTCCTAAAAACAAACCTTCCCATTCAATATCCCTGAAAAATACCCTCATCATTTCAAAGTTGGCTTTGCTAAAGTTTAAAGTCCTAGTTGAGCCAGTATAGGGCTGTTTGTAGAAACTGATATTGAATGTGACCATATTGTGGTCGCTGTTTCCTATGGGTTCCCCTACTATAATACCCGATACCAAATCCTGATTGTTTGTTAATACCAGGTCTAAGATTGCATTGTACCTAGTTGGTTCCTCAATTAGTTGGACTAGGTAGTTATCATTTAGTGTGTTTAAAAACATACTGCCCCTAGCAGTATCACATGAATCGTTTTTCCAGTTTATCTCTGGATAGTTAAAATCTCCCATCACTACTATGTCTCCTACTCCTGCTGCTTTTTCAATTTGCTTTAGTAACAATTCATCATCAGATGCGTTGATACCAGGCGGCCTATAGCATACACCCAATACTAACTTTTTTGTTCCTTTTTCCCCGCATGCAATTTCTACCCATAATGTCTCAACAGTGTCTACAGTCCCCTCCTGAAGATCTTCCCATATATTAGGTTTTAAAAACGGCTTTACGTACAGACACACCCCTCCACCCTTTTTATTTAGTCTGTCTCTCCTAAACAGTGTATAGCCCTCTAGATTGACTGTCCAATCATGAGATTCATCCCACCAAGTTTCAGTAATGCCTATAATATCATACTGTTTGCTTGCTGCAAGTATTTCTAGTTCACCCTTTTTACCAGTAATGCTTCTGGCGTTTACATACATACAACTAAGATAAGTATTTTCCCTTGCGTTAGGGACATCTTTCACCTTATGTGGCAAGGATGACCTGTAATCGTCATTGGTTAGTGCCTTGGTAAAATCCCTTTTAGTACCCATGTTAGTAACCTTACTACCTGCTCTTACCCTCCCCCCAACTTCTCCCCCATTTCGTTTACTACCGCCGTCCCCACTATTCTCACTGCATGACCCGTAGTTTCTAGCTAAACCCTCCCCCCAGGCTCCTAGTTTAAAATCTCCTCCAACCTTCTAACCATCCTTCCCCCCAGCACCGCTGCCCCCTCCTCAGTCAGGTGCAATCCGTCACGACAAAAGAGATGGCGCCTGACTGAGAAGTCCGCCCAGTGTTCCAGGAACACAAACCCCTCTTTCCTGCACCAATCCCTAAGCCACACATTTACCTCCCTAATCTCCCTCTGCCTCCCTGGACTAGCGCGTGGCACGGGTAATAATTCCGAGAATATTACCTTAGATGTCCTTGCCTTCAGTTTCTTTCCTAAGTCCCTATAGTCTTTCTTAAGGACATCCCACCTTCCGCTAACTTTGTCATTGGTGCCAACGTGCACCAAGACCGCCGGGTCTTTGCCAGCCCCTCCCAACAATCTATCTACCCGGTCCGTGATGTGCCGTACCCGAGCACCCGGGAGACAACAGACTGTACGGCGATCACGGTCCCGGTAGCAGATTGCCCTATCTGCCTTCCTGATGATAGAATCCCCTACCACCACCATTTGACTAGGTACCTCTCTATCTTTTATCCCAACCGCGCCAGAGGGACCGCACCTCTGGATGCTAGAGGGAGCAGTCTCCTCCGGCACCGTCATTTCTTCACTATCATCCTCCGATTCTTCGTCCAATCGGGCAAATTTGTTCGGGTTTGATAGTTCGGAGATGTCGTGCCTCCCCCTCTTTTTCTTCCTTCTAACTGTGACCCAACTGGCTACCTGATCATCATCCTCTTCTACCAGTGACCCCTCCCGCAACTCCTCCACCGTTCTGTCTAAACTACGCTCGAGATTGTGAATCTCCCTCAGTCGCGTAACGGTTTGCTCTAGATCAGTTACCTGGGCTTCCAAGGCAACCGTTCGCACACACCTCGTGCAGATGTATTCACACTGGGCCGGTAGCTCTAGGTGTGCATACATCTTGCACGACATGCACTGAGTGAGGTCCTCAATCACAGCCCCTCCCATATTGTTTGCAAGGTCTAACTCCCTGTTACACTCAAAGAAAAAGCAGCAAAAATAAAAAATAGAAGACAAGCAATATCACTTATACAATAATTAAGCTGGCTTATACTTATCTATCTTTGTGCGGTTCTTGGTCCTTCACTTTTATGCAGCCGTAGTACTCTCTCCTGTGGCACCTATACTCCACTTAGCAGTTGCAGTGGTTCCAGCTCACTGCTCCTCCTTTTCACTCAGCTTCCAGCTCCTTTTTACTGTTTCCAACTCACATTTAGAAATCCCAGCAGCACTTGGAAGAGACCAGCCCCACAGAGCCGACACCTGTCCCGGTCTTAGGAGGTTTCTGACTAGAGTTGACAACTCCTCGGCTTTTTCCATTGGAAGAAACACTTTTCTGGTCTGTTTCCAGAATCATTCCCAGGAACAGAAGACGTGTCGTCGGGACCAGCTGTGACTTTGGAATTGAGAATCCAGTCCTGCTGTTGCAGCACTTCCCGAGAAAGTGCTACCCCCTTACCAACTGTTCCTTGGACCTCGCCTTTATCAGGAGATCGTCCAAGTACGGGATAATTAAAACTCCCTTCTTGCGAAGGAGTATCATCATTTCGGTCATTACCCATGGTAAAGACCCTCGGTGCCGTGGATAATCCAAACGGCAGCGTCTGGAACTGATAGTGACAGTCCGGTACCACAATCTTGAGGTACTCCTGGTGAGGAGGGTAAATGGGGACATGCAGGTAAGTATCCTTGATGTCCAGAGAGATCCTGTAATCCCCCTCGTCCAGGATCGCAATAATCACCCTGAGCGATTCCATCTTGAACTTGAATCTTTTGTTATATGTGTTCAAGGATTTTAAATTTAAGATGGGTCTCACCGAACCGTCCGGTTTCAGTACCACAAACATTGTGGAAAAGTAACCCTTTTCCTGTTGAAGGAGGGGTACCTTGATAATCACTTGCTGTGAATACAGTTTTTTGGATAGCCACCAACACTGCCTCCCTGGCAGAGGGAGTTGCCGGTAAGGCAGATTTTAGGAAACGGCGGGGGGGGGGGGGGGGGGACACACGTCTCGAATTCCAGCCTGTACCTTTGAGATACTGTTTGAAGAACCCAGGGATCCACCTGTGAGAGAGCCCACTGTGCGCTGAAATTTCTGAGACGGGCCCCCACCGTACCCGGGTCCGCCTGAGCAGCCCCAGCGTCATGCTGTGGACTTACCGGACGCAGGGGAGGACTTCTGCTCCCGGGAACTAGCTGTGTGCTGCAGCTTTTTCCCTCTACCTTTTCCTCTTGGCAGAAAAGATGAGCCTCTAGCCCTCTACTTTTCTGGGGCCGAAGGGACTGTACCTGATAATACAGTGCTTACTTTTGCTGTGGGGTAGCTTGTGGCAAAAGTTTTGATTTCCCAGCCGTAGCTGTGGAAACGAGGTCTGAAAGACCATCCCCAAACAGTTCCACCCCCTTCTAGGGCAAACTTCCATGTGCCGTTTTGAATCGGCATCGCCCGACCATTGCCGAGTCCATAACCCCCGTCTGGCGGCAATGGTTTTACATAGCGCTTATTAGTGATGCCAGTCGGCAAATATCCCTCTGTGCATCACGCATGTATAAGACAGCGTCTTTTATATGCTCTATTTTCAGCAAAATATTGTCCCTATCTATAGTATAAATATTCTCCGACAGGGAATCTGACCACGCAGCTGCCGCACTGCACATCCATGCCGAGGCAATAGCAGGTCTCAATATAATGCCCGTGTGTGTGTATATAGCTTTAAGGGTAGTTTTCTGCTTTCTATCAGCAGGTCCTTCAGGGCGGCCGTATCCGTGACGGTAGTGCCACCTTTTTTAATAAGCGTGTAACCGCTTTATCTACCCTAGGGGTTATTTCCCAACGTGACCTATCCTCTGGCGGAAAAGGGTACGCTGCTTAGAAATTATCAATTTCTTATCGGGGGAAGTCCACGCTTCCTCACACACCTCATATCAATTCCTCAGATGCAGGAATACTACTGGTAGTTTTCTGTCACCAAACATAATACCCTTTTTTGTGGTATCTGGGGTATTATCAGAAATGTGTAATACATTTTTAATTGCCTCAATCATGTAACGGGTGGCCCTATTGGAAGGTACACTAGTCTCATCGTCGTCGACACTGGAGTCGGTATCCGTGTCAACATCTGTGTCTGCCATCTGAGGTAGCGGGCGTTTTAGAGCCCCTGATGACATGTGAGACGCTTGGACAGGCACAAGCTGAGCAGCCGGCTGTCCTATGTCGTCAAACCTTTTATGTAAGGAGTTGACACTGTCACGTAATTCCTTCCATAAGGCTATCCACACCGGTGTCGACCCCGCAGGGGGTGACATCCCATTCACAGGCATTTGCTCCGCCTCCACATCATTATCCTCATCATACATGTCGACACAGCAGTATCGACACAGCATACACACAGGGAATGCTCCGACAGAGGACAGGACCCGACAAAGCTCTTTGGGCAGACAGAGGGAGAGTATGCCAGCACACACCAGAGCGCTATATATCACAGGGATATCACCTATAGAGAGTGTTTTCCCTTATAGCTGCATTATATATATATATATATATATATATATATATATATATATATATATATATATATATATATATATTACTGCGCCTAATTTGTGCCCCCCCTCTCTTTTTAACCCTTTTCTGTAGTGCAGGACTGCAGGGGAGAGCCAGGGAGCGATCCCTCCAGCAGAGCTGTGAGGGAAAATGGCGCCAGTGTGCTGAGGGAGATGGCTCCGCCCCTTTTTCGGCGGGCTTTCTCCCGCTATTGTAAAAGGTCTGGCAGGGGTTAATAAACACCTATATAGCCCCTGGGGCTATATATGGTGTCAGTTCGCCAGCCAAGGTGTTAATATTGCTGCTCAGGGCGCCCCCCCCAGCGCCCTGCACCCATCAGTGACCGCAGTGTGTGGTGTGCATGAGGAGCAATGGCGCACAGCTGCAGTGCTGTGCGCTACCTTGGAGAAGACAGAAGTCTTCAGCCGCCGATTTTCCGGACCACCTTCTTGCTTCTGGCTCTGTAAGGGGGACGGCGGCGCGGCTCCGGGAACGGACGACGAGGTCGGGTCCTGTGTTCGATCCCTCTGGAGCTAATGGTGTCCAGTAGCCTAAGAAGCCCAAGCTACCACCACTTAGGTAGGTTCGCTTCTTCTCCCCTTAGTCCCTCGGTGCAGTGAGCCTGTTGCCAGCAGGTCTCACTGAAAATAAAAAACCTAACATATACTTTCTTCCTAGGAGCTCAGGAGAGCCCCTAGTGTGCATCCAGCTCAGCCGGGCACAGAAATCTAACTGAGGCTTGGAGGAGGGTCATAGGGGGAGGAGCCAGTGCACACCAGATAGTCCTAAAGCTTTCTTTAGATGTGCCCAGTCTCCTGCGGAGCAGTCTATTCCCCATGGTCCTTACGGAGTCCCCAGCATCCACTAGGACGTCAGAGAAAACAGAAATAAGTGATCCCTTCACCAGCGCTAAAAATATTTCAATGTCACTTTCCTTATGAAGGTAAAATTCTCCTGTGTGGTACAAACTTTAAAAACCAAAATTTCCTAAATCCAGTCTACTGATACTCCAAATGTGCTATATTAAGCGCTTCTCCAGTCATGTAAACCTTGCTCCAGTACATGCAATAAAAGCAAGAAAAAATAAGATTTTACTTACCGATAAATCTATTTCTCGTAGTCCGTAGTGGATGCTGGGACTCCGTAAGGACCATGGGGGACAGCGGCTCCGCAGGAGACAGGGCACAAAATAAAAGCTTAAGGATCAGGTGGTGTGCACTGGCTCCTCCCCCTATGACCCTCCTCCAAGCCTCAGTTAGGATACTGTGCCCGGACGAGCGTACATAATAAGGAAGGATATTGAATCCCGGGTAAGACTCATACCAGCCACACCAATCACACCGTACAACTTGTGATCTGAACCCAGTTAACAGTATGATAAACGCAAAGGAGCCTCTGAAAAGATGGCTCACAACAATAATAACCCGAATTTTTGTAACAATAACTATATACAAGTATTGCAGACAATCCGCACTAGGGATGGGCGCCCAGCATCCACTACGGACTACGAGAAATAGATTTATCGGTAAGTAAAATCTTATTTTCTCTGACGTCCTAGTGGATGCTGGGACTCCGTAAGGACCATGGGGATTATACCAAAGCTCCCAAACGGGCGGGAGAGTGCGGATGACTCTGCAGCACCGAATGAGAGAACTCCAGGTCCTCCTCAGCCAGGGTATCAAATTTGTAGAATTTAGCAAACGTGTTTGCCCCTGACCAAGTAGCTGCTCGGCAAAGTTGTAAAGCCGAGACCCCTCGGGCAGCCGCCCAAGATGAGCCCACTTTCCTTGTGGAATGGGCTTTTACTGATTTTGGCTGTGGCAATCCTGCCACAGAATGTGCAAGCTGAATTGTACTACAAATCCAACGAGCAATCGTCTGCTTTGAAGCAGGAGCACCCAGCTTGTTGGGTGCATACAGGATAAACAGCGAGTCAGATTTTCTGACTCCAGCCGTCCTGGAAACATATATTTTCAAGGCCCTGACAACGTCAAGCAACTTAGAGTCCTCTAAGTCCCTGGTAGCCGCAGGTACCACAATAGGTTGGTTCATGTGAACTGCAGAAACCACCTTAGGTAGAAATTGAGGACGAGTCCTCAATTCCGCCCTGTCAGAATGAAAAATTAAGTAAGGGCTTTTATATGATAAAGCCGCCAATTCTGACACACGCCTGGCTGAAGCCAAGGCTAACAGCATCGACACCTTCCATGTGAGATATTTTAAGTCCACAGTGGAAAGTGGTTCAAACCAATGTGACTTTAGAAAACTCAACACAACATTGAGATCCCAAGGTGCCACTGGAGGCACAAAAGGAGGCTGTATGTGCAGCACCCCTTTTACAAATGTCTGAACTTCAGGTACTGAAGCCAGTTCTTTCTGGAAGAAAATCGACAGGGCCGAAATTTGAACCTTAATGGACCCTAATTTTAGGCCCATAGACAGTCCTGTTTGCAGGAAATGAAGGAAACGACCCAGTTGAAATTCCTCTGTAGGGGCCTTCTTGGCCTCACACCACGCAACATATTTACGCCAAATGCGGTGATAATGTTTTGCGGTTACGTCCTTCCTGGCTTTGACCAGAGTAGGGATGACTTCTTCTGGAATGCCTTTTTCCCTCAGGATCCGGCGTTCAACCGCCATGCCATCAAACGCAGCCGCGGTAAGTCTTGGAACAGACAAGGCCCCTGCAGTAGCAGGTCCTTTCTTAGAGGTAGAGGCCACGGTTCGTCCGTGAGCATCTCTTGAAGTTCCGGGTACCAAGTCCTTCTTGGCCAATCCGGAACCACGAGTATAGTTCTTACTCCTCTCCTTCTTATGATTCTCAGTACTTTTGGTATGAGAGGCAGAGGAGGGAACACATACACTGACTGGTACACCCACGGCGTTACCAGAGCGTCCACTGCTATTGCCTGAGGGTCCCTTGACCTGGCGCAATATCTGTCCAGTTTTTTGTTTAGACGTGACGCCATCATGTCCACCTTTGGTTTTTCCCAACGGTTTACAATCAGGTGGAAGACTTCTGGGTGAAGTCCCCACTCTCCCGGGTGAAGGTCGTGTCTGCTGAGGAAGTCTGCTTCCCAGTTGTCCACTCCCGGAATGAACACTGCTGACAGTGCTATCACATGATTTTTCGCCCAGCGAAGAATCCTTGCAGCTTCTGCCATTGCCCTCCTGCTTCTCGTGCCGCCCTGTCTGTTTACGTGGGCGACTGACGTGATGTTGTCCGATTGGATCAACACCGCCTGACCCTGAAGCAGAGGTTTTGCTTGACTTAGGGCATTGTAAATGGCCCTTAGTTCCAGAATGTTTATATGAAGAGATGTTTCCATGCTTGACCACAAGCCCTGGAAATTCCTTCCCTGTGTGACTGCTCCCCAGCCTCTCAGGCTGGCATCCGTGGTTACCAGGATCCAATCCTGAATGCCAAATCTGCGGCCCTCTAGTAGATGAGCACTCTGCAGCCACCACAGGAAAGACACCCTTGTCCTTGGCGACAGGGTTATCCGCTGATGCATCTGCAGATGCGATCCGGACCATTTGTCCAGTAGATCCCACTGAAACGTTCTTGCATGGAATCTTCCGAATGGAATCGCTTCGTAAGAAGCCACCATTTTTCCCAGGACCCTCGTGCACTGATGCACTGAGACCTGGCCTGGTTTTAGGAGGTTCCTGACTAGCTCGGATAACTCCCTGGCCTTCTCCTCCGGGAGAAACACCTTCTTCTGGACTGTGTCCAGAATCATTCCTAGGAACAGTAGACGTGTCGTTGGAATCAGCTGCGATTTTGGAATATTTAGAATCCACCCGTGCTGACGTAACACTACCTGAGATAGTGCTACTCCGACTTCTAACTGTTCCCTGGATCTTGCCCTTATCAGGAGATCGTCCAAGTAAGGGATAATTAAAATGCCTTTTCTTCGTAGAAGAATCATCATTTCGGCCATTACCTTGGTAAAGACCCGAGGTGCCGTGGACAATCCAAACGGCAGCGTCTGAAACTGATAATGACAGTTTTGTACTACAAACCTGAGGTACCCTTGGTGAGAAGGGTATATCGGGACGTGGAGATAATGAATTTGAACCTTTTTATGTAAGTGTTCAAGGATTTCAGATTTAAAATTGGTCTCACCGAGCCGTCCGGCTTCGGTACCACAAACAGCGTGGAATAATACCCCTTTCCCTGTTGCAGGAGGGGTACCTTGATTATCACCTGCTGGGAATACAGCTTGTGAATGGCTTCCAAAACTGCCTCCCTGTCGGAGGGAGACTTTGGTAAAGCAGACTTCAGGAACCGACGAGGGGGAAACGCCTCGAATTCCAGTTTGTACCCCTGCGATACTACCTGTAGAATCCAGGGATCCACTTGCGAGTGAGCCCACTGCGCGTTGAAATTCTTGAGACGGGCCCCCACCATATCTGAGTCTGCTTGTAAAGCCCCAGCGTCATGCTGAAGACTTGGCAGAAGCAGGGGAGGGCTTCTGCTCCTGTGAAGCGGCTGCATGGTGCAGTCTTTTTCCTCTTCCTCTGCCCCGGGGCAGAAAAGAATGGCCTTTTGCTCGCTTGTACTTATGGGAACGAAAGGACTGAGTTTGAAAAGACGGTGTCTTTTTCTGCTGATGTGGAGTGACCTGGGGTAAAAAGGTGGATTTTCCAGCCGTTGCCGTGGCCACCAGGTCCGATAGACCAGCCCCAAATAACTCCTCCCCTTTATACGGCAATACTTCCATGTGCCGTTTGGAATCCGCATCCCCTGACCACTGTCGCGTCCATAACGCTCTTCTGGCAGAGATGGACATAGCACTTACTCTTGATGCCAGGGTGCAAATATCCCTCTGTGCATCACGCATATATAGTAATGCATCCTTTAAATGTTCTATAGTTAACAAAATATTGTCCCTATCCAGGGTATCAATATTCTCGGTCAGGGAATCCGACCATGCGACTCCAGCACTGCACATCCAGGCTGAGGCGATTGCTGGTCGCAGTATAACACCAGTATGTGTGTATATACTTTTTAGGATATTTTCCAGCCTTCTATCAGCTGGTTCTTTGAGGGTAGCCGTATCAGGAGACGGTAACGCTACTTGTTTTGATAAACGTGTGGGCGCCTTATCTACCCTAGGGGGTGTTTCCCAACGCGCCCTAACCTCTGGCGGGAAAGGATATAATGCTAATAATTTTCTAGAAATTAGCTGTTTTTTATCGGGGGAAACCCACGCTTTTTCACACACCTCATTTATTTCCTCTGACTCAGGAAAAAATATTGGTAGTTTTTTCTCACCCCACATAATATCCTTCTTTGTGGTACTTGTAGTGTCAGAAAGGTTCAATGCCTCTTTTATTGCCGTGATCATGTAACGTGTGGCCCTACTGGACATTACGTTTGTCTCGTCACCGTCGACACTAGACTCAGTATCTGTGTCAGGGTCTGTGTCGACCCACTGAGGTAACGGGCGTTTTAGCGCCCCTGACGGTGTCTGAGACGCCTGGACAGGCACTAATTGATTTGCCGGCTGTCTCATGTCGTCAACAGTTTTTTGCAAATTGCTGACATTATCACTTAATTGTTTAAATACAATCATCCAGTCAGGTGTCGACTCCCTAGGGGGTGACATCACCAACACAGGCAACTGCTCCGCCTCCACATAATTTTCCTCCTCATACATGTCGACACACGCGTACCGACACACAGCACACACACCGGGAATGCTCTGATAGAGGACAGGACCCCACTTAGCCCTTTGGAGAGACAGAGGGAGAGTCTGCCAGCACACACCCAGCGCTATATATATATATATACAGGGATAACCTTATATAAGTGTTATTCCCTTATAGCTGCTGTTATTATCGTTATTTGCTGCCAAAAATGCCCCCCCTTCTCTTTTTTACCCTGATTCTGAAGCAGGACTGCAGGGGAGAGTCAGGAAGCCGTCCTTCCAGCGGAGCTGTGAGGGAAAATGGCGCTTGTGTGCTGAGGAGATAGGCTCCGCCCCTTCACGACGTCCTTATCTCCCGCTTTTTTGTGTAAAATGGCAGGGGATTAAAATACATCCATATAGCCCAGGAGCTATATGTGATGTATTCTGTTTTGCCACCTAAGGTATTCTGTTATATTGCGTCTCAGGGCGCTCCCCCCCCAGCGCCCTGCACCCTCAGTGACCGGAGTGTGAAGTGTGCTGAGAGCAATGGCGCACAGCTGCGGTGCTGTGCGCTACCTTAGTCTGAAGACAGGATGTCTTCTGCCGCCGATTTCACCGGACCTCTTCGTCTCTTCTGGCTCTGTAAGGGGGACGGCGGCGCGGCTCCGGTGACCCATCCAGGCTGAACCTGTGATCGTCCCTCTGGAGCTAGTGTCCAGTAGCCTAAGAAACCCGATCCACTCTGCACTCAGGTGAGTCCGTTTCTTCTCCCCTTAGTCCCACGATGCAGTGAGCCTGTTGCCAGCAGGACTCACTGAAAATAAAAAAACCTAACTAAACTTTTATTCTAAGCAGCTCAGGAGAGCCACCTAGATTGCACCCTTCTCGGCCGGGCACAAAAATCTAACTGAGGCTTGGAGGAGGGTCATAGGGGGAGGAGCCAGTGCACACCACCTGATCCTTAAGCTTTTATTTTGTGCCCTGTCTCCTGCGGAGCCGCTGTCCCCCATGGTCCTTACGGAGTCCCAGCATCCACTAGGACGTCAGAGAAAAACTGCATAGCATAATAAATTTTTAATGGAATTAAAAACCACATATGAATTGTATATGGGATGTAGTCACCATCCTGGCAGTGGGGATCCCGTTAATCAGCATACCGACGCCGGGATCCCGGCCGCCAGAATGTCAGCAGGGGGCCTAGGACTATTCCCCACTCAATGGTGTCCATGACACCCAGAGTGGGAAGAGAACCTGTGGCAAGCGCAGCGAGTGTAGCAGCCCCTTGCTGGCTCGCCACGCTTCAGGCTCGTTGGTGACGTGTTCTAATCCCAGTCTATGGATGTCGTGGACACCCACGAGTGGGAATAGTCCCTGCTGTCCGTCGGGATTGTGAGGGGGCGGGATGTAGGGGGAGGTAATGTGACCGGTGGTCTCCTGACTGCCGGTCACATAACTACATCCCGCATAATGCTGTGCTTACTCTAACACTACTGTGATAGTTACATTCATTCTTCTAGTCCCTCCAGCCTTGAAGCTGATTGGTTACTATAGACAACTACTCCACTCTTTACATTGCTTTATAAATCTTATCCACAACATCAGGAATCATTACAGATGACCCATAAGACATAGCAAAAAAACAAAAACAAAAAAACCCTCAACAGGCAGAAGCATATATTGTAAATTGTAATTTCCAAATAATAAAGAAAAAACAAAACCCATTCTTCAGCAAATTTAAACTTTATTTCCAAGACAATCTGCCTCAGTGTCCCCTAAATACTAGCATAACTGACACTTGCACTTAGACACCAGCGAAAAGCCCATTATCAATGGGCCAATTATACAGATCCTCTTGCTAAAATAGTCCAGCATCTGTTTCTAGGGCTCTCAATATGAAGCACATGCAGACACCAGCTGCCAAACTTACTAGTTCTGTACTCACACCTAGCAGGCCCCCAAAACAGTTTTCCAAGACTAGTAATTGCGGGTATAGTATAATACATCTAGAATGTCTAGGTAGACTGTTAATAGGTCAACATATGGTCGACAGGTACAAAAAGTCAACATGACAATGGTCGACACAATTAGTTTTTTTAGGCAACACCTTGTAAATTCCATGTTATACAACCCCCATCAGTACAAACATGTACCTTCGTGGGTTCGCTTCACTCGCTATTCATTGAGCAAGGTGGCTCACTCCACTATCGCTGTGCTTGCCACAGGTTACTATTCCCGACAGATTTCTATGCGCATAGCAAATTAGGCAAATAGTAAAATGTGAAAAACCCAAAAAAACATGTGTTGACCTTTTGAACCTGTACCTTAAGCACTGTTGAATTTTCATTTGTTGACCTTTTGTACACTGTCAATCATATGGTGTCAACCTACTGACTGTCTACCTAGACACTGTATTCATTTGGATATCGTAACCGCTTGGGCCCCTAATATACTGTATACAGAGAAGAATTCCACTTATAAATGGTGTGCATTGACTAGTGAGTTTAATAGAAAGAGAACCCAACTAAACAAGAAGGCTGTAGTTAAAACCCCTGTAACAGAGTTAGCTTTGAGTTCAGTTTGCTATAGGATTATCATAATCTTTTATTTATAGGGCACCACCATGTGTCCGTAGTCACATCATGCATATTAGTTTAGATGGGTTTAGCTGCTATATGAGGCTAGAATGTGGCTGGCTGGGCACAAAAACCCCCCATAGCTTTTGAATATTGCCCTGTAATCTCATTACTTTAAACAAATACATAAGGGCCAGTTCAAATGCTCCCCCCGCGCCTTTCTCCCGCAATCACACCCGCCGTTACTAGTCTAATGTTGCTGCCGACGAGAGGCGACAAGTTCTTTTCAGCACGCTACCCCCAGGGGTAGTGAGCTGAATTGCACGTAGAGACACCCATTTGGGCACCCGTACGGGTCTTTTCACGCTTGCGCCCATTACTTTAGTCGGGTTTAGGAGCTTTGCATGCCTAAACCCGAGTGCAATGAGCGATTTGAATATTGCCCTTTGATCTTCCGTCACTTTAGATGAGAGGTCGGGGGGGTGCAATAAAATTTGAATTACCCACATTAACTTGTAGTTTTTTGTGTTATTTTTTTTTGGGGGGGGGGGGGGGGGGGGGGGGGGAATGGTGCGCAAAGGAGATAGAGATAAAAATACGATTTTAAACCTACCGGTAAATCTTTTTCTCGTAGTCCGTAGAGGATGCTGGGGACTCCGTAAGGACCATGGGGATAGACAGGCTCCGCAGGAGCCATGGGCACTTTAAGAAAAACTTTAGGTCTGGGTGTGCACGTGACTCCGACACCAGGAAGTAGTAGACTGGACCCGCGAGCAGGAGGAAGACAGCAGCGCCTGCAATCGAGCCGGTGACCGGAGCTGCAGACAGGACTCGCGGAGGCAGCGCAGGACGGGACTGCAAAATCCGGCGGTAGGCGCACCAGCCTGCCCCCGGCGGTGAGTGGAACTTACACAGCCCCACACCCGCTACCTCGAGCCGAGCACAACAGTGAGAGTTTGACAGGCGGGACGCCGCAAACTGTCACACTCACTTACATCAGACTAATAGAGACCAATCAGAAGCACATAGGCACACCACACCTATGGTAAAGGTGACCCATACCAGGGTACACCCGACATTAACCCCAGCTGGGGTCCTTCTGAACAGGGTATACCATCAGGAGGGTATACTTATAAAGGGTGGTCTGCAAGACACACCTGATAGTGGTATTTTAGACATATTGACTGCAAGGGTCTGGGAAAAAGTGTACCATTCAGGAGGGTACACTTAGAAAGGGTGGTCTGCACGACACACCTGAAGAGGGTTTTACATAAGCCAAAACAATAAACAAATACAGTTTATTCTGTCTCACGATCATTGTGCACATAGGGTTTACAGCCATCATTGACACTACCTATGCAAAAATAGACATTTTGTAATTTGTCACCCATTCCTTCCCCCTCCCCTTTTCCCTTGATATCCACATCCCCAAAGTGCGCTGACCACTTTCTTTCCATATCTGCCAAAGGAGGTAGGACACCTCCAGGTCTAGCAGCACTAACCCAAACTGTCCCCCAGTGAGCGCCATCTCTCCCAACCACAAAACGACAATAGGTTGGTTCATATGAAAGGATGAGACCACCTTAGGTAGGAATTGAGAACGCGTCCGCAATTCCGCTCTATCCATATGGAAAACCAGATAGGGGCTTTTATGTGATAAAGCCGCCAATTCCGAAACTCGCCTAGCCGAAGCCAAGGCTAACAACATGACCACCTTCCAAGTGAGATATTTCAACTCCACTGTTTTAAGTGGTTGAAACCAATGTGACTTAAGGAAACTTAACACCACGTTAAGGTCCCAAGGCGCCACCGGAGGTACAAAAGGAGGCTGAATATGCAGTACTCCCTTCACAATAGTCTGTACTTCAGGTAAAGAGGCCAATTCCTTTTGAAAGAAAATGGATAAGGCCGAAATCTGAACTTTAATGGAGCCTAATTTTAGGCCCAAATTCACTCCAGTTTGTAGGAAGTGAAGAAAACGGCCCAGATGGAATTCTTCTGTAGGAGCATTCCTGGCCTCACACCAAGAAACATATTTACGCCATATTCGGTGATAATGTTTAGATGTCACGTCCTTCCTAGCCTTTATCAGCGTAGGAATGACCTCATCCGGAATTCCTTTTTCCGCTAGGATCCGGCGTTCAACCGCCATGTTGTCAAACGCAGCAGCGGTAAGTCTTGGAACAGACATGGCCCCTGTTGTAACAGGTCCTGTCGTAGAGGAAGAGGCCACGGATCTTCTGTGAGCATTTCCAGCAGATCCGGAATCCAGGTCCTTCTTGGCCAATCTGGAACAATGAGAATTATTCTCACTCCTCTTTTTCTTATTATTCTCAATACCTTGGGTATGAGAGGAAGAGGAGGAAACACATAAACCAACTGGAACACCCACGGTGTCACCAGGGCGTCTACTGCTACCGCCTGAGGATCTTTTGATCTGGCGCAATACCTCTGTAGCTTTTTGTTGAGACGGGATGCCATCATGTCTATCTGGGGCAGTCCCCACTGACTTGCAATCTGTGCAAAGACTTCCCGATGAAGTCCCCACTCCCCTGGATGCAGGTCGCGTCTGCTGAGGAAGTCTGCTTCCCAGTTGTCCACTCCCGGAATGAACACAGCTGACAGTGCGCTTACATGATTTTCCGCCCAGCGAAGAATCTTGATGGCTTCCGCCATTGCCACCCTGCACCTTGTGCCGCCTTGGCGGTTTACATGAGCCACTGCGGTGATGTTGTCCGACTGGATCAGAACTGGTTGGTCGCAAAGTAAGTTCTCCGCCTGACGTAGGGCGTTGTCAAATCTCAGGTACGCCTGATGAGGTGGATATATGGGAACATGAAGGTATGCATCCTTTATGTCCAGGGATACCATAAAATCCCCCCCTTCCAGGCTGGCGATGACCGCTCTGAGCAATTCCATTTTGAACTTGAACTGTTTTAAGTATAGGTTCAGGGATTTTAAATTCAATATGGGTCTGACCGAACCGTCCGGTTTCGGAACAACAAACAGGGTGGAGTAGTATCCCTTCCCTCTCTGAAGTAGGGGAACTTCGACCACCACTTGTTGAAGACACAATTTGTGAATAGCATTTAACACTATCTCCCTTTCCAGGGGAGAAGTCGGTAGAGCCGATTTGAAAAACCGGCGAGGAGGCACCTCTTCGAATTCCAGCTTGTATCCCTGAGAAACAATTTCTATTGCCCAGGGATCCACCTGTGAGTGAACCCAGATGTGGCTGAAAAGTCGAAGACGTGCCCCCACTGGGGCGGACTCCCCCAGCGGAGCCCCAGCGTCATGCGGTGGATTTTGCAGAGGCCGTGGAGGATTTCTGTTCCTGGGAACTAGCTGTGCAGCTTTTTACCTCTGCCCTTACCTCTGGCAAGAAAGGACGATCCACGCACTCTTTTGCTTTTATTTGAACGAAAGGACTGCATTTGATAATGTGGCGCTTTCTTAGGTTGTGAGGGAACATAAGGCAAAAAATTCGATTTACCTGCCGTAGCTGTGGAGACCAGGTCCGAGAGACCTTCCCCAAACAATTCCTCCCCCTTGTAAGGTAAAACCTCCATATGTCTTTTTGAGTCGGCAGAGATTGACATAGCGTTTATTCTGGAACCCAGTAAACTAATGTCTCTTTGAGCATCCCTCATATATAAGACAGCATCCTTTATATGGCCTAGGGTCAATAAAATGGTATCCTTATCTAGGGTTTCAATCTCCGCCGATAAGGAATCTGTCCATGCTGCAACCGCGCTACAAACCCAGGCCGACGCAATTGCCGGTCTGAGTAATGTACCAGAATGTGTGTAAATGGATTTCAAGGTAATCTCCTGCTTGCAGTCTGCAGGATCCTTGAGGGTAGCCGTATCTTGTTATGGCAGCGCTATCTGTTTTGACAAGCGGGTCAACGCTTTGTCCACCTTAGGAGATGATTCCTACCGTACCCTGTCCGTTGGCGGGAAAGGATACGCCATAAGAATCATTTTGGGAATCTGAGGTTATTTGTCTGGAGATTCCCAAGCTTTTTCACATAATTGGTTCAACTCATGTGAGGAGGGAAAAGTTACCTCGGGCTTTTTTCCTTATACATGTGTACCCTCGTGTCAGGGACAGGGGGTTCCTCTGTGATATGCAACACTTCTTTTATTGCAATAATCATATATCAAATACATTTAGCCACTTTCGGCTGTAACTTTACATCATCGTAGTCGACACTGGAGACCGAATCCGTGTCGGTATCTGTCTGCTATTTGGGATAGTGGGCGCTTCTGAGACCCTGAAGGTCTCGGCGACATAGGGACAGACACGGGTTCACTCCCTGACTGTTCCTTAGCCTCAGCTTTGTCTAATCTCTTGTGCAATAAGTTCACACTAGCACTTAAAACATTCCACATATCCACCCAGTCAGGTGTCGGCACCGCCGACGGAGACCTCACATTCATACGCTCCCCCTCCTACCTCAGACATGTCGACACACGCGTACCGACACACCACACACACAGGGAACCCCTTATCTGAAGAGTTTCCCCACCATGCCCTTTGGAGAGACAGAGAGAGTATGCCAGCACACACCCCAGCGCTGTATGACCCAGGACAAAAACACAATAATAATAAGATTTTACTTACCGATAAATCTATTTCTCGGAGTCCGTAGTGGATGCTGGGGTTCCTGAAAGGACCATGGGGAATAGCGGCTCCGCAGGAGACAGGGCACAAAAAATAAGAATTTACTTACCGATAATTCTATTTCTCGGAGTCCGTAGTGGATGCTGGGGTTCCTGAAAGGACCATGGGGAATAGCGGCTCCGCAGGAGACAGGGCACAAAAAAGTAAAGCTTTACTAGGTCAGGTGGTGTGCACTGGCTCCTCCCCCCATGACCCTCCTCCAGACTCCAGCTAGGTACTGTGCCCGGACGAGCATACACAATAAGGGAGGCATTTTGAATCCCGGGTAAGACTCATACCAGCCACACCAATCACACCGTACAACTTGTGATCTAAACCCAGTTAACAGTATGACAACAGAAAGGGCCTCTTAAAGATGGCTCCTTAACAATAACCCGAATTAGTTAACAATAACTATGTACAAGTATTGCAGATAATCCGCACTTGGGATGGGCGCCCAGCATCCACTACGGACTCCGAGAAATAGAATTATCGGTAAGTAAATTCTTATTTTCTCTATCGTCCTAAGTGGATGCTGGGGTTCCTGAAAGGACCATGGGGATTATACCAAAGCTCCCAAACGGGCGGGAGAGTGCGGATGACTCTGCAGCACCGAATGAGAGAACTCCAGGTCCTCCTTTGCCAGGGTATCAAATTTGTAAAATTTTACAAACGTGTTCTCCCCCGACCACGTAGCTGCTCGGCAGAGTTGTAATGCCGAGACCCCTCGGGCAGCCGCCCAAGATGAGCCCACCTTCCTTGTGGAGTGGGCTTTTACAGTTTTAGGCTGTGGCAGGCCTGCCACAGAATGTGCAAGTTGAATTGTGTTACAAATCCAACGAGCAATCGACTGCTTTGAAGCAGGTGCGCCCAACTTGTTGGGTGCATACAATATAAACAGCGAGTCAGATTTTCTGACTCCAGCCGTCCTTGCAATGTATATTTTTAAGGCTCTGACAACGTCCAACAACTTGGAGTCCTCCAAGTCGCTAGTGGCCGCAGGCACCACAATAGGTTGGTTCAGATGAAATGCTGATACCACTTTAGGGAGAAAATGCGGACGAGTCCGCAGTTCTGCCCTATCCGAATGGAAGATTAGATAAGGACTTTTATAAGATAAAGCCGCCAATTCAGATACTCTCCTGGCAGAGGCCAGGGCTAGTAACATAGTCACTTTCAATGTGAGATATTTCAAATCCACCTTTTTCAATGGTTCAAACCAATGGGATTTGAGGAAATCTAAAACTACATTTAGATCCCACGGTGCCACCGGAGGCACCACAGGAGGCTGTATATGCAGTACTCCCTTGACAAAAGTCTGGACCTCAGGGACAGAGGCCAATTCTTTTTGGAAGAATATTGACAGGGCCGAAATTTGAACCTTAATGGATCCCAATTTGAGACCCATAGATAATCCTGATTGCAGGAAATGTAGGAAACGACCCAGTTGGAATTCCTCCGTCGGAACCCTCCGATCCTCGCACCACGCTACATATTTTCGCCAAATGCGGTGATAATGTTTCACGGTGACTTCCTTCCGTGCCTTAATCAAGGTAGGAATGACTTCTTCTGGAATGCCTTTCCCTTTTAGGATCTGGCGTTCAACCGCCATGCCGTCAAACGCAGCCGCGGTAAGTCTTGAAAAAGACAGGGACCCTGCTGTAGCAGGTCCCTTCTCAGAGGTAGAGGCCACGGTTCGTCCGTGAGCATCTCTTGAAGTTCCGGATACCAAGTTCTTCTCGGCCAATCCGGAACCACTAGTATTGTTCTTACTCTTCTTTGCCGTATGATCTTCAATACCTTTGGTATGAGCGGCAGAGGAGGAAACACATACACTGACTGGTACACCCAAGGAGTTACCAGTGCGTCCACAGCTATTGCCTGTGGATCTCTTGACCTGGCGCAATATTTGTCCAGTTTCTTGTTGAGGCGAGACGCCATCATGTCTACAATTGGTCTTTCCCAACGGTCTATTAACATGTTGAAGACTTCTGGATGTAGACCCCACTCTCCCGGATGAAGATCGTGTCTGCTGAGGAAGTCTGCTTCCCAGTTGTCCACGCCCGGGATGAACACTGCTGACAGTGCTATCACGTGATTCTCCGCCCAGCGAAGAATCTTGGCAGCTTCTGCCATTGCACTCCTGCTTCTTGTGCCGCCCTGCCTGTTTACATGGGCGACCGCCGTGATGTTGTCCGACTGAATCAACACCGGCTTTCCTTGCAGGAGAAGTTCCGCCTGGCTTAGAGCATTGTAGATTGCTCTTAGTTCCAGAATGTTTATGTGAAGAGACTTTTCCAGACTCGTCCATACTCCCTGGAAGTTTCTTCCTTGTGTGACTGCTCCCCAGCCTCTCAGGCTGGCGTCCGTGGTCACCAGGATCCAATCCTGAATGCCGAATCTGCGGCCTTCTAATAGGTGAGCCTTCTGCAACCACCACAGAAGTGACACCCTTGTCTTTGGTGACAGGGTTATTCGCAGGTGCATCTGCAGATGCGACCCTGACCATTTGTCCAACAGATCCCTTTGGAATATTCTTGCATGGAATCTGCCGAATGGAATTGCTTCGTAAGAAGCCACCATTTTTCCCAGGACTCTTGTGCATTGATGTACTGACACTTTTCCTGGTTTTAGGAGGTTCCTGACCAGATCGGATAACTCCTTGGCTTTTTCCTCTGGAAGGAAAACCTTTTTCTGAACCGTGTCCAGAATCATTCCTAGGAACAGCAGACGAGTTGTCGGGATTAAATGGGATTTTGGAATATTCAGAATCCACCCGTGTTGTCTTAGCACCTCTTGAGATAGTGCTAAAGCTGTCTCCAGCTGTTCTCTGGACCTTGCCCTTATTAGGAGATCGTCCAAGTATGGGATAACTAATACGCCTTTTCTTCGAAGAAGAATCATCATCTCGGCCATTACCTTGGTAAAGACCCGAGGCGCCGTGGACAATCCGAACGGCAGCGTCTGAAACTGATAGTGACAGTTTTGAACAATGAACCTGAGGTACCCCTGGTGTGCGGGGTAAATCGGAACGTGTAGATACGCATCCTTGATGTCCAAGGATACCATAAAGTCCCCTTCTTCCAGGTTCGCTATCACTGCTCTGAGTGACTCCATCTTGAACTTGAACTTTTTTATGTAGAGGTTCAAGGACTTCAGATTTAGAATAGGCCTTACCGAGCCATCCGGCTTCGGTACCACAAATAGAGTGGAATAATACCCCTTTCCTTGTTGTAATAGGGGTACTTTGACTATCACCTGCTGAGCGTACAGCTTGTGAATGGCTTCCAACACCCTCTCCCTTTCGGAAGAGACGGTTGGTAAGGCAGACTTCAGGAAACGATGAGGAGGATCCGTCTCTAATTCCAACCTGTACCCCTGAGATATTATCTGCAGGATCCAGGGGTCTACCTGCGAGTGAGCCCACTGCGCGCTGTAATTTTTGAGACGGCCCCCCACTGTCCCCGAGTCCGCTTGAGAGGCCCCAGCGTCATGCTGAGGTTTTTGCAGGAGCCGGGGAGGGCTTCTGTTCCTGGGAAGGAGCTGCCTGTTGGTGTCTCTTCCCTCTTCCTCTGCCTCGTGGCAGGTACGACAAGCCCTTTGCTCTCTTATTTTTGTAGGAGCGAAAAGGCTGCGGTTGAAAGGTCGGTGCCTTTCTCTGTTGGGGAGTGACTTGAGGTAAAAAAGTGGATTTCTCGGCAGTAGCCGTGGCCACCAAGTCTGATAGACCAACTCCAAATAACTCCTCCCCTTTATACGGCAAAACCTCCATGTGACGTTTTGAATCCGCATCGCCTGTCCACTGTCGTGTCCATAAGGCTCTTCTGGCTGAAATGGACATAGCACTCACCCGAGATGCCAGTGTGCAAATATCCCTCTGTGCATCACGCATATAGATAAATGCATCCTTTATTTGTTCTAACGACAGTAAAACATTGTCCCTATCTAGGGTATCAATATTTTCAATCAGGGATTCTGACCAAACTACTCCAGCACTGCACATCCAGGCAGTTGCTATAGCTGGTCGTAGTATAACACCTGCATGTGTGTATATATTCTTTTGAATAACTTCCATCTTTCTATCTGATGGATCCTTAAGTGCGGCCGTCTCAGGAGAGGGTAACGCCACTTGTTTGGATAAGCGTGTGAGCGCCTTGTCCACCTTAGGGGGTGTTTCCCAGCGCGCCCTAACCTCTGGCGGGAAAGGGTATAATGCCAATAACTTTTTTGAAATTATCAACTTTTTATCAGGAGCAACCCACGCTTCATCACACACGTCATTTAATTCTTCTGATTCAGGAAAAACTGTTTGTAGTTTTTTCACACCATACATAATACCCTGTTTTACGGTATCTGTAGTATCAGCTAAATGTAACGTCTCCTTCATTGCCAAAATCATATAACGTGTGGCCCTACTGGAAAATACGTTTGAATTTCTACCGTCGTCACTGGAATCAGTGCCCGTGTCTGGGTCTGTGTCGACCGACTGAGGCAAAGGGCGTTTTACAGCCCCTGACGGTGTTTGAGGCGCCTGGACAGGCATTAATTGATTGTCCGGCCGCCTCATGTCCTCAACTGACTGTTTAAGGGAAGATAAACCATCACGTAATTCCACAAATAAAGGCATCCATTCTGGTGTCGACCCCCTGGGGGGTGACATCTGCATATTTGGCAATTGCTCCGCCTCCACACCAATATCGTCCTCATACATGTCGACACCACGTACCGACACACACCGCAAACTCACAGGGAATGCTCTAATGAAGACAGGACCCACTAGGCCTTTTGGGGAGACAGAGGGAGAGTCTGCCAGCACACACCACAAAGCGCTATATATACAAGGGATATCCTTATATTAAGTGCTCCCTTATAGCTGCTTTAATATATATATATATATATAGCCATTAATGTGCCCCCCCTCTCTGTTTTACCCTGTTTCTGTAGTGCAGTGCAGGGGAGAGACCTGGGAGCCGTTCTGACCAGCGGAGCTGTGACAGAAAATGGCGCCGTGTGCTGAGGAGATAGGCCCCGCCCCTTTTTCGGCGGGTTCTTCTCCCGCTATTTTTCCAGTCAGGCAGGGGTTAAATATCTCCATATAGCCCCTATGGGCTATATGTGAGGTATTTTTAGCCTTGTATAAGGTTTATATTTGCCTCTCAGAGCGCCCCCCCCCAGCGCTCTGCACCCTCAGTGACTGCCCAGTGAAGTGTGCTGAGAGGAAAATGGCGCACAGCTGCAGTGCTGTGCGCTACCTTATGAAGACTGAGGAGTCTTCAGCCGCTGGTTTCCGGACCTCTTCACGCTTCAGCATCTGCAAGGGGGTCGGCGGCGCGGCTCCGGGACCGGACTCCACGGCTGGGCCTGTGTTCGATCCCTCTGGAGCTAATGGTGTCCAGTAGCCAAGCAGCAAATCCACTCTGCATGCAGGTGAGTTTACTACTTTCCCCCTAAGTCCCACGTTGCAGTGATCCTGTTGCCAGCAGGACTCACTGTAAAGAAAAAAAACCTAAACTAAACTTTCTCTAAGCAGCTCTTTAGGAGAGCCACCTAGATTGCACCCTTCTCGTTCGGGCACAAAATCTAACTAGAGTCTGGAGGAGGGTCATGGGGGGAGGAGCCAGTGCACACCACCTGACCTAGTAAAGCTTTACTTTTTTGTGCCCTGTCTCCTGCGGAGCCGCTATTCCCCATGGTCCTTTCAGGAACCCCAGCATCCACTTAGGACGATAGAGAAAGTAAAGCTTTTTCAGATCAGGTGGTGTGCACTGGCTCCTCCCCCTATGACCCTCCTCCAGACTCCAGTTAGGTACTGTGCCCGGACGAGCGTACACAATAAGGGAGGATTTTGAATCCCGGGTAAGACTCATACCAGCCACACCAATCACACCGTACAACCTGTGATCTAAACCCAGTTAACAGTATGATAACAGCGGAGCCTCTGAAAGATGGCTTCCTTCAACAATAACCCGAATTAGTTAACAATAACTATGTACAATTTATGCAGATAATCCGCACTTGGGATGGGCGCCCAGCATCCACTACGGACTATGAGAAATAGATTTATCGGTAAGTAAAATCTTATTTTCTCTATCGTCCTAGTGGATGCTGGGGTTCCTGAAAGGACCATGGGGATTATACCAAAGCTCCCAAACGGGCGGGAGAGTGCGGATGACTCTGCAGCACCGAATGAGAGAACTCCAGGTCCTCCTTAGCCAGAGTATCAAATTTGTAAAATTTTACAAACGTGTTCTCCCCTGACCACGTAGCTGCTCGGCAAAGTTGTAATGCCGAGACCCCTCGGGCAGCCGCCCAAGATGAGCCCACCTTCCTTGTGGAGTGGGCCTTTACAGATTTAGGCTGTGGCAGGCCTGCCACAGAATGTGCAAGTTGGATTGTGCTACAGATCCAACGAGCAATCGTCTGCTTAGACGCAGGAGCACCCATCTTGTTGGGTGCATACAATATAAACAACGAGTCAGATTTTCTGACTCCAGCTGTCCTTGCAATATATATTTTTAATGCTCTGACAACGTCCAGTAACTTGGAGTCCTCCAAGTCACTTGTAGCCGCAGGCACTACAATAGGCTGGTTCAGATGAAATGCTGACACCACCTTAGGGAGAAAATGCGGACGAGTCCGCAGTTCTGCCCTGTCCGAATGGAAAATCAGATATGGGCTTTTGTAAGATAAAGCTGCCAATTCTGATACTCTCCTGGCAGAAGCCAGGGCTAGAAGCATGGTCACTTTCCAAGTGAGATATTTCAAATCCACCTTATTTAGTGGTTCAAACCAATGAGATTTTAGAAAGTCCAAAACCACATTGAGATCCCACGGTGCCACTGGAGGCACCACAGGAGGCTGTATATGCAGCACTCCCTTAACAAAGGTCTGGACTTCAGGGACTGAAGCCAATTCTTTTTGAAAGAAAATCGACAGGGCCGAAATTTGAACCTTAATAGATCCCAATTTGAGACCCATAGACAATCCTGATTGCAGGAAATGTAGGAATCGACCCAGTTGAAATTCCTCCGTCGGAACACTCCGATCTTCGCACCACGCAACATATTTTCGCCAAATTCGGTGATAATGTTGCACGGTTACTTCCTTCCTTGCTTTAATCAAAGTAGGAATGACTTCTTCCGGCATGCCTTTTTCCTTTAGGATCCGGCGTTCAACCGCCATGCCGTCAAACGCAGCCGCGGTAAGTCTTGAAACAGACAGGGACCCTGCTGAAGCAAGTCCCTCCTTAGAGGTAGAGGCCACGGATCTTCCGTGATCATCTCTTGAAGTTCCGGGTACCAAGTCCTTCTTGGCCAATCCGGAACCACTAGTATCGTTCTTACGCCTCTTTGCCGTATAATTCTCAATACTTTTGGTATGAGAGGCAGAGGAGGAAACACATACACCGACTGGTACACCCAAGGCGTTACCAGCGCGTCCACAGCTATTGCCTGCGGATCTCTTGACCTGGCGCAATACCTGTCCAGTTTTTTGTTGAGGCGAGACGCCATCATGTCCACCATTGGTCTTTCCCAACGGGTTACCAGCATGTGGAAGACTTCTGGATGAAGTCCCCACTCTCCCGGGTGAAGATCGTGTCTGCTGAGGAAGTCTGCTTCCCAGTTGTCCACTCCCGGGATGAACACTGCTGACAGTGCTATCACATGATTCTCTGCCCAGCGAAGAATCCTTGCAGCTTCTGCCATTGCACTCCTGCTTCTTGTGCCGCCCTGTCTGTTCACATGGGCGACTGCCGTGATGTTGTCCGACTGGATCAACACCGGTTTTCCCTGAAGCAGAGGTTCTGCCTGGCTTAGAGCATTGTATATTGCTCTTAGTTCCAGAATGTTTATGTGAAGAGACGTTTCCAGGCTCGTCCATACTCCCTGGAAGTTTCTTCCTTGTGTGACTGCTCCCCAGCCTCTCAGGCTGGCGTCCGTGGTCACCAGGATCCAATCCTGTATGCCGAATCTGCGGCCCTCCAATAGATGAGGACTCTGCAACCACCACAGAAGAGACACCCTTGTCCTTGGAGACAGGGTTATCCGTAGGTGCATCTGAAGATGCGACCCTGACCATTTGTCCAACAGATCCCTTTGGAAAATTCTTGCGTGGAATCTGCCGAATGGAATTGCTTCGTAAGAAGCCACCATTTTTCCCAGGACTCTTGTGCATTGATGTACAGACACCTTTCCTGGTTTTAGGAGGTTCCTGACAAGGTCGGATAACTCCTTGGCTTTTTCCTCCGGGAGAAAAACCTTTTTCTGAACCGTGTCCAGAATCATCCCTAGGAACAGCAGACGAGTTGTCGGCATTAACTGGGATTTTGGAATATTCAGAATCCACCCGTGCTGTTTTAGCACTTCTTGAGACAGTGCTAATCCCATCTCTAGCTGTTCTCTGGACCTCGCCCTTATTAGGAGATCGTCCAAGTATGGGATAATTAATATGCCTTTTCTTCGAAGAAGAATCATCATCTCGGCCATTACCTTTGTAAAGATCCGAGGTGCCGTGGACAATCCGAACGGCAGCGTCTGAAACTGATAGTGACAGTTTTGTACAACGAACCTGAGGTACCCCTGGTGTGAGGGGTAAATTGGAACGTGGAGATACGCATCCTTGATGTCCAAGGATACCATAAAGTCCCCCTCTTCCAGGTTCGCTATCACTGCTCTGAGTGACTCCATCTTGAACTTGAACTTCTTTATGTACAGGTTCAAGGACTTCAGATTTAGAATAGGCCTTACCGAGCCATCCGGCTTCGGTACCACAAAAAGAGTGGAATAATACCCCTTCCCTTGTTGTAGAAGAGGTACCTTGACTATCACCTGCTGAGAGTACAGCTTGTGAATGGCTTCCAAAACCGTCTCCCTTTCGGAGGGGGACGTTGGTAAAGCAGACTTCAGGAAACGGCGAGGTGGATCTGTCTCTAATTCCAACCTGTACCCTTGAGATATTATCTGCAGGATCCAGGGATCTACCTGCGAGTGAGCCCACTGCGCGCTGTAATTTTTGAGACGACCGCCCACCGTCCCCGAGTCCGCTTGAGAAGCCCCAGCGTCATGCTGAGGCTTTTGTAGAAGCCGGGGAGGGCTTCTGTTCCTGGGAAGGAGCTGCGTGTTGCTGTCTCTTCCCTCGACCTCTGCCTCGTGGCAGATATGAATAGCCCTTTGCTCTCTTATTTTTAAAGGAACGAAAGGGCTGCGGTTGAAAAGTCGGTGCCTTTTTCTGTTGGGGAGTGACTTGAGGTAGAAAGGTGGATTTCCCGGCTGTAGCCGTGGCCACCAAATCTGATAGACCGACTCCAAATAACTCCTCCCCTTTATACGGCAAAACTTCCATATGCCGTTTTGAATCCGCATCGCCTGTCCACTGTCGCGTCCATAAAGCTCTTCTGGCCGAAATGGACATAGCACTTACCCGTGATGCCAGTGTGCAGATATCCCTCTGTGCATCACGCATATAAAGAAATGCATCCTTTATTTGTTCTAATGACAGTAAAATATTGTCCCTGTCCAGGGTATCAATATTTTCAATCAGGGACTCTGACCAAACTACCCCAGCACTGCCCATCCAGGCAGTCGCTACAGCTGGTCGTAGTATAACACCTGCATGTGTGTATATACTTTTTTGGATATTTTCCATCCGCCTATCTGATGGATCTTTAAGTGCGGCCGTCTCAGGAGAGGGTAACGCCACTTGTTTAGATAAGCGTGTTAGCGCCTTGTCCACCCTAGGAGGTGTTTCCCAGCGCTCCCTAACCTCTGGCGGGAAAGGGTATAATGCCAATAATTTCTTTGAAATTATCAGCTTTTTATCAGGGGCAACCCACGCTTCATTACACACGTCATTTAATTCTTCTGATTCAGGAAAAACTATAGGTAGTTTTTTCATACCCCACATAATACCCTGTTTAGTGGTACCTGTAGTATCAGCTAAATGTAACGCCTCCTTCATTGCCAAAATCATATAACGTGTGGCCCTACTGGAAAATACGGTTGAATCGTCACCGTCACCACTGGAGTCAGTGCCTGCGTCTGGGTCTGTGTCGACCGACTGAGGCAAAGGGCGTTTCACAGCCCCTGACGGTGTTTGAGTCGCCTGGACAGGCACTAATTGATTGTCCGGCCGCCTCATGTCGTCAAACGACTGCTTTAGCGTGTTGACACTATCCCGTAGTTCCATAAATAAAGGCATCCATTCTGGTGTCGACTCCCTAGGGGGTGACATCCTCATATTTGGCAATTGCTCCGCCTCCACACCAATATCGTCCTCATACATGTCGACACACACGTACCGACACACAGCATACACACAGGGAATGCTCCTAACGAAGACAGGACCCACTAGCCCTTTGGGGAGACAGAGGGAGAGTTTGCCAGCACACACCAAAAGCGCTATATATATATATCAGGGATAGCCTTATAATAAGTGCTCCCTTATAGCTGCTTTGTTATATCAAAATATCGCCATAAATTTGCCCCCCCCTCTCTGTTTTACCCTGTTTCTGTAGTGCAGTGCAGGGGAGAGACTTGGGAGCCGTCCTGACCAGCGGAGCTGTGAGAGGAAATGGCGCCGTGTGCTGAGGAGATAGGCCCCGCCCCTTTTCTGGCGGGCTCGTCTCCCGCTATTTAGAAAAATCAGGCAGGGGTTAAATATCTCCATATAGCCTCTAGGGGCTATATGTGAGGTATTTTTAGCCTTTATAGGTATTCATTTGCCTCCCAGGGCGCCCCCCTCCCAGCGCCCTGCACCCTCAGTGACTGCCGTGTGAAGTGTGCTGAGAGGAAAATGGCGCACAGCTGCAGTGCTGTGCGCTACCTTTAGAAGACTGCAGGAGTCTTCAGCCGCCGATTCTGGACCTCTTCTGACTTCAGCATCTGCAAGGGGGCCGGCGGCGCGGCTCCGGTGACCATCCAGGCTGTACCTGTGATCGTCCCTCTGGAGCTTGATGTCCAGTAGCCAAGAAGCCAATCCATCCTGCACGCAGGTGAGTTGACTCCTTCTCCCCTCAGTCCCTCGCTGCAGTGATCCTGTTGCCAGCAGGAATCACTGTAAAATAAAAAACCTAGCTAAACTTTGTCTAAGCAGCTCTTTAGGAGAGCCACCTAGATTGCACCCTTCTCGGCCGGGCACAAAAATCTAACTGGAGTCTGGAGGAGGGTCATAGGGGGAGGAGCCAGTGCACACCACCTGATCTGAAAAAGCTTTACTTTTTGTGCCCTGTCTCCTGCGGAGCCGCTATTCCCCATGGTCCTTTCAGGAACCCCAGCATCCACTAGGACGATAGAGAAATTATGTTTACCCAGATAGCGCTGTTTACATATACAATATGCGCCAATTTTGTGCCCCCCCCTCCTCTTTAAAACCCTCTGTCTACCGTGGTATAAGCAGGGGAGAGTCCGGGGAGCTTCCTCTCAGCAGTGCTGTGGAGAAAAAATGGCACTGTGCGTGCTGAGGGAGAAGCCCCGCCCCCTCGGCGGCGGGCTTCTGTCCCGCTGAAAATCTCAAAATTTGGCGGGGGCTCATATATGTACAGTGCCCAGCTGTACATATACTTATTTTTGCCAAAAGAGGTCTATCTGCTGCCCAGGACGCCCCCCCTGCACCCTTACAGTGACTACCGTGTGTGAGGTGTATGAGCTGCAGTGCTGTGTGTTACCTCAGTGAAGATCATGAAGTCTTCTGCCGCCTCTGAAGTCTTCTTTTCTTCTCATACTCGCCCGGCTTCTATCTTCCGGCTCTGCGAGGGGGGCGGCGGCGCGGCTCTGGGACGGACGGCGAGGGTGAGACCTGCGTACCAATCCCTCTGGAGCTAATGGTGTCCAGTAGCCTAAGAAGCAGATCCTTGAAACTCACAGAAGTGGGTCTGCTTCTCTCCCCTCAGTCCCTCGATGCAGGGAGTCTGTTGCCAGCAGGCTCCCTGAAAATAAAAAAACCTAACAAATATACTTTCTGTCAGGAAGCTCAGGAGAGCTCCCTGAAGTGCACCCATCTCCTCTGGGCACAGTATCAAACCGAGGTCTAGAGGAGGGGCATAGAGGGAGGAGCCAGTGCACACCCAGACCTAAAGTCTTTCTTAAAGTGCCCATGTCTCCTGCGGAGCCCGTCTATCCCCATGGTCCTTACGGAGTCCCCAGCATCCTCTAGGACGTTAGAGAAATAGTGAGAATCAAGAGAGTGGACTGGAGGCACCTACTCCTGAGAATCTGAGGGGATGGGAGTGAAACTGGGAGAATTGTTAGCTGGAGCAGGACTGGCCAACCTGTGGATCTCTGGCTCTTGTGAAACCACATCCCAACGTGTCCTGACACAGTTTTAGCATTCCGTAATAGCTAAACAGGGCATGCTGGAACTTGTAGTTTCACAACAGCTGGAGAGTCACAGGTTGGCCGTGTTGGAGTGTATTGTGCCTGTGAGGTGGGACTCTTAGGACCCTAAAAGTAGAAGTCTAGTCTGCTGGACCTCCCTTCTTGTCCAGACACTGTTTAATATTGCTTGTACGTTATTGTGTCAACCATGTAATGTACCAGGTAGAGTTGCACACACTGCTACTATTGTGTAAGCATGCATGCCTTTAGTTAGTGAACTGTAATATGCCTCCTGGCCAAGTCTATACATAGGCATCAGGTACACCGCTTTAACAGACATGCTGGAGCCACCCACTATAGGCGACTGCAAGTGAGCCCCAAGTAAGTAGGAAAGGTTTGTAAAGATGCAGACAAGGGGTGGAATTCAAAGTAGAACTAAACCAATTATACTGTTGTGTAATCAAAGGGGTCAATTCAATTCGGCAACTTATGAATAGCGCCGGGAATTAGCTCCCGACGCTATTCAATTCAGCTCCAGTTAAGTCGGCGATGTCCCGTTCTCGCCGACTAAACAGGTTGAATTGTCGGGAGAACGGGCATTCTCCGACTTAACTCCCCAGCGCGAGGCTGATTCCCGTCAGAATCAGCCTCGCGCCGGCCGCGAGGCAGCACTTTTGTCGGGTTTCTTCTCTCATCCCCCGGGGATGAGAGAAGAATTCCCGACAATTGCGGGTAACTAGCAGCTGAATTGAATAGCGCCGGGAGCTAATTCCCGGCGCTATTCATAAGTTACCGAATTGAATTGACCCCAAACTCTCTAATCATGCCTTAGTTCATCAGTAGAAGGTCCTTACAATTTGAAGCCACAGAAGTTACCAAACGTACACTTATTTGGCTACCAGCTGAGAAAAATATTGAAAATGGCATCCAATTTATCCTGTGATAAAAAGGTCTCAGTCAGTAACCTTAGCATTCGAATTGCCACTATATATAAATTTGCAATGCATTTGATCATGCATAAAACATTAACTTGGTAACCTGATTTTCATGTTTTGGCAAGGGGTGTTCTTGTGTGTTCTCCGCGCTTGTTGGAGAACAAGCAATACTCTCCAATAGCAATTCCACCATTTTGCACACTTATGCCTGTTCCAAATAATCTCTCAGATCCAAACACACCATAAACACATGTATAACATACCCTCTCTCTCAGCTCCATGATTGACGGTTGTGTTATATATTTAGGTTGTAATGTTGATACACAGCATTATTTTGTAGAAATGCATCATGTTGACACATTGATTAGAATGTTGAGAAAATGTCCCTGGTGGTCTAGTGGTAGCTTACCTTATTTGGATGGTCTGGCAGCTCCAGCAACTATATCCCTGGTGGTCTAGTGGTAGCTTACCTTATTTGGATGGTCTGGCAGCTTCAGCAGTGATAACCTGATAACTTTAGTCGAATCTTGCGGTACTTTCGAACCTTTCCCCTAGTGCCTAATGGGCCATACACACTGGCAGATAATACTGAAAGATGAACGAGATACCGTTCATATCTTTCAGTGTGGAGGCACCAGCGATGGACGATGCGCGGCACCACGCACGTCTATCGCTGGTGCCCCGTCGCTTGTGCATGCAGACCAATATGGACGATCTCGTCCATATTTGCCTGCGCTGCTATGGAGCCGGGTGACGAGGAGAGTGAAGAAACTTCACCCCCCCCCCCGTCACTGCCCCCACGCCACCGGGTCAGCCGTATACGCCGTCAGGCAGCTCGGCGGCGGATCGACAAATGTGTAGGGCCCATAAGACCAGCTCTCCCCTCCTGTAGTTTTACAGATGTATCCACGCTCATCCGTTCCACGATGCAGGGATGGATCTACTAGAGTGTCCGCAACTATGGTGCACTCGTGTGTGTACGCGCGCTGTAGACTTCTATGGAGCGAACATCAGCTGCAACTAGTCACAGCACATCCTACCCTGCAGCTTGGTCATGGCCCATCTATGTTGAGTTTGTACAGTCTGTTCTACGATGCGTATGCACATTCATATGCACACAGATCTGTACTTTAACCTCTGTCGGTCTGTGCAGAATGTCGGTATTTCACATCCTTGCGAACATGTTGACATTCTGCAGATGCCACAATGTCGACATTGAACATGTCTGCATTACAACATCCAGAAACGCCAAAACACACATCCGCCCATAACTTACAAACTTCTCCCAGTCTCCCCCCACCTCCCCAATGCACTCATAGGGGACGATTCAATTGTTTTCCCCTGCGGCTACCACTAGGGGCTGCAAAACGGAGCTCTGTTTAGATACCCATTAGCCGCAGTAGCCTCCTGAGGTCCAAGAAATGTCCAAACCACTGCTTTAGACAGGTTTAGCAGCTTTGCTTGGCTAAACCCTGTGCTTTCAGGCGTGTTAAATACTAATTTAACTGAATTGCTCCGTCGGGAGCCCATTCGTATAGACGCCCGAACTGCATTACCCCCTAAGACCATGAAATGCATGGAGAAATCTCACACACTAAGGGGGGGAATTAAAATGTGATCGCACCCCCAATCTCCCGTCTAAACTGATTGGAGATCGCGGACAGATATTCAAATACTCCCACTTATCGCACCAATTACACTCAGGTTTAGGCGCGCAAAGCGCCTAAACCCAACTAAAGTAATGGGCGTGAGCATGAAAAGACCCATTTGGGCAGCCAAACTTGTCTTTACGCACATCACCGCTCTCTACCCCTGGGGCAGCGAGCTTAAAATAAGATTTTACTTACCGATAAATCTATTTCTCGTAGTCCGTAGTGGATGCTGGGGACTCAGTCAGGACCATGGGGATCAGCGGCTCCGCAGGAGACAGGGCACAAAAATAAAGCTTTAGGATCAGGTGGTGTGCACTGGCTCCTCCCCCCATGACCGTCCTCCAAGCCCCAGTCAGGATACTGTGCCCGGACGAGCGTACACAATAAGGAAGGATATTGAATCCCGGGTAAGACTCATACCAGCCACACCAATCACACCGTACAACTTGTGATCTGAACCCAGTTAACAGCATGACAAACGTAGGAGCCTCTGAACAGACGGCTCACAACAATAACAACCCGATTTTTTTGTAACAATAACTATGTACAAGTATTACAGACAATCCGCACTTGGGATGGGCGCCCAGCATCCACTACGGACTACGAGAAATAGATTTATCGGTAAGTAAAATCTTATTTTCTCTAACGTCCTAAGTGGATGCTGGGGACTCCGTCAGGACCATGGGGGTTATACCAAAGCTCCCAAACGGGCGGGAGAGTGCGGATGACCCTGCAGCACCGAATGAGAGACTCCATGTCCTCCTCAGCCAGGATATCAAATTTGTAGAATTTAGCAAACGTGTTTGCCCCTGACCAAGTAAATGCTCAGCAAAGTTGTAAAGCCGAGACCCCTCAGGCAGTCGCCCAAGATGAGCCCACTTCCTTGTGGAATGGGCTTTTACTGATTTTGGCTGTGGCAAGCCTGCCACAGAATGTGCAAGCTGAATTGTACTACAAATTCAGCGAGCAATCGTCTGCTTAGAAGCAGGAGCACCCATCTTGTTGGGTGCATACAGGCTAAACAGCGAGTCAGATTTTCTGACTCCAGTCGTCCTGGAAACATATATTTTCAGGGCCCTGACAACGTCAAGTAACTTGGAGTCCTCCAAGTCCCTAGTAGCCGCAGGTACCACAATAGGTTGGTTCATGTGAAAAACAGAAAACACCTTAAGGAGAAATTGAGGACGAGTCCTCAATTCTGCCCTGTCAGAATGAAAAATTAAGTAAGGGCTTTTATATGATAAGGCCGCCCATTCTGACACACGCCTGGCTGAAGCCAGGGCTAATAGAATCTTCACCTTCCATGTGAAATATTTTAAGTCCACAGTGGTGAGTGGATCAAACCATTGTGACTTTAGGAAACTCAAAACAACATTGAGATCCCAAGGTGCCACTGGGGGCACAAAAGGAAACTGTATATGCAGTACCCCTTTTACAAACGTCTGAACTTCAGGCACTGAAACCAGTACTTTCTGGAAGAAATTCGACAGGGTCGAAATTTGAACCTTAATGGACCCTAATTTTAGGCCCATAGACAGTCCTGTTTTCAGGAAATGTAGGAAACGACCCAGTTGGAATTCCTCTGTAGGGACCTTCTTGGCCTCACACCACGCAACATATTTTCGCCAATGCGGTGAAAATGTTTTGCGGTTACATCCTTCCTGGCTTCGACCAGGGTAGGGATGACTTCATCTGGAATGCCCTTTCAGGATCCGGCGTTCAACTGCTATGCCGTCAAAACGCAGCCGCGGTAAGTTTTGGAACAGACAAGGCCCCTGCTGGAGCAGGTCCTTTCTTAAGGGTAGAGGCCACGGTTCTTCCGTGAGCATCTCTTGAAGTTCCGGGTACCAAGTCCTTCTTGACCCATCCGGAACCACGAGTATCGTTCTTACTCATCTCCTTCCTATGATTCTCAGTACTTTTGGTATGAGATGCATAGGAGGGAACACATACCCTGACTGGTACACCCACAGTGTTACCAGAGCGTCCACCGCTATTGCCTGAGGGTCCCTTGACCTGGCGCAATATCTGTCTAGTTTTTTTTTTTTTGTTCAGGCGGGACGCCATCATGTCCACCTTTGGTTTTTCCCAACGGTTTACAATCATGTGGAAGACTTCCCGCTGAAGTCCCCACTCTCCCGGGTGGAGGTTATGCCTGCTGAGGAAGTCTGCTTCCCAGTTTTCCACTCCCGGAATTAACACTACTGAGAGTGTTATCACATGATTTTTCGCCCAGCGAAGAATCCTTGCAGTTTCTGCCATTTCCCTCCTGCTTCTTGTGCCGCCCTGTCTGTTTTCGTGGGCGACTGCCGTGATGTTGTCCCACTGGATCAATACCGGCTGACCTTGAAGCAGAGGTCTTGCTAAGCTTAGAGCCTTGTAAATTGCCCTTAGCTCCATTATATTTATGTGGAGAGAAGTCTCCAGACTTGATCACACTCCCTGGAAATTTTTTCCTTGTGTGACTGCTCCCCAGCCACTCAGGCTGGCATCCGTGGTCACCAGGACCCAGTCCTGACTGCCGAATCTGCGGCCCTTTCATAGATGAGCACTCTGCAGCCACCGCAGAAGAAACACCCTTGTCCTTGGAGACAGGGTTATCCGCTGATGCATCTGAAGATGCGATCCGGACCATTTTCCCAGCAGATCCCACTGAAAGGTTCTTGCGTGAAATCTACCGAATGGGATCGCTTTGTAAGAAACCACCATTTTTCACAGGATCCTTGTGCAATGATGCACTGATACTTTTCCTGGTTTTAGGAGGTTCCTGACTAGCTCGGATAACTCCCTGGCTTTCTTCTCCGGGAGAAAACATCCTTTTATGGACTGTGTCCAGAATCATCCCTAGGAACAGTAGACGTGTCGTCGGAAAAAGCTGCGATTTTGGAATATTTAGAATCCACTCGTGCTGTCGTAGAACTACTTGAGATAGTGCTACACCGACCGCCAACTGTTCTCTGGACCTTGCCCTTATCAGGAAAGCGTCCATATTTCTTTTAGGAAGAATCATCATTTCGGCCATTACCTTGGTAAAGACCCGGGGTGCCGTGGACAATCCAAACGGCAGCGTCTGAACTGATAGTGACAGTTCTGTACCACGAACCTGAGATACCCTTGGTGAGAAGGGCAAAATTTGGACTTGTAGGTAAGCGTCCCTGATATCCAGTGACACCATATCGTCCTGGTTCGCTATCACTGCTCTGAGTGACTCCATCTTGATTTGAACCCTTGTATGTAATTGTTCAAATCTTTTAGATCTCACCGAGCCGTTTGGCTTCAGTACCACAATATAGTGTGGAATAATACCCCTTCCCTTGTTGTAGGAGGGGTACTTTGATTATCACGTGCTGGGAATACAGCCTGTGAATTTTTTTCCAATACTGCCTCCCTGTCGGAGGGAGACGTTGGTAAAGCAGACTTCAGGAACTTGTGAGGGGAAGACGTCTCGAATTTCCAATGTACACCTGGGATACTACGTGTAGGATCCAGGAGTCCACTTGCTAGTGAGCCCACTGCGTGCTGAAAACTCTTGAGATGACCCCCCACCGCACCTGAGTCCGCTTGTATGGCCCCAGCGTCATGCTGCGGACTTGGCAGAAGCTGTGGAGGACTTCTGTTCCTGGGAATGGGCTGCCTGCTGCAGTCTTCTTCCCTTTCCTCAAACCCTGGGCAGATATGACTGGCCTTTTGCCCGCCTGCCTTTATGGGTACGAAAGGACTGAGACTGAAAAGACTGTGTCCTTTTCTGCTGAGATGTGACTTGGGGTAACAAAAGTGGATTTTCCAGCTGTTGCCATGGCCACCAGGTCCGATGGACCGCCCCTTTATACGGCAATACTTCCATGTGCCGTCTGGAATTTGCATCACCTGACCACTGTCGTGTCTATAAACATCGTCTGGCAGATATGGACATCACATCTACTCTTGATGCCAGAATGCAAATATCCCTCTGCGCATCTCGCATATATAGAAATGCATCCTTAAAATGCTCTATAGTCAATAAAATATTGTTCCTGTCAAGGGTATCAATATTTTCAGTCAGGAAATCCGACCAAGCCCCCCCAGCGCTGCACATCCAGGCTGAGGCGATTGCTGGTCGTAGTATAACACCAGTATGTGTGTATATACTTCTTAGGATATTTTTCAGCTTCCTATCAGCTGGCTCCTTGAGGGCGGCCGTATCTGGAGACGGTAACGCCACTTGTTTTTATAAACGTGTGAGCGCCTTATCCACCATAAGGTGTGTTTCCCAACTCGCCCTCACTTCTGGCGGGAAAGGGTATACCTCCAATAATTTTCTATCGGAGGAAACCCACGTATCATCACACACTTTAATTTATCTGATTCAGGAAAAACTACAAGTAGATTATTCCCACCCTACATAATACCCTTATTTGTGGTACTTGTAGTATCAGAAATATGTAACACCTCCTTCATTGCCCTTAACATGTAACGTGTGGCCCTAAAGGAAAATACGTTTGTTTCTTCACCGTCGACACTGAAGTCAGTGTCCGTGTCTACCAACTGAGGTAAATGGGCGTTTTTACAAGCCCCTGACGGTGTCTGAGACGCCTGGACAGGTACTAATTTGTTTGCCGGCCGTCTCATGTCGTCAACCGACCTTGCATCGTGTTGACATTATCACGTAATTCCTAAATAAGCCATCCATTCCGGTGTCGACTCCCTAGAGAGTGACATCACCAATACAGGCAATTTGCTCCGCCTCCTCACCAACATCGTCCTCCTACATGTCGACACACACGTACCGACACACAGCACACACACAGGGAATGCTCTGATAGAGGACAGGACCCCACTAGCCCTTTGGGGAGACAGAGGGAGAGTTTGCCAGCACACACCAAAAACGCTATAATTATACAGGGACAACCCCTTATACAAGTGTTTTCCCTTATAGCATTTTTACATATGTAATCATATCGCCAAATAAGTGCCCCCCCTCTCTGTTTTAACCCTGTTTCTGTAGTGCAGTGCAGGGGAGAGCCTGGGAGCCTTCCTCACAGCAGAGCTGAGCAGGAAAATGGCGCCGTGTGCTGAGGAGAATAGGCCCCGCCCCCTAAAACGGCGGGCTCTTCTCCCGGAGTTTGTGAGATCTGGCAGGGGTTAAATACATCCATATAGCCTCAAGGGCTATATGTGATGTATTTTAGCCATAAAAAAGGTATAATACATTGCTGCCCAGAGCGCCCCCCCCCAGCGCCCTGCACCCTCAGTGACCGCTGGTATGAAGTGTGCTGACAACAATGGCGCACAGCTGCAGTGCTGTGCGCTACCTTATGAAGACTGAAAGTCTTCTGCCGCCTGTTTCTGGACCTCTGGACCTCTTCAACTTCGGCATCTGCAAGGGGGGTCGGCGGCACGGCTCCGGGACGAACCCCAGGGTGAGACCTGTGTTCCGACTCCCTCTGGAGCTAATGGTGTCCAGTAGCCTAAGAAGCAAATCCATCCTGCACGCAGGTGAGTTCACTTCTCTCCCCTAAGTCCCTCGTAGCAGTGAGCCTGTTGCCAGCAGGACTCACTGAAAATAAAAAACCTAAAAAACTTTTTCTAAGCAGCTCTTTAGGAGAGCCACCTAGATTGCACCCTGCTCGGACGGGCACAAAAACCTAACTGGGGCTTGGAGGAGGGTCATGGGGGGAGGAGCCAGTGCACACCACCTGATCCTAAAGCTTTATTTTTGTGCCCTGTCTCCTGCGGAGCCGCTGATCCCCATGGTCCTGACGGAGTCCCCAGCATCCACTTAGGACGTTAGAGAAATTAACTTATCATGCCCGTCTGCAGCAACATTAGAATACGGACGGCGGGCACGATAAGGTGTGGCGGAGATTTGAATCTCCCCCTATGTTGCTATTGAATTTTGACTCTGGTAAGTGCAGGAAAAAGCCAATGGAGAACCGGGATACCTCATTTCTGTACTCAGCAGCAGCTTTCTCCAGTGGAATCCTTTTTCCAGATAACATTTGCTTTCTAGCTGCTGTATGAGTTTTTGATCCTGTAATTTATTGTTATTTTATAGAAAATGACATGGGTCCTTGCAGCCCTGTTGCTACTCTTTGATGGTATGATAGATACTATACGAGAATGCCCGCCAAGTGGCACAATGTCGTTAAATGTTCCAAATTATTATTACTGGACTGAAAATTTTATTATCCATACACCATAATCCTTTGATTTCACTATATAAGATGGTTTTCCATTTAAAGCACCTTGACTTTACCGTGCTTTATATTATTTGGGCTCTAGTCAACTCAGCGTGATATGAATAGCAGTGGGAAGGAGGTCCCCGGAGATATTCAATTGACCGTGCTGTTAAACACGACATGTGGATTTGTTCTCAAAGTCCCATCTGAGGTGCGACCAGAAATCAGACTTAACGACTGCCGCAATGCTGTTTTCTGCCTTTAGCACGAAGCAATCAGAATCACGGCAGGCACTTGAGTTGGAGAATGTCTGTTCTTGCGGCTTAAGGCACGAGAGCAGACCTATCCAGACTAGCGATGAAGACAATTGAATAGCTCCAGGACCTCCTTCCCGGCACTATTCATATCGCGTTGAATTGAATAGAGCCCTTTAACACTACTACATAATCAGAAATCGCCTGTTTCCTTGGTTTTATATGCACTGTTTAATAGGTACAGATTAGTTTCTGTCTATTCACCCACATCAATACCTCCCTACCTTGGATGGGGATGCAGTTAAGTTCCCGACAGCCGGGATCCCTGCAGTCGAAATACAGACCCCGGAATCCTGACTGCAGTCAAAATGCTGATGGTCTAAATACCGACTGCCGCTCGGTATTCCCACTGGGATTGTGGTAAACACCACCACCGGAGGGGGAATATAATAGTGTGGTGAGCTTTGAATCCCTTGGATGTAGTGCTGTGTTTTCACAATTATTTGTCTATCTACATGAATCCAGATAGAACTGAACAAGACATAACCACAAACCTTATCCAGCCCAGTTTAATTCGCCGTAGAGTGAAATCGGAACATAGGGACGGAATGCAACGGACACTTTACTACATATTCTCACACTGATTCCCTATGATGTTATGCCTAAAAGAGGTTTCCCCATTCTTACACACTTCACACTACACTTCCTCCACAACATGTACAGTAAAGCACCCAAAATCATATGCCCCACACAGCGGCACCAAATACAGCTCATCCAGACAACAGCTGATTAGAATCCTACATCTCATTCAAGCAGTGAGGTAGCATGGCGTGCAAAACAGCTGAGAGGGTGAGGGGGGTAATTGCCGGGATTCAAATGCTTGCGCCGGTGGCTATCACTACAATGAGCCCCACGGTGCAATTCAACTGCTGCTCCATTTTGCCGCAAACCGCAGCCAGCGCCTGTATTTTTACTCACAACCCACTGTGCTGGCGAGCAGAAATGTGTGAAAAGTGACCCATGTAGATGCCCAAATGGTACTTTTTTTTTTGCGCCACGCCCAGCGCTTTGGTCGGATTTAGGGGCACGATCAGCAAGTTAAAAAAAGAACAGTTTATTTGAGTCCTGGAAGGTAGAATGAAAATAAAACCTAACGAGTAAACAATATTGGGCAGGGGGTGGTTCTTCTCACTCTGGACCCCCATTTCCACGCCTTGCACTGAAGCAGGGAAGTCCACAACTACAGCCCGCAAGCCAAATGTGGCAAACCACCTCCTGCCATCTGGTCTACTGACCATAGTGCAGTTTGGATGTCAGAGTAGTTCATCTAACTGTAGTGTGGGTTACCACTGGGGCCTAAAGAAAGGTGTAGTATGAGTGGCCGGCGGCCGGGATCCCGGGGGGGCCAGCATACCAGTGCCGGGAGCCCGACCGCCGGCATACCGACAGCTGGGCGAGTGCTAATAAGCCCCATGTGGGCTCACTGCGCTTACCACACTGCAGGCAGGGTGGCGCCATTTATTCTCCCTCCAGGGGGGTCGTGGACCCCAAAGAGGGAGAATAAGCGTTGGCATGCCGGCGGCCGGGATCCCAGCCTGCGGCATACTGAAGACCACCCCTCAAGAAGGCAGCCCTGAGAGTGATGAGGGTGACAGACAGAATAAGCCTGCATCAATACAAAACCCCTGAATCTTGTCCACATTCACCAACAACTCTTCCTACAGCTGTGCATACAGTATATTTTTACTTACTCCTTTTATTCTAACAATATTTAAATCTAGAGATGGTATATTCTAGACCAGGTCATTACCGTCTGGTTCTAGGCTTTTCCCCCTCTGTACTTTAATGCTATCACCAGAACAGAGTGCATGTGGTCTGTTGTGATCATGCAATTAATCTGTTTGAGACAAACTGGAGGCCTCATCCCTAGCAATCAATGTAAAGCAAACTGTTAAGGCCAGTACTGACGGAAGAGATGTGTGCTGAGCGATCTTAACACAGACCGCTCAGCTCCCATCTCTCTCCCCCCCCCCCCCCCCCCACTCTCTGCTCGGAACAGCATGGTGAGCTGAGCGAGGGGGGGCGCTCACTTCACACAGCGCTGAATTGAGCGACCCGCTGGATTGTGCCTGGCTCAATCTAGCACTGGCGAGGGCGATGTGCGGCTATCGCTGGGGGTTATACACACGACAGATCCGTGCTTACAATCTAGACAGATTGCTTAGATTTTAAACACGGATCTCTCAGTGTGTACCCCCCTTTACAGTAATGGACTTCAAATAACATATTTTAGAACAAGACCACTACCCATGAATGGTATCCACTCTTGCACTCTTAACATTTACTTTTTTTGCATAGTAAGTGACAGTGACTGGCTACTTCTATCATCCACAGATGTGGTCATGTAGTAGCAGCAGCACCACAGTACCAATGTGCAACATGTCAACTGGGAATAGGAGAAAATGTAGCTGGTCACTTTCTACAAACTGCAATGTTACAGAAATGCACTCTCCCTGCTCTGCTGCACATCCACGCCATCTATTGTGCCCGCAGCCTCCTGTTACAGTAGGAACAACTGCCGCCACATGTATTCCATGCCAGCAGTATGAACAGATGTGTACAAAACGCTTTTGGCTATACTTCGTTCAGAACCAAAGACTTCTGCTTGGTGACACTTCAGTGGGAGCAGACCTTATACAGAAGGCTTGTATATCATATCCCACATTAGTGTGAATCATCTGAAAGGGAAACCCAAGGGGGAGGAGTTGCTATGCAGGGAACGACAAAGTTTTAAGTAGCAAAAGAAAAACTATTACTGGTGCTAGAAATAGTATAAACTACATATGGGGGGAAAAAACTAATTAATAGATGATAAATGTAGGAGTCCTACATAATAAACAGATCTGTTCCCTGTTTAGGTCTATGTTCAGTCACAGGGTGGGGTTTCAGGGAGCTGGGGGAAAGAAAAAAAAAAGTCCAAAATATTAAACATCTGACTCATCAACTGCAGAGACATTGGCTCTGGTGATGCGTCTCCTGCCAGTTTACAAGTATCAACCCTGCAGGAAGTGGCAGCAGGAAACCTGTTATAGGGGCATTAGTCCAACCTTCAGTAACAAAGAGGACATTAAAGCTTTGGAAACGTGGATTAAGAGTAAACAGAAAACCAGACAGGTTACAGTAACAAACATTATATGGCAGCAATTCAGTTGAACTTATAAACAATATGAAGCCATATTAAGGCACACTAGCCAGAACACATACAGTAAGCAATGTATACAGTAGTTTATTTGCAGGTGGACATGAAATTGGAGGCAGGACTTGTGATAGAACTGCAATCCCAGGACAATGGCTCATGCCACTGACTGTAATGCACTGCAAATCTGATTATGCAAGAATCCTGTACATCACACCCCACCGAGCCTGGAGGGCAGTGGCAAATCTCCCCTGCGGGCACTACGTGTTAGGTTCTACATCCAGGTAAACAAGAGTGTAGTACTTTTTGAGGCGTGTCCTGGCAGTACCATGCCACCTTTTGTGTCAGCATGAAGCCTTGGTAATTCTCACTAGCAATGTTCTCTGTAGCATCATTGCATGAGCTTTCTATGGGACCTCATGACTTATTTAATCGGCACCTTTGAGTCAATTTTACAATTACTGTTAGCACTACAGATACACACAGGTATTTTACAGCATTTAAACCGTTCATTACTAACCACACTCTGTACAGCAGGAATAGTCAAAATAATATAGACTTCATTTAAAAACCAAAATGGCCGTCTGTACACTGTCACATATGCTGCGTTTATATGGAAAACAACTATAATCACTTCAAACAAGTAGTGCAAAGTGCACGCAACTGCACATTTACTCACAAACATAACAATGGAGGCTTAACTCTGGCCAGTTATACAGGTTCCAAAGCAATACCTCACTGAATTCAGCAACTCATCAGTGACAATCTCCAATACGAGTAAAGTATAATACAAGACCATAGGAGTTACTCTCACTCTATTGAATTAAAATGTACAACTAAGGGAAATGTAGCTCTTACCCTTGTTGCAGTGTGTAAATTCGTAATTGTATTAATTTGCAAAGACACAAATTTACTCCATCTGCCAGACACTCTATGGAAAGTACAATTGCGCCTCATCTTGGCAGTGATTACTGGATCATGTATGGCATTACGCTGCATGTAAACGCCTGTCTTTAGTTCCAGGTTTTTATCTTTTCTAGTGCATAAACAATTATAGCCCAGCTTATGTGCATTGTCTGGACAGGCTAATCCCAGCCATCCTCTAAGCATGGAAACAGATGTTACGGAGAGTTTAAGATCACAGGACAGTAATGTGCTTGAGAGAAACGCAGATCTCACCTTAGAGCATATGTGTACCCAGTGTTTTCTGGCAGACATTGGGGAGGAGCATAGGTATGAAGATGGGAATAATCCATTCTCAGGGATTCAGATCATACTGTGGAAAGTGAAAGTGCAATGGAAAAAAAAAACACATTACAGTATTAAATTATGTAAATACAAACCTTCAAAGAAAAGGTCTAGACGCATGCAGATAGAGTAAAAGCTGCAGTGCATGCTCCAAGTAGGCCATTCCTTTCACTGCTAGGGATAAGGACGTCACACAGAGTAGCAGTACTAATCACAACAGACCTGTCATATTCCTCTTAGAACTTTCATCTACTTTCTGGCTAATTGCAAAGACACTTGAACTAGAGATAAAAGGACAAAACTAAATTTAAACACTTTTCTGACCGGAAAAGCGCAAGATAAAAACCTTTACAGAAGCTGCAAAAATAGCACAGAAATGTTGCTGTAACATCCAACCAAACACGCTCTGAGGCATAAAACGACACACCCAACCTAATACACACACACTGAGTCACCGGCTTATCTCCTAGATCGCTCCTAACAGACAACCAAGAGTAGAAGAAAAAAAACTCACCGCAAAGCCCCACAAATATTAATAAAGGACAACAGTATCCCATTCTATGAGCTACAGGGTCACGTTAACAAGTCAGCCATTTATATCCAGACACATGATGCACCCATGCTGTGTGCTACGGTTGAGTATCCCTTAACCAAAATGCTTGGGACCAGAAGTATTTTGGATATGGGATTTTTCCGTATTTTGGAATAATTGCATACCATAATGAGATATCATGGTGATGGGACCTAAATCTAAGCACAGAATGCATTTATGTTACATATACACCTTATACACACAGCCTGAAGGTAATTTAAGCCAATATTTTTAATAACTTTGTGCATTAAACAAAGTGTGTGTACATTCACACAATTCATTTATGTTTCATATACACCTTATACACACAGCCTGAAGGTCATTTAATACAATATTTTTAATAACTTTGTGTATTAAACAAAGTTTGTGTACATTGAGTCATCAAAAAACAAAGGATTCACTATCTCACTCTCACTCAAAAAAGTCTGTATTTCGGAATATTCCGTATTTCGGAATATTTGGATATGGGATACTCAACCTGTATTTGTTCATTCACACACATTCTGCATAGTATAAGTGGATGGTACAGTGCATGCAGCATGGGTAAACCATACACCCTATTTACTGTACTTGCCTTGTCCACAGATCCTCTACATGCTACTACTGTATATTTCCAAATAAAATAAATCTATAAATTGCCTTACTAGAACATGTTCACCTCGCAAATATAGCAGAACAAATTAATACGGAACGGCCATGTTACCAACTACTTCAGATTTTGGACTTTCCATCCTTTGGTACACTGGTGGAGACCAGAGGTCTCTAATCAATAGCAGAACTTATGTATGATGTGTCAATGCTGAAATGTGTCCTGACTGACTGAGTGCCACTACAGTATCTGAACACATCCCACTATGCATGGTGCTGTCAGTTTTACTAGCATTCACTTTTTCTTCTTCCTCAAAGTGCATTTAAAAAGGTTTTCTTTTCTTCTTCCCAAAAAGGTTGCAAAGGTATGTTATGATAGGAATTTACTTGGCTTTTTCATTTATATGGTAAAAGAAGAGGGAATTTCAAGTATTTGCTACTTTCAAAAACTAATTATGGCTGAAAACAGACCACATTTTGCAACCCTGTAAAAGGTCACAAGTCGCAAAGGTTTTTTTTTTTTTAACTGGCAAAACATGTTTTAGCACACAACAGCATTGGTTACGGCATACTGCTCCTTTGGATGGGAAGCTCTCGTCTGGATACTGACTATAATGGTGTGTGTACACGGTGAGATCCTTGCTATGGCCGATTTTGACTATGCGATTTCCCCTGAACTCCCTGGAGCCCAGCACCAACGATTTTGACTAACTTTTCTTGAGATATGGACTATGTGTGCTTACGATTTTGGCTTATGTGAGATGTAATTGACATGTGAGATTAACTAGATAGTACACCGATCTAGCAAGGATTGACTTGCCTGCACAGTATCTTTTCTTGCGATGCTGACCTGGCGGGAACGCAAGGTTACTTTCACCTTGCGATCTGCACTAACTTTTCTTGAGATTTTGACTACATAGTCAAAATCGAAAGAAAATATCTCACCGTGGGTACAAACATGAGAAAACATTTCCTTCTGCAAGAACAGATATTCAGAGGCATTCCTTGTTTGGTTGGGAGGAGAGGGCACAGGCTTGCCACTCCCTTACTGCAACAGCCATACTTTCATAGGAGTAAAGTCAGCACTTTCAAGGTGAATTTTACACTGCAAACTGCATTTGGACGCATCAGTTTACCAATATACAAAGAATTAAAAACCATTCCAATGAGCACTTACACATACAGGGGTGATTAACTGTTTATCGCTCCCATCTAAAGGAACTATTCACGTTTGAGTGACCAGCCCTGTGCTGGTTATGATGGCTGATTTCTCACATCCAAATGCACCGTTAAGCGGCTTCTCCTCCTGAGATAAGTGTAGGTCTCGCTGCAATTTAGGCGTGCCCAGCCCTGAAACCCTACTTCCTGCAGATTTATGCTCACACCTCTGGAGACTGCGAGCATAAAACCGTGATAAGTGCAGCCGTGGAGCTGGTCACCCAAAACGATTGCATTAGCTCCTGACCACTTTAGACCGAATTGCCCCTACTATGTATTAATGGTGGGTGATCCTGAAACAAGGCATGCAGGGCTAGGAAGTGATAGATTACCCTAACAGGAGCACTTTGACTAGGACATAGTACCCCAAATAAGGATGTAACGGGCAGTTTTATTGGGAAAATACCTAAAGCAGTATGTATATATATATATATATATATATATATATATATATATATATATATATATGGGGGCCTTTAAGGGTTTCTTAAATTTTGTCTTTAAGTACACCCTCCTTCCCCTTCTCTGTAGCAAATCAGGATAGGACAGTGGAATAAAGTCAGGTTTAGCAGAAACGCTAGGCACCAATACTTTTACTATATACAGTATTGATGGATTTCCAGAATATAAACCCTGCAGGGTTCAGTATGATTTACCGATGTACAGGATTCCGGCGGTCAGAAAACAGACAGCAGCATCCTGTCCACCAATCCCGACAGCCCCCTCTAAAGTCTTCTGCCCCCCACTCTAACCCTCCCAGGTATTGCCTACCCCCTAACCCTCCCTTCCCCGCTGCCTAAACCTAACCCTCCCGGCTTGATGCCTAACCATAACCTCACCCGCTATGTGCCTAAACTTAACCCTCCCTCCCTGGTACCTAACCCTAGCCTTCCTGGCACTGCATCCTAACCTCCCCTCTGCCTAAACCTAACCTCCACCCAACTCCCCCATGCAGGAGGACGCCAGTGTCTCCCACTGTCGGGATGATTGGGATGCTGGCTGTCAGTATTGTGATGCCAGTATCCCATGCAGCGTCTGTATGTAGATGTCGGGATTGTGTGCTCCTTTTGGGATCCCAGCGTCAGTATATCGAGCGCCGGGATCCCGTCCGTTGGGAAGCTAACTGCTAGCCACCCTGTAAGCTAACAGCACTGCTACCACAAGTCTCATTCTCACAGCTGATGAAAGCTATTTGGAGCTAGTTAGTTTTTACAGCAAGTCATGTTTAGTTTATACTATGAAAACTTTTGATAAATGGAAAAGAAAGGCACCTGAGCGCAGGAGAACGTATTATGTTGACAATTGATTTATGTGTTCTCTGGGGGTGTTTTTTTGGGCCCAAAATATAAACAAGTTCCTGCAGAATCCATCATACAGTGCCAAACTGCGCTTCTCTCTCTCTCTCTCACAACATGAAATGGAGAAGCACAGTATAAAAAGGTAAACCATCTTCTCCAAGGCACAGAACAAAATGTTGAATGACTGGACTCCGATATGTGTGATGAAACTAAAGATTGATCTGGTCATTCAAGATGAGGATGGGCAAACAGATCACAAATGGTGCAAATTGTCACTGACAACAGTGGATGCACTTTCCATATCAGGATTGACCAACCCAGCCTGGTTCTGAACTAGTTCACCATTACACAACAGAAATCAGTCAGCATATTCATTATTAGTGGGTACTTAATCCCATGTAATTATTTAAGACAAAAGACCAGTTGTACTTCGCATTAAACAGTGATAAAGTAGAGAGTGCAACTACCAACCAAGAAGCTCCTATCATTTTTAACACAGCCTGTAACATGGCAGCTAGGAGCTGAATGGCTGGTACTTTATCACTCTCCACTTTAACACTATTCAAGGCTTAGTATGTCCGGCCCTAAAGGAGAATATAACTTTTCGGGAAGGGGGGGGGGGGGGGATGAGTTAAAAATAGGATTTTAATTACCTACCGGTAAAACCATTTCTCGTAGTCCGTAGAGGATACTGGGGATCCATTTAGTACCATAGGGTATAGACGGGTCCACTAGGAGCCTTAGGCACTTTAAGAATTTGATAGTGTGTACTGGCCCCTCCCTCTATGCCCCTCCTACCAGTCTCAGTCTAGGAAATTGTGCAGAAACTGTGCACGAGGAGACGGACATACTTTAAGATAAGGATAGATAATGATAGTGGTGAGATTACGAACCAGCACACATAGAACAAGAGGAAAGCCATGCTAACCACACTTGATACATGAACAGCAACAGCTGAACAAACCAGAATACTTAACCAAGTAACAGTGCAGGAAGAACAAAGCACCAGGCGGGCGCCCAGTATCCTCTACGGACTACGAGAAAAGTATTTAACGGTCGGTAATTAAAATCCTATTTTATCTTACGTCCTAGAGGATACTGGGAATCCATTTAGTACCATGGGGAAGTACCAAAGCTCCCAAACCAGGTGGGAGAGTGCTGAGGTTCCTGCAGAACGGATTGACCAAACTGAAGGTTCTCAGAGGCCAAAGTATCGAACTTGTAAAACTTTGCAAAGGAGTTCAAACCTGACCAAGTAGCTACTCGGCAGAGCTGTAAAGCAGAGACACCCCGGGCAGCCGCCCAAGAAGAACCCACCGACCTAGTAGAGAGTGGGCCTATACAGATTTTGGAACCGGCAGTCCTGCCGTGGAATAAGCATGCTGGATTTGTGAGCTTGATCTAGCGTGCAATAGACTGCTTTGAAGCAGGACACCCAATTTTATTGGGATCATAGAGAACGAACAGATAGTCTGATTTCCTGTGACAAGCTGTTCTCTTCACATACACATTCAAAGCCCTCACAACATCCAGAGACTTTGAAGTAGCAGAGGTGTCCGACAGAGTCGGAACCACAATAATAATAATAATAATTTTATTTATATAGCGCTCTTTCTCCAATGGGACTCAAGGCGCTTAACAGATACATAGCATAATATAGTACAGAAAATAATGAAGTACATTTTCATAAAATACAGAAGCATGAAGATACTAAAAGGGACATTATGGAAATGCTTGAGTAAACAGAAAAGTGTTGAGTCTACTTTTGAAGGATTCTATAGTTGGGGCCTCTCGCACTGTGCGGGGAAGTGAGTTCCATAGAGTCGGAGCCGCATGACTATAAGCTCGACCCCCAGATGAATTACGGTAGATTCTAGGTACTGCTAAAAGTCCTTCATCTACAGATCGCAGTAATCGAGTGGGGCAGTATGGGGTCAGAAGTTGTTTCAGGTACCTTGGGCCTTGGTCATGTAATGCTTTGAAACTCAGTAAGCCAATCTTGAAGATGATTCGCCATCGTACAGGCAGCCAGTGAAGGGAGTAGAGGATGGGTGTTATGTGGCTAGAACGGGGCTGGTTGGTTAATAGCCTGGCAGCTGTGTTTTGCACCAGCTGTAAGCGCTGCAATTTTTTTGCTGGTAGACCAAGGTAGAGGGCATTACAGTAGTCTAAACGAGATGATACAAATGCATGTATGACTTTTGGCATATCATCTGAGGGAATTAAGTGCTTGATTCTGGCTATGTTCCTCAGGTGAAAGAATGAGGATTTGATTGTGGCTGATATCTGATGTTTAAGTGTCAAGCCACCATCCAGGACAACGCCAAGATTCCGCACACGATCACTGGTCTGTAATTCTGAATCCCCGAGTGTAAGTCCAGTTGGCTGGCTATGCTGCAGTCTTGTCCTTTGATGTTGCGGTTGTATCATAAGGACCTCTGTTTTATCCGGGTTCAGTCGCAGCCAACTGGCGCTCATCCACTCCTGTAGTTCAGCTAGACAGCCATTTAGGGTTGCTATTGGGTTATCAGTGCCCGGAGCAAAGGACAAGTACAGTTGTGTATCATCTGCATAGCAGTGGTAGACCAGGCCATGGCGCCTGATTATTTTGCCCAATGGGAGCATGTATACTGCAAAAAGCATGGGGGATAGTATAGAACCTTGTGGGACACCACATGGCAATGGCACTGGTGGTGATGAGTATAATCCAGATGATACTCTCTGTGACCTGCCTGTGAGAAATGATTTGAACCAGCTTAGGACTGTGCCATCCAGACCACAGAAATGTATCAGTCGCTCAATCAGAAGCCCATGGTCCACGGTATCAAATGCTGCCGAGAGATCCAGAAGGATTAATATTGAACAGTCACCTCTGTCTTTTGCCATCAGAAGATTATTTAACACACACACACCAGGGCTGTTTCAGTGCTATGTCTTCTCCTGAATCCTGATTGAAATGGATCATAAATATCATGGGTTGTCAGGCGGGTTTCCAGTTGATTTGCAACCGCTTTCTCAATAACCTTTCCTAGGAAAGGAAGGTTTGATACCGGTCTGTAGTTGGTCATGCAGTCGGGATCTAAATTAGGTTTTTTAAGAAGCGGTCTAACAATTGCTTCCTTTAGGGGTCCAGGAAAAATGCCTGTCTGCAAAGAGCATTGAACAATTTTTGTAAAGACAGGACCAATTATATCCATACAAACTATTAGAAGCTTGGTTGAGGCTGGGTCCAGATCACAGGTGGTAGGACGCAAAATCCGAGCAATTTCAGCAGTGTCCTTTACATCCACTGGATCAAAGCTGGTCCATGAAGGCAGGTAGTTTATATTGGCAGGCTTTGTAGTTTGACACTCCTTTGATGGCACTGTGGAGATTCCAGCCCGGGTGGTGGATATTTTATCTGCAAAGAAGTTTGCAAACTTGTTGCATCTTGCCTGGGAGAGGGTCTCATCAGTCTGCAGGCATGCTGGCTTGCAAAGCATCTCCACTGTGCGGAAAAGTTGAGCTGGCCTATTGTTTGCTGCTGTGCTCTCATTTGACAGGAACTGTGCTTTCTTACGAGTGATTGTCGATTGATATTCTTCGTTATGCTTTATTAGTTTTATTTGGTCATCCACTAGGTTAGTCTTCCTCCATCGTCTTTCCAGTCTACGCCCCCTTTTCTTGAGCTCACTAACACTGTTGTCGAACCATGGAGCTTGACGTTGTGGTTTACGAGGTCTTAAACGCACAGGGGCGATAATATCAATTGCAGCAATAGGTTGGGTTGATGTGAAAAGCGGACACCACCTTAGGAAGAAATTGATGACGAGTTCTGAATTTAGCTCTGTCCTCATGGAAAATTAAGTAGGAACTCTTGTTCCTAGTTCCAACACGCGTCTTGCTGAGGCCAAAGCCAACAGTGTGACTGTCTTCCACGTAAAGAACTTTACGCCAACCTCCTGTAACGGTTCAAACCAGTCAGATTGGAGGAACTGCAGTACCAAATTGAGATCCCAAGGTGCCGTGGGAGGCACAAATGGAGGCTGGATGTGCAGAACACCTTTCAAGAACGTCTGGACCTCAGGGAGAGAAGTCAATTGTTTCTGAAAGAAAATAGACAAAGCTGAAATCTGGACTTTAATGGAACCTAGGCGTAGGCCCACATCCACTCCCAACTGCAGAAAAAGCAGGCGACGTCCCAGAAAAAATTCCCCCACAGAATATTGTCTGGTCTCGCACCAAGAGACATACTTTTTCCATATAAGGTGGTAATGGTTAGACGTTAACCCTTTTCTGGCTTGGATCATAATCGGGATGACCTTGTCAGGAATCTCTCTCCTGGCTAGAATCAGCCATTCAACCTCCATGCCGTTAAACATAGCCGCAGTAAGACCTGATCGGCGAATGGGCCCTGTTGCAGAAGAACCTCGCGAAGAGGCAGAGGCCACGGACCTTCGAGGAGCATCTTCAGGAAGTCCGCGTACCAGGCCCTTCGTGGCCAGTCCGGAGAAATGAGTATTGCTTGAACCTTTTCCCTCCTTATTCTTTTTAGAATTCTTGGGATCATAGGAAGTGGAGGAAACACGTACACCATCTGGTAGACTCACGGAGTTGTCAGAGCATCTACCGCCACTGTGTGTAGGTCTCTCAACCTGGAACAATACCGCTCGAGTTTCTTGTTGAGAAGAGAGGCCATCATGTCAATTTGTGAATATCCCCACAGACGTGTCAAGCACCTGAACACCACCGGGTGAAGGCTCCACTCCCCCGTGTACAAGTTGTGTCTGCTGAGGAAGTCTGCTTCCCAGTTGTCTACTCCCGGAATGAAGACCGCCAACAACACCATGGCGTGTTTTTCCGCCCAGAGGAGAATTTTTGACATCTGACATTGCTGCTCTGCTTTTCGGTCCACCCTGTCGGTTTATGCACATTACACTGTCCGACTGGACTTGAATGGCCTGATTCCGAAGTAGAGATGAGGCCTGCACAAGGGTGTTGTAGGTAGCCCTGAGATCCAGGATGTTTATTTGAAGGACGACTTCCTGACTTGACCATCTTCCATGAAACTGAACCCCCTGGGTGACTGCCCCCCAACCTCTGAGGCTTGCGTCCGTGGTAAACAGAATCCAATTCTGAATACCAAACCTCCGACCCTCGACGAGGTGAGAAGTCTGTTGCCACCACAGAAGGGAGATCCTGGCTCTTGGTGACAGACTAATCCCCTGGTGCATGTGAAGATTCGATCCGGACCATTTGTCCAATAGATCTAGCTGGAAGGGCCTCGCATGAAACATTCCGTACTGAAGCGCCTCGTAAGAGGCCATCATATTCCCAGAAGGCGAATACACAGAGATCCGGGTTGGCTTCAGAACAGCCCGAACCATCAACTGTATTTCCATAGCCTTCTCCACAGGAAGGAACACTCTCTGAGATTCGTGTCTAGTATCATTCCCAGAAAGGAAAGTCTCTGTCGGTTCTAGGTGAGATTTTGTTAAGTTCAGAATCCACCCGTGATCCAGGAGTAGTCTGGTTGAGAGGCGAATACTGGCCATCAACCACTCCCTGGATGGTGCCTTTATCAGAAGATTGTTCAGGTATGGAATTATGTTCACTCCTCGTCTGCGGAGCAGAAACATCATCTCTGCCATCACCTTGGTGAACACTCTCTGTGCCGTGGATAAACCAAACCATAGATAAGCCTGATGAGGTAGCCAGATCGGAATGTGAAGGTACAGATCCTTGATATCCAGAGACACTAGGAATTCCCCTTCCTCCAGATCTGAGATCACCGCTCTGAGACTCCATTTTGAATTTGAACACTCATAAGTACGGGTTCAATGACTTGAGGTTCAAAATAGGCCTTACCAAACCGTCTGGTTTCGGTACTACAAACAGGTTGGAATTATGGGGGTCATTCTGACCTGATCGCTCGCTGCAGTTCTTCGTAGCGCAGCGATCAGGTGAGAACTGCGCATGGCTGACAGCCGATGGCTGTCACTGCCTAGCGATCATCTCTGCCAAGCAGAGGCTGTCGCTGGGCGGGAGGGGGCGGCACGGCGGAGTTTGGCTGCCGTTTTGTGGGCAAGGTCCAGCCAACGCAGGCATGGCCAGGCCGTGAAGGGGGCGGCCCACAGCGGCTGCATGACGTGACAAGGAAACCATTGCCATGGAGAAACGCGTTAAGGGCGTCTCCCTTCACCGCTTATAACTTATATCTTCGGCACAGCTCATCACTCTTTACCTGCCTACTGGTTTATTCACCTGTTCACCGGCTTTGGACATCGCCCCATGTCCGTTATCTGCCCCACTAGCCTGGGAAGGTACACTGCACTGAGTACACTGCAGTGAACCCCCTAGAGAAGAGGAACACTGTGCCTTACATGAAACACTCTTTGTCTAACATACTGTGACAGTGACAACACACACAGGAAAAGGTTAAAAATAAGAATTTACTTACCGATAATTCTATTTCTCGTAGTCCGTAGTGGATGCTGGGACTCCGTAAGGACCATGGGGAATAGCGGCTCCGCAGGAGACAGGGCACAAAAGTAAAGCTTTAGGATCAGGTGGTGTGCACTGGCTCCTCCCCCTATGACCCTCCTCCAAGCCTCAGTTAGGATACTGTGCCCGGACGAGCGTACATAATAAGGAAGGATTTTGAATCCCGGGTAAGACTCATACCAGCCACACCAATCACACCATACAACTTGTGATCTGAACCCAGTTAACAGTATGATAAAACGTAGGAGCCTCTGAAAGATGGCTCACAACAATAAACAACCCGATGTTATTGTAACAATAACTATATACAAGTATTGCAGACAATCCGCACTTGGGATGGGCGCCCAGCATCCACTACGGACTACGAGAAATAGAATTATCGGTAAGTAAATTCTTATTTTCTCTGACGTCCTAAGTGGATGCTGGGACTCCGTAAGGACCATGGGGATTATACCAAAGCTCCCAAACGGGCGGGAGAGTGCGGATGACTCTGCAGCACCGAATGAGAGAACTCCAGGTCCTCCTCAGCCAGGGTATCAAATTTGTAGAATTTAGCAAACGTGTTTGCCCCTGACCAAGTAGCTGCTCGGCAAAGTTGTAAAGCCGAGACCCCTCGGGCAGCCGCCCAAGATGAGCCCACTTTCCTTGTGGAATGGGCTTTAACAGATTTTGGCTGTGGCAGGCCTGCCACAGAATGTGCAAGCTGAATTGTACTACAAATCCAACGAGCAATCGTCTGCTTAGAAGCAGGAGCACCCAGCTTGTTGGGTGCATACAGGATAAACAGCGAGTCAGATTTTCTGACTCCAGCCGTCCTGGAAACATATGTTTTCCGGCCTTGACAACGTCTAGCAACTTGGAGTCCTCCGTCCCTAGTAGCCGCAGGCACCACAATAGGTTGGTTCAGGTGGACGCTGAAACCACCTTAGGGAGAAACTGAGGACGAGTCCTCAATTCCGCCCTGTCCGAATGGAAAATCAGATAAGGGCTTTTACAGGATAAAGCCGCCAATTCTGACACGCGCCTGGCCCAGGCCAGAGCCAACAGCATGACCACTTTTCCTGTGAGATATTTTAACTCCATAGATTTAAGTGGGTCAAACCAATGTGACTTTTGGGACCCAAAAACTACATTGAGATCCCAAGGTGCCACTGAAGGCACCAAAGGAGACTGTATATGCAGTACCCCTTTTACAAACGTCTGAACTTCAGGGACTGAAGCTAGTTCTTTTTGGAAGAAAATTGACAGAGCCGAAATTTGAACCTTAATGGACCCCAATTTCAGGCCCATAGACACTCCTGTTTGCAGGAAATGTAGGAATCGTTGAATTTCCTCCGTCGGGCCTTACTGGCCTCGCACCACGCAACATATTTTCGCCAAATGCGGTGATAATGTTTTGCGGTTACATCCTTCCTGGCTTTGATCAGGATAGGGATGACTTCATCCGGAATGCCTTTTTCCTTCAGGATCCGGCGTTCAACCACCATGCCGTCAAACGCAGCCGCGGTAAGTCTTGGAACAGACAGGGTCCTTGCTGGAGCAGGTCCCTTCTTAGAGGTAGAGGCTACGGATCCTCCGTGAGCATCTCTTGAAGTTCCGGTTACCAAGTCCTTATTGGCCAATCCGGAGCCACGAATATAGTGCTTACTCCTCTCCATCTTATCAATCTCAGTACCTTGGGTATGAGAGGCAGAGGAGGGAACCCATACACTGATTGGTACACCCACGGTGTTACCAGAGCCTTTACAGCTATTGCCTGAGGGTCCCTTGACCTGGCGCAATACCTGTTGAGTTTTTCCCAACGGTTTATAATCATGTGGAAGACTTCTGGGTGAAGTTCCCACTCTCCCGGGTGGAGGTCGTGCTGAGGAAATCTGCTTCCCAGTTGTCCACTCCCGGAATGAATACTGCTGACAGTGCTATCACATGGTTTTCCGCCCAGCGAAGAATCCTTGCAGCTTCTGCCATTGCCCTCCTGCTTCTTGTGGCACCCTGTCTGTTTACGTGGGTGACTGCCGTAATGTTGTCCGACTGGATCAACACCGGCTGACCTTGAAGCAGAGGTCTTGCTAAGCTTAGAGCATTGTAAATGGCCCTTAGCTTCAGATATTTATGTGAAGTGATGTCTCCAGGCTTGACCATAAGCCCTGGATATTCCTTCCCTGTGTGACTGCTCCCCAGCCTCGCAGGCTGGCATCCGTGGTCACCAGGACCCAGTCCTGAATGCCGAATCTGCGGCCCTCTAGAAGATGAGCACTCTGCAACCACCACAGGAGGGTTACCCCTGTCCTTGGTGACAGGGTTATCCGCTGATGCATCTGAAGATGCGACCCGGACCATTTTTCCAGTAGGTCCCACTGGAAAGTTCTTGCATGGAATCTGCCGAATGGGATTGCTTCCTAGGAAGCCACCATTTTTACACAGAACCCTTGTGCATTGATGCACTGAGATGAATGGCTTCCAAAACTGCCTCCCTGTCAGAGGGAGACGTCGGTAAAACCGACTTTTGGAAACGGCGAGGGGGAGACGTCTCGAATTTCAATTTGTACCCCTGAAATATTACCTGAAGGATCCAGGGGTCTACTTGCGAGTGAGCCCACTGCGCACTGAAATTCATTGAGAACGGGCCCCCACCGTGCCTGAGCTTGTAAAGCCCTAGCGTCATACTGAGGGCTTGGCAGAGGCGGGAAAGGGTTTCTGTTCCTGGGAACTGGCTAATCTCTGTAGCCTTTTTCCTCTCCCTCTGTCACGAGCAGAAAAGAGGAACCTTTTGTCCGCTTACCAACAAAGGACTGCGCCTGATAATTTGAGAGGCGACCTGGGGTACAAACGTGGATATCCCAGCTGTTGCCGTGGCCACCAGGTCTGAAAGACCGACCCCAAATGTCCCCTTTTTTAAGGCAATACTTCCAAATGCCGTTTGTTAGAATTGGACAACGCACTTATACTTGATGCCAGTCGGCAAATATTCCGCTGTGCATCACGCATATAGAAATGCATCTTTTAAATGCTCTATAGGCAATAATATACTGTCCTTATCTAGGATATCAATATTTCCAGTCAGGGAATCCGACCACGCCAACCCAGCACTGCACATCCAGGCTGAGGCGATTGCTGGTCGCAGTATAACACCAGTATGTGTGTAAATACATTTTAGGATACCCTCCTGCTTTTTATCAGCAGGATCCTTAAGGGCGGCCATCTCAGGAGAGGGTAGAGCCCTTGTTCTTACAAGCGTGTGAGCGCCTTATCCCCCCTAGGGGGTGTTTCCCAACGCACCCTAACCTCTGGCGGGAAAAGGTATACTGCCAATAACTTTTTAGAAATTATCAATTGTTATCGGTGGGAAACCCACGCATCATCACACACCTCATTTTATTTCTCAGATTCAGGAAAACTACAGGTAGTTTTTCCTCACCAAACATAATACCCCTTTTTGGTGGTACTCATATCAGAAATGTGTAAACATTTTCCCTTGCCTCAATCATGTAACGTGTGGCCCTATTGGAAATCACGGTTGTCTCTTCACCGTCGACACAGGAGTCAGTATCCGTGTCGGCGTCTGTATCTGCCATCTGAGGTAACGGGCGCTTTAGAGCCCCTGACGGCCTATGAGACGTCTGGACAGGCACAAGCTGAGTAGCCGGCTGTCTCATGTCAACCACTGTCTTTTATACAGAGCTGACACTGTCACGTAATTTTCAACAGTACATCCACTCAGGTGTCGACCCCCTAGGGGGTGACATCACTATTACAGACAATCTGCTCCGTCTCCACATCATTTTTCTCCTCATACATGTCGACACAAACGTACCGACACACAGCACACACACAGGGAATGCTCTGATAGAGGACAGGACCCCACTAGCCCTTTGGGGAGACAGAGGGAGAGTTTGCCAGCACACACCAAAGCGCTATAAACTGTATAGGGACAACCTTATAATAAGTGTCTATCCCTTATAGCTGCTTATATATATTTTTTGCCAAATAAGTGCCCCCCCTCTCTGTTGTACCCTGTTTCTGTAGTGCAGTGCAGGGGAGAGTCTGGGAGCCTTCCTACCAGCGGAGCTGTGTGGGAAAATGGCGCCGTGTGCTGAGGAGATAGGCCCCGCCCCCTTCTCGGCGGGCTCTTCTCCCGCTTTTATCTGGAAAACTGGCAGGGGTTAAATACATCCATATAGCCCAGGGGCTATATGTGATGTATTTTTTGCCATAGGAGGTATTTACATTGCTGCCCAGGGCGCCCCCCCCCAGCGCCCTGCACCCTCAGTGACCGCAGTGTGAAGTGTGCTGGGAGCAATGGCGCACAGCTGCAGTGCTGTGCGCTACCTTAATGAAGACAGGAACGTCTTCTGCCGCCGATTTCTGGACCTCTTCACTCTTCAGCATCTGTAAGGGGGCCGGCGGCGTGGCTCCGGGACCCATCCAGGCTGTACCTGTGATCGTCCCTCTGGAGCTAATGTCCAGTAGCCAAGAAGCCCAATCCACTCTGCACGCAGGTGAGTTCGCTTCTTCTCCCCTTAGTCCCTCGATGCAGTGAGCCTGTTGCCAGCAGGTCTCACTGAAAATAAAAAACCTATTTAAACTTTACTTCTAAGCAGCTCAGGAGAGCCACCTAGCCTGCACCCTTCTCGTTCGGGCACAAAAATCTAACTGAGGCTTGGAGGAGGGTCATAGGGGGAGGAGCCAGTGCACACCACCTGATCCTAAAGCTTTACTTTTGTGCCCTGTCTCCTGCGGAGCCGCTATTCCCCATGGTCCTTACGGAGTCCCAGCATCCACTTAGGACGTCAGAGAAAGCACAGTTAACCCACAAAGATACCTTACTGCTAATGTCAAGCTTAGCCGGGTTGCAGACTAAGTTCCCAGATTGGGGACTTAGTACACTAGTAGGCGCTCTCCCCCCTGCTATGACACCCTGGTACTGCTGAGGTAATCTGGAGTCTCTCCGGAAGAGCTGGGCTTCCCTGTCAGTCAGCGTCTGTGTCCACTGCAGAGGGAACATGGTGCTGATAAGCTGCTGTATCTGCTCATAGTGAAGCCCCGCCCCATCAATGGGTGCACGGTCTTCCTGCTTTTTTATACTGGCTGAGGTAATTTTTAGTGCTTAAAATGGAGTCAGTCGCCTTTTATGTCTGTAATGCCAGTCTGGGTACTGTGTACACCCGTAGTGTACTTAGACTCAGTTCGCTCCCTCAGAAGCGGTGCGTTCGCACTGTGTACTAAGTCTGGAGACTCCGCCGCCCCTGTAGAAGCAGTGCGTCTCTGTACCTTCATGCCGCCATAATGGCCGACGGCCCACTAACCGGGACGCCAGCTTAGTACTCACCACTCTATCTTCTGGCTCTATTAGGGGTGGCGGCGTGCTGTAGGAATGTACGCTTGCCGTGGTGGGGCGTGCGAATAGTTCCCTCGGAGCTGGTGTCCTGTCAGCGGGGAGCAGGACCATTAACCCTTCAAGAGGTTGGGTCGTTTCCCTTCCTAAGTCCCACGAAGCAGGCAGGCTGGTGCCAACCAGTCCTGCCTGAAAATAACAAACAGAAAAAATTAAATGCAGAAAACTCTTCAGGAGCTTCCATGTGACATGACCGGCTCCTCCGAGCACATTATCTAAACTGAGTCTGATAGGAGGGGCATAGAGGGAGGAGCCAGTGCACACTATTAAATTATTAAAGTGCCCAAGGCTCCTGGTGGACTTGTCTATACCCCATGGTACTAAATGGATCCCCAGTATCCTCTAGGACGTAAGAGAAATGCAGAATTCTTCTTATGGTCAGTGCCATTATCCCTGAAAAAATCCCTACGGTACATTAGACAGAACCATCCTGTTCTTTAGAAGTGTGACTACTCATGTCACATGGCTGCACTTGAAGATGGGATACCAGGGAAGGGACTTGCACCCATTCTAAGAGGAATGGATGAAATAGTCACAGCTGGACGCTGTTCCTGTGTAATAAACTCCTTAGCCTCAAAAGATTGTAAATGCCTTGAACGGCCGATATATCGCGGGACCGTCGGCCAGTGTGTATGGCCGATACGTCTGTGAACGCCCGCGCGTATCGCGTCGGCCACGCAGCACAGCCAACGGCCAATATATCTACCGATATATTGGCGCGTCGCTATGTGTGTACACATGCTGCGGCGGCCGGCGGTGATTGACAGCTGAACTGGGCGGGCGTGTGTACACCTCCGCCCAGTTCATGACGTCAGTCCCTGACGGATCGGGCAGTGTGTATGCACAGCACACTGCCCGATCCGTCCATAGATATATCTGCAGATCAATTGATCTGCAGACATATCTACTAGTGTGTACCCACCTTTACTCCTAACTGGCATATCATCACCCTCTGACTTCAGCTGCAACCCACTGGTTCTCCAGGCATCTACACCCTGAAGAACTTTGAATACTGTGATCACTGCCGTGACACATTGTGGATGTATGACCCAACTGTCGTGTTTATTCAGGCCGATTTATATTTCAAATCCATTTGAATTATTATTTTAAGGGATTTTTTAAATATAGACTGTAATATTCCACATCTTCTATTAATATAAGTCAAACTGTCACCACCTGCACCCTCCGAGAACATTTAAAGGACAGTAGGTGGCATCTAAAATAACAAATTCCCAACTTGTGCAAGCCTTTTGGTGTGTAGCATTGTTAGCATGGCATTGTGACTGCCGAGATTCAGACAAGCGGTATTTTAACCGCTTCCCGTTAGGATAAGTTTTCATATTCCTTAACCCTGCCAATTGAGAATACATCTTAAAACGCTAGTAGCTAAATCCATTCTCTCTTTAATCTCTGCCCAGTGTTTACACCGAGAAATTGGTAATCCCTGGGCACCCTTCCGCAGTGGTATACTCAGTTTGACTAGGAAAAGTAGTTTTAGAAGGGACCCGTGGTTTAATGAATTTGTGTATTTTATTTGCATTGGGGTTTGCAGTCCCTCGCATCCCTATCTTACAATGCTACATTCAGCGCTTGCCAAGTAAACAGTTACCACTTGTTACATCAGTTTTTCAGTCACTAGACACAACCACATTGTTCTACAACTAGAACATGCTTATGTTCAGGTGACAACTGTTAGGGATCTCCCCCCTTTTTTTTTTCTTCTTCTTTTTTTTTTTTTAATAAAGAATACTATTCAAGTAAAGCAGCAGCATTTTAGGGGTAAACAGTACCTAAAGTATAAAATACAGGCAAAAAAAGAAAACAAAAAAGACAGCTAGTAACACTGCAAGGTTTCTGGTGAGTTAGACTGCACCAGAGCAAGACCAGAATACTTTTTATACGAGGGTGTGGGTATTGAGTTCATATATTCAATTAAAATATAAGTAGTACTTGTATCATTATTTCTATCCCGCTTTCAGGTATAATGGACAGACCATATTATACAGACAGGCGACAGAAGGAACCCAGGATAGGGGGGGGGGGGGGTAAAGAGTAATATTTTGATCTTTATTTTGGCGACTATCACTTTCCAGTATAGGAGGAATACCATTTTATACAATGAACACAAAATGTGCCGCTCTGGAAACAGAGGTAAGAGAAAACTTGCGATGTCGGCACTACAATATACGGCTGATATAGGCAGCCGGACACCACATTACTCCCATAGTGTTACCTATCAATTGGAATCACCTGCACACACAGCTCTGGTTCACGTTTTCCAAAGGCACAGACACATTCTATAGACCCAGGGTGGTCTGGAAAACATGAATTATCCTGGCTGTGAGGACAGAGATTCACAAATTCTGTAATAAAAGACATTACCGTACTACTCTGTCCTCATTTAAAAGTACACCAACATTCTCAAGGCAACTTAGCCAGGTATTACTGCAGCCACATGTCGCCCACCATTCTGGGCACAAGAACTAAATGAAAAGTACTGTACAATGGGGCGAAGCCACAGTCTAACAACTTTGGGTGATTACATGCCAATATTTCCCTTCTCTAGCATTAGAAAGTTGCACTCATGTTGACTAGATCTCGAAAATACAAATCAACTGATATTGAATTCTCACATTGGGTTCGATTCAATTCCCTGACAGTTGAATAGCGCCAGGAGTTGGCTCCCGGCGCTATTCAATACAGCTCAAGTTAAGTCAGCGAAGGCCCGTTGTCCCGGACTTAAAAGGTTGAATTGTCGGGAGAACTGGCACTCTCCGACTTAACTCCCTGCCGCGATGCTGATTCCTGACAGAATCAGCCTCACGCCGGCCGCGTGGCAGCCCTTTTGTCGGATTTCTTCTCTCATCCCCCGGGGGTGAGAGAAGAATTCCCGACAATTGAGGGTCACTTGTCGACTTGTCGCTGTATTGAATAGCGCCGGGCTATACAACTGTCAGTGAATTGAATCGACCCCAATGTACTGTAGCTGGATATTCAACAAACTGCTCTACATAACAGCGTTTAATGCTGTACAAATGAACGAGTGTAATTAAGCGGGTATGGGTCATTAGGTCGACAAGATTTAGGTCAACAGTCATTAGGTCGACCACTGGTCGACAAGCATTAGGTCGACAGGGTGACTAGGTCAACATGGTCATAAGGTCGACATGGAAAAAGGTCGACATGCATTTTTTGTAACTTATTTGGTGGTGTTTTCTTTGTAAAGTGACGGGGAACCCCAATTAATACACCGTGTCCCCTAGCAGGTCACCGTTCCCAATCGTAGTCCACGTGGATCGTAAAGTATGAAAAAGTTCACAAAAATAAAAATAAGAATTTACTTACCGATAATTCTATTTCTCGGAGTCCGTAGTGGATGCTGGGGTTCCTGAAAGGACCATGGGGGATAGCGGCTCCGCAGGAGACAGGGCACAAAAAAGTAAAGCTTTTACCAGATCAGGTGGTGTGCACTGGCTCCTCCCCCTATGACCCTCCTCCAGACTCCAGTTAGGTACTGTGCCCGGACGAGCGTACACAATAAGGGAGGCAATTTGAATCCCGGGTAAGACTCATACCAGCCACACCAATCACACCGTACAACTTGTGATCTAAACCCAGTTAACAGTATGATAATAGAAAGAGCCTCTTAAAGATGGCTCCTTAACAATATAACCCGAATTTGTTAACAATAACTATGTACAGTATTGCAGATAATCCGCACTTGGGATGGGCGCCCAGCATCCACTACGGACTCCGAGAAATAGAATTATCGGTAAGTAAATTCTTATTTTCTCTATCGTCCTAAGTGGATGCTGGGGTTCCTGAAAGGACCATGGGGATTATACCAAAGCTCCCAAACGGGCGGGAGAGTGCGGATGACTCTGCAGCACCGAATGAGAGAATTCCAAGTCCTCTTTTGCCAGGGTATCAAATTTGTAGAATTTTACAAACGTGTTTTCCCCCGACCACGTAGCTGCTCGGCAGAATTGTAATGCCGAGACCCCTCGGGCAGCCGCCCAAGATGAGCCCACCTTCCTTGTGGAATGGGCCTTAACAGATTTAGGCTGTGGCAGGCCTGCCACAGAATGAGCAAGTTGAATTGTGTTACAAATCCAACGAGCAATCGTCTGCTTAGAAGCAGGGGCACCCAACTTGTTGGGTGCATATAGTATCAACAGCGAGTCAGATTTTCTGACTTCAGCCGTCCTTGAAATGTATATTTTTAAGGCTCTGACAACGTCCAACAACTTGGAGTCCTCCAAGTCGCCAGTGGCCGCAGGCACCACAATAGGTTGGTTCAGGTGAAACGCTGATACCACCTTAGGGAGAAAATGCGGACGAGTCCTCAGTTCTGCCCTATCCGAATGGAAGATTAGATAAGGGCTTTTATAAGATAAAGCCGCCAATTCAGATACTCTCCTGGCGGAAGCCAGGGCCAGTAACATAGTCACTTTCCATGTGAGATATTTAAAATCCACCTTTTTCAATGGTTCAAACCAATGGGATTTGAGGAAATCTAAAAATAAGAATTTACTTACCGATAATTCTATTTCTCGGAGTCCGTAGTGGATGCTGGGGTTCCTGAAAGGACCATGGGGAATAGCGGCTCCGCAGGAGACAGGGCACAAAAAAGTAAAGCTTTACTAGGTCAGGTGGTGTGCACTGGCTCCTCCCCCTATGACCCTCCTCCAGACTCCAGTTAGGTACCGTGCCCGGACGAGCATACACAATAAGGGAGGCATTTTGAATCCCGGGTAAGACTCATACCAGCCACACCAATCACACCGTACAACTTGTGATCTAAACCCAGTTAACAGTATGACAACAGAAAGGGCCTCTTAAAGATGGCTCCTTAACAATAACCCGAATTAGGTAACAATAACTATGTACAAGTATTGCAGATAATCCGCACTTGGGATGGGCGCCCAGCATCCACTACGGACTCCGAGAAATAGAATTATCGGTAAGTAAATTCTTATTTTCTCTATCGTCCTAAGTGGATGCTGGGGTTCCTGAAAGGACCATGGGGATTATACCAAAGCTCCCAAACGGGCGGGAGAGTGCGGATGACTCTGCAGCACCGAATGAGAGAACTCCAGGTCCTCCTTTGCCAGGGTATCAAATTTGTAAAATTTTACAAACGTGTTCTCCCCCGACCACGTAGCTGCTCGGCAGAGTTGTAATGCCGAGACCCCTCGGGCAGCCGCCCAAGATGAGCCCACCTTCCTTGTGGAGTGGGCTTTTACAGTTTTAGGCTGTGGCAGGCCTGCCACAGAATGTGCAAGTTGAATTGTGTTACAAATCCAACGAGCAATCGACTGCTTAGAAGCAGGTGCGCCCAACTTGTTGGGTGCATACAATATAAACAGCGAGTCAGATTTTCTGACTCCAGCCGTCCTTGCAATGTATATTTTTAAGGCTCTGACAACGTCCAACAACTTGGAGTCCTCCAAGTCGCTAGTGGCCGCAGGCACCACAATAGGTTGGTTCAGATGAAATGCTGATACCACTTTAGGGAGAAAATGCGGACGAGTCCGCAGTTCTGCCCTATCCGAATGGAAGATTAGATAAGGACTTTTATAAGATAAAGCCGCCAATTCAGATACTCTCCTGGCAGAGGCCAGGGCTAGTAACATAGTCACTTTCAATGTGAGATATTTCAAATCCACCTTTTTCAATGGTTCAAACCAATGGGATTTGAGGAAATCTAAAACTACATTTAGATCCCACGGTGCCACCGGAGGCACCACAGGAGGCTGTATATGCAGTACTCCCTTGACAAAAGTCTGGACCTCAGGGACAGAGGCCAATTCTTTTTGGAAGAATATTGACAGGGCCGAAATTTGAACCTTAATGGATCCCAATTTGAGACCCATAGATAATCCTGATTGCAGGAAATGTAGGAAACGACCCAGTTGGAATTCCTCCGTCGGAACCCTCCGATCCTCGCACCACGCTACATATTTTCGCCAAATGCGGTGATAATGTTTCACGGTGACTTCCTTCCGTGCCTTAATCAAGGTAGGAATGACTTCTTCTGGAATGCCTTTCCCTTTTAGGATCTGGCGTTCAACCGCCATGCCGTCAAACGCAGCCGCGGTAAGTCTTGAAAAAGACAGGGACCCTGCTGTAGCAGGTCCCTTCTCAGAGGTAGAGGCCACGGTTCGTCCGTGAGCATCTCTTGAAGTTCCGGATACCAAGTCCTTCTCGGCCAATCCGGAACCACTAGTATTGTTCTTACTCTTCTTTGCCGTATGATCTTCAATACCTTTGGTATGAGCGGCAGAGGAGGAAACACATACACTGACTGGTACACCCAAGGAGTTACCAGTGCGTCCACAGCTATTGCCTGTGGATCTCTTGACCTGGCGCAATATTTGTCCAGTTTCTTGTTGAGGCGAGACGCCATCATGTCTACAATTGGTCTTTCCCAACGGTCTATTAACATGTTGAAGACTTCTGGATGTAGACCCCACTCTCCCGGATGAAGATCGTGTCTGCTGAGGAAGTCTGCTTCCCAGTTGTCCACGCCCGGGATGAACACTGCTGACAGTGCTATCACGTGATTCTCCGCCCAGCGAAGAATCTTGGCAGCTTCTGCCATTGCACTCCTGCTTCTTGTGCCGCCCTGCCTGTTTACATGGGCGACCGCCGTGATGTTGTCCGACTGAATCAACACCGGCTTTCCTTGCAGGAGAAGTTCCGCCTGGCTTAGAGCATTGTAGATTGCTCTTAGTTCCAGAATGTTTATGTGAAGAGACTTTTCCAGACTCGTCCATACTCCCTGGAAGTTTCTTCCTTGTGTGACTGCTCCCCAGCCTCTCAGGCTGGCGTCCGTGGTCACCAGGATCCAATCCTGAATGCCGAATCTGCGGCCTTCTAATAGGTGAGCCTTCTGCAACCACCACAGAAGTGACACCCTTGTCTTTGGTGACAGGGTTATTCGCAGGTGCATCTGCAGATGCGACCCTGACCATTTGTCCAACAGATCCCTTTGGAATATTCTTGCATGGAATCTGCCGAATGGAATTGCTTCGTAAGAAGCCACCATTTTTCCCAGGACTCTTGTGCATTGATGTACTGACACTTTTCCTGGTTTTAGGAGGTTCCTGACCAGATCGGATAACTCCTTGGCTTTTTCCTCTGGAAGGAAAACCTTTTTCTGAACCGTGTCCAGAATCATTCCTAGGAACAGCAGACGAGTTGTCGGGATTAAATGGGATTTTGGAATATTCAGAATCCACCCGTGTTGTCTTAGCACCTCTTGAGATAGTGCTAAAGCTGTCTCCAGCTGTTCTCTGGACCTTGCCCTTATTAGGAGATCGTCCAAGTATGGGATAACTAATACGCCTTTTCTTCGAAGAAGAATCATCATCTCGGCCATTACCTTGGTAAAGACCCGAGGCGCCGTGGACAATCCGAACGGCAGCGTCTGAAACTGATAGTGACAGTTTTGAACAATGAACCTGAGGTACCCCTGGTGTGCGGGGTAAATCGGAACGTGTAGATACGCATCCTTGATGTCCAAGGATACCATAAAGTCCCCTTCTTCCAGGTTCGCTATCACTGCTCTGAGTGACTCCATCTTGAACTTGAACTTTTTTATGTAGAGGTTCAAGGACTTCAGATTTAGAATAGGCCTTACCGAGCCATCCGGCTTCGGTACCACAAATAGAGTGGAATAATACCCCTTTCCTTGTTGTAATAGGGGTACTTTGACTATCACCTGCTGAGCGTACAGCTTGTGAATGGCTTCCAACACCCTCTCCCTTTCGGAAGAGACGGTTGGTAAGGCAGACTTCAGGAAACGATGAGGAGGATCCGTCTCTAATTCCAACCTGTACCCCTGAGATATTATCTGCAGGATCCAGGGGTCTACCTGCGAGTGAGCCCACTGCGCGCTGTAATTTTTGAGACGGCCCCCCACTGTCCCCGAGTCCGCTTGAGAGGCCCCAGCGTCATGCTGAGGTTTTTGCAGGAGCCGGGGAGGGCTTCTGTTCCTGGGAAGGAGCTGCCTGTTGGTGTCTCTTCCCTCTTCCTCTGCCTCGTGGCAGGTACGACAAGCCCTTTGCTCTCTTATTTTTGTAGGAGCGAAAAGGCTGCGGTTGAAAGGTCGGTGCCTTTCTCTGTTGGGGAGTGACTTGAGGTAAAAAAGTGGATTTCCCGGCAGTAGCCGTGGCCACCAAGTCTGATAGACCAACTCCAAATAACTCCTCCCCTTTATACGGCAAAACCTCCATGTGACGTTTTGAATCCGCATCGCCTGTCCACTGTCGTGTCCATAAGGCTCTTCTGGCTGAAATGGACATAGCACTCACCCGAGATGCCAGTGTGCAAATATCCCTCTGTGCATCACGCATATAGATAAATGCATCCTTTATTTGTTCTAACGACAGTAAAACATTGTCCCTATCTAGGGTATCAATATTTTCAATCAGGGATTCTGACCAAACTACTCCAGCACTGCACATCCAGGCAGTTGCTATAGCTGGTCGTAGTATAACACCTGCATGTGTGTATATATTCTTTTGAATAACTTCCATCTTTCTATCTGATGGATCCTTAAGTGCGGCCGTCTCAGGAGAGGGTAACGCCACTTGTTTGGATAAGCGTGTGAGCGCCTTGTCCACCTTAGGGGGTGTTTCCCAGCGCGCCCTAACCTCTGGCGGGAAAGGGTATAATGCCAATAACTTTTTTGAAATTATCAACTTTTTATCAGGAGCAACCCACGCTTCATCACACACGTCATTTAATTCTTCTGATTCAGGAAAAACTGTTTGTAGTTTTTTCACACCATACATAATACCCTGTTTTACGGTATCTGTAGTATCAGCTAAATGTAACGTCTCCTTCATTGCCAAAATCATATAACGTGTGGCCCTACTGGAAAATACGTTTGAATTTCTACCGTCGTCACTGGAATCAGTGCCCGTGTCTGGGTCTGTGTCGACCGACTGAGGCAAAGGGCGTTTTACAGCCCCTGACGGTGTTTGAGGCGCCTGGACAGGCATTAATTGATTGTCCGGCCGCCTCATGTCCTCAACTGACTGTTTAAGGGAAGATAAACCATCACGTAATTCCACAAATAAAGGCATCCATTCTGGTGTCGACCCCCTGGGGGGTGACATCTGCATATTTGGCAATTGCTCCGCCTCCACACCAATATCGTCCTCATACATGTCGACACCACGTACCGACACACACCGCAAACTCACAGGGAATGCTCTAATGAAGACAGGACCCACTAGCCCTTTTGGGGAGACAGAGGGAGAGTCTGCCAGCACACACCACAAAGCGCTATATATACAAGGGATATCCTTATATTAAGTGCTCCCTTATAGCTGCTTTAATATATATATATATAGCCATTAATGTGCCCCCCCTCTCTGTTTTACCCTGTTTCTGTAGTGCAGTGCAGGGGAGAGACCTGGGAGCCGTTCTGACCAGCGGAGCTGTGACAGAAAATGGCGCCGTGTGCTGAGGAGATAGGCCCCGCCCCTTTTTCGGCGGGTTCTTCTCCCGCTATTTTTCCAGTCAGGCAGGGGTTAAATATCTCCATATAGCCCCTATGGGCTATATGTGAGGTATTTTTAGCCTTGTATAAGGTTTATATTTGCCTCTCAGAGCGCCCCCCCCCAGCGCTCTGCACCCTCAGTGACTGCCCAGTGAAGTGTGCTGAGAGGAAAATGGCGCACAGCTGCAGTGCTGTGCGCTACCTTATGAAGACTGAGGAGTCTTCAGCCGCCGGTTTCCGGACCTCTTCACGCTTCAGCATCTGCAAGGGGGTCGGCGGCGCGGCTCCGGGACCGGACTCCACGGCTGGGCCTGTGTTCGATCCCTCTGGAGCTAATGGTGTCCAGTAGCCAAGCAGCAAATCCACTCTGCATGCAGGTGAGTTTACTACTTTCCCCCTAAGTCCCACGTTGCAGTGATCCTGTTGCCAGCAGGACTCACTGTAAAGAAAAAAAAAACCTAAACTAAACTTTCTCTAAGCAGCTCTTTAGGAGAGCCACCTAGATTGCACCCTTCTCGTTCGGGCACAAAATCTAACTGGAGTCTGGAGGAGGGTCATAGGGGGAGGAGCCAGTGCACACCACCTGACCTAGTAAAGCTTTACTTTTTTGTGCCCTGTCTCCTGCGGAGCCGCTATTCCCCATGGTCCTTTCAGGAACCCCAGCATCCACTTAGGTGCCACCGGAGGCACCACAGGAGGCTGTATATGCAGTACTCCTTTAACAAAAGTCTGTACCTCAGGAACTGAGGCCAATTCTTTTTGGAAGAATATTGACAGGGCCGAAATTTGAACCTTAATAGATCTCAATTTGAGACCCATAGACAATCCTGATTGTAGGAAATGTAGGAAACGACCCAGTTGAAATTCCTCCGTCGGAACACTCCGATCCTCGCACCACGCGACATATTTTCGCCAAATGCGGTGATAATGTTTCGCGGTGACTTCCTTCCTTGCCTTAATCAAGGTAGGAAAGACTTCTTCTGGAATGCCTTTCCCTTTTAGGATCTGGCGTTCAACCGCCATGCCGTCAAACGCAGCCGCGGTAAGTCTTGAAAGAGACAGGGACCCTGTTGTAGCAGGTCCCTTCTCAGAAGTAGAGGGCACGGGTCGTCCGTGACCAACTCTTGAAGTTCCGGGTACCAAGTCCTTCTTGGCCAATCCGGAGCCACTAGTATTGTTCTTACTCCTCTTCACCGTATAATCTTCAATACCTTTGGTATGAGAGGCAGAGGAGGAAACACATATACTGATTTGTACACCCAAGGTGTTACCAGTGCGTCCACAGCTATTGCCTGTGGATCTCTTGACCTGGCGCAATACTTGTCCAGTTTCTTGTTGAGGCGAGACGCCATCATGTCTACCATTGGTCTTTCCCAACAGTTTATTAGCATGTGGAAGACTTCTGGATGAAGACCCCACTCTCCCGGGTGAATATCGTGTCTGCTGAGGAAGTCTGCTTCCCAGTTGTCCACGCCCGGGAAGAACACTGCTGACAGTGCTATTACGTGATTCTCCGCCCAGCGAAGAATCTTGGCAGCTTCTGCCATTGCACTCCTGCTTCTTGTGCCGCCCTGTCTGTTTACATGGGCGACCGCCGTGATGTTGTCCGACTGAATCAACACCGGTTTTCCTTGCAGGAGTGGTTCCGCCTGGCTTAGAGCATTTTAGATTGCTCTTAGTACCAGAATGTTTATGTGAAGAGACTTTTCCAGGTTCGTCCATACCCCCTGGAAGTTTCTTCCTTGTGTGACTGCTCCCCAACCTCTCAGGCTGGCGTCCGTGGTCACCAGGATCAAATCCTGTATGCCGAATCTGCGGCCCTCCAATAGATGAGCCTTTTGCAACCACCACAGAAGATATACCCTTGTCCTTGGCGACAGGGTTATTCGCAGGTGCATCTGAGGATGCGACCCTGACCATTTGTCCAACAGATCCCTTTGGAAAATTCTTGCATGGAATCTGCCGAATGGAATTGCTTCGTAAAAAGCCACCATTTTTCCCAGGACTCTTGTGCATTGATGTACAGACACCTTTCCTGGTTTTAGGAGGTTCCTGACAGGTCGGATAACTCCTTGGCTTTTTCCTCGGGAAGAAAAACCTTTCTGAACCGTGTCCAGAATCATCCATAGGAACAGCAGACGTATCGTCGGAAAACAGCTGCGATTCTTGGAATATTTAGAATCCAGTCGTGCCGTCGAAGAACTACTTTAGATAGTGCTCTTCCGACCTCCAACTGTTCTCTGGAACTTGCCCTTTTCAGGTCGTGCAAGTAAGGGATAATTTAGATGCCTTTTTTCTTTGAAGAAACATCTTTTCGGCCATTACCTTGGTAAAAAGGCCCGGGGTGCCGTGGATAATTCAAACGGCATCGTCTGAAACTGATATTGACAGTTCTGTACCACGAACCAGAGGTACCCTTGATGAGAAGGACAAAATTTGGACATGGAGGTAATCCTTGATGTCCAGGGACACCATATAGTCCCCTTTTTTCCGGTTCGCTATCAATGCTCTGAGTGACTTTATCTCGATTTGAACCTTTTATGTAAGTGTTCAAAACATTTTAGATTTAGACTATGTGTCACCAAGCCGTCTGGCTTCAGTACCACAATATAGTGTGGAAAAATAATACCCTTTTCCTTGTCGTAGGAGGGGTACTTTGATTATCACCTGCTGGATATACAGCTTGTGAATTGTTTCCAATGCTGCCTCCCTGTCGGAGGGAGCCGTTGGTAAAGCAGACTTCAGGAACCTGCGAGGAGAAGATGTCTCGACTCTCCAATCTTTACCCCTGGGATAATACTCGTACGATCTAGGGGTCAACTTGCGAGTGATCCCACTGCGCCCTGAGACTCTTGAGACTACCCCCCCACCTTGAGTCCGCTTGCACGGCCCCAGCGTCATGCTGAGGACTTGGCAGACGCGGTGGAGGGCTTCTTTTCCTGGGAAAGGGCTGCCTGCTGCAGTCTACTTCCCTTACCTCTATGTCTGGGCAGATATGACTGGCCTTTTGCCTGCATGCCCTCATGGGAAAGGAAAGATTGAGGCTGAAAAGACGGTGTCTTTTTTAGCTGAGATGTAACTTGGGGTAAAAAGGTTGGATTTCCAAGCTGTTGCTGTGGTCCCCAGGTCCGATGGACCGACCCCCAAATAACTCCTTCCCTTTATACAGCAATACTTCCATCTGCCGTATGGGATCTGTATCACCTGACCACTGTCGTGTCCCTGACATCTTCTGGGAGATATGGACAACGCACTTATCTTGATGCCAGAGAGCAAATATCCCTCTGTGCATCTCACATACATATATATAGAATGCATCCTATTAAATGCTCTACATGAATAAAATATTTTCAGTCAGGGAATCCGACCAAGCCAACCCAGCACTGCATCTCCAGGCTGATGGCGATCGCTGGTCGCAGTATAACCACCGTATGTGTGTATATACTTTTTAGGATATTTTTCCAGCTTCCTATCAGCTGGCTCCTTGAGGGCGGCCGTATCTGGAGACGGTAACGCCACTTGATAAGCGTGTGAGCGCCTTATCACCCTAAGGGGTGTTTCCCAACGTACCCTAATTTCTGGCGGGAAAGGGTATAACGCCAATATTTGCTATCGGGGTAACCCTACGCATCATCACACACTTCATTTTATTTTATCTGATTCAGGAAAAACTACAGGTAGTTTTTTCACTCCCACATAATACCCTTTCTTGTGGTACTTGTAGTATCAGAAACACGTAACACCTCCTTCATTGCCCTTAACGTGTGGCCCTAATGAGAAATACGTTTGTTTATTCACCGTCGACACTGTATTCAGTGTCCGTGTCTGTGTCTGTGTCGACCGACTGAGGTAAATGGGCGTTTTTAAAACCCCTGACGGTGTTTCTGAGACGCCTGGACCGGTCCTAATAGATTGTCGGCCGTCTCATGTCGTCAACCGACCTTGCAGCGTGTTGACATTCTCACGTAATTCTCTAAATAAGCCATCCATTCCGGTGTCGACTCCCTAGAGAGTGACATCACCATTACAGGCAATTTCTCCGCCTCCTCACCAACATCGTCCTCATACATGTCGACACACACGTACCGACACACAGCACACACACCGGGAATGCTCTGACAGAGGACAGGACCCACTAGCCCTTTGGGGAGACAGAGGGAGAGTCTGCCAGCACACACCAAAAACGCTATAATTATATAGGGACAACCTTATATAAGTGTTTCTCCCTTATAGCATCTTTTATATATATACAATATCGCCAAAATCAGTGCCCCCCCTCTCTGTTTTAACCCTGTTTCTGTAGTGCAGTGCAGGGGAGAGCCTGGGAGCCTTCTCTCCAGCTTTTCTGTGAGAGAAAATGGCGCTGTGTGCTGAGGAGATAGGCCCCGCCCCTTTTTCGGCGGGCTCGTCTCCCGCTATTTTTGAAGTTAGGCAGGGGTTAAATATCTCCATATAGCCTCTGTGGGCTATATGTGAGGTATTTTTTGCCTCTAATAAGGTTTTTATTTGCCTCTCAGAGCGCCCCCCCCCAGCGCTCTGCACCCTCAGTGACTGTTGTGTGAAGTGTGCTGAGAGGAAAATGGCGCACAGCTGCAGTGCTGTGCGCTACCTTAAGAAGACTGAGGAGTCTTCAGCCGCCGATTTTGGACCTCTTCTCTCTTCAGCGTCTGCAAGGGGGCCGGCGGCGCGGCTCCGGTGACCATCCAGGCTGTACCTGTGATCGTCCCTCTGGAGCTAGTGTCCAGTAGCCAAGCAGCAAATCCACTCTGCACGCAGGTGAGTTCACTACTTCTCCCCTAAGTCCCTCGTTGCAGTGATCCTGTTGCCAGCAGGACTCACTGTAAAGTAAAAAACCTAAGCTAAACTTTCTCTAAGCAGCTCTTTAGGAGAGCCACCTAGATTGCACCCTTCTCGTTCGGGCACAAAATCTAACTGGAGTCTGGAGGAGGGTCATAGGGGGAGGAGCCAGTGCACACCACCTGATCTGGTAAAAGCTTTACTTTTTTGTGCCCTGTCTCCTGCGGAGCCGCTATCCCCCATGGTCCTTTCAGGAACCCCAGCATCCACTTAGGACGATAGAGAAAAATAAAATAAAATTCATGTCGACCTTTTTCCATGTCGACCTTGTTCATGTCGATCTAATGACCATGTCGACCAATAGTGGTCGATCTAATGACTGTCTTGTCGACCTAATGACCGTAAGCCAAGTGGCAGACACCAGTTACTATTAATAAAACTGTAGGCAGAGGAACACATGCATAAATATAGATACATAAAAAAAACCATTGTATTTTTAGCGTGCTGGATATTAGAGCCTTTCCAATAACAATAATCAGCAGCACAACGCTGAAAACAAACAGATGAGCCAGAGCTACAAGGGGCTGGGTGTATACATTCACCTACATGTTCCCCAATACAATATAGCCCACCACAGACCTTTTCTTCAGGAGCATATATCAGCATGTGTCTCTCTGGCTACATACAGCTGTACACTTCACATCACAGCCAGTCCATCACAAACCATTGCTGGAAACTATTCGTATCTATGGTAAATACAACACATCCTGGCTGTCAAGGGCATGGACAGTCAATCTTTCCATGGCTGGAGGAGAACGTGGGCCACTGCAAATCCCCAACAGCACTAATAAGCACCCGCAGCACAACCTATGCAAAGCTGCAGTCAATGGGAAAAACATCAATTTGGCAGCTTTGTTGGCAAGCAGAGAAAGGGTTAATTAGTGCAGAAGGCTTACACAATTAGGACAGGCGACTTAGTGTCAAAATCCACTCAGGAGGAGGTGGAGAGTAAAAGGAATTGCTCACAGCAGGGAGTCAATGGACACTAGAAAATCTCTGTTTTGTGCCCGTGACTTGCAGCAGCAACCACACTGACATCTGCTTGTGTACAGAGCGGCTTCACGGCACATGTTGCCTCACAATGACAACTGTGCCGGACACACAAGGAGCTCTTTATACACACAGCAGAAGATACCACTGTATTTTCTGGCCACAGCTGCCAGTCTTGGTTTAACCCTTCAATTCTCACGCACAGAACTGTCGGAGTTAATGACCACGCTTGTGCAGTTGGGTGTGTACATAAGCAGGTGTGCTTGTGTTTCCACCAGAAAGTGATAGAAGTTTCCTTTGATTTAGATTTACAGGGATTTATGTTTGCGCATTAAAATAGCTGCACCTATGTTTAATATGGTTACCTGTGTGAACTTTTGATTTGGAACAAAAGCTTAGAGATACAAAATCCACATAGCAAAATAATAAAAAAAAACAACAACTTCACATTAGTCACAATTATAAACTGCATTGCTACAACCATAAACACAATAAAACGCTATGACAAACATTAAAAGGTTCATGTGTGACGTAAATAATGCCTCACAAGTAATTCTATCTATCTCGCAGACGACTGCTATATAAAACACACACCTGTCACAATTTAGGATTCCTGTTACTTTAAGCAGAAACTGCATTTGCTACTCGTGGACATTCTCAGGCCTCTTGTCTGGAAAAATGAACAGCACTGGAGCTTTTAAATATAAAAGGCTTTGCAGAACGTAGCAGAACCAGCATAGCAACACGGAGAGACCATTCAACTATTTATAACTTGCTAGGAACAAGCTGGAGAAAGCACATCAAGCACAACACTGAACTGAGAGCAGGAAACAGGCAGGCAAACCTAGAATTCCAAGTTCCCGAAGCCACAGTGTCTCATATCCTCGAGACGGAGGAGCTGCTATATCCCATGTCCTTTCATTTCCAGCTGGAGCTGTCTGCAAAAGGGGAAGTTTGCAAGTTGACAGGATTTGTTATTCCACACTGCTGCAAGATCCCAAAATGGCTTCCCTGCCTCAACAAAGCCTGAAGGATCAGCCTAGTGTGCTACACCCACTCCACAGCTTGGCCGTCTGTCTCAGCCGCACTTCAAACCTATTGGAGGACTGGGAAACAAGACAACCCACAGGATTAACTCCAAACATGCCGTGCACAACAGAAAGGAACTATGTAATCTTTACTCCTGCCTGCATGAAGATCATTTGACTCTTTACTTTGAGGAATTTATAACACTAGATTACAGGCAGTAGAATGTTCTCAACTATGTGCGATGTGTGCACTTCAAGTTAACCTTAGTAAACTATATACGTGAATTACTACACAGCCCAGGTTAGATGTCAGCGTGTTTCAGAGCTCCAGGAACTGGGAACTCAAAAAAAAAAAAAAAAAAAAAGGCACTTTTTAAAAAGATTTTACTATCCATCTTTTTAATCAAACACAAATTTCTGATCTGGAAATCTAAAAATGAGAGAGCAAAAACCTAATATCCCTACCAAGTAGTGAATTTTAAAATACAGAAGAAAAAAAAAAAAAAAGAAAAAAAAAAAAAACCACCCAGCCACCCTGTTAGCGGTTATTGATCTGTCCCCACATATTTCCCGCAATTACCTTCTGCCCCCTGTATAGATCCACTGCCTATTTCAGGACATACTACATACAAAAATATAGAAATACTTGTACTTCATGGGACCTTGTGGCATTAATCCAGACTCTCACTGCACGGGTCAGAGCAGCATTTCCTGACCCGGCAATTAGATCACATACTGTATACAAGAGCTTGTCTGCAAATGAACATCTGTCCAAGCCTGTACTAATCCATGTCACAGACATTGTGGTGGCCAAGTGTTCTGTGTACAGAGAGAGAGAGAGAGAGAGAGAGAGAGAGAAAGATGCAGGATCCTACATCCGCACACACTGCAGGAGCTATAGGAATTACCACTAAAATGTACAGGCTACTTTATTACAACACGTTCCCCAGGCTATGGAACACAACTTTACTACAAGCACATGTGCAAAGCATAGCGTTTTCAATCAAACCCCCCCCACCCAAAAAAAAAACAACATACTTCATAATCTATAACAGGGATACGACTATTCTCACTGTCTACTGTACATTTACAAGAAGAGTTTAGATCAGAAATCACCTGGTCTGTAGGTCCCTGGTGGTGACTTTCCGCTGCCCCAGGGACTGTGTGTTTGATATTACAGGTTGAGTATCCCATATCCAAATATCCGAAATACGGAATATTCCGAAATACGGACTTTTTGAGTGAGATAGTGAAACCTTTGTTTTCTGATGGCTCAATGTACACAAACTTTGTTTAATACACAGTTATTAAAAATGTTGTATTAAATGACCTTCAGGCTATGTGTATAAGTTGTACCGTATATACTCGAGTATAAGCCGACTTTTTCAGCACTTTTTTTTGTGCTGAAAAAGCCACCTCGGCTTATACTCGAGTCAGTGCAGGCAGAGGCAGAGCAGTGTGAAGGAGGGACATGGAGCGCACAGCGCGCGGCGCTCCTGTGTCCCTCCTGCATCTCCGGCGGCAGCAGCGGCGGTTCTATTACAGGAAATACCCGTTCGTGACCTCTGATCACGAACCGGCACTTCCTATAATAGACCCGCCGCGGCCGCCGAAGATGCAGGAGGGACACAGGAGAGCCGCGCACGCTGTGTGCTTCGTGTCCCTCCAGAAGACAGCGCGGGATCGACGGAGGGGTAAGTCACAGCACTGTGGGGCATACCTGGCACTTGGGGAGGGAACGTATCTGGCAGCACTGTGGGGGCATATCTGGCAGCACTGTGGGGGCATATCTGGCAGCACTGTGGGGGCATAACTGGCAGCACTGTGGGGGCATAACTGGCAGCACTGTGGGGGCATATCTGGCAGCACTGTGGGGGCATATCTGGCAGCACTGTGGGGGCATATCTGGCAGCACTGTGGGGGCATATCTGGCAGCACTGTGGGGGCATATCTGGCAGCACTGTGGGGGCATATCTGGCAGCACTGTGGGGGCATATCTGGCAGCACTGTGGGGGCATATCTGGCAGCACTGTGGGGGCATATCTGGCAGCACTGTGGGGGCATAACTGGCAGCACTGTGGGGGCATATCTGGCAGCACTGTGGGGGCATATCTGGCAGCACTGTGGGGGCATAACTGGCAGCACTGTGGGGGCATATCTGGCAGCACTGTGGGGGCATATCTGGCAGCACTGTGGGGGCATAACTGGCAGCACTGTGGGGGCATATCTGGCAGCACTGTGGGGGCATATCTGGCACTATGAGGGCATATCTGGCACTGAGGGCTGTGTACGGCTAGAGCTGCATTTCCCACCCTAGGCTTATACTCGAGTCAATAAGTTTTCCCAGGTTTTTGTGGTAGAATTAGGTGCCTCGGCTTATATTCGGGTCGACTTATACTCGAGTATATACGGTATATGAAACATAAATGAATTGTGTGAATGTAGACACACTTTGTTTAATGCACAAAGTTATCAAAAATATTGGCTAAAATGACCTTCAGGCTGTGTGTATAAGGTGTATATGAACCATAAATGCATTCTGTGCTTAGATTTAGGTCCCATCACCATGATCTCTCATTATGGTATGTAATTATTCCAAAATACAGAAAAATCCCATATCCAAAATACCTCTGGTCCCAAGCATTTTGGATAAGGGATACTCAACCTGTACCATGTCAATGCTCAATGGGAAGCCAATTACGTGGTTAATGACCTTTTAATGAGTGTGGGTGGAAGGATGGAAAACTACAGATACCCACACACTGATACAGCAGGAGCGGGGCCACCTGCTGCACTCTGATCCATCACCTGTGGTCCCAATAAGTTCTTCGTTTAGGTGTGTACAGCAAACTGATCACCCAGGAGTCACAGACTTGTCATAGCTGTTTATTACAGTGTATAACTTGTTGAATATACAATAAAAGGCCTGCTTTTATTTATAATACATATTGGGTTCTGTGATTCAATGTATGATTCAATCTTTTTACTGCAGTTAAAAGGTAATGTGTGGCCCTTTTGAAGATAACATGGCTGTACATGAGGCCCTTACAGTGCAGCTGGTCATTTATCAATGACATACAGTACATACTATATAGTTCCCGTAAATTGCATTACTTTCGAAGCACTGAAAGCTTTCACGCATTAGAACCAGTTTAATAAAAGAGTTGCATGCAGCAACTGAAAACATGGAGCACACCACAACCAGAATTGTAGCGGACACTGAAAGGTCTCTAACCTTTTCAGCCAGTTATGGAATTATTGGATTTAAAACAGTAAGAAATCAACCCCACAGACAGATAAGAGTACAGATAAGGAGATTGTACCATCTTGAGTTAGGGAAACAAGAATGTATACTAAATCGCACAACGCATCTCACAGCAGAAAATAAAAATGTACTGCAATGTCTAAGATGATTGTTACACAGAAACATACATGGGGAGAATTCAATTGCGGTTTACTTTCCACGCTGCTACGACTAGGGGGCACAAAATGGAGCATTTCAATTGTTGCTCCGTTTAGATGCCTGGCAGCTGCAGGGATGACATTTCTACTTGTAGCCTTCTGAGGTGCGAGAAGAAATGTGTGCTAAGTGGACACTTTGGGCATCCAAACGGGAGTTTGGATGCCCAAAGCAGGACTTGACACTAATTTTGCCGCTTTATGCGGCTAAACTGTCTGTTCGGGAACAAGCGGCTAAACTGCTGCTTGGACACAACATGCATGTGTGCCCAAACTACAATTCAATCGTGACAATTGTTTGGGCCTCTAAACAGCCTCTTATACACAGTATTTTTAGACACCCAAAACAACTGAATTCCCCCTATAGAGACTGACAGCAGATAAGAACCACTTGGCCCATCTAGTCTGCCCTAAACACATGCACACAGACACTAGCCAATTAACCTACCAGTATATTTTTGGATTGTGGGAGGAAACCAGAGGACCCGGAGGAAACCCATGCAAGCACCGGTACAAACTATACAAACTCCACACAGTTAGGACCATGGTGAAAAATGAACCCATAAACGCAGTGCTGTGAGTCACTAACTCTAACCATTACACAATCCGTACTACCTTGTTTATGGAGACTCAAACATGTAAGCAAAACAACTTATCCATTTGTTTTGGGGGTCATAGAATGGCTGGACAAATTACGCAAAAAAAAAAAAAAAAAAGACAACTATACTTTACAGTTTAATCATGTAAAGTATAATGAGATCCCGGCACGGCTTTGTCAGCGAATGCCAATACTCGCAGTGTGTTTAGGCGCAATGGGCATTCTCAGACATAAATGCTATTTGCGCAGCACTAAGCACAAAACAGCATCGCAGCACTAGTTTTGTTGGATGTCTGCTAGTCGGACTAAATAGCAAACTGAATTAAACAGCGGAGGGACCTCCTTCCTGGTGCTAATTAATTCACCTTCAATTGAATCAAGCCCATAGTGTTTTCATGGTTTGTCAATTTAATTTAGGACTATGCATATAAAGCAGGAGTAGCGAAGATGAAATTGACTTTATACCTGAGCCACAGTGCACCATTCGTCGTAAGTCCTTAAATATTAGATCAGATTGTGCCATCCATTTGCCTACGTTATTATACCAGCTTATGTTAATATAAATATACTACCCTTGCACACCACACATATCATCCACTTAACATACAAATACATACGTGTCCTCCCACAATCCACCACCCATATGCTCAACATGAAGGGTATGCCATATACGAAGTCATGCGCCAACATATACTGTATAAACATCCCCCTACTTTCCCATAACTTGATCAACCGCTTTCATCCATTGTCAGCCTTGGATAGCATGGTTACAAAGCAAGGCGATTGTCGGGGATGTTTCTAGCTATTCTGGCTCCCACTGCAAACAGTAACAAAATGTTGCTCCATGAGCAATTTAGAAATAAAACATGTGCGCGTCTTTGGTGTGTCCTCACTGCAAGGTGGCGTGGAATTGCAAGAAAAGACTACCTTACACCCCGGTTTTTCAACCTGCACCCCCAGACATTGGTCACCGCAGGGAAAAAAAAAATCCTGATTCATGCCCCCTACATTATTTGTAATTTTCCCTCCTTATAGTAATGCCTATTAACACATTATGCACCATACTGTAATGCCCGTCTCCATATTATGCCCCTACAGTTATGCCAGTCATATTATGCCCCCACACAGTAATAATGCTTCATTAGTTAGAATAATTAATCCTCAGGTAATGCCTTGGTTATACTACTTACAATCAGCGATTGTAATACATGGGATTGTAATAGTGGATGGTGACAACCTGCTTGTTGTCAGGTGTTATTATGAGACAGTTTCATACAGTTATCAGCACCTTGATGCCTCTGCCTGAAAGCCACCCACACCCACCCTCCCGGTAGGTCGGTTTCCACTGAAGACGGGCTGGTACAAAAAAACATTTGAGGACGGTGTTTCTTGAAGGCAAACACATAACCGTGAGATACCGCTTCTTGCACCCAGGCATCTGTGGTGGACTGCTGCCAGATCTGTGCAAAATGAAGACGTCTAACTCCCTCCCTGGGATCCCCCAGGTGGAGGCCCGCACCATCAGGCTGATAGTTTATCTTCTGGCTTGGAAACCGGCCCTCTGGTAGCCCAATGCTTTTTAGTCTTACCAGACTTGTCAGATTGAGACAGTTTGCCATACCCCTTTCCTTTAGCTTTTCCTCGAGTCTGAAAAACTGGAAATCTAGTCTTGGATTTGTGTGTGGAAGGAAACTTAACTTTCTTGGAGTCTGCCTCTGACTCCAAAATACTGTCTAATTCTTTACCAAAAAGAATATCTCCAGTAAAAGGCAAAGACTCCAGAACCTTCTTGGAATCTGAGTCAACTTTCCATGTACGTAGCCAAACTGCTCCGCGAGCTGCTACTGCTGAGGCTGATGCCCGAGAGGCAATTGTTCCCATATCCAAGGCTGCTTCTTCCATAAAAATAGCTGCTTGTTTTATATGTGCAATATGGGATTTTTGCTCTCTAAATGCCAATGAAAGATCATCCTCCAATGCATTAGTCCAGGCTGCCACTGCTTTTGCCATCCAGGCTGAAGTCATGGCTTGTCTTACGATTGCCCCAGACAAGGAGAAAAGGGTTTTTAAAAACCCATCTATTTTCCTATCTGTGACATTATTTAATGCTGTTGAAGGCAGAAGTAATGTATATTTTCACACCAATCGAATGACATGCGTATCTACTTTGGGAGCCACCTCCCTTTTTAAATAGTCCCCAGCTGGGTGAGGATATTGGGAATGTCAATTCTTTGGAATTCTAAACTTCTTACTGGGTGTTACCCAAGCCTCTCGCATAATTTCTGTCAGCTGCCCAGACCCAGGAAATTCAGTCCTGACTGTTTTGGGACATTTAAACACAGGTGCCTTAGATTTTAACAAAGGCTCTGCTGCTTCTGCTAAGGATAGAATGGCTTTCATAGCACTAATTAGGTCAGGTATGTCCACTGAGCTGCCTTCATCCTTGTCTCTGTATGCAGACCCAGAGTGTGATGAGTCCTCATCCTCCGACGAGTCCCCATCTGAAACGTGTAGACTGTAAAGAGGTTGTTTCATGTCTATTTGATTTACCTTCCACCGGCCTTTCAGCATGTTTTTGTTGAAAGGCTTCAGATTCCTGGACTGGATGCGATAAACCACAGGGGGAATGTTGCATGTAAGGGTTAATAGGATAACCTATCCTGGTATAGGAGCTGGCATTATCCGCTCAGCTATACTGGATAATGTCTGTGCAAAAGTAGCCCATGGGGCTTTCAACTTGAACATGTGCCTGCCTTGGATTATTAAGGAGGCTTTGGTGAAAACTAAAACAATTTGCACATAATCCATTTTAAGGGTTCTTGAGAGGTTAACCTAGCTTTGCAAGACAAACATGAAATCAGTGTTGGTGCTTCTGTGGAGAGTGTATCCTCCTCACCCTTGCCTCTCTGACATGATAGACAAATCACACACCTGTACAGTGTTAACTACAGAATTTGTGACTGAAATCACTTTAAAACTTGTTAAAAGTGACATACAATCCGATCCCTCCCTGCTTTGCACCAACATTGAGGATCGGAATACACAGAAAAACTGACAAATAGTAAAGTCAGCAATCACACTAGCAATCAGTCACAGGTTATACATTTAGGCCAGTCATTTTAGGTGAACAAAAGGTTAAACATCAAACTAATTGTAAAAGAAATAAAGTAAAGGTTTTTTAGACTTGGAATAATATCCCCAACATATCAAAAGTCTAGAAAAATCTAAGTATGGGAACGACACCATATTGGCCGCCATCTTGAATTTACTCTCGAAATCTATAAAATGCATTTGTTAGCTCTAAACTATATGCTGCCATATTTTGCAGCATCAGGCACAATTTGTACACAAGCAGAGTGTATGTACACCTCCAAAAGATGCAACAGTTTAAGTAGTATCACCCAATCGTGTACAGCAAGTTCCTAAAAGGTCTACATGTTGTTCGACGTAGTAACGTGTATTGGGCAGGTCTTTCCAGTGATCTTATCATTGAACAGGCACTGATGAGAAGCATCAAATGTACAGGAGGGTTAACTAGAGGGAGTGGAATGACAGAAGCACAGTGACAAGTATGGGTTCAATCCATGATTCCATGCACAGAGGTCAACAATGCTATGCAAGACTTTACTACTGTCATGTATAATACAAGTGAACAACACAAAGAAGCTTCATACACCAGACAGACAAGAGACTGCTTAGACACCAGGAAAATCTTGACATTTCTATTGTATAGAAGTCAATTCACTACTGATGAACCTTTGCGCAGTTTGACATCAGGAGTGGTTTCTCATGATACAGGTTGAGTATCCCATATCCAAATATTCCGAAATACGGAATATTCCGAAATACGGACTTTTTTGAGTGAGATAGTGAAACCTTTGTTTTTTGATGACTCAATGTACATAAATTTTGTTTAATACACAAAGTTATTCAAAATATTGTATTAAATGACCTTCAGGCTGTGTGTATAAGGTGTATATGAAACATAAATGATTTGTGTGAATGTATACACACTTTGTTTAATGCACAAAGTTATAAAAAATATTGGCTAAAATTACCTTCAGGCTGTGTGTATAAGGTTTATATATAACATAAATACATTCTGTGCTTAGACTTAGGTCCCATCACCTTGATATCTCATTATGGTATGCAATTATTCCAAAATACGGAAAAATCCCATATCCAAAATACCTCTGGTCCCAAGCATTTTGGATAAGGGATACTCAACCTGTAATGTCAACGTTGACAAAGCAAAAGAAGCTAGCGATATAATTCTCCAGTCCATGCATGGTCAGAACATTTGGAACTATTCATTCAAACAAAATTTACAGGCTGTTACAATGGGATCAAAGAATATTACAGTAGGTCAAGATGTCAATATTGACTCACAATTGCTATTACAAAGACTTGCTTTTGTTTCTGAACAACAGGACATAGATAAGAGGGGCATATTCAATTATGAACTTTGTAGCTATCCAGCAGCTTTGTTTGCTGATTCAGTCCTCCCAAGAAAAGCAAATAAATTGGCTCTGGCCAATGCCATGTGGGTCAAGGTGGAGAAATGTCAGATAGCTGTAGCAGAAACACCACTTTCTGATCCACTCTATGCACTCGATGGAGGTGCTTTAGTGCATCGGTTATCATGGTCGGTTGGTATGCAGTTCTCAGACATCTGTAATAGCTATACAAACCACGTTCTTACAAGGTATGGTAAATCGGTTGTGATTGTGTTTGATGGATATTTGGATGGTCCTTCCATTAAGGACGCCACTCACATTAGAAGTAGTGATGGTAAAAGCTCCCATAACGTTTTATTTTCTATGGAAATGAAACAGACAATGAAGAAGGATATTTTTCTGTCAAACAAAACGAATAAGCAGCGTTTTTTTGATGATGCTTAGTGAAAGCTTTGAAAGTGTTGGATGTCAGACAATACATGCACGTGTAGATGCAGACCTTCTGATCACCCAGACAGCAGTTGGTGCGTCTGAACAAAGATGTTGTCATTGCAGACAATACGGATGTCCTGATACTCCTGTGTTTCTGTCAAAATGGAGAATAAAAAAGTAATATTCAAACCATAACCAAAGCGTTGTGCAACCAACATCCGACAATGGAACATTCAAACTACAAAGTCACCATTGGGATTAAAGGTCTGCAACGGCTTGCTTTTTATTCACGCCATTTTGGGGTGTGACACCACGTCACAGTTGTTTGGGATTGACAAAGGCATAACGAAGATCATGAAAAATACATCATTTATGGAGTATGCTGAGGAATCCAACAATGCAAAAAGTCTGAAAGAAGACCTAATTACTGCCGGGGAAAATGCTATTGGTGCCATGTATGGAGAAAAGACATCTGATACCTTGGATGAACTACGATACAGATGTTTCCATAAAAGGTGGCTAACAAAAATATAGTTCAAGCACAGTCACTTCCACCAACTTCAGCTGCTGCTAAATTCCTTAACTTACGGGTCTACTACCAAGTTCAGGATTGGAAAGGTAATACATCTCTTCTACCTGATTGGGGTTGGCAATTACAGGGTGGTCAACTCCTACCAGTAACTCCCTGACCTTCAACCAGCACCACCAGTTCTGCTTGATATCATAATATGTAAATGTAAGACAAATTGTAGTACTTCAAGGTTCTCATGCAGAAAACATGGTTTGGAATGTTCATCTGCTTGCAGTGGATGTCACAGTATACTCTGCAGTAACTCCAATATAGAAGAAGTATACGACTATGGTGTTTCTGATGGAGAGTAATACATGTTGGAAATGGCAGTAATGTTTCAATTGTGTTAGTAGTTTTTCCAAAGAGTGTACAGTAATGTAAACAATTTTGTACAAGTTTTACAAAGTTTTTTCCAAACCTTACACTGTATCATTATAATGTTCATAACTTGACTACCTTTATTATTAACATTTTGTAATAATAGGATTTTAATTACCTACTGGTAAATCCTTTTCTCGTAGTCCGTAGAGGATACTGGGGATCCAGATAGTACCATGGGGTATAGACGGGTCCACTATAAGCCATGGACACTAAGAATTTGATAGTGTGGAATGGCTGCTCCCTCTATGCCCCTCCTACCAATCTCAGTCTAGGAAACTGTGCCCGAGACGGACATACTTTGAGAGAAGGATAGATAAGGGACAGTGGTGAGATTCCGAACCAGCACACACAGAACAAGAGGAAAGCTAAGCTAACCAAACTTGAAACCAGGAACAGTAACAGCTGAACCAAAGAATACTTAACCAAATAAAAGTGCAGGAAGAACGAAGCACCGGTAGGGTGCCCAGTATCCTCTACAGATTATGAGAAAAGGATTTACCAGTAGGTAATTAAAATCCTATTTTCTCTTACGTCCTAGAGGATACTGGGGTTCCATTTAGTACCATGGGGAAGTACCAAAACTCCCAAACTGGGTGGGAGAGTGCTGAGGTTCCTGCAGAATGGATTGACCAAACTGAAGGTCGTCAGAGCCAAAGTATCGAACTTGTAAAACTTAGCAAACGTGTTCGAACCTGACCAAGTAGCTGCTCAGCAGAGCTGTAAAGCCGAGGCACCCCGGGCAGCCGCCCAAGAAGAACCCACCGACCTAGTTACGTGGGCCTGAACAGATTTCGGAATCGGCAAGCTTGCCATGGAATAAGCATGCTGGATAGGGAGCCTGATGCAGCGTGCAATGGACTGCTTTGAAGCAGGACACTCAATCTTATTGGGATCATAAAGAACGAACAGCGAGTCAGATTTCCTGTGACGAGCTGTTCTCTTCACATACACCTTTCAAAGCCCTCACAACATCCAAAGACTTTGAAGTAGCAGAGGTGTCAGTAACAGCCGGAACCACAATAGGTTGGTTGATGTGAAACGTGGACGACACCACCTTAGGAAGGAATTGCTGACGAGTTTCGAGTTCAGCTCTATTCTCAGGGAAAATTAAGTAGGGGCTCTTGTGAGACAACGCCCCTAGCTCCGACACGCGTCTCGCTGAAGCCAATGCCAACAGTGTGACTGTCTTCCACGTAAGATATTTAATATCCACCTCCTGTAACGGTTCAAACCAGTCCGATTTGAGGAACTGCAGCACCAAATTGAGATCCCAAGGTGCTGTAGGAGGCACAAAGGGAGGTTGGATGTGCAGGACACCTTTCAAGAACGTCTGGATCTCAGGAAGATATGCCAATTGTTTCTGGAAAAATATGGACAAGGCCGAAATCTGGACTTTTATTAAGCCCAGACATAGGCCCACATCCACACCCGACTGCAGAAAAAGCAGGAAACGCCTCAGATGGAATTCCACCGCAGAAAATGTTCTGCTCTCACACCAAGAGACGCATTTCTTCCAAATACGGTGGTAATGTTTAGACTTTACCCCCTTCCTGGCTTGGATCATAGTCGGGATGACTTTGTAAGGGATGCCTCTCCTGGCAAGAATCAGCCGTTCAACTTCCATGCCGTCAAACATAGCCGTGATAAGTCCTGATAGACAAACGGGCCCTGTTGCAGAAGATCCTCGCAAAGAGGTAGAGGCCACGGATCTTCGACGAGCATATCCAGGAGGTCCGCGTACCAGGCCCTTCTTGGCCAGTCCAGAGCAATGAGAGTTGCTTGAACCTTTTCCCTTTTTAGTCTTTTCAGAATTCTTGGGATCAGAGGAAGTGGAGGAAACACGTACACCATCTGATATACCCATGGAGTTGTTAGAGCATCCACCGCCACTGCATATGGGTCTCTCGAACTGGAACAATACCGCTTGAGCTTCATGTTGAGACGAGAGGCCATCATGTCGATCTGTGGATATCCCCATCGACTTGTCAAGCACCTGAACACCTCCGGGTGAAGGCCCCACTCCCCCGGGTGCAGGTCGTGTCTGCTGAGGAAGTCTGCTTCCCAGTTGTCTGCTCCTGGAATGAAGACTGCCGACAACGCAACGGCGTGTTTTTCTGCCCAGAGAATTCTTGACACCTCTGACATGGCTGCTCTGCTTTTCGTTCCGCCCTGTCGGGTTATGTACGTCACATTGTCCGACTGGACCTGAATGGCCCGATCTTGAAGAAGATATGAGGCCTGAAGAAAAGCGTTGTATATAGCAGAGTTCCAGAATGTTGATTGGAAGGACGACTTCCTGACTTGACCATCTTCCTTGAAACTGCACCCCCTCGGTGACTGCTCCCCTACCTCTGAGGCTTGAGTCCGTGGTTAGCAGAATCCAATTTTGAATCCCAAACAGTCGGCCCTCCATCAGGTGAGAAGTCTGTAGCCACCACAGAAGGGAGATCCTGGCCTTTGGCGACATACTGATCCTCTGGTGCATGTGAAGATGTGATCCAGACCACTTGTCCAACAGATCGAGCTGGAAGGGTCGTGCATGAAACCTTCCATTCTGAAGATCCTCGTAAGAGGCCACCATTTTTCCCAGAAGGCGAATGCATAGGTGCACAGATATCCGGGTTGGCTTCAGGACATCCCGAACCATCAACTGGATTACCAATGCCTTTTCCAATGGAAGAAACACTTTCTGTGACTGTGTGTCCAGTATCATTCCCAGAAAAGGGAGCCTCCGAGCTGGCTCTAAGTGAGATTTCGGAAGATTCAGAATCCACCCGTGATCCAGGAGTAGTTGGGTTGTGAGGCCAATGCTGTTCAACAACCTCTCCCTGGACGGAGCCTTTATCAGAAGACCGTCCAGGTACGGAATTATGTTCACTCCCTGCTTGCAAAGGAGCAACATCATCTCTGCCATCACCTTGGTGAACACTCTCGGTACCATGGAGAGACCAATAGGTAGGTCCTGGAACTGGTAGTGACAGTCCTGCAGTGCAAACCATAGATAAGTCTGGTGAGGCAGCCAGATCAGAATGTGAAGGTACGCATCCTTGATATCCAGACACACTAGGAATTGCCCCTCCTGCAGACCTGAGATTACCGCTCTCAGAGACTCCATCTTGAATCTGAACACTCGTAAGTACGGGTTCAACGATTTTAGATTCAAAATCGGTATCACCGAACCGCCCGGTTACGGTACCACAAACAAGTTGGAATAGTACCCCTTGTTGTGCAGACTAGGTGGAACTGGAACAATAACCTGAGTCTGTACCAGTTTTTGAATGGCATCCTGTAAGGTTATTTGCCTCTTGTGAAACTGGTAAGCCTGATTTGAAGAATCTGTGAGGTGGGAGCTCCTGAACTCCAGTCTGTAGCCCTGGGAAATAAGATCTATGACCCAGGGATCCTGGCATGAAGCTGTCCAGATGTTACTGAAATTTTTTAGTCGGGCTCCCACCTGCCAGTCTTCTAGGCCACGCTGTCCACCGTCATGCAGAAGGCTTTGAGGAAGCAGAACTGGAGCTCTGTTCCTGAGAACCTGCTGGTTTGCGTGGTTTACCTCTAGAGCCTCTGGTGGCAGTAGAAGTTCTCTGACTTTGCCCTTAAACTTGGAAGTCCGAAAGGACTGTAGGGTAGGTCCAGAGTAGGTCTTCCTGGTTGGGGGAGCTGCAGAAAGAAGATATGTGGACTTACCCGCAGTAGCTTTGGAGATCCATTTCTCCAGTTCATCTCCAAATAAGGCCTCTCCTGTGAAGGGTAGGCCTTCCACACCTTTCCTGGAGTCCGCGTCCACAGTCCACTGGCGTAACCACAAGCCCCTGCGTGCAGACACTGCCATAGCAGTGGTGCATCCATTCAGCAACCCTACTTCTTTTATGGCTTCCACCATAAAGTTTGCAGCGTCTTGTACATGTGGCAGGAGTAACACAATGTCCCCCCTAGATAAGGAATCCAACCTTTCAATAAGGTTACCCGACCATTTACCAATGGCTTTAGTAATCCATGCACATGCTATAGTGGGTCTCTGAGCCACCCCAGCAGCTGTGTACAAGGATTTGAGTGTAATCTCAATCTTACTATCGGCAGAGTCTTTCAGGGAGGCTGCACAAGGGACGGGTAACACAATCTTCCGTGACAACCTGGACACAGACGCATCCACTATCGGTGGACTTTCACATTTTTCCTATCCTCAGGAGAAAAAGGAAAAGATGAGAGTAACCTTTTAGGGATTTGAAATTTCTTATCAGGATTTACCCACTGTTCTTCAAACAGGGTATTCAATTCCTTTGACACAGGAAAAGTGACTGAGGACTTCTTTTTTACATTAAAAATAGGAATTTGGTACTTACCAGGTAAATCCTTTTCTTTGAATCCATAGGGGGCACTGGAGTACTCTTGGGATATGGACGGCTTCCGTAGGAAACAGGGCACTGAATATTTAAATTTAGAACACTCCACCCCTCCATATCCCAGAGTACCTCAGTGTTTTTTACTGAGCCGAACAGGAACTATAGAGAGGTTGACAATGGAGTATTACATATAACATAACGGACAACAACGAAGTTGACACATAACGTTACTGACAACTAAACAGTTGACACCATAACCAGCACTTGATAATTTGAACCAGTCGGTGAGAGTGTGTTACCATAAGATCCTCTGAACTTACCACAAACCAGGTAAAACTGCTCTGGGTGGGTGTCCAGTGCCCCCTATGGATTCAAAGAAAAGGATTTACCTGGTAAGTACCAAAATCCTATTTTCTTTTTCATCCACTAGGGGTCACTGGAGTACTCTTGGGACGTACCAAAGCTTCCCCCGTGGGCGGGAGAGCTGTTTGGCACCTGTAACACTAGGCGGCCAAAGCTAGATGCTGATGCCGCAAACGTATCAAACTTGTAAAAGCGCACAAACGTGTGCACTGAAGACCATGTAGCCGCACGGCAAAGCTGCGTCGTAGAAGCTCCACGACCAGCTGCCCATGAAGTTCCCACAGAACGTGTGGAATGAGCTGTTACGGATGTAGGCGGCTGTAACCTAGCATGAAGGTAAGCCTGACGTATGGTCAGTTTTATCCATCTGGATAAGGTCTGCTTAGACGCTGGCCAACCCAGCTTGGCAGCATCATAAAGAACAAACAACGTATCCGTCTTACGAACTGTAGACGTTCGGGATACATAAACGCGTAAAGCGCGTACCACATCTAGAGTTCCAGAATGTGTTGTCAACACAGGAACTACTATTGGTTGATTGATATGAAAAGATGACACTACCTTTGGTAAGAAAGCGGGATTCGTCCGAAGTTCCGCTCTGTCATCATGAAACACCAAATACGGTGGCTTGCATGACAAGGCACCCAAATCTGAAACACGCCTTGCCGAAGCTAAGGCTAGAAGAAAAATTGTTTTCCAAGTGAGAAACTTTTTATCCACTTGTTGTAAGGGTTCAAAATATGAAGACTGTAAGAAATCCAAAACCAGATTCAAGTCCCATGGCGCTGTAGGTGGAATGAATGGAGGCTGTACTCTAAGGACACCTTGCAGAAAAGTGTGTACCGACGGCAATAGAGCCAATCGTCTTTGAAAATAAATTGACAACACAGATACCTGCACCTTTAGTGTAGATAAACGCAGTCCTCCATCTAACCCCGTCTGTAAAAATAACAAGAGACGGGATAACTTGAAAGCTGATGTCGGAAACTTCCGAGCTTCACACCAACCTATATAGGCACGCCAAATTCTGTAATAATGAGCTGCCGTAACCGGCTTTCTAGCTCGTAACATGGTTGGTATAACCGATTCTGGAATGCCCTCTCTTCTTAAGAGGGCGGTCTCAACAGCCACCCCGTCAAACGTAGCAGCGCTAAATCGGGGTAAAGGAACGGACCCTGTTGTGACAGGTCTGGACGTAGTGGGAGCGGCCAAGGATCGTCTGCGAGTAGTCTGCGGAGATCCGAGAACCAAGCTCTCCGAGGCCAATGAGGCGCCACTAGTATGACTGTGACAGACTCTCTTTTGATCCATTTTAGCACCAGAGGGAGCAGCGGAAACGGTGGAAAGAGATACACGAGGCTGTACGGCCACGCGACGGTGAGAGCATCCACCGCCACTGCCTTTGGATCTCTCGTTCTGGACACATACTGGAGCGTTTGGTGATTGTGTCGAGACGCCATCAGGTCCACCTGAGGATAACCCCACCGCTGAACCAACATGTGAAACACTTCTGGATTTAATGCCCATTCTCCTGGATGAAAATCCCGACGGCTGAGATAATCCACCTCCCAGTTTTCCACTCCCGGAATGAACACTGCCGACAATATCACCTGGTGGTATTCGGCCCAATTTAGGATTCAAGCTACTTCCCGCATTGCCATGCGGCTTCTCGTTCCTCCTTGTTTGTTGATGTATGCGACTGCCGTCGCATTGTCTGACTGCACCTGGACAGTGTGAGACCGAAGCATGTGCACTGCTTGTCTTAGCGCATTGTAAATTGCGCGGAGTTCCAGGACATTTATAGACAGCAATCTTTCGTGATCCGCCCAGAGACCCTGGAGCTGACAATTTTGCACTACAGCTCCCCAACCTCTGAGACTGGCGTCCGTCGTTAGAATTATCCAATTCCCGCCGCCGAACAGTTTCCCTGCGGTTAAATTGTGTTCCTTGAGCCACCAGAGCAGAGACACCCTTGCCCTTGGCGACAACCTCACCCTGTGGTGAATCTGCAGATGCGAGCCTGACCACTGTGCGAGCACATCCAGTTGAAATGGACGCGAGTGAAATCTTCCGAACTGAAGCGCTTCGAAAGCCGCCACCATTGTGCCTAAGAGGCGAATGCACAAATGTACCGAGACTGTGCGTGGCTTGAGCACTAATTGTACCAGATGACGAATAATCTGTACTTTCTGTTGTGGTAAGTAAATTCTTTGATTGACCGTATCGAAAATCATACCTAGGAATTGAAGGCGTTGAGACGGAATTAGATGTGATTTTTTGAAGTTGACAATCCAACCGTGGTGAATCAGTATATTGTACGTTAGCAGCGCATGTTGGAGAAGTATCTGTTGAGACGGGGCTTTAATGAGCAGATCATCCAAATACGGAACTATCGTCACTCCCAGGGATCTGACATGAGCTATCATCACAGACATCACTTTGGTGAATACCCGGGGCGCTGACGATAGGCCAAACGGTAGAGCCTGAAACTGGTAATGATTCTGGCGTATTGCAAACCGCAAGAACCTCTGATGAGGCTGCCAAATCGGAATGTGTAAGTACGCATCTTTGAGATCTAGCGCAATCATGAATTCCTTTGGCTCTAAACCTGCAATCACTGAGCGCAGAGATTCCATCTTGAATCTGTAGTAAGTTACGTACCGATTGAGACCCTTTAAGTTCAAAATTGGCCTGACTGAGCCATCCGGCTTCGGTACCACAAACAGACTGGAATAATAACCCTGACCCTGTTGGTGTACAGGTACCGGAATCAAAACTGCTGAATCCAGTAGGGACTGAATGGCAATTTGCAGAACCGCCCTCTTGTCGTTTGACAGAGGCAAGCCTGTCTTGAAAAACCGCAGTGGCGGAAGACAGTCGAACTCTATTTTGTAACCTTTTAACACTAAATTGCGGATCCACCCATCCGCGGATGTCTGGAACCACGCCAAAAGGAACGTCTGAAGGCGTGCTCCCACAATCGGCGAACCGAGATGGGCTGGTAGCCAGTCATGCCACTGGCTTGTCGGTAACCTTACCGTCCTGACAACTTGTGTTGGTTTGTTGGAAACCACGACCACGTCTACCAGGCGTGGCTGTTCCTCTACCACGTCCGCGAAAGGACTGAGGTCTAAAGGATTTGAACGAAGGTCCAGAGTACCTCCTTCTTGGAACCGGTGGAGGCAATGGTAAGAAAACCGACTTTCCTCCCGTAGCCTCAGAAATCCATGTGTCCAATTCAGGACCAAACAACTTCTTGCCATCGTAAGGTAACGCCTCTATACCTCGTTTGACCTCTGCCTCCGCTTGCCAAGAACGCAGCCAGAGTGCTCGTCGTGCCGTAACTAGCGACGATGAAATACGAGAAGTGAGCTGACAGACGTCAGTAGAAGCTGTACAGAGATACTCCGCAGCCTCACACATTTGATCAGCAAGAAGTATAAGGTGTTCGTCATGTAAGGCAGACTTAAGTTCTGTTATCCATACTATGAGCGCCTTAGTGACCCAGATACCAACCAAGCCAGGTCGCAGCAGCACTCCTGCTGCTACATACATGGACTTTAGCATAGTTTCTATTTTTCGATCTGAAGGGTCTTTAAGCGTAGTAGCCGCTGGCACTGGTATGGTTAATTTCTTTGTAAGCTTCGACACTGACGAATCAACTATTGGTGGATTCTCCCATGTACATGTCACAGAGTCTGGAAACAGGTAACTAGACTTAAATCTGCGAGGTATAGAAAACCGTTTATCTGGAGTCTGTCGTGTTTCTACTAACATCTTATTAAGAGACTCCGACACAGGAAAACTTATAGGAGTTCTCTGTCGTTTAGTAAATACGACCTGATCATTTGTGAGAGGCTCCTCAGTTTCTGTAAACTTCAGAGACTGACGCACTGCTCTGATGAGATTATCAATTCCTGAGCTGTTAAAATCCTCACTATCTGACTCCACTTCGCCCTCCTCACGTGCCGTGAGGTCTGGCATGGAATCGTCAGAATGCAACATAGCAGAAACTGGTAAATCATAAGACATATGAAATTTATCCCGTCTACCCAAAATGGATTTGGACTTTTCGCAAAGCTGAGACGCCTCCGATAGTTCTGGCGGTCTCACCCTAGACTCAGATCTTGCCGCTTCCCGCTCCTGTCGAGCGGCGGTCAATTCTGATTGCAACCCAGCCAGTACATTGGCTAGCATTTCCCATGGAGGGTCCGGGGAGGAAATTGGCTTTAAAACCGGAGCTGAAATTTTATTCGGAACCGAATCCACAAAACATACAGTACATGTGGTAGATCCATCCGGTAACACACTGCTACAGACTTTGCAATTATGCTTTTTAGTTTTTGCTGGTGCCTTACTCATTATGGCGACAGACAATACAATACACAAAAACCAGACACTTGCACGACTCAGTAAAATAGTACGAAGGTGTGTGTGTATATATATATAATAAGAATTTACTTACCGATAATTCTATTTCTCGGAGTCCGTAGTGGATGCTGGGGTTCCTGAAAGGACCATGGGGAATAGCGGCTCCGCAGGAGACAGGGCACAAAAGTAAAGCTTTCCGATCAGGTGGTGTGCACTGGCTCCTCCCCCTATGACCCTCCTCCAAGCCAGTTAGGTACTGTGCCCGGACGAGCGTACACAATAAGGGAGGAATTTTGAATCCCGGGTAAGACTCATACCAGCCACACCAATCACACCGTACAATTTGTGATCTAAACCCAGTTAACAGTATGATAACAGCGGAGCCTCTGAAAAGATGGCTCACAACAATAATAACCCGATTTTTGTAACTATGTACAAGTATTGCAGATAATCCGCACTTGGGATGGGCGCCCAGCATCCACTACGGACTCCGAGAAATAGAATTATCGGTAAGTAAATTCTTATTTTCTCTATCGTCCTAGTGGATGCTGGGGTTCCTGAAAGGACCATGGGGATTATACCAAAGCTCCCAAACGGGCGGGAGAGTGCGGATGACTCTGCAGCACCGAATGAGAGAACTCCAGGTCCTCCTTAGCCAGGGTATCAAATTTGTAGAATTTTGCAAACGTGTTTGCCCCTGACCAAGTAGCTGCTCGGCAAAGTTGTAAAGCCGAGACCCCTCGGGCAGCCGCCCAAGATGAGCCCACCTTCCTTGTGGAATGGGCATTTACATATTTTGGCTGTGGCAGGCCTGCCACAGAATGTGCAAGCTGAATTGTATTACACATCCAACTAGCAATAGTCTGCTTAGAAGCAAGAGCACCCAGTTTGTTGGGTGCATACAGGATAACAGCAAGTCAGTTTTCCTGACTCCAGCCGTCCTGGAACATATTTTCAGGGCCCTGACAACATCTAGCAACTTGGAGTCCTCCAAGTCCCTAGTAGGTGCAAGGCACCACAATAAGCTGGTTCAGGTGAAACACTGACACCACCTTAGGGAGAGAACTGGGGACGAGTCCGCAGCTCTGCCCTGTCCGAATGGACAAACAGATATGGGCTTTTTTGAGAAAAAACCACCAATTTGACACTCGCCTGGTCCAGGCCAGGGCCAAGAGCATGGTCACTTTTCATGTGAGATGCTTCAAATCCACAGATTTGACTGGTTTTAAACCAATGTGATTTGAGGAATCCCAGAACTACGTTGAGATCCCACAGTGCCACTGGAGGCACAAAAGGGGGTTGTATATGCAATACTCCCTTGACAAACTTCTGGACTTCAGGAACTGAAGCCAATTCTTTCTGGAAGAAAATCGACAGGGCCGAAATTTGAACCTTAATGGACCCCAATTTGAGGCCCATAGACACTCCTGTTTGCAGGAAATGCAGGAAACGACCGAGTTGAAATTTCTTTGTGGGGCCTTCCTGGCCTCACACCACGCAACATATTTTCGCCACATGTGGTGATAATGTTGTGCGGTCACCTCCTTTCTGGCTTTGACCAGGGTAGGAATGACCTCTTCCGGAATGCCTTTTTCCCTTAGGATCCGGCTTTCCACCGCCATGCCGACAAACGCAGCTGCGGTAAGTCTTGGAACAGACACGGTACTTGCTGAAGCAAGTCCCTTCTTAGCGGCAGAGGCCATAAGACCTCTGTAAGCATCTCTTGAAGTTCCGGGTACCAAGTCCTTCTTGGCCAATCCGGAGCCATGAGTATAGTTCTTACTCCTCTACGTCTTATAATTCTCAGCACCTTAGGTATGAGAAGCAGAGGAGGGAACACATACACCGACTGGTACACCCACGGTGTTACCAGAACGTCCACAGCTATTGCCTGAGGGTCTCTTGACCTGGCGCAATACCTGTCCCGTTTTTTGTTCAGACGGGACGCCATCATGTCCACCTTGGTATTTCCCAACGGTTTACAATCATGTGGAAAAAACTTCCCGATGAAGTTTCCACTCTCCCGGGTGGAGGTCGTGCCTGCTGAGGAAGTCTGCTTCCCAGTTTCCATTCCCGGGATGAAACACTGCTGACAGTGCTATCACATGATTTTCCGCCCAGCGAAAAGTCCTTGCAGTTTTTGCCATTGCCCTCCTGCTTCTTGTGTCGCCCTGTCTGTTTACGTGGGCGACTGCCGTGATGTTTTTCCCACTGGATCAATACCGGCTGACCTTGAAGCAGAGGTCTTGCTAAGCTTAGAGCATTATAAATTTACCCTTAGCTCCAGTATATTTATGTGGAGAAAAGTCTCCAGACTTGATCACACTCCCTGGAAATTTTTTCCTTGTGTGACTGCTCCCCAGCCTCTCGGGCTGGGCTCCGTGGTCACCAGCATCCAATCCTGAATGCCGAATCTGCGGCCCTCTAGAAGATGAGCACTCTATAACCACCACAGGAGAGACACCCTTGTCCTTGGATATAGGGTTATCCGCTGATGCATCTGAAGATGCGATCCGGACCATTTGTCCAGCAGATCCCACTGAAAAGTTCTTGCGTGAAATCTGCCGAATGGAATTGCTTCGTAGGAAGCCACCATTTTTACCAGGACCCTTGTGCAATGATGCACTGTTTTTAGGAGGTTCCTGACTAGCTCGGATAACTCCCTGGCTTTCTCTTCCGGGAGAAACACCTTTTTCTGGACTGTGTCCAGAATCATCCCTAGGCACAGCAGACGTGTCGTCGGGATCAGCTGCGATTTTGGAATATTTAGAATCCACCCGTGCTGTTGTAGCAGTATCCAAGATAGTGCTACTCCGACCTCCAACTGTTCCCTGGACTATGCCCTTATCAGGAGATCGTCCAAGTAAGGGATAATTAAGACGCCTTTTCTTCGAAGAAGAATCATCATTTCGGCCATTACCTTGGTAAAGACCCGGGGTGCCGTGGACAATCCAAACGGCAGCGTCTGAAACTGATAGTGACAGTTCTGCACCACGAACCTGAGGTACCCTTAGTGAGAAGGGCAAATTTGGGACATAGAGGTAAGCATCCCTGATGTCCCGGGACACTATATAGTCCCCTTCTTCCTGGTTCGTTATCACTGCTCTGAGTGACTCCATCTTGATTTGAACCTTTGTAAGTGTTCAAAAAATTTTTTAGAATAAGTCTCACCTAGCCTTCTGGCTTCAGTACCACAATATAGTGTGGAATAATACCCCTTTTCTTGTAGTAGGAGGGGTAATTTAATTATCACCTGCTGGAAATACAGCTTGTGAATTTTTTCCCATACTGCCTCCTTGTCGGAGGGAGACCTTGGTAAAGCAGACTTCAGGAGCCTGCGAAGGGGAAACGTCTCGACATTCCAATCTGTACCCCTGGGATACTACTTGTAGGATCCAGGGGTCCTGTACGGTCTCAGCGCCATGCTGAGAACTTGTCAGAAGCGGTGGAACGCTTCTGTTCCTGGGAATGGGCTGCCTGCTGCAGTCTTCTTCCCTTTCCTCTATCCCTGGGCAGATATGATCTTATAGGGACGAAAGGACTGAGGCTGAAAAGACGGTGTCTTTTTCTGCAGAGATGTGACTTAGGGTAAAAACGGCGGATTTTCCAGCAGTTGCCGTGGCCACCAGGTCCGATGGACCGACCCCAAATAACTCCTCTTCCTTTATACGGCAATACACCTTTGTGCCGTTTGGAATCTGCATCACCTGACCACTGTTGTGTCCATAACATCTTCTGGCAGATATGGACATCGCATTTACTCTTGATGCCAGAGTGCAAATATCCCTCTGTGCATCTCGCATATATAGAAATGCATCCTTTAAATGCTCTATAGTCAATAAAATACTGTCCCTGTCAAGGGTATCAATATTTTTAGTCAGGGAATCCGACCAAGCCACCCCAGCTCTGCACATCCAGGCTGAGGCGATCGCTGGTCGCAGTATAACACCAGTATGTGTGTATATACTTTTTATGATATTTTCCAGCCTCCTGTCAGCTGGTCCTTGAGGACGGCCCTATCTATAGACGGTACCGCCACTTGTTTTGATAAGCGTGTGAGCGCCTTATCCACCCTAAGGGGTGTTTCCCAACGCGCCCTAACTTCTGGCGGGAAAGGGTATACCGCCCATAATTTTCTATCGGGGGGAACCCACGCATCATCACACACTTTATTTAATTTATCTGATTCAGGAAAAACTACGGTAGTTTTTTCACATCCCACATAATACCCTCTTTTGTGGTACTTGTAGTATCAGAAATATGTAACACCTCCTTCATTGCCTTTAACGTGTGGCCCTAATAAGGAATACGTTTGTTTATTCACCGTCGACACTGGATTCAGTGTCCCTGTCTGTGTCTGTGTCGACCGACTAAAGTAAACGGGCGTTTTAAAACCCCTGACGGTGTTTTTGAGACGTCTGGACCGGTACTAATTGTTTGTCGGCCGTCTCATGTCGTCAACCGACCTTGCAGCGTGTTGACATTATCACGTAATTCCCTAAATAAGCCATCCATTCCGGTGTCGACTCCCTAGAGAGTGACATCACCATTACAGGCAATTGCTCCGCCTCCTCACCAACATCGTCCTCATACATGTCGACACACACGTACCGACACACAGCACACACACAGGGAATGCTCTGATAGAGGACAGGACCCACTAGCCCTTTGGAGAGACAGAGGGAGAGTTTACCAGCACACACCAAAAACGCTATAATTATATAGGGACAACCTTATATAAGTGTTTTCCCTTATAGCATCTTTTTTATATATTTCTAACGCCAAATTAGTGCCCCCCCTCTCTGTTTTAACCCTGTTTCTGTAGTGCAGTGCAGGGGAGAGCCTGGGAGCCTTCCCTCCAGCCTTTCTGTGAGGGAAAATGGCGCTGTGTGCTGAGGAGATAGGCCCCGCCCCTTTTTCGGCGGCCTCGTCTCCCGCTCTTAACGGATTCTGGCAGGGGTTAAATATCTCCATATAGCCTCCGGAGGCTATCTGTGAGGTATTTTTAGCCAAAATAGGTATTCATTTGCCTCCCAGGGCGCCCCCCTCCCAGCGCCCTGCACCCTCAGTGACTGCCGTGTGAAGTGTGCTGAGAGGAAAATGGCGCACAGCTGCAGTGCTGTGCGCTACCTTTAGAAGACTGAAGAGTCTTCTGCCGCCGATTCTGGACCTCTTCTTACTTCAGCATCTGCAAGGGGGCCGGCGGCAAGGCTCCGGTGACCATCCAGGCTGTACCTGTGATCGTCCCTCTGGAGCTGATGTCCAGTAGCCAAGAAGCCAATCCATCCTGCACGCAGGTGAGTTCACTTCTTCTCCCCTAAGTCCCTCGTTGCAGTGATCCTGTTGCCAGCAGGACTCACTGTAAAATAAAAAACCTAAGCTAAACTTTTCTAAGCAGCTCTTTAGGAGAGCCACCTAGATTGCACCCTTCTCGGCCGGGCACAAAAATCTAACTGGCTTGGAGGAGGGTCATAGGGGGAGGAGCCAATGCACACCACCTGATCGGAAAGCTTTACTTTTGTGCCCTGTCTCCTGCGGAGCCGCTATTCCCCATGGTCCTTTCAGGAACCCCAGCATCCACTAGGACGATAGAGAAATTATATATATATATATATATATATATATATATATATATATATATATATATATATATATATATATATCTGGCCAAGTGCAGTACACGTGGCCAGTCTATGAAATGTGATCCCAAATTCCCACTAACACCCCTGCGCCTCCGGTGGAGTAGAGATATAGTACTGGAACGTTCTGGAATCACAGCAGGCAGACACAGGAAGCATGGTTAAAATGGCTGCCATGCTTACACATATAATCACAGTGCAGGTTACCAGCCTTAAAGTGACATTTATCCTGTGTAATTAACTCTGCAGCCTAGCATACTGCTGTTGCTGCAGGGTATCCCCCCTCATGCCGCTTATTGCCTGTATATCACCGTGCTGTAATGCCCCCCCCCCCCCTGTACTCCGTGCAGTGCGGGCGGCAGCGAGCCGACCTTCACTCCTGCTGCTGTGGTAAGGCTCCGACGGGGCTTCTCAGTAAGCGCCGGCCAGCCTGTGTGCAGGAGATCTCTGTGTGGCTGTGAGGGTGCTCATTCAGTGAGGACCGACACGCCACAGCTGCTAGTAGCAGCTTGCACTATCCCTGACCCTGCCTTTTGGAAGGGGGAAAGGGATGTGTATAAAATAGAAAAAAAAATATTCCTAAAAAAAAATAAAAAATATTCAAAGTAATTGTGGACTCAGCCACAGACCTGTTGCTACTTCGAGCACAGAAAAACCACTGAGGTACTCGGGGATATGGAGGGGTGGAGTGTTCTAAATTTAAATATTCAGTGCCCTGTTTCCTACGGAAGCCGTCCATATCCCAAGAGAACTCCAGTGACCCCTAGTGGATGAAAAAGAAATAAGATTCCTCACACTCCCGTCACCTTATCAGGAATTTGTAGAACATCTCCGATAGCCTCTATAAGAGCCTGTATTCCCTCTGACAGAGCAGCGTCTCCCCCCCCCCTTCTTAATTCGCCTCCCCCTCCTCCATGTCTGACCCCTCAGCATTAGAGTCAGACTGCAGGATATGGGCCAGAGTTCGTTTTTGTGGACAAATAGCAAGGGACTGAGACGCTTGTTTGGTGACTGAGTCTCTGTTCATAATCTCATCCACAGACTGTCTTAAGTATTGTCTCTCTTTCTCATTGTGGGACAATTTATTAGATATATTAGAAATCATTCCTTTGAGGGAATCTAGCCACACTGGTTCAGCCCCGCTGGTTCAGCCCCGCTAGCCTGAGAAGGTGCACTACACTTAGGGGGTCACTCCGAGTTGATCGCTCGCTAGCAGTTTTTAGCAGCCGCGCAAACGCATTGTCGCCGCCCACCGGGGAGTGTATTTTCGCTTTGCAGAAGTGCAAACGCTTGTGCAGCAGAGCGGCTGCAAAATCATTTTGTGCAAAACAAGACCAGCTCTGTAGTTACTCTTCGTGTGCGTTGATTCTAACGACGGAGGGACGGCTTTTGACGTCACACACCCGCCCAGCCACGCCTGCGTTTTTCCCGACACGCCTGCGTTTTTCTAAGCACTCCCTAAAAATGGTCTGTTGCCAGCAACGCCCACTTCATGTCAATCTTCCTGCATTCTGCCTTGCGACTGAAAGCTTCGCTAAAACCTGTGCAAAACCACAAAGGACTTTGTACCCGTACGTTGCGCGTGCGCATTGCGGGGTATGCGCATGCAAAGAAATGCCAATTTTTAGCCTGATCGCTGCGAACCGCAGCTAGCGATCAACTCGGAATGACCCCCTTAGTACATAGTAGCAAGCTTCCTGGGAAGAAACACACTCTTCCCAGGAAACACACTCTTTGCCTAACATATTGTAAATGTGATGGCACACACACACACAGAAAATGTTAAAAACACAATTAACCCACAAAGAGCCCTCCCAGGGGGAGACAGAGGTATTTGGAGCCAGAACACCGCGCCCTTATCACTAATGCCAAGTTTAGCTGGGTCGAGAGTGAGTCCCCAGATTGAGGACTCAGTACACTAATAATCGCTCCCCCCTTTCTATGACCCCCTGGTACCGCTGAGGTAATCTGGAGTCACACTGGAGGAGCTGGGCGTCCCTGTCAGTCAGCGTCTGTGTCCACAAATGGCGCTGGTGAGCTGCTGGATCCGCTCATAGAGAGGCCCCGCCCCTTCAGTGGCGAGCGGTCTTCCCACTTTTTTATACTGGCTGAGGTAAATTGTGCTTAAAATGGAGTCAGAACCGTTTTAAGGCTTAATTTGCCAGTGTGGGTACTCTGTACTGTGTACTAAGACGCAGTTGTGTACAGAGTCTGGAGACACAATCCGCCCCGGTTAGAAGCCGTGCGTCTCTGTACCCTCATGCCGCTATAATGGCCGGCGACCCGCTAACCGGGACGCTGGCTTAGTACTCACCACTCCTCTTTCTTCTGGCTCTGTTAGGGGTGGCGGCGTGATGTGGGAATGTACGCTCGCCGTGGTGGAGTTTGCGAATAGTTCCCTCACGAGCTAGTGTCCTGTCAGCGGGAAACGTGACCATTAACCCTTTAAGAGGTTGGGCCGTTTTCCCCCCCTAAGTCCCATGAAGCAGGCAGTCTGGTGCCAACCAGTCCTGCCTGAAAACAACAGATAAAATACTGTAAATGCAGAAAAATCTTCAGGAGCTTCCATAAGCGTGACCGGCTCTTCCAGGCACATTTTCTAAACTGAGTCTGGTAGGACGGGCATAGAGGGAGGAGCCAACCCACTATCAAATTCTTAAAGTGCCCATGGCTCCTAGTGGACCCATCTGTACCCCATGGTACTAAATGGAACCCCAGTATCATCTAGGACGTAAGAGAAAAATGTAACATGATAGAAACAAAATTAAATTAAGTCTTTATAGGATCCCTGGTTCAAAAAAATTTCTAATTGGTATATATTTTAAGTTAATCGGAGCAATAAATGCATTTTATAGATTGAGAGTAAATCCAAGATGGCGGACAATATGGAGTCTTTCCCATACTTAGATTTTTCTAGACTTTTGATATGTTGTTGTGGATATTATTCCAAGTCTAAAAAAACCTTACTTTATTTCTTGTACAATTAGTTTGCTGTTTTCAACTAAAATGAGTAGACTAATTTGTATAATAAGAAATATAAGCACATATTCAACTACAGATACATTTCAAGTATGTAGGAGAAACATCTTATTGCATTACCTTACATAGGTCTTTAAACATATTCAGTCACACGCAAAAGAAACAGCAGCAATAGTTACAAACTCATATGCATCAGGCACTTATCCAACTACTCGTACTTAATAGTAGGTAGAGACTTCGTGCTGTATTACCCGGCTCAGGAGAGTGGGATACAAGGAGACTACACCCCGCTTCCAGGATCGATCAATATGTCAGTGAACACCGAGTGGATCCAGATGCTAATAGTGTACACAACCGCTCCCTGTGAACCTACAGTGAACACTGACGCACCAGTCACACAGCCGCCTATGCTGCGACTGGGTCCTCTTAGATACACAGCGTCTCAGATGGAAGCGGGAAATCAGTTCATGGTGGGAAACTCTGAGGAAACTGGTCATAAACCGGTGGGAGGGGCGACCAGGGGAGCGTCTTACTCTCCACTGCTGACATCAACCCCAGGAATCGAGGCCTCACACTAATCCCTGGGGCCTAGCGCTGGTGCACCCAAGGTGGAAGCCGCGTCAGCTACTGTTCGGTAGTCTCCGTCCCGAAACAGTGCGGCTGTGTCTTGCATCTCTCCCGCTAAGAGGAACAGACGCCTTACCTTCTCCCCGTGCTCCGACCACAGTCTGGTAACGTCTGCTGGGCTTGCTAGTACACCCGATACAGACACCCACTGAAACAGCACTGTACACATGGGTAAGTGTTGTTACGACTGGGCGGAAAGTTGTTGAAGCGACTCTTTCTAATGTGTGTGTAAGAGGCTTTTTAGAAAACTTGCTCAAAAAACCGTAAGACTATAAAAATAAATTAAATAACAAGCCTATGGCTGCCAAAATCAGCAGCCCAAAGATCATGGTCCAGCTCCTGTCGCACCAACAAAAAAATCTGAATTGCCTGAGCCAGGAGGCGGGGATATAGGGGACTGGCCCATTGCATTCTGGGAGGCTGAAAGCTTTGATCGTTGGTGCCAATCCGCTGACGCTACCTCATATCCCCAATGTTTATCCTGTGGATCACCTGTGGACCCTGCAGGAGAAAAGTTGCGTTAGCAATCACTGCCGTCTGAATAGATGCCGTGCTTAGAACTAAACATGAATTTTTGAAATAAGGCTCATTTGCATTCTTCATGCAGCAGATGAATGAAAAATGTGTAACATCTCTAAAATGCCAGAATGGACAAGTAGCTCCATTCCAAGGGGGGAACTAAATTATTTATGTGCACCCAATTTCATGTCTAAAGTGATAGGAGATCGTGGGGCGCAATTCTTTTTTTTTTATTCCCACACACCTCTAGCACCCAGGAGTGCTGGGTTTAGACACGTAAAATGGCTAAGCCTGACCAAAGCTCTGGGCACAATGCAAAAAATGTTGTGTGGGTACCCAAACAGGTCACTTTAACATATTTCTTCTTACCAGCACGGAGGGCTGCAAGAAGAAATGTGTCTCCCTGCAGCTTATCGCGCCCGAACGGACCAACAATTGAATTGCTTTGTTGGGCAACACCTAGTGGCAGCTGCGGGGGAAAATAAGATTTTACTTACCGGTAAATCTATTTCTCGTAGTCCGTAGAGGATGCTGGGGACTCCGTAAGGACCATGGGGATAGACGGGCTCCGCAGGAGACATGGGCACTTTAAGAAAGAATTTAGTTCCTGGTGTGCACTGGCTCCTCCCTCTATGCCCCTCCTCCAGACCTCAGTTAGAGAAACTGTGCCCAGAGGAGATGGACAGTACGAGGAAAGGATTTTGTTAATCCAAGGGCAAGATTCATACCAGCCACACCAATCACACCGTATAACTTGTGATAACTACCCAGTTAACAGTATGAAAACAACATATCCTCAGTTCAAGACCGATGCAACTATAACGTAACCCTTATTGAAGCAATAACTATATACAAGTATTGCAGAAGAAGTCCACACTTGGGACGGGCGCTCAGCATCCTCTACGGACTACGAGAAATAGATTTACCGGTAAGTAAAATCTTATTTTCTCTAACGTCCTAGAGGATGCTGGGGACTCCGTAAGGACCATGGGGATTATACCAAAGCTCCCAAACGGGCAGGAGAGTGCGGATGACTCTGCAGCACTGATTGAGCAAACATGAGGTCCTCCTCAGCCAGGGGTGGTATTCATGTGACCGCCGGTCAGCTGACCGACAGTCACATGACCTCCTCCGTGAGCCCGACGGCTCACTATCCCGATGTTCGGCATGCCGACCAACAGGGACTATTTCCACTCGTGGGTGTCCACGACACCCATAGAGTGGGAATAGAACCCGTGGCGACCGCAGGTCGCCACCGAGCCCGCAGCGAGCCCGCAAGGGGCTTGCTGCACTCGCCCCTCCCCGCCGGGATCCCGGCGTCGGTATGCTGCCGGGATCGCAGGGTCGGTAAGGTGACCGGCGGTCAGGAGACCGCCGGTCACCAGTACTACACCCCTCAGCCAGGGTATCAAACTTATAAAATTTTGCAAAAGTGTTTGAACCCGACCAAGTAGCAGCTCAACACAGCTGTAGTGCCGAGACTCCCCGGGCAGTCGCCCAAGAAGAGCCCACCTTTCTAGTGGAATGGGCCTTGACCGATTTTGGTAACGGCAATCCAGCCGTAGAATGCGCTTGCTGAATCAAATTACAAATCCAGCGAGCAATAGTTTGATTTGAAGCAGGGGCACCAATCTTGTTGGATGCATACAGGACAAACAGCGCTTCAGTTTTCCTGACTCTAGCCGTTCTGGCCACGTAAATTTTCAAAGCCCTGACCACATCAAGTAACTCGGAATCCTCCAAGTCACGAGTAGCCACAGGCAGCACAATAGGTTGGTTCATATGAAAAAATGATACCACTTTCAGCAGAAATTGCAAACGGGTCCACAATTCTGCTCTATCCATATGGAAGACCAAATAGGGGCTTTTATGTGACAAAGCCGCTAATTCAGACACTCGCCTAGCCGAAGCCAAGGCTAATCACGTGACCACCTTCCACGTGAGATATTTCAACTCCACCGTTTTAAGTGGTTCAAACCAGTGTGACTTTAGGAAACTTAACACCACGTTAAGATCCCAAGGTGCCACCGGAGGGTGAATATGTAGCACTCCCTTTACAAAAGTCTGAACTTCCGGTAGAGAAGCCAACTCTTTTTGAAAGAAAATGGATAGGGCCGAAATCTGGACCCTAATGGAGCCTAATTTTAGGCCCAAATTCACTCCTGACTGTAGGAAGTGAAGGAAACGGCCCAGCTGGAACTCATCCGTAGGAGCCTTCCTGGCCTCACACCAAGAAACATATTTTCGCCATATTCGGTGATAATGTTTAGATGTCACGTCCTTCCTAGCCTTTATCAGTGTAGGAATGACCTCCACCGGAATGCCTTTCTCTGCTAGGATCCGGCGTTCAACCGCCATGCCGTCAAATGCAGCCGCGGTAAGTCTTGGAACAGACAGGGCCCCTGTTGCAACAGGTCCTGTCTCAGAGGAAGAGGCCACGGATCTTCTGTGAGCATTTCTTGCAGATCTGGGTACCAGGTCCATCGTGGCCAATCTGGAACAATGAGGATTGTTCTCACGCCTCTTTTTCTTATAATCCTCAACACCTTGGGTATGAGAGGAAGAGGAGGAAACACAGACTGACTGGAACACCCACGGTGTCACCAGGGCGTCTACAGCTACTGCCTGAGGGGCTCTTGACCTGGCTCAGTACCTCTGTAGCTTTTTGTTGAGGCGGGATGCCATCATGTCCACCTGTGGCAGTTCCCACCGACTTGCAATCTGTGCGAAGACTCTGTGATGAAGTCCCCACTCCCCCGGGTGTAGGTCGTGTCTGCTGAGGAAGTCTGCTTCCCAGTTGTCCACTCCCGGAATGAACACTGCTGACAGTGCACTTACATGATTCGCCGCCCAGCGAAGAATTCTGGTGGCTTCCGCCATTGCCACTCTGCTCCTTGTGTCGCCTTGGCGGTTTACATGAGCCACTGCGGTGATGTTGTCTGACTGGATCAGAACTGGTTGGTCGCGAAGTAAGGTCTCCGCTTGACGTAAGGCGTTGTATATGGCCCTTAGCTCCAGGATGTTTATGTGAAGACAAGTCTCTTGACTTGACCAAAGACCCTGGAAATTTCTTCCCTGTGTGACTGCTCCCCAACCTCAGAGGCTTGCGTCCGTGGTCACCAGGATCCAATCCTGAATGCCGAATCTGCGGCCCTCGAGAAGGTGAGCACTCTGTAGCCACCACAGAAGTGACACCCTGGCCCTGGGGGACAGGGTGGTCAACCGATGCATCTGTAGATGTGACCCGGACCACTTGTCCAGTAAGTCCCATTGGAAAGTCCTTGCATGGAACCTGCCGAAGGGAATGGCCTCTTATGACACCACCATCTTTCCCAGGACTCGAGTGCAATGATGCACTGACACCTGTTTTGGTTTCAATAGGTTCTTGACCAGAGTCATGAGTTCCTGGGCCTTCTCTATCGGGAGATAAACCCTCTTCTGGTCCGTGTCCAGAATCATGCCCAAGAAGAGCAGACGAGTCGTAGGAACCAACTGCGACTTTGGAATATTGAGAATCCAGCCGTGTTGCTGTAACACTTTCAGTGAAAGAGATACGCTGTTCAGCAACTGCTCTCGATCTCGCTTTTAAGAGGAAATCGTCCAAGTACGGGATAATTGTAACACCTTGCTTCCGCAGGAGCACCATCATTTCCGCCATTACCTTGGTGAAAATTCATCGGGGCCGTTAAGAGACCAAACGGCAACATCTGAAATTGGTAATGACAATCATGTACCGCAAATCTTAGGTACGCCTGATGAGGTAGATAAATGGGGACATGAAGGTACGCATCCTTTATGTCCTGTGACACCATAATATCCCCCCCTTCCAGGCTCGCGATGACCGCTCTTAGCAATTCCATCTTGAACTTGAACCTTTTCAAGTATAGGTTCAGAGATTTTAAATTCAATATGGGTCTGACCGAACCGTCCGGTTTCGGGACTACAAACAAGGTCGAATAATAACCCCTTCCCTGTTGAAGGAGGGGAACCTTGACCACCACCTGCTGAAAATACAATTTTTGTATTGCGTTTAACACGATCTCCCTCTCTTGGGGGGAAGCTGGTAGGGCCGATTTGAAATACCAGTGAGGAGGCACCTCTTCGAATTCCAGCTTGTAACCCTGAGACACAATTTCTATTGCCCAGGGATCCACCTGGGAATGAACCCACATGTGGCTGAAATTCCGAAGACGTGCCCCCACTGGGCCCGACTCATGCGGTGGATTTTGCAGAGGCCGGGGAGGACTTCTGTTCCTGGGAACTAGCTGCGTTGTGCAGCTTCTTTCCTCTGCCCCTACCTCTGGCAAGAAAGGACGCACCTCAGACTTTCTTGTTTCTTTGTGAACGAAAGGACTGCATTTGATAATGCAGTGCTCTCTTAGGCTGTGAGGGAACATAAGGCAAAAAATTTGACTTTCCAGCTGTAGCTGTGGAGACCAGGTCCGAGAGACCTTCCCCGAACAATTCCTCACCCCTGTAAGGTAAAACCTCCAGGTGCCTTTTTGAGTCGGCATCACCTGTCCATTGCCGAGTCCACAGGACCCTTCTGGCAGAAATTGACATCGCGTTTATTCTAGAACCCAGTAGACTAATGTCTCTTTGAACATCTCTCATATATAGGACAGCGTCTTTAATATGCCCCAGGGTCAATAATACAGTATCCTTATCTAGGGTATCCAATTCCTCAGATAAGGTATCCGTCCATGCCGCTACAGCACTACACACCCAGGCCGACGCAATTGCCGGTCTTAGTAAGGTACCCGAATGTGTATAAATGGACTTCAGGGTAACCTCTTGTTTGCGATCAGCAGCATCTTTGAGGGTAGCCGTATCCTGGGACAGCAAGGCTACCTTTTTGGATAAGAGTGTTAAAGCTTTGTCCACCCTAGGGGAGGATTCCCATCGTAGCCTATCCGTTGGCGGGAAAGGATACGCCATAAGAATCCGCTTGGAAATCTGCAGTTTTTTATCTGGAGATTCCCAAGCTTTTTCACATAACTCATTCAGTTCGTGTGAGGGGGGAAAGTTACCTCAGGCTTCTTTCCCTTATACATATACACCCTCGTGTCAGGGACAGGGGTTTCCTCTGTGATGTGCAAAACATCCTTTATTGCTATAATCATATATCGAAGGGATTTAGCCAATTTTGGCTGCAACTTTGCATCATCGTAATCGACACTGGAGTCAGAATCCATGTTGGTTTCTGTGTCAACAATTTGGGATAGTGGGCGCTTATGAGACCCTGACGGTCCCTGCGACATAGGGTCAGGAACGAGTTGATACCCTGACTGTCCCAATGCATCAGCCTTGTCAAATCTTTTATGCAAGGAATTAACATTATCATTTAAAACATTCCACATATCCATCCAATCAGGTGTCGGCGCCGACACCACATTAATTTGCTCCCGCTCCTCTCCCACATAGCCTTCCTCATCAGACATGTCGACACAAGCGTACCAACACACCACACACACAGGGAATGTCCTTTCTGAAGACAGTTCCCCCACAAGGCCCTTGAGAGAGAGAGAGAGAGAGAGAGAGAGAGAGAGAGAGAGAGAGAGAGAGAGAGAGAGAGAGAGAGAGAGAATGCCAGCACACCCCCCAGCGCTATAATATCCCAGAAATAACACAGTAACTTAATGTTAACCCAGTAGCTGCTGTATGTATATTTTTTTGCGCCTAATTATGTGCCCCCCCTCTCTTTTCAACCCTCTTCTACCGTGTATCAGCAGGGGAGAGCCCAGGGAGCTTCCTCTCAGCGGTGCTGTGGAGAAAAAATGGCGCTGGTGAGTGCTGAGGGAGAAGCCCCGCCCCCTCGGCGGCGGGCTTCTGTCCCGCTTAAACAGTAATTTTGGCGGGGGCTCATACATATATACAGTGCCCAGCTGTATACATGTGTACTTTATGCCAACAGGAGGTCCCAAATGCTGCCCAGGGCGCCCCCCCTGCGCCCTGCACCCTTACAGTGACCGGAGTATGTGAGGTCTGTGGAGCAATGGCTCACAGCTGCAGTGCTGTGCGTTACCTCAGTGAAGATCATGAAGTCTTCTGCCGCCTGTGAAGTCTTCTTTTCCTCTCATACTCACCCGGCTTCTATCTTCCGGCTCTGCGAGGGGACAGCGGCGCGGCTCCGGGACGGACGGCGAGACCTGCGTACCAATCCCTCTGGAGCTAATGGTGTCCAGTAGCCTAAGAAGCAGGACCTAGCTTCAGAGAGTAGGGCTGCTTCTCTCCCCTCAGTCCCTCGATGCAGGGAGTCTGTTGCCAGCAGAGCTCCCTGAAAATAAAAAACCTAACAAAATACTTTCTATCAGTAAAATCAGGAGAGCTCACTGAAAAGCACCCAGCTCCTCTGGGCACAGTATCAAACAAGTACTTGTGATACCAGGACACACAGCACAGTATACTAGTTGGAAGTTGCATGAATTTTCTATCGATTTTGAATCCATAAATACCATATATTTACATCTTCTTAAATCTCCTGATTGACCAGGCACTATTGGCTATTTGCCCATAGTGGGTGATCCACTTTACTGATGTTAGTACCTTAGAGCAATTGCATCTACTGACTTTTAAGATTAACTACGCAAATAAGGCAGAGAACTCAGCACTCAGGAAACTCATGGTACTGGCAAGCTGTTTATCCCAGTGAGCAGGAAAGACACAGGATCCAGGACAGATGGCATAGCCTAAAGCCCAGGTGGATATCAGAAGAATTCAATAGAAACATTTTCCTTCAAGTTAAAGTCTCATTATATGCCTTCAACCCATTGACACATTGTGAGTGTGGTATATATATAAAAAACCTTTTGGTGTTTTTGAATTGGATGTCTGCCACTATTGTGTTATTATTTTTTACAGTTCAGACAATTCAATATATGGTGATACCCGAGAAGCTATTGTCCTTTCCATAAAGAAACAAAAAGGGAAGTAACGCTCTTTTATTTTATGTAATCATTTAGGACAGAATTTGCGCAATCTGTACACAAATTTATTTGTAAACAGCAGAAGCTCACTGAATATAAAAAACCTAATAAATACTTTCTTTACTAGTAAGCTCAGTAGAGCCCACTAGGAGCACCCAGCTCTGGCCGGGCACAGATTCTAACTAAGGTCTGGAGGAGGGGCATAGAGGGAGGAGCCAGTGCACACCAGATAGTACCTAATCTTTTCTTTAGAGTGCCCAGTCTCCTGCGGAGCCAGTCTATTCCCCATGGTCCTTACGGAGTTCCCAGCATCCACTAGGACGTCAGAGAAAACAATTTAATCCCCCCAAAGAACTTTGTTATCCTCCTCTCCTTTATACCAGTGATCGTGCTGAGCGAAAAAATTTGTGGGTCCTGGGAACTCCAGAGAGATGCAGTCTATCTGCAGTACATGCACTAGGTAATGAGTACTGCTGCTCACCACAAGCGACAGTACTAGCAGCATGTGAGCAACACATCCCAGTGGACAGTCTCCCTGCCCCTCCTGGGCCTGCCATACCTCTGGTCACCACGATATTCCCGGCTGCCAGCTCTGGAGGTCGAGATCCTAACCCGCGCCAGCGTCTTTGCATCTTCTCAGCGACTGCCAGCAGAAATCAAAAGTAGTAGTGTAGTCTCTGGAGCAGCACTTGCAGGCAGGGATGTCTCAGTTGGGCTTGGATGGGGAGATGCTGGCATGCACAGAGGAATTGTATTGGCTGAGGTGTACAGGTCAGTGAGAGCACATCTTGCGGAAACCGCTCCTTTAAAAAAATAAGTGTCCCTAACTGCCTGTAGCACATCAAAATCATTTGTCTCCCCATTCCCTCACACTTTCCCCCCCCAAACATTTAATTTAAAGATAAAAATCGGGTTATTATTGCGAGCCATCTGTTCAGAGGCTCCTTTTGTTATCATACTGTTAACCGGGGTTCCTATCACGAGTTATACGGTGTGATTGGTGTGGCTGGTATGAGTCTTACCCGGGATTCAAAATCCTTCCTTATTGTGTCAGCTCTTCCGGGCACAGTGTCCTAACTGAGGCTTGGAGGAGGGTCATAGGGGGAGGAGCCAGTGCACACCAGATAGTCCTAATTCTCTCTTTAGATGTGCCCAGTCTCCTGCGGAGCCGTCTATTCCCCATGGTCCTTACGGAGTTCCCAGCATCCACTACGGACTACGAGAAATAGAATTACCGGTGAGTAAAATCTTATTGTGTAACAATAACTATTTATAAGTATTGCAGACAATCCGCACTTGGGATGGGTGCCCAGCATCCACTACGGACTACGAGAAATAGAATTACCGGTGAGTAAAATCTTATTTTCTCTGACGTCCTAGTGGATGCTGGGAACTCCGTAAGGACCATGGGGATTATACCAAAGCTCCCAAAAGGGCGGGAGAGTGCGGATGACTCTGCAGCACCGAATGAGAGAACTCCAGGTCCTCCTCAGCCAGAGTATCAAATTTGTAGAATTTTGCAAACGTGTTTGCCCCTGACCAAGTAACAGCTCGGCAAAGTTGTAAAGCCGAGACCCCTTGGGCAGCCGCCCAAGATGAGCCCACCTTCCTTGTGAAATGGGCTTTTACAGATTTAGGCTCCGGTAGTCCTACCGCAGAATGCGCCAGCTGAATAGTGCTACAAATCCAGCGCGCAATAGTCTGCTTAGAAGCAGGAGCACCCAGTTTGTTGGGTGCATACAGGATAAACAGCGAGTCAGTTTCCCTGACTCCAGCCGTCCTGGAAACAAATTTTCAGGGCCCTGACTACGTCCAGTAACTTGGAATCCTCCACGTTCCCAGTAGCCGCAGGCACCACAATAGGCTGGTTCAAGTGAAACGCTGATACCACCTTCGGAAGAAACTGAGGACGAGTCCTCAATTCTGTCCTATCCATATGGAAAATCAGATAAGGGCTTTTATAGGACAAAGCCGCCAATTCTGACACACGCCTGGCCGAAGCCAGGGCCAACAGCATGACCACTTTCCACGTGAGATAATAAGAATTTACTTACCGATAATTCTATTTCTCATAGTCCGTAGTGGATGCTGGGGACTCCGTAAGGACCATGGGGAATAGCGGCTCCGCAGGAGACTGGGCACATCTAAAGAAAGCTTTAGGACTATCTGGTGTGCACTGGCTCCTCCCCCTATGACCCTCCTCCAAGCCTCAGTTAGGATACTGTGCCCGGACGAGCGTACACAATAAGGAAGGATTTTGAATCCCGGGTAAGACTCATACCAGCCACACCAATCACACCGTATAACCTGTGATCTGAACCCAGTTAACAGCATGATAACAGAGGAGCCTCTGAAAGATGGCTCACAACAATAATAACCCGATTTTTGTAACAATAACTATGTACAAGTATTGCAGACAATCCGCACTTGGGATGGGCGCCCAGCATCCACTACGGACTATGAGAAATAGAATTATCGGTAAGTAAATTCTTATTTTCTCTAACGTCCTAAGTGGATGCTGGGGACTCCGTAAGGACCATGGGGATTATACCAAAGCTCCCAAACGGGCGGGAGAGTGCGGATGACTCTACAGCACCAAATGAGAGAACTCCAGGTCCTCCTCAGCCAGGATATCAATTTTGTAGAATTTTACAAACGTATTTGCTCCTGACCAAGTAGCTGCTCGGCAAAGTTGTAAAGCCGAGACCCCTCGGGCAGCCGCCCAAGATGAGCCCACCTTCCTTGTGGAGTGGGCATTTACAGATTTTTGGCTGTGGCAGGCCTGCCACAGAATGTGCAAGCTGAATTGTACTACAAATCCAACGAGCAATAGTCTGCTTAGAAGCAGGAGCACCCAGCTTGTTGGGTGCACACAGGATAAACAGCGAGTCAGATTTCCTGACTCCAGCCGTCCTGGAAACATATTTTCAGGGCACTGACAACGTCTAGCAACTTGGAGGCCTCCAAGTCCCTAGTAGCCGCAGGCACCACCAATAGGTTGGTTCAGGTGAGACGCAGAAACCACCTTGGGGAGAAACTGAGGACGAGTCCTCAATTCCGCCCTGTCCGAATGGAAAATCAGATAAGGGCTTTTTCAGGATAAAGCCGCCAATTCTGACACGCGCCTGGCCCAGGCCAGGGCCAACAGCATGATCACTTTCCATGTGAGATATTTTAACTCCACAGATTTAAGTGGTTCAAACCAATGTGACTTTTGGAACCCAAAACTACATTGAGATCCCAAAGTGCCACTGGAGGCACAAAAGGAGGCTGTATATGCAGTACCCCTTTTACAAACGTCTGAACTTCAGGGACTGAAGCTAGTTCTTTTTGGAAGAAAATTGACAGGGCCGAAATTTGAACCTTAATGGACCCCAATTTCAGGCCCATAGACACTCCTGTTTGCAGGAAATGTAGGAATCGACCCAGTTGAATTTCCTCCGTCGGGCCTTACTGGCCTCGCACCACGCAACATATTTTCGCCAATTGCGGTGATAATGTTTTTGCGGTTACATCCTTCCTGGCTTTGATCAGGATAGGGATGACTTCATCCGGAATGCCTTTTTTCCTTCAGGATCCGGCGTTCAACCGCCATGCCGTCAAACGCAGCCGCGGTAAGTCTTGGAACAGACAGGGTCCTTGCTGGAGCAGGTCCCTTCTTAGAGGTAGAGGCCACGGATCCTCCGTGAGCATCTCTTGAAGTTCCGGTTACCAAGTCCTTCTTGGCCAATCCAGAACCACGAATATAGTGCTTACTCCTCTCCATCTTATCAATCTCAGTACCTTGGGTATGAGAGGCAGAGGAGGGAACACATACCCTGACTGGTACACCCACGGTGTTACCAGAGCGTCTACAGCTTATTGCCTGAGGGTCCCTGGACCTGGCGCAATACCTGTCAAGTTTTTAATCATGTGGAAGACTTCTGGGTGAAGTCCCCACTCTCCCGGGTGGAGGTCGTGCTGAGAAAGTCTGCTTCCCAGTTGTCCACTCCCGGAATGAATACTGCTGACAGTGCTATCACATGATTTTCCGCCCAGCGAAGAATCCTTGCAGCTTCTGCCATTGCCCTCCTGCTTCTTGTGCCACCCTGTCTGTTTACGTGGGTGACTGCCGTGATGTTGTCCGACTGGATCAACACCGGCTGACCTTGAAGCAGAGGTCTTGCTAAGCTTAGAGCATTGTAAATGGCCCTTAGCTTCAGGATATTTATGTGAAGTGATGTCTCCAGGCTTGACCATAAGCCCTGGATATTCCTTCCCTGTGTGACTGCTCCCCAGCCTCGCAGGCTGGCATCCGTGGTCACCAGGACCCAGTCCTGAATGCCTAATCTGCGGCCCTCTAGAAGATGAGCACTCTGCAACCACCACAGGAGGGACACCCTTGTCCTTGGTGACAGGGTTATCCGCTGATGCATCTGAAGATGCGATCCGGACCATTTGTCCAGCAGGTCCCACTGGAAAGTTCTTGCGTGGAATCTGCCGAATGGGACTGCTTCGTAGGAAGCCACCATTTTACCCAGAACCCTTGTGCATTGATGCACTGAGACTTGGCTCGGTTTTAGGAGGTTCCTGACTAGCTCGGATAACTCCCTGGCTTTCTCCTCCGGGAGAAACACCTTTTTCTGGACTGTGTCCAGGATCATCCCTAGGAACAGAAGACACGTCGTCGGAACCAGGTGCGATTTTGGAATATTGAGAATCCAATCGTGCTGCCGCAACACTACCTGAGATAGTGCTACACCGACCTCCAACTGTTCCCTGGATCTTACCCTTATCAGGGAATTGTCCAAGGAAGGGATAACTAAAATTCACTTCCTTCGAAGGAATATCATCATTTCGGCCATTACCTTGGTAAAGACCCGGGGTGCCGTGTACCATCCATACGGCAGCGTCTGAACTGATAGTGACAGTTCTGTACCATAAACCTGAGGTACCCTTGGTGAGAAGGGTAAATTTTGACATGAAGGTAAGCATCCTTGATGTCCCGAGACATCATGTAGTCCCCTTCTTCCAGGTTCGCAATCACTGCTCTGAGTGACTCAATCTTGAATTTGAACCTCTGTACGTAAGTGTTCAAAGATTTCAGATTTAGAATCGGTCTCACCGAGCCGTCCGGCTTCGGTACCACAACTGTGTGGAATAATACCCCGTTCCCTGTTGCAGGAGGGGTATCTTGATTATCACCTGCTGGGAATACAGCTTGTGAATGGCTTCCAAAACTGTCTCCCTGTCAGAAGGAGACATCGGTAAAGCCGACTTTAGGAAACGGCGAGGGGGAGACGTCTCGAATTCTAATTTGTACCCCTGAGATATCACCTGAAGGATCCAGGGGTCTACTTGCGAGTGAGCCCACTGCGCGCTGAAATTCATTGAGACGGGCCCCCCACCGTGCTTGATTCTGCTTGTAAAGCCCCAGCGTATACTGAGGGCTTGGCAGAGGCGGGAGAGGGTTTCTGTTCCTGGGAACTGGCTGATTTCTGCAGCCTTTTTCCTCTCCCTCTGTCACGGGGCAGAAATGAGGAACCTTTTGCCCGCTTGTCCACGAAAAGACTGCGCCTGATAATACGGCGTCTTCTCATGTTGAGAGGCGACCTGGGGTACAAACGTGGAATTCCCAGCTGTTGCCGTGGCCACCAGGTCTGAAAGACCGACCCCAAATAACTCCTCCCTTAATAAAGCAATACTTCCAAATGCCGTTTGGAATACGCATCACCTGACCACTGACGTGTCCATAACCCTCTACTGGTAGAAATGGACAACGCGCTTAGACTTGATGCCAGTCGGCAAATATTCCGCTGTGCATCACGCATATATAAAAATGCATCTTTTAAATGCTCTATAGGCAAAAATATACTGTCCCTATCTAGGGTATCAATATTTTCAGTCAGGGAATCCGACCACGCCAACCCAGCACTGCACATCCAGGCTGAGGCGATTGCTGGTCGCAGTATAACACCAGTATGTGTGTAAATACCTTTTAGGATACCCTCCTGCTTTCTATCAGCAGGATCCTTAAGGGCGGCCATCTCAGGCGAAGGTAGAGCCCTTACAAGCGTGTGAGCGCTTTATCCCCCCTAGGGGGTGTTTCCCAACGCACCCTAACCTCTGGCGGGAAAGGATATAATGCCAATAACATTTTAGAAATTATCCGTTGTTATCGGGGGAAACCCACGCATCATCACACACCTCATTTAATTTCTCAGATTCAGGAAAACTACAGGTAGTTTTTCCTCACCGAACATAATACCCCTTTTTTTGGTGGTACTCGTATTATCAGAAATGTGTAAAACATTTTTCATTGCCTCAATCATGTAACGTGTGGCCCTACTGGAAGTCACATTTGTCTCTTCACCGTCGACACTGGAGTCAGTATCCGTGTCGGCGTCTATATCTGCCATCTGAGGTAACGGGCGCTTTAGAGCCCCTGACGGCCTATGAGACGTCTGGACAGGCACAAGCTGAGTAGCCGGCTGTCTCATGTCAACCACTGTCTTTTATACAGAGCTGACACTGTCACGTAATTCCTTCCAACAGTTCATCCACTCAGGTGTCGACCCCCTAGGGGGTGACATCACTATTACAGGCAATCTGCTCCGTCTCCACATCATTTTTCTCCTCATACATGTCGACACAAAAGCACCGACATACAGCACACACACAGGGAATGCTCTGATAGAGGACAGGACCCCACTAGCCCTTTGGGGAGACAGAGGGAGAGTTTGCCAGCACACACCAGAGCGCTATATATATACAGGGATAACCTTATATAAGTGTTTTTCCCCTTATAGCTGCTGTATAGTTAATACTGCGCCTAATTAGTGCCCCCCTCTCTTTTTTTAACCCTTTCTGTAGTGTAGTGACTGCAGGGGAGAGACAGGGAGCTTCCCTCCAACGGAGCTGTGAGGGAAAATGGCGCCAGTGTGCTGAGATAGGCTCCGCCCCTTTTTCGCGGACTTTACTCCTGCTTTTTTATGGATTCTGGCAGGGGTTAAATGCATCCATATAGCCCAGGAGCTATATGTGATGCATTTTTTTGCCATCCAAGGTGTTTTTATTGCGTCTCAGGGCGCCCCCCCCCCCAGCGCCCTGCACCCTCAGTGACCGAAGTGTGAAGTGTGCTGAGAGCAATGGCGCACAGCTGCAGTGCTGTGCGCTACCTTGTTGAAGACAGGACGTCTTCTGCCGCCGATTTTCCGGACCTCTTCTGCCTTCTGGCTCTGTAAGGGGGCCGGCGGCGCGGCTCTGGGACCCATCCAAGCTGGGCCTGTGATCGTCCCTCTGGAGCTAATGTCCAGTAGCCTAAGAAGCCCAATCCACTCTGCACGCAGGTGAGTTCGCTTCTTCTCCCCTTAGTCCCTCGATGCAGTGAGCCTGTTGCCAGCAGGTCTCACTGAAAATAAAAAACCTAATCTAAAACTTTCACTAAGAAGCTCAGGAGAGCCCCTAGTGTGCACCCTTCTCGTTCGGGCACAGAGATCTAACTGAGGCTTGGAGGAGGGTCATAGGGGGAGGAGCCAGTGCACACCAGATAGTCCTAAAGCTTTCTTTAGATGTGCCCAGTCTCCTGCGGAGCCGCTATTCCCCATGGTCCTTACGGAGTCCCCAGCATCCACTTAGGACGTTAGAGAAATTTCAAATCCACAGTCTTAAGTGGTTCAAACCAATGTGATTTCAGGAACTCCAAAACCACATTGAGATCCCAAGGTGCCACTGGGGGCACAAAAGGAGGCTGAATATGCAGAACTCCCTTGACAAAAGTCTGAACTTCAGGCAGGGAAGCCAGTTCTTTCTGGAAGAAAATCGACAGGGCCGAAATCTGGACCTTAATGGACCCCAATTTGAGGCCCAACGTCACCCCTGTTTGCAGGAAATGCAGGTATCGACCCAGTTGAAATTCCTCCGTTGGGGCCTTCCTGGCCTCACACCAAGCAACATATTTTCGCCAAATGCGGTGATAATGGTTTGCGGTGACATCCTTCCTGGCTTTGATCAGGGTAGGAATGACTTCCTCCGGAATACCCTTTTCCTTCAGGATCCGGTGTTCAACCGCCATGCCGTCAAACGCAGCCGCGGTAAGTCTTGGAACAGACAGGGCCCCTGCTGCAGCAGGTCCTGTCTGAGCGGCAGAGGCCAAAGGTCCTCTGAAAGCATCTCTTGAAGTTCCGGGCACCAAGCTCTTCTTGGCCAATCCGGAACCACGAGTATAGTTTTCACTCCTCGCCTTCGTATTATTCTCAGTACCTTGGAAATGAGAGGCAGAGGAGGAAACACATAAACCGACTGGTACACCCACGGTGTTACTAGAGCGTCCACAGCGATCGCCTGAGGGTCCCTTGACCTGGCGCAATATCTTTTTAGCTTTTTGTTGAGGCGGGACGCCATCATGTCCACCTGTGGTCTTTCCCACCGGTTTACCAGCATTTGGAAGACTTCTGGATGAAGTCCCCATTCTCCCGGGTGGAGGTCGTGCCTGCTGAGGAAGTCTGCTTCCCAGTTGTCCACTCCCGGAATGAACACTGCTGTCAGTGCTAACACATGATTTTCCGCCCATCGGAGAATCCTTGTGGCTTCTGCCATTGCCCTCCTGCTTCTTGTGCCCCCCTGTCTGTTTACATGGGCGACCGCCGTGATGTTGTCTGATTGGATCAGTACCAACTGGTTCTGAAGCAGGGGCCTTGCTTGGCTTAGGGCATTGTAGATGGCCCTTAGCTCCAGAATATTTATGTGAAGCGAAATCTCCTGATCTGACCACAGTCCTTGGAAATTTCTTCCCTGTGTGACTGCCCCCCAGCCCCGAAGGCTGGCATCCGTGGTCACCAGGACCCAGTCCTGTATTCCGAATCTGCAGCCCTCTAGTAGATGAGCCCTCTGCAGCCACCACAGCAGCGACACCCTGGTCCTTGCCGACAGGGTTATCCGCTGTTGCATCTGGAGATGGGACCCGGACCATTTGTCCAACAGGTCCCACTGGAAAGTCCTTGCGTGGAACCTTCCGAATGGAATTGCTTCGTACGAAGCTACCATTTTTCCCAGGACTCGTGTGCATTGATGTACCGACACCTGTCTCGGTTTTAGGAGGTCTCTGACTTTTCCACTGGAAGAAACACTTTTCTGGTCTGTGTCCAGGAACAGAAGACGTGTCGTCGGGACCAGCTGTGACTTTGGAATATTGAGAATCCAGCCGTGCTGTTGTAGCACTTCCCGAGAAAGTGCTACCCCCACTACCAATTGTTCTTTGGACCTCGCCTTTATCAGGAGATCGTCCAAGTACGGGATAATTAAAACTCCCTTCTTCCGAAGGAGTATCATCATTTCGGCCATTACCTTGGTAAAGACCCTTGGTGCCGTGGATAACCCAAACGGCAGCGTCTGGAACTGATAGTGACAGTCCTGTACCACAAATCTGAGGTACTCCTGGTGAGGGGGGTAAATGGGGACATGTAGGTACGCATCCTTGATGTCCAGGGAGACCATGTAATCCCCCTCGTCCAGGCTCGCAATAACCGCCCTGAGCGATTCCATCTTGAACTTGAACCTTTTGATATAAGTGTTCAAGGCTTTTAAATTTAAGATGGGTCTCACCGAACCGTCCGGTTTCGGTACCACAAACATTGTGGAATAGTAACCCTTTCCTTGCTGAAAAAGGGGTACCTTGACAATCACTTGCTGTGAATACAGTTTTTGGATAGCCACCAACACTGCCTCCCTGGCAGAGGGAGTTGCTGGTAAGGCAGATTTTAGAAAACGGCGGGGGGGGGGGGGGGACGTCTCGAATTCCAGCCTGTACCCCTGAGATACTACTTGAAGGGTCCAGGGATCCACCTGTGAGAGAGCCCACTGTGTGCTGAAATTTCTGAGACGGGCCCCTACCGTACCCGGGTCCGCCTGTGAAGCCCCAGCGTCATGCTGTGGACTTACCGGACGCGGGGGAGGACTTTTGCTCTTGGGAACTGGCTGTATGCTGCAGCTTTTTCCCTCTACCTTTGCCTCTCGGCAGAAAGGACGCGCCTCGAGCCCTCTTGTGTTTTTGGGGCCGAAAGGACTGTACTTGATAATACGGTGCTTTATTTTGCTGTGGGGTAGCTTGTGGCAAAAATGTCGATTTCCCAGCCGTAGCTGTGGAAACGAGGTCTGAAAGACCATCCCCAAACAGTTCCACCCCCTTATAAGGCAAAACTTCCATGTGCCTTTTTGAATCGGCATCACCTGACCACTGCCGAGTCCATAACCCCCTTCTGGCGGCAATGGACATTGCACTTATTTTTGATGCCAGCCGGCAAATATCCCTCTGTGCATCACGCATGTATAAGACAGCGTCTTTTATATGCTCTACTGTCAGCAAAATATTGTTCCTATCCAGGGTATCAATATTATCCAACAGGGAATCTGACCACGCGGCAGCAGCACTGCACATCCATGCTGATGCAATCGCTGGTCGCAATATAATGCCCGTGTGTGTATATATAGCTTTTAGGGTAGCTTCCTGCTTTCTATCGGCAGGATCCTTTAGGGCGGCCGTATCCGGAGACGGTAGTGCCACCTGTTTTGATAAACGTGTAAGCGCTTTATCTACCCTAGGGGATGTTTCCCAACGTGACCTATCCTCTGGCGGGAAAGGGTACGCTGCCAATAACCGTTTAGAAATTATCAATTTCTTATCGGGGGAAGTCCAGGCTTCCGCACACACCTCATTTAATTCCTCAGATGCAGGAAAAACTACTGGGAGTTTTTTCTCACCGAACATAATACCCTTTTTTGTGGTACCTGGGGTACTATCAGAAATGTGTAATACATTTTTGATTGCCTCAATCATGTAACGGGTGGACCTATTGGAGGGTACATTAGTCTCATCGTCGTCGACACTGGAGTCGGTATCCGTGTCGACATCTGTGTCTGCCATCTGAGGTAGCGGGCGTTTTAAAGCCCCTGATGACATTTGAGACGCTGGAACAGTCACAAGCTGAGTAGCCGGCTGTCCTATGTCGTCAAACCTTTTATGTAAGGAGCTGACACTGTCACGTAATTCCTTCCATAAGTCCATCCACACAGGTGTCGACCCTTCAGGGGGTGACAACACACTTACAGGCATTTGCTCTGCCTCCATATCATTTTCCTCATCATGCATGTCGACACAGTGGTACCGACACAGCACACACACAGGGAATGCTCTGACAGAGGACAGGACCCCACAAAGCCCTTTGGGGAGACAGAGGGAGAGTATGCCAGCACACACCAGAGTGCTATATACCACAGGGATATCACCTATAAAGTGTGTTTTCCCCTTATAGCTGCATATATATTATACTGCGCCTAAATTTGTGCCCCCCCCTCTCTTTTTTACCCTTTCTGTAGTGCAGGACTGCAGGGGAGAGCCAGGGAGCGATCCTTCCAGCGGAGCTGTGAGGGAAAATGGCGCCAGTGTGCTGAGGGAGATGGCTCCGCCCCTTTTTCGGCAAGCTTTCTCCCGCAATTTTAAGATTTCTGGCAGGGGTTAATATACACCTATATAGCCTCTGGGGCTATATATGGTGTCAGTTTGCCAGCCAAGGTGTTATTTATTGCTGCTCAGGGCGCCCCCCCCCCAGCGCCCTGCACCCATCAGTGACCGCAGTGTGTGGTGTGCATGAGGAGCAATGGCGCACAGCTGCAGTGCTGTGCGCTACATTGGAGAAGACAGAAGTCTTCAGCCGCCGATTTTCCGGACCTTCTTGCTTCTGGCTCTGTAAGGGGGACGGCGGCGCGGCTCCGGGAACGGACGACGAGGTCGGGTCCTGTGTGCCTAAGAAGCCCAAGCTACCACCACTTAAGTAGGTTCGCTTCTTCTCCCCTTAGTCCCTCGGTGCAGTGAGCCTGTTGCCAGCAGGTCTCACTGTAAAATAAAAAACCTAAATTATACTTTCTTTCTAGGAGCTCAGGAGAGCCCCTAGTGTGCATCCAGCTCAGCCGGGCACAGAAATCTAACTGAGGCTTGGAGGAGGGTCATAGGGGGAGGAGCCAGTGCACACCAGATAGTCCTAATTCTTTCTTTAGATGTGCCCAGTCTCCTGCGGAGCCGTCTATTCCCCATGGTCCTTACGGAGTTCCCAGCATCCACTAGGACGTCAGAGAAATATCAATAGCAGAGTTCACATCTATACATGCACAATTCCAGCTAACTCCCTATCATCACAGTTTGAAAACTGCATCTTATAGCAGGTTAGGTATGATACTGTATGTCAAAACTCAGAATTTCAACATGAGACTATCGATATGATCATAATGTTGACACTGATCGCGTCGACACTGAAAAAATGTCCACATAATAGTCACTTACCTGGTATGTGTCCGCAGTGGCTCCCTGGCGGTCATGCGACCGTTTCGGCAGAGTCTTCGAAGAGCGTAGGTGCCGCTGGATCGCCTTAAGGGGGAGGGTCGGCAGACGGCCCTCGGGCCGGCAGCATAGTTGGGGGGGGCGGGGCGGCAGGTATGCCCATCCCTCCTTTCAGCAGCTAGCCAGTGAAGGCCAGAGGGGGCTGGGCAGCAGGGGGGATCATAAAGGGAAGGAGTAAAGGGCCCTACACACTGGCCGACATCAGTGCACGAAATGAACGATCTCGTTCATATCGTGCAGTGTGGAGGCACCAGCGATGAACGATGCGCGGCTCCGCGCTCGTTCATCGCTGGTGCCATGTCGGCTGTGCATGCAGGCCAATATGGACGAGATCATCCATATTTGCCTGCACGTCTACGGAGCCGGGTGACGGGGGGAGTGAAGAAACTTCACTCCCCCCGTCACTGCCCCCCCCCGCCGCCGGGTCGCCCGTATCGGCCGTCGGGCACCTCGGTGGCCAATCGCGTAATGTGTAGGGCCTATAAGGGGGAAGGCAGCCTTTGTCTGGGAAATGCAGTGCTGGAAGCAACCAGCCTGCTATCTCGCATGCTGAGTGGGGGCCTCTATCCTGAAGAAGCATGGGCCCAACCATCATCAGCAGCAGCACCGCTACACTCCAAACAAGAGCAGCGGCGACAGCACGGAGAGCGGGATGGGATAGAGCCGCAATCCCCATGCAGAGGGTCATATGGCGTCCCCTCATGAGCACCGGAGACCTGAAGAGGTAGGGACCTGCCGGGAGATGCAGCGCCGGCATCAGGAGCAGCCGCAGCACCGGAAAAAGGGGCGGAGAGACGGACAGCCGCAATGTGTCATGGAACATGTAGTCCTGGGACCAGCGAGGAGGAGCAGATGACGGAGACCTGCAGCAGGGGGCCAAGGCATCAGGATCCGGGACAACGGTTCTGGAGCACCGGAGACCTTAAGAGCAGAGCAGCGTCAGTGACCGTCCGTTTCGGCAGAGTCTTCTGAGAATGTTATCATGTGGTCAACATCATAACTGCACACATTGTGGTACCAACATACCTAATGACTACTTCCAGTTGTTGCACCATTATGGCTTTTGCTGTTTTATCTACAACTAGTCATATAGCACAACTTACGACATGAGTAGTTACTAGACAGCAAAAAATGCATTGTGTAAGCAATAGGGCGTAGTAGTCACAATCCTGACTGTCAAAATGCCGGTAGGTGAAAAATGCCAACAACATCAAGCAATAAGTACGAGGGTTGGTTAGGATGCAGGGGAAAGGTTTGGAGATACAATACTTACCAAAGATTGCAGGCATTTTCACCAATGGGGTCCTGCTGTCAGCATTCTGACACTCCGTACACAACCCGTAAGCAATCACCCAACCAGTAAACATATAACACGCACATACACAATGGGGTCAATTCAATTCGGCAACTTATGAATAGCGCCGGGAATTAGCTCCCGACGCTATTCAATTCAGCTCCAGTTAAGTCGGCGATGTCCCGTTCTCGCCGACTAAACAGGTTGAATTGTCGGGAGAACGGGCATTCTCCGACTTAACTCCCCGGCGCGAGGCTGATTCCCGACAGAATCAGCCTCGCGCCGGCCGCGAGGCAGCACTTTTGTCGGGTTTCTTCTCTCATCCCCCGGGGATGAGAGAAGAATTCCCGACAATTGCGGGTAACTAGCGGCTGAATTGAATAGCGTCGGGAGCTAATTCCCGGCGCTATTCATAAGTTGCCGAATTGAATTGACCCCAGTGCATTTGCACATATCACAGCAAGTGACTATTCACAGACATGCATGTTAAGTTGCTTGTGCATATACACCATAGAGTCCTTGTGGGAAGTGGGTGCGTTTGCAAAGCACGCACCTATTCGGGGATACTATTTACACAATCACATAGTTGCGATTGCGAATAATCACAAGTGAAATGAGCAAGGACTCATCTGTATAGTTCAAACAGATTACATACGAATTACTGGCGGACGGGATGCTGTCAATATGCCGACAGCTGCATCCCGCCCACCAGAACGCCGGCAGCGGGGCGAGCGCGAAGAGGCTCGCTGCACTCGCCACAGGATCTGTTCCCACTCTATGTCATGGACACTCATGAGTGGGAATAGCCCTGGTGCACCAGGCTTCCGGCATTGTCGGATATCTGTATCCTGAATGCCGGCATCCCGACAGCTGGCATTTTAACTGCATCCCGTTCAAACATACAATAAGCGTTCAAACATACAAATAGCAAGAAACATCAATGTTTAGGCAAAATATAGCCCTTTGTCAAGCACGGTGTTGTAACAAAGCAAAGGGATATAAGTAACCATTACAATGAATGAAATGGTTACAAAAAAAAAAAAAAGCTGGATGATCGTCATGTGATGTTGTGATGTTTATTTGTATAATGACATCTAGCTGTTTTTATGGCACAATTTTATTAACTGAAACACCCATTTATGCCTGTCTGCTGTAACTACTACATTCTTGACAAAGGGCTATGTGCTACCGGAAATATTGTTGTTTCTTGCTCAACAAACAGCAATTTGTGCTTGAACTACCTGTGGAGTGCTGTATTTTCCAGAAACTGTCTATATCACTCCCTCCTGCACGGCCACCTTTCCCCTCATCTCTGCCCTGGCACTTTATACACTTATCTCTCCCCTGGCACATTCTCCCTTCTCCTCTCTCCTGGGACCTTTCCTCTTTGCCCTAGCAGCCACTGAGAGCTGTGAGCACATATTAAACAATAACTATAATTGCAAGGGGCAGAGACTGCTGTGAATGATTCACTGTAGATCACTTTGTGATATGTATGCACTATACAAAAATGTTAATAAATAATACTGCCACAAGAGATACAGAGTTTGGATTTTATTACTACAGGGATTAGGAGAGGGTCTGAATTATTTCAGACAGGGTATCAGAATAACGTATCCATTTAAGAGCCCCTGAGTCCGCTTTCTGCCACAATCCGTTTCCTCTCTCTGAGGTCATCCATACTAACTGAAAATAGTCCTATCATCTATAAATTATGTATAGAATAAACCTAAGCCTGCAAACTGCAACAAGCCATCAGTTCTTTCTTGCACTTTCATTTTTCAAACAGTACACATCATAATACAACAGCTCTAGAAGCAAGGCTGAAAGTATATGCTCTTCCTAGATGCAGGAGTTTTCACATCTGATTATCTGTCCATTGAAGCTAGTCAGCTAACGCCTGCTATTACATAATATTGCAATACAGACACATTACAATACTGTAGGTGTAGTTTTAGTTGGCCATTAGAATGAGGTCTCTCCTGTTTATTGGATAATATAGTGTTCCCTGTATGGGTTGGGTATGTGTGACCAGCGGTCAGGAGACACCCGGTTACAATACGGATGGCAGGATCCCGGCATTGAGATGCCCTGTGAGAGGGGGCGGACGAGAGCAAAGAAGCCCCTTGCGGGCTCGGTGGCGAGCCACAGGTTCTATTACCACTCTGTGGTGTCGTGGACACCGACAAGTGGGAATAGTCCCTGTTGGTCGGCATGCCGACCTCCGGGATAGTGAGGGTGCGGGATGTAGGTGGCGGTATTGTGACCGCCGGTCACATAACTACTTCCCCTGTGTATCATATTGATGCCACTAGAGTGCTTGATGCGTTGAATAGAGGCCAGTAGAAAGTACTTGGGATTTTAATTGATCACTAGAATGCTCTGTGTATTGTAGATCAGTCGCTAGATTGATCTCTGCATTGAACAGGTTAGAATTGTCTTGATCATACTGGAGTTGAGGTAAGGCTGAGTACACACGGCACGCTGCACCGTACAGTCGGACACTGACTATTCAATGTGGCTGGAGGCCGGCCTCACGATAGTCAATGTTGGGCTGCCTGTACAGTCTATTTTTCCTTGCGATGCCGATCCCGCGGGCCCACGCATCGGCATCGCAAGGACTATACACACAGTGCGATATGCACTATAGTTTTCTTATGATTTTGACTATATAGTCGAAATATCACACAGTGTAAACACATCTTAATTCCCTGTGAATTGTATATTTATCACTACTTTACTCCCTATATACTGGCCACTAGAATGAACCTGCATTGTACGTAGGTCATTAGAATGCTCTATAGGAGCATAGGTAGAGTAGACAATCTGACTGTCTGATTGTGAACTGTAATCTCTTGACTAAAGTTAAGAAATATCAAGGCACAGAACCATATATAAGCAGCACTGCACCCCAAAGAAGTCTGCACATTCACTTCCTTCACAAACTCTTTGTGGAGCTGAACAAAGGGGATCGGTATGAAATACCTACAATCAAAATCCAGACTGTCAAAATCCCGACAGCAATTGACTGACGGTCAAAATCCCGACATTTAAAATACTGACATGGTCAAAATACCGACATTTGAAATGTCGACATGTCAAAAAGCCGACGCAAGTTTTTCATTGTTTTTGGTGTGTATGTAGACATAGGTCGACATGGACACCATATAAGTGTACCGCTGCACTCGCCATGCTTCGGGCACGGTGCCGAGCGATTCCCCCTCTAGGTCCACTGGGATAGTAAAGTATGAACAAGTCGATTTCAATGACAAAATAATGAAAAACTAATGTCGACTTTTTAACCTGTCGACATTATAAAATAAGATTTTACTCACCGGTAAATCTATTTCTCGTAGTCCGTAGTGGATGCTGGGAACTCCGAAAGGACCATGGGGAATAGCGGCTCCGCAGGAGTCTGGGCACAACTAAAAGAAAGCTTTTAGACTACCTGGTGTGCACTGGCTCCTCCCACTATGACCCTCCTCCAAGCCTCAGTTAGGATACTGTGCCCGGAAGAGCTGACACAATAAGGAAGGATTTTGAATCCCGGGTAAGACTCATACCAGCCACACCGTATAACTCGTGATACCATATCCAGTTAACAGTATGAAACATAACTGAGCCTCTCAACAGATGGCTCATAACAATAACCCTTTAGTGAACAATAACTATGTACAATTATTGCAGACAATCCGCACTTGGGACGGGCGCCCAGCATCCACTACGGACTACGAGAAATAGATTTACCGTTGAGTAAAATCTTATTTTCTCTAACGTCCTAGTGGATGCTGGGAACTCCGAAAGGACCATGGGGAATATACCAAAGCTCCCAAACGGGCGGGAGAGTGCGGATGACTCTGCAGCACCGAATGAGAGAACTCAAGGTCCTCCTCAGCCAGGGTATCAAATTTGTAGAATTTTGCAAACGTGTTCGCCCCTGACCAAGTAGCAGCTCGGCAAAGTTGTAAAGCCGAGACCCCTCGGGCAGCCGCCCAAGATGAGCCCACCTTCCTTGTAGAATGGGCTTTAACTGATTTAGGATGCGGCAGACCAGCCGCAGAATGCGCCAGCTGAATTGTGCTACAAATCCAGCGAGCAATAGTCTGCTTAGAAGCAGGAGCACCCAGTTTGTTGGGTGCATACAGGATAAATAGCGAGTCAGTTTTCCTGACTCCAGCCGTCCTGGAAACATAAATTTTCAAGGCCCTTACTACGTCCAGTAACTTGGAATCCTCCAAGTCGCTAGTAGCCGCAGGCACTACAATAGGTTGGTTCAAGTGAAAAGCAGATACCACCTTAGGGAGAAACTGGGGACGAGTCCTCAATTCTGCCCTATCCATATGGAAAATCAGATAAGGGCTTTTAAATGACAAAGCCGCCAATTCTGATACACGCCTGGCCGAAGCCAAGGCCAATAACATGACCACTTTCCACGTGAGATATTTTAGATCCACGGTCTTTAGTGGCTCAAACCAATGTGATTTTAGGAAATTCAACACCACGTTGAGATCCCAGGGTGCCACTGGAGGCACAAAAGGGGGCTGAATATGCAGCACTCCTTTTACAAATGTCTGAACTTCAGGTAGTGAAGCTAGTTCTTTTTGGAAGAAAATCGACAGAGCCGATATCTGTACCTTAATGGAGCCTAATTCTAGGCCCATAGTCACTCCTGCCTGTAGGAAGTGCAGAAATCGACCCAGCTGAAATTCCTCTGTTGGGGCCTTATTGGCCTCACACCAAGCAACATATTTCCGCCATATGCGGTGATAATGTTTCACAGTTACATCTTTCCTGGCTTTAATCAGCGTAGGAATGACATCCTCCGGAATGCCCTTTTCCTTTAGGATCCGGCGTTCAACCGCCACGCCGTCAAACGCAGCAGCGGTAAGTCTTGGAACAGACAGGGCCCCTGCTGCAGCAGGTCCTGTCTGAGCGGCAGAGGCCATGGGTCCTCTGAGATCATCTCTTGAAGTTCCGGGTACCACGCTCTTCTTGGCCAATCTGAACCACGAGTATTGTCCTTACTCCTCGTTTTCTTATTATTCTCAGTACCTTTGGTACGAGAGGCAGAGGAGGGAACACAAACTGACTGGTACACCCACGGTGTCACTAGAGCGTCCACCGCTATCGCCTGAGGGTCCCTTGACCTGGCGCAATATCTCTCCAGTTTTTTGTTTAGGCGGGACGCCATCATGTCCACCTGTGGCCATTCCCAACGATTTACAATCAGTGTGAAGACTTCTGGATGAAGTCCCCACTCTCCCGGGTGGAAGTCGTGCCTGCTGAGGAAGTCTGCTTCCCAGTTGTCCACTCCCGGAATGAACACTGCTGACAGTGCTAGCACGTGATTTTCCGCCCATCGGAGAATCCTTGTGGCTTCTGCCATTGCCGTCCTGCTTCTTGTGCCGCCCTGTCGGTTTACATGGGCGACCGCCGTGATGTTGTCTGACTGGATATCAGTACCGGCTGGTGTAGAAGCAGGGGTTTTGCCTGACTTAGGGCATTGTAAATGGCCCTTAGTTCAAGAATATTTATGTGTAGGGAAGTCTCCTGACTCGACCATAGTCCTTGGAAGTTTCTTCCCTGTGTGACTGCCCCCCAGCCTCGAAGGCTGGCATCCGTGGTCACCAGGACCCAGTCCTGTATGCCGAATCTGCAGCCCTCTAGAAGATGAGCACTCTGCAGCCACCACAGCAGAGACACCCTGGTTCTTGGAGACAGGGCTATTAGCCGATGCATCTGAAGATGCGATCCGGACCATTGGTCCAACAGGTCCCACTGAAAGATTCTGGCACGGAACCTGCCGAAAGGAATTGCTTCGTAAGAAGCCACCATCTTTCCCAGGACTCGCGTGCAGTGATGCACCGACACCTGTTTTGGTTTCAGGAGGTCTCTGACTAGAGATGACAGCTCCTTGGCTTTCTCCGGGAGAAACACTTTTTTCTGGACTGTGTCCAGAATCATTCCCAGGAACAGTAGACGTGTCGTCGGAACCAGCTGTGACTTTGGAATATTCAGAATCCAACCGTGCTGGTGTAGCACCTCCTGAGATAGTGCTACTCCTACCAACAACTGCTCCCTGGATCTCGCCTTTATTAGGAGATCGTCCAAATACGGGATAATTAAAACTCCCTTTTTTCGAAGGAGTATCATCATTTCCGCCATTACCTTGGTAAACACCCTCGGTGCCATGGACAGTCCAAACGGCAGCATCTGGAATTGGTAATGGCAATTCTGTACCGCAAATCTGAGGTACTCCTGGTGAGGATGATAAATGGGGACATGCAAGTAAGCATCCTTGATGCCCAGGGATACCATGTAATCCCCCTCGTCCAGGCTTGCAATAACCGCCCTGAGCGATTCCATCTTGAACTTGAATTTTTTTATGTATGTGTTCAAGGATTTCAAATTTAAAATGGGTCTCACCGAACCGTCCGGTTTCGGTACCACAAACAGTGTGGAATAGTAACCCCGTCCTTGTTGAAGTAGGGGCACCTTGACTATCACCTGCTGGGAATACAGCTTGTGAATTGCCTCTAGCACAGCCTCCCTGCCCGAGGGAGTTGTTGGCAAGGCAGATTTGAGGAAACGGCGGGGGGGGAGACGCCTCGAATTCCAGCTTGTACCCCTGAGATACTACTTAAAAGATCCAGGGATCCACCTGTGAGCGAGCGCACTGATCGCTGAAATTTTTGAGGCGGCCCCCCACCGTACCTGGCTCCTCCTGTGGAGCCCCACCGTCATGCGGCGGACTTGGAAGAAGCGGGGGAGGACTTTTGCTCCTGGGAACCTGCTGTTTGTTGCAGCCTTTCTCCCCTACCTCTGCCTCTGGACAGAAAAGACCCGCCTTTTCCTCGCCTGTTTTTCTGGGTCCGAAAATAAGAATTTACTTACCGATAATTCTATTTCTCGTAGTCCGTAGTGGATGCTGGGGACTCCGTAAGGACCATGGGGAATAGCGGCTCCGCAGGAGACTGGGCACAAAAGTAAAGCTTTAGAACTACCTGGTGTGCACTGGCTCCTCCCCCTATGACCCTCCTCCAAGCCTCAGTTAGGATACTGTGCCGGGACGAGCGTACACAATAAGGAAGGATTTTGAATCCCGGGTAAGACTCAAACCAGCCACACCAATCACACCGTACAACTCGTGATCTAAACCCAGTTAACAGCATGATAACAGAGGAGCCTCTAGAAAAGATGGCTCACTACAGCAATAACCCGATTTTTTGGTAACAATAACTATGTACCAGTATTGCAGACAATCCGCACTTGGGATGGGCGCCCAGCATCCACTACGGACTACGAGAAATAGAATTATCGGTAAGTAAATTCTTATTTTCTCTAACGTCCTAAGTGGATGCTGGGGACTCCGTAAGGACCATGGGGATTATACCAAAGCTCCCAAACGGGCGGGAGAGTGCGGATGACTCTGCAGCAAATGAGAGAACTCCAGGTCCTCCTCAGCCAGGGTATCAATTTTGTAGAATTTTACAAACGTATTTGCTCCTGACCAAGTAGCTGCTCGGCAAAGTTGTAAAGCCGAGACCCCTCGGGCAGCCGCCCAAGATGAGCCCATCTTCCTTGTGGAGTGGGCATTTACAGATTTTTGGCTGTGGCAGGCCTGCCACAGAATGTGCAAGCTGAATTGTACTACAAATCCAACGAGCAATAGTCTGCTTAGAAGCAGGAGCACCCAGCTTGTTGGTTGCATATAGGATAAACAGCGAGTCAGATTTTCTGACTCCAGCCGTCCTGGAAACATATTTTCAGGGCCCTGATAACGTCTAGCAACTTGGAGTCCTCCAAGTCCCTAGTAGCCGCAGGTACCACAATAGGTTGGTTCAGGTTAAACGCTGAAACCACCTTGGGGAGAAACTGAGGACGAGTCCTCAATTCCGCCCTGTCCGAATGGAAAATCAGATAAGGGCTTTTACAGGATAAAGCCGCCAATTCTGACACGCGCCTGGCCCAGGCCAGGGCCAACAGCATGACCACTTTCCATGTGAGATATTTTAACTCCACAGATTTAAGTGGTTCAAACCAATGTGACTTTTGGAACCCAAAAACTACATTGAGATCTCAAGGTGCCACTGGAGGCACAAAAGGAGGCTGTATATGCAGTACCCCTTTTACAACGTCTGAACTTCAGGGACTGAAGCTAGTTCTTTTTGGAAGAAAATTGACAGGGCCGAAATTTGAACCTTAATGGACCCCAATTTCAGGCCCATAGACACTCCTGTTTGCAGGAAATGTAGGAATCGACCCAGTTGAATTTCCTCCGTCGGGCCTTACTGGCCTCGCACCACGCAACATATTTTCGCCAAATGCGGTGATAATGTTTTGCGGTTACATCCTTCCTGGCTTTGATCAGGATAGGGATGACTTCATCCGGAATGCCTTTTTTCCTTCAGGATCCGGCGTTCAACCGCCATGCCGTCAAACGCAGCCGCAGTAAGTCTTGGAACAGACAGGGTCCTTGCTGGAGCAGGTCCCTTCTTAGAGGTAGAGGCCACGGATCCTCCGTGAGCATTTCTTGAAGTTCCGGTTACCAAGTCCTTCTTGGCCAATCCGGAGCCACGAATATAGTGCTTACTCCTCTCCATCTTATCAATCTCAGTACCCTGGGTATGAGAGGCAGATGAGGGAACACATACACTGACTGGTACACCCACGGTGTTACCAGAGCGTCTACAGCTATTGCCTGAGGGTCCCTTGACCTGGCGCAATACCGGTCGAGTTTTTCCCAACGGTTTATAATCATGTGGAAGACTTCTGGGTGAAGTCCCCACTCTCCCGGGTGGAGGTCGTGTCTGCTGAGGAAGTCTGCTTCCCAGTTGTCCACTCCCGGAATTGCTGACAGTGCTATCACATGATTTTCCGCCCAGCGAAGAATCCTTGCAGCTTCTGCCATTGCCCTCCTGCTTCTTGTGCCACCCTGTCTGTTTACGTGGGTGACTGCCGTGATGTTGTCCGACTGGATCAACATCGGCTGACCTTGAAGCAGAGGTCTTGCTAAGCTTAGAGCATTGTAAATGGCCCTTAGCTTCAGGATATTTATGTGAAGTGATGTCTCCAGGCTTGACCATAAGCCCTGGAAATTCCTTCCCTGTGTGACTGCTCCCCAGCCTCGCAGGCTGGCATCCGTGGTCACCAGGACCCAGTCCTGAATGCCGAATCTGCGGCCCTCTAGAAGATGAGCACTCTGCAACCAACACAGGAGGGACACCCTTGTTCTTGGTGACAGGGTTATCCGCTGATGCATCTGAAGATGCGACCCGGACCATTTGTCCAGCAGGTCCCACTGGAAAGTTCTTGCGTGGAATCTGCCGAATGGGATTGCTTCGTAGGAAGCAACCATTTTACCCAGAACCCTTGTGCATTGATGCACTGAGACTTGGCTCGGTTTTAGGAGGTTCCTGACTAGCTCGGATAACTCCCTGGCTTTCTCCTCCGGGAGAAACACCTTTTTTTGGACTGTGTCCAGGATCATCCCTAGGAACAGAAGACGAGTCGTCGGAACCAGCTGCGATTTTGGAATATTGAGAATCCAATCGTGCTGCCGCAACACTACCTGAGATAGTGCTACACCGACCTCCAACTGTTCCCTGGATCTTACCCTTATCAGGGAATCGTCCAAGTAAGGGATAACTAAAATTCCCTTCCTTCGAAGGAATATCATCATCATTTCGGCCATTACCTTGGTAAAGACCCGGGGTGCCGTGGACCATCCATACGGCAGCGTCTGAACTGATAGTGACAGTTCTGTACCATAAACCTGAGGTACCCTTGGTGAGAAGGGTAAATTTTGACATGAAGGTAAGCATCCTCGATGTCCCGAGACATCATGTAGTCCCCTTCTTCCAGGTTCGCAATCACTGCTCTGAGTGACTCAATCTTGAATTTGAACCTCTGTAAGTGTTCAAAGATTTCAGATTTAGAATCGGTCTCACCGAGCCGTCCGGCTTCGGTACCACAACAGTGTGGAATAATACCCCGTTCCCTGTTGCAGGAGGGGTACCTTGATTATCACCTGCTGGGAATACAGCTTGTGAATGGCTTCCAAAACTGTCTCCCTGTCAGAAGGAGACATCGGTAAAGCCGACTTTAGGAAACGGCGAGGAGGAGACGTCTCGAATTCCAATTTGTACCCCTGAGATATTACCTGAAGGATCCAGGGGTCTACTTGCGAGTGAGCCCACTGCGCGCTGAAATTCATTGAGACGGGCCCCCCACCGTGCCTGACTGCTTGTAAAGCCCCAGCGTCATACTGAGGGCTTGGCAGAGGCGGGAGAGGGTTTCTTGTCCTGGGAACTGGCTGATTTCTGCAGCCTTTTTCCTCTCCCTCTGTCACGGGGCAGAAATGAGGAACCTTTTGCCCGCTTGTCCACGAAAAGACTGCGCCTGATAATACGGCGTCTTCTCATGTTGTCCAAATGCCGTTTGAAATCCGCATCACCTGACCACTGTCGTGTCCATAACCCTCTACTGGTAGAAATGGACAACGCACTTAGACTTGATGCCAGTCGGCAAATATTCCGCTGTGCATCACGCATATATAGAAATGCATCTTTTAAATGCTCTATAGGCAAAAATATACTGTCCCTATCTAGGGTATCAATATTTTCAGTCAGGGAATCCGACCACGCCAACCCAGCACTGCACATCCAGGCTGAGGCGATTGCTGGTCGCAGTATAACACCAGTATGTGTGTAAATACATTTTAGGATACCCTCCTGCTTTCTATCAGCAGGATCCTTAAGGGCGGCCATCTCAGGAGAGGGTAGAGCCCTTACAAGCGTGTGAGCGCTTTATCCACCCTAGGGGGTGTTTCCCAACGCACCCTAACCTCTGGCGGGAAAGGATATGATGCCAATAACATTTTAGAAATTATCAGTTGTTATCGGGGGAAACCCACGCATCATCACACACCTCATTTAATTTCTCAGATTCAGGAAAACTACAGGTAGTTTTTCCTCACCGAACATAATACCCCTTTTTGGTGGTACTCGTATTATCAGAAATGTGTAAAACATTTTTCATTGCCTCCATCATGTAACGTGTGGCCCTACTGGAAGTCACATTTGTCTCTTCACCGTCGACACTGGAGTCAGTATCCGTGTCGGCGTCTTTATCTGCCATCTGAGGTAACGGGCGCTTTAGAGCCCCTGACGGCCTAGGAGACGTCTGGACAGGCACAAGCTGAGTAGCCGGCTGTCTCATGTCAACCACTGTCTTTTATACAGAGCTGACACTGTCACGTAATTCCTTCCAACAGTTCATCCACTCAGGTGTCGACCCCCTAGGGGGTGACATCACTATTACAGGCAATCTGCTCCGTCTCCACATCATTTTTCTCCTCATACATGTCGACACAAACGTACCGACATACAGCACACACACAGGGAATGCTCTGATAGAGGACAGGACCCCACTAGCCCTTTGGGGAGACAGAGGGAGAGTTTGCCAGCACACACCAGAGCGCTATATATATATATACAGGGATAACCTTATATAAGTGTTTTTCCCCTTATAGCTGCTGTATCTTTAATACTGCGCGTAATTAGTGCCCCCCTCTCTTTTTTAACCCTTTCTGTAGTGTAGTGACTGCAGGGGAGAGCCAGGGAGCTTCCCTCCAACGGAGCTGTGAGGGAAAATGGCGCCAGTGTGCTGAGGAGATAGGCTCCGCCCCCTTATCGGCGGCCTTATCTCCCGTTTTTCTATGTATTCTGGCAGGGGTTAAATGCATCCATATAGCCCAGGAGCTATATGTGATGCATTTTTTGCCATCCAAGGTGTTTTTATTGCGTCTCAGGGCGCCCCCCCCCAGCGCCCTGCACCCTCAGTGACCGGAGTGTGAAGTGTGCTGAGAGCAATGGCGCACAGCTGCAGTGCTGTGTGCTACCTTGTTGAAGACAGGACGTCTTCTGCCGCCGATTTTCCGGACCTCTTCTGTCTTCTGGCTCTGTAAGGGGGCCGGCGGCGCGGCTCTGGGACCCATCCATGGCTGGGCCTGTGATCGTCCCTCTGGAGCTAATGTCCAGTAGCCTAAGAAGCCCAATCCACTCTGCACGCAGGTGAGTTCGCTTCTTCTCCCCTTAGTCCCTCGATGCAGTGAGCCTGTTGCCAGCAGGTCTCACTGAAAATAAAAAAACTAAAACTAAACTTTTCACTAAGCAGCTCAGGAGAGCCACCTAGTGTGCACCCTTCTCGTTCGGGCACAAAATCTTAACTGAGGCTTGGAGGAGGGTCATAGGGGGAGGAGCCAGTGCACACCAGGTAGTTCTAAAGCTTTACTTTTGTGCCCAGTCTCCTGCGGAGCCGCTATTCCCCATGGTCCTTACGGAGTCCCCAGCATCCACTTAGGACGTTAGAGAAAGGACTGTACCTGATAAAACGGCGCTTTTTTAGGCTGTGAGGGAACATGGGGTAAAAATGCTGACTTCCCAGCTGTTGCTGTGGAAACTAGGTCCGAGAGACCATCCCCGAATAACTCCTCACCCTTATAAGGCAAAACTTCCATGTGCCTTTTGGAATCTGCATCCCCTGTCCACTGCCGAGTCCATAAGCCTCTCCTAGCAGAAATGGACAATGCACTTATTTTAGATGCCAGCCGGCAGATCTCCCTCTGTGCATCTCTCATGTATAAGACTGAGTCTTTTATATGCTCTATGGTTAGCAGAATAGTGTCCCTGTCTAGGGTGTCAATATTTTCTGACAGGGAATCTGACCATGCAGCGGCAGCACTGCACATCCATGCTGACGCAATAGCTGGTCTAAGCATAATGCCTGAGTGTGTATATACAGACTTCAGGATCGCCTCCTGCTTTCTATCCGCAGGCTCCTTCAGGGCGGCCGTATCCGGAGACGGAAGTGCCACCTTTTTAGACAAACGTGTGAGCGCTTTATCCACCCTAGGAGGTGTTTCCCAACGTGCCCTATCCTCTGGCGGGAAAGGGAACGCCATTAGTAATTTTTTTAGAGATTACCAATCTTTTATTGGTGAAAGCCCACGCTTCTTCACACACTTCATTTAATTCTTCAGATGGGGGAAAAACTATGGGTAGTTTTTTCTCCCCAAACATAATACCCTTTTTAGTGGTACCTGGTTTTATATCCGAAATGTGTAACACCTCTTTCATTGCCTCAATCATGCAACGAATGGCCCTAGTGGACATTAGATTAGACTCATCGTCGTCGACACTGGTATCAGTATCCGTGTCGACATCTGCGTCTGCCATCTGAGGTAGCGGGCGTTTTAGAGCCCCTGATGGCCTTTGAGACACCTGTGCAGGCACGAGCTGAGAAGCCGGCTGTCCCGCATTTGGCATGTCGTCAAATTTTTTGTGTAAGGAGTCGACACTTGCACGTAATTCCTTCCATAAAACCATCCACTCAGGTGTCTGCCCCGCAGGGGGTGACATCACTTCTATAGGCATCTGCTCCGCCTCCACATAATTTTCCTCATCAAACATGTCGACACAGCCGTACCGACACACCGCACACACACCGGGAATGCTCTAACAGAGGACAGGACCCCACAGAAGCCCTTTGGGGAGACAGAGAGTATGCCAGCACACACCAGAGCGCTATATAATGCAGGGACTAACTGAATTATGTCCCCTATAGCTGCTATAATATTTACTGCGCCTAAATATAGTGCCCCCCCTCTCTTTTTTACCCTTTCTGTTGTGTAGACTGCAGGGGAGAGCCAGGGAGCTTCCTTCCAGCGGAGCTGTGAAGGAGAAATGGCGCCAGTGTGCTGAGGGAGATAGCTCCGCCCCTTTTTCGCGGACTTTTCTCCCGCTTTTTTAAGGATTCTGGCAGGGGTAATTATCACATATATAGCCTCTGGGGCTATATATTGTGATTGTTTTGCCAGCCAAGGTGTTTTTATTGCTGCTCAGGGCGCCCCCCCCCCAGCGCCCTGCACCCTCAGTGACCGGAGTGTGAAGTGTGTATGAGGAGCAATGGCGCACAGCTGCAGTGCTGTGCGCTACCTTGGTGAAGACAGAAGTCTTCATGCCGCCGATTTTCCGGACTTCTTCTTGCTTCTGGCTCTGTAAGGGGGACGGCGGCGCGGCTCCGGGACCGAACACCAAGGCCAGTTCCATGCGGTCGATCCCTCTGGAGCTAATAGTGTCCAGTAGCCTAAGCCCAAGCTAGCTGCAAGCAGGTAGGTTCGCTTCTTCTCCCCTTAGTCCCTCGTTGCAGTGAGCCTGTTGCCAGCAGGTCTCACTGTAAAATAAAAAACCTAAATTATACTTTCTTTCTAAGAGCTCAGGAGAGCCCCTAGTGTGCATCCAGCTCGGCCGGGCACAAAAATCTAACTGAGGCTTGGAGGAGGGTCATAGTGGGAGAAGCCAGTGCACACCAGGTAGTCTAAAAGCTTTCTTTTAGTTGTGCCCAGACTCCTGCGGAGCTGCTATTCCCCATGGTCCTTTCGGAGTTCCCAGCATCCACTAGGACGTTAGAGAAATGTCTGTATTTTGACCTTGTCGGTATTTTAAATGTCAGTATTTTGACCGTCTGTCAATTGCTGACGGTATTTTGACCATCAAGATTTTGATTGTCGGTAAATTGACTGCATCCTGAACAAAGGCCACTGGCGAGCCATGATCTTATCCTAAGAGTGGTCTGCAACAGGAGAGTTTTGACCGACTGCAGGCTGCTTTTGGGGAGGAAGCACCGTCCCTAGCAACTGTGGGGGTAATTCAGATCTGATCGCAGCAGCAAATTTGTTCGCTAATGGGCAAAACCATGTGCACTGCAGATGGGGCAGATGTAACATGTATAGAGAGTTAGATTTGGGTGAGTTATATGGTTTCTGTGCAGGGTAAATACTGACTGCTTTATTTTTACACCTCAATTTAGATTTCAAATTAAACACCCCACCCAAATCTAACTCTCTTTGCACATGTTATATCTGTCCCCCTGCAGTGCACATGGTTTTGCCCATTAGCTAATTTGCTGCTGCGATCAGATCTGAATTAGGCCCAGTGACCGCTCTGGCTGACCTTTATCCAACATCACAGAGGACAACGCTGCAGGCGTACAGGTCATAGTTGATGCGGATGCCAGGGTGACCATGGCCAAGATTGAGAAAGATTGGATCATGATGATCAAATTTGCTGCTGCGATCAGATCTTGGTATTCGGCCTAGTGAACCCCAGTTGGGAGGGGCAAAGCTACAGAAGTTTCGACTTAAGCGCCGCGTGGCCAAGCGGATGGTGTATATTTTTGTGACCATGACTGGTCATGTGGCTACCATACCATTCGTGTAACAGCGCACAGTTAGCCAACCAATGCCTTTCACAAGTGCTGGAAGCCATGTCCAGGTGCTGACCAAGAACTCATGCTTGTATGTCCTGCTCCAGCACGATAATGCACCTGCCCACAAGTCCAGGAACGTGGTGGATTTTCTGGCCCGTGGCCGCACCCAGGAGCTTGGTCATCCACAAACAGTCCAGACCTGGCCTCCTGCAACTTCTTTGTGTACCCACAAATCAAGCACAAGGTGCGTGGAATTCGCTTTGAGTCACCCAAAGGTGCAGTGGAAACCTTCATCCAGCATGTAGAAGACATAACTGCTTCGGATGGGTCCAGTTGATTCACCAAAGTGGTTTGAGCGCATACAACTTTGGAGAATACTTTGGAAAAATGAAAAATTCACTTTGTTTGTAAATAGATTTTTTGTGCATCCGGTAACTTATTGCACATCCCGCCTATATTAAATCTTACTATAAAGCTGGGAAAACACTGTGTACCCAGCAAACATATTGGATCCCGGGTACACATTGAGCAATGTAATGAAGGTCAGAGCAACATATCACTCCTTCCTCCATTATACATGCTACAGTCGCTAGTGTTATCACTAGGTTTAATGTGCAGCACATCAATACTGGCAACGTCACTAGCAACTGTGGGCACCCATAAATCAGACCGATATAATCTCAGTGTGTACACAGCTTCTGGCTTTCTGTATTGTAGAATGGTCACTAGACTACTCGTGTAGTATACAGCGGTCACTAAAATCCTCTAATGTATTGAAGTCCCAATAAAACTATACGCATAGACTAGACCGAACTTGCAATGTTGAAGGTACCATAAATGGGCAACATGTGCAGCTGAGCATCGTAGTGATAATCAGCGGCGCATCACCAGTAGGTGAATTTCCTCCATAAAGCCAAATAGTGCCACACTGAAAGAACTACTGACTGTATCTGACCCTTCATGTGTGATGCTGCAAACTGGTCATGTTTAACATCCTATCCAGTAACATTTGGAACAAACAATATCAAAGAAAATGGCCACACAGAGTTGATTTATAAATGTGTTGGGGGTATTTGAATGATGAACTCACTGTACAGTATTATGCTTTGTACTTCGTTGCAATCCATAATATCAGTATTAGATCAACAGGTACTGCTATAGATCAATCCCTGAGCATTTCATTTTGCATGTCACCATTTTACTACAAGTGCACCATCTACCAGGATACTTCCCAAACATTCAGTCATACCTTGGACTAAAATAATGACCATGTAGTCCTGATCAATTTAAGGACATTTAAAGATGGTAACCCATACACACCCTAGCAAGTGGGAACTCTGAAGTCTATGTACTAAGCCTAGGAAAGTGATAACAGTGGATAGAGCTAAAGTAGCAGCCAATCAGCTCCTACCTGCCATGTTACAGGCTGCGTTTGGAAAAAATAAGAATTTACTTACCGATAATTCTATTTCTCGGAGTCCGTAGTGGATGCTGGGGTTCCTGAAAGGACCATGGGGAATAGCGGCTCCGCAGGAGACAGGGCACAAAAAGTAAAGCTTTAGGATCAGGTGGTGTGCACTGGCTCCTCCCCCTATGACCCTCCTCCAAGCCAGTTAGGTACTGTGCCCGGACGAGCGTACACAATAAGGGAGGAATTTTGAATCCCGGGTAAGACTCATACCAGCCACACCAATCACACCGTACAACTTGTGATCTAAACCCAGTTAACAGTATGATAACAGCGGAGCCTCTGAAAAGATGGCTCACAACAATAATAACCCGATTTTTGTAACTATGTACAAGTATTGCAGATAATCCGCACTTGGGATGGGCGCCCAGCATCCACTACGGACTCCGAGAAATAGAATTATCGGTAAGTAAATTCTTATTTTCTCTATCGTCCTAGTGGATGCTGGGGTTCCTGAAAGGACCATGGGGATTATACCAAAGCTCCCAAACGGGCGGGAGAGTGCGGATGACTCTGCAGCACCGAATGAGAGAACTCCAGGTCCTCTTTTGCCAGGATATCAAATTTGTAGAATTTTACAAACGTGTTCTCCCCTGACCACGTATCTGCTCGGCAGAGTTGTAATGCCGAGACCTCTCGGGCAGCCGCCCAAGATGAGCCCACCTTCCTTGTGGAATGGGCCTTCACCGATTTAGACTGTGGCAGGCCTGCCTCAGAATGTGCAAGTTGAATTGTGTTACAAATCCAACGAGCAATCGACTGCTTAGAAGCAGGCGCACCCAACTTGTTGGGTGCATACAGTATAAACAGCGAGTCAGATTTTCTGACTCCAGCTGTCCTGGAACATATTTTCAGGGCCCTGACAACTTCTAGCAAATTGGAGTCCTCCAAGTCCCTAGTAGGTGCAAGGCACCACAATAAGCTGGTTCAGGTGAAACACTGACACCACCTTAGGGAGAGAACTGGGGACGAGTCCGCAGCTCTGCCCTGTCCGAATGGACAAACAGATATGGGCTTTTTTGAGAAAAAACCACCAATTTGACACTCGCCTGGTCCAGGCCAGGGCCAAGAGCATGGTCACTTTTTATGTGAGATGCTTCAAATCCACATATTTGACTGGTTTTAAACCAATGTGATTTGAGGAATCCCAGAACTACGTTGAGATCCCACAGTGCCACTGGAGGCACAAAAAAGGGGTTTGTATATGCAATACTCCCTTGACAAACTTCTGGACTTCAGGAACTGAAGCCAATTCTTTCTGGAAGAAAATTTACAGGGCCGAATTTGAACCTTAATGGACCCCAATTTGAGGCCCATAGACACTCCTGTTTGCAGGAAATGCAGGAAACGACCGAGTTGAAATTTCTTTGTGGGGCCTTCCTGGCCTCACACCACGCAACATATTTTCGCCACACGTGGTGATAATGTTGTGCGGTCACCTCCTTTCTGGCTTTGACCAGGGTAGGAATGACCTCTTCCGGAATGCCTTTTTTCCCTTAGGATCCGGCTTTCCATCGCCATGCCGACAAACGCAGCTGCGGTAAGTCTTGGAACAGACATGGTACTTGCTGAAGCAAGTCCCTTCTTAGCGGCAGAGGCCATAAGACCTCTGTAAGCATCTCTTGAAGTTCCGGGTACCAAGTCCTTCTTGGCCAATCCGGAGCCATGAGTATAGTTCTTACTCCTCTACGTCTTATAATTCTCAGCACCTTAGGTATGAGAAGCAGAGGAGGGAACACATACACCGACTGGTACACCCACGGTGTTACCAGAACGTCCACATCTATTGCCTGAGAGTCTCTTGACCTGGCGCAATACCTGTCCCGTTTTTTGTTCAGACGGGACGCCATCATGTCCACCTTTGGTATTTCCCAACGGTTTACAATCATGTGGAAAAAACTTCTCAATGAAGTTTCCACTCTCCCGGGTGGAGGTCGTGCTGAGGAAGTCTGCTTCCCAGTTTCCATTCCCGGGATGAAAAACTGCTGACAGTGTTATCACATGATTTTCCGCCCAGCGAAAAGTCCTTGCAGTTTCTGCCATTGCCCTCCTGCTTCTTGTGTCGCCCTGTCTGTTTACGTGGGCGACTGCCGTGATGTTTTTCCCACTGGATCAATACCGGCTGACCTTGAAGCAGAGGTCTTGCTAAGCTTAGAGCATTATAAATTTACCCTTAGCTCCAGTATATTTATGTGGAGAAAAGTCTCCATACTTGATCACACTCCCTGGAAATTTTTCCCTTGTGTGACTGCTCCCCAGCCTCTCAGGCTGGGCTCCGTGGTTACCAGCATCCAATCCTGAATGCCGAATCTGCGGCCCTCTAGAAGATGAGCACTCTATAACCACCACAGGAGAGACACCCTTGTCCTTGGATATTGGGTTATCCGCTGATGCATCTGAAGATGCGATCCGGACCATTTGTCCAGCAGATCCCACTGAAAAGTTCTTACGTGAAATCTGCCGAATGGAATTGCTTCGTAGGAAGCCACCATTTTTACCAGGACCCTTGTGCAATGATGCACTGTTTTTAGGAGGTTCCTGACTTGCTCGGATAACTCCCTGGCTTTCTCTTCCGGGAGAAACACCTTTTTCTGGACTGTGTCCAGAATCATCCCTAGGCACAGCAGACGTGTCGTCGGGATCAGCTGCGATTTTGGAATATTTAGAATCCACCCGTGCTGATTGTAGCAGTATCCGAGATAGTGCTACTCCGACCTCCAACTGTTCCCTGGACTATGCCCCTATCAGGAGATCGTCCAAGTAAGGGATAATTAAGACGCCTTTTCTTCGAAGAAGAATCATCATTTCGGCCATTACCTTGGTAAAGACCCCGGGGTGCCGTGGACAATCCAAACGGCAGCGTCTGAAACTGATAGTGACAGTTCTGCACCACGAACCTGAGGTACCCTTAGTGAGAAGGGCAAATTTGGGACATAGAGGTAAGCATCCCTGATGTCCCGGGACACTATATAGTCCCCTTCTTCCTGGTTCGTTATCACTGCTCTGAGTGACTTCATCTTAATTTGAACCTTTGTAAGTGTTCAAAAAAAAATTTTTAGAATAAGTCTCACCTAGCCTTCTGGCTTCAGTACCACAATATAGTGTGGAATAATACCCTTTTTCTGTAGTAGGAGGGGTAATTTAATTATCACCTGCTGGGAATACAGCTTGTGAATTTTTTCCCATACTACCTCCTTGTCGGAGGGAGACTTGGTAAAGCAGACTTCAGGAGCCTGCGAAGGGGAAACGTCTCGACATTCCCATCTGTACCCCCGGGATACTACTTGTAGGATCCAGGGGTCCTGTACGGTCTCAGCGCCATGCTGAGAACTTGTCAGACGCGGTGGAACGCTTCTGTTCCTGGGAATGGGCTGCCTGCTGCAGTCTTCTTCCCTTTCCTCTATCCCTGGGCAGATATGATCTTATAGGGACGAGAGGACTGAGGCTGAAAAGACGGTGTCTTTTTCTGCAGAGATGTGACTTAGGGTAAAAAACGGTGGATTTTCCAGCAGTTGCCGTGACCACCAGGTCCGATGGACCGACCCCAAACAAGTCCTCTTCCTTTATACGGCCATACTGTGCCGTTTGGAATCTGCATCACCTGACCACTGTCGTGTCCATAACATCTTCTGGCAGTTATGGACATCGCGTTTATTCATGATGCCAGAGTGCAAATATCCCTCTGTGCATCTCGCATATATAGAAATGCTCTATAGTCAATAAAATACTGTCCCTGTCAAGGGTATCAATATTTTTAGTCAGGGAATCCGACCAAGCCACCCTAGCTCTGCACATCCAGGCTGAGGCGATCGCTGGCCGCAGTATAACACCAGTATGTGTGTATATACTTTTTATTATATTTTCCAGCCTTGTCAGCTGGTCCTTGAGGACGGCCCTATCTATAGACGGTACCGCCACTTGTTTTGATAAGCGTGTGAGCGCCTTATCCACCTTAAGGGGTGTTTCCCAACGTGCCCTAACTTCTGGCGGGAAAGGGTATACCGCCCATAATTTTCTATCGGGGGGAACCCACGCATCATCACACACTTTATTTAATTTATCTGATTCAGGAAAAACTATGGTAGTTTTTTCACATCCCACATAATACCCTCTTTTGTGGTACTTGTAGTATCAGAAATACGTAACACCTCCTTCATTGCCTTTAACGTGTGGCCCTAATAAGGAATACGTTTGTTTATTCACCGTCGACACTGGATTCAGTGTCCCTGTCTGTGTCTGTGTCGACCGACTAAAGTAAACGGGCGTTTTAAAAACCCTTGACGGTGTTTTTGAGACGTCTGGACCGTACTAATTGTTTGTCAGCCCTCTCATGTCGTCAACCGACTTTGCAGCGTGTTGACATTTCACGTAATTTCCTAAATAAGCCATCCATTCCGGTGTCGACTCCCTAGAGAGTGACATCACCATTACAGGCAATTGCTCCGCCTCCACGCCAATATCGTCCTCATACATGTCGACACACACGTACCGACACACAGCAGACACACAGGGAATGCTCTATACGAAGACAGGCCCCACTAGCCCTTTGGGGAGACAGAGGGAGAGTCTGCCAGCACACACCAAAAAGCGCTATATATGACAGGGATAGCCTTATGATTAAGTGCTCCCTTATAGCTGCTTTTATATTAATCTATATATATATATAGCCATTTATTTTGCCCCCCCTCTCTGTTATACCCTGTTTCTGTAGTGCAGTGCAGGGGAGAGACCTGGGAGCCTTCCTGACCAGCGGAGCTGTGACAGAAAATGGCGCCGTGTGCTGAGGAGATAGGCCCCGCCCCTTTTCCGGCGGGCTCGTCTCCCGCTATTTAGTACATTTAGGCAGGGGTAAATATCTCCATATAGCCTCTGGGGCTATATGTGAGGTATTTTTAGCCTTTTTAAAGGTTTTCATTTGCCTCCCAGGGCGCCCCCCCCCAGCGCCCTGCACCCTCAGTGACTGCCGTGTGAAGTGTGCTGAGAGGAAAATGGCGCACAGCTGCAGTGCTGTGCGCTACCTTAAGAAGACTGCAGGAGTCTTCAGCCGCCGATTCTGGACCTCTTCTTGCTTCAGCATCTGTGAGGGGGCCGGCGGCGTGGCTCCGGTGACCATCCAGGCTGTACCTGTGATCGTCCCTCTGGAGCTTCATGTCCAGTAGCCAAGAAGCCAATCCATCCTGCACGCAGGTGAGTTCACTTCTTCTCCCCTCTGTCCCTCGTTGCAGTGATCCTGTTGCCAGCAGGAATCACTGTAAAATAAAAAACCTAAGCTAAACTCTCTAAGCAGCTCTTTATGAGAGCCACCTAGAATTGCACCCTTCTCGGCCGGGCACAAAATCTAACTGGCTTGGAGGAGGGTCATAGGGGGAGGAGCCAGTGCACACCACCTGATCCTAAAGCTTTACTTTTTGTGCCCTGTCTCCTGCGGAGCCGCTATTCCCCATGGTCCTTTCAGGAACCCCAGCATCCACTAGGACGATAGAGAAATGACAGAAGCTGGTTGGCTGGTGCTTTATCTCCATCCACTTTATCTCTCTCTCTAAGGCTTAGTACATAGACCCCTCTGTCATAGGTGGGAGGCTGGTTTTACCCTAGCACTCATGTTGTATATAGGGCCCTGTATATAGGGGTTTACTATAGAGTCTCATTTTGCCCCCACAAACGACAAATGCTGCACAAATGGCCATGGACCAGGCATGCCCTATTGGGTAGATGCTAGAATCAAGTGGGCTAAGGGACCTTTTCCGTAAGGGGGAGTAGAACCAACCCTATTGAACCAACCATGCCTATTGCTCTGTCCCAGCCAGGCCCACCCCCAGGAGAGGAGATTGGGAAGCGCCATGTCTCAAGTAGTGCCCCCCTCAGGCTCATCTCTCCGGCGGCCAGTGTCTCCCCTCAGGCGCCCACTACGCTGAGGGCTCCTGGTGCCCGTGGGGAGGAGGAGTGACATTACGCCGGTTACAGCCTTACCGAACACACACTGAGCAGCTCTCTCTCTCTCTCTCCGCCGCCGCCGTTACCGCCTAACGCGCCAAACAGCTGCCAGTACTACCGTCCGTTAACACCCACCGCCGCCTCTTCCGGCTACGTGACGTCACCACGCTGGGCGGGGCTTTGGGGCGGCCGCGGGGGCTGCGCCTTCTGTGGAAGCTTTGATGTGAATCACATACTGCTCTGCTGCACTACCATGTTGTTGCGGTGCCAACCCAGCTGCGCTCTCTCCTGCTGTGCTGTGGTCTAAGGGGCAAGTGTTAGCGAGCAGCTAATTTACAATTGCCCCCTAGACCACAGCACAGCAGGAGAGAGCGCAACTGTGTTGGCACTGCAACAACATGCTAGCGTAGCAGTATGTGATTATTATTCCCTGCCTGTCACAGGACCTCCTCATATCCTAAGTCAATAGACTCGGAAAATCAGTAATTTTCCAAATATGAGGGAAAAGACGCCATCTTCAGTTCTCAAAGTCCCACTCTTTCTTATGAGAAGGTGTCCCAGTTTGTGAAAAGGGATCTATTCGGATACCTCTGCCCCCACTCGGGTCCCGCCACTGGGCCTTATTGATAAAGGCCCACTAATGCTGCGATCGCACTGAGCTGTGTTCAGGCCCAGTGCCCACATGCAGGTCCCGATCAGCGTATGCGTGTGCCGGCCAATGTGACTGCATCGCATTGATGCGGACGCCTCTGATTAACAGGCAGAGGCATTCGCAGGAGCGGTGTTGAGGGGGCAATGATGCAGGGACGTGGCAGTAAAAATGGAAGCCGGTTCGGGGTGGCAGCATGACGTCACATGCGGCTACAGCGACACGGAAAATGGCGGTGACTCTACTGCCTTTGCAGACAGGCTGCGCGGGCAGCTTTTGCCAGAAACAGGACTCTTCCATTGCAGAATGCAATCTTGGGCAATAACATTGTGCCCAGATTGCATTGGAAACGCAATTTTTGATAAATGCCCCCCTTTGACTGTATACCAGCGTTTTTCAACCCCTGTGCCGTGCAAACAGTTGACAAGTGTGCCGCAGAGTCAGAGCCGCCTTCAATTTATCTGCAGCTGGGCTCTTCCGGGTGCAGGGCCGGTTCAGGGGCTTTTTGCGGCCCGGGCGGCAATAGGGGCGTGGCTTCATACAGGGGGCGTGGTCAGTTATGCCCCCTGTACAGTAGTAGCACCGCTGAAATGATGTGCGGTGCGCGATGACATCATCGCGCACCGCACAGCAAAGGTCCTCTCCACGAAGGGAAACTAGATTCTACGCGTCTAGTTCCCTCCGTGGAGAGGACCTTTGCTGTGCGGTGCGCAATTACGTCAACGCGCACCGCACATCATTACAGTAAAGGTCCTCTCCACAGCGGGCAGAGGACAGAGCGGGCAGCGGGGGGCACAGCAACAGAGGATCTTGCCATGGTGCGGCGCCCTTCGGAAGGCGGTGCCCCGGGCAAAAGTCCTGCTTGCCCGTGGCAAGATCCGCTACTGTCTGGGTGGCTCAAGCGCGCTTGTGCTGTGTCCTATAGCGATGCAGCAGTGTGACATCATAGATCACGTGCTCCATATAGCCATCCTGTTAGCCCACCAGCATGCCCGCCCACCCACCAGCCAGTCCTTACGGCCACCCACCATCCAGCCGACACACTCCCTACTTACCAGCTAGCCAGCCAGGCATCTAGTCAGCCTGCATGCCCGTCTACTGCTTACAGCTCTGCACTGTGAGCGTGACTCGAGACGATGAGGGACCAGGAAGTCCGAGCTTCTTTCTCTTCTACCAGCAGGTAGCGACCAATGTATTTATATATTTTTTTCTTTAGGGGCAAAAGTTTTTTCTTGATTACTGTTGGGGCAAATGTGTGTTTCTGCAGCGGGGTACACTGTGTTCCACAGGGAAAACATTTGGGTGTAGAGCAGGATCTTGATCCAGAGGCACCATCAGGCAAAGCTTTGACTGTCCCAGGATGCATTGGGGCCTCCTCTATAACCCTAATAACAACAAATGTAAGCAACCGTGCGCACCCTCTTGGTAACCGGGTGAAAAGGTGGTAGATTTAAATACCACAATATTTACACTATACTCTTCTTCTGTTGGGATTTCTAGTCCAAATACAGTCTCAACAGATGGACTCAAATGTCAATAATCTTGTTCCTCTAATCTTGATTTTCTCCTTTCTCCAGATGGGCAACCAATTCCGTATGGACCCAAAAAATTAGAAAAGAGAGGAGAATATAGAGTAGTATTGTTTTTATTCAATAATTTCATAAAAGTATTAATCACAAAAAAAAAAAAATTTTTAGTAAAACCTTGAAAAAGTGACACCTTGAAAAAGGCTCCTTAGAGAGCAGAAACGCGTTGGTGATCTGATTGGGGAGACTGCATTGAACCGGTATTGACCTTCCTGGATACTGCAGATCCAGAGCCGGATACAGCATCTGGAGAGATCGAGGGGAATCCTTGGTGTATGAATATGCCATTTTGGGTGGACATTGCATGACACCCCACAAAATCCGGTACGCATTCTAGCCTAGTCTGTGGTGGATACTGTATATGAGACTTGTTTTACTAAAAAAAATTTTTTTTGTGATTAATACTTTTATGAAATTATTGAATAAAAACAATACTACTCTATATTCTCCTCTCTTTTCTAATTTTTTGGGTCCATACGGAATTGGTTGCCCATCTGGAGAAAGGAGAAAATCAAGATTAGAGGAACAAGATTATTGACATTTGAGTCCATCTGTTGAGACTGTATTTGGACTAGAAATCCCAACAGAAGAAGAGTATAGTGTAAATATTGTGGTATTTAAATCTGCCACCTTTTCACCCGGTTACCAAGAGGGTGCGCACGGTTGCTTACATTTGTTGTTATTATCTTGTTATTTTTGGTGGGTGGGATCACCTTAGCCACTGTTGCTGCACTTTTGAGTTGGGGCGCTGTTTTTTGCAAACTTGTATCCTCTATAACCCTACCTACAGGCACTGAGAGCTCAGTTTCGAGTTGATGCCTGCAGGCAGCAGGTCACCTAACAGGCGGGCTTCACTGGGCAGCCCTAAAATATCTAAAAGAAGACTTTAAGGGCCGCAGCACTGTAATGTCAGGGTGACATTCAGTGCTGCATCTCCGTCACCTCCCAAGTGGCGTCGCATACTCCCGCTGCTCAGATCTCGGGTACTTGCGGCAGAGATGCTCCGTCTTAGGCACACGATCACAGACGCTCACCTGGTTCGCGTGGCTGCTACAAAGGGAGGAGGTAAGAGGGTCCCCCAGGTGGGACCCGCCACTAAATCGCGATCCTGGTTGCAGTCTAGGGAGAAGAACTGCGACGTTCGCGTACAGGTCGGGTGTACTAACACCCCTATTGGTAAGGCTCTGTAGTACCGATGGTGAGGACCAGCATAGGGGAGCCGGGGCTTGACCTGTAGCCCCTCCCCCAGGCCAGGGCGCCATCTCCTCACAGATTTTCCACCCTGGAGGTGCCTCACACTCTCCCTCAGTTCCTGACAGAGACGCTGGGCGCCATCTTCTGAGCATAGCTGCTACTGGTCTCTGGGATTGCAGGGCAAGGTCTCCCCTGTAAAGCCACCTGTCCACAGCGCTGAGACTTTACAGACACTTGAGTATTCTGCATGTCTTATTACAGACAGTGTTAGTTAAGAAAGAATGTACCTATTACAGAATATATTGTATGAGTATTCTGATATATACCTCCGATCTGGGTCCGCGCTGTGTTTTATATATATGTATATATATATATATATATATATACACATATATACATACACACACACACACACACACACACACACACACACACACACACACACACACACACACACACACAGTGGGGCAAAAAAGTATTTGGACAGCCACCAATTGTGCAAGTTGACCCACTTAAAAATATGAGAGAGGTCTGTAATTTCCATCATAGGTACACTTCAACTGTGAGAGACAGAATCTGTAAAAAAAAAAAAAAAAAAAAAGGAAATCACATTGTATGATTTTTAAACAATTTACTTGTATATTCTTGTGGAAAATAAATATTTGGGCACCTACCAAGCAGCAAGATTTCTGGCTCTTATAGACCTCTTACTTCTTCTTTAAGAAGCTTAATGGCACCTGTATGAACTGGTTATCTGTATAAAAGGCAGGAAAAGTGTGTATACCAGCGCTGGCTGAACAAATAAATGATATATTAAATAAAATAATAATAAGGATGGTTTGCTCTATGTAAAAAAGTAACAATTTAATAACATATCACATGTAAACAAATGTAAAAGAAAGGAATTCCTGTTGCCACAAGGTGGCGATAAAACTTAAAAGTATCTTATCTGGATGAAAATTCATAGATTTTGCATTCTCCTATATTGAAATTGTCCATCTCTATGGCTAGGACCACCTCCCCTTGTGCATTCACTGTAATGGGTAAATAATTACCAAGTCCCCACGTTGGTGAACATCAGCCTTGGAACAAGTCCGTTTGTAGCTGTAGGGGTAGATTTGACCGGTTTGATGAATAGGTCCAGTGATTGGGAGTGAAGTCCAAAATGTGCCGAAGGATGACAAAGGCTTTGCAGGCCGATTGGAGAGTGAAATCCAGATGAATAGAGAATAGAATAGAGCACCTATCCACACCCTCAAACAGTCAGACTGCTACCTCTCCACCATGGCCAAGACCAGAGAGCTGTCTAAGGACACCAGGGACAAAATTGTAGAGCTGCACAAGGGCTGGGATGAGCTACTTGACAATAGGCAAGCAGCTTGGTGAGAAGAGATCAACTGTTGGCGCAATTATTAAAAAATGGAAGAAATACAAGATCACTGACAATCTCCCTCGACCTGGGGCTCCATGCAAGATCTCACCTCGTGGGGTATCAATGATCTTGAGAACGGTGAGGAATCAGCCGAGAACTACACGGGGGGACTTGGTGAATGACCTCAAGAGTGCTGGGACCACAGTCACAAAGGTTACCATTAGTAACACACTACGTCGTCATGGATTGAAATCCTGCAGCGCCTGAAAGGTCCCCCTGCTTAAGCCAGCACATGTCCAGGCCCGTCTAAAGTTTGCCAGTGACCATCTGGGTGATCCAGAGGAGGATTGTGAGAATGTAATGTGGTCAGATGAGAGCAAAATCGAACTTTTCAGTATAAACTTCACTCGCCGTGTTTGGAGGGAGAAGAATGATGAATGGCATCCCAAGAACACCATACCCACTGTGAAGCATGGGGGTGGAAACATCATGCTTTGGGGCTGCTTATCTGCAAAGGGGACAGGACGACTGATCCGTATTAAGAAGAGGATGAATGGGGCCATGTATCGTGAGATTTTGGGCAAAAACCTCCTTCCCTCAGTAAGAGTATTGAAGATGGAACGTCTTCCAGCATGACAATGACCCCAAACACACCGCCCGGGCAACTAAGGAGTGGCTCCGTAAGAAGCATTTCAAGGTCTTGGAGTGGCCTAGCCAGTCCCCAGACCTCAACCCAATAGAAAATCTGTGGAGGGAGTTGAAAGTCCATGTTGCCCGGCGACAGCTCCAAAACATGATAGATCTAGAGATCTGCATGGAAGAGTGGGCCAAAATACCTGCTGCAGTGTGTGCACACCTGGTCAAGAACTACAGGAAACGTTTTACCTCTGTAATTGCCAACCGAGGTTATATTACAAAGTATTGAGTTAAACTTTTTGATTGTCCAAATATTTATTTTCCGAAAGAATATACAAATAAATTGTTTAAAAATCATACAATGTGATTTCCTAGTTTTTTTTTTTTTTTCAGATTCTGTCTCTCACAGTTGAAGTGTACCTATGATGGAAATTTCAGACCTCTCTCATCTTTTTAAGTGGGTCAACTTGCACAATCGGTGTCTTCAAAAAAAATAAAGGGAACACTAAAATAACACATCCTAGATCTGAATTAATAAAATATTTTTATTACATACGTCGTTCTTTACATAGTTGAATGTGCTGACAACAAAATCACACAAAAATTATCAATGGAAATCAAATTTATTAACCCATGGAGGTCTGGATTTGAAGTCACACTCAAAATTAAAGTGGAAAAACACACTACAGGCTGATCCAACTTTGATGTAATGTCCTTAAAACAAGTCAAAATGAGGCTGTTAGGCGCCGGGGTCCGCGATGTCCTCGCGGCCCGGCGCCTAGCTACTAGGGACGCCGAGCGTGCTAGCCGCCGGGTCCCTAGCAACGCTGGGACGCCGTGCGCGCGTAGCCGCCGGCTCTCTAGCAACGCAGGGACGCCAGGCGTGCTGAGCCGCCCGGACCCTAGCAACGGGGACGCCACGGGCGGACCGCGTTCCCCGTTGCTGGGTCAATCAATAAATCATACACACACTTGTCTCTGCTCGTGCAGCCTGGCAGCTGCACGGCATGTTTTCTAATTTGGCTCTGTAACATCTGATTGGAGGACTCCCTGTTAAATACTTTCTCAGTGCTTCACACAGACGCCGGTAATAGCTTCCTGCATGCTGCTTAGGTTTGCTGAACGTCTGTTCCAGTCCTGCTGTGTCCGGTCATTCCTGTCCTCAGGGTTCCTGAATCTTGGAGTTGTCATCTCATCCCAAGAAGTCTCTGGTCCTCTATTGTCCGCCACGGTCGCCAGATAATCTCGTGTGGTGTTCGTGAGTTGCGGCTCTGCCGTGTGCTGCGGCTCAGCCCGCTTTATTTTTGTATTCTGTTTCGGAGCATTTGCGGAGGGTTCCGCTTCCACAAGTCCTCTCCGGAACTCGGCGGTGCCGGGTAGGAGAGTGGACAAGTGGGTATTTTGGTTGTCCTTTTCCATGGCGGTTTTTCCGCACATATTCTAGCTTTAAGTTACCTTAGCCCCTGGCCTTGTTGCTGAGTTAGAGGGCCCCTTGTCATCACCCTGTCTCGGATTTCCCTTTGTCTTCCATTAAGACCTGAGGAGGCATCGGAGTTGGGCAGACGTAATCCGCCCTTCAAACGCGGCTGCCATGGGCTCAAGCAACCATAGTCTCGCAAGGGATTTCTGATAACACGGGCGAGACAACGGAGTTAGGGCGCCAGGGGCTATTTTCCATTCCCACTTCCTTTCCCAGCATTACGTTCCAGTGCTCAGGTCCTTGTTATAAAATCTCCTCAGACCAGAGTGCTGGAATCGTAACATTATTACCGGCCCAAACCAAAACTTAAAATTAAACGGGGTTTAATTTTTTCTCATTCAGTTTTTGTGAGAGTTTATCGGCCTCATGAATCCGTCAGGTTTAGGGCCGAATCCCGGTCAGCTTTTAGTAAACCAGATTCAAGAACTTACTCAGATGGTTCAGGATCTTTCTCTTCGGGTGAGATCGCAGGAAGATCTTTTGCGAGCCTCCCCGAAGGTAGTCCCTGAACCAAAGATGCATTTGCCCGACCGTTTTTCTGGTGATAGAAAATCATTTTTTTATTTTAAAGAATCCTGTAAACTTTATTTTCGTTTAAGACCAACATCCTCTGGTAATGAATCTCAGCGGGTTGGGATAATTATTTCTTTACTCCAGGGGGATCCTCAGACCTGGGCATTTGGTTTAAGAACAGAGGATCCTGCGTTGTTATCTGTAGACGCCTTTTTTAAGTCTTTAGGGCTTTTGTATGATGACCCAGATAGAGAGGCGTCCGCTGAGAGTCAGCTGCGCGCTCTCAAACAAGGAAGAAATCCTGCGGAGGTTTATTGTACCGAATTTCGCCGTTGGTCGAACGACTGTGGCTGGAATGACCCTGCCCTGCGCAGTCAGTTTCGCCTCGGTTTATCTGAATCTATTAAAGACAGCCTCCTCCAGTACCCCGCTCCTGAGACTCTCGATAAGCTCATGGAGCTTGCTATAAAGATTGATCGTCGTCTCCGAGAGCGGAGGGCTGAAAGATGAGCATCTGTAAGGTCTAGTCCTTGTGTATATTCCATTCCAGAGGACGTCGAGGAGCCCATGCAGATGGGTCTCTCCCGGCTGTCTTCTGAAGAGAAAACTAGAAGACAAAATTCCGGTCTTTGTTTATACTGTGGTTGTAAGGGACATTTTGCTCGTAATTGCCCGAACAAGTCGGGAAACGCTTTGACCAAGTGAATTGTGAGGGGGTTCACTTAGGTCTGCAGCTTATCTCCTCGAACAACTCTCTCTTAGTCCCTGTTAAGGTTTCCTTTGGCAGCCTCAGTTCTTTGGTGTCGGCTTTTGTCGACAGTGGAGCTGCAGGAAACTTTATGGATTTAACTTGGGCTAAGACCTTAGGCATTCCGCAGTTACCAATAGATAGATGTATCTCCCTGCACGGCTTAGATGGGGGTCCGCTTTCTAATGGGATAATTACTCACCGTACACCTCCAGTAGTACTTACCGTAGCCTTACATTCCGAAAATACTCCTACTCCTACCGTAGTAGGAGCCTTACATTCCGAAAATATTGAATTTTACCTTACACATTGTCCGGCAGTTCCTGTTGTTCTGGGTCACCCTTGGCTGGCCTTTCATAATCCCACCATTGATTGGCGGTCCGGGGAGATTTCCCAATGGGGTACATTTTGTGCTAAGGAATGTATTTCATATCCAGTCAGAGTTGCAGCAATCATTCCAGAACTCATTCCTGTAGAATACCAAGAGTTTGCCGATGTCTTCTCTAAAGGCAATGCGGACATTCTGCCTCCCCATCGGCCTTATGATTGTGCAATTGAGCTAGTTCCAGGTGCCACTTTGCCTAAGGGGAGATTATATGCTTTGTCCGGGCCAGAAACTACGGCCATGAATAATTATATTCAGGAAAGCCTAAAGAAGGGATTTATTAGACCATCAAAATCTCCTTTAAGTGCAGGTTTTTTCTTTGTGGAGAAAAAAGATGGCTCCCTCAGACCATGCATTGATTTTAGAGCCCTGAATAAGATCTCCGTTAAAAACACCTATCCTCTGCCGTTGATTTCTGTACTTTTTGATCAGTTACGTTCTGCTGTGATTTTTTCTAAAATTGACCTTAGAGGAGCTTACAACCTCATCCGAATTAAATCTGGGGATGAGTGGAAGACGGCTTTCAGCACTCAGTCGGGTCACTACGAATACCTGGTGATGCCGTTCGGCCTGTCTAACGCTCCGGCAGTTTTTCAAGACCTTATTAACGATGTTCTCCGTGACTTCCTAGGGAAATTCGTGGTCGTTTATTTAGACGACATCTTGATTTTTTCTGAATCGATGGAACAACATGTTACCCAGGTGCGTCAGGTTCTTCAAAAGTTACGTGAGAATCATTTGTATGCCAAGCTGGAGAAGTGTGATTTTCACGTCACGGAAGTATCTTTTTTAGGGTACATAATTTCTCCTCAGGGATTTTCCATGGAACCAAAGAAGCTCCAGGCCATCCTTAATTGGGCGCAACCCACTAATTTAAAAGCAATTCAGCGCTTTTTAGGGTTTGCAAATTATTATAGGAGATTCATTCATTCTTTTTCTGACCTGGTTGCTCCCATAGTAGCTCTGTCAAAAAAAGGGGCGGATCCTACCAACTGGTCGCATGAAGCCGAATTGTCCTTCCAGGCCTTGAAACAAGCCTTTGTCTCGGTTCCAGTCCTCAGACATCCTAATCCAGAATTGCCTTTTGTTGTGGAGGTTGATGCCTCAGAGGTTGGAGTGGGGGCTGTCCTTTCTCAAGAGGATCCGGAGTCTCTGGAGTTACATCCTTGTGCCTTTATGTCCAGGAAATTCTCCTCCGCTGAATCCAACTATGACGTTGGTAATCGGGAGTTACTGGCGGTGAAATGGGCTTTCGAGGAGTGGAGGCATTGGCTGGAGGGAGCTAAACATACTATTTCGGTTTTGACTGACCATAAGAACCTGCAATATATTGAATCAGCTAAACGGCTATAAGCTCGGCAGGCACGTTGGGCATTATTTTTTACTCGTTTCAGGTTTATAATCACTTTCAGGCCTGGTTCCAAGAATACAAAAGCTGATGCCCTGTCACGTAGCTTTCTTCCGGTTCACAATAGCAATCCTGTTGTTACCTCCATACTTCCATCTTCGGTCATCCGGGCAGGCCTCACACAGGATTTATTTACCCAGTTAAACCAGCTTCAACACCAAGCTCCTAGACTTACTCCTGCTTCTCGTCTTTATGTCCCTGAATTTTTGAGAGCCACGGTTTTAACTGAATTTCATGACAGCAAAGTCTCAGGGCATCCGGGAATCACTAAGACATTGGAGTTAGTCTCTCGCTCAGTGTGGTGGCCTAGTCTTTCTAAAGACGTTAAGGAATTCGTTCATTCATGTCAGGTTTGTGCACAGCATAAGGTTCCTCGTTCGTTGCCTATCGGGCAACTCATGCCTTTAGCTGTTCCTCTCAGGCCATGGTCTCATATTTCCATGGATTTTGTGGTTGACCTTCCCCTTTCAGCCGGATTCCGAGTCATTTGGGTGGTAGTGGACCGTTTTAGTAAAATGGCTAATTTTGTTGCTCTTCCCCGATTGCCTTCTGCTCAAGGGTTGGCAGTTTTGTTCCTCCGCCATGTGTTCAGGCTTCATGGGTTGCCCACTGATATTGTTTCTGATCGGGGTCCACAATTCATCGCACAATTCTGGAAATGTTTTTGTGCCTCATTGAAGATGACACTGTCTTTAACATCTGGTTACCACCCACAGTCTAACGGGCAAACCGAACGAGTCAACCAGTCATTAAAACAATATTTGCGTCTGTATTCAGCCAAACTTCAGAATGATTGGTCTGAGTTTCTCCCTTTGGCTGAATTTGCTTACAATAACTCTTGTCATTCCTCCACCAAAGAGTCTCCGTTCTTTTCAGTTTTTGGTTTTCACCCCAGAGCCAATTCTTTTTTTTATCATTCTCCAGTCTCCTCGCTAACCTTGACCTCCCATCTCAGAGCTATTTGGAAAAAAGTGCACCTTGCTCTCAGAAAAGCGGCCTTCCGAGAGAAGAAATTTTCTGACAGGCTCCGACGTCCTTGCACTTTTAAGGTGGGAGATAAGGTGTGGTTGTCGACTCGCAACATCAGGCTTCGACAATCCTCGGCTAGACTGGGACCCAAATTTATTGGACCGTTTCTTATTATTAAGAAGGTCAACCCAGTTGCCTTTCGGCTACGTTTACCAAGATCTCTTAAAATTGGAAATACTTTCCATTGTTCCCTGTTGAAACAATACGTTTCTTCCAATAGATTTCCTCGGAGGTTCTCTGGGGGTAGATCTCCAGTGTATGTACGGGGACAACAGGAATTCTTGGTAGAGAAAGTTCTTGACTCTAAATTGTCCCGGGTCGGCTTTATTTTTTAGTTCACTGGAAAGGCTATGGTCCGGAGGAAAGGTCTTGGGTCCTGGATAAGGATCTTCATGCCCCTAGGCTCAAGAGGGCATTTTTTCGAGAATTTCCTCAGAAACCTGGCTTTGGGGGTTCCTTGACCCCTCGGGCTACTGTTAGGCGCCGGGGTCCGCGATGTCCTCGCGGCCCGACGCCTAGCTACTAGGGACGCCAAGCGTGCTAGCCGCCGGGTCCCTAGCAACGCTGGGACGCCGTGCGCGCGTAGCCGCCGGCTCCCTAGCAATGCAGGGACGCCAGGCGTGCTGAGCCGCCTGGACCCTAGCAACGGGGACGCCACGGGCGGACCGCGTTCCCCGTTGCTGGGTAAATCAATAAATCATACACACACTTGTCTCTGCTCGTGCAGCCTGGCAGCTGCACGGCATGTTTTCTAATTTGGCTCTGTAACATCTGATTGGAGGACTCCCTGTTAAATACTTTCTCAGTGCTTCACACAGACGCCGGTAATAGCTTCCTGCATGCTGCTTAGGTTTGCTGAACGTCTGTTCCAGTCCTGCTGTGTCCGGTCATTCCTGTCCTCAGGGTTCCTGAATCTTGGAGTTGTCATCTCATCCCAAGAAGTCTCTGGTCCTCTATTGTCCGCCACGGTCGCCAGATAATCTCGTGTGGTGTTCGTGAATTGCGGCTCTGCCGTGTGCTGCGGCTCAGCCCGCTTTATTTTTGTATTCTGTTTCGGAGCATTTGCGGAGGGTTCCGCTTCCACAAGTCCTCTCTGGAACTCGGCGGTGCCGGGTAGGAGAGTGGACAAGTGGGTATTTTGGTTGTCCTTTTCCCTGGCGGTTTTACGCACATATTCTAGTTTTAAGTTACCTTAGCCCCTGGCCTTGTTGCTGAGTTAGAGGGCCCCTTGTCATCACCCTGTCTCGGATTTCCCTTTGTCTTCCATTAAGACCTGAGGGGGCATCGGAGTTGGGCAGACGTAATCCGCCCTTCAAACGCGGCTGCCATGGGCTCAAGCAACCATAGTCTCGCAAGGGATTTCTGATAACACGGGCGAGACAACGGAGTTAGGGCGCCAGGGGCTATTTTCCATTCCCACTTCCTTTCCCAGCATTACGTTCCAGTGCTCAGGTCCTTGTTATAAAATCTCCTCAGACCAGAGTGCTGGAATCATAACAGAGGTTCAGTAGTGTGTGTGGCCCCCACGTGCCTGTATGACCTCCCTACAATGCCTGGGCATGCTCCTGATGAGGTGGCGGATGGTCTCCTGAGGGATCTCCTCCCAGACCTGGACTAAAGCATCCGCCAACTCCTGGACAGTCTGTGGCACAACGTGGCGTTGGTGGATGGAGCGAGACATGATGTCCCAGATATGCTCAATTGGATTCAGGTCTGGGGAATGGGCGGGCCAGTCCATAGCATCAATGCCTTCGTCTTGCAGGAACTGCTGACACACTCCAGCCACATGAGGTCTAGCATTGTCTTGCATTAGGAGGAACCCAGGGCCAAAGCACCAGCATATGGTCTCACAAGGGGTCTGAGGATCTCATCTCGGTACCTAATGGCAGTCAGGCTACCTCTGGCGAGCACATGGAGGGCTGTGCGGCCCCCAAAGAAATGCCACCCCACACCATTACTGACCCACTGCCAAACCGGTCATGCTGGAGGATGTTGCAGGCAGCAGAACGTTCTCCTTGGCATCTCCAGACTCTGTCACGTCTGTCACATGTGCTCAGTGAGAACGTGCTTTCATCTGTGAAGAGCACAGGGCGCCAGTGGCGAATTTGCCAATCTTGGTGTTCTCTGGCAAATGCCAAACGTCCTGCACGGTGTTGGGCTGTAAACACAACTCCCACCTGTGGACATCGGGCCCACATACTACCCTCATGGAGTCTGTTTATGATCGTTTGAGTAGATACATGCACATTTGTGGCTTGCTGGAGGTCACTTTGCAGGGCTCTGGCAGTGCTCCTCCTGTTCCTCCTTGCACAAAGGCGGAGGTAGCGGTCCTGCTGCTGGGTTGTTGCCCTCCTACAGCCTTCTCCGTGTCTCCTGATGTACTGTCCTGTCTCCTGGTAGCGCCTCCATGCTCTGGACACTACGCTGACAGACACAGCAAACCTTCTTGCCACAGCTCGCATTGATGTGCCATCCTGGATGAGCTGCACTACCTGAGCCACTTGTGTGGGTTGTAGACTCCGTCTCATGCTACCACTAGAGTGAAAGCACCGCCAGCTTTCAAAAGTGACCAAAACATCAGCCAGAAAGCATAGGAGCTGAGAAGTGGTCTGTGGTCACCACCTACAGAACAACTCCTTTATTGGGGGTGTCTTGCTAATTGCCTATAATTTCCACCTGTTGTCTATTCCATTTGCACAACAGCATGTGAAATTGATTGTCAATCAGTGTTGCTTCCTAAGTGGACAGTTTGATTTCATAAAAGTGTGATTGACTTGGAATTACATTGTGTTGTTTAAGTGTTCCCTTTATTTTTTTGAGCAATGTATTTATAGATAGATAGATAGATACTAGTTCAGTACAGTTTTATTGTGTTTAAAATAATCTCTGCATTGCCTGTGACTGTGTGTGCCTGTACCTGCTGTATGGTTTCACTCTCATGTGTGTCCCATCTAAGGTAGCTATCACTATATTCTATACCCGAAGGGACTAGGTGCGTCAGGGTCCTCTAATATAGTGTACACATTACTTATCACTATACAGATATTTTACTGTGGTTACAGTCATGTACACCAGGATTTAGTTCACAAGTTTGTGTATTCTGACGCTGGTTGTGTACTTTGTCCGCAAGTTGTGTACTCTGTCTGGCTTCATCGTACTAATAGCCTAATTGTTGCTTTATTACAATGTCTAACAATAAGGGGGAAGTATTGTGTGATGGTCTGTGTGCTAAATGTCATACGCCTCCCAGTCAGCCTGCAGCTCCTGTAACAACAATGGAGCCACCCTGGGCTATGTTCACCACCCTCCAGGGGACTCTGATGGACCGTTTAGCCCCCCCTATGGACCTCCGGTGTCACTGCCACCACAAGTTGCCCCTATAGTAAATCCGCCGTGGGCGGAAAATTTGTCTACCCAACTGCAACAGTTAAATGAGTCTTTGGTTAGACAGAAATCTACTCCAGGTCACTCCTGTGTCTGTGGATCCTCTAAGCGGGCTGCTACCTCCTCACAATCCACTAACCTCTCTGATGTTTCTTCTGACGAGGAGGGGGAGCATACAGTCCTCTCAGACTCTGAATCATGTGCTACTGACGAGGATTTTACCTTACAGGTTGATGTCCCTGCCCTGGTGGATGCTATTAAGCAGATCCTTCAAATCACTGAGGATGAGGACAGGCCCGGCGCTACCCGCTCAGCGAAGGGATGCAGTGCAGGGAGGCGCTGGGAGGGAGAGGCGCTCCCCCTGCTCTGCATCCCTTCCCTGCTGCGCCGTCCTGTCCCCCCTGCTGCTGCTGCTGCCAGCTGCTGTGCGGCGCTGGCAGCATGAAAAGCCCACTCCCCCCCCTCCCCTCACCTGTGTGACAGCGGCTGGGTACGTATCAGAGGAGGGGGCAGAGCTACATGGATCGGAATGGGCGAAGCTAAACGGGACAGAAAGGGGCGGAGCTACACGGACCAGGCTGCTGACTGTACTGAGGGAGACAGTGGCTTAGGTAAGTGGAGGGTGAGAGAGAAATGTATGTGTGTGTGTATGGTGGATGTGTGTATGGTGGGTGGATGTGTATGGTGGGTGTGTGTGTGTGTGTGTGTGTGTGTGTATATGGTGGGTGGGTGTGTATGTGTGCGCGCGCTTTATGGACGCTACTACCGGGGGGGCATTACATATAACGACGCTATTACTACTGGGGGGGCATTACGTGTAAGGACGCTACTACTACAGAGGGGGGGCATTACGTATAAGGACGCTTCTACCACTGGGGGGGTATTACGTATATCGATGCTACTACTGGGGGGGCATTACAAGTAAGGACGCTACTACTACTGGGGGGGCCATTACGTGTAAGGACGCTACTACTATGGGGGGGGTGATTACGTATAAGGACGCTACTACTACTGGGGGGGGGGCATTACGTATAACGACGCTACTACTGGGGGGGGGCATTACAAGTAAGGACGCTACTACTACTGGGGGGGCATTACGTGTAAGGACGCTACTACTACTGGGGGGCATTACGTATAAGGACGCTACTACTACTGGGGTGGGCATTACGTATAACGACGCTACTACTGGGGGGGGGCATTACAAGTAAGGACGCTACTACTACTGGGGGGGCATTACGTATAACGACGCTACTACTGGGGGGGGGGCATTACAAGTAAGGACGCTACTACTACTGGGGGGGCATTACGTGTAAGGACGCTACTACTACGGGGGGCATTACGTATAAGGACGCTACTACTACTGGGGGGGCATTACGTATAAGGACGCTACTACTACTGGGGTGGGCATTACGTATAGCGACGCTACTACTGGGGGGGGGGCATTACATGTAAGGACGCTACGACTACTGGGGGGGCCATTAAGTGTGAGGACGCTACTACTACTGGGGGGGCATTACGTATAAGGACGCTACTCTACTGGGGGGGCATTACGTATAAGGACGCTACTACTACTGGGGTGGGCATTACGTATAACGACGCTACTACTGGGGGGGCATTACATGTAAGGACACTACTACTACTGGGGGGGCCATTACGTGTAAGGACGCTACTACTACGGGGGGGCATTACGTATAAGGATGCTACTACTACTGGGGGGGCATTACGTATAACGACACTACTACTGGGGGGGCATTACAAGTAAGGACGCTACTACTACTGGGGGGGCATTACGTATAACGACACTACTACTGGGGGGGCATTACAAGTAAGGACGCTACTACTACTGGGGGGGGGGCATTACATGTAAATAAAATGGAAAGGGGAGTACCTCCTATACCTGTGGCTGTTCGTCTGGGAACGCAGCTGCTTGCATTGACGCCCTTGACCCTCCCATAATACGCACACTGAGCGGACCATTTTTCGTCCACTACTAGCCAAAAGCCAGGAATGCAAGACACTTTTCTGCAGATTTCTTATACAGGGCCTTATTCAGCTTCAGATGCAGATTTGCTAAAATAGCAAAACTGCAACTGCTATCTCTCCCATGCTGGAGGCGGCGCAACACAGGGCAAGGAGGTCCAGCATGTTAATGGTGGCCAGCGATGCGATTTGCAATCGCTTCGCTGATTTAGAGTAGCCCCCTGCCTCTGCGTCATGTTTCCAGTCGTGTGACATCACACAGCCACCCTGAACCCGCCCCCGTATCCGACTGCACGCCCACACGATGCCGAGATGATAGCGCCGCATCGCCACCCCGAACGCCTCTGCTGCTCTAACTGAGATGAGATCACATCTCCCTGCCCACGCACGCACAGAGGGGATGAGCAGTAACGTCTGCTACTGAATAACCCCCACAGTCTGAATTGATCACCTTTGTGTGTACACTCTGTGTATTTCATGCACCGTTGGGGTGTTCGGAAATTTTTGTATATGCCTAGCTGCAAAAAGTCGCTCAACCTTTGCTGCAGAAATCTGAGATCTGGACAACTGAGTAAATTTGCTTCTGCGCATGCGCTGCATGCTAAAATACCCCATCTACTTCTTTAAATTAGATCTAACTCAGAATCAGGCCAATGTCTTTAATTTATGTTAGCACATTGGGGGTAATTCTGAGTTGTTCGCAGCAGGAAATTTTTTAGCAGTTGGGCAAAATCATGTGCACTGCAGGGGAGGCAGATATAACATGTGCAGAAAGAGTTAGATTTGGGTGGGTTATTGTATTTCTGTGCAGGGTAAATACTGCCTGCTTTATTTTTACACTGCAAATTAGATTGCAGATTGAACACACCACACCCAAATCTAACTCTCTCTGCACATGTTATATCTGCCTCCTCTGCAGTGCACATGGTTTTGCCCAACTGCTAAAAAAAATTCCTGCTGCAATCAACATGGAATTACTCCCCATGTGCAGTGCAGTGGGGGGGGGGGGGGTGGGGGGGGGGGGGGGTTGGGGGGGGCAGATATAACATCATGTGCAGATAGAGTTAGATTTGGCTGGGTTATTTTGTTTCTGTGCAGGGTAAATACTGGCTGCTTTATTTTTACACTGCAATTTAGATTGCAGCTTGAACAAACCCCACCCAAATCTAACTCTCTCTGCACATGTTATATCTGCTCCCCAGCAGTGCACATGGTTTTGCCCAATTGCGAACAAACTTGCTGCTGCGATCAACTCAGAATTACCCCCTTTGTTTCCAGGTTTGTACTTGCTGCAACTATGGTTTGTCTGGTAGAAGACTGACAAAAGAAATGATGACACACAACAGAGGTTGTTGGTAATGATGGTGGAGAGAAGATATGGAGGGTTGCATCCAGACATAAGTGGAACAGTCCAGTCATTTGTTCTTCTGAGCAGGAACTCGTGGTGAACCCATCTATACATGCTATACATACGTATTTATAAACATCCTAGTGATACTTGGTGGACCCCCTTCCTTCAAAGTAAAGCATTCGTTACCTTCAAACCCAGAAATAAAGACATGAATTTTGGCAGAAAAATTGCTAGCTATTTATTTGACCCTAACCAATAGCAAACCTGTAATAGAAAATTTTATTGAGATGCCGATCCAGCCGGCATATGGTGGCAGAAAAAAGAACGGCTCTATTAACCTAAACTAACCTTAAAATACTAAAAATTCGAAACCATCCTAATTTTACTACAACTATCAAAAAAATAAGATTTTACTCACCGGTAAATCTATTTCTCGTAGTCCGTAGTGGATGCTGGGAACTCCGTAAGGACCATGGGGAATAGACGGGCTCCGCAGGAGACTGGGCACTCTAAAAGAAAGATTAGGTACTATCTGGTGTGCACTGGCTCCTCCCTCTATGCCCCTCCTCCAGACCTCAGTTAGGATACTGTGCCCGGAAGAGCTGACACAATAAGGAAGGATTTTGAATCCCGGGTAAGACTCATACCAGCCACACCAATCACACCGTATAACTCGTGATACTATACCCAGTTAACAGTATGAAATATAACTGAGCCTCTCAACAGATGGCTCAACAATAACCCTTTAGTTAGGCAATAACTATATACAAGTATTGCAGACAATCCGCACTTGGGATGGGCGCCCAGCATCCACTACGGACTACGAGAAATAGATTTACCGGTGAGTAAAATCTTATTTTCTCTGACGTCCTAGTGGATGCTGGGAACTCCGTAAGGACCATGGGGATTATACCAAAGCTCCCAAACGGGCGGGAGAGTGCGGATGACTCTGCAGCACCGAATGAGAGAACTCAAGGTCCTCCTCAGCCAGGGTATCAAATTTGTAGAATTTAGCAAACGTGTTTGCCCCTGACCAAGTTGCAGCTCGGCAAAGTTGTAAAGCCGAGACCCCTCGGGCAGCCGCCCAAGATGAGCCCACTTTCCTCGTGGAATGGGCTGTTACTGATTTAGGATGCGGCAATCCAGCCGCAGAATGCTCCAGCTGAATTGTGCTACAAATTCAGCGAGCAATAGTCTGCTTAGAAGCAGGAGCACCTATTTTGTTGGGTGCCTACAGGATAAAAAACGAGTCAGTTTTCCTGACTCCAGCCGTCCTGGAAATATAAATTTTTAAGGCCCTGACTACGTCCAGTAACTTGGAATCTTCCAAGTCCCTAGTAGCCGCAGGCACTACAATAGGTTGGTTCAAGTGAAAAGCTGATACCACCTTAGGGGAGAAAAACTGGGGACGAGTCCTCAATTCTGCCTTATCCATATGGAAAATCAGATAAGGGCTTTTACATGACAAAGCCGCCAATTCTGACACACGCCTGGCCGAAGCCAAGGCCAATAACATGACGACTTTCCACGTGAGATATTTCAAATCCACAGTTTTAAGTGGCTCAAACCAATGTGATTTTAAGAAACTCAACACCACGTTGAGATCCCAAGGTGCCACAGAAGGCACAAAAAAGGGGCTGAATATGTAGCACTCCCCTTTACAAATGTCTGAACTCCAGGCAGTGAAGCCAGTTCTTTCTGGAAGAAAATCGACAGAGCCGAAATCTGGACCTTAATGGAACCCACATTTAGGCCCATAGTCACTCCTGACTGTAGGAAGTGCAGAAAACGACCCCGCTGAAATTCCTCTGTTGGGGCCTTCCTGGCCTCACACCACGCAACATATTTTCGCCAAATACGGTGATAATGGTATGCGGTTACTTCTTTCCTGGCTTTTATCAGCGTAGGAATGACTTCCTCCGGAATGCCCTTTTGCTTTAGGATCCGGAATTCAACCGCCATGCCATCCAACGCAGCCGCGGTAAGTCTTGAAACAGACAGGGCCCCTGCTGTAGCAGATCCTGTCTGAGTGGTAGAGGCCATGGGTCCTCTGATATCATTTCTTGAAGTTCTGGGTACCAAGCTCTTCTTGGCCCATCCGGAACCACGAGTATCGTTCTTACTCCTTGTTTTCTTATTATTCTCAGTACCTTTGGTATGAGAGGCAGAGGAGGGAATACATAAACCGACTGGTACACCCACGGTGTCACTAGAGCGTCCACAGCTATTGCCTGAGGGTCCCTTGACCTGGCGCAATATCTAGTTTTTTTGTTTAGGCGGGACGCCATCATGTCCACCTGTGGCCTTTCCCAACGGTTTACCAACAGTTGGAAGACTTCTGGATGAAGTCCCCACTCTTCCGGGTGTCGGTCGTGTCTGCTGAGGAAGTCTGCTTCCCAGTTGTCCACTCCAGGAATGAACACTGCTGACAGTGCTAAGACGTGATTTTCCACCCATCGGAGGATCCTTGTGGCTTCTGCCATCGCCATCCTGCTTCTTATGCCGCCCTGTCGGTTTACATGGGCGACTGCCGTGATGTTGTCTGATTGGATCAGTACCGGCTGGTTTTGAAGCAGAGGCCTTGCCAGACTTAGGGCATTGTAAATGGCCCTCAGTTCCAGAATATTTATGTGTAGGGACGACTCCTGACTTGACCAAAGTCCTTGGAAATTTCTTCCCTGTGTGACTGCCCCCCAGCCTCGAAGGCTGGCATCTGTGGTTACCAGGACCCAGTCCTGTATGCCGAATCTTCGGCCCTCTTGAAGATGAGCACTCTGCAGCCACCACAGTAGAGATACCCTGGTCCTTGGAGACAGGGTTATCAGCCGATGCATCTGAAGATGCGATTCAGACCACTTGTCCAAGATGTCCCACTGAAAGGTTCTTGCATGGAACCTGCCGAATGGAATTTTGCTTCGTAAGAAGCTACCATTTTTCCCAGGACTCGTGTGCAGTGATGCACCGATACCTGTTTTTGGTTTCAGGAGGTCTCTGACTAGAGATGACAGCTCCTTGGCTTTCTCCCGCGGGAGAAACACTTTTTTCTGTTCTGTGTCCAGAACCATCCCCAGGAACAGCAGGCGTGTGGTAGGAACCAGCTGTGACTTTGGAATGTATAGAATCCATCCGTGCTGTTGTAGCACTTCCCGAGATAGTGCTACTCCGACCAACAACTGCTCCATGGACCTCGCCTTTATAAGGAGATCGTATCATCATTTCTGCCATTACCTTGGTAAAGACCCTTCGGTGCCGTGGACAGTCCAAACGGCAGTGTTTGGAATTGGTAATGGCAATCCTGTACCACAAATCTGAGGTACTCCTGGTGAGGATGGTAAATGGGGACATGTAGGTAAGCATCCTTGATGTCCAGGGATACCACGTAATCCCCCTCCTCCAGGCTTGCAATAACCGCCCTGAGCGATTCCATCTTGAACTTGAATTTTTTTATGTATGTGTTCAAGGACTTCAAATTTAAAATGGGTCTCACCGAACCGTCCGGTTTCGGTACCACAAACAGTGTGGAATAGTAACCCCGTCCTTGTTGAAGTAGGGGGCACCTTGACTATCACCTGCTGGGAATACAGCTTGTGAATTGCCTCTAGCACAGCCTCCCTGCCTGAGGGAGTTGTCGGCAAGGCAGATTTGAGGAAACGGCGGGGGGGAGACGCCTCGAATTCCAGCCTGTACCCCTGAGATACTACTTGAAGGATCCAGGGATCCACCTGTGAGCGAGCCCACTGATCGCTGAAATTTTTGAGGCGGCCCCCCACGGTACCTGGCAACGCCTGTGGAGCCCCCGCGTCATGCGGTGGACTCAGAGGAAGCGGGGGAAGAATTTTGATTCTGGGAACTGGCTGACTGGTGCAGCTTTTTCCCTCTTCCCTCGTCTCTGTGCAGAAAGGAAGCGCCTTTGACCCGCTTGCTTTTCTGAAGCCGAAAGGACTGTACCTGATAATACAGTGCTTTCTTAGGCTGTGAGGAAACCTGAGGTAAAAATTTTTCTTCCCAGCTGTTGCTGTGGATACGAGGTCCCAGAGACCATCCCCAAACAATTCCTCACCCTTATAAGGCTCTATGTGCCTTTTAAAGTCAGCATCACCTGTCCAGTGTCGGGTCTCTAATACCCTCCTGACAGAATGGCCATCGCATTAATTCTGGATGCCAGCCGGCAAAATATCCCTCTGTGCATCCCTCATATATAAGACGACGTCTTATGTTCGCAAAATAGTATTCCTGTTTGACAGGGTTACAGACCACGCTGCAGCAGCACTATCTGCAGGTCTCAGTCTAGTACCTGAGTGTGTAAATACAGACTTCAGGATAGCCTCCTGCTTTTTATCAGCAGGTACCTTCAAAGTGGCCGTATCCTAAGACGGCAGTGCCACCTTTTTTGACAAACGTGTGAGCGCCTTATCCACCCTAGGGGATATCTCCCAGCGTAACTTATCCTCTGGCGGGAAAAGGTACGCCATCAGTAACTTTTTAGAAATTACCAGTTTCTTATCGGGGGAACCCACGCTTTTTCACACTTCATTCACTCATTTGAAGGGGGAACAAAACACTGCCTGCTTTTTCTCCCCAAACATAAAACCCTTTTTTAGTGGTACTTGGGTTAATGTCAGAAATGTGTAACACATTTTTTATTGCCGGGATCATGTAACGGATGTTCCTAGTGGATTGTGTATATGTCTCAACCTCGTCGACACTGGAGTCAGACTCCGTGTCGACATCTGTGTCTGCCATCTGAGGGAGCGGGCGTTTTTGAGCCCATGATGGCCTTTGAGACGCCTGGGCAGGCGCAAGCTGAGAAGCCGGCTGTCCCATAGCTGTTACGTCATCCAGCCTTTTATGTAAGGAGTTGACACTGTCGGTTAATACCTTCCACCTATCCATCCACTCTGGTGTCGGCCCACAGAGGGCGACATCCCATTTATCGGCATCTGCTCCGCCTCCACATAAGCCTCCTCATCAAACATGTCGACACAGCCGTACCGACACACCGCACACACACAGGGAATGCTCTGACTGAGGACAGGACCCCACACAGCACTTTGGGGAGACAGAGAGAGAGTATGCCAGCACACACCAGAGCGCTACATAATGTAGGGATAAACACTATCACTGAGTGAATTTTCCCCAATAGCTGCTTGTATATACAATATTGCGCCTAAATTTAGTGCCCCCCCTCTCTTTTTAACCCTTTGAGCCTGAAAACTACAGGGGAGAGCCTGGGGAGCTGTCTTCCAGCTACACTGTGAAGAGAAAATGGCGCCAGTGTGCCGAGGGAGATAGCTCCGCCCCTTTTTCGCAGACTTTTCTCCCGCTTTTTTAAGGATTCTGGCAGGGGTAATTATCACATATATAGCCTCTGGGGCTATATATTGTGATTATTTTGCCAGCCAAGGTGTTTTTATTGCTGCTCAGGGCGCCCCCCCCCCCAGCGCCCTGCACCCTCAGTGACCGGAGTGTGAAGTGTGTATGAGGAGCAATGGCGCACAGCTGCAGTGCTGTGCGCTACCTTGGTGAAGACTGAAGTCTTCTGCCGCCGATTTTCCGGACCATCTTCATGCTTCTGGCTCTGTAAGGGGGACGGCGGCGCCAGAGCCGGATTAAGGGGGGAGCCCAGGGGACACATTACCCTGGGCCCCCCAAATTTAAGGGCCCCCCGTGCCTGCCGTGAAGCACTGGCAGTTTTGCATGTTTTTTTTTTAATTTTTTTTATTAAGTTCAGCAAACTGTTTCAGAGACGGAGAAAGCCTTATCTCCGTCTCTACACCCGGCGGGACCACCCACAGCCACTAACGAGCTGCCGAGAACTCTCCTCACAGAGAGCTCTGATCAGCAGAGCTCTCTGTACTGGACACATGAGTCACAGTGGAAGGAGCTGCTGAGCATGTGCAGCAGCAGCAGCAGCTCCTGTGCGTAAACTAACTCAGTCAGAAATGAATCTCCTTCTCTTCTCTTAAATTGGTTAGTGCTGTGTGTGTGTGTTTCTGTAGATATGCTGTTTATTTGTAGGTATGTAGTGTGTGTGTGTGTGTGTGTGTGTGTGTGTGTGTGTGTGTGTGTGTGTATGCATGCATGGTGTGTGTGTGTGTGTTTGTAGGTGTGTATGCATGCTGATGTGTGTGTGATTGTGTGTGTGTGTGTGTGTGTGTGTGTGTGTACTGTATGCATGCTATGTGTGTTTATGTAGGTATGGTGTGTGTGTGTGTGTGTGTGTGTGTGTGTGTGTGTGTGTGTTTGTAGGTGTGTATGCATGCTGATGTGTGTGTGTGTGTGTGTGTGTGTGTGTGTGTGTGTGTGTGTGTGTGTGTACTGTATGCATCCTATGTGTGTTTATGTAGGTATGGTGTGTGTGTGTGTGTGTGTGTGTGTGTGTTTGTAGGTAGGTGTGTGTGTATGTACTGTATGCATCCTATGTGTGTTTATGTAGGTATGGTGTGTGTGTGTGTGTGTGCTTGTATGTAGGTGTGTAGTGTGTGTATGTACTGTATGCATCCTATGTGAGTTTATGTAGGTATGGTGTGTGTGTGTGTGTGTGTGTGTGTGTGTGTGTGTGTGTGTATGTATGTACTGTATGTGTGTGGATGTTTTGTGTGGATGTATGCTGTGTGGATGTAGGTATACTGTGTGTGTATGTTAACAGTTTTCTTCTTGTAGTACTATAGGGTTTAGGATTAGTTGATATACTTCATTTTGTGACAGGCAGATTATACAATCCTGCACTGTTGTATCCATCAGCTTGCCTATCCCTAGACGCAAGCAGATCATGCCTCCACATAATACTATCACCACCTACTGTGTGACAGGTTTGCGGTGACCCTGTGCCTCGCAGACTAGCCACAACGTCCAATCCTCTGAGTCTAGCTGAGCACTACAGTGTGATATCATATTGTTTTTACAGTGTATACATACGCTCATTTTCTGTTGAATAATATGTGCTATATGTTGTTACTGCCTCTAACAGCTGTCTTCTTATATTTTTATCTATTATATATATATATATATATATATACATACGCGCACACACATGTAAGGTACATCCCCTTCCTATATACACTATATTTAGTCCTCTGGGGCCCCCCTTGTGTAAAGTACCCCAGGCCCCCTGAAGCCTTAATCCGGCCCTGGGCGGCGCGGCTCCGGGAACGAACACCAAGGACGGGTCCTGCGGTCGATCCCTCTGGAGCTAATGGTGTCCAGTAGCCTAAGAAGCCCAAGCTAGCTGCAAGCAGGTAGGTTCGCTTCTTCTCCCCTTAGTCCCTCGTTGCAGTGAGCCTGTTGCCAGCAGGTCTCACTGTAAAATAAAAAACCTAACATATACTTTCTTTCTAGGAGCTCAGGAGAGCCCCTAGTGTGCATCCAGCTCGGCCAGGCACAGAAATCCAACTGAGGTCTGGAGGAGGGGCATAGAGGGAGGAGCCAGTGCACACCAGATAGTACCTAATCTTTCTTTTAGAGTGCCCAGTCTCCTGCGGAGCCCGTCTATTCCCCATGGTCCTTACGGAGTTCCCAGCATCCACTAGGACGTCAGAGAAACCGGTAATAGGTGACAACTCAACCCCCACAGTGACTACCCACCCTGATGGGTGCCCTGCCGCTGCCTTCCCGGACGGGTGGTCGAGCGGCCAATAAGTCGATGGAGGTGAGTGCACCTAAACCACACCAAACTGTAAAACACTACAGCTTACCATACAACTACAAACTGCCGTTCTTTTCCGCCAATAAATAGCCAACGATAAAACCAGCCAACAATTTAACGCCAAGGCACCCCGTGCCAGAACCTCTAACAAAAGGGGCGGGAGGGTGGGAAGGCAAATCACCACAAGAGAGAGCTAAAATGGCCTCACCTTCCCTATATATATTAAACCCTCCCCTTCAAAAAAGGCTGTACTTTCCTCACAGCTAGGTCCACCCCTCACCAGATGTTTAACTCTTTCCTTTCCCATGCAGTCAATTCTCTCTCCTAATGGGTGCAGTGTGTGCTGTGCACACGGGCCTCCGGGGTCCAGGGGGGCCCACGCCGCACACCCTACACCCATTTTTGTTTTAAATTCCCTCAGAAGTCCTGCATTGCAGCAGCAACGCTGCAGAACTCACTGGAAAAATGGCGCAGCAGACTTTTTCCCGGTGTTTCGTACCTGTGCAGTAGGAAAATCACTGGGAAAATGGCAGCCGCAACATTTTCTCGGAGACCTGCGCATGAGCACTAGACTATGGGACAGTACTAGGGTCCCCTAGTGACTAGAGACAGGAGGCTGTCACAACTGAGGGCCTGAGCTGACGGGAGGCAGCCTCAGTTGTAGGGGCTGAGATGTAACGGAACCTGGGAGGTTGTATCAGACCCCTAGACATGTAAGTAACATGTAGAATAACTGCCCGAAGGCGTGACCACGACAACCAGGATAAAAGTCAATGATGTTTATTATGACAAACTCCGTAACACAGCAGCAGTAAAAGGAAACATAAAAGTCAGAGGATAAATACAATTCCTGGGTACTACAGGGTGGCAAGGGCCACAGGCACTGGTAGTGTGAGAAAGTTCTTATAATCTTCTAGTTGGAAAGTCCTTACCAGGCCTGACTGTAGCAATGGAGAGAACCCAGGATCGTACCAGCTGATGTTCCAGGAAAGGCTGGGCTGCTGAAGGTAAAACGGCTGCTGTGGATACTGGCTGGAACCAGACTGTTGTTGGTACGGAGTGGATACTGGCTGGAACCAGTTAAATAATAAACGAACTTGAGAGCGATGAAATAATAATGAAGTTTGGAGTTTGAGAGCGGTGAAATAATAATACCGGTGGAGAGTGGTAAACTGCAGAAAAGGACACCGGCCCTTTAAGAGAAGCTATACACTGCTGGAAGCTGGACTGGAAGCAGGTGATTGTTTGAGAGCGGTGAAATAATAATGAAGTTTGGAGTTTGAGAGCGGTGAAATAATAATACCGGTGGAGAGTGGTAAACTGCAGAAAGGACACCGGCCCTTTAAGAGAAGCTGTACACTGCTGGAAGCTGGGCTGGAAGCAGGTGATTGTTGTAGCTGGAAACAGGTGAGTCCAGAATGGATCGGAGAGTCAGGCTACACCGCAGATGGAATGCTGGTGCGGGTCTCTATAGCAGAAGTCTGGAGACAGGAGCTGGAACCTGGAAGACAACCACAGGAGAGAGACAAACTGGAACTAGGTTAGACAACCAAAGCACTGACGCCTTCCTTGCTCAGGCACAGCTTACTTATACCTGCAGCAAGGAAGGGGTTGGCTAGGCAATTATGCAAATCAACAATACAGACAGCAGATTGGTGGAAATGCTCAGATGACAAAATCCAAGATGGCTGCGCCCATGCAGACACTTGGAGGGAAGTTTGGTTTGTAATCCATGTGAGAATTGAAATAGTAATGGCGACGCCGGCCACAGGAGACAGGAGACGTCAAACTGACAAGCGCACATTTAACCACGCGGGCACAGCGGAGGCCGCGGCTGATGAAATCACCACTCTGACATTCTGCATGTGGAAACTCAGGAACAGCGGGATCCGGTCCTGGAACGCTGAGCCAGCCTTAGGAGGCATCTGAAGGGTAAGTAATGGCGTCCAGATACCCGGATCGTGACAGCACCCCCCCCCCCTTTAGGAGTGGCCCCAGGACACTTCTTAGGCTTTAAAGGAAACTTTGCGTGGAAATTTCGGACCAAGGCAGGAGCATGGACGTCTGAGGCATTGGTCCAAGAGCGTTCTTCAGGACCATAGCCCTTCCAGTCAATGAGGTATTGTAACTGACCGTAACGGAAACGTGAGTCCAAAATCTTGGCCACCTCGTACTCGACTCCCCGTTGAGTCTGAACTTTGGGAGCTGGAGGAAGTGCGGAATGAAACCGATTCAGGATCAGCGGTTTCAACAAAGAAACATGAAATGTCCTGGGTATTTTCAAGAAGGATGGTAACTGTAACCTGTAGGCAACAGGATTGATGACTTGTTCAATCTTGAAGGGTCCGATGTAGCGAGGTGCAAATTTCATGCTGGGAACTCTCAACCTCAAATTCTTCGTGGACAGCCACACACGATCACCCACCTTGAGAGCAGGAACCGCTCTACGCTTTCTATCGGCAAACTTCTTATACCTGAATGAGGCTTTAAGCAGGGCTGCGCGGACGTTCCTCCAGTTATTTGAAAACTGACGCAAGGTGACATCCACTGCTGGAACAGAAGTTGCGGGAAGCGGTTGGAATTCTGGGACTTTAGGGTGGAATCCATAATTAATGAAGAATGGTGTAGAAGAAGATGAGGAATGGTATTGATTGTTGTGGCTGAACTCGGCCCAAGGAAGGAGTTGAACCCAGTCATCTTGAGAGGAAGACACATATATACGGAGGAAGGCCTCCAAGTCCTGATTCACCCTCTCGGTTTGACCATTGGTCTGAGGATGGTAAGCCGTGGAAAACTTTAACTTGACTTGGAGGGCTTGACACAAACTTCGCCAAAATTTGGCTACAAATTGTACTCCACGATCCGAGATGATCTCTTCAGGAAGACCGTGAAGTCGGAAGATCTCTTGTATAAACACTTGAGCCAACTTGGAAGCTGACGGAAGACCGGTGAGAGGGATGAAATGTGCCATCTTGGTGAACCGGTCAACTACCACCCAGATGGTATTAAACTTGTTGCAGATAGGTAGATCGGAAACAAAGTCCATCGACAAATGGGTCCAAGGTCGACGGGGAACAGATAATGGAACCAGTTGCCCCGCAGGCGACTGGCGGGAGACTTTGTGTTGGGCACACTTTGGGCAGGAGGCAATAAATTCCATAACGTCCTTCTTCAGAGTTGGCCACCAGTAGGACCTAGAAATAAATTCAAGGGTTTTCTGAATGCCTGTATGTCCAGCAAAACGGGAAGCATGGGCCCAATGCATGAGCTTCTTCCTTAGAACTGGCTTAACAAAACTTTTCCCTGGTGGAGGCGTAGAGTCCATCCCTACCGTGGAGAATGCCAACGGATTAATAATAGGATGCTTGTCTGCAGACTCGGACTCATTTTCTTGCTCCCATGAGCGGGAAAGGGCATCGGCCTTACGATTCTGAGAACCCGGACAGAACTGGAGTTTAAAGTAAAACCTAGAGAAGAAAAGTGCCCATATGGCCTGACGAGGATTCAGACATTGTGCGCCTTTGAGATATAAAAGATTTTTGTGGTCGGTAAGTATGGTGATTGAGTGGGAAGCTCCCTCCAACAGGTATCTCCACTCCTCCAGAGCGAGCTTGATGGCTAGCAACTCCTGATCGCCAATGGCATAGTTGCGCTCAGCTGGGGAGAACTTCCGGGAGAAGAAACTGCAAGGATGTAGATGTCCATCTTTGGCCCTCTGGGATAACACTGCTCCTACTCCAACGGAGGAGGCATCTACCTCTAAGATAAATGGAGAGTCGGTGTCGGGCTGTTTCAGAACTGGTGCAGAGATGAACCGTTGCTTCAGAAGGTGAAAGGCCTGTGTAGCTTCCTCGGACCACTTGGACGGATTAGCACCTTTCTTGGTTAATGCAGTGATAGGCGCCACAATGGTGGAAAAGTCTCGTATAAATTTTCTATAATAATTGGCGAACCCTAAGAACCTCTGGACCCCTTTGAGGCTTAAGGGTATAGGCCAATTCTGGATTGCTTGGAGTTTCTCAGGATCCATCTCTAGTCCGGAACCGGACACAATGTAACCTAGAAACGGAATGGTTTTAACTTCAAACACACACTTCTCCAATTTACAATAGAGGTGATTGACACGGAGACGGGAAAGAACCTCTTTTACCCAGAAACGATGATCTTCGAGATTATTAGCAAAGATGAGGATGTCGTCTAGATAAACCACGACATGGCGGTACAAGATGTCCCTGAAAATCTCATTCACGAAGTGCTGGAAGACTGCTGGAGCGTTGCTCAATCCGAAGGGCATGACGAGGTACTCATAATGTCCGTCACGGGTGTTAAAGGCGGTCTTCCACTCGTCACCCTCACGGATTCGGATGAGATTGTAGGCACCCCTCAAGTCCAGCTTTGTGAAAATAGTTGCACCACTAACTCTATCAAAGAGCTCGGTAATCAGGGGTAAAGGGTATCGGTTCTTGACGGTAATGTCGTTCAGACCTCTGTAGTCGATGCACGGACGCAGACCACCGTCTTTCTTCTTAACGAAGAAGAAGCCTGCGCCGGCTGGAGAAGAAGATGGTCGGATGAAACCCTTTGCCAGGTTCTCTTTGATGTACTCTTCCATGGAGTGTGTCTCAGGCAGAGACAATGGATAAGTTCGGCCTCGCGGTGGAACCTTCCCTGGAATGAGGTCGATTGGGCAGTCCCATTCTCTATGAGGAGGAAGGATATCAGCAGAGGCTTTACTGAACACGTCCGTGAAGTCTTGATATGGAGGAGGCGGAACATCAGATGACCTGGGGAAGGAAGAACAAACAGGAAGAACTTTGGCTAAACAAGTCTCAGCACAGGAGGGACCCCATGCCAGTATTTGCGTAGTCGTCCAGTCAATTGATGGGTTGTGGAGACGGAGCCATGGAAGGCCTAAAACCACTGGATGTGTGGCTCTTGGAATCACTAAAAAAGAAATATACTCAGAATGAAGAACTCCCACTCTCAGACGAACTGGAAGAGTCCTTAAGGAAATGACTGCGTCAAAAATCTTGCTGCCATCCACGGCAGTCAAAGAGATGGACGAGGACAGTCTCTCGGTGGGTAGGGACCACCGTTTAACATAAGCTTCGGTTATGAAATTCCCAGCTGCTCCGGAATCAAGGAGGGCAATGACGTTCCTGTAACGTTGAGCAATTTGGAGCGACACTGGGAGGTTACAGTCATGAGGAGATGGAGAGGAGATCATTACTCCTAGCCGGCCCTCTCCTTGGCGAGCTAGGATCTGGAGTTTCCCGGACGTTTGGGACAGGCATTGATAGTGTGCGACGGAGCTGCACAGTAGAGACAGAGAGACTCAGAGAGACGTCTTCGGCGCTCAGCGGGAGATAGACGGGAACGACTAATTTGCATAGGCTCATCCTTGGATGGAGATGGTTGACGAGGAGGAGGAGCAGAAGATTTAGGAGTAGATGATCTTCCTTGCTCAGTTGCTCTCTCTCTGAAACGTAGATCAACCTTCGTGCAAAGAGAAATTAGCTCATCCAACTTAGAGGGCAAGTCTCTGGTAGCTAACTCATCCTTGATGCGTTCTGATAAGCCATGCCAGAATGCAGCATACAGGGCCTCGTCGTTCCATGCCAGTTCGGATGCCAGGATTTTAAACTGTATAAGATACTGTCCCACAGTACGTGTTCCCTGGCGTAAACGGAGAATCTCAGATGAAGCAGATGTTATCCGGCCTGGCTCGTCGAAGATGCGCCTGAATGTAGCTACAAAGTCAGTATAGGAGAATAGCAGGGGATCAGACTTCTCCCATAAAGGTGATGCCCAGTCAAGGGCTGAGCCACTGAGAAGGGAGATGATATAGGCAATTTTGGTACGGTCACTGAAGAAATTGCCAGGTAGAAGCTCAAAGTGGATTTCACATTGATTGAGAAATCCCCTGCAGAACCTTGGAGATCCATCAAATTTTGCTGGCGTTGGAAGATGAAGATGTGGACTGGAAATGGGTAAGGTGGGTGGGGTTACAGCTGGTGTCACTGTAGTGGACGCACCGGACGTGCCAGGTCCACGGAGGGTCGTTTGAATCCCATCCAGCCGTGTAGAGAGATCCTGGAGACAGCGGATGATGTGGCCCTGTGCAGCCTCCTGATGTTCAAGTCGGGCTGCCAGTTCTTGCATTGGCCTGGCCGCTTGATTCTGGTCTCCGGCTGGATTCATTAGGTCAGTGCTTACTGTCACAACTGAGGGCCTGAGCTGACGGGAGGCAGCCTCAGTTGTAGGGGCTGAGATGTAACGGAACCTGGGAGGTTGTATCAGACCCCTAGACATGTAAGTAACATGTAGAATAACTGCCCGAAGGCGTGACCACGACAACCAGGATAAAAGTCAATGATGTTTATTATGACAAACTCCGTAACACAGCAGCAGTAAAAGGAAACATAAAAGTCAGAGGATAAATACAATTCCTGGGTACTACAGGGTGGCAAGGGCCACAGGCACTGGTAGTGTGAGACAGTTCTTATAATCTTCTAGTTGGAAAGTCCTTACCAGGCCTGACTGTAGCAATGGAGAGAACCCAGGATCGTACCAGCTGATGTTCCAGGAAAGGCTGGGCTGCTGAAGGTAAAACGGCTGCTGTGGATACTGGCTGGAACCAGACTGTTGTTGGTACGGAGTGGATACTGGCTGGAACCAGTTAAATAATAAACGAACTTGAGAGCGATGAAATAATAATGAAGTTTGGAGTTTGAGAGCGGTGAAATAATAATACCGGTGGAGAGTGGTAAACTGCAGAAAAGGACACCGGCCCTTTAGGAGAAGCTATACACTGCTGGAAGCTGGGCTGGAAGCAGGTGATTGTTTGAGAGCGGTGAAATAATAATGAAGTTTGGAGTTTGAGAGCGGTGAAATAATAATACCGGTGGAGAGTGGTAAACTGCAGAAAGGACACCGGCCCTTTAAGAGAAGCTGTACACTGCTGGAAGCTGGGCTGGAAGCAGGTGATTGTTGTAGCTGGAAACAGGTGAGTCCAGAATGGATCGGAGAGTCAGGCTACACCGCAGATGGAATGCTGGTGCGGGTCTCTATAGCAGAAGTCTGGAGACAGGAGCTGGAACCTGGAAGACAACCACAGGAGAGAGACAAACTGGAACTAGGTTAGACAACCAAAGCACTGACGCCTTCCTTGCTCAGGCACAGCTTACTTATACCTGCAGCAAGGAAGGGGTTGGCTAGGCAATTATGCAAATCAACAATACAGACAGCAGATTGGTGGAAATGCTCAGATGACAAAATCCAAGATGGCTGCGCCCATGCAGACACTTGGAGGGAAGTTTGGTTTGTAATCCATGTGAGAATTGAAATAGTAATGGCGACGCCGGCCACAGGAGACAGGAGACGTCAAACTGACAAGCGCACATTTAACCACGCGGGCACAGCGGAGGCCGCGGCTGATGAAATCACCACTCTGACATTCTGCATGTGGAAACTCAGGAACAGCGGGATCCGGTCCTGGAACGCTGAGCCAGCCTTAGGAGGCATCTGAAGGGTAAGTAATGGCGTCCAGATACCCGGATCGTGACAGAGGCGCTGCAGGCTAGTGAGGAGGATGCTCAGAAGGAGACTGCGCAAGGGCCTCCTCTTCAAGACGCCCCTGCATCTATAACAAGGCAGGGTCTGTACTCACTTTACTATGCTTCCTAATGTAATGAGCCATGTACTGTGGTCTTAGTCGCATTGTGGACTCATAAGTTCCAAATTTCGGTAACTTTTTAAACACATTGTAAAAGTCAGGAGAAATTTGCCAAGCTTCACATTGCTGAGGTTTCATTTTGGAATAATGGATCCTCTTGGGGGTCCATGCATCAGTAGAAAAGGAGGAGACGCATCCCCTGTGAATAATAACACCTTGGTAATAGGAGATATCAGATGGTTTTGTGCAGAAACATTCTGTTGGGCACAGAATTTACATATGGCATGGCACATACATAGATTGTGCTTAAAGGAAAATTAGCAGTATGTATTTAAAAGAAAAATAACATTTGTCAAATGAAGTACAAAGTGAAGTATGCTGTATGATTTGAGACAGGGCAGGTTCTGGCTTTAGTATATTAAATACTGTAGGTTCTTAAATTTGGTCCTCAGGACCCCAAACAGTGCATGTTTTCTAGGTCTCCTCTCCACTGAATACGCCTATGCACCTGCTAGGTGACCTGGAAAATGTGACCTGTTTGGGGTCTTGGTGACCGAGTTTGAGAGATGCTATTTTTTGGCAATGCGTGGTGCTAATAGGGTTTCATGCAAGATCATTCCTATAATAAGGGACATATATGAATTACACAGGTTCTGTGACTGATTAAAGGGCCTAATTCAGGTTGGATCGCAGTGCGTGATCCAGTCGCAAAAACTGAGAAAAAGATGCAGGCGCATGCACAGCGCCCGTCCTGCACATGCATTTTCTGCGCGGGGGGGGCCACAGGAAATGCGATCGCCTCTACCTGTCAATCGGGCAGAGGTGAACGCGGGGCAGGCGGCAACGCCCTGATCCTAGGCAGAGACGGAGCGCTGTGGGGGCAAAGGCGGGCAAACGAGGGCGGTGTTACTGAAACGGGGGGCGTGGTGTGGGCATGATTGCGGCAGCTGCGTGACATCACGCGCAGCCGCTGCAATCAAAAAGATGCGGCAGCAGGAGGCAACTTTCATTTCTGGGATGAAGCAGAAATTGTGATGTGATTGCAATTTTTGATTTATCAAGGGGGGGAGGCGTCGTTCAGCATGCTGGGCGGCCCCCAGCTTGCATTCAGAATGATTGCAAATTCTGCTAATTAGCAGAATTTGCAATCCTTCCTGAATTAGGCCTGAAACCAGGTGAAATGGAGACTTGAAGTCAGCCAGCCACAGAACCTGTGTAGTTCATGTGTCCCTTATTAAAGGTACAATCTGGCAACCTCCATGCTAACTCCCTGTTCCTGGTCTATACATGTTTTATCATTGGGTGGTAAATAGGGGCCCTTACAAAATGTTGCCTTGGGCTACAATATATCTAGTTATGCCACGGACATGCTCATTATAATGTGGTATAATATGAACTGGAGCACTGGAGCGCTGTATAATATGAGTTGGAAACACTGTATGTCAAAAATAAGAATTTACTTACCGATAATTCTATTTCTCATAGTCCGTAGTGGATGCTGGGGACTCCGTAAGGACCATGGGGAATAGCGGCTCCGCAGGAGACTGGGCACATCTAAAGAAAGCTTTAGGACTAACTGGTGTGCACTGGCTCCTCCCCCTATGACCCTCCTCCAAGCCTCAGTTAGGATACTGTGCCCGGACGAGCGTACACAATAAGGAAGGATTTTGAATCCCGGGTAAGACTCATACCAGCCACACCAATCACACCGTATAACTTGTGATCTGAACCCAGTTAACAGTATGATAACAGAGGAGCCTCTGAAAAGATGGCTCCCAACAATAATAACCCGATTTTTGTAACAATAACTATGTACAAGTATTGCAGACAATCCGCACTTGGGATGGGCGCCCAGCATCCACTACGGACTATGAGAAATAGAATTATCGGTAAGTAAATTCTTATTTTCTCTAACGTCCTAAGTGGATGCTGGGGACTCCGTAAGGACCATGGGGATTATACCAAAGCTCCCAAACGGGCGGGAGAGTGCGGATGACTCTGCAGCACCGAATGAGAGAACTCCAGGTCCTCCTCAGCCAGGGTATCAAATTTGTAGAATTTAGCAAACGTGTTTGCCCCTGACCAAGTAGCTGCTCGGCAAAGTTGTAAAGCCGAGACCCCTCGGGCAGCCGCCCAAGATGAGCCCACTTTCCTTGTGGAACGGGCTTTTACAGATTTTAGCTGTGGCAGGCCTGCCACAGAATGTGCAAGCTGAATTGTACTACAAATCCAACGAGCAATAGTCTGCTTAGAAGCAGGAGCACCCAGCTTGAGCACCCAGGAGCACCCAGCAGGATAAACAGCGAGTCAGATTTCCTGACTCCAGCCGTCCTGGAAATATTTTCAGGGCCCTGACAACATCCAGCAACTTGGATTCCTCCAAGTCCCTAGTAGCCGCAGGCACCACAATAGGTTGGTTCAGGTGAAAACGCTGGAACCACCTTAGGGAGAAACTGAGGACGAGTCCTCAATTCCGCCCTGTCCGAATGGAAAATCAGATAAGGGCTTTTACAGGATAAAGCCGCCAATTCTGACACGCGCCTGGCCCAGGCCAGGGCCAACAGCATGACCACTTTCCATGTGAGATATTTTAACTCCACAGATTTAAGTGGTTCAAACCAATGTGACTTTTGGAACCCAAACTACATTGAGATCCCAAATTGCCACTGGAGGCACAAAAGGAGGCTGTATATGCAGTACCCCTTTTACAAACGTCTAAACTTCAGGGACTGAAGCTAGTTCTTTTTTGGAAGAAAATTGACAGGGCCGAAATCTGAACCTTAATGGACCCCAATTTCAGGCCCATAGACACTCCTGTTTGCAGGAAATGTAGGAATCGACCCAGTTGAATTTCCTCCGTCGGGCCTTACTAGCCTCGCACTACGCAACATATTTTCGCCAATTGCGGTGATAATGTTTTTGCGGTTACATCCTTCCTGGCTTTAGATCAGGATATGGATGACTTCATCCGGAATGCCTTTTTTCCTTCAGGATCCGGTGTTCAACCGGCATGCCGTCAAACGCAGCCGCGGTAAGTCTTGGAACAGACAGGGTCCTTGCTGGAGCAGGTCCCTTCTTAGAGGTGGAGGCCACGGATCCTCCGTGAGCATCTCTTGAAGTTCCGGTTACCAAGTCCTTCTTGGCCAATCCGGAGCCACGAATATAGTGCTTTCTCCTCTCCATCTTATCAATCTCAGTACCTTGGGTATGAGAGGCAGAGGAGGGAACACATACACTGACTGGTACACCCACGGTGTTACCAGAGCGTCTACAACTATTGCCTGAGGGTCTCTTGACCTGGCGCAATACCTGTCGAGTTTTTTAATCATGTGGACGACTTCTGGGTGAAGTCCCCACTCTCCCGGGTGGAGGTCGTGCTGAGGAAGTCTGCTTCCCAGTTGTCCACTCCCGGAATGAATACTGTTGACAGTGCTATCACATGATTTTCCGCCCAGCGAAGAATCCCTGCAGCTTCTGCCATTGCCCTCCTGCTTCTTGTGCCACCCTGTCTGTTTACGTGGGTGACTGCCATGATGTTGTCCGACTGGATCAACACCGGCTGACCTTGAAGCAGAGGTCTTGCTAAGCTTAGAGCATTGTAAATGGCCCTTAGCTTCAGGATATTTATGTGAAGTGATGTATCCAGGCTTGACCCTAAGCCCTGGATATTCCTTCCCTGTGTGACTGCTCCCCAGCCTCGCAGGCTGGCATCCGTGGTCACCAGGACCCAGTCCTGAATGCCGAATCTGTGGCCCTCTAGAAGATGAGCACTCTGCAACCACCACAGGATGGATACCCTTGTCCTTGGTGATAGGGTTATCCGCTGATGCATCTGAAAATGCGACCCGGACCATTTGTCCAGTAGGTTCCACTGGAAAGTTCTTGCGTGGAATCTAACGAATGGGATTGCTTCGTAGGAAGCCACCATTTTTACCCAGAACCCTTGTGCATTGATGCACTGAGACTTGGTTCGGTTTTAGGAGGTTCCTGACTAGCTCGGATAACTCCCTGGCTTTCTCTTCCGGGAGAAACACCCTTTTTTCTGGACTGTGTCCAGGAACATCCCTAGGAAACAGAAGACAAGTCGTCGGAACCAGCTGCGATTTTGGAATATTGAGAATCCAATCGTGCTGCCGCAACACTACCTGAGATAGTGCTACACCGACTTCCAACTGTTCCCTGGATCTTACCCTTATCAGGGAATCGTCCAAGTAAGGGATAACTAAAATTCCCTTCCTTCGAAGGGATATCATTTCGGCCATTACCCTGGTAAAGACCCGGGGTGCCGTGGACCATCCCTACGGCAGCGTCTGAACTGATAGTGACAGTTCTGTACCATAACCTGAGGTACCCTTGGTGAGAAGGGTAAATTTTGACATGAAGGTAAGCATCCTTGATGTCCCGAGACATCATGTAGTCCCCTTCTTCCAGGTTCGCAATCACTGCTCTGAGTGACTCAATCTTGAATTTGAACCTCTGTATGTAAGTGTTCAAAGATTTTAGATTTTAGATTTAGAATCGGTCTCACCGAGCCGTCTGGCTTCGGTACCACAATAGTGTGGAATAATACCCCGTTCCCTGTTGCAGGAGGGGTACCTTGATTATCACCTGCTGGGAATACAGCTTGTGAATGGCTTCCAAAACTGCCTCCCTGTCAGAGGGAGACGTCGGTAAAGCCGACTTTTGGAAACGGCGAGGGGGAGACGTCTCGAATTCCAATATGTACCCTTGAGATATTACCTGAAGGATCCAGGGGTCTACTTGCGAGTGAGCCCACTGCGCACTGAAATTCATTGAGAACGGGCCCCCACCGTGCCTGAGCTTGTAAGGCCCTAGCGTCATACTGAGGGCTTGGCAGAGGCGGGAAAGGGTTTCTGTTCCTGGGAACTGGCTAATCTCTTCAGCCTTTTTCCTCTCCCTCTGTCACGAGCAGAAAAGAGGAACCTTTTGTCCGCTTGCCAACAAAGGACTGCGCCTGATAATACGGCGTCTTATTTTGAGAGGCGACCTGGGGTACAAACGTGGATTTCCCAGTTGTTGCCGTGGCCACCAGGTCTAAAAGACCGACCCCAAATGTCCCTTTTCAAAGGCAATACTTCCAAATGCCGTTTGGAATCCGCATCACCTGACCATTTTACTGGTAGAATTGGACAACGCACTTATACTTGATGCCAGTCGGCAAATATTCCGCTGTGCATCATGCATATATAGAAATGCATCTTTTAAATGCTCTATAGGCAATAATATACTATCCTTATTTCCAGTCAGGGAATCCGACCATGCCAACCCAGCACTGCACCTCCAGGCTGAGGCGATTGCTGGTCGCAGTAGAACACCAGTATGTGTGTGAATACATTTTTGGATACCCTCCTGCTTTCTATCAGCAGGATCCTTAAGGGCGGCCATCTTATGAGAGGGTAGAGCCCTTGTTCTTACAAGCGTATGAGCGCCTTATCCCCCCTAGGGGGTGTTTCCCAACGCACCCTAACCTCTGGCGGGAAAGGGTATACACCAATACTTTTTAAGAAATTATCAATTGTTATCGGGGGGAAACTCACGCATCATCACACACCTCATTTTATTTCTCAGATTCAGGAAAACTACAGGTAGTTTTTCCCTCACCGAACATAATACCCCTTTTTGGTGGTACTCGTATTATCAGAAATGTATAAAACATTTTCCATTGTCTCAATCATGTAACGTGTGGCCCTACTGGAAATCACGGTTGTCTCTTCACCGTCGACACAGGAGTCAGTATCCGTGTCGGCGTCTGTATCTGCCATCTGAGGTAACGGGCGCTTTAGAGCCCCTGACGGCCTATGAGACGTCTGGACAGGCACAAGCTGAGTAGCCGGCTGTCTCATGTCAACCACTGTTTTTTTATACAGAGCTGACACTGTCACGTAATTTTCAACAGTACATCCACTCAGGTGTCGACCCCCTACGTGGTGACATCACTGTTACAGACACTCTGCTCCGTCTCCACATCATTTTTCTCCTCATACATGTCGACACAAACGTACCGACACACAGCACACACACAGGGAATGCTCTGATAGAGGACAGGACCCCACTAGCCCTTTGGGGAGACAGAGGGAGAGTATGCCAGCACACACCAGAGCGCTATATATATATATATATATATATACAGGGATAACCTTATATAAGTGTTTTTCCCCTTATAGCTGCTGTATGTTTTAATACTGCGCCTACTTAGTGCCCCCCTCTCTTTTTTTAACCCTTTCTGTAGTGTAGTGACTGCAGGGAAGAGCCAGGGAGCTTCCCTCCAACTGAGCTGTGAGGGAAAATGGCGCCAGTGTGCTGAGGAGATAAGGCCGCCGAAAAGGGGGCGGAGCCTATCTCACGTTTTTCTGTATATTCTGGCAGGGGTTAAATGCATCCATATAGCCCAGGAGCTATATGTGATGTATTTTTTGCCATGTAAGGTATTTTTATCATGTTTTATTGCGTCTCAGGGCGCCCCCCCCAGCGCCCTGCACCCTCAGTGACCGGAGTATGAAGTGTGCTGAGAGCAATGGCGCACAGCTGCAGTGCTGTGCGCTACCTTATTGAAGACAGGAACGTCTTCTGCCGCCGATTTTTCCGGACCTCTTCGCTCTTCTGGCTCTGTAAGGGGGCCGGCGGCGCGGCTCCGGGACCCATCCAGGCTGGGCCTGTGATCGTCCCTTTGGAGCTAATGTCCAGTAGCCAAGAAGCCCAATCCACTCTGCACGCAGGTGAGTTCGCTTCTTCTCCCCTTAGTCCCTCGATGCAGTGAGCCTGTTGCCAGCAGGTCTCACTGAAAATAACAAACCTAAACTAAAACTTTCACTAAGAAGCTCAGGAGAGCCCCTAGTGTGCACCCTTCTCGTCGGGCACAGAAATCTAACTGAGGCTTGGAGGAGGGTCATAGGGGGAGGAGCCAGTGCACACCAGTTAGTCCTAAAGCTTTCTTTAGATGTGCCCAGTCTCCTGCGGAGCCGCTATTCCCCATGGTCCTTACGGAGTCCCCAGCATCCACTTAGGACGTTAGAGAAATAAGAATTGGGAGTACTGTGTGGCATGATGTGTTCTGGCAACCCTACAATGTGACAACATTAACACCTGCTGCGGAGAGGTGTTTCTCTAAAAGCATTGGGACAGGGGCCCCTTTAAAATGTTGCTATGGGGCCCACAAAGGTCCGGCTACACCACTGCTATATTCATTGACGTCCAGCTCTGCATAACCAGGGCCGTAGAGAGCCACGTGGGGCCCTGGTACTAGCATTGGGGCTTAGCCTAAAAGGGTGTGTGTCCATGCTTCCTATAAATAAATTCTATAAAAGAAAACACAGGTGGTGCCATTCAAATCCAGGGGGCGGGGCGTGGGGGGGGCGTGGGGAAGGGCAACCGCTTCGTATCATGCCTGCTCCAGGAAGGGCATCCCCCCTCCAGTGATATTTGAGAAGATGATGCTTGTGTACTAGACAGCAAAGACTCTCCAAAGTCTTTACTCTCAATTGTGTGAAGCCATCTTCCTGAAGATGTCACTAGTGATGGCCGTGGTGGAGGAACCTGCTACCCGGATGAAGGAAAGTAAGCAAAGTAAGCTCTGGGGAAGGAGAGGGGGAGGGGGGAAGTTTGGGGGGGGGGATGGGTATGACAGCGGACCAGGGCCCGGCCGGGCCCCTCCAGCAAGACTGGTGGTAGTTAGTACCTGCTCCCCCACTCTCCCAGTTTGCATAATCTGCGTTTATGTGCAACCTACCTCACTGAATACCCCGTCACACCCCAGTCTCACCTCTTAAGTGTAGATGCAAAATGACTACAGAAACCGTACAGAGGGCCTAATTAATATTTGAGGGCAAACCTGAAGGTTTACGTACAAATACGATGGTGTGGGATCTATGCATGTGCAGAACGGGTTTTACGATATTGTTCGCAGCCCCTGTCAGCCACAGTGGAATCAACATGCTGCGGTATTTGGGGGGTGGAGTGCGGGAGGCATCCGGCACCATTCTTCAATATGGGGGTGCATCTCCCCTGTTTTGAATGCGTGACGGGTCTAGGGTCTGTGTCGCCGGACGCAGATTTTACTGACCCGGGTGTCTGGATCCGATGGTTCACAAGCTGACCGGCACACAAAACCATTCTGAATCGCTACCGATGATCGCGATGGTGATCCGATGCTGTGTCCTCAGATGCAGCACTTGGATCTCGCAATTGCAATCAGGAGGTGTCTATCTCCAACAGACGCCTTCAGCTGCATTTGAATTTTAATTGCACGGAATGCAATTCCATCCAAACATGAATAAGGCCGATAGTCCTATACATGGTGCATATGCTGTGTGAATGTACACAAGACATTATCTGCAAACAGCCATATGTTCAACACTGCATTGCCCTCCTAGATTTAGAAAGTATAATACAAGCTATGGGCCCCAGAGCTGAGAGGGGCCACCTTCCCTGTCACAGTTACATGTGTTATATATAGGGGTGTAGCTACCATAGGTGCAGGGAATCCTGAGTTTTATTAATCAAGACTTGGCAAGTAATACAGTACTTACTGGTGGAACTCCCTATTTGACTGTAGGTGAGTCGTCTCTTTCAGATGAGAGAAAAGGAGATCTGTGCTTCCTCTCCACATAGTTGTGTAGGTGTGAGCTAAGAGATGAATATCACAGGCGCACTGCCAGAAGGTGTGTGGGTATTCCCTAAACCACATTTGTAGGATATGTAGAACAGAGAGACCTAGGCTATTTGCATAGTGTATGCCACTCAACATATGGATAATTAAAAAATAGATATTTACCCAGAGATGTTTATTCAATAAACCATACATCAGGAATAATTTGCTAGTACTTACATTTAGAAAATGTGATTGGGCATATAGGGAAACAAAAAAATAAATAAAAAGAAAACATACAAAAAAGCAAATTAGAAGAAAGAATAAAAAATTGATGCCTCTTAAATGTGTTTCAGGTGACCAAAGCTGGTAAATAGGGTTTGGTACATTATTTCAACAGTAACCATGCTGAAATTCTTATGGTCGACATGAGAAAGTCACCATGGTGATAATGTCAACAGACTGCATGTCAACACTGATGAAATGTCAACATGATCACAATGAGGTTGTCTCAAATCACAGATGAACAAATGAATGCTAACCCGTACTTCAGAATTGACCGAGACCCAGAACAGAGGCACGGAGTCTATCATGCCAGTGGTGTTCACCGGGGATCTCAGCAAGGAGGTTTGGGCTTCACTATGCCCGACGTGCAGGTCGCGGACCGCTGTCTGGATATCCTAGTACGGGATAATACTAGATATCCGTACTGGGGCTATAACGCTGGAACTAGGTAACTGAGCCTATACTCTGGCACAGGAGAAAGCCCAGGAACTTCCTTTTTGAAGGGGGAAGTTAAAATCTGGAGCCAAACGTGATGTCACATTTAGGCACTCCTGGCCCTTTAACTATTAAACAGTGGTGCATGCGTCCCTATGAGAGATGAAATCGCCTGTCCTGAAGGAGGAAGCTGCAGCCAGGGGAAGCAGTCAGGAGGGAGAGCAGACAGGAGCAGCACCACAGCGGCTGCTGGGGATCACTAGCCCATGGACCTGCAGCATTCCCGAACACCAATGCTGCTTACCGATTCACCGAGGCGAAGGGGTAAGGGCAGTGGTGGGATTCAGCCGGTTCGCACCGGTTCTTCAGAACCGATACCTAAAGTTAGGTATGGTTCTTAGAACCGGTTGCTAATTGCGTGGGTGCTCCCGGGCCCGAGCACCCATGGACCGTGAAGAGCACCCATGGAACCCGCCGCTGCCCCCGCAGTAGATTGAGACGCGCTGGGGGCTGCTGAAGTGCTTCTGTACCATAGCAATGTAAAAAAAAACAACCAAAAATGGCCGCCGCCAAGGAGGAGACAAATGCTAGAGGACACATTTGATAAGTACAAAGCTTCAAAAAAGCTGAATGCCAGCCCTTATGAGAAGAATCAGGGCCACCTGTGATGGGTGTGCAAGCGGAGACATCACCCAGGGCCCTGGGGGGTGGTACCTTCGCTTCCCTACAGCCCTTCCACTGGCTAGCGGGGTGACTGGAATGGAACCCTATGGTCAATAGTGCTGCTATAATGCTGCACGGAGCATCCAAAGGACACCTTGTGCATGCACCATGCAGTGTGTAGAGCCACCCAGATTATCTGTGCATTTCTCCTTACTTTTTCTACTGGTGCACCTGCCACTCCCATGATGTAACTGGTTTGGGGGCAGGGTCAACATAGGGCATTAGTGGAGCCGGCTAGTTGGGAGGGAAGTAGTGAGGGCAGCTGGAGAGAGAGGATACCCAGGAATCACACAAAGTAGCAGTGTCCAGGTCAGTAAGCACCATCTCCAAGTGCCTACATCTGAAAAAGGACAGCCATCTGTCATATGGGCATAGGAAAGCTGCATCTCATGGCTGACAACCATCGAAAATCCACAATTTGGTGGAAAAAGCACTTCCATCTGTTTGGAAACATTAATGGTTGCTAACCATGGGCTTCTAATGTCCATCCCTATGTCTATGACAACTGTGCCAGCTCTGGATTGGTTGGTATGGGTAAATACGTCTCCCACACATCGTTGTGTTATGTCATGCTATATGAGTAGCAGGAAAAGGACTAGCTCGCATTCACTTGTTTACTGTGACTGGAGTTTCAACAGCTTCTAGGAGTGCAGTCCTGGCTACTGTAAGAGCACATTACTACAGAACACTGTCTTAAACATAAACAGTAGACCAACCTCATGCCGTATTCAGTGAAAATGGTCTAACTGTTATGGTTTGGCTATTGCCGTATTCTGAGACCTTATCTCATTGGCTGCACCATGGCAGAGTTGCCTGTCCTCCTGCATTCTGCAAGAGACTCCCTGAAATAGTAGCGATCTCCCCGACTCACTGAATAGACCAGCAATCTCCCTGATTGCACCTTATTCCCATTATGTAGCTGTTACATTCTTGGGGGGAAAAATAGATACATACATTGAAATGGGGTCATCAATGCCATTTCCCTGCATTGGTTATAAGGCACAATGGTGGTCATTCCGAGTTGTTCGCTCGTTGCCGTTTTTTGCAACGGAGCGATTAGGTGGAAAATGCGCATGCGCAGCGCGCATGCGTTCAGTAATTTAACACAAAACTTTGGAGATTTGCACAAGCTCGAGCAACGTTTTTTCTACGCTCGAGTGATCATAGTATGATTGACAGGAAGTGGGTGTTTCTGGGTGGTAACTGTCCGTTTTCCGGGAGTGTGCTAAAAACGCAGGCGTGCCAGGTAAAAATGCAGGAGTGGCTGGAGAAATGGGGGAGTGGCTGGCCGAGCGCAGGGCGTTTGTGACGTCAAAGCAGGAACTAAACGGACTGAGGTGATCGCAGTCTAGGAGTAGGTCTGGAGCTACTCAGAAACTGCTTGAAAATTTTTAGTAGCAATTCTGCTAATCTTTCGTTCGCTATTCTGCTAAGCTAAGATACACTCCTAGAGGGCGGCGGCCTAGCGTTTGCAATGCTGCTAAAAGCAGCTAGCGAGCGAACAACTCGGAATGACCCCCTTGATCCCTATGGCTACATGCATTTAAATAAGGTTTCTCGTGGCCACTTACAGTATATGGAACCTCTTGTTAAACAATACACAAACAAATCCTGAAAAATATCAGTGTCTTTTCTTCAACAATTAGATCTTACTAACTTTGGGGATCATTTACATTTGTAGTCAATTTTATGACACGCCTCTCAGATGTAGCAGTACATGTCCGTGCTGATAGGTGTTACTTTCACATCTCCCTGAAATGCTTTTTCAAAAGTAGGCAAGTATGCACCATGGTATGCAACATCGACTGTGCTTCAGTTATGTTCTATCACTCCTGTCCTCCCACTAAAGGTTATAACCAAGACAAATATGCAAGCTTATACATACTGGGGGTTGGGTATGAAATCGCAGCATTCACAATCCCTACAGTCAGGATGCAGACAGTGGCATCCCGGTGGTCAAAATCCCGGCAAGTATTTTAGTGCAAATTGATTTTATTGTTTTTCATTAAATGGATAAACAAGACAGAATTTGTTTATATATAATAGTCACAGTCTTCATACAAATCAGGAATGAGGAGACCCGGCAAGCAGGGGTGTATCTACCCATTGGCCAGGATGGCACTCGCCAGGGGCGCCAGGCAAGGTGGGGGCGCCGCCTGGCTGTGCCACCCGCGGCCAAAGGGTAGAAAAGCAGTACTGTCAGACTGTACCTGGTCAGTGCCAGATTAATGTGCACATGGGCCTGGAGCTGAAATATAGGAAAGGCCTATTGTGTACCGCTGCAGCAGATTGGATTAAGGAGAGGGGAGCAGGGGATATGCCTCAGCGCCCGTTAGTTACATTACACCGCACAGTAGTGTCCGAGACACGTTACACTGCACAGCAGTGTCCGATAGTTAGATTACACCGCACAGTAGTGTCCGAGTTACATTACACCGCACGGTAGTGTCCGAGACACGTTACACCGCACAGCAACGTCCAATAGTTACATTACACCACACAGTAGTGTCCGAATCACATTACACGGCATAGTAGTGTCCGAGTTACAATACACCGCACAGCACCGTCCGATAGTTACATTACACCGCCCAGCACCGTCCGATAGTTACAATACACCGCACGGCAGCGTCCGATAGTTACAGTACACCGCACAGTAGTGTCCGAGTCACATTACACCGCACGGCAGCGTTACATTACACCAAACTGCAGCGTCCGACAGTTACTGTACATTACACTGCTCAGTAGTGACCTAGTCACATTACACCTCATGGCAGCGTCCGATATTTACATTACACCGTACACTAGTGTCCGAGTCACATTACACTGCACGGCAGCGTCTGATAGTTACATTACACTGCACAGTAGTGTCCGAGTCACATTACACCGAAAGTCAGCGTCCAATAGTTACATTACACCGCACAGCAGCGTCCGATAGTTACAATAAACCACACGGCAGCGTCCGATAGTTACATTGCACCACACGGCAGCGTCCTATAGTAACATTACACCGCACAGGAGCGTCCGATAGTCACATTACACCGCATGGCAGCGTCTGATAGATACATTACACCGCGAGGTAGTGTCCGTATACACACTGGCCGGAATTCAATTGATTATCATGCATGACAAATTAAAACAGCAACGTCCGATAGTTACATTACACCACACGGCAGCGTCCGATAGTCACATTACACCGTGCGGCAGCGTCCGATAGTTACATTATACCGCATGGCAGCGTCCGATAGTTACATTACACCACACAGTAGTGTCCGTCAGTCACATTACACCGCACAGTAGTGTCCGTTAGTCACATTACACCGCACAGTAGTGTCCGTTAGTCACATTACACTGCACAGTAGTGTCCGTTAGTCACATTACACCGCACAGTAGTGTCCGTTAGTCACATTACACAGCACAGTAGTGTCCGTTAGTCACATTACACCGCACAGTAGCGTCCGTTAGTCACATGACACCGCATAGTAGCGTCCGTTCGTCACATTACACTGCACAGTAGTGTCCGTTAGTTACATTACACTGCACAGTAGTGTCCGGCTGGTCGTCCTTGAGCATGTGCAGAGGTGAACACAGATCCGGCTGCGTATGCAGTGATCTGCGTTCATCTCTGAGTTACCCCCTATGCCAGGTACAGCCTTCATTCCCTCCACAGTGCGGCCCCGGTACCTGCAGGAGGTCCCGACTCGGGCGCTGCTCATCCGCTCCCTTCTTCTCCGGTTTCTCACAGGCTCCGTTACTCCAGTGGCTCTGTAGGATGTGGTCAGTGACCCCGAGAGGGGGCGGAAGCGGGAACTAATTACCCGGGACTGATGGAGGGGCCGGAGGGGCCCTGGTCCCCTGCACTCCCAACCCCCTCCCACCTTACTGGGCAGCAGCAGCTCTCATCTTGGCAGCACAGCACATGCTGCAGTGTGCTGTTCTGCAGTGGGGCAGAGAGGCTGCTGCTATTGTTATTGTTCATGTATGGGTGGGTGGGGGTAGTGTGATCACAGTGATCACACTCCCCCCTCGAATTGACCCTGGCTGAGGGGCTATGGGGCTGAGTGCTGGGGGCTCAGGGATCAGGGACTACACCTACCCTGCTCTGTACAGCCTAGACTTTTTTTTTACAACAATTTTCCCCATAAAGGGGCGTGGCCACGGCTCCCGTGATTAGGCCACGCCCCCAACCATCCAGGCCTCTCGTGAATGGCAGCGGCGCTTTGTGTAGGCTGAGGCAACACAGGCACACACTGTGTGCACACTTTCTGGGGAGGAGGGGGAGCCGCCGCGCTGCAATCTGCCAGGGCCGCTACTTGTCATCCAGGGTGACAGGCGCAGCGGCAGCTGGCAGCAGCAGGGATGCAGAGCAGGGAGAGGCTGAGCGCCTCTTCAGTTTGGCGCCTCCCTTCACTGCATCCCTTTGCTGAGCGGCTAGCGCCGGCTCTGCTAACAGACACTACTGTGCGGTGTAATGTGACTATCGGACACTACTGTGCGGTGTAATGTGACTATCGGACACTACTGTGCGGTGTAATGTGACTAACGGACACTACTGTGCAGTGTAATGTGACTAACGGACACTAGTATGTGGTGTAATGTGACTAACGGACACTACTGTCTGGTATAATGTGACCAACGGACACTAGTATGTGGTGTAATGTGACTAACGGACGCTACTGTGCAGTGTAATGTGACTAACGGACACTACTGTGCGGTGTAATGTGACTAACAGACACTACTGTGTGGTGTAATGTGACTAACAGACACTACTGTGCGGTGTAATGTGAGTAACGGACACTAGTATGTGGTGTAATGTGACTAACTGACGCTACTGTGCAGTGTAATGTGACTAACGGACACTACTGTGCAGTGTAATGTGACTAACAGACACTACTGTTTGGTATAATGTGACTAACAGACACTACTGTGCGGTGTAATGTGACCAACGGACACTAGTATGTGGTGTAATGTGACTAACGGACGCTACTGTGCAGTGTAATGTGACTAACGGGCACTACTGTGCGGTGTAATGTGACTAACGGGCACTACTGTCTGGTATAATGTGACCAACGGACACTAGTATGTGGTGTAATGTGACTAACGGACGCTACTGTGCAGTGTAATGTGACTAACGGGCACTACTGTGCGGTGTAATGTGACTAACAAACACTACTGTGCAGTGTAATGTGAGTAACGGACACTACTGTGCGGTGTAATGTGACTAGCGAACACTACTGTGCAGTGTAATGTGAATTGGTACTATTCTGCGGCCCCTATATTTTTGGCTCTTCCTCCTTTTGAGGGAAGTGGCATGTGTAAAAGGGTGCTCTACCTGGCGCAAAGTGTAAGAGGGAACTCTACCTGGCTCAGTGTGTAAAAGGGTGCTCTATCTGGAATAATGTGTGACTGGCTCTACCTGGTGCAATATGTAAAAGGGGGCTGTATCTGGCGTAATGAATATAAGGGGCACTACCTGGCGTAATGTATGTAAGTGATACTATTGTGTGGTGTAATTTTGAATAATGGAGACTACTGTGCAACATAATTATTTTACGCCCCTATATTTTAGGTAATTTTTTTATGACCGTATGTTTATGGATCTTGAGGGGGGCACCAAAATGTGTAGTTACAGCTCTGAGGATGAGATCGTTCACATTGTATAAAAGCCGCAAAATTGATAGTTTCCAGGAGGGCGCCGAACACCCTAGCACCGGCCCTGTTTAAACCTACCCCTATTCCTAACCGACCCCTCTCACAGCCTAACCCCATCCCCTCCTACAGTTTAGCCCTAACCATCCCCACTCCACCCCACAGTTTAACCCTAACCGTTCCCTACCGCAACCTAACTCTCTAACAAACCCCCCATCCTTCCCGCAGCCTAATCCCAACCTCTGCACCCCTGCAGCCTAACCCTCCACCTAGTGCCTAACCCCAGTACTTGCCATGGGCGACCGAGGGGGGAGGTGAGTGCAACGAAGCTTCGCTCGCCACAGGTTCTATCCTACCTCTATAAGGGGAAATCACCTATCTCGCTGGTATTCTGGCGGCGATATGGTGCCCCTGGCGAGATCCCGGTGCCAGTATGGTAAAGGCCCATACCTACTTGACAAAGTCACTCTGTGAGCGACATCTTCTAGTGTTTCACCTCCCGGGCAGGGTGGTCAGCGGCCGCCAGTACACACTGAGCGATATGACTGCACATATCGCTCAGTGACATCACGCAGCCGCCGACCGTGCATGCAGCTCCTGGATGACAGTCCAGATCGAGCTTGCATGCACTGCTGACAGCGATGATCATTGCCGACCCGCGGGGCCGCACATCGTTCGACGCTGGCGGCATACATACTTGCCGATAAAATGAGCGACATCGCTCAGGAAATGGGAAAATGAGCGACATCGCCTATGTTATCGGCAAGTGTGTATGGGACTTAACAGCTGGGATCCCGTCCATCGGTTTGCTGAACGCATACCCTTGCCATCAGGTTCCGTTGGGATTCTGCTGTCTGTATTCTGACTGACTGGATCTCAACTGCCAGGATCCTGACTGGATACCTTTATAGGGGTATATTTACTAGGGGATCCGGTCTCTAGGTCGGCAGTAACTAGGTCGACCACTATCGGCCGACAGTAACTAGGTCGACATGCTCTCTATGTCGACATGTTCTAGGTCGACAGGTCAAAAGGTCGACATGCGTTTTTCACAATTTTTTTACTTTTTTTGAGCTTTTTCATACTTTACCATTCCAATCGTAGTCCACGTGGATCGTTATCTGTGCCGAGCGAAGCGGTAGAGGAGCGAGGCACCTTGCCTGAAGCATGGCGAGCGAAGCGAGCCATGCGAGGGGACACGGTGCACTAATTGGGGTTCCCGGTCACTCTACAAAGAAAATGACACACACAAAAACAACAAAACTCATGTCGACCTTTTGACCTGTTGGCCTAGACCATGTCGACCTAAAGACCCTGTCGACCTAGTTACTGTCGACCAATAGTGGTTGACCTAGACACTGTTGACCTAGCTACTATATACCTTCCATACCACACCCATTTACTAGACAGCAACTTAATTTAAAAGGGCAATAACAATATATGGAAAACAAGCCTTGTTTTGCTTTTTTTGTTATTGCCCCTTTTTAAATGCTTTGATCAAATCATAAATCAGTCTAATCTAGATGTGTTTTGGCATATATAATACTTTGTATGTAAAATAGGGATTTGTGTGTTTGAACACTGGTGTGGTGCAGTTTGGGATTATGGTTGAGAATAGGGATTATGAGATTTGTGTTCAGTATTACACATTTTGTCACAAATACTGTACACAAACTACATTCAAATTGGATGTTGGATACAGTAAGTTTTTTCTTTTCTTTATTATTTAGTGGAATTGATCACAGAAGCTTGCCACAGGCTTATATTAACAGAAGACGCCTCCTGCTGCAGAAGCAAATTAACACCATACTTGCCTACTTTCCCGGATCGGCCGTGAGGCTTCTGAAAATCAGGTGGCACTCCTGGCCCAACAGAAGGGCAGGCAAGTTTCCCAGAGCCGCCTCATCCCCCTTGCAGCAACCTGCACCCCTCCTCAGCTGACCTTCAATGTGGGCAGTCCGGGGAGTCAGATGACGCAATTCGCATCATCATAGTCCCACTCCCTGCTATGTAGTTCTAGTAATAAACTTTGAATAGCGGGGGCGGGGCCATGATTATGCGATCACACATCTACGCCCCTGTCCCGCCCACCCACGATGAGGCCACGCCCCTTGTCTGACTGATCTGGCTGCCCCCTCCCGCATGGGGCAGGCAGGATGTGGGTAAGTATGATTTACACACAGCAGCTGCATCCAAAGATGCAGTTGATGTGTGTACTCCGACATCTCTGAATCAGGCCCAAAATTCAGTCCATGGATTATGGGCGTGTCCCACATTGTCCATCAATAAAGACATTGTGGGAGAGCAGCCCATTAATTCCGCAGTTGGCAGGTCAGTATTGCGACCCATAAAACCCAAATATAAAACATGAATTAAACTAACAGCAAACTAAAAGGGTATCCGTTTGGATGGTCGACCATGTTATGGTCGACAGTCATTAGGTCGACCACTGTTGGTCGACACATGAAAATGGTCGACACATGAAAAGGTTGACATGCTGTTTTTAAAAAAAAAATATTTTTGGGAACTTTTTCATACTTTACGATCCACGTGGACTACGATTGGTAATCTGTGGCGAGCGCAGCGAAGCTCGCGAGCCATGCGAGGGGACGCGGGGCACTAATTGGGGTTCCCCGTCACTTTATGCAGAAAACGACACCCACAAAAGTAAAAAAAAGCATGTTGACCTTTCCATGCGTCGACCATTTTGATGTGTCAACCATTTGTCCATGTCGGCCATGCCAATGTCGACCAATACTGGTCGACCTAATGACTGTCGACCATAACATGGTCGACCATTCATACCGGAACCAACTAAAAGTTAGGGTAAGGCAGGAAAGCAGGATCCTGAATATACACCCTTCTTTCATACTATGTGATATAGCTGAAGCATCTCTGAGACTGCAATCTCGTTGGATCTGAAAGCAATTAAATAATGCATTTCCATGTTGTGAAAATAATGGCGACCTGCATTTCCTTTTGTAGGGACGATTCATACAATTCATCCTAAAAATATCAAACCTCCAAACCTGGAGAACACATAAGAGTGAGGCAGTATGTACATGTTCATGCACATAAAACAGCCAAGAGCAATTTGTTGAAGCCCAATGGTAAGCATTCAAAAGTACGCAGGGAGGAGTCAAGCTGAGTTTTCAAGAGAGCATAGCAAGGCATCAAAAGTCAGTGTCTATGGGGGGGGGGATACCCAAAGCAGAAGCAGTATAGTCGAAAATGCCTCTCAAAATTGTAAGTAGCCCTACAGGGAGGAAGGTGGTAAAAAAAAATCAGTAAATCTAGAGCCTACACATTTGTTAAATGAAAAGCCACTTTTAAAAGAGAACTGCACATGTTATTTCTTATATCTGCTATGTGATAAGATAACTTGCAAATCCTCATTGTTTTTTTTCATTTACAAATGTGATGTATCCTCCTATCTCCTGCATGGCCCATGATAAACCTTTACCCACATATTATTTCTATTTTGCCTACGTATGATTACCATATTAGGACAAAGTAGTATGTTTATCATTCAATATTTGCTGGATATCCCTCGAAAATAGTCATTTTTCAAGGGTACCTACAAATATTAAGGACCCCAGATGTACCATGTTGTGATCGATACGCAGCTCTCTCTCAAATATGCTGCGGCCCATTTCCTACTGCAAATGCAGCCCCCATAGGTTTCTATGGGGGCTGCTGTACAGTAGGATTTACCAATCTCTCAAATGCAAAATATTTCGGAGATTGGCCCCAATAGCTATAGTACCCTATGCCTACTATATGGCAACTTTTAACAGATCCCTCTGCGTTGGCCCCTGGTGATGCATGCTCCTGCCAATGACGAACCAGGCTGCAGTGTGATAACATAAGCTATCACGTTGTTTCCAGCTCTTCACCAGAATGGGCTACAGAGACAACTGAGTACACTCATATAGGAGGAGAGATCAATCTGCACATTATAAGAAACACATAACTCTGAGACAACTGAACATCCAGTATATACAAATTCCAGGAGATTCCTCATAGGAGAATAGACAGAGCAGAATAGAGGTGAACGATATAATAAGAAGTATACCCCCTGAAATTACAGGGCTACAAGAAACAATTACAAAACATTCTACATTCTATAATGAAGAGCAGTCTGTACATAGAAAAAATAGAGAGGAACAACAACATAAAAGAAGAACCCCTGATAGCTCTTTTTTTAGAGAAAAACAGGGATCAAATAAGTTACTGCCATCCGAACAGATATGCACATTTAGATACAGGCACCCCGAAAAGAGACAGAGAAAGATGGGAGTCAGAGGAGGGAGAAAATTCCACAAGAAGACCAAGATTCCGGTAGACTAGACAGGTATATTAAATTTGAGTAAGAAGGATCTAACTCAAGATCAAATCAAATTATTACAGAAGGGATTGAATTATGCACCTAGTAAAGAACCTAACATATTTGATCTATTTGTCTATCCTATGGTCTGAAAATAATACCATCACGCCCGAAAGATATAAGAAAATCTTCAATATCAATAGGGTTCAATATCAATCGAGATGTTACATTCAGCAATGTGTTTAAAAAGAAATATAGCTTCTACCCTGATAAACATAAATCCAATACAATTCTGTATTTTTTATTTAAAAAAAAAAAACTTTGGATGATTTTCATGACTTGTGTGCAAAAAGGTCCAAGTGGTCTAATTTAATAAGACAAGAACAAATTGCACTAAAACAGCTTAAAGAGACAATTCGATAGTCATCAAGAGTGCCGATAAAGGCGCAGTGGTCCTGTTAGAAAGATCTTACTACCTTGATGAAGCATATAGGCAATTAAGTGATACAACATTCTATTGTAAATTAGAAAAAGATCCCACTGAGAGTTTTTTTGTGAATATAAGTCCTTATTGGATGGAGCCCTCAGACAGGAGATAATCACTAAAGATGAATTTGCTTTTTTGTTTATTACATTTCCTGTTACACCTGTATTTTATCACATTCCCAAAATCCATGAGTCACTCACCGTACCCCTCCACTCACCGGGAGAACTATAATTTCTGGTATAGGGGCCCTCAATTCCAATCTTTCACAGTTTATTGATTACTTTTTACAGAAGCACATGATCAAATTGAGATCGTACATACGCGATACAATGCATCTGCTGAAAATTCTAAAAGATGTAGAATGGAAAACTAACTATGCAATTTTTTTCATTAGATGTGCAAGCATTATATACACATATACCACACAAATTGGTGGTGGAATCAATAGCAGATTTTTTAACTGATGTGGAGATCTCAAGTAATTTCAATAAGTTTTTATTAGATGCAATCACGTTTATATTGACTCATAATTATTTTTTGTTTGAAGACACAACTTATCTTCAAACAGTCGGCACGGCCATGGGCACCAGATTCACGCTAAGTTTTGCCAACTTGTATATGGGATGGTTCGAAGTTGAGTACATCTGGAACGGACCCTTTGGCGCGAATCTGGTGTACTATGGCCGTTATATCGACGACTTGTTTATCATTTATAAAGGGAATTCACGTTCTGCAGAAGATTTTATCACTCATTTGAACACTAATAATTATAATCTTTAGTTTAAGCATGTTTTTGACCACCATGTGGTTCATATTTTGGATTTAACTATCTCGGCTGAGGGCTCCACTGTCACTACTGTCAACTATAAAAAGAAGGTAGACGCTAATAATTTTCTCCACTTCTCAAGTGGACATTACAAACTGTGGTTAAAAATGTACCACAAAGCCAGTTTAACAGTCTATGTAGGAATTGTACTACCAAAGAGTCTTTTATAGAACAAGCAGAGGTTATATTTACTGAATTGTAAAAAGGGGTTATCCTACTGCATTATTGAGATCAGCCTATCATAAAAGTTTGAATGTAGAAAGGACTCATTTATTACAATCTAGATCTAAACCAGCAATACTGAATACTAATGACTCAATAGAAGGACAGACACAGATATTATATACGTCAAAATATAACAATAAATCTGCGGACATTAAGAAGATCCTTATGAATAATATTGGTATATTACAACAGGATCAAATTTTACATAAGGTTACAGAAAATACAATAGATATCAGATATATCCTGATCCAAGAGAGTCGAGTGGAGATTGGAGAAGAATACAGGACAAACGTCCACGTAGAGAATCATACCGTAACAATGATTTCAGATTGCCAGTAATAAATCGTTTTGATCCTTTAAAGGAGCATTATAGGAATGATCAATCTTTTTTAGAGTGGGGATACAGAACCCCGAGAAGGTTCCTATAAAGAAAAAAACCAGTAGGGGCAAACAGGGAGGCAAAAAGAAAACCAAACCCCCCCAAAAAAGAATATAGAATCTAGTTCAAATATCAGCCCTGAAAAGGGAAAAGTTTTTAACCTAAGTTCTTGTGAATTCAAACATGAAGAACTAGCTATTCTTCAGAAGGGTCTTAAGTTTGCCCCAACTTCGTCTGTAAATTCATTTGATGTGTATGTGGATTTACAAAAAGACATACGCAAATTATGTATCAAAATATCTATCAAAAGATCATCAAAACAGGATTTTAATACCTACCGGTAAATCCTTTTCTTCTAGTCCGTAGAGGATGCTGGGGTCCACTTCAGTACCATGGGGTATAGACGGTTCCTCAGGAGCCATGGGCACTTTAAGACTTTTTCAGAGTGTGAACTGGCTCCTCCCTCTATGCCCCTCCTCCAGACCTCAGTATAGGAACTGTGCCCAGGGAGACAGACATTTTGAGAAAAGGAATTACGTTTAAGTTAATGGTGAGATTCAAACCAGCTCACACTTCAACCATGCCGCACAACATGGCATTCAACAAAACACATGCCAATGGGCATGAACATTACAGCAAACGTGCTGAAAACATTTTCAACAAATTAACAACTGCAGGTAAAGTACGCACTGGGCTGGGTGCCCAGCATCCTATACGGACTAGGAGAAAAGGATTTACCGGTAGGTATTAAAATCCTGTTTTCTCTTATACGTCTTAGAGGATGCAGGGGTCAACTTCAGTACCATGGGGTTATACCAAAGCTCCAGTATGCGCGGGAGAGTGCGGATGTCCCTGCAGCACCGATTGACCAAATTTTAGGTCCTCCTCGGCCAAGGTGTCAAACTTGTAAAACTTAGCAAACGTGTTTGTGTCTGACCAAGTAGCTTCTCGGCAAAGTTGTAATGCCGAGATCCCCCAGGCAGCCGCCCAGGAAGAGCCCTCCTTTCTAGTAGAATGGGCATTCACCAAATTCGGTACCGGCAAACCTGCCGTGGAATGAGCATGCTGAATCGTACTTCTGATCCAGTGCGCAATAATCTGCTTAGAAGCAGAACACCCAAACTTGTTGGGAACATACAGGACAAACAGAGCCTCTGTTTTCCGTATCCGAGCTGTTCTTGCGATATAAATACTCAAAGCTCTGACCACCTCCAGAGACTTCGAACCAGTGACGGTGTCAGTAGCCACTGGCACCACAATAGGTTGGTTTATATGGTCAGAAGAAACCACCTTTGGAAGAAATTCTGATGAGTTCTCAACACAGCCCTATCTTCATGGAAGATTAAGTAAAGGCTCTTGTGAGACAAGGCCCCTAACTCAGATACCCTCCTTGCGGATGCCATGGCCAACAGCATGACCACTTTCCAAGTGAGAACTTCAACTCTATCTCCTGGAGAGGTTCAAACCAATCCGATTGAAGGAACTGCAACACCACGTTAAGATCCCATGGTGCCACAGAAGGCACAAATGGAGGTTGGATGAGCAGAACCCCTTTCACAACTCTGAACTTCTGTTTCTGAAAGAAAACGACAAGGCCGAAATCTGGACCTTGATTGAACCCAATCGTAGACCCGCATCCACACCCACCTGCAGAAAATGGAGAAAACGTCCTAACTGACAACCTTCCGTTGGAAGCCCTCTTGGTTTCACACCAAGACACATATTTTCTCCAAATATGGTGGTAATGTCTAGACGTTATTCCTTTCCTGGCCTGAATAAGAGTGGGAATGACTTCTTTAGGAATACCCTTTAGGGCTAGGATCCGGCGCTCAACAGCCATGTCATCAAACGTAGCCGCGGTAAGTCTCGATCTTGAGAACTTTTCGGTATGAGTGGAAGTGGAGGGAAGACAAACACAGACCGAAACACCCACTGGGTCACTAGTGCATCCACTGCTATTGCTTGAGGGTCTCTCGACCTGGAACAATATCTTTGAAGCTTCTTGTTGAGACGAGATGCCACCATGTCTATTTGAGGAACCCCCCCCAAAGACCTGTCACCTCTGCGAAGACTTCTTTGTGGAGGCCCCATTCTCCTGGATGGAGAACGTGTCTGCTGCGGAAGTCTGCTTCCCTGTTTTCCACTCCCGGAATGAAAATTGGAAACAGAGCTCTTGCATGTCTTTCTGCCCAGAGGAGGATCTTTGTCACCTATGCCATCGCTGCTCTGCTTTTCGTTCCGCCCTGACGGTTTATGTACACGATTGCTGTTACATTGTCCGACTGGATCTGTACGGGTTGATCTTGAAGAAGATGCACCACTTGTAGAAGGCTGTTGTAAATGGCTCTAAACACCAGAACGTTTATGTGAAGACAAGTTTCTTGACTTGACCATCTTCCTTGGAAGCTTTCCCTCTGTGTGACTGTTCCCCAACCTCAGAGACTTTCATCCGTGGTTACTAGGACCCAGTCCTGAATCCCTAACCTGTGTCCCTCTAGTAGGTGAGAACTGTGTAGCCACCACAGGAGCGAACTTCTGGCTTTGAATGACAGGATTATCCTCTGACTCTTGTGGAGATGGTTCCGGACCACTTGTCCAACAGGTCCCACTGGAAATATTCTGCCAAGGAATTGGCCAAACTGTATAGCCTCGTAGGCCACTACCATGTTTCCCAACAACCGAATGCATTGATGAATCGACACTCTTGTTGGTTTCAGAATTAGTTTGACCAATCTCTGGATTTCCAGAGCCATTTCTACTGGAAGAAATAGCCTCTGTACTTCTGTGTCCAGTGTGATCCCCAGAAAGGACAATCTTGTCGTCGGTTCCAACTATGACTTTGGAAAATTTATGAACCAACCGTGTTGTTGAAGTACTGTCAGGGAGAGTACAATGTTCTGCACCAACCTTTCCCTGGACCTCGCTTTTATCAGGAGATCGTCCAGGTAAGGAATTATATTGACTCCTTGCTGTCGAAGGAGGACCATCATCTCCGCCCTCACCTTGGTGAACACCCTCGATGCCGTGGATAGTCTGAATGGCAACGTCTGAAATTGGTAATGACAATCCTGTATTGCGAATATCAGATAAGCTTGATGTGGAGGATAAATAGGAACATGTAAATAAGCCTCTCTTATGTCCACCGACACCATGAAGTCCCCTTCCTCCAGACTGGAAATCACTACACTCAGAGATTCCATCTTGAACTTGAACCTTTTCAGGTAGAGATTCAGAGTTTTCAGGTTTAGAATTGGTCTGACCGAGCCGTCCGGCTTCGGAAATGGGAATAGGCTTGAGTAAAACCCTTCTCCTTGTTGTAACAAGGGAACCAGGACAATGACTTGATTCAGACACAATTTTTGTATTGTTGCTGCTACCACTTCCCTGTCTGGAATAGAAGCTGGTAAGGTAGATTTGAAAAAATCGTCATGGGGGAATGTCTTGAAACTCCAGTTTGTACCCGTGGGACACTATTTGTAAGACCCATGGGTCCAAGCCAGATTGAACCCAGAACTGACTGAAGAGTTTCATCTGAGCGGACTCATCTGAGCGGACTCCCGCAAGAGAGCCTCAGCGTCACGCTGAAGATTTGGTAGAGGCAGAGGTTGATTTCTGCTCCTGTGATCCTGGAGACGCTGTGGACTTTTTTCCCTTTTCCCCTTCCTTTACCCGCAAAGAAAGGGGAACCTTTACCCTTTGTAATTATTGGGTCGAAACGACTGCATCTGAGAGCGATGTGTCTTTTTCGCCGGCGCAGGAGCATTAGGCAAGAATGTCGACTTACCTGCGGTAGCCGCAGAAACTAACGTATCCAGCCCATCACCAAACAAGTCCTCACCTTCATACGGGAGAGCCTCCATATTCCTTTTAGAATCTGCGTCAGCATTCCATTGGCGAATCCACAACGCCCTCCATGCTGAGATTGCCATGGTAGCGGCTCTTGATCCCAAGAAACCCATAGCTTTCATGGTTTCTAGCATGTACGCAGCAGCGTCTTTGATATGACCTAACGTTAGGAGTATCTCGTCTCAATCTATTGTGTCAATGTCTGATGACAAGTTTTCTGACCACATTTCAATAGCACTACACACCCTCGCACAGGCAATGATAGGCCTGAGTAATGTCCCATTGGCCACATAAATAGATTACAACGTATTCTCTAACTTGCGGTCTGCCGGCTCCTTAAGTCTGCCGGCTTGTCCCAGGCGCAGGGAAAATCACCTTGTTAGTTAACCGTGACAGTGCACTGTCTAAAATGGGGGGTGACTCCCACCTTTTCCTGTCCTCTGCAGGGAAAGGGTAAGCTGCCTGAATTCTTTTGGGAATCTGAAATTTCCTTTCAGGTTAAACCAGGCTCCCTCAAAGAGACTGTTCAGCTCATGAGATGGTGGGAAAGTTACATTAATTTTCTTTATTAAAGTAAGCCTTCTCCTGTGGTAAAGGATGGGGCTCCGTAACTTCTAACACCTCCTTTATAGCAAAAATCATGTATTGAATGTTTTTCGCTAACTTTGGATCTATTCCCCTGGAATCACTAGTGTCGACACTGAAATCAGAGTCCGTGTCGGTATCAGTTTGTACTACTTGTGCAAATGACCTTTTATGTGACCCAGAGGGGTCCCCTGTGGATGAAAAGGCATAACTATTAAAAATCACATCTTCAACAGATTTATTTCAGTTTTCTGCATGAGACTCAGACTTGTCCAATCTCTTACTGATATGATTCACACTATCACGTAATTCTTTCACCCAGTCAGGCTCTTGGTGTGACGGCAGCGCCACCACATTACAACTCTGTGTCCCTAAAATGGCCCCCCACAGGGGAAGAGCTGCCTGCCTCAGACATGTCACACACGTGCACAATCACACCACAGACACTCCAGGGCTTATAGGTGACAGACCCACAGTAAAATCTGTCAGAGGGACACAGAACGGAATCGCCAGTCCACAACTCAGTGCCTAAAGAAAAAATCCCTGTGTCGTGTACTTTGTACACAGAGACAAAATCCCTGTGACGCGTACTTTGTACACAGAGACTTTCCGTGCTATATATATTGCCAATAATAGGTTATAGTACCACAATATACACTTTCCCCCCCTTTTTGCACCCTGATACTAGAATCAGAAGTGTAGAGGAGGATCAGCGTTTCTTCCCCTGCTTTATGCTGGAAGAAAATGGCCCTGAGCAGTGTGCTGGCTGCCTGAGGAAGAAGCCCCGCCCCCTGCAATGGCGCATTTTTCCTCAGCTATTGAACTAGATATTTATACTGGCGGGGGTGTAGGACTGTGCCACAGCATCATATGCCACCTTTTGCCAGCGAGAGTAGGTTTCATGCTGCCCAGGGCACCCCCCCGCGCCCTGCACCCTGTTATGGAGAGCATGTTCGCGCAGCGTTCCCGCTCACTGCGGGGTACCTTAAGCCGTCACGATGACCGAAGATCCCTCTCTGCATACCTCCGGTAATACTACTCACCAGTCTTCTGACTTCTGGCTCTGTTAGGGGGGTGACGGCATGCTGTGGGAGTGAGCGCTAGCTGCGGCTAGCAGCTAGTGTTCACTACCCTTCAGGAGCTAATGGTGTCCTGTCAGCAGAAGAAGAGTCATGAAACGCTTTAGGAAGTTGGTTCCTACTTCTTCCCCCTAAGTCCCACGAAGCAGGGAGACTGTTGCCAGCAGTTTCCCTGAAAATAAAAAACCTAACATAGTCTTTTAGTGAAACGCAGTAGAGCTCCACTAGAGTGCGACCAGTCTGCCTGGGCTCATTTTCTAAACTGAGGTCTGGAGTAGGGGCATAGAGGGAGGAGCCAGTTCACACTCTGATAAAGTCTTAAAGTGCCCATGGCTCCTGCGGAACCGTCTATACCCCATGGTACTGAAGTGGACCCCAGCATCCTCTAGGACGTATGAGAAAGTAAAGATAATCCAAGTGAGACATCAAAATCAATGTTCAAACCCAGATCCACCTTCTTTTTTCCAAAACAGATGAAAGGCAATTGTATCAGTTGTTTCAGTACTTTAGTGGAAAAAGATATCAGAAATATGCAACAGGCAAAAAATAAAAAATACAACATCACCAAGAAGGAACAACTAGCTATAATATCCTTAAGAGAAAATAAAGAAATAATAATCAAGCCAGCCGACAAGGGTGGTTCAGTGGTAGTTTTAAACAGAGATGATTATATAAATGAAGTAAATCGTTAATTAGGAGATATAAATACATGTAAAAAACTTAGAAGTGACCCCTCAAACGGCATTATAAAGAAACTGAAAGTATTGACCGATGAAGCATACCAAAAAGGAGTTATAACACAAGAAAATAACTTTCTAAATATACAAAATCCCACCATACCAACTATGTATATACTTCCAAAAATACATAAACATGCTACAACACCCGCGAGGAGACTAATAATTTCTGGTTCTAATAGTATCACATCTAATCTCTCTGCCATGGTTGATCATTATTTGCAACCGTTAGTGATAAAAAATTACTCCTATTTGAGAGATACAACAGATACTCTTAAAGGTATCAAATGGGAGTCCAATTTTATCTTGGGAACAGGTGATGTTAGTAGCCTATACACGATTATTAATTGGGAAAAAGGTTGTGAAGCTGTACGATTCTTTCTAGATAAAAGTGATTATACTGAAAATTTGAAGGCATTCTTGATTGAATCTATTTCATTCATTTTACACAATAATTATTTCTATTTTAATGGATCATTTTATTTACAAACACAGGGTACAGCCATGGGCACCAGGTTTGCCCCTAGTTATGCTAATTTATATATGGCTTATTGGGAACATATTGCCGTCAATCAATGGATGATGGAAGGGGCAAACCTGGTGTGCTGGTATCGTTTTATTGACAATGTATTTTTTTATTTGGAGAGGAGACAGTGATAGTTTGTCATCCTTTTGTACCCATCTTAATGTGAATAATTTTAATATTTTGCTAACTTTTCAAACCAGTGAACAGACGGTTTCCTTTCTGGATTTAAATATTTATATAAAAGACAATGTTTTGTCCGTACATATATTCAGAAAGGAAGCGATTCTAATACCTACTATTGATGTGACCAGCCAACATCATCAGAAATGGCTAGAGGGAATACCTTTGGGTCAATTTAAAAGAATAAAAAGAAATTGTACAGAGGAAAAAGTATGTCAAACAGAGATTGAATTTGTCGGTGAATGTTTAGAAATAAAGGCTACTCATAAAAAAAAAATTCAAAAGCAAAAATGACAGTAAATGAGATCAATAGGGATGATCTCCTGAAGTCAAACAAGAAAACCCATAATGATGATCCATCTTTATAATGAGCATTCATATGTCAATATGGACCCCACCTTAGAACAGTGGAAAAAAGTAAACAAAGAAATTGGAGAGTCCTACAGGAGGATCCCATTTTGAAAGAACATCTACCTAAAATGCCCAATTTTATCTATAGACGAGCACCGTCATTTAAAGACAAACTCGTCAAAAGCACCTTATATGAATCCAAAACCACTAGTGAAAGAACTAAGGGTTTTCATAGATGTGGCTCGTGCCTGGTGTGTTGTTCCACAAACAATTCTTTTAACTCTAGAAAAATTAACACATTTGAAGTAAAAACTAAAACATACACCATAAATAGTTTTATTACCTGTCATTCTAGAAATATAATTTATTTAATAGAGTGTATGTGTGGACTATTATATATAGGAAAGACCACTCGCAATTTAAAAACCTGTATGGCAGAGCATATTTACAGTATAAGAACATTTCAAAATGTCCCACGAGAACTGTGAATTTAATATTAAAAGGTTAATTGGCATAGACCAAGTAATAGAATCAAGTAGACATAGAGATGTTGATATTCGTTTAGCGAAAAAAGAAATGGAATGGATATATACTTTAAACACCTTGGTTCTAAATGGTTTGAATTCAGACTTTGAACTAAAGTGGTTTATGATGTAATGTACTTCAAATGAAGTTTGTGCCTGTATGTTTTTTCTAAACCATCTTTTATTCTTCTTTTTTTGCATGTTCAAATATGACAAAACAATGTTACCGGTAGGGAAGGACTTTATGGGAATACTAAGTACCATATAGAGAACTAGGCAACTTATATTTCCTCCATTATAATATTAAGAAGATCTATATCCTTCTTGAAGGTGTAATAATAGCCACAGTAAAGCCCAACAATTACTTCCGGATTAGAAGTGGAATGCAAACTGAACCGCATAGGATTCTTTTCCTATCTTCTACCGACGTTTGTGGCTAGTGGAACGCATACTTCCGGTTCCGGACGAGCGATGGAACGCAAACTGTCAGGACCAACAATTCTTCCCACTTCCACTGACGATCGCGGAAGGTGGAACGCACACTTCCAGTTCCGGCCGGTGAAACGCAAACGGCGGGAGTTGTAAAATGTGCTATTTCCAGACAAGGACTTTAAATAGGGCTGCTATACACACTTTCATATATGCACTTGAAAAAGGATGACCTCAATTGAAAGTAATATTTAAAAAGAACAGAAATTTGAAGTCACAATTGGCACCTAGCATGCTTAAAACAGACAAAACAACTAATCAGGGGCCTTGGTTAACCACACACATTCCTAAGGGGTGTCACAGGTGTGGTAAATCCATGTGTATCACTTGCCAATTCATGAAGAGAAAGACAAGTGAGATTACATCATTTAGTACTAAGGAAACAATTCAGATCGGTGAATTCATCAACTGTGATTCAGTATACTGTATATATGTGCTGCAGTGCCAATGTGGACTGCAGTACGTTGACAGAACCACACGGGCATTGAAGTCTAGATTCAGAGAGCACAGACTCAACATTCTTAAGAAGTTTCCATTACACAGTGTATCAAGACACATTGCAGGAGAACACGAAGGCTGTTTAGATGGACTCACTGTAATAGGGGTTCAACATGTTAAAGTACCAAGCATGGTGGAGACAGACACAAGCTTCTCAGTTCCAGAGAGGCTTGGTGCACTTTACAACCCCATGGTTTAAATGACAACATTGATTTTGAGTCATTTGCCTAGAACAGGGGTGGCCAACCAATCAGTGACAAAGAGTCAAAAAACCTTGTTAGGTACGTCAAAGAGCCGACATCAACACATGCAAAAATGGAATGTAGCCTTGTGCCTGCTAGACCACAACCCTAGTATAAAATACATTGAAAAAGCCAGAACGACATAAAATAATTTTTTTAAAGCCACTTTCACAAAAAAATAGAAAAAGCCAGATGCACCTAATAAACTTCAGCTCCCCCATGTGTCACTCCAGCCAGCTCCCTCGTGTGTCACTACTGCTAGCACCCTCCTATGTCTTTTCGGCCAGCTCCCCCTTGTCACTCCAGCCAGCTCTCCCATGTGTCACTACAAGGCCGTCTTTTCGTATGGGCTCAATGGGCTCTTGCACAAGGGCCACAAGAGTATAAGGGCACTAGGCTGATAGCTGAGGGTCCCCTCTTTCCAGGGGTACCAGATTTTTGAAAATCGGCCCTGGGGAACCGGAGATATCCAACGTGAAAGCAGTGGTCCCCATCTGAGCTTGTTAATTGCTCTTCCCAGCCAGATATCTCATGTTCTGTCTGACTTAGAGTTTTTTTTTGAGGGTATAATCCAAATGCTGGGACTCTCCCCTTTTGCTGGACACTGGCAGCTTGTCTCTACTATGCCCAGAACCAGAGATATCAGCCTTCCAGCAGATGCACCCTGCTCCAGCTCCACACACCTGGTATGCAGTTTATATTTTCGTTGGTGAATTGCTCTGGCTCCTGACCTCTAATCCCCAAGTCCCCAGTACCTCCTGAAAGGTGGGGCTCTCTAATTTCTTTTTTATCCCATTCAAAGCTAAAAAATATATTTTCAGGAACTTGAGATATCTGCAGTCAAGTAAGCTGCCCTCCCACCGGAAAACGATGAATATTAAGCCCAATCCACTATCCACCCTCCCCTACGTATTAAACACCCCCTAACACCCTGGAAGTCATGTACCGGGGCCCCTTCATTCAGCCCAATGCCCCTTTCTACAGTTTAGCCCCGTGCAGTAATGGAGTAATTAGCAGAAATGACTGCTTCAGGTCCTACATGCTCAGCGGAAGATAAAACACCACCTACCGCCTGCAGGACATCAAAGCTGCTGCTGATAGCACCCCCCACCCCTACCGCTGGAGGATAGGTAGGGGGCCCAGTGCATTGCTGTGCCCAGGGGCCTACACTGCTGTTAAGACGGCCCTGTGTCACTACTGCCAAGACCCTGCTGTGTCACTCCAGCCAGGTCTCCAGTGTGTCACTACTGCCAAGACCCTGCTGTGCCGCTCCAGCCAGCTACCCCATGTGTCACTCCAGCCAGCTCCCCCGTGTCACTCCTGCTAGCTCTCCCATGTGTCACTCCAGCCAACACCCTCCTGTCACTCCAGCCAGCTCTTCCATGTGTCACTCCAGCCAGCTTCCCTGTCACTCCTGCTAGCTCCCCCATGTGTCACTCCAGCCATCACCCTTCTGTCACTCCAGCCAGCTCCCCCATGTGTCACTCCTGCTAGCACCCTCCTATGTCACTCCAGCCAGCTCTCAAATGTGTCACTACTTCCAGCACCCTCCCGCGTCACTCCTACCAGTTCCCTCCTATGTCACTCCAGCCAGCTCTCCCATTTGTCACTACTTCCAGCACCCTCCCAAGTCACTCCTGCCAGGACCCTCCTGTGTCTCTCCAGCCAGCTCTGTCATGTGTGTCACGTCTAGCAGAGTTTGAGGATCCGGCAGCTGAGATGTGCCCGAGGAGGTAGCAGGCTGTGAATGAACCAGATGAGGAGGCTGGATATAGTTCCTTCCCATGGGACACGGAGCAATGAAGAACGTAGGCGGGGTTTGAGAGTCAATGGAAAGTATTTATTATGTACAGGGCTGAGGTAGAGAACCGAGGCTGGAGCACAATGGTTAAGACGTGGCTGGAGGCAAAGAACTGTGGACTGTGATTTGAAAGGCGAGACTGTAGATGATGAACTGTGGAACTGTGGATGATGGTTGAAGACGTGGCTGGAGACAAGGACTGTGGTTTGGAAAACGAGGCTGAAGATAATAATCTGCAGGCGGTGGTACAAAGGCGTGGCTGGTGAAGGAGATCTGTGGAGTGTGGCTTGAAAGACGAGGCAGAAGACCTGGGGCCGACTGTGCCCAAAGAGTCTTACTGGACCGGGTTTTCCAGGAACGCTTCCACAGGCAGTAGCAGGCAAGAAACGGCAGGGCTGCAGCAGCAACAGAGAACCGATCAAGCAGGATCAGGAAGAACCAGAATACAGCAGGAATCCTGGGAGCACAGGCTAAAGCACCTACAACAGGGTTGTAACTTGAAGCACTGGCATCCCTGTCCTAAACCAGCCCCCTTTTATAGGGAGAGCTTCCCCTGAATTGGCTGGAAGAGACAGGAAACAGGAACTATGCTCAAAACTTGGTCTCCGGCCAGAGCTCCTGCTAATATCCTGATCTATCTCCTGTTTCTCTGGTGTGCTGTGGCTGAAAATTTCTGCAGGAATGCAGTACCCCGCTCTGCTCCTGCAGTGTGAATTTTGGGATCCTCGGTGCCAAGAGTCCTAACTTACTGGCTGGTGAAGTCTGTGACTGGATCCTGAGACAGACTCTGCTCTCAGTGTGGCTGGTGCTCCTGCTGCAGCTCTGCCCTCACTCAGCTGCTAGGGACAGTGTGCTCTGCAGAGGTTTTGGTGGCAGCATCCTGTGGATTTCTGTGCCCTGTCTCCAGCTTTGTCATAATGTGTGAATTCTACCACAACTCTGTAGCTGGTGAGCAGGATGGCTTTGCTTCTATGTGCTTTTATCCTGATTCAGTGCAGCAGCTCTCAGGGCCCCTTAGTGAGACCTTATCTGCATTCTGCACCACTTACTATTACACTACAGAAGGTGCTTACCGCTGTGGGTTCGTCCGAGCAACGAATTACTAACAGACTGGAGGAGCTGAGGGATAACCTTACGCATATTCACAGTAAACTACTGCTGGTGATGGCGCGTGTGGATCCTCCAGCGGTCTCTGTTTCTTTAGTGGTGATTCCATGGTCCCGCGTGAAGATTCAATCTGCAGTCACACAGAGTCACTTATCCGATGAAGAGGGAGAATGGCGACGTAACATCCTCCAGTTTGCTGGCAGTCCGCGAGAGGGAATGGCTTTCCACTCTAATATTTATTTGGAACAGTGGTTCGGTGTAACCCGCGGATGGAGGTTTTTGTCCCTAATCCGGTTTTCTTCAGCTGCCACTTGTCCCTATACGTTTATTATGACACAGATGTGTGTGACGGCTGATGGCACAGTTTATCCTTCTGCCCACTCTCGAGGGACTGTCATTTGGCTGGATTACTTTGTTCCAGGGTGGACTCATCCTCCGGACTGATTTTGCTCACCTTGGGACTGGGAACCATATCACTGGCTGCTGAGACCCTTACTGTGCTCTGTTCTGTATACTGATTCTCGTTAGCTACTGCGTAATTTCATATTGTTTGTATGTCCTTTCATAGTTCCAGTTGTGTTATACTGCTATTTTTGCGCTCAGTCTAGATATTTGCATACAACTAATTATTTTCCAGGAGAATTCTGCTCTAATGTTTAAGGCCATTTATTTAGTGTTATTGTCACTTATATAATTATTTGTCTGTTTTCTGGCTCAGTGCATCTAAACCTACTGTATGTGCATTTTCACTATTTTGCAGGAGCAACTTCCCATATATAGGTTGTGGTCATTTATTTTAATGCCGCAGCCACTTCTCTTTATATTATGTCTGTTCTTTAGACTCAGTTATCTTGGTATTTGCATTATACTTTACTATTCTATGGGTATAACCTGCTCTATTTAGTTTATGGTCTTTTATTTAATTGCCCCTTTCATTTACAGTATATTGTGTGCTTATCCTGTACAGTTTTGTTGTTCTGCTATCCTCGTGCTCATTATAGCTAAATATTTGCGTGTAACACTTACTTTCCGAGAGAATCCTGTTCTAACTGGTGTATGGCCCTTAATATAGTGTTACATCAGTATTATGTCTGTTTTCCAGCTCCTTGTATCTAAGAACGTGTGCACTTTTTACCATTTTGTCAGAGAAGCTTGACATACTTAGTCTGTGGTCGCTTGTTTTAGTTCCACAGCCATTTATATTTATATTCTGTCTTTAAGCTCGGCTATCTCAGTATTTGCATACTACTTTACTATTCTGCGGGTGTAACCTGCTCCACTTAGTTTATGACCATTTATTTTAGCTGCCCCTGTCAATTATACGGTATACTTATCCTGTGTTATGGGGTTGGGGGGTGGGGGGATGTTAGGCATTTAGGTGTAGTGTAGTTAGGGATGGGGTTCTTATGGGGATCCAGGTACGCCTAGGTTGGGGTTAGGTTATACAGGGTGGGGGGTTCTTGGGAGGTTTGCTTTGGGTGTCTTTATTTTATTTTGTGTATTTGTTTTGTTTGTAGGTTAGGGTATATGAGGTGTGGGGGAATGTGAGGCTTTTTGTTTTGATATTCTGATGGATGTGAGTTATTTATATTTTCATTTATGGTATGTCACCTATGCCCCATTATAAATCTGGTTCTCTCATGTGTACACCCGAATGGCGCCTTCGGGTGGCGATTAATTTATCCGTGTTTGATTTGGGGTATTCTGTATGTCATTGTTTTTACTATATCCTGCTATTGTTCCATTCTCATGTCCGATGGCTTGGTGGCTAATCTTTATTTTGTCATTTATACACTGTTTATGCCCTCCTGTATTATTCCTCATGTTTGCCTTACAATTCATATGCCTCTTTAATGTCTGGGTGTAACTTTTGAAATTTCCAATAAAAATTACACAATTAAAAACTTGGTCTCCAACATGGCGGCGCCCAGTAATGCAGACCTTTTTGCAAAGCCACATTGCTCACTGCCCCTGGTCTCCTAGCAATGGCTCAGCCAGAGCGACCCACTGTAGCGACGTCCCGCCGCCACGAGCGGACCCCCTCACCGCCGCTACTGCTGCCCGCGGATCTGGCGCAGCAGCCCACCTCCGCCGCTGCCCGCACATCGCCAAGGAAGCCAGCCCCGTGGCCCCAGCGTACCGGTAAGACTCCGGACACTGACAATGTGTCACTCTAGCCCACCCTCATGTATCACTACAGCTCCCCCATCAACTCGTGCCATTGCAGCAGTCCCTAATGTGTCCTCTGTTTGCTTGTGGGTGTCTCACCTCTAGTATCTGACTCCTACAGTTTTCAGTCCCTGTAGTGCTGCTGCGTGTCTGGCTGGAGTGCAGCGGTTTCTGTATCTGTTGTGGTTACATGATTTAGAGTGTTGGGAGCCACATTTGAATAAAGAAAGAGCCACATGCGGCTCAAGAGTCACAGGTTGGCCACCGCTGGCCTAGAACTATTTCAGATAGATATGCATCTAATAAAGATAGCTAGGGATGTAACATGCTTGGTAATCAGATATTTCCCCCACTATATAGTGGACATGGTGGCTAATCCTCCCTAAAAAAGGGGGGTTGGTATATGTAGACCCCCCTTTTCTATCTCATATTTATGAATATGAATTTATGAATATCATGCTTGGATATATTGAGTAGAATGAAGAAGTCTTCGGTTGCTCGATCCTCCCTCTCTAGAAATGTCCACTACTAATTCTCTTGGCAAGTTTATTTATTGGTACAGTTGAGCTCTGTTGTCATAAAACATGGAACATATAAATGCTTCTTTAAGATGTGGAGGTGTCTCAGGCACATCAGTAAATAAATTCAAGTGATTCCAAATTAGGGAACACATCTTCAGATAGCCCAAAGAGCTTTTATGATCTTGTTAACCTCACATGAAAGGTGGGGCTACAGAATTATTGGCACCTGAAGGAGTGCAGGAACTCCATCCCACCTTGAAAAAAAAAATACAGGTGTAACTTCACCTGTCACATGACACAAACTAGGTATTAAGAACCCTTTTGAAACACAGCTGTCTGATTCCTGTTCCCTAATCTGGAATTATTTATATAGTGTACTGTACCAGGGCCTGAAAAATCCCTTGGTGGCCCTGAACAATGTAGAAGTAGACAGTTTTTAAGCTGAACTGCTATTTAGGAGGATTCATACCATCAGTTCATTAAGAACTAGTTATATTTGGTATTGTCAATAAAGTCACTCGGCCCACAAAATGGCAACCTCTATTCATTTTATATAAAAGTTCTTACAAGCACGTCAAACTTTTACATGTGTGTGAATGTTAGCAGTAACTCTTTTATGTTATTTATCTTTTTAGGTTTGTTTTAGAATTTTTTGTGTTTATTGTCAAATGCCTGGCATCATGACTGTATAGGCTTTCCATAATATTCCTTTCAGCCGGGACACTCATGAATTACACAGGTTCTATCTGGCTGGCTTCAAGCCTGCATTTCACCTGGTTTTAATCAGCCACAGAACATGTGTAATCCATGAATGTCCCAGTTTAAAGGGATAGTCTAGCACACAGGTTCTCAAACTCGGTCCTCAGGACCCCACACGGTGCATGTTTTGCAGGTCTCCTCACAGAATCACAAGTGAAATAATTAGCTCCACATGTGGACCTTTAACAATGTGTCAGTGAGTAATTAATACACCTGTGCACCTGCTGGGTTACCTGCAAAACATGCACTGTGTGGGGTCCTGAGGACCGAGTTTGAGAACCTCTGGTCTAGCAAGCCTATGACTGTAACATGGTGATTGACTGTGGGTTTGAACTGTGCTCCAGTTTGTTGCAACTTTGCCAGACTACACATCACTTGATGCACACAGTGGGCCTTAAGCACAGCTGCATGCAAGTCCATTTTACAAACAGATCTTTCTATTTTCATGCTGTGCTTGGTCCGTATTATGCAGCTTTAGGTAGGTTTACCATGCCAACCCTTTAACCTGGACACTCATAGATTACACAGGTTCTGTGGCTCATTACAACCAGTAGACTTGAAGTCAGCCAGCCACAGAACCTGTGTATATCATGAGTGTCCCAGTTTAAAGGGATCGTATGGTAATCCGGGTGTAGTATGTTATGCCGGCGATTGGGATCCCGACAGCCGGCATGCAGGAAGCAGGGTAAGCGCAAAAGAGCCCCTTGTGGGCTCTCTGCGTGCACAGTAGCGTACTACGTGCGTCACCCTATTTATTCTCCCTCCAGGGGTGTCGTGGACACCCCAAGATGGAGAATAGTTGTCGGTATGCTGGCTGTGAGGATTCCGGCGTCTGTATGGTGAGCGCCGGGATCCCGACAACCGGCATATCAAATGCCTCCTCGGTAAGCCTAGCTATAAGCAGTTATAGCCAGTACAGAGTACACATTTCAGCTGCTTCTACGCAGAGTACACATTTCAGCTGCATCTCCGCAGAGTACACATTTCAGCTGCATCTCCGCAGAGTACACATTTCAGCTGCTTCTACGCAGAGTACACATTTCAGCTGCATCTCCGCAGAGTACACATTTCAGCTGCATCTCCGCAGAGTACACATTTCAGCTGCATCTCCGCAGAGTACACATTTCAGCTGCATCTCCGCAGAGTACACATTTCAGCTGCATCTCCGCAGAGTACACATTTCAGCTGCATCTCCGCAGAGTACACATTTCAGCTGCATCTCCGCAGAGTACACATTTCAGCTGCATCTCCGCAGAGTACACATTTCAGCTGCATCCCCGCAGAGTACACATTTCAGCTGCATCTCTGCAGAGTACACATTTCAGCTGCTTCTCCGCAGAGTACACATTTCAGCTGCATCTCCGCAGAGTACACATTTCAGCTGCTTCTACGCAGAGTACACATTTCAGCTGCTTCTCCGCAGAGTACACATTTCAGCTGCTTCTCCGCAGAGTACACATTTCAGCTGCTTCTCCGCAGAGTACACATTTCAGCTGCATCCCCGCAGAGTACACATTTCAGCTGCATCCCCGCAGAGTACACATTTCAGCTGCATCCCCGCAGAGTACACATTTCAGCTGCTTCTATGCAGAGTACACATTTCAGCTGCATCTCCGCTTCTGTCTATGTGGGAGCATTTAGGCTGCCAAGAAGTAATCGCAAGTGTTCCGTGGGAGTATCAGACAGACAGGGATGGCACAAATGCACAAGGATAGTGAAGATGGCTACTATAACAAGTTGATGGATAGATGCGTTGCGGCTCATGAATGTTGCAATCTCACAATACAGCTGAAGATGCACAATTATTTCCACACAAACAATGCCGTCCACTCTGAAAAAATTACCATAGCTTTATTCTGGAGATACAAACTGCTGAAACTAACAAGCAAAGAAGTGAGTGGGAGCGAAAACAAATAGTCTCTTGTGTGACAAACCAATGTTGTCACCAAAGGTGGGTACACACTATTAAATATATCTGCAGATCAATTGATCTGCAGATATATCTATGTACGGATCGGGCAGTGTGCTGTGCATACACACTGCCCGATCCGTCGGGGGACTGACGTCATGAACTGGGCGGGCGCGAGCGCCCGCCCAGTTCACCTGTCAATCACCGCCGGCGCGCCGCAGCATGTGTACGGGCGGTAGGCCGACTGCCCCGTACACACACAGCGACGCGCCAATATATCGTTAGATATATTGGCTGTTGGCTGTGCTGCGCGGCCGACGCGATACGTCTGTGAACGACGGAGTTCACAGATGTATCGCCCGTACACAATGGCCGACGGTCCCGCGATGTATCGGCCGTTCAAGAGAACGGCCGATACATCGACCAGTGTGTACGGGCCTCAAGAGTGTCACGTCTAAAGGTGGGTACACACACTGGAAGATGTATCTGCAGATCAATGGATCTGCAGATATATCTATAGCCGGTTCGAGCAGTGTGTTGTGCATACACACTGCCGGATACGTCGTGACTTACGTCACCGAACTTGGCGGGCATTTACATATGCCCGCCCAGTTGCGCCGTCAATGCAGCAAGTGTATAGTGGTTGGCTAACCGCCCATACACACAGAACGATAAGCGTATAAATCTATATCTATATAGGCCATCAGCTGTGCTGCAGGGCGACGCTATATGTGTACCCAGCATTAGATTCAGCCTGCGACACTAGTATAACCCAGGCCAAAATGTCAGGGATGCAAACTGGCTGCAGGTGAGAGTGTTACTGTGCTGCAGGAGCAGTGATTACCAGCAATCAGTGGCAGTAATCTCTGAACAGAACAGAAAGTGATAGGATTAGCTCTCTCTAATGTCTGTGACATCTCCCCTTAATCCCATCTCTCTCAGCTTTCAGTTCCAGTTTGTACAGTACATGATTAAATTCTAGTGAGGAAAATTCTATTCCCTGGAGCTGTCGTAGATGCTTCAAACTGTCTTACAGTAGATTTTAATAAATTCAACAGTAGTAGAAAACAAATGCTTGGCATAAACACCGGTACAGTTTTTAGCATCAGTTAATTAATTTAGTCTAAGGTTTGGCAGATAGTAAGTAAAATGAAAATCCCTGTCGCAGTGTATATATAGTTATATTTACGGAACTAGGGTGAGTTATGAGGCATAGAGTATATGGGTGTGCATTTTTTTCTATGGAAATACGTTTTGGTTCTGAATCAGACAAGTGGCGGGAATGGAAGATTTCGGCTTGCTGACAGTTCTGTGGCCAGGAAAGTGTGGGGTTAACTGTCATGGGCTGGGACAAGGAGCCTCTTAAATACACCACCCAGCACACAGGTAGACACCAGCCTGGAAAAAGAGACAAGCAAAGTCCCGAAACGCGTCAGCAGATCTACCTGTACTACATGGACTTATTACCAAAAAGATACTGACCATCTCTGGATAGAAGCACAGGAGCCAGATGCAGGGTAGATCAGGGACACTCTGTGACCACCTGCGGCTCCTCTTCACCAGAATCGGTAGGATCCATTTCCATACAGCAATCTTTATCCTTTTTGCATTTAAGACTTACAGTTTGGACACTTAATGAATATACTTCTCTGATAAGTCTGTTTGAATATCCTCACAACCAATTTCTAGTTGTCCATATACAGTACCATCTTGGAGTGGTTATTAACTCCTATTATGAACTAGATATTTTACAAACCTATTGAATATTTTTAACTATTAGCAGTTTGAATAATCCCCTGCTGTTTTACTCATCATATTGTTATTCTTTGTGATATTTGTTCTGTATATGTTGTTATTAAACATGTTTATAATTTTAGTACATTCACCTGTGCTATTTATCTAACATGGTTACACTCTCACATGGTTCCGGTATGAATGGTCGACCATGTTATGGTCGACAGTCATTATGTCAACCACCATTGGTCGACATTGGCATGGTCAACATGGACAAATGGTCGACACGTAAAAAGGTCGACATGAGTTTTTTTTTTTTAAATGTTGGTGTCGTTTTCTGCGTAAAGTGACGGGGAACCCCAATTAGTGCACCGCGTTCGCTCGCCATGCTTCGGGCAAGGTGTCTCGCTCCGCTCAGCACAGGTTACCGTTCCCAATCGTAGTCCACGTGGATCGTAAAGTATGGAAAAGTTCCACAAAATAATTTTTTTTTTAAAAACTCATGTCGACATTTTAATGTGTAGACCATGTGTCCATGTCAATGTTGACCAATAGTGGTCGACCTAATGACTGTCGACCATACCATGGTCGACCATCCAAATGGATACCCTCTCACACACCTGAGCAGTACGAGAAGCAGAAGATGCATGGACCAGGAGGGAAAGGGAGCATATAATTCAACTAAAAGGGGATTTTGTATGGAGACGTCTAAGGGACGTTTAAAGTAATATTCTAAAGAACATAAACAAAGTAGTGAAGTTAAACCTTTTTACTGTGAAAATTTGAATGAAATAAAGTGAAGAAAAAAAAAAAAAGGAAGAGAAGGGCTATGCCTAAACCGGCAAGCATTATTACCACACGCTTGCATGTGAATTGCCGCACAACGATCACAACAGATCTTCTCATTATGTACCCTTCACGGATGGGTCAGAGCCACACATGCACATTGGAGTTGGTACACCAGTATTACCTCCACAAGTGAATGTGAACAGCCAGCCCTGAAGCAGAATAGTATTTTCCTGCAGCTAGCAGACAGCTGTGCTAAGGCGCTCAAAGGACTGGGTCAACAGTTTTTCTAAAACAGATCCCAACATCTCTTAAGGACTTCCTTGTAATGTGGAACCACTTTCAAGTTATCCGCATTGTGAGGACTGGCAGCGGTTATGAATAGCGATTTCAGATAGTATCTCAACGGCAACTCATTGCTGCCACCTATGTATAATAACAGCAATCAGTAGACATGACATGTTTATTGTAGCAGACTCCTATACATTCTGACTAAAGATGCTGACATACTATAACCAACGAACATTGAGATTACTACGTGCAGCTGCTCCATTCCGAAGTTCAGTGGTAAGAAATTTCAGACTTACGGCAGTGCAGCACATTTCCTGTACAGTATATTTGTTTTGTACAGATTTTTTACTTGAGCTTTGTATCGGATACTTTTACTTGACCATATCTCTTTAGCACAAACCATCTGCACTACAGATCTCATATTATGTACTGCGCGTGGTGGGTTTTGAGACGCTCATGTGCATTGCAGTTGGTAAGCCAGTACCTAAAAAATGAGAATGTGAGTTATGGGAAATACATAGTGTATGTTCTAAACTGGTCTCTAAACTATTCTTATGCATAGGCACACGCAGGGGGGGGGGGTTTCTGGTTGCCCAGAAACCCCTCTCCTCTTGCCAAGTGGCTTAAATTATGACAATAACAATGATATATAATACAAATACTAGAGCTGCTGTCACATCATGCAGTTTAAGGTGCAGAGCAGAGCTGCTGCGCATGCCCAGTGGTATCAGCTTTATCTACCAAGTTTGCTGTGAGTGGAGCTGAGTCCTCAATCAGTGCAATGGACCAGACAGCAGCTGCCAGGTAGAAGAGACAGTAGCCTTACCATGAGGTGGGAGAATGTGTGCTCAGAAAGTGCAGTACTAGTTCTATTATGTTTGTGTATGTATTAGTTTGTTTTTCCTTTTCCTGAACACTTATTTATATTATTTAAATACAGCCTATACTATAGACCATAGGTTCTCAAACTCGGTCCTCAGGACCCCACACAGTGCATGTTTTGCAGGTAACCCAGCAGGTGCACAGGTGTATTAATTACTCACTGACACAGTTTAAAAGTTCCGCAGGTGGAGCTAATTATTTCACTTGTGATTCTGTGAGGAGACCTGCAAAACATGAACTGTGTGGGGTCCTGAGGACCGAGTTTGAGAACCACTGCTATAGACCATCTATAATGTTAAATATTAATACTGTATTCCATACAGTAACCAGAGTATAAAAAGATCAATGTGAACAATAATGTCCAGGGTCTGTACTAGGTACTTCTACCATTCCCCAAGACTTCCACACTTGCTCCAATGTTCTACAGCACAGGTTCTCAAAGTCGGTCCTCAGGACCCCACACAGTGCATGTTTTGCAGGTCTCCTCACAGAATCGCAAGTGAAATAATTAGCTCCACCTGCAGACCTTTTAAAATGTGTCTGTGAGTAATTAATACACCTGTGCACTTGCTGGGTTACCTGCAAAACATGCACTGTGTGGGGTCCTGAGGACCGAGTTTGAGAACCCCTGTTCTACAGAGTAGGAGATCATTGACTGCATTTGGAAACCCCCCTCTAGAAATCCTGCATTTGCCACTGTTATGCCAATTGTCAAGTCAATTGATTTAACGGTTAGGCCGTGATTAAGCAACAAACATACATTTCATTTTTATATATTAGTAGGGATTTTCCTTTTAGAGTTTTGTACTTTACCAATCTTCAAATTTTTAAAGTTTACGTTTAAAGTTTCATGTTTTAGGACTATATGTCCAGTCAAAGTACCCAGTCTATGCCAGTGTGTTTCTTATAAAACATTGAGATGCGGGGTGTTTATATTTAATACAAATAAAATAAAATGAAAACTTTTTTTAAGATCACGTTTTAGACTTATGTAGGAGGTGACCTGATAATAACATTTATTAATTGCCTGTAATTAAGACATTTCTATAATCCTCCATTTACAACTACTGTGTTTGCAGATTTGGCACAATGTATGGGAAATGTCTGTGATACCCTTTATTATAGGGAAAATAAGGACCTTAAATCTTAAGTGGCTTGAAAAAGAAGAAAATTATCACAAATAAACACAACTGGAAGTGGACACTAAGGACCACCAAATGAAGTAAAGCTAGTCTTAAGGCACCCATACACTAGACCAGGCATGTCCAAACTGCGGCCCTCCAGCTGGTGAGAAACTACACATCCCAGCATGCCCTGACACAGCTTTAGCATTCTCTGACAGCAAAACTGTGTCGGGGCATGCTGGGATATGTAGTTTCACAACAGCTGGAGGGCCGCAGTTTGGACACGCCTGCACTAGACGATATTATGAGCGATTTGGCCATTTCCGACGTATCGGAACTACAAATCATTCATAATAGTGCAGATTGTTCAGTGTCTGTGAACAATAACGATCACGATGCGCAGTCTCGCTAGTCGTTGATCGGAGCTTCTGATCTTCCCTCCTGTAGGGAAGATCTGAAGCTATCATCAACAACAGCATGCTTCTGGCTGTAGCCACTCCCAGATCTTAAGATATATCATGTGTATTGTACTATATCGTTTGCCCTGGACTGCCAGGGGAGTTCAAGGGAAATCGTTAACGAGAAATCATCATTTACAAGTCGTCTAGTGTATGGGCATAGAAAGGGCTGCCACTGATCTACACAAATACATACAGCATGCAGAGTTTCCAATAGATGACAGGTCTCAAAGTATTTTAACTTGTATCTACAACTGCTATTCTGCTTAGGGCAAGCTACTGCTTTCTGTTATCAGCCACTTCAGATTGAGAGCTAGTCATTCGCTGTGGCTTTTAATAAAGCTAGTGACAGAACAGCCAAAACCTATCTTACCCCCATCATCAAAATTATACTTTGAATATATTGTGATCTGAGAAGCTAGTGACATACATACAGTGTGTGTGTAGTTTATTAGTAGCGATTTATTTATTATTTATGACAACTTGTATTTTAGGTCTAGGGCCTAAGGGGGTAATTCAGCATGGATCCTTAAACTGAGAAATTGCAGTTGTCTGCGAGTAGAAAGGTACCGCCCTGACAGAAAGAAAAAAAGCCCTGGGCAAATTTGCTAATGCATCACAGATCGCTATCCACTCTCAGATGCATACGCAAATCCCAGAACATCGAAGAGTCTTTGCCGTCTGAGCAAATGTGAGTAGTAGGTCCGAGGCTGCCACTAATCTGCATCTGAGACAGGCTGGAAGTGGTCTGCGCTGACGTCAGAGACCCTCCCAAAACTGGCTGGGCATGCCTGCGTTTTTTCTGACATACCCAGAAAACTCAAGATTTTCACTAAAAAATGCCAGCTTCCCGTCAGTCAAACAGCGGCTGCATTGTGTTTACCATCTGTACGCATTTTCTGTCGCTATTACCCCAAGCGCATGTGCAGTAGTTCGATAATTAGTGTTCCATGCTGAATTAGGCCCTGTTTTAAATTTTAAGTGGAAGATTAAAAGGTTGGGACTGTGCAGCAATGTGCACACTGCAGAGAATTACAGATAGAGTGCAGGGATGTAAAGGAAAATCTGTCATGTTTGTGGCGGCGAGTTTAAATTCTGACAACTTGCGTCCATTACTATCAAATGGTCACTTTAAAAGGTGCAAATATATCTTTAAAGAAGCACAAAATAAAATGGTCATGTTGTTGACTACATACTGTACATAAGCGATATTAAAGAGAACCTGTTACTTCTAAAACAGGGGATTAGCTATGCCTCTCACCTGTGGAGTGCATTAAAAAATAAAAAGGTTGGGCTGTCTGAAGTATCCAGACAACTTCTAGGGTCACATATTAGGGAGAAAATAAGATTTTACTCACCGGTAAATCTATTTCTCGTAGTCCGTAGTAGATGCTGGGGACTCCGTAAGGACCATGTGGATTAGCGACTCCGCAGGAGACTGGGCACAACTAAAGAAAGCTTTAGGACTACCTGGTGTGCACTGGCTCCTCCCACTAAGACCCTCCTCCAGACCTCAGTTAGGATACTGTGCCCGGAAGAGCTGACACAATAAGGAAGGATTTTGAATCCCGGGTAAGACTCATACCAGCCACACCAATCACACCGTATAACTCGTGATACTATACCCAGTTAACAGTATGATAACAACTGAGCCTCTCAACAGATGGCTCAACAATAACCCTTTAGTTAGGCAATAACTATATACAAGTATTGCAGACAATCTGCACTTGGGATGGGCGCCCAGCATCCACTACGGACTATGAGAAATAGATTTACCGGTGAGTAAAATCTTATTTTCTCTAACGTCCTAAGTGGATGCTGGGGACTCCGTAAGGACCATGGGGATTATACCAAAGCTCCCAAACGGGCGGGAGAGTGCGGATGACTCTGCAGCACCGAATGAGCAAACTCTAGGTCCGCCTCAGCCAGGGTATCAAACTTGTAGACTCTTGCAAGAGTGTTTGAACCCGACCAAGTAACAGCTCGGCAAATTTTGCAAAGCCGAGACCCCTCGGGCAGCCGCCCAAGAAGAGCCCCTTTCCTCGTGGAATGGGCTTTCACAGATTTAGGGTGCGGCAGTCCAGCCGCAGAATGTGCAAGTTGAATCGTGCTACAGATCCAGCGAGCAATAGTCTGCTTAGAAGCAGGAGCACCCAGCTTGTTGGGTGCATACAGGATAAATAGCGAGTCAGTTTTCCTGACTCCAGCCGTCCTGGAAACATATACTTTTCAGGGCCCTGACTACGTCCAGAAACTTGGAATCCTCCAAGTCCCAAGTAGCCGCAGGCACCACAATAGGTTGGTTCACATGAAAAACTGCTACCACCTTAGAAAGGAATTGGGAACGAGTCCTCAATTCCGCCTTATCCATATAAAATACAGATAAGGGCTTTTGACAAAGCCGCCAATTCTGATACACGCCTGGCCGACGCCAAGGCCCACAGCATGACCACTTGAGGTATTGTAGCTCCACGGATTTAAGTGGCTCAACTCAATGCGACTTCAGGAAATCCAACACTACGTTGAGATCCCACGGTGCCACTGGAGGCACAAACGGGGGCTGACTATGCAGCACTCCCTTAACAAAAGTCTGAACTTCAGGCAGTGAAGCCAGTTCTATTTTGGAAGAAAATCGATAGAGCCGAAATCTGGACCTTAATGGAACCCAATTTTAGGCCCATAGTCACCTCTGACTTGTAGGAAGTGCAGAAATTCCTCCTTTGGGGCCTTACTGGCCTCACAGCACGCAACATATTTCCGCCATATGCGGTGATAATGGTTTGCGTTCACTTCTTTCCTAGCTTTAAATAGCGTAGGGATAACTTCCTCCGGAATGCCCTTTTCCTTCAGGATCCGGCGTTCAACCGCCATGCCGTCAAACGCAGCCGCGGTAAGTCTTGGAACAGACAGGGCCCCTGCTGCAGCAGGTCCTGTCTGAGCGGCAGAGGCCATGGGTCCTCTGAGATCATTTCTTGGAGTTCTGGGTACCAAGCTCTTCTTGGCCACACGAAACAATGAGTATAGTTCTTACTCCTCTCCTTCTTATTATTCTCATTACCCTGGGTATGAGAGGCAGAGAAGGGAACACATACACCGACTGGTACACCCACGGTGTTACCAGAGCGTCCACAGCTATCGCCTGAGGGTCCCTTGACCTGGCGCAATATCTTTGTAGCTTTTTGTTGAGGCGGGACGCCATCCTGTCCACCTGTGACCTTTCCCCACGGTGAACAATCATTTGGAAGACTTCTGGATGAAGTCCCCACTCTCCCGGGTGGAGGTCGTGTCTGCTGAGAAAGTCTGCTTCTCAGTTGTCCACTCCGGGAATGAACACTGCTGACAGTGCTAACACATGATTTTCCGCCCATCGGAGAATCCTTGTGGCTTCTGCCATCGCCATCCTGCTTCTTGTGCCGCCCTGTCGGTTTACATGAGCGACCGCCGTGATGTTGTCTGACTGGATCAGCACCGGCCGGTGTTGAAGCAGGGGTCTAGCCTGACTTAGGGCATTGTAAATGGCCCATAGTTCTAGAACATTTATGTGTAGGGAAGTCTCCTGACTTTTCCATAGGCCTTGGAAGTTTCTTCCCTGTGTGACTGCCCCCCAGCCTTGAAGGCTGGCATCTGTGGTCACCAGGACCCAGTCCTGTATGCCGAATCTGCGGCCCCCTAGAAGATGAGCACTCTGCAGTCACCACCACAGCGACACCCTGGCCCTTGGAGACAGGGTTATCCACCCATGCATCTGAGGATGCGACCCGGACCACTTGTCCAACAGATCCCACTGGAAGATCCTTGCATGGGACTTGGCGAATGGAAATTCTTCGTAAGAAGCTACCATCTTTCCCAAGGCTCGCGTGCATTGATGCACCGATACCTGTATTTTTTTTTTTGTATAATCTGTTTTTATTGAAACGAATACAGACTTATAACAGCTTGTAAACATATCTGAACATCAATCATCAGCAAAATAAAGTGGCAAATTAAGCATATACAGATTAATAGCCAAGTATTCAATATAGTTATAGTCTATCTTAACACTTTAAACTGAGAAGTATGATAAAGCATAGGCATATAACAAGAAAAAGAAAACAACAGAGAGGTGAGGTGACTGAACCGACTATGTTGAAAAAAAAAGGAGAGTAAAATATGTGTAATGAATTGGGGATTAAGCATATTGGTCCGGGGCTTTTGACAAACTGAACCAGGGAGTGTCTCTCGCCGCCCGCTTCACTTCGCGGAGGAAATGTAAGACTTATACGACTCAGATGTCTTGTATTCTATCCAAGGCCACCACATAGCAGTAAATTCCGAACGTCTGTCTGCAGCGCTCAATAATACATCTTCCATGTTCATATAATAGTCTAGTCTGGAGAACCAGGTATATCTTGTAGGAGGACTGACAGATTTCCACATTGTGGGGATTACTGCCCGTGCGGCATTGCCAAGGTGTCGTAGTAAAGATGTCTTGTAAGTAGAGATTGGGGTAGTGGAGTGGTTTAGTAGCCAAAAGGCCGGGTCAGATGGGACAGAAGTATGTAGAATATCACCGGAAATAGAAATTACATCATCCCAGAAACTTTTAATAAGGGGGCAGGTCCACCAGATGTGTAGTAGAGAGCCTAGATCCCTATGACATCTCCAGCAGGTAGGTGAGACGGATGGGGAAATAACGTGTAAGAGAGTGGGGTGTCTGTACCATCTCATCAGGATCTTGTATTGCGTTTCTCTGACCTGTATACAAATGGAGCTCTTGTGAGCTTTAAGAAAGACAGAGTCCCATTCCCTGTCTGAGAGTGAGATGTTCAAATCCCTCTCCCATTTTTGGGTGAAAAGGGGAGGGGTCGGGGAGTCAGACGTACTTAGGAGCTTGTACAGGGAAGACACTGTATGTAGGGGATTCATGGGGGCCACACACATTTTTTCAAACGCAGTCAGCTCCCTTGATGCCTGACGGTACATATTATCTGTGTGTAGAAAGTGTCGGACCTGCAGGAACTTCCAGAAGTCCGTTTGTGGAATCTCCCATTTCTCTCGTATCTCCGAGAACTGTTTAACCCCAGACGGGTGAACTAGCTGACCCATTCTAAAGAGTCCCTCCAATGCCCAGTTTTGGTAATACCCCAATGAGAGGCCAGGTGGGAAAGTCGGATTGCTCAGAAAGGAGGTGAGGGGGCCAAAAATAGAGGAGATGCAGGATCTACGTCGTATCCCCTTCCAAAAAGAAAGTGTAGGAGAAATAGTCGGGTGGGGGTGTAGTAGTTTGGGCAAGGTCGGGAGCCAAGGGAAGATTTCTGGGAACAGTTGTAAGCATAGACCTTCTAAGACCACCCATTGTTTAATCTCCCGGCTCCTGGTCCAATCTAAGACTCTGTTTAAGAGGATTGCTTGGTAATAAATTTTAATATCTGGGAGCATGAACCCACCTTTTTGAGGTGGTCGAGTCAGGATGGATCTACTAATCCTAGGTCTCTTACGTCGCCAAATAAATTGCTGGATCAATAGATCTCACAGTCCGGAACCAGGAGTCGGGGATCTGAATTGGCAAGGTCTGAAGGAGATAGAGCAGTTTGGGTAACGTGTTCATTTTTACAACGTTGATTCTACCAAGCCAAGAGAGATTGTGGTATTGCCATCTGCAATAATCATTTCTAATGGCCTGGAGAATAGGGTGGAAGTTCAAGGGCAATAGACGTGAGGGGTCGCTTGACAGCTGAACTCCCAGGTATGTGATGTGGGAGTCCCTCCATTGAAAGGGGAATGTGGCTTTCAGACCAGTCAGGACCGAGTGGGGGGTTGAGATATGAAGGGCATAGGATTTAGATGTGTTGATTTTAAAACCCGACAATGAGCTGAAGATGTCCAATTCACTCATCAGGTTAGGAAGTGAGAGCGCTGGGTCTGTGACCGTCGTCAGTAGGTCATCTGCAAATAGAGCAAGTTTGTAGTCTATATCACCTATTTTTAGCCCATTGATCTTGTCATTTGCTCTAATAGCCCTTTGTCAGGGCTTCAATACAAAGAACAAAAATCAGGGGAGATAAGGGGCAGCCTTGTCTCGTTCCATTACTGATAGGAAAATTGTCTGAGAGGGTCCCGTTAACCCGTACCTTAGCCGATGGTTGTGTATAGAGTGATAGTATTCTATGGAGGGCTCGTGGGCCTAACCCAATATGCTCCAGCACCGCCCTCATGAAATCCCAATTCACCCTGTCGAAAGCCTTTTCGGCGTCTGTAGACAGCAACACAGTGGATGTCTTGCTGCTAGATTCCAGATGGATGAGATTTAGGAGTTTAGTCGTATTATCTTTAGCTTCACGGCCGGGGACGAAGCCCACCTGGTCGTTATGGACGAGCGACGGGAGAAATTCGTTCAATCTAAGAGCCATTAATTTCGCAAAGAATTTGAGATCTAGGTTAAGCAGGGAGATTGGCCTGTAACTGGAGCATACTGAGGGGTCCTTTCCTTGTTTAGGGATCACCGTAATGTGGGCCTCAAGTGATTGTCTGGTGAAGTGAGTTTCAGCGGAGATGGAGTTAAAGGCCCGCAGTAATTTGGGAGCGAGAACCTCCTTAAATATCTTATAATAGGTGGCCGTGAAGCCATCTGGGCCCGGACTTTTACGTAGGGGAGCAGTAGAGATAACATGTTCCACCTCAGTCAAAGTGAAAGGTGCTTCTAGGGATTCCCGGTCAGAATTTGACAGCTGAGGGAATGCCACATCAGCTAAATATTTCCTGGATCTCAACATATTTGAAAGAGGGTCGTGGGCCTGGGAAGGGTCACCTAGGTTATATAGAGTATTATAATAATTTTTAAAGCATGCTGCTATCTCCGGAGATTTAAAGCATACGGAACCTGTATTGTTTTTCATAGAAGGAACAAAGGAGGCCAGTCTCTGGGATCTTAGTGCCTGGGCTAGTAGACGACCTGGTTTATTCCCCCACTTATAATATTTGCTATTACATTTATGCAAGGAGGCTTGGGTTTTATTATTAAGGGTTGATCGGAGTTGTGTCCGGGCTGCAGACAGTTCCACCAAGTCTGAAGGGGTCAGGGAGGACTTGTGGCGAGACTCCAAGGAATGAATTTTATGTAGTAGTGTGGTGACTAAGGCCTGACTGTTCCTTTTCACAAATGAGCCTAGTTGGATCAGTTTACCCCGTATTACACATTTGTGGGCCTCCCAAATCATAATTTCGGATAGTTCCCCTGTATCATTAATGTCAAAATAATCAGATAATGCTTTATCCAGTTCCGATTTGCAATATGTATCGTACAAAATAAGAATTTACTTACCGATAATTCTATTTCTCATAGTCCGTAGTGGATGCTGGGGACTCCGTAAGGACCATGGGGAATAGCGGCTCCGCAGGAGACTGGGCACATCTAAAGAAAGCTTTAGGACTATCTGGTGTGCACTGGCTCCTCCCCCTATGACCCTCCTCCAAGCCTCAGTTAGGATACTGTGCCCGGACGAGCGTACACAATAAGGAAGGATTTTGAATCCCGGGTAAGACTCATACCAGCCACACCAATCACACCGTATAACCTGTGATCTGAACCCAGTTAACAGCATGATAACAGAGGAGCCTCTGAAAGATGGCTCACAACAATAATAACCCGATTTTTGTAACAATAACTATGTACAAGTATTGCAGACAATCCGCACTTGGGATGGGCGCCCAGCATCCACTACGGACTATGAGAAATAGAATTATCGGTAAGTAAATTCTTATTTTCTCTAACGTCCTAAGTGGATGCTGGGGACTCCGTAAGGACCATGGGGATTATACCAAAGCTCCCAAACGGGCGGGAGAGTGCGGATGACTCTGCAGCACCAAATGAGAGAACTCCAGGTCCTCCTCAGCCAGGATATCAATTTTGTAGAATTTTACAAACGTATTTGCTCCTGACCAAGTAGCTGCTCGGCAAAGTTGTAAAGCCGAGACCCCTCGGGCAGCCGCCCAAGATGAGCCCACCTTCCTTGTGGAGTGGGCATTTACAGATTTTTGGCTGTGGCAGGCCTGCCACAGAATGTGCAAGCTGAATTGTACTACAAATCCAACGAGCAATAGTCTGCTTAGAAGCAGGAGCACCCAGCTTGTTGGGTGCACACAGGATAAACAGCGAGTCAGATTTCCTGACTCCAGCCGTCCTGGAAACATATATTTTCAGGGCACTGACAACGTCTAGCAACTTGGAGGCCTCCAAGTCCCTAGTAGCCGCAGGCACCACCAATAGGTTGGTTCAGGTGAGACGCTGAAACCACCTTGGGGAGAAACTGAGGACGAGTCCTCAATTCCGCCCTGTCCGAATGGAAAATCAGATAAGGGCTTTTTCAGGATAAAGCCGCCAATTCTGACACGCGCCTGGCCCAGGCCAGGGCCAACAGCATGACCACTTTCTATGTGAGATATTTTAACTCCACAGATTTAAGTGGTTCAAACCAATGTGACTTTTGGAACCCAAAACTACATTGAGATCCCAAAGTGCCACTGGAGGCACAAAAGGAGGCTGTATATGCAGTACCCCTTTTACAAACGTCTGAACTTCAGGGACTGAAGCTAGTTCTTTTTGGAAGAAAATTGACAGGGCCGAAATTTGAACCTTAATGGACCCCAATTTCAGGCCCATAGACACTCCTGTTTGCAGGAAATGTAGGAATCGACCCAGTTGAATTTCCTCCGTCGGGCCTTACTGGCCTCGCACCACGCAACATATTTTCGCCAATTGCGGTGATAATGTTTTTGCGGTTACATCCTTCCTGGCTTTGATCAGGATAGGGATGACTTCATCCGGAATGCCTTTTTTCCTTCAGGATCCGGCGTTCAACCGCCATGCCGTCAAACGCAGCCGCGGTAAGTCTTGGAACAGACAGGGTCCTTGCTGGAGCAGGTCCCTTCTTAGAGGTAGAGGCCACGGATCCTCCGTGAGCATCTCTTGAAGTTCCGGTTACCAAGTCCTTCTTGGCCAATCCGGAACCACGAATATAGTGCTTACTCCTCTCCATCTTATCAATCTCAGTACCTTGGGTATGAGAGGCAGAGGAGGGAACACATACCCTGACTGGTACACCCACGGTGTTACCAGAGCGTCTACAGCTTATTGCCTGAGGGTCCCTGGACCTGGCGCAATACCTGTCGAGTTTTTAATCATGTGGAAGACTTCTGGGTGAAGTCCCCACTCTCCCGGGTGGAGATCGTGCTGAGGAAGTCTGCTTCCCAGTTGTCCACTCCCGGAATGAATACTGCTGACAGTGCTATCACATGATTTTCCGCCCAGCGAAGAATCCTTGCAGCTTCTGCCATTGCCCTCCTGCTTCTTGTGCCACCCTGTCTGTTTACGTGGGTGACTGCCGTGATGTTGTCCGACTGGACCAACACCGGCTGACCTTGAAGCAGAGGTCTTGCTAAGCTTAGAGCATTGTAAATGTCCCTTAGCTTCAGGATATTTATGTGAAGTGATGTCTCCAGGCTTGACCATAAGCCCTGGATATTCCTTCCCTGTGTGACTGCTCCCCAGCCTCGCAGGCTGGCATCCGTGGTCACCAGGACCCAGTCCTGAATGCCTAATCTGCGGCCCTCTAGAAGATGAGCACTCTGCAACCACCACAGGAGGGACACCCTTGTCCTTGGTGACAGGGTTATCCGCTGATGCATCTGAAGATGCGATCCGGACCATTTGTCCAGCAGGTCCCACTGGAAAGTTCTTGCGTGGAATCTGCCGAATGGGATTGCTTCGTAGGAAGCCACCATTTTACCCAGAACCCTTGTGCATTGATGCACTGAGACTTGGCTCGGTTTTAGGAGGTTCCTGACTAGCTCGGATAACTCCCTGGCTTTCTCCTCCGGGAGAAACACCTTTTTCTGGACTGTGTCCAGGATCATCCCTAGGAACAGAAGACACGTCGTCGGAACCAGGTGCGATTTTGGAATATTGAGAATCCAATCGTGCTGCCGCAACACTACCTGAGATAGTGCTACACCGACCTCCAACTGTTCCCTGGATCTTACCCTTATCAGGGAATTGTCCAAGGAAGGGATAACTAAAATTCACTTCCTTCGAAGGAATATCATCATTTCGTCCATTACCTTGGTAAAGACCCGGGGTGCCGTGTACCATCCATACGGCAGCGTCTGAACTGATAGTGACAGTTCTGTACCATAAACCTGAGGTACCCTTGGTGAGAAGGGTAAATTTTGACATGAAGGTAAGCATCCTTGATGTCCCGAGACATCATGTAGTCCCCTTCTTCCAGGTTCGCGAACACTGCTCTGAGTGACTCAATCTTGAATTTGAACCTCTGTACGTAAGTGTTCAAAGATTTTAGATTTAGAATCGGTCTCACCAAGCCGTCCGGCTTCGGTACCACAACAGTGTGGAATAATACCCCGTTCCCTGTTGCAGGAGGGGTATCTTGATTATCACCTGCTGGGAATACAGCTTGTGAATGGCTTCCAAAACTGTCTCCCTGTCAGAAGGAGACATCGGTAAAGCCGACTTTAGGAAACGGCGAGGGGGAGACGTCTCGAATTCTAATTTGTGCCCCTGAGATATCACCTGAAGGATCCAGGGGTCTACTTGCGAGTGAGCCCACTGCGCGCTGAAATTCATTGAGATGGGCCCCCCACCGTGCCTGATTCTGCTTGTAAAGCCCCAGCGTATACTGAGGGCTTGGCAGAGGCGGGAGAGGGTTTCTGTTCCTGGGAACTGGCTGATTTCTGCAGCCTTTTTCCTCTCCCTCTGTCACGGGGCAGAAATGAGGAACCTTTTGCCCGCTTGTCCACGAAAAGACTGCGCCTGATAATACGGCGTCTTCTCATGTTGAGAGGCGACCTGGGGTACAAACGTGGAATTCCCAGCTGTTGCCGTGGCCACCAGGTCTGAAAGACCGACCCCAAATAACTCCTCCCTTAATAAAGCAATACTTCCAAATGCCGTTTGGAATACGCATCACCTGACCACTGACGTGTCCATAACCCTCTACTGGTAGAAATGGACAAAGCGCTTAGACTTGATGCCAGTCGGCAAATATTCCGCTGTGCATCACGCATATATAAAAATGCATCTTTTAAATGCTCTATAGGCAAAAATATACTGTCCCTATCTAGGGTATCAATATTTTCAGTCAGGGAATCCGACCACGCCAACCCAGCACTGCACATCCAGGCTGAGGCGATTGCTGGTCGCAGTATAACACCAGTATGTGTGTAAATACCTTTTAGGATACCCTCCTGCTTTCTATCAGCAGGATCCTTAAGGGCGGCCATCTCAGGCGAAGGTAGAGCCCTTACAAGCGTGTGAGCGCTTTATCCCCCCTAGGGGGTGTTTCCCAACGCACCCTAACCTCTGGCGGGAAAGGATATAATGCCAATAACATTTTAGAAATTATCCGTTGTTATCGGGGGAAACCCACGCATCATCACACACCTCATTTAATTTCTCAGATTCAGGAAAACTACAGGTAGTTTTTCCTCACCGAACATAATACCCCTTTTTTTTGGTGGTACTCGTATTATCAGAAATGTGTAAAACATTTTTCATTGCCTCAATCATGTAACGTGTGGCCCTACTGGAAGTCACAGTCGTCTCTTCACCGTCGACACTGGAGTCAGTATCCGTGTCGGCGTCTATATCTGCCATCTGAGGTAACGGGCGCTTTAGAGCCCCTGACGGCCTATGAGACGTCTGGACAGGCACAAGCTGAGTAGCCGGCTGTCTCATGTCAACCACTGTCTTTTATACAGAGCTGACACTGTCACGTAATTCCTTCCAACAGTTCATCCACTCAGGTGTCGACCCCCTAGGGGGTGACATCACTATTACAGGCAATCTGCTCCGTCTCCACATCATTTTTCTCCTCGTACATGTCGACACAAAAGTACCGACATACAGCACACACACAGGGAATGCTCTGATAGAGGACAGGACCCCACTAGCCCTTTGGGGAGACAGAGGGAGAGTTTGCCAGCACACACCAGAGCGCTATATATATACAGGGATAACCTTATATAAGTGTTTTTTCCCCTTATAGCTGCTGTATAGTTAATACTGCGCCCAATTAGTGCCCCCCTCTCTTTTTTTAACCCTTTCTGTAGTGTAGTGACTGCAGGGGAGAGACAGGGAGCTTCCCTCCAACGGAGCTGTGAGGGAAAATGGCGCCAGTGTGCTGAGGAGATAGGCTCCGCCCCTTTTTCGCAGACTTTTCTCCTGCTTTTTTATGGATTCTGGCAGGGGTTAAATGCATCCATATAGCCCAGGAGCTATATGTGATGCATTTTTTTTGCCATCCAAGGTGTTTTTATTGCGTCTCAGGGCGCCCCCCCCCAGCGCCCTGCACCCTCAGTGACCGAAGTGTGAAGTGTGCTGAGAGCAATGGCGCACAGCTGCAGTGCTGTGCGCTACCTTGTTGAAGACAGGACGTCTTCTGCCGCCGATTTTCCGGACCTCTTCTGCCTTCTGGCTCTGTAAGGGGGCCGGCGGCGCGGCTCTGGGACCCATCCAAGCTGGGCCTGTGATCGTCCCTCTGGAGCTAATGTCCAGTAGCCTAAGAAGCCCAATCCACTCTGCACGCAGGTGAGTTCGCTTCTTCTCCCCTTAGTCCCTCGATGCAGTGAGCCTGTTGCCAGCAGGTCTCACTGAAAATAAAAAACCTAATCTAAAACTTTCACTAAGAAGCTCAGGAGAGCCCCTAGTGTGCACCCTTCTCGTTCGGGCACAGAGATCTAACTGAGGCTTGGAGGAGGGTCATAGGGGGAGGAGCCAGTGCACACCAGATAGTCCTAAAGCTTTCTTTAGATGTGCCCAGTCTCCTGCGGAGCCGCTATTCCCCATGGTCCTTACGGAGTCCCCAGCATCCACTTAGGACGTTAGAGAAAAGGGATTCATTAAGACGCCAGGTCCAAGGACCAGGGGTTCGAGAGGGGGCCGATAGGGACAAGAATACTGGGGCATGGTCTGACAATGTAATGGAGCCAATGGAGGCGTCCACTATTAGGGGGAGGTGTTTATGGCTTAAGAACAAATAGTCTAGGCGTGAGTAAACCTGATGTGGGTGCGAGAAAAAAGAGAAGTCTCTGTCAGTGGGATGTGTAACCCGCCAAGAGTCGGCCAATTGAAATTCGTGGAAGACCTTCCTAACCTGTCTATGTTTGTGTTCAGAGAATTTAGGGGCTGATGGGGAGGTGTCGATGGATGGGTCCATGGACCAGTTTAGGTCGCCTCCCAGAACAACTATACCCAGCATAAGGGCTTCAAGTCGGGGAAGGTGGGACCGAAAAAAGGATAGTTGGCCTTGGTTTGGAGCATAGAGGGCTATGAGGGTATATGCCTGGGAGAATATATTGCATTGGACCACCAGTAATCTCCCTGGAACTAGTTTGTGGACAGAGACGTTAGACACTTGGAGGGCTTTGGAAAAAATTATAGCGACCCCCTTAGATTTACTTTCAGAATTGTTGGAATAAAAAGCAAGGGGGAAACTCCGATTTACCAAGGAAGGCCCACGAGCAGGGATCTTGAAATGTGTCTCCTGAATCAGAGCCACATCTACTCTGTCAGATCGTAGCGTCCGAAGTAAATGGGACCGTTTCTCGGGGGTGTTAAGCCCTTTTGCATTAATCGAGGTAAATTTAAGTATACCCGGGAGAGACATCACATCGTATTATAACACAAAGAAGCATAGCACTCGGACAGTTCACCAAAGAAAATAAAAAAACAGTAAGGAAAAGAAGATTGGAAAAAAGAGCAAATCACAGAAAATAGAAACATCATAAACATAGAAACATCCGCAATGGGGAAGCAGGTAGGTATGTTAACCAGCATCCCCATGAGGCACAGTGGCCGTATGCGGGACTGGGGTAAGGGAGTCACCCCTACAGGCACTATTTGTAACATAAACATCGTAAGAAAACATTACTGACTAAGTGAGGTTTATAATGATCAATAGTATTAACCGGTGGAAACAGTTAACTAACTTCTAGTAGAGTCACATCGCTGAACTCCAGGACTGAAGAGGAGACCGGGGGGGGGGGGACACAGTAAAACGAGGCTGAAGTGGCACAGGGCCGCATAGAACGTGCCTCACCCGGTACATCACAGTTAGGGTGTTCAGTCCTCCCGAAGAAAACAAAAGAAATCAATTGGCAGAGTGGTGGGGAGCGGTTTCTTCAGGTAGGGGAGGAATCCTGGCGTGTGGGAAGTGGTTTTGAGGGTTTCTTTTGAGAGCTACCGACCACTTGCCATGGCGTTCCATTCCCCGCAGGTTGTGGTGGGTGTAGATCCGGGAGGATGAAGTCCCAATCTGGGACCTTCAGGGGTGGGAGACCGAGACCGGAGCAGAAGGTGGGGAGGTCAGATGGAGTATGGAGAGTGTACATCTTGCCAGAAGATGATACCTGTAGGCTGAAAGGGAAACCCCATCTGTATTTCAGCTGTCGCTTGCGGAGTTCTTCCGTAAGGGGACGAAGGATCTTCCTTTGTTGCAGGGTATGCCAGGAGAGATCCTGAAAGATGGAGATAGGGTCGCCGTTGAAGTCCAAGTCATCTATATGACGCGCTTTATTCATAATTTCTTCCTTCTGGGAATAATAATGAAGGCGACATATGACGTCTCGAGGTCAATCGGAAGATAGCCCCCTCGGCTTGAGAGCGCGATGGGCTCTATCGAAGGTTATGACGGTAGCTGGGTCATTGCCCAAAATTGTGTTGAAGATTGTCGTCAAGGCATCTACTAAGCCTGTCTGGGGGACCTTCTCTGGAATACCTCTCACCCGGACATTGTTCCTCCTACCTCTGTTATCCAAATCCAATACACGGGTCCGCAGTGATCTGATCTCATCTGACTGGGTTTTAATAACCTCCGTTAAGGACCCCAGAAAGTTATCAGTGGAGTCACAATGTTCTTCCAGCGTGTTCACCCTATCAGAGAGCTGTGAGATATCTTGTTTGATTGATGCCAGCTCTCTTCGCATGGTATCTTGGAGATCCTGCTTAGTGGGGAGTGTTTTCATAAATTGCAGGATATCTTGAAGAGCAGTATCGCTGTGAGTGTGTGAGGTAGATTGCTCCATCATTAACGGAGAGGCTGAGGAGGCAGAATGGCAGGAAGATGGGCTGGAGGGGGAGAGGTTTCCGGAAAGCCTTGCAGGAGTAGGTTGTAGGAATGATCTCATTCCTGGTTGGGTCGCGGTCTCCTTAGGTTGTGCAGCATTACATTTCTTTTTCCCGGATCTGACCATGCTTAGAAGTGAGTAAATGAATACGTGATTGCAAAAGATATCATGAGCATAATTTCAGCGTTGCTTGGTACGTTATGAAGTGCCTACAGCATGGTGACTCCCAATGGAATGGCACTAACACGCCATTAATCGATGACCGCTGTTAAGATATCAGGCACATAGTGGGCATTGGATCCTGCCTCTTCGGTAATGTGGAGGTAGATGTGAGGCACCCGCATCGTCGGCCCCCAGAGGGCGATCCACCTCTCTTGCAAATTCTATCAGGCGAGTGCAAGGGAGCTTAAGTAGCACATGTATAACTATGTATATGGGTAGGTCACTAGGGGGAGCTCCAGACCAAGATATAAGCCGCGCGCAGCAGCCGGAACCAGCAGTTACAACACGGCCTCAGATACTTCTTTCCTTCCGGGCGGCTGGCCGACAGCAGGTGGTGTAATAGGCTGGGAGCTGCACTGTAGTTCTGAGGAGAGCAGGGGCTATGAAAGCTGATTAGTGATAAAACAGAAAACAGAAAAACGGATCCCGCATGCCACCCCTAAGATGGCCGCCGCTGCTGAGCTCCATCGGGTCCGCAAACAATCAGCGAGTCAGTCCAGGAGCCCCTTGGGCTGATGCACGCTGCCAGCCCCACAGAAGTACCCCCACAGCCTGAAAGTTCCAGCCAGTATGAGCCGTTCGGGCGCGCACTTCGTCCGCACGGCTCTCCCTGCCTCTTCCAAGATGGCCGCCGGCACCGGACGTCCACCGGCACTTCGCGGCTCCAGTCAGCGCTCGGCTCCCAGCTCCAGGGGGCCCATGCACGCCTCCTTCTACTCTCGGTAAGGGTCCACGGGGGGTGGGGAGAGTGTGATCAGTGAGGGTCACTGTAATCCTCGCGTCTCCCGCAGGTCCGGGTCGTCTGGCCGGGAGGGATGCAAAATTTAGGTCCCGGCTTCTAGATAGGGGGAAGGCCGCAACCTGCAAGAACAGGAAAATAAGAATTTACTTACCGATAATTCTATTTCTCATAGTCCGTAGTGGATGCTGGGGACTCCGTAAGGACCATGGGGAATAGCGGCTCCGCAGGAGACTGGGCACAAAGTAAAAAGCTTTAGGACTACCTGGTGTGCACTGGCTCCTCCCCCTATGACCCTCCTCCAAGCCTCAGTTAGGATACTGTGCCCGGACGAGCGTACACAATAAGGAAGGATTTTGAATCCCGGGTAAGACTCAAACCAGCCACACCAATCACACCGTACAACTTGTGATCTGAACCCAGTTAACAGCATGATAACAAAGGAGCCTCTGAAAAGATGGCTCACAACAATAATAACCCGATTTTTGTAACAATAACTATGTACAAGTATTGCAGACAATCCGCACTTGGGATGGGCGCCCAGCATCCACTACGGACTATGAGAAATAGAATTATCGGTAAGTAAATTCTTATTTTCTCTAACGTCCTAAGTGGATGCTGGGGACTCCGTAAGGACCATGGGGATTATACCAAAGCTCCCAAACGGGCGGGAGAGTGCGGATGACTCTGCAGCACCGAATGAGAGAACTCCAGGTCCTCCTCAGCCAGGGTATCAAATTTGTAGAATTTAGCAAACGTGTTTGCCCCTGACCAAGTAGCTGCTCGGCAAAGTTGTAAAGCCGAGACCCCTCGGGCAGCCGCCCAAGATGAGCCCACTTTCCGTGTGGAATGGGCTTTTACAGATTTTGGCTGTGGCAGGCCTGCCACAGAATGTGCAAGCTGAATTGTACTACAAATCCAACGAGCAATCGTCTGCTTAGAAGCAGGAGCACCCAGCTTGTTGGGTGCATACAGGATAAACAGCGAGTCAGATTTTCTGACTCCAGCCGTCCTGGAAACATATATTTTCAGGGCCCTGACTACGTCTAGCAACTTGGAATCCTCCAAGTCCCTAGTAGCCGCAGGTACCACAATAGGCTGGTTCAAGTGAAACGCTGAAACCACCTTAGGGAGAAATTGAGGACGAGTCCTCAATTCTGCCCTGTCCGTATGAAAAATTAGGTAAGGGCTTTTATAGGATAAAGCCGCCAATTCTGATACACGCCTGGCTGAAGCCAGGGCTAACATCATTACCACTTTCCATGTGAGATATTTTAAGTCCACAGTGGTGAGTGGTTCAAACCAATGTGATTTTAGGAATCCCAAAACTACATTGAGATCCCAAGGTGCCACTGGAGGCACAAAAGGAGGCTGTATATGCAGTACCCCCTTGACAAACGTCTGAACTTCAGGAACTGAAGCTAGTTCTTTTTGGAAGAATATTGACAGGGCCGAAATTTGAACCTTAATGGACCCTAATTTTAGGCCCATAGACAGTCCTGTTTGCAGGAAATGCAGGAAACGACCCAGTTGAAATTCCTCTGTAGGGGCCTTCCTGGCCTCACACCACGCAACATATTTACGCCAAATACGGTGATAATGTTGCACAGTTACATCCTTCCTGGCTTTGATCAGGGTAGGGATGACTTCATCCGGAATGCCTTTTCCCTTCAGGATCCGGCGTTCAACCGCCATGCCGTCAAACGCAGCAAGTCTTGAAACAGACATGGTCCCTGCTGGAGCAGGTCCTTTCTTAGAGGTAGAGGCCACGGGTCTTCCGTGAGCATCTCTTGAAGTTCCGGGTACCAAGTCCTTCTTGGCCAATCCGGAGCCACGAGTATAGTCTTTACTCCTCTCCTTCTTATGATTCTCAATACCTTGGGTATGAGAGGTAGAGGAGGGAACACATACACTGATCGGTACACCCAAGGTGTTACCAGAGCGTCCACAGCTATTGCCTGAGGGTCCCTTGACCTGGCGCAATATCTGTCCAGTTTTTTGTTGAGGCGGGACGCCATCATGTCCACCTTTGGTTTTTCCCAACGGTTCACAATCACGTGGAAGACTTCTGGGTGAAGTCCCCACTCCCCCGGGTGGAGATCGTGTCTGCTGAGGAAGTCTGCTTCCCAGTTGTCCACTCCCGGAATGAACACTGCTGACAGTGCTATCACATGATTTTCCGCCCAGCGAAGAATCCTTGCAACTTCCGTCATTGCCCTCCTGCTTCTTGTGCCGCCCTGTCTGTTTACGTGGGCGACTGCCGTGATGTTGTCCGACTGGATCAACACCGACTGACCCTGAAGCAGAGGCCTTGCCTGACTTAGGGCATTGTAAATGGCCCTTAGTTCCAGGATATTTATGTGAAGTGACGTTTCCATGCTTGACCACAAGCCCTGGAAATTTCTTCCCTGTGTGACTGCTCCCCAGCCTCTCAGGCTGGCATCCGTGGTCACCAGGACCAATCCTGAATGCCGAATCTGCGGCCCTCTAGGAGATGAGCACTCTGTAACCACCACAGGAGAGACACCCTTGTCCTTGGAGACAGGGTTATCCGCTGATGCATTTGAAGATGCGATCCGGACCATTTGTCCAGCAGATCCCACTGAAAAGTTCTTGCGTGGAATCTGCCGAATGGAATCGCTTCGTAAGAAGCCACCATCTTTCCCAGGACCTTTGTGCATTGATGCACTGACACCTGGCCTGGTCTTAGGAGGTTCCTGACTAGGTCGGATAACTCCCTGGCTTTCCCCTCCGGGAGAAACACCTTTTTCTGTACTGTGTCCAGAATCATCCCTAGGAACAGCAGACGTGTCGTCGGAATCAGCTGCGATTTTGGAATATTTAGAATCCAACCGTGCTGTCGTAGTACTATTTGAGATAGTGCTACTCCGACCTCTAACTGTTCTCTGGACCTTGCCCTTATCAGGAGATCGTCCAAGTAAGGGATAATTAAGACGCCTTTTCTTCGAAGAAGAATCATCATTTCGGCCATTACCTTGGTAAAGACCCGGGGTGCCGTGGACAATCCAAACGGCAGCGTCTGAAACTGATAATGACAGTTCTGTACCACAAACCTGAGGTACCCTTGGTGAGAAGGGCAAATTGGGACATGGAGGTAAGCATCCTTGATGTCCAGAGACACCATATAGTCCCCTTCTTCCAGGTTCGCTATCACTGCTCTGAGTGACTCCATCTTGAACTTGAACCTTCTTATGTAAGTGTTCAAGGATTTCAGATTTAAAATGGGTCTCACCGAGCCGTCCGGCTTCGATACCACAATCAGCGTGGAATAATACCCCTTTCCCTGTTGTAGGAGGGGTACCTTGATTATCACCTGCTGGGAATACAGCTTGTGAATGGCTTCCAATATCGCCTCCCTGTCGGGGGGAGACGTTGGTAAAGCAGACTTCAGGAACCGGCGAGGGGGAGACGTCTCGAATTCCAATTTGTACCCCTGAGATACTACCTGCAGGATCCAGGGGTCCACTTGCGAGTGAGCCCACTGCGCGCTGAAAATCTTGAGACGGGCCCCCACCGTGCCTGAGTCCGCTTGTAAGGCCCCAGCGTCATGCTGAGGACTTGGCAGAAGCGGGGGAGGGCTTCTGTTCGTGGGAAGAGGCTGTCTGCTGCAGTCTTTTTCCCCTTCCTCTGCCCCGGGGCAGATATGAGTGGCCTTTTGCCCGCTTGCCCTTATGGGGACGAAAGGACTGAGCCTGAAAAGACGGTATCTTTTTCTGCTGCGAGGTGACTTGGGGTAGAAAGGTGGATTTCCCGGCCGTTGCCGTGGTCACCAAGTCCGATAGACCGACCCCAAATAACTCCTCCCCTTTATACGGCAATACTTCCATATGCCGTTTGGAATCCGCATCCCCTGACCGCTGTCGCGTCCATAATCCTCTTCTGGCAGAAATGGACATCGCACTTACTCTTGATGCCAGAGTGCAAATATCCCTCTGTGCATCTCGCATATATAGAAACGCATCTTTTAAACGCTCTATAGTTAATAATATATTGTCCCTGTCCAGGGTATCAATATTTTCAGTCAGGGAATCCGACCAAGCCACCCCAGCACTGCACATCCAGGCTGAGGCGATTGCCGGTCGCAGTATAATACCAGTATGTGTGTATATACTTTTTAGGACATTTTCCAGCTTCCTATCAGCTGGTTCCTTGAGGGCGGCCGTATCAGGAGACGGTAACGCCACTTGTTTTGATAAGCGTGTGAGCGCCTTATCCACCCTAGGGGGTGTTTCCCAGCGCGCCCTAACCTCTGGCGGGAAAGGGTATAATGCCAATAATTTTTTAGAAATTAGCAGTTTTTTATCGGGGGAAACCCACGCTTCATCACACACCTCATTTAATTCATCTGATTCAGGAAAAACTACGGGTAGTTTTTTCACACCCCACATAATACCCTTTTTTGTGGTACTTGTAGTATCAGAAATGTTCAAAACCTCCTTAATTGCCGTGATCATGTAACGTGTAGCCCTACTGGAAAATACGTTTGTTTCTTCACCGTCGACACTGGAGTCAGTGTCCGTGTCTGTATCGACCTGATGTAACGGGCGCTTTAGAGCCCCTGACGGTGTTTGAGACGCCTGTACAGGTATTAACTGATTATCCGGCTGTCTCATGTCGTCAACAGACTTTTGTAAAGTGCTGACACTATCACGTAATTCTTTCCATAAGATCATCCAGTCAGGTGTCGACTCCCTAGAGGGTGACATCACTAACACAGGCAATTGCTCAGCCTCCACACCATTTTCCTCCTCATACATGTCGACACAACGTACCGACACACCGCACACACACAGGGAATGCTCTGATAGAGGACAGGACCCCACTAGCCCTTTGGGGAGACAGAGGGAGAGTTTGCCAGCACACACCAGAGCGCTATATATATACAGGGATAACCTTATATAAGTGTTTTTCCCTAATATAGCTGCTGTATATCTTTATATGCCAATTTTATGCCCCCCCTCTCTTGTTTTACCCTGTTTCTGTAGTGCAGGACTGCAGGGGAGAGTCAGGGAGCCTTCCTCCAACGGAGCTGTGAGGAAAAAATGGCGCCAGTGTGCTGAGGAGATAGGCTCCGCCCCTTTTTCGGCGGCCTTTCTCCCGCTTTTTTATTGTAATTTAGGCAGGGGTTAAATACATCCATATAGCCCAGGAGCTATATGTGATGTATTTTTAGCCAAAAAAAGGTATTTCTATTGCGTCTCAGGGCGCCCCCCCCAGCGCCCTGCACCCTCAGTGACCGGAGTGTGAAGTGTGCTGAGAGCAATGGCGCACAGCTGCGGTGCTGTGCGCTACCTTAATGAAGACAGGACGTCTTCTGCCGCCGATTTTCCGGACTCTTCAGTCTTCTGGCTCTGTAAGGGGGACGGCGGCGCGGCTCCGGGACCCATCCATGGCTGGGCCTGTGATCGGCCCTCTGGAGCTAATGTCCAGTAGCCTAAGAAGCCCAATCCACTCTGCACGCAGGTGAGTTCGCTTCTTCTCCCCTTAGTCCCTCGATGCAGTGAGCCTGTTGCCAGCAGGTCTCACTGAAAGTAAAAAACCTACTTTAAACTTTTTCTCTAAGCAGCTCAGGAGAGCCACCTAGATTGCACCCTTCTCGTTCGGGCACAAAATCTTAACTGAGGCTTGGAGGAGGGTCATAGGGGGAGGAGCCAGTGCACACCAGGTAGTCCTAAAGCTTTTTACTTTGTGCCCAGTCTCCTGCGGAGCCGCTGATCCCCGTGGTCCTTACGGAGTCCACAGCATCCACTTAGGACGTTAGAGAAAAACCTGTTCCCCGGCTCCGCAGCTCTTCCACCCTGATTTCCCTGCCTTAGGGACAATATAACAGTGCACCAGGATCAAATAAAGCGCAGGTGGCTCAATTATAATGGGGTGATGTGAGGCTTTTTCTAGGAGCTCTCCAGGGACACCTCTGCTCAGTCAGGCCGCAAGCCACCCCCCCGATACCTGTATTTGTATTAGGAGGTCTCCGTCTAGAGACGCCAACTCCTTGGACTTCTCCTCCGGGAGAAACCCTTTTTATCCTGTTCTGTGTCCAGAACCATAGCCAGGAACAGTAGACGCGTCGTAGGAACCAGCTGCAACTTTGGAATATTCAGAATCCAGCCGTGCTGTTGTAGCACTTCCCGAGATAGTGCTACTCCGACGAACAACTGCTCCCTGGACCTCGCCTTTATAAGGAGATCGTCCAAGTACGGGATAAGTACTTCGGCCATTACCTTGGTAAATACCCTCGGTGCCGGGGACAGACCAACGGCCACGTCTGGAATTGGTAATGACAATCCTGTACCACAATTTTGAGGTACACCTGGTGAAGAGGGTAAATAGGGACATGCAGGTAAGTATCCTTGATGTCCAGTGATACCCTGAAATTTTCCAGGCTTGCAATAATCGCCCTGAGCGATTCCATTTTGAACTTGAACCTTCGTATATAAGTGTTCAAGGATTTCAATTTTAGAATGGGTCTCACCGAACAGTCTGGTTTCGGTACCACAATCATTTTGGAATAGTAACCCCGGCCTTGTTGAAGGAGGGGTACCTTGATTTCACCTGCTGGAAGTACAGCTTGTGAATTGCCGCCAGTACTACCTTTCTCCGAGGGCAGCAGGCAAGGCTGATGTGAGGCAACGGCGAGGGGGAGTCGTCTCGAACTCCAGCCTGTATCCCTGTTATACTACTTGCAGAACCTAGGGATCCACCTGTGGGCAAGCCCACTGGTCCCTGCAGTTCCCGAGACGCGCCCCCACCGCACCTGCCTCCACCTGTGGAGCCCCAGCGTCATGCGGTGGACTCAGAGGAAGCGAGGGAAGATATTTGATCCTGGGAACTGGCTGACTGGTGCAGCTTTTTCCTTCTTCCCTTGTCTCTGTGCAGAAAGGAAGCGCCTTTGACCCGCTTGCTTTTCTGAAGCCGAAAGGACTGTACCTGAAAATACGGTGCTTTCTTAGGCTTTTGTGAGGAAACCTGAGGTAAAAATTTTTCTTCCCAGCTGTTGCTGTGGATACGAGGTCCCAGAGACCATCCCCAAACAATTCCTCACTCTTATAAGGCAGAATCTCCATGTGCCTTTTAAAGGCAGCATCACCTGTCCACTGCCGGGTTTCTAATACCCTCCTGGCAGAATGGACATTGCATTAATTCTGGATGCCAGCCGGCAAATATCCCTCTGTGCATCCTTTATATATAAGACAACGTCTTAAATATGCTCAATGTTAGCAAAATATTATCCCTGTCTTAGTGTATTAATATTATCTGACAGGGTATCAGACCACGCTGCAGCAGCACTATTTATGCTGAGGCAATTGCAGGTTTCAGTATATAACCTGAGTGTGTAAATACAGACTTCAGGATCGCCTCCTGCTTTTTATCAGCAGGTTCCTTCAAGGTGGCCGTATCCTAAGACGGCAGTGCCACCTTTTGACAAACGTGTGAGCGCCTTATCCACCCTAAGGGATATGTCCCAACGTGACCTATCCTCTGGCGGGAAAGGGTACGCCATCAGTAACTTTTTAGAAATTACCAGTTTCTTATCGGGGGAAACCACGCTTCTTTACACACTTCATTCATTCATCTGATGGGGGAACAAAACACTGGCTGCTTTTTCTCCCCAAAAATAAAACCCCTTTTATGTGGTACTTGGGTTCATGTCAGAAAATGCGTAACACATTTTTCATTGCCGAGATCATGTAACGGATGTTCCTAGTGGATTGTGTATATGTCTCAACCTCGTCGACACTGGAGTCAGACGCCGTGTCGACATCTGTGTCTGCCATCTGAGGTAACGGGCGTTGTTTGAGCCCCTGATGGCCTTTGAGACGCCTGGGCAGGCGCGGGCTGAGAAGCCGGCTGTCCCACAGCTGTTACGTCATCCAGCCTTTTATGTAAGGAGTTGACACTGTCGGTTAATACCTTCCACCTATCCATCCACTCTGGTGTCGGCCCCACAGGGGGCGACATCCCATTTATCGGCTTCTGTTCCGCCTCCACGTAACCTTCCTCATCCAACATGTCGACACAGCCGTACCGACACACCGCACACACACAGGGAATGCTCTGACTGAGGACAGGACCCCACAAAGTCCTTTGGGGAGACCGAGAGAGAGAGTATGCCAGCACACACCAGAGCGCTATATAATGCAGGGATTAACACTATAACTGAGTGATTTTTTCCCCCAAATAGCTGCTTGTATACATATATTGCGCCTAAATTTAGTGCCCCCCCTCTCTTTTTAACCCTTTGAGCCTGAAAACTACAGGGGAGAGCCTGGGTAGCTGTCTTCCAGCTGCACTGTGAAGAGAAAATGGTGCGAGTGTGCTGCGGGAGAAGCCCCGCCCCTTTTCCGGCAGACTTTCTCCCGCTTTTTCTGGAATACTGGCAGGGGTAATTTTACATCTATATAGCCTCTAGGACTATATATGATGTAGATTTGCCAGCCAAGGAGTCATATATTGCCCTCAGGGCGCCCCCCCCCAGCGCCCTGCACCCATCAGTGACCGGAGTGTGAGGTGTACATGAGGAGCAATGGCGCACAGCTGCAGTACTGTGAGCTACCTTGGTGAAGACCGAAGTCTTCTGCCGACGATTTTCCGGACTCTTCATGCTTCTGGCTCTGTAAGGGGGACGGCGGCGCGGCTCCGGGAACGAACACCAAGGTCGGGTCCTGCGGTCCTCAGGAGAGCCCCTAGTGTGCATCCAGCTCAGCCGGGCACAGAAATCTAACTGAGGTCTGGAGGAGGGTCTTAGTGGGAGGAGCCAGTGCACACCAGGTAGTCCTAAAGCTTTCTTTAGTTGTGCCCAGTCTCCTGCGGAGCCGCTAATCCCCATGGTCCTTACGGAGTCCCCAGCATCCACTTAGGACGTTAGAGAAATGTATGATTGTGCATTATGGGGTTTTAGTAGTATCAGTGCACGTTATGTGCATTGATACCGCTTCCCCCCCATGTATTACTGTGGGGATGTGTGTTAAATGACAGGGGAGCTATATGACCCTGTCATTTTTGGCGCACCTATCTGAAAAAAAGCAAGCCGATGTGCCACCCAATACATGAACAGTCAGTGGCACTGGCCATTCTGACAGCTGCATCTTGGCATGCCAAGAGGTGCCGGCTGGGCAGGGAGACCCATTGCATCAACATGAAGCTGGGATTGCCTGAGTGAGGAGTTTTCGCTCCATCACTCTGGCAGCTGAGATGTTAATACATCTTGTCATTGCTTCCTGCTTCGCCTCGGTAAAGAGGCAAAGCAGGAAGAGCTATAGTATAGTCACTTATGGGCAGAAGTTCCTTAAATGACTGCTGTATTGCCAGCTAATGGAACTATGCAGGAAGCAGACAAGATGGGAACATGGCACGTGATCCTGAGATGTATGCTAATGCAGTCTCAGCTATGAATGTGCACGCAGCAACTGTGCGAAATAAGCAAATGCCGCAGTCCCCTGAAGTTGTACTGAGACGCCCACTTGTGGCTTTGCGAATCTCAGTGACTGTGCAAAGACGTAGCGCCAGCCGCGGATCAGTTGATTATCCAATTTGTGAGTATCCCTACAGGCGTGCAGCATGTCCACAGCAAGTAAGACGCTGGAGCCCTGCTGCTGTGTTTGGGATCGCAGTCGCAAGTTGAGACACACGCTAAAAATGGTCATGGCATACATGCTTTTTCCCCCGCGTTCCCTGGTAACCCAACGGCCCTTGACTGTCAATCGCTTTGTGAATAAATCCTGTGACCTCCGCCACAAGACCACCGTGGCACATATGCAATGAGACTTGGATGCACGCACAGTCAGCCGATAATCGCTCAACTGCTGTAAAAAAAAAAACAGGCCCTTGGCGCCCATATATCCCAGCTATTTGCACATATAGGGGGAGTTCAGTTGTTTTGGCTGTCTACTTGTCCTGTCTAAAAGGAGAGTTATGGTATACTTACCATGGTTAACTCTTTCTGCGAGGTACATTGGGTTCCACAGGAAAACATCAGGGTGTAGCTTGGATCTTGATCCAGAGGCACCAACAGGCTAAAGCTTTAGGCTGTCCCAGGATGCATTGGGGCCTCCTCTATAACTCCGCTTCCAGGCACTGTGAGCTCAGTTTCGTTAACCTGTCCAATGCAGGAACAGGCAAGAGAGAAGGCAGATGTTAGTCACATAGAACCACATTCTGATGGCAGAAGGGACCATCAGCTAATGTCATACAAACCCATAGAAGCTAGGTGCGTCAGGGTGGGCGCCCTGTATAACCCAATGTACCCCGCAGAAAGAGAGTTAACCATGGTAAGTTTACCATAACTCTCCTTTTCTGCAGCAGGGTACATTGTGTTCCACAGGGAATACATCAGGGATGTCCTAAAGCAGTTCCTCAAGGGAGGGGACGCGCCTTAGCGTGTATGAGAACCCGGCGTCCAAAGGAAGCATCCTGGGAGGCGGAAGTATCAAAGGCATAGAACCTAATGAACGTGTTCACTGAGGACCAGGTAGCCGCCTTGCACAGGAGCTGAAAGTCCAGCTTGCGCATAAGCTTGTGCAATCACCATTCTTATCCATCTTGCCAATGTTTGCTTATTCACAGGCCAGCCACGTTTATGGAAACCAAACAGGACAAAAAGGGTATCTGACCTCCTGATAGAGGCAGTCCCCTCCACATATATAAGGAGAGCCCTTACCACATCCAAAGACTGCTCTTTTGATGACAAGGGCCAGAACCACAATCTGTTGGTTACAGTAAAAAGATGACACTACCTTAGGTAAATAATCTGGGCGAGTTCTAAGAACTGCCCGGTCACGATGAAATATCAGAAAGGGTGGATGACAGGACAAAGCACCCAAGTCCGACACCCTTCTAGCAGAGGCAATAGCCAGTAAAAACAAGTTCGTGGCCGTGAGCCATTTCAGATAAACCAACTCAAGAGGTTCAAATGGAGACTCTTGCAGGGCATTCAGGACAACAGACAGATCCCATGGAGCCACAGGTGGGACATAGGGAGGCTGAATAGCCATGCGGCTTGGAGTGCCGCCTTGATGGCTTATGTATGCCACCATGGTGGCATTGTCTGACTGTATTTGACCCAGCCTGTTCTGTACCAGAAGTAAGGCGAGAGTCAATGCATGGAACCCCGCCCGCAACTCCAGAATATTTATTGGGAGGAGTGATTCCTCCTTGGTCCATCGACCATGAAAAGAGTGTTGCTCCAACACTGCACACCATCTGTCAGTAGGACCCAGTCGGGGATCCAGAAGGGACGCCCCTGCTCAATTACTGGTCCTGGAGCCACCAGGTCAGCGACAGATGAACCTCCGGAGTCAAAGTGATCATGTGAGATCTGATCCGATGAGGTAGGCCACCCCATTGGAAAGAATTATCCTTTGCAGAGGACAGGAATGAAATTGAGCGTACTCTACCATGTCGAATACTGACACCATCAGGCCAAGTACTTGCATCGCCGAGTGTATCGACACTCTAGGGTGACGAAGGAAGCATCTTATCCTGTCCTGAAGCTTCAGGACTTTTTCTGGAGACAGAAACAGTCGCTGACTGTGTGTGTCCAGAAGTGCCCCCAGGTGCACCATGTTCTGAGCTGGGACCAGCGAGGATTTCTTCCAACTGATGAGCCACCCGTGGGCTTGTAGGAAGCTTACCGTCAGTTGTAGATGACTGAGGAGGACATTGTGGGAGTTTGCCAGAATCAGCAAGTCGTCTAGATACGGCAGGATCCTGCCTCCCTGGGGATGGATATGGGCCATAATTACGGCCATGACCTTGGTGAAGATCCGAGGAGCTGAAGGCAGCCCACATGGCAGAGCCTGGAACTGATAGTGGAGGTCGCCAATAACAAACCGCAGATACTGCTGATGCTGAGACTCTGGTATGCCTGACCTTTTGCTTTCCCTTGAGGTCGAAAAGAATAAAAAGTGGTACCTTTTGCCTTCTGGAAGAAAAGCAGTCTTTAGCAGCTGCTAACTCAGACTCAATTTTATTCAGGTCTTCCCCAAACAAAATGTCCCCCTTAAGGGGGAGTACCTCCAAGGTCTTTTTGGAGTCTAGGTCCACCTTCCATGACCTCAACCACAGAATATGGCGAACCAGGACAGACGTAGTCGACGCCTTGGCTGCCAACACACCCGGCTCAGAGGACGCCTCCTGAATGTACTAGGCGGCGGTGACAATGTGAGACAGGTATTGTCTGGCATTGTCAGATATATCCTCGGGCAGCTCTTCCTCTAATGCCTGAACCCATGCTTAAATACCTTTTGCAGCCCAAGAGACTGCAATAGTGGGACTATGTACAGCACCTGTAAGGGAGCAAATAGATTTCAGGCATCCCTCCACACGCTTATCTGTCTATTCCTTCAGTGAAGTGACAGGCAGAGTGGATGACACCACTAGGCGGGTGACATGAGAATCTACCTGCGGTGAATTTTCCCACTTGTTACATAACTCTCCAGGGAGAGGATAGCAAGCCAAGGCCCGCTTAGACAGAGGGAATTCCTTCCCTGGATTAGACCAGGGTTCCTGCCTGATGTCTACCAAATGGTCAGATTGGGGTAATAGATTTTTAACCACCTTCTATCGTTTAAACATATCAGTCTTCTTAGCCACAGTAGTGGAATCCTCATCATCAGTGATTTGTAGGATCTGTTTAATAGCAACCACTAGGGCAGGGACATCAATTTGCAATGGAGAATCCTCGTCAGAAACACCTGATTCAGTGTCTGACAGGACAGTATGCTCCCCCTCCTCTTCAGATGAAACGTCTGAGAGATTTGTGGATTGTGAGAAGAAAGCAACCCGCTTAAATGACCCAGAGACACGAGTGTGACCTGGAGTAGATTTTTGTCTGATCAAGGACTGATTTATTTGCTGCAACTGGTTAGACATATTTTCCGCCCAAGGCGGATTAACCATAGGGACAATTTGTGGCTGCAGCGGCACAGGTGGTCCCATAGGGGGCGTAAGGCATTCCACCAGAGTACCTAGTAGGTTTGTGAACACAGCCCAGGGTGGCTCCCAATTGGTTACAGGAGCTGCGGACTGACTGGGAGCTATATGACACACAGTACACAGACCATCATACAAAACTCCCCCCTCTAGTAAATCCTTGGCGCATGCTCTGCATGATGCAGGAGCGTCCACAGACTCACAGCCCTTCTTGTTAGACATTGTACACAAATGCAACAACAACAGACCTGTTTAGCACGATAAAACCAGAGTACAATACCTGCAAATAAATCCGTTAGTATGTGACTGAATACACAGTACACAACATCTGCGAATAAATCCGGTATACACAGTAGAATACACGTAATGGGTAAATACTGTGATGCACTATATATATGACCCAGATGCACCTTGTCCCTTAGGGTACAGAATATAGTGATAGATATATCTGGGAAACACTGAAAGTTAAACCACACAGCAGATACAGGCACACAGTGTCACAGGCAATGCAGATAATTATTACGACAATAAAACTGCACTGGACTAGTATATGTACAGAATATATATATATATATATATATATATATATATATATATATATATACATATACATACTGCTCAAAAAAATAAAGGGAACACTAAAATAACACATCCTATGTCTGAATTAATGAAATATTCTTATTAAATACTTTGTTCTTTACATAGTTGAATGTGCTGACAACAAAATCACACAAAAATTATCAATGGAAATCAAATTTATTAACCAATGGAGGTCTGGATTTGGAGTTACACTCAAAATTAAAGTGGAAAAACACACTACAGGCTGATCCAACTTTGATGTAATGTACTTAAAACAAGTCAAAATGAGGCTCAGTAGTGTGTGTGGCCTCCACGTGCCAGTATGACCTACCTACAACCCACACAAGTGGCTCAGGTAGTGCAGCTCATCCAGGATGGCACATCAATGCGAGCTGTGGCAAGAAGGTTTGCTGTGTCTGTCAGCGTAGTGTCCAGAGCATGGAGGCGCTACCAGGAGACAGGCCAGTACATCAGGAGACGTGAAGGAGGCTGTAGGAGGGCAACAACCCAGCAGCAGGACCGCTACCTCTGCCTTTGTGCAAGGAGGAACAGGAGGAGCACTGCCAGAGCCCTGCAAAATGACCTCCAGCAAGCCACAAATGTGCATGTGTCTACTCAAACGATCAGAAACAGACTCCATGAGGGTGGTATGAGGGCCCTACGTCCACAGGTGGGGGTTGTGCTTACAACCCAACACCGTGCAGGACGTTTGTCATTTGCCAGAGAACACCAAGATTGGCAAATTCGCCACTGGCGCCCTGTGCTCTTCACAGATGAAAGCAGGTTCTCACTGAGCACATGTGACAGACGTGACAGAGTCTGGAGACGCCAAGGAGAACGTTCTGCTGCCTGCAACATCCTCCAGCATGACCGGTTTGGCAGTGGGTCAGTAATGGTGTGGGGTGGCATTTCTTTGGGGGGCCGCACAGCCCTCCATGTGCTCGCCAGAGGTAGCCTGACTGCCATTAGGTACCGAGATGAGATCCTCAGAACCCTTGAGAGACCATATGCTGGTGCGGTTGGCCCTGGGCTCCTCCTAATGCAAGACAATGCTAGACCTCATGTGGCTGGAGTGTGTCAGCAGTTCCTGCAAGACGAAAGCATTGATGCTATGGACTGGCCTGCCCGTTCCCCAGACCTGAATCCAATTGAGCACATCTGGGACATCATGTCTTGCTCCATCCACCAACGCCACAGACATTGCACCACAGACTGTCCAGGAGTTGGCAGATGCTTTAGTCCAGGTCTGGGAGATCCCTCAGGAGACCATTCGCCACCTCATCAGGAGCATGCCCAGGCGTTGTAGGGAGGTCATACAGGCACGTGGAGGCCACACACACTACTGAGCTTCATTTTGACTTGTTTTAAGGACATTACATCAAAGTTGGATCAGCCTGTAGTGTTTTTTTCCACTTTCATTTTCAGTATGACTCCAAATCCAGACCTCCATGGGTTAATAAATTTGATTCTCATTGATAATTTTTGTGTGATTTTGTTGTCAGCACATTCAACTATGTAAAGAACAAAGTATTTAATAAGAATATTTCATTCATTCAGATCTAGGATGTGTTTTAGTGTTCCCTTTATTTTTTTGAGCAGTGTATATTATATATAATATATACTTCCGGTCTAGGGCTGCGATGTGTTATATATATATATATATATATATATATATCAGTATACTCGTACAATATATTCTGTAATAGGTACACTTTTTCTTAACTAACGCTGTCTGTATAAAGACATGTAGAATACTCAAGTGTTTGTAAGCGCTGTATACAGGCGGCTTTACAAGGGAGACCTTGCCCTGCAGTCCCGGAGACCAGCCGCAGCTATGCTTAGAAGATGGTACCCAGCGTCTCAGTCAGATAGTGAGGGAGAGGGTGAGGCAGCTCCAGGGCAGGAAAATCTGCAGTAGATGGCGCCTTGGGCCAGGGGAGGGGCTACAGGTCTAGTGCCTCCTCCACTATACTGGACTTCCATCCCAGGTACTGTGAGCCTTATTAAATGGGCTGTTAGTACACCCGACCTGTACTCAATACGCCCCGGTGTTCTACTGGGGTCCCTGATCGGTGACCACGTCCATGACAGCGTCGTGGTCCGTCTTCCTAGACCGCGCCAGGAATGCGATTTAATGGCGGGTCCCGCCTGGGGGACCCTCTTACATCCACCTCGTAGCATGCAAACCAGGAGAACGTCTGTGACTGTGTGCTTAAAGGCGGAGCGCCTCCGCTGCAAGTACCCAGGAACAGGCCGTGGGAGTATGCGAGGCCGCTTGGCAATGTCACACTGACATATCATCACCGCAGCCCTTGAAATCTTCTTAGAAAGCTTTTCAGGACTGCCCAGTGCAGCCCCCCTGTTAAGTGACCTGCTGCTGCAGGCACCAACTCAAAACTGAGCTCACAGTGCCTGGAGACGGGGTTATAGAGGAGGCCCCAATATATCCTGGGACAACCTAAAGCTTTAGCCTGTTGGTGCCTCTGGATCAAGATCCACTCTACACCCCGATGTTTCCCTGTGGAATACAACGTACCCTGCTGCAGAAATGGGACTTTTTAGACGCAGTTGTCACTATTTAATTGTTTTTTTGGGCGCACATGCATATCGCACCCAAACATACAGCGTTTAACCATGTCTCTGCTTTGGGCGTTCAAACGACTGGACGCCCAAAGTGCTGAGTTTGCATGCATTTTGAACGGCAGAACTGAATCGCCATCATTAGTGGCGGCTGCGTGAAAAAATAAGATTTTACTCACCGGTAAATCTATTTCTCGTAGTCCGTAGTGGATGCTGGGAACTCCTTAAGGTCCATGGGGAATAGACGGGCTCCGCAGGAGACTGGGCACTCTAAAAGAAAGATTAGGTACTATCTGGTGTGCACTGGCTCCTCCCACTATGACCCTCCTCCAGACCTCAGTTAGGATACTGTGCCCGGAAGAGCTGACACAATAAGGAAGGATTTTGAATCCCGGGTAAGACTCATACCAGCCACACCAATCACACCGTATAACTCGTGATACTACACCCAGTTAACAGTATGAAATATAACTGAGCCTCTGAACAGATGGCTCAACAATAACCCTTAGTTAGGCAATAACTACATACAAGTATTGCAGACAATCCGCACTTGGGATGGGCGCCCAGCATCCACTACGGACTACGAGAAATAGATTTACCGGTGAGTAAAATCTTATTTTCTCTGACGTCCTAGTGGATGCTGGGAACTCCGTAAGGACCATGGGGATTATACCAAAGCTCCCAAACGGGCGGGAGAATGCGGATGACTCTGCAGCACCGAATGAGAGAACTCAAGGTCCTCCTCAGCCAGGGTATCAATTTTGTAGAATTTAGCAAACGTGTTTGCCCCTGACCAAGTTGCAGCTCGGCAAAATTGTAAAGCCGAGACCCCTCGGGCAGCCGCCCAAGATGAGCCCACTTTCCTCGTGGAATGGCTTTTACTGATTTAGGATGCGGCAATCCAGCCGCAGAATGCTCCAGCTGAATTGTGCTACAAATTCAGCGAGCAATAGTCTGCTTAGAAGCAGGAGCACCTATTTTGTTGGGTGCCTACAGGATAAAAAGCGAGTCAGTTTTCCTGACTCCAGCCGTCCTGGAAATATAAATTTTTAAGGCCCTGACTACGTCCAGTAACTTGGAATCTTCCAAGTCCCTAGTAGCCGCAGGCACTACAATAGGTTGGTTCAAGTGAAAAGCTGATACCACCTTAGGGAGAAACTGGGGACGAGTACTCAATTCTGCCCTATCCATATGGAAAATCAGATAAGGGCTTTTACATGACAAAGCCGCCAATTCTGACACACGCCTGGCCGAAGCCAAGGCCAATAACATGACCACTTTCCACGTGAGATATTTCAAATCCACAGTTTTAAATGGCTCAAACCAATGTGATTTTAAGAAACTCAACACCACGTTGAGATCCCAAGGTGCCACAGGAGGCACAAAAGGGGGCTGAATATTTAGCACTCCCTTTACAAATGTCTGAACTCCAGGCAGTGAAGCCAGTTCTTTCTGGAAGAAAATCGACAGAGCCGAAATCTGGACCTTAATGGAACCCAATTTTAGGCCCATAGTCACCCCTGACTGTAGGAAGTGCAGAAAATGACCCAGCTGAAATTCCTCTGTCTTCCTGGCCTCACACCACGCAACATATTTTTGCCAAATACGGTGATAATGGTTTGCGGTTACTTCTTTCCTGGCATTTATCAGCGTAGGAATGACTTCTTCCGGAATGCCCTTTTCCTTTAGGATCCGGAATTCAACCGCCATGCCGTCAAACGCAGCCACGGTAAGTCTTGGAACAGACAGGGCCCCTGCTGTAGCAGATCCTGTCTGAGCGGTAGAGGCCATGGGTCCTCTGATATCATTTCTTGAAGTTCTGGGTACCAAGCTCTTCTTGGCCCATCCGAAACCACGAGTATCGTTCTTACTCCTCGTTTTCTTATTATTCTCAGTACCTTTGGTATGAGAGGCAGAGGAGGGAATACATAAACCGACTGGTACACCCACGGTGTCACTAGAGCGTCCACAGCTATTGCCTGAGGGTCCCTTGACCTGGCGCAATATCTAGTTTTTTGTTTAGGCGGGACGCCATCATGTCCACCTGTGGCCTTTCCCAACGGTTTACCAACAGTTGGAAGACTTCTGGATGAAGTCCTCACTCTCCCGGGTGTAGGTCATGTCTGCTGAGGAAGTCTGCTTCCCAGTTGTCCACTCCCGGAATGAACACTGCTGACAGTGCTAAGACGTGATTTTCCGCCCATCGGAGAATCCTTGTGGCTTCTGCCATCGCCATCCTGCTTCTTGTGCCGCCCTGTCGGTTTACATGGGCGACTGCCGTGATGTTGTCTGATTGGATCAGTACCGGCTGGTTTTGAAGCAGAGGCCTTGCCAGACTTAGGGCATTGTAAATGGCCCTCAGTTCCAGAATATTTATGTGTAGGGACGACTCCTGACTTGACCAAAGTCCTTGGAAATTTCTTCCCTGTGTGACTGCCCCCCAGCCTCGAAGGCTGGCATCCGTGGTTACCAGGACCCAGTCCTGTATGCCGAATCTGCGGCCCTCTTGAAGATGAGCACTCTGCAGCCACCACAGTAGAGATACCCTGGTCCTTGGAGACAGGGTTATCAGCCGATGCATCTGAAGATGCGATCCCGACCACTTGTCCAAGAGGTCCAACTGAAAGGTTCTTGCATGGAACCTGCCGAATGTAATTTTGCTTCGTAAGAAGCTACCATTTTTCCCAGGACTCGTGTGCAGTGATGCACCGATACCTGTTTTGGTTTCAGGAGGTCTCTGACTAGAGATGACAGCTCCTTGGCTTTCTCCTGCGGGAGAAACACTTTTTTCTGTTCTGTGTCCAGAACCATCCCCAGGAACAGTAGGCGTGTGGTAGGAACCAGCTGTGACTTTGGAATGTATAGAATCCATCCGTGCTGTTGTAGCACCTCCCGAGATAGTGCTACTCCGACCAACAACTGCTCCTTGGACCTCGCCTTTATAAGGAGATCGTCCAAGTACGGGATAATTAAAACTCCCTTTTTTCGAAGAAGTATCATCATTTCTGCCATTACCTTGGTAAAGACCCTCGGTGCCGTGGACAGTCCAAACGGCAGTGTTTGGAATTGGTAATGGCAATCCTGTACCACAAATCTGAGGTACTCCTGGTGAGGATGGTAAATGGGGACATGCAAGTAAGCATCCTTGATGCCCAGGGATACCATGTAATCCCCCTCGTCCAGGCTTGCAATAACCGCCCTGAGCGATTCCATCTTGAACTTGAATTTTTTTATGTATGTGTTCAAGGATTTAAAATTTAAAATGGGTCTCACCGAACCGTCCGGTTTCGGTACCACAAACAGTGTGGAATAGTAACCCCGTCCTTGTTGAAGTAGGGGCACCTTGACTATCACCTGCTGGGAATACAGCTTGTGAATTGCCTCTAGCACAGCCTCCCTGCCTGAGGGAGTTGTCGGCAAGGCAGATTTGAGGAAACGGCGGGGGGGGGGAGACGCCTCGAATTCCAGCTTGTACCCCCGAGATACTACTTGAAGGATCCAGGGATCCACCTGTGAGCGAGCCCACTGATCGCTGAAATTTTTGAGGCGGCCCCCCACCGTACCTGGCTACGCCTGTGGAGCCTCCGCGTCATGCGGTGGACTCAGAGGAAGCGGGGGAAGAATTTTGATTCTGGGAACTGGCTGACTGGTGCAGCTTTTTCCCTCTTCCCTCGTCTCTGTGCAGAAAGGAAGCGCCTTTGACCCGCTTGCTTTTCTGAAGCCGAAAGGACTGTACCTGATAATACAGTGCTTTCTTAGGCTGTGAAGAAACCGGAGGTAAAAATTTTTCTTCCCAGCTGTTGCTGTGGATACGAGGTCCCAGAGACCATCCCCAAACAATTCCTCACCCTTATAAGGCTCTATGTGCCTTTTAAAGTCAGCATCACCTGTCCAGTGTCGGGTCTCTAATACCCTCCTGACAGAATGGACATTGCATTAATTCTGGATGCCAGCCGGCAAAATATCCCTCTGTGCATCCCTCATATATAAGACGACGTCTTATGTTCGCAAAATAGTACCCCTGTTTGACAGGGTTACAGACCACGCTGCAGCAGCACTATCTGCAGGTCTCAGTCTAGTACCTGAGTGTGTAAATACAGACTTCAGGATAGCCTCCTGCTTTTTATCAGCAGGTACCTTCAAAGTGGCCGTATCCTAAGACGGCAGTGCCATCTTTTTTGACAAACGTGTGAGCGCCTTATCCACCCTAGGGGATATCTCCCAGCGTAACTTATCCTCTGGCGGGAAAGGGTACGCCATCAGTAACTTTTTAGAAATTACCAGTTTCTTATCGGGGGAACCCACGCTTTTTCACACTTCATTCACTCATTTGATGGGGGAACAAAACACTGCCTGCTTTTTCTCCCCAAACATAAAACCCTTTTTTAGTGGTACTTGGGTTAATGTCAGAAATGTGCAACACATTTTTTATTGCCGGGATCATGTAACGGATGTTCCTAGTGGATTGTGTATATGTCTCAACCTCGTCGACACTGGAGTCAGACTCCGTGTCGACATCTGTGTCTGCCATCTGAGGGAGCGGGCGTTTTTGAGCCCCTGATGGCCTTTGAGACGCCTGGGCAGGCGCGGGCTTAGAAGCCGGCTGTCCCACAGCTGTTACGTCATCCAGCCTTTTATGTAAGGAGTTGACACTGTCGGTTTATACCTTCCACCTATCCATCCCCTCTGGTGTCGGCCCCACAGGGGGCAACATCACATTTATCGGCATCTGCTCTGCCATCACATAAGCCTCCTCATCAAACGTGTCGACACAGCCGTACCGACACACCGCACACACACACAGGGAATGCTCTGACTGAGGACAGGACCCCACACAGCCCTTTGGGGAGACAGAGAGAGAGTATGCCAGCACACACCAGAGCGCTATATAATTTTGGGATTAACACTATATTGAGTGAATTTTTCCCAATAGCTGCTTGTATATACAATATTGCGCCTAAATTTTGTCCCCCCCCCCTCTCTTTTTAACCCTTTAAGCCTGAAAACTACAGGGGAGAGCCTGGGGAGCTGTCTTCCAGCTGCACTGTGAAGAGAAAATGGCGCCAGTGTGCTGAGGGAGAAGCCCCGCCCCTTTTTCAACTGACTTTCTCCCGCTTTTTCTGGAATACTGGCAGGGGTAATTTTACATCTATATAGCCTCTAGGACTATATATGATGTAGATTTGCCAGCCAAGGTGTCATATATTGCCCTCAGGGCGCCCCCCCCAGCGCCCTGCACCCTCAGTGACCGGAGTGTGAAGTGTGCATGAGGAGCAATGGCGCACAGCTGCAGTGCTGTGCGCTACCTTGGTGAAGACCGAAGTCTTCTGCCGCCGATTTTCCGGACCTCTTCTTGCTTCTGGCTCTGTAAGGGGGACGGCGGCGCGGCTCCGGGAACGAACACCAAGGCCAGTTCCATGCGGTCGATCCCTCTGGAGCTAATGGTGTCCAGTAGCCTAAGAAGCCCAAGCTAGCTGCAAGCAGGTAGGTTCGCTTCTTCTCCCCTTAGTCCCTCGATGCAGTGAGCCTGTTGCCAGCAGGTCTCACTGTAAAATAAAAAACCTAAAATTTACTTTCTTTCTAGGAGCTCAGGAGAGCCCCTAGTGTGCATCCAGCTCGGCCGGGCACAGAAATCTAACTGAGGTCTGGAGGAGGGTCATAGTGGGAGGAGCCAGTGCACACCAGATAGTACCTAATCTTTCTTTTAGAGTGCCCAGTCTCCTGCGGAGCCCGTCTATTCCCCATGGTCCTTACGGAGTTCCCAGCATCCACTAGGACGTCAGAGAAACAACTTAATTCCCCCTACAGAGCAAGGGTTTTTAGGTTCTTTCTCAAATACATAGTACACAAGCAGCATGTATCAGGGTTCCGCCTGTCATAAAAACAGGTTATGGTTGGAGTTAATAGAAAGAGAGAGAGTGACTGTGTGTTAGTCCCTAGCTTTGACCAGTGCAAAAGGCTGAGAGAAAGAGAGACACACACACACACACACACACACACACACACACACACAGAGACTATGTATATGTGTGTGTGTGTGTGCGTGTGTGTGTAAAAATAAAGTAAAGCTTACGAGACTTTGCATTTTAGGTATATAGCTTTCTTCTACAACAACGCTATCATAAAATTGTTATTTCGGAGAGAGGTAAGTGGCAGGCCTTCTGGTCTACACAGTGATGCTTTCATACATCTACTATCATACATTAAAATACCTGTACACTTTAATTAAAATAAATAATGGAAATTAAATGACTTAAATTGACTGTGTGGGTGGTCTTCAGTATGCCGGCTGTCGGGATCCCAGCGCACAGTATACCGGCGCCGGGATCCCGACAGCCTGCATACCGACACTTATTCTCCCTCGTGGGGGTCCACGACGCCCCTGGAGGGAGAATAAACACCGTGCCCGCAGCGTGGCGAGCGCAGCGAGCCTGCAAGGGGCTCATTTGCGCTCGCCATACTGTCGGTATGCCGGCGGTCGGGCTCCCAGCGCCGGTATGCTAGTCGCCGGGAGCCCGACCGCCGGCATACCATACTACACCCGACTGTGTAGCCTGTTTCATGTACTTAGTGAATGGAGAGTCAGTCACTGGAGGGCTTATGTAAATGAGAGGAAGGAAGCCAAAAGGTAATGAATTACACTGCTCAAAAAAAATAAAGGGAGCACTTAAACAACACAATGTAACTCCAAGTTAATCACACTTCTGTGAAATCAAACTGTCCACTTAGGAAGCAACACTGATTGACAATCAATTTCACATGCTGTTGTGCAAATGGAATAGATAATAGGTGGAAATTATAGGCAATTAGCAAGACACCCCCAATAAAGGAGTTGTTCTGCAGGTGGTGACCACAGACCACTTCTCAGCTCCTAGTGATGAGCGGGTTCGGTTCCTCGGAATCCGAACCCGCCCGAACTTCAGCTTTTTTTACACGGATCCGAGCGACTCGGATCTTCCCGCCTTGCTCGGTTAACCCGAGCGCGCCCGAACGTCATCATGACGCTGTCGGATTCTCGCGAGGCTCGGATTCTATCGCGAGACTCGGATTCTATATAAGGAGCCGCGCGTCGCCGCCATTTTACACGTGCATTGAGATTGATAGTGAGAGGACGTGGCTGGCGTCCTCTCCGTTTAGAGAAGAAATAGATAGGAGAGTGAGAGTGAGACAGTGACACTTCTTTTACTGGAGCTTAGGAGGAGTACTCAGACAGAGAGTGCAGAATTTTGCTGATAGTATTAGTTAGTTATACTAGTGACAGAGTGAGACAGTGACACTTCATTTACTGGAGCTTAGGAGGAGTACTCAGACAGAGAGTGCAGAATTTTGCTGCTAGTGTTAGTTATACTAGTGACTGACCAGTGACCACCAGTGCAGTTTTATATTATTTAATATAATCCGTTCTCTGCCTGAAAAAACGATACACAGTGACTCAGTCACATACCATATCTGTGCTCAGCCCAGTGTGCTGCTGCATCATCTATGTATAATATCTGACTGTGCTCACACAGCTTAATTGTGGGGGAGACTGGGGAGCAGTTAGGTTATAGCAGGAGCCAGGAGTACATATTAAAATTAAACAGTGCACACTTTTTTTTCTGCAGGAGTGCCACTGCCAGTGTGACTGACCAGTGACCTGACCACCAGTATATAGTATACTATATTGTATTGTGAATGTCTGCCTGTAAAAGTTAAACACACGTCGTGTGACTTGTGTGGTGTTTTTTTATTCTATAAAATAAAAAACTCATTCTGCTGACAGACAGTGTCCAGCAGGTCCGTCATTATATAATATATACCTGTCCGGCTGCAGTAGTGATATATATATATTTTTTATATCATTATTTATCATCCAGTCGCAGCAGACACAGTACGGTAGTTCACGGCTGTAGCTACCTCTGTGTCGGCACTCGGCAGTCCATCCATAATTGTATACCACCTACCCGTGGTTTTTTTTTTCTTTCTTCTTTATACATACTACATCTCATTATCATCCAGTCTATATTAGCAGCAGACACAGTACAGTACGGTAGTCCACGGCTGTAGCTACCTCTGTGTCGGCACTCGGCAGTCCATCCATAATTGTATACCACCTACCCGTGGTTTTTTTTTCTTTCTTCTTTATACATACTACATCTCATTATCATCCAGTCTATATTAGCAGCAGACACAGTACAGTACGGTAGTCCACGGCTGTAGCTACCTCTGTGTCGGCACTCGGCAGTCCATCCATAATTGTATACCACCTACCCGTGGTTTTTTTTTTCTTTCTTCTTTATACATACATACTACATCTCTTTATCAACCAGTCTATATTAGCAGCAGACACAGTACGGTAGTCCACGGCTGTAGCTACCTCTGTGTCGGCACTCGGCAGTCCATCCATAATTGTATACCACCTACCCGTGGTTTTTTTTTCTTTCTTCTTTATACATACATACTACATCTCTTTATCAACCAGTCTATATTAGCAGCAGACACAGTACAGTACGGTAGTCCACGGCTGTAGCTACCTCTGTGTCGGCACTCGGCAGTCCATCCATAATTGTATACCACCTACCCGTGGTTTTTTTTTCTTTCTTCTTTATACATACATACTACATCTCTTTATCAACCAGTCTATATTAGCAGCAGACACAGTACGGTAGTCCACGGCTGTAGCTACCTCTGTGTCGGCACTCGGCAGTCCATCCATAATTGTATACCACCTACCCGTGGTTTTTTTTTCTTTCTTCTTTATACATACTACATCTCATTATCATCCAGTCTATATTAGCAGCAGACACAGTACAGTACGGTAGTCCACGGCTGTAGCTACCTCTGTGTCGGCACTCGGCAGTCCATCCATAATTGTATACTAGTATCCATCCATCTCCATTGTTTACCTGAGGTGCCTTTTAGTTGTGCCTATTAAAATATGGAGAACAAAAATGTTGAGGTTCCAAAATTAGGGAAAGATCAAGATCCACTTCCACCTCGTGCTGAAGCTGCTGCCACTAGTCATGGCCGAGACGATGAAATGCCAGCAACGTCGTCTGCCAAGGCCGATGCCCAATGGCATAGTACAGAGCATGTCAAATCCAAAACACCAAATATCAGTAAAAAAAGGACTCCAAAACCTAAAATAAAATTGTCGGAGGAGAAGCGTAAACTTGCCAATATGCCATTTACCACACGGAGTGGCAAGGAACGGCTGAGGCCCTGGCCTATGTTCATGGCTAGTGGTTCAGCTTCACATGAGGATGGAGGCACTCAGCCTCTCGCTAGAAAAATGAAAAGACTCAAGCTGGCAAAAGCAGTAGCACCGCAAAGAACTGTGCGTTCTTCGAAATCCCAAATCCACAAGGAGAGTCCAATTGTGTCGGTTGCGATGCCTGACCTTCCCAACACTGGACGTGAAGAGCATGCGCCTTCCACCATTTGCACGCCCCCTGCAAGTGCTGGAAGGAGCACCCGCAGTCCAGTTCCTGATAGTCAGATTAAAGATGTCAGTGTTGAAGTACACCAGGATGAGGAGGATATGGGTGTTGCTGGCGCTGGGGAGGAAATTGACCAGGAGGATTCTGATGGTGAGGTGGTTTGTTTAAGTCAGGCACCCGGGGAGACACCTGTTGTCCGTGGGAGGAATATGGCCGTTGACATGCCTGGTGAAAATACCAAAAAAATCAGCTCTTCGGTGTGGAAGTATTTCACCAGAAATGCGGACAACATTTGTCAAGCCGTGTGTTCCCTTTGTCAAGCTGTAATAAGTAGGGGTAAGGACGTTAACCACCTCGGAACATCCTCCCTTATACGTCACCTGCAGCGCATTCATAATAAGTCAGTGACAAGTTCAAAAACTTTGGCCGACAGCGGAAGCAGTCCACTGACCAGTAAATCCCTTCCTCTTGTAACCAAGCTCACGCAAACCACCCCACCAACTCCCTCAGTGTCAATTTCCTCCTTCCCCAGGAATGCCAATAGTCCTGCAGGCCATGTCACTGGCAATTCTGACGAGTCCTCTCCTGCCTGGGATTCCTCCGATGCATCCTTGCGTGTAACGCCTACTGCTGCTGGCGCTGCTGTTGTTGCTGCTGGGAGTCGATGGTCATCCCAGAGGGGAAGTCGTAAGCCCACTTGTACTACTTCCAGTAAGCAATTGACTGTCCAACAGTCCTTTGCGAGGAAGATGAAATATCACAGCAGTCATCCTGCTGCAAAGCGGATAACTGAGGCCTTGACAACTATGTTGGTGTTAGACGTGCGTCCGGTATCCGCCGTTAGTTCACAGGGAACTAGACAATTTATTGAGGCAGTGTGCCCCCGTTACCAAATACCATCTAGGTTCCACTTCTCTAGGCAGGCGATACCGAGAATGTACACGGACGTCAGAAAAAGACTCACCAGTGTCCTAAAAAATGCAGTTGTACCCAATGTCCACTTAACCACGGACATGTGGACAAGTGGAGCAGGGCAGGGTCAGGACTATATGACTGTGACAGCCCACTGGGTAGATGTATGGACTCCCGCCGCAAGAACAGCAGCGGCGGCACCAGTAGCAGCATCTCGCAAACGCCAACTCTTTCCTAAGCAGGCTACGCTTTGTATCACCGCTTTCCAGAATACGCACACAGCTGAAAACCTCTTACGGCAACTGAGGAAGATCATCGCGGAATGGCTTACCCCAATTGGACTCTCCTGTGGATTTGTGGCATCGGACAACGCCAGCAATATTGTGTGTGCATTAAATATGGGCAAATTCCAGCACGTCCCATGTTTTGCACATACCTTGAATTTGGTGGTGCAGAATTTTTAAAAAAACGACAGGGGCGTGCAAGAGATGCTGTCGGTGGCCAGAAGAATTGCGGGACACTTTCGGCGTACAGGCACCACGTACAGAAGACTGGAGCACCACCAAAAACTACTAACCCTGCCCTGCCATCATCTGAAGCAAGAAGTGGTAACGAGGTGGAATTCAACCCTCTATATGCTTCAGAGGTTGGAGGAGCAGCAAAAGGCCATTCAAGCCTATACAATTGAGCACGATATAGGAGGTGGAATGCACCTGTCTCAAGTGCAGTGGAGAATGATTTCAACGTTGTGCAAAGTTCTGATGCCCTTTGAACTTGCCACACGTGAAGTCAGTTCAGACACTGCCAGCCTGAGTCAGGTCATTCCCCTCATCAGGCTTTTGCAGAAGAAGCTGGAGACATTGAAGGAGAAGCTAACACGGAGCGATTCCGCTAGGCATGTGGGACTTGTGGATGGAGCCCTTAATTCGCTTAACAAGGATTCACGGGTGGTCAATCTGTTGAAATCAGAGCACTACATTTTGGCCACCGTGCTCGATCCTAGATTTAAAACCTACCTTGGATCTCTCTTTCCGGCAGACACAAGTCTGCTGGGGTTGAAAGACCTGCTGGTGAGAAAATTGTCAAGTCAAGCGGAACGCGACCTGTCAACATCTCCTCCTTCACATTCTCCCGCAACTGGGGGTGCGAGGAAAAGGCTCAGAATTCCGAGCCCACCCGCTGGCGGTGATGCAGGGCAGTCTGGAGCGACTGCTGATGCTGACATCTGGTCCGGACTGAAGGACCTGACAACGATTACGGACATGTCGTCTACTGTCACTGCATATGATTCTCTCAACATTGAAAGAATGGTGGAGGATTATATGAGTGACCGCATCCAAGTAGGCACGTCACACAGTCCGTACTTATACTGGCAGGAAAAAGAGGCAATTTGGAGGCCCTTGCACAAACTGGCTTTATTCTACCTAAGTTGCCCTCCCACAAGTGTGTACTCCGAAAGAGTGTTTAGTGCCGCCGCTCACCTTGTCAGCAATCGGCGTACGAGGTTACATCCAGAAAATGTGGAGAAGATGATGTTCATTAAAATGAATTATAATCAATTCCTCCGCGGAGACATTGACCAGCAGCAATTGCCTCCACAAAGTACACAGGGAGCTGAGATGGTGGATTCCAGTGGGGACGAATTGATAATCTGTGAGGAGGGGGATGTACACGGTGATATATCGGAGGATGATGATGAGGTGGACATCTTGCCTCTGTAGAGCCAGTTTGTGCAAGGAGAGATTAATTGCTTCTTTTTTGGGGGGGGGTCCAAACCAACCCGTCATATCAGTCACAGTCGTGTGGCAGACCCTGTCACTGAAATGATGGGTTGGTTAAAGTGTGCATGTCCTGTTTATACAACATAAGGGTGGGTGGGAGGGCCCAAGGACAATTCCATCTTGCACCTCTTTTTTCTTTTATTTTTCTTTGCGTCGTGTGCTGTTTGGGGAGGGTTTTTTGGAAGGGCCATCCTGCGTGACACTGCAGTGCCACTCCTAGATGGGCCCGGTGTTTGTGTCGGCCACTAGGGTCGCTTATCTTACTCACACAGTCAGCTACCTCATTGCGCCTCTTTTTTTCTTTGCGTCATGTGCTGTTTGGGGAGGGTTTTTTGGAAGGGCCATCCTGCGTGACACTGCAGTGCCACTCCTAGATGGGCCCGGTGTTTGTGTCGGCCACTAGGGTCGCTTATCTTACTCACACAGTCAGCTACCTCATTGCGCCTCTTTTTTTCTTTGCGTCATGTGCTGTTTGGGGAGGGTTTTTTGGAAGGGACATCCTGCGTGACACTGCAGTGCCACTCCTAGATGGGCCCGGTGTTTGTGTCGGCCACTAGGGTCGCTTATCTTACTCACACAGTCAGCTACCTCATTGCGCCTCTTTTTTTCTTTGCGTCATGTGCTGTTTGGGGAGGGTTTTTTGGAAGGGCCATCCTGCGTGACACTGCAGTGCCACTCCTAGATGGGCCCGGTGTTTGTGTCGGCCACTAGGGTCGCTTATCTTACTCACACAGTCAGCTACCTCATTGCGCCTCTTTTTTTCTTTGCGTCATGTGCTGTTTGGGGAGGGTTTTTTGGAAGGGACATCCTGCGTGACACTGCAGTGCCACTCCTAGATGGGCCCGGTGTTTGTGTCGGCCACTAGGGTCGCTTATCTTACTCACACAGCGACCTCGGTGCAAATTTTAGGACTAAAAATAATATTGTGAGGTGTGAGGTATTCAGAATAGACTGAAAATGAGTGTAAATTATGGTTTTTGAGGTTAATAATACTTTGGGATCAAAATGACCCCCAAATTCTATGATTTAAGCTGTTTTTTAGGGTTTTTTGAAAAAAACACCCGAATCCAAAACACACCCGAATCCGACAAAAAAAATTCGGTGAGGTTTTGCCAAAACGCGGTCGAACCCAAAACACGGCCGCGGAACCGAACCCAAAACCAAAACACAAAACCCGAAAAATTTCCGGCGCTCATCTCTAGGCCTCCTATGCTTTCTGGCTGATGTTTTGGTCACTTTTGAAAGCTGGCGGTGCTTTCACTCTAGTGGTAGCATGAGACGGAGTCTACAACCCACACAAGTGGCTCAAGTAGTGCAGCTCATCCAGGACGGCACATCAATGCGAGCTGTGGCAAGAAGGTTTGCTGTGTCTGTCAGCGTAATTTTCAGAGCATGGAGGCGCTACCAGGAGACAGGCCAGTACATCAGGAGACGTGGAGGAGGCCGTAGGAGGGCAACAACCCAGCAGCAGGACCGCTACCTCCGCCTTTGTGCAAGGAGGAACAGGAGGAGCACTGCCAGAGCTCTGCAAACTGACCTCCAGCAAGCCACAAATGTGCATGTGTCTACTCAAACGATCAGAAACAGACTCCATGAGGGTGGTATGAGGGCCAGACGTCCACAGGTGGGGGTTGTGCTTACAGCCCAACACCGTGCAGGACGTTTGGCATTTGCCAGAGAATACCAAGATTGGCAAATTCGCCACTGGCGCCCTGTGCTCTTCACAGATGAAAGCAGGTTCTCACTGAGCACATGTGACAGAGTCTGGAGAAGCCAAGGATAAAGTTCTGCTGCCTGCAACATCCTCCAGCATGACTGGTTTGGCAGTGGGTCAGTAATGGTGTGGGGTGGCATTTCTTTGGGGGGCCACACAGCCCTCCATGTGCTTGCCAGAGGTAGCCTGACTGCCATTAGGTACCGAGATGAGATCCTCAGACCCCTTGTGAGACCATATGCTGGTGCGGTTGGCCCTGGGTTCCTCCTTATGCAAGACAATGCTAGACCTCATGTGGCTGGAGTGTGTCAGCAGTTCCTGCAAGACGAAGGCATTGATGCTATGGACTGGCCTGCCCGTTCCCCAGACCTGAATCCAATTGAGCACATCTGGGACATCATGTCTCGCTCCATCCACCAACGCCACGTTGCACCACAGACTGTCCAGGAGTTGGCGGATGCTTTAGTCCAGGTCTGGGAGGAGATCCCTCAGGAGACCATCCGCCACCTCATCAGGAGCATGCCCAGGCATTGTAGGGAGGTCATACAGGCACGTGGGGGCCACACACACTACTGAGCCTCATTTTGACTTGTTTTAAGGACATTACATCAAAGTTGGATCAGCCTGTAGGGTGTTTTTCCACTTTAATTTTGAGTGTGACTCCAAATCCAGACCTCCATGGGTTAATAAATTTGATTTCCATTGATAATTTTTGTGTGATTTTGTTGTCAGCACATTCAACTATGTAAATAACAAAGTATTTAATAACAATATTTCATTCATTCAGATCTAGGATGTGTTATTTTAGTGTTCCCTTTAAGGGAGGAGGAGTAGGAGGGAGGGGGACTCGGGAGCCACAGCAGCACACTGTAATTGGTGGCGGTGCCGCATGTAGCTGTCCCTCTCCTTCCACATTGGCTGGCCGCCGCCGCTGTGTATGCTGGGATGAGGGAAGCGCATCCCAGCATTCACTGCGGCGGCGGCCAGCCTATGTGGAAGGAGAAGGACAGCTGCAGCAGTGCTGCCACCAATTACATAGCGCTCCTGCGGCTCCATCCTCCTCCTCCCTCCTCTGCCCCCGGAGCTGCTCCTCTCCGGCGGCAGCACACTCACACAGACGGCTTGTAATGAGTCAGTTTGACTCATTACAAGCCGCTTATTATTTTATGGAAAGCGGGCAGTTGCTCCCTCAGGGCGACTGTGCTGTGTGCCAGGCACACCTGGCACACACGTAGTTACGGCTCTGCCCGTCAGCCCTAGATTGTGTACACACACTGGGGTGATGCTATTGAAGATCGGAACAAACATGTTCCGTCCTCCATTAGCATAACACAGGACGCTAGCAATAACGCTTGGTTTTATGTGCAGCACATAGAACCAAGCGTTCATCGTTAGCGGCCATGGGAGCGCGCAATCATGCATACACACTGAGCGATGTAGGCAAAATGATGTGATGAAATGGCATTTCGTGCCGACATCGCTCTAGTGTGTAACCAGCTTAAAGCTGTCCAGCATCTGTGGCTACATGCAAATACAGCCACTATTTACCCTGCATGTAAAAATAATAAATATATTTACTCCCCTTTCATTGCAGCATGGTTTGTCCAGCTGCACAGTTAATTGTCTCTTACTTTGTTCCCAAGAATCAGGCACTATATTCTAAAATCAAAGCAGGTATCGATCAGGAATACAAGAAACAGCACAAACCACATCTAGGTGTTCATCAAAATATATCATCACACATTTTAAAAATGTATTTATTTTAAAAAATAAAGTTAAAAAGAATGTGGATTCCTATAATTTCCTGGCTAACAATGGAAAAGCTTTATTGAACAACCCATGGGTAGATTCCACATTGTGGATGTACACACTGGACTGCCTGACTTTTCCCATCAAAGTATTTTGTGGACATGTAAAATACATACATTACATATATAAAATGGCATACTGTGACACATGGGATATGGAAAATATATTACTCTTCTAGAGAATGGCGCTACGTGGATCCTGATTGGCTGTTTATGCAGAGCTGCATGTGCTGCAGGAGTTGATCGCAATATGCTGGAGTTCTGTGTTTATGTTTCACAGCTTCAATTTCTTGTACCAGCAGCGACGGGTATACAACTCCGGCATCTTTCAGAGCGTCTGCAAAACACAGAGATGACAGCTTTCAGAGATTGACCTTACACTACTGTACGCTTGTCTATTTATATTCCGTCAAACAGCCACAGAAAGTTATTTTGCAACCTTTTAGGTAATTGTAATCCTTTCCAAAGTCAATAAGAAGAGGGCAGACATTTAGGATACTAGCATTCTCTAAATTATTATTCTCAATAGGACATGTAATCTGGTGGCAAATAATGTTCTACAAAGACACTACAAAATCCCAAACTACGGCAGTGGTTCCCCAACATTTTTGAATCATGGAACCCCTAGGCCAAAAGTTTGTTACGAAGAAATTCAGAAAAAAAATAAGAATTTACTTACCGATAATTCTATTTCTCATAGTCCGTAGTGGATGCTGGGACTCCGTCAGGACCATGGGGAATAGCGGGCTCCGCAGGAGACAGGGCACATCTAAATAAAGCTTTTAGGATCACATGGTGCGTACTGGCTCCTCCCCCTATGACCCTCCTCCAAGCCTCAGTTAGGTACTGTGCCCGGACGAGCGTACACAATAAGGAAGGATCTTGAATCCCGGGTAAGACTCATACCAGCCACACCAATCACACCGTACAACTTGTGATCTGAACCCAGTTAACAGTATGATAACAAAAAACGAAGTAGCCTCTGAAAAGATGGCTCACAACAATAGTAATAACCCGATCTTTGTAACAATAACTATGTACAAGTATTGCAGACAATCCGCACTTGGGATGGGCGCCCAGCATCCACTACGGACTATGAGAAATAGAATTATCGGTAAGTAAATTCTTATTTTCTCTAACGTCCTAGTGGATGCTGGGACTCCGTCAGGACCATGGGGATTATACCAAAGCTCCCAAACGGGCGGGAGAGTGCGGATGACTCTGCAGCACCGAATGAGAGAACTCCAGGTCCTCCTTAGCCAGAGTATCAAATTTGTAAAATTTTACAAACGTGTTCTCCCCTGACCACGTAGCTGCTCGGCAAAGTTGTAATGCCGAGACCCCTCGGGCAGCCGCCCAAGATGAGCCCACTTTCCTTGTGGAGTGGGCCTTTACAGATTTAGGCTGTGGCAGGCCTGCCACAGAATGTGCAAGTTGGATTGTGCTACAGATCCAACGTGCAATCGTCTGTTTAGACGCAGGAGCACCCATCTTGTTGGGTGCATACAATATAAACAACGAGTCAGATTTTCTGACTCCAGCTGTCCTTGAAATATATATTTTTAATGCTCTGACAACGTCCAGTAACTTGGAGTCCTCCAAGTCGCTAGTAGCCGCAGGCACCACAATAGGCTGGTTCAAGTGAAAAGCCGAAACCACCTTAGGGAGAAAATGAGGACGTGTCCGCAGTTCTGCCCTGTCCGAGTGGAAAATCAGATATGGGCTTTTGTATGATAAAGCCGCCAACTCTGAAACTCTCCTGGCTGAAGCCAGGGCCAATAGCATGGTTACCTTCCATGTAAGGTATTTTAAATCTACCGATTTTAGAGGCTCAAACCAATGAGATTTGAGAAAATTCAAAACTACGTTCAAATCCCACGGTGCCACTGGAGGCACTATTGGGGGTTGTATATGTAGTACACCTTTGACAAAAGTTTGTACTTCAGGCACTGATGCCAATTCCTTCTGGAAGAAGATTGATAAGGCCGAAATTTGAACTTTAATGGACCCCAATTTTAGGCCCATAGACAATCCTGCTTGCAGGAAATGTAAGAATCGACCCAATTGAAATTCTTCCGTTGGAGCCTTCTTGGCCTCACACCACGCAACATATTTTCGCCAAATGCGGTGATAATGTTGTACAGTCACTTCCTTTCTAGCCTTAATCAAGGTAGGAATAACTTCCTCTGGAATGCCCTTTTCTTTTAGAATCCGGCGTTCAACCGCCATGCCGTCAAACGCAGACGCGGTAAGTCTTGGAACATACAAGGTCCCTGCTGAAGCAGATCCCTTCTTAGAGGTAGAGGCCATGGATCCTCCGTGAGCATCTCTTGAAGTTCCGGATACCAAGTTCTTCTTGGCCAGTCCGGAGCCACCAGTATTGTTCTTACTCCTCTTTTCCGTATAATTCTCAGTACCTTTGGTATGAGAGGCAGAGGAGGGAACACATACACTGACTGGTACACCCACGGTGTTACCAGAGCGTCCACAGCTATTGCCTGAGGGTCTCTTGACCTGGCGCAATATCTGTCCAATTTTTTGTTGAGGCGAGACGCCATCATGTCCACCTTTGGTCTTTCCCAACGGTTCACAATCATGTGGAAGACTTCTGGATGAAGTCCCCACTCTCCCGGGTGAAGGTCGTGTCTGCTGAGGAAGTCTGCTTCCCAGTTGTCCACTCCCGGGATGAACACTGCTGACAGTGCTATGACATGATTCTCCGCCCAGCGCAGAATCCTTGCAGCTTCTGTCATTGCTCTTCTGCTTCTCGTGCCGCCTTGTCGGTTTACGTGGGCGACTGCCGTGATGTTGTCCGACTGGATCAACACCGGCTGACCCTGAAGCAGCGATTTTGCCAGGCTTAGAGCATTGTAGATCGCTCTTAGCTCCAGTATATTTATGTGAAGGGACGTCTCCAGGTTTGACCACACGCCCTGGAAGTTTCTTCCCTGTGTGACTGCTCCCCAGCCTCGTAGGCTGGCATCCGTAGTCACCAGGACCCAGTCCTGTATGCCGAATCTGCGGCCCTCTAACAGATGGGCACTCTGCAACCACCACAGGAGAGACAACCTTGTTCTTGGTGACAGTGTTATCCGCTGATGCATGTGCAGATGCGATCCGGACCATTTGTCCAGCAGATCCCACTGAAATGTCCGTGCATGGAATCTGCCGAATGGAATCGCTTCGTAAGAAGCCACCATCTTTCCCAGGACTCTTGTGCATTGATGTACTGACACAGTTCCTGGTTTTAGGAGGTTCCTGACAAGTTCGGATAACTCCCTTGCTTTCTCCTCCGGGAGAAACACCTTTTTCTGAACCGTGTCCAGAATCATTCCCAGGAACAGCAGACGAGTTGTCGGGGTCAATTGAGATTTTGGAAGATTCAGAATCCACCCGTGTTGCTGAAGCACTACCTGGGTTAGTGCTACACCGACTTCCAGCTGTTCTCTGGACTTTGCCCTTATCAGGAGATCGTCCAAGTAAGGGATAATTAATACGCCTTTTCTTCGTAGAAGAACCATCATTTCGGTCATTACCTTGGTAAAGACCCGAGGGGCCGTGGACAAACCAAACGGCAGCGTTTGAAACTGATAATGACAGTCTTGTATCACGAACCTGAGATACCCTTGGTGTGAGGGGTAAATTGGGACATGCAGATAAGCATCCTTTATGTCCAGGGACACCATGAAGTCCCCTTCTTCCAGATTCGCTATCACTGCTCTGAGTGACTCCATCTTGAACTTGAATTTCTGTATGTACAGGTTCAAGGATTTCAGGTTTAGAATAGGTCTTACCGAACCGTCCGGCTTCGGTACCACAAATAGTGTGGAATAATACCCCTTTCCCTGTTGTAGGAGGGGTACCTTGACTATCACCTGCTGAGAATACAGCTTGTGAATGGCTTCCAAAACCGACGTCCTTTCTGAGGGAGACGTTGGTAAAGCAGACTTTAGGAACCGGCGAGGGGGAGACCTTTCGAACTCCAACATGTAACCCTGAGATATTATCTGCAGGATCCACGGGTCCACTTGTGAGCGAGCCCACTGATTGCTGAAAATCTTGAGTCGACCCCCCACCGCTCCTGAGTCCGCTTGTAAAGCCCCAGCGTCATGCTGATGGCTTTGTAGAACCCGGGGCGGGCTTCTGGTCCTGGGCAGGGGCTGCTTGCTGCCCTCTCTTACCCTTTCCTCTGCCTCGCGGCAGATAAGACTGTCCTTTTGGTCGCTTGTTTTTATAGGAGCGAAAGGACTGCGGCTGAAAAGACGGTGTCTTTTTCTGTTGGGAGGGGGTCTGAGGTAAAAAAGTGGATTTGCCGGCAGTTGCCGTGGCCACCAGGTCCGAAAGACCGACCCCAAATAATTCCTCTCCTTTATATGGCAATACTTCCATATGCCTTTTGGAATCCGCATCACCTGACCACTGTCGCGTCCATAAACTTCTTCTGGCAGATATGGACATCGCGCTTACTCTTGATGCTAGAGTACAAATATCCCTCTGAGCATCTCGCATATAAAGAAAAGCATCCTTTAATTGCTCTAGAGTCAATAAAATACTGTCCCTATCCAGGGTATCAATATTTTCAGTCAGAGAATCCAACCACACTACCCCAGCACTGCACATCCAGGCTGAGGCTACTGCCGGTCGCAGTATAACACCAGTATGTGTGTATATACTCTTCAGTGTAGTTTCCAGCCTCCTATCTGCTGGATCCTTGAGGGCGGCCGTATCAGGAGACGGCAACGCCACTTGCTTTGATAAACGTGTGAGCGCCTTATCCACCCTAGGGGGTGTTTCCCAGCGCGCCCTAACCTCTGGTGGGAAAGGGTATAATGCCAATAACTTCTTGGAAATTAGCAGTTTTCTATCTGGGTTAACCCACGCTTCGTCACACACGTCATTCAATTCCTCTGATTCTGGAAAAGCTACAGGTAGTTTTTTCACCCCCCACATAATACCCCTTTTTGAGGTACCAGCAGTATCAGAGATCTGCAAAGCCTCCTTCATTGCCGTGATCATATAACGTGTGGCCCTATTGGAAAATACGTTTGTTTCTTCACCGTCGACACTAGATTCATCTGTGTCGGTACCCGTGTCGACTGACTGAGGTAAGGGACGTTTTACAGCCCCTGACGGTGTCTGAGACGCCTGAGCCGGTACTAACTGGTTTTCCGGCCGTCTCATTTCGTCAACTGACTTTTGTAATGTGCTAACATTATCACGTAATTCCATAACTAAAGCCATCCATTCCGGTGTCGACTCCCTAGGGGGTGACATCACCATTACCGGCAATTGCTCTGCCTCCACACCAACATCGTCCTCATACATGTCGACACACACGTACCGACACACAGCAGCCACACAGGGAATGCTCTAATCGAAGACAGGACCCTCTTAGCCCTTTGGGGAGACAGAGGGAGAGTTTGCCAGCACACACCAAAAGCGCTATAAATGTATATAAACAACCCTAGAAGGTGTTGTTTTTGATATAAGCGCTTTTAATATATCAATATCGCCAAATTATGCCCCCCTTCTCTTTGTTACCCTGTTTCTGTAGTGCAGTGCAGGGGAGAGTCCTGGGAGCCTTCCTCACCAGCGGAGCTGAGCAGGAAAATGGCGCTGAGTGCTGAGGAGAATAAGCTCCGCCCCTTTTTCGGCGGGCTTTTCTCCCGGGTTTTAAGAAAACTGGCCTGGGTTAAATACATACATATAGCCTTAATGGCTATATGTGATGTATTTATTTTGCCACTAAAGGTATTTAATATTGCTGCCCAGGGCGCCCCCAGCAGCGCCCTGCACCCTCCGTGACTGAATCAGTGAGACGTGTAGCAACAATGGCGCACAGCTGCAGTGCTGTGCGCTACCTTCATGAAGACTGAGGAGTCTTCTGCCGCCTGCTTTCCGGACCTCCGTCTTCAGCGTCTGTAAGGGGGATCGGCGGCGCGGCTCCGGGACGAACCCCAGGAGGACCTGTGTTCCGACTCCCTCTGGAGCTAAGTGTCCAGTAGCCTAAGACTCCAATCCATCCTGCACGCAGGTGAGTTGGAAATCTCTCCCCTAAGTCCCTCGATGCAGTGATCCTGTTGCCAGCAGGATTCACTGAGATTTAAACCTAAAAAAACTTTTTCTAAGCAGCTCTTTAGGAGAGCCACCTAGATTGCACCCTTCTCGGACGGGCACAAAAACCTAACTGGGGCTTGGAGGAGGGTCATAGGGGGAGGAGCCAGTACGCACCATGTGATCCTAAAAGCTTTATTTAGATGTGCCCTGTCTCCTGCGGAGCCCGCTATTCCCCATGGTCCTGACGGAGTCCCAGCATCCACTAGGACGTTAGAGAAATATTCATTGAAATAAGTTGAGCTTATAGGTCACCCTTAGGTTCAGGTATGTGACGAGTGACAGGATTCACTTCCGTTTATTCACATATTTTATGATTGTAAGATACAAGCACTGGTTTTGCCCATTACATTAACCATAAATAATTTAAATTGGTCCTGGGCCACCAACCCACGACACCCCTGCAAGTGCCCCGGCAGTTTGGGAAACACTGGTCTATGGGATTAATTCACCATGATACCACTTATAGCATCAGGTTTACATGTAATGTTTGTCTGCTAAGAATATGAGACACTTAAGATGGGCACACATGGAATGATTCAGTAAACGATGTGGGCGTTCCCAATCAAATGGAACGACCAATCGTTCAAATCGTTCCGTGTGTACGAAAGGCAACGATGCCTATGAGCGCACCCGCGGGTCGCTAGTGACAACCTCACATCTTTTGTTTGGCAAATCTTTGAATATATAACTATTCACAAACAAAATGACAGCTCTGAAATTGTATTCCTTCCCACTGAGATACATTCCAAAAAATAGACTTTTTAAAAAAATCTGACACTTAACTTTGGCCTTTAACTTCATTCACAAGGAAGTGAGGTAGGGAAATAGTTATATGACAATAAATGGAGCTTGAAATGTACTGAAAGTAATGGTTTTTATCCCAGCTTTCTATGACTTTTCTGAGCGGAGATATTGCATTTACCCCAAACATACGCAACAGTGAAAAATGTCATACGCCATGATACAAAAATGTCCGCCATCTTCAAATGAAGGTAAATAAAAATAAATTAATGGTGGTTTCCGACACTAACTTATAGGGGTCATCACACACAAAAAATAAAAAAAAATGGTCAAGCAACAAATGAATTTAATTATGGACCATTTGATATGGATTGAGCCACATGCAAGAAGATCTGAGGCTGTCGCTAGCGATGCCATGCTGCCGAAATGCAGTGCCCTCCCCCCTGGCATTGGCAAGTGCCGATGCCAGCCCCGCCGCAGGGTCCTGTTGCCGACGATGTTTCATAGTCTGCAAATGTACCCACCATTAAACACTTTCCTAAGCGAATAATTCTAGTGCTGTACTCAGTTATTTACTTGTACCAGGATCAAATTCTGTTACAAAGCTAGATTCATTCGACAAGCAATTTGGGAATAACCAGGTTAACACACTACATGCATAAAAACACTCACACAAAAAAAACCCAGTTATACAATATTATGTGTACAAACATGAAACCAATACAGAAATGGTACAATGCTGCCACCTAGAGTCACTTAGCTGTCACTGTATGTAGACTGCTATAGTATGAAAACAAATAACAGGGCTTGAGCAAACCAATGAATGGGATAAGGATTTCGGCAATAGCGGGTTTTAATCATAACAGACTACAAATAAGTCACAACACAGAAATCTCTACTAGCACATTCAATGAAAATAATAAGAATTTACTCACCGGTAATTCTATTTCTCGTAGTCCGTAGTGGATGCTGGGAACTCCGAAAGGACCATGGGGAATAGCGGGCTCCGAAGGAGGCTGGGCACTCTAGAAAGATTTAGGACTACCTGGTGTGCACTGGCTCCTCCCACTATGACCCTCCTCCAAGCTTCAGTTAGGACACTGTGCCCGGACGAGCGTACACAATAAGGAAGGATTTTGAATCCCGGGTAAGACTCATACCAGCCACACCAATCACACCGTACAACTCGTGATATGAATCCCAGTTAACAGTATGAAACAACTGAGCCTCTCAACAGATGGCTCAACAATAACCCGATTTAGTTAACAATAACTATGTACAAGTATTGCAGATAAACCGCACTTGGGATGGGCGCCCAGCATCCACTACGGACTACGAGAAATAGAATTACCGGTGAGTAAATTCTTATTTTCTCTAACGTCCTAGTGGATGCTGGGAACTCCGAAAGGACCATGGGGATTATACCAAAGCTCCCAAACGGGCGGGAGAGTGCGGATGACTCTGCAGCACCGAATGAGAGAACTCCAGTTCCTCCTCAGCCAGGGTATCAAATTTGTAGAATTTTGCAAACGTGTTTGCCCCTGACCAAGTAGCTGCTCGGCAAAGTTGTAAAGCCGAGACCCCTCGGGCAGCCGCCCAAGATGAGCCCACCTTCCTAGTGGAATGGGCATTTACAGATTTTGGCTGTGGCAGGCCTGCCACAGAATGAGCAAGCTGAATTGTACTACAAATCCAGCGAGCAATAGTCTGCTTAGAAGCAGGAGCACCCAGCTTGTTGGGTGCATACAGGATAAACAGCGAGTCAGATTTTCTGACTCCAGCCGTCCTGGAAACATATATTTTCAGGGCCCTGACAACGTCTAGCAACTTGGAGTCCTCCAAGTCCCTAGTAGCCGCAGGCACCACAATAGGCTGGTTCAGGTGAAACGCTGACACCACCTTTGGGAGAAATTGGGGACGAGTCCTCAATTCTGCCCTATCCATATGGAAAATCAGATAAGGGCTTTTACATGATAAAGCCGCCAATTCTGACACACGCCTGGCTGAAGCCAAAGCCAATAACATGACCACTTTCCACGTGAGATATTTCAGATCCACGGTTTTTAGTGGCTCAAACCAATGTGATTTTAAGAAACTCAACATCACGTTGAGATCCCAAGGTGCCACAGGAGGCACAAATGGGGGCTGAATATGCAGCACTCCTTTCACAAATGTCTGAACTTCAGGTACTGAAGCTAGTTCTTTTTGAAAGAAAATCGACAGAGCCGAGATCTGTACTTTAATGGAGCCTAGTTTTAGGCCCATATTAACTCCTGCTTGCAGGAAATGCAGAAATCGACCTAGTTGAAATTCCTCTGTTGGGGCCTTTTCGGCCTCACACCATGCAACATACTTCCGCCATATACGGTGATAATGATTTGCTGTAACCTCTTTTCTAGCTTTAATAAGCGTAGGAATGACTTCCTCCGGAATGCCCTTTTCCTTCAGGATCCGGCGTTCAACCGCCATGCCGTCAAACGCAGCCGCGGTAAGTCTTGGAACAGACAGGGCCCCTGCTGTAGCAGGTCTTGTCTGAGCGGCAGAGACCACGGATCCTCTGAGATCATCTCTTGAAGTTCCGGGTACCACGCTCTTCTTGGCCAATCCGGAACCACGAGAATTGTGTTTACACCTCGCTTTCTTATTATTCTCAATACCTTTGGTATGAGAGGTAGAGGAGGGAACACATAAACTGACTGGTACACCCACGGTGTCACTAGAGCGTCCACAGCTATCGCCTGAGGGTCTCTTGACCTGGCGCAATACCTCTCTAGTTTTTTGTTTAGGCGGGACGCCATCATGTCCACCTGTGGACGACCCCACTGATTTACAATCATTTGGAAGACTTCTGGATGAAGTCCCCACTCTCCCGGGTGGAGGTCGTGCCTGCTGAGAAAGTCTGCTTCCCAGTTGTCCACTCCCGGGATGAACACTGCTGACAGTGCTAGTACATGATTTTCCGCCCATCGGAGAATCCTTGTGGCTTCTGCCATTGCCATCCTGCTTCTTGTGCCGCCCTGTCGATTCACATGGGCGACTGCCGTGATGTTGTCTGACTGGATCAGCACCGGCTGGTGTAGGAGCAGGGATTTTGCTTGACTTAGGGCATTGTAAATGGCCCTTAGATCCAGAATATTTATGTGAAGGGAAGTCTCCTGACTTGACCATAGTCCTTGGAAGTTTCTTCCCTTTGTGACTGCCCCCCAGCCTTGTAGGCTGGCATCCGTGGTCACCAGGACCCAGTCCTGTATGCCGAATCTGCGGCCCTCCAAAAGATGAGCACTCTGCAGCCACCACAGAAGAGACACCCTGGTTCTTGGGGACAGGGTTATCAGGCGATGCATCTGAAGATGCGATCCGGACCACTTGTCCAACAGGTCCCACTGAAAACTCCTGGCATGGAACCTGCCGAATGGGATTGCTTCGTAAGAAGCTACCATCTTTCCCAGGACCCGCGTGCAGTGATGCACCGATACCTGTTTTGGTTTTAGGAGGTCTCTGACTAGAGATGACAGCTCCTTGGCTTTCTCCTCCGGGAGAAACACTTTTTTCTGGACTGTGTCCAGAATCATTCCCAGGAACATTAGACGTGTCGTCGGGACCAGCTGTGACTTTGGGATATTCAGAATCCAGCCGTGCTGGCGCAGTACTTCCTGAGATAGTGCTACTCCCACTAACAACTGTTCCTTGGATCGTGCCTTTATTAGGAGATCGTCCAAGTATGGGATAATTAAAACTCCCTTTTTTCGAAGGAGTATCATCATTTCCGCCATAACCTTGGTAAATACCCTCGGTGCCGTGGAGAGTCCAAACGGCAGCGTCTGGAATTGGTAATGGCAATCCTGTACCACAAATCTGAGGTACTCCTGGTGAGGATGGTAAATGGGGACATGCAGGTAAGCATCCTTGATGTCCAGGGATACCATGTAATCCCCCTCCTCCAGGCTTGCAATAACCGCCCTGAGCGATTCCATCTTGAACTTGAATTTTTTTATGTATGTGTTCAAGGATTTCAAATTTAAAATGGGTCTCACCGAACCGTCCGGTTTCGGCACCACAAATAGTGTGGAATAGTAACCCCGGCCTTGTTGAAGTAGGGGTACCTTGATTATCACCTGCTGGGAATACAGCTTGTGAATCGCTGCTAGCACCGCCTCCCTGTCTGAGGGAGCAATCGGCAAGGCAGATTTTAGGAACCGGTGTGGTGGAGCCGCCTCGAATTCCAGCTTGTACCCCTGAGATACTATTTGAAGGATCCAGGGATCCACCTGTGAGCGAGCCCACTGATCGCTGAAATTCATGAGGCGGGCCCCCACCGTACCTGACTCCGCCTGTGGAGCCCCACCGTCATGCGGCGGACTTGGAAGAGGAAGCGGGGGAGGACTTTTGCTCCTGGGAACCTGCTGTTTGTTGCAGCCTTTTTCCCCTACCTCTGCCTCTAGAGAGAAAAGACCCTCCTTTTCCCCCGCTTGTTTTTCTGGGTCCGAAAGGACTGAACCTGATAAAATGGCGCCTTCTTAGGCTGTGAGGGGACATGGGGTAAAAATGCTGACTTCCCAGACGTTGCTGTGGAGACCATCCCCAAATAATTCCTCCCCCTTATAAGGCAAAACTTCCATGTGCCTTTTGGAATCTGCATCTCCAGTCCACTGGCGAGTCCATAAGCATCTCCTAGCAGAGATGGACAATGCACTTATTTTAGATGCCAGCCGGCAGACTTCCCTCTGTGCATCTCTCATATATAAGACTGAGTCTTTGATATGGTCAATTGTTAGCAGAATCGTGTCTCTGTCTAGTGTGTCAATATTTTCTGACAGTTTATCCGACCACGCAGCGGCAGCACTGCACATCCATGCTGACGCAATAGCTGGTCTAAGTATAATGCCTGAGTGTGTATATACAGACTTCAGGATCGCCTCCTGCTTTCTATCAGCAGGTTCCTTAAGGGCGGCCGTATCCTGAGACGGTAGTGCCACCTTTATAGACAAATGTGTGAGCGCTTTATCCACTCTAGGAGGTGTTTCCCAACGTAACCTATCCTCTGGCGGGAAAGGGAACGCCATTAGTACCTTCTTAGGAATTACCAATTTCTTATCAGGGGAAGCCCACGCTTCTTCACACACTTCATTTAATTCATCTGACGGGGGAAAAATTACAGGTAGTTTTTTCTCCCCAAACATAATACCCTTTTTTGTGGTACCTGGATGTAAATCAGAGATATTTAACACCTCTTTCATTGCCTCAATCATGCAGTGAATGGCCTTAATGGGCATTAAATTTGACTCCTCGTCGTCGACACTGGTGTCAGTATCCGTGTCGACATCTACTTGTGCCATCTGAGATAGCGGGCGTTTCAGAGCCCCTGATGACTTTTGAGACACCTGGACAGGCACGAGCTGAGAACTCGGCTGTCCCGCAGTCGGCATGTCGTCAAATTTCTTATGTAATGAGTCTATACGTGCACTCATTTCTTTCCATAAGCACATCCACTCAGGTGTCTGCCCCCCAGGGGGTGACATCCCTTCTAAAGGCATCTGCTCCGCCTCCACCTCATTATCCTCATCAAACATGTCGACACAGCCGTACCGACACACTCCACACACACAGGGAATGCTCAATATAGAGGACAGGACCCACAAAAGCCCTTTGGGGGGACAGAGTGAGAGTATGCCAGCACACACCAGAGCGCTATATAAGGCAGGGACTAACTGAGTTATGTCCCTTATAGCTGCTTTTTAATATAAACTATATACTGCGCCAAATTAAATGCCCCCCCTCTCTCTTTTTTACCCTTTTCTGTAGAGTAGTCTGCAGGGGAGAGCCAGGGAGCTTCCTTCCAGCGGAACTGTGAGGGAAAAATGGCGCCCAGTGTGCTGAGGGAGATAGCTCCGCCCCTTTTCCGCGGCCTATTCTCCCGCTTTTTTCTGGATTCTGGCAGGGGTATTTACCTCATATATAGCCCCTGGGGCTATATATTGAGGTATTTTTGCCAGCCAAGGTGTTTTTATTGCTGCCTCAGGGCGCCCCCCCCCAGCGCCCTGCACCCTCAGTGACCGGAGTGTGAAGTGTGAGAGGAGCAATGGCGCACAGCTGCAGTGCTGTGCGCTACCTTGGTGAAGACTGATGTCTTCATGCCGCCGATTTTCCGGACCATCTTCTTGCTTCTGGCTCTGTAAGGGGGACGGCGGCGCGGCTCCGGGACCGAACATCAAGGCTGGGCCTGCGGTCGATCCCTCTGGAGCTAATGGTGTCCAGTAGCCTAAGAAGCCCAATCCGGCTGCAAGCAGGCGAGTTTGCTTCTTCTCCCCTTAGTCTCTCGCTGCAGTGAGCCTGTTGCCAGCAGGTCTCACTGAAAATAATAAACCTAAGACTATCTTTCTTCTAAGAGCTCAGGAGAGCCCCTAGTGTGCATCCAACCTCGGCCGGGCACAAAATCTAACTGAGGCTTGGAGGAGGGTCATAGTGGGAGGAGCCAGTGCACACCAGGTAGTCCTAAATCTTTCTAGAGTGCCCAGCCTCCTTCGGAGCCCGCTATTCCCCATGGTCCTTTCGGAGTTCCCAGCATCCACTAGGACGTTAGAGAAAACATTAATATGGTGCATGATTTGTGCACTTACTTATCGGCTTTCATTGTGCTTTAATACCGTGCCAATTTGGCAATGGACAGGTTAATAGACCGGTTTATACAAGTCTTCCATAAGTCCTAGTTGTCATGATCAATTGAGAGTGTTAGACATACATGGGTGCCATGATAATAGGCCTATTACTTTCCTGAAAGCACCCTATCACATTATGCCACCGTGATTTATGGACCTATGTACAGTCCAAAAATGCCCATATATCATTTGCCGGCAGTGCAATATGAAACCTCACTGGTGTCTTTCCAACATCAAAGCGATATTGAGGAAAACTAGCATGATTGGGTATAGACGGGGTCCAAAGGAGCCAGTGTACTTTAAATTTCTTCAACTGGGTGTGCTGGCTGCTCCCCTCTATGCCCCCTCCCACAGGCAGTTATCGGTAAAAACGTGCCCAAAGGAGAAAGGACATATATGAGAGAAGGAACATGATAACAGAAAAGGTGGCGAGACTTAGACACCAGCACACCACTAACATACAACAACCAGCAACGGCTGGTAACAACAAACAGCAACCGCTGAACAGGTAACTATAGAACAAGAACCTGCAGGAAAGTCCACGCACTGAGGTGGGTGCCCAATATCCCTTATGGACTACGAGAAAAGGATTTACCGGTAGGTATTAAAATCCTATTTTCTCTAGCATCCATAAGGGATATTGGGGAAAACTAGTATGATGGGAACGTCCCAAAGCTTCCAGAATGGGCGGGAATGTGCGGAGACTGCTGCAGCACCGTTTGCCCAAACTGTGTATCCTCTTTGGCCAGGGTATCAAACTTGTAGAACTTGTAGAACTTCACAAAGGTGTTCTTCCCCTACCAGGTAGCAGCTCGGCATAGTTGCAAGGCCGAGACTCCACGGGCAGCCACCCAGGAAGAGCCCACTGATCTTGTGGGCCTTCAGAGACTTAGGAACAGGTAAGGCTGCCGACACATAGGCCTGTTGGATAGTAAGCCGAATCCAACGAGCAATGGACTGCTTGAAGCAGGGCAACCCTTTTTCTGTGCATCATAGAGCACGAACAAGGAATCAGAGTTCCTGACCCGAGCTGTGCGCATCACATAGATCTTCAAGGCACGCACAGCATCCAATGCCTCCGAAGGAGTAGAAGTAGAACTGGACGGAACCACAATAGGTTGATTGAGGTGAAATGCGGAGACAACCTTCGGCAGGAACTGCTGTCTAGTCCGGAGCTCCGCTCTGTCCTCATAAAAGACCAAGTACAGACCTTTACACGATAAGGCCCCCAATTCTGAGACACGTCGAGCAGAAGCCAGGGCCAGTAACATCACAGTCTTCCACGTGAGGTACTTGTTTTCTACCATCATCAGAGGTTCAAACCAGGAGGACTGTAGAAATGCTAACACAACATCCAAATCCCAGGGTGCCGTAGGCGGCACAAAATGTGGTTGAATGTGGAGTACTCCTTGCAAGAAGGTCTGAACTTTCGGCAACACTGCCAATTTTTTCTGGAAGAAAATGGAGAGGGCTGAAATCTGGAACATAATGGAACCCAGACGTAAGCCCTTATCCATACCAGCCTGCAGGAAACGTAAGATACGTCTTAAGTGAAACTCAGCAGGCGTATATGTGCGTTCCTCGCAGCAAGAGACATATCTTCCATATCTCCAGATATGATAGTGTTTTGACGTCACAGGTTTCCTGGCCTGAACCATGGTAGCAATAACCTTTTTGGAAAGGCCCTTGTGAGCTAGGATGTTCCGCTCAACCTCCAGGCCATCAAACGAAGTTGCCGTAAGTCCGAGTAGACGAACGGTCCTTGTTGAAGATCTCTTCTGAGTGGTAGAGGCTAAGGGTCTTCGACGGACATGTCCAGAATATCCGCGTACCACGCCCTCCGAGGCCAATCCGGGGCAATCAGAATTGCCTGGACTCCTGATTTATGATTCGCTTGAGCACCTTTGGGAGCAACGGAATCAGAGAAAACAGGTAGACCAGCCGGTAAGGCCAAGGCGTTGTCAGTGCATCTACTGCCCTCGCCTGAGGGTGCCTGGTCCGTGAGCAATACCAGGGAAGTTTCTTGTTGAGACGAGAAGCCATCATGTCTATTTGTGGGCAACCCCACCGGTTGATGATCTGCTGGAACACCAGATGGTGGAGTTCCCACTCCCCCGGGGTGGAGATCGTGACGACTCAGGAAGTCCGCCTCCCAGTTGTCCACACCTGGAATGAAGATTATTGACATGGCTCTTGCATTTCTTTCCGCCCAGAGGAGTATCTTTGACACCTCTCGCATGCAGGCTCTGCTTTTTGTCCCTCCTTGTCGACTGATATATGCCACCGCCGTGGCGTTGTCCGACTGCAGCTGCATTGCATGATCCTTGAGCAGAGGAGGAAAGGTTTGAAGCAGAGCATTGTAGATTGCCCAAAGTTCCAGAATGTTGATTGGAAGGAGGCTTTCGTGGGCTGACCACCTGCCCTGGAACTGTGCCCCTTGGGTGACAGCTCCCCATCCCCACAGACTTGCATCCGTCGTGAGGAGGGTCCAATCCTGAATCCCGAAACTCCGGCCTTCCAGGAGATTGGAGGACTGTAGCCACTACAGAAGGGAAATCCTGGCCTGAGGTGACAAGCTGAAGCATGTGATGCATCTGTAGATGTGAGCCGAACCACTTGCTCAGGAGGTCCAACTGAAATGTTCTGGCATGGAACCTCCCATACTGGATCGCCTCGTATGAGGCCACCATCTTGCCTAACAATCTTATATAAAGATGTACGGACACTTGAGTGGGTCGGAGAATCATGCGGACCATCTCCTGTAGTGTTTTCGCCTTGTCCTCTGGTGGAAACACATTCTGGGCCACAGTATCCAACAACATCCCCAGGAACAGAAGCCTCTGAGTTGGCTACAGGTGGGACTTCTGTAAGTAGCAAAATCCACCCATGGTCTGACAGAAGATGGATGGTGCAGTCGATATGGAGCAACAAAAGCTCCCTGGATCATGCCTTTATCAAAAGATTGTCCAGATAAGGGACCACATTGACCCCCTGGACTCGGAGTTGAAGAATCATCTCCGCCATCACCTTCGTGAATACCCTCGGGGCTGTAGACAGACTGAAGGGCAGTGCTTGAAATTGGTAGTGATCGTCCAGCAAAGAAAACCATCGGCCAAATCGGAATATGGAGATAGGCATCCTTGATAGTCAAGGAGACCATACATTTCTATTCTTCCAGGCCCACAATCACTGCTCGCAGGGATTCCATTTTGAACCTGAACACCCTCAAATATGGATACAAGGATTTCAGATTCAGAATGGGTCTGACCGAACCGTGCGGGTTCGTCACCACAAACAGGTTTGAGTAAAACCCCTTGCTACATTGCAGTAGTGGTACTGGAACAATTAACGTGGGACTGGACCAACTTGCGGATAGCCTGTTGCAACATAACTTGCATATCCTCCAAAGCTGGTAAGCCTGATTTGAAAAATCGTTGAGGGGGAGTACTGTCGAACTCCAGCCTGTAGCCTTGAGAAACAAGATCTCTGACCCAGGCATCCTGGCAGGAAGCCTCCCAGACGCGGCTGATGTGACGCAGTCCAGCTCCCACCTCGAGAACCCCTCGGGGTGGGTGACCAGAGCCGGCCATAGGCATAGGCAAACTAGGCAATTGCCTAGGGCATTTGATATGCCTAGGGGCATCAGCAGCTTCTGCTGATTAAAATGATATGCAACATGCCTATATTCTGTGTGTAGCATTCCATATGCAGATACAGCCACAGTCTCACACAGTATATAGGCATGCTGCATATCATTTTAGTCAGCTGAAGCTGCTTGTGCATCCTAGCCACATAGCAATGAAAATAAGATGCATTTTCATTAAAAAAAGTGCCCAACGTTAGCATTGAGGCAAGATTTATGAGTACACATCTGTATCCAAGCAGAGGCAGAGGTCTCAGTGTTAGTGGCAGTGTGATTGCTGTGTGCATGTGAGTGGGTTGGTTGTGCAGTAGTGTTCAGAATATGTGTAAGGAGCATTGGCCCTCATTCCGAGTTGTTCGCTCGGTATTTTTCATCGCATCGCAGTGAAAATCCGCTTAGTACGCATGCGCAATGTTCGCACTGCGACTGCGCCAAGTAACTTTACTATGATGAAAGTATTTTTACTCACGGCTTTTTCTTCGCTCCGGCGATCGTAATGTGATTGACAGGAAATGGGTGTTACTGGGCGGAAACACGGCGTTTCAGGGGCGTGTGGCTGAAAACGCTACAGTTTCCGGAAAAAACGCAGGAGTGGCCGGGGAAACGGTGGGAGTGCCTGGGCGAACGCTGGGTGTGTTTGTGACGTCAACCAGGAACGACAAGCACTGAAATGATCGCACAGGCAGAGTAAGTCTGGAGCTACTCTGAAACTGCTAAGTAGTTAGTAATCGCAATATTGCGAATACATCGGTCGCAATTTTAAGAAGCTAAGATTCACTCCCAGTAGGCGGCGGCTTAGCGTGTGTAACTCTGCTAAATTCGCCTTGCGACCGATCAACTCGGAATGAGGGCCATTATGTGTGTCATGTAAAAATGCATTAATAATGTGCAACATATGTGTAAGGGGCACTATACATGTCATTATGTGTGTAAGGGCATTAATAATGTGCAGCATATGTGTAACAGGGTACTACTGTAGGGTGTAGTACGGCTGACCGGCGGTCAGCTTACCGACGCCGGGATCCCGGCAGCATACCGACGCCGGGATCCTGGTGGGGAGGGGCGAGTGCAGCAAGCCCCTTGCGGGCTCGCTGCGCTCGCCACGTTGCGGGCTCGGTGGTGACCTGCGGTCGCCACGGGTTCTATTCCCACTCTATGGGTGTCGTGGACACCCACGAGTGGAAATAGTCCCTGTTGGTCGGCATGCCGACCATCGGGACAGTGACCAGTCGGGCTGGTGGAGGAGGTCATGTGACTGTCGGTCAGCTGACCAGCGGTCACATGAATACCACCCCTACTGTATGTGTGTCATTATGTGTATAGGGGCACTAATAATTGGCAACAAATGTGTAGGGGGCACTGTGTGTGTCATTATGTGTATAAGGGCATTAATGTGCAGCATATGTGTAAGGGACATTATGTGTAAAAGGGCATTAATAAAGGTTGTCATAATGTGTAAGGCACATTGTGTTTATAAGGACATTATTAATGTGTCTTATATGTGTAAGGGGCATTACTGTGTGGAATAATATGTAAAAGGTTCTCTACTATGTGGCGTTGCATATAGAAAGGGCACTTTTGTGTCATCTAATGTGAATAAAGAGCAATAGGGTATGGTGTAATGTGAATAAGGAGCAATTCAGTGTGATGTAATGTGAATAAGGGGCTCTACTGTGAGGAGTAACGTTTATAAGGTAAAGTGATACTACTGTAGGATGTAATATGAATTATGGACACTATCGCATGATCAAATGTGAATAAAGTTGCAGTACTGTGTGGCGTAATTGGAATTGGGGTTACTATTGTGTGGCCATGCCCCTTGCCAGCAAAACCACACCCCTTTTTGGGCTGTGCGCCAAATGTGCAAACTGTTCCTATTTAAAATATAGAGGATACAAACTCCAAAATAAGGACTGCTTTGGGTGAGGGGTGCTGGGAAAGAGGTGCAAGGTCAGAGGCGGAACCAGCGGTGGTGCTAGGGGGCACCAGTCAAAATCTTGCCTAGGGCATCATATTGGTTAGGGCCGGCTCTGTGGGTGGCCACCGTCATGCTGAGGCCTTAGTGGAAGCCGAACCAGTGTACTGTTCCTGAGAACTGGTGCTGGCTGGTTTTCTGGACTTACCTCTGTTGCCTCTAGCCGCATTGGAGGCACCTCTGGCCTTAGATCGAAACCCGTGAGACCGAAAAGGACTGGAGAGACTGCCCAGGATAGGATCGTCTCGCCGGAGGGGCCCCAGAGGGGAGAAACGTGGATTTCCCAGCCGTAACTTTGGAAATCCAGGTATCCAATTCGACCCCAAAAAGCCATTCCCCAGAAAAGGGGAGGGATTCCACACTACGTTTAAATTCTGCTTCCGCAATCCACTGACGCAACCACAAGGCCCTGCCATGGCAGAAGTCCGAGCATTAATATTCCCCATCTCCTTGAGTGAATCTAAGAGGACACGTGTAGTGTCCTGAATGTGCTTCAGGAGAGTTACCATACTAACTAAGGGCATACCCCCTGAGAGGCCCCCCTGAATTTGAATGGCCCAAGAATGAATAGCATGGGTCATCCAGCAACCCACAATGACCGGTCTTTGTGCTATACCGGCTGCTGTGTATATAGATTTTAGTGTAGTCTCAATCTTCCTATCCCCAGGATCCTTCATGGTAAAGGAGCCCAGGGCGGGTAGCACCGCCTTTTTAGACAGGAGAGATACGGAGAAATCCACCCCAGGGGGTTCCTCCCAAAATTTTCTACCTTCAGATGCAAATGGGAAAGTGCGCAAAAACTTTTTGGACACTTAGGGGTATATTCAATTGAAGTCGGATCCATTCCGACATTCACTTGTCGGAATGGATCCGACCTGGGCTATTCAAATGACATTTAATTCGACTTTTAAAAAAGTCGAATTGAGATGCGGGGGCGGAGAGAGACGGGGGGAGAGCCGCGGGCAGACGGGGAGAGCAGCGCTACAGCAGCGGCTGCCGCTGCTCTCCCCCATCTGCCCGCGGCCCCCCCCGGATCTCTGCCTCTCCCCGTCAGTGGCGCCAGGGAGAGGTAACTGCAGCAGGCGGGGGAACCTGTCAGGCGGCGGGACGGTCAGCGGTGGCCGGGGGACCAGTCAGCGGCGGCCGGGGGTGCCCATCATAGGTAGTGCTCTGCAGCCCGCCACCCCGCTCCCGTACCCGCATAACAGCCGTCGCTCCCGGCAGCGTCCACCCGGCTCCAGCAAGCGAGATCCCCCCCCCCAACCCCCCCCGGCGGCTCTCCCCCCGTCCCCCTTCCCTGTCCTCCACTAAGGTCCCGCATCACATCTTTTGATGTCGGACTGAGATGGTCGAAAAGGGGGCCAAAACCTGAGATGAGATGGTCGAAAAGGGGGCCAAAACCGTTTTCAACACAAGCACGTGGATCGGCAGCTATACCGCCGATCCACGTGCTTTGCCACAAGTCAAATTTCTCAACTTGTCAAAAATATTGAATAAGTTGGAACCCCTTCCGACCTAAAAAAAGTGGAAAACTGTCGTCTTTTCGACAGACGGCAGCTTTTGACGTCAATTGAATATACCCCATACAATTTTTTGTCTGGATTTTTCCAGGCCTGTTTGAATAAGTCATCTAACTCTGTAGAATCAGGGAAAGTGACATTAGGCTTGTTTTGTACAAAGAATAATGACTGCTGTGATGCAGCGTCCTCTAGAGGAAGCTTCAACACATCCCTTATAGCCAAAATGAGGGGTTTAATATAGAGATGAGCGGGTTCGGTTCCTCGGAATCCGAACCCGCCCGAACTTCATGTTTTTTTTCACGGGTCCGAGCGACTCGGATCTTCCCGCCTTGCTCGGTTAACCCGAGCGCGCCCGAACGTCATCATGACGCTGTCGGATTCTCGCGAGACTCGGATTCTATATAAGGAGCCGCGTGTCGCCGCCATTTTCACACGTGCATTGAGATTGATAGGGAGAGGACGTGGCTGGCGTCCTCTCCATTTAGATTAGAAGAGAGAGAGTGAGATTGATTTGAGACAGACACTTGATTTACTCCTAAAGACACTTGATTTAGGAGTACTGTAGAGAGTGCAGAGTTTAGTAGTGACTGACCACAGTGACCACCAGACAGTGCAGTTTTATTTAATATAATCCGTTCTCTGCCTGAAAAAAACGATACACAGTGACTCAGTCACATACCATATCTGTGTGCACTGCTCAGCCCAGTGTGCTGCATCATCTATGTATATATCTGACTGTGCTCACACAGCTTATAATTGTGGGGGAGACTGGGGAGCAGTGCCAGTTATAGGTTATAGCAGGAGCCAGGAGTACATATTATTAAAATTAAACAGTGCACACTTTTGCTGCAGGAGTGCCACTGCCAGTGTGACTGACCAGTGACCTGACCACACTGACCACCAGTATAGTTAGTAGTATACTATATTGGGATTGCCTGAAAAAGTTAAACACTCGTCGTGTGACTTGTGTGGTGTTTTTTTTTTTATTCTATAAAAAACTCATTCTGCTGACAGACAGTGTCCGGCAGGTCCGTCATTATATAATATATACCTGTCCGGCTGCAGTAGTGATATATATATATTTTTTATATCATTATTTATCATCCAGTCGCAGCAGACACAGTACGGTAGTTCACGGCTGTAGCTACCTCTGTGTCGGCACTCGGCAGTCCATCCATAATTGTATACCACCTACCCGTGGTTTTTTTTTCTTTCTTCTTTATACATACATACTACATCTCTTTATCAACCAGTCTATATTAGCAGCAGACACAGTACAGTAGTCCACGGCTGTAGCTACCTCTGTGTCGGCACTCGGCAGTCCGTCCATAATTGTATACCACCTACCCGTGGTTTTTTTTTCTTTCTTCTTTATACATACATACTACATCTCTTTATCAACCAGTCTATATTAGCAGCAGACACAGTACAGTACGGTAGTCCACGGCTGTAGCTACCTCTGTGTCGGCACTCGGCAGTCCGTCCATAATTGTATACCACCTACCCGTGGTTTTTTTTTCTTTCTTCTTTATACATACATACATACTACATCTCTTTATCAACCAGTCTATATTAGCAGCAGACACAGTACAGAAGTCCACGGCTGTAGCTACCTCTGTGTCGGCACTCGGCAGTCCATCCATAATTGTATACCACCTACCCGTGTTTTTTTTTTTCTTTCTTCTTTATACATACATACTACATCTCTTTATCAACCAGTCTATATTAGCAGCAGACACAGTACAGTACGGTAGTCCACGGCTGTAGCTACCTCTGTGTCGGCACTCGGCAGTCCGTCCCATAATTGTATACCACCTACCCGTGGTTTTTTTTTCTTTCTTCTTTATACATACATACTACATCTCTTTATCAACCAGTCTATATTAGCAGCAGAAACAGTACAGTAGTCCACGGCTGTAGCTACCTCTGTGTCGGCACTCGGCAGTCCATCCATAATTGTATACCACCTACCCGTGGTTTTTTTTTTCTTTCTTCTTTATACATACTACATCTCATTATCAACCAGTCTATATTAGCAGCAGACACAGTACGGTAGTCCACGGCTGTAGCTACCTCTGTGTCGGCACTCGGCAGTCCGTCCATAATTGTATACCACCTACCCGTGTTTTTTTTTTCTTTCTTCTTTATACATACTACATCTCATTATCAACCAGTCTATATTAGCAGCAGACACAGTACGGTAGTCCACGGCTGTAGCTACCTCTGTGTCGGCACTCGGCAGTCCGTCCATAATTGTATACCACCTACCCGTGGTTTTTTTTTCTTTCTTCTTTATACATACTACATCTCATTATCAACCAGTCTATATTAGCAGCAGACACAGTACGGTAGTCCACGGCTGTAGCTACCTCTGTGTCGGCACTCGGCAGTCCATCCATAATTGTATACCACCTACCCGTGGTTTTTTTTTTCTTTCTTCTTTATACATACTACATCTCATTATCATCCAGTCTATATTAGCAGCAGACACAGTACAGTACGGTAGTCCACGGCTGTAGCTACCTCTGTGTCGGCACTCGGCAGTCCATCCATAATTGTATACCACCTACCCGTGGTTTTTTTTTCTTTCTTCTTTATACATACATACTACATCTCATTATCATCCAGTCTATATTAGCAGCAGACACAGTACAGTACAATAGTCCACGGCTGTAGCTACCTCTGTGTCGGCACTCGGCAGTCCATCCATAATTGTATACTAGTATCCATCCATCTCCATTGTTTACCTGAGGTGCCTTTTAGTTGTGCCTATTAAAATATGGAGAACAAAAATGTTGAGGTTCCAAAATTAGGGAAAGATCAAGATCCACTTCCACCTCGTGCTGAAGCTGCTGCCACTAGTCATGGCCGAGACGATGAAATGCCAGCAACGTCGTCTGCCAAGGCCGATGCCCAATGTCATAGTACAGAGCATGTCAAATCCAAAACACCAAATATCAGAAAAAAAAGGACTCCAAAACCTAAAATAAAATTGTCGGAGGAGAAGCGTAAACTTGCCAATATGCCATTTACCACACGGAGTGGCAAGGAACGGCTGAGGCCCTGGCCTATGTTCATGGCTAGTGGTTCAGCTTCACATGAGGATGGAAGCACTCAGCCTCTCGCTAGAAAACTGAAAAGACTCAAGCTGGCAAAAGCACCGCAAAGAACTGTGCGTTCTTCGAAATCCCAAATCCACAAGGAGAGTCCAATTGTGTCGGTTGCGATGCCTGACCTTCCCAACACTGGACGTGAAGAGCATGCGCCTTCCACTATTTGCACGCCCCCTGCAAGTGCTGGAAGGAGCACCCGCAGTCCAGTTCCTGATAGTCAGATTGAAGATGTCAGTGTTGAAGTACACCAGGATGAGGAGGATATGGGTGTTGCTGGCGCTGGGGAGGAAATTGACCAGGAGGATTCTGATGGTGAGGTGGTTTGTTTAAGTCAGGCACCCGGGGAGACACCTGTTGTCCGTGGGAGGAATATGACCGTTGACATGCCTGGTGAAAATACCAAAAAAATCAGCTCTTCGGTGTGGAAGTATTTCACCAGAAATGCGGACAACATTTGTCAAGCCGTGTGTTCCCTTTGTCAAGCTGTAATAAGTAGGGGTAAGGACGTTAACCACCTCGGAACATCCTCCCTTATACGTCACCTGCAGCGCATTCATAATAAGTCAGTGACAAGTTCAAAAACTTTGGGCGACAGCGGAAGCAGTCCACTGACCAGTAAATCCCTTCCTCTTGTAACCAAGCTCACGCAAACCACCCCACCAACTCCCTCAGTGTCAATTTCCTCCTTCCCCAGGAATGCCAATAGTCCTGCAGGCCATGTCACTGGCAATTCTGACGAGTCCTCTCCTGCCTGGGATTCCTCCGATGCATCCTTGCGTGTAACGCCTACTGCTGCTGGCGCTGCTGTTGTTGCTGCTGGGAGTCGATGGTCATCCCAGAGGGGAAGTCGTAAGCCCACTTGTACTACTTCCAGTAAGCAATTGACTGTCCAACAGTCCTTTGCGAGGAAGATGAAATATCACAGCAGTCATCCTGCTGCAAAGCGGATAACTGAGGCCTTGACAACTATGTTGGTGTTAGACGTGCGTCCGGTATCCGCCGTTAGTTCACAGGGAACTAGACAATTTATTGAGGCAGTGTGCCCCCGTTACCAAATACCATCTAGGTTCCACTTCTGTAGGCAGGCGATACCGAGAATGTACACGGACGTCAGAAAAAGACTCACCAGTGTCCTAAAAAATGCAGTTGTACCCAATGTCCACTTAACCACGGACATGTGGACAAGTGGAGCAGGGCAGGGTCAGGACTATATGACTGTGACAGCCCACTGGGTAGATGTATGGACTCCCGCCGCAAGAACAGCAGCGGCTGCACCAGTAGCAGCATCTCGCAAACGCCAACTCTTTCCTAGGCAGGCTACGCTTTGTATCACCGCTTTCCAGAATACGCACACAGCTGAAAACCTCTTACGGCAACTGAGGAAGATCATCGCAGAATGGCTTACCCCAATTGGACTCTCCTGTGGATTTGTGGCATCGGACAACGCCAGCAATATTGTGTGTGCATTAAATATGGGCAAATTCCAGCACGTCCCATGTTTTGCACATACCTTGAATTTGGTGGTGCAGAATTTTTTAAAAAACGACAGGGGCGTGCAAGAGATGCTGTCGGTGGCCAGAAGAATTGCGGGACACTTTCGGCGTACAGGCACCACGTACAGAAGACTGGAGCACCACCAAAAACTACTGAACCTGCCCTGCCATCATCTGAAGCAAGAAGTGGTAACGAGGTGGAATTCAACCCTCTATATGCTTCAGAGGTTGGAGGAGCAGCAAAAGGCCATTCAAGCCTATACAATTGAGCACGATATAGGAGGTGGAATGCACCTGTCTCAAGTGCAGTGGAGAATGATTTCAACGTTGTGCAAGGTTCTGATGCCCTTTGAACTTGCCACACGTGAAGTCAGTTCAGACACTGCCAGCCTGAGTCAGGTCATTCCCCTCATCAGGCTTTTGCAGAAGAAGCTGGAGACATTGAAGGAGGAGCTAACACGGAGCGATTCCGCTAGGCATGTGGGACTTGTGGATGGAGCCCTTAATTCGCTTAACAAGGATTCACGGGTGGTCAATCTGTTGAAATCAGAGCACTACATTTTGGCCACCGTGCTCGATCCTAGATTTAAAACCTACCTTGGATCTCTCTTTCCGGCAGACACAAGTCTGCTGGGGTTGAAAGACCTGCTGGTGAGAAAATTGTCAAGTCAAGCGGAACGCGACCTGTCAACATCTCCTCCTTCACATTCTCCCGCAACTGGGGGTGCGAGGAAAAGGCTCAGAATTCCGAGCCCACCCGCTGGCGGTGATGCAGGGCAGTCTGGAGCGACTGCTGATGCTGACATCTGGTCCGGACTGAAGGACCTGACAACGATTACGGACATGTCGTCTACTGTCACTGCATATGATTCTCTCAACATTGAAAGAATGGTGGAGGATTATATGAGTGACCGCATCCAAGTAGGCACGTCACACAGTCCGTACTTATACTGGCAGGAAAAAGAGGCAATTTGGAGGCCCTTGCACAAACTGGCTTTATTCTACCTAAGTTGCCCTCCCACAACTGTGTACTCCGAAAGAGTGTTTAGTGCCGCCGCTCACCTTGTCAGCAATCGGCGTACAAGGTTACATCCAGAAAATGTGGAGAAGATGATGTTCATTAAAATGAATTATAATCAATTCCTCCGCGGAGACATTGACCAGCAGCAATTGCCTCCACAAAGTACACAGGGAGCTGAGATGGTGGATTCCAGTGGGGACGAATTGATAATCTGTGAGGAGGGGGATGTACACGGTGATATATCGGAGGATGATGATGAGGTGGACATCTTGCCTCTGTAGAGCCAGTTTGTGCAAGGAGAGATTAATTGCTTCTTTTTTGGGGGGGGTCCAAACCAACCCGTCATATCAGTCACAGTCGTGTGGCAGACCCTGTCACTGAAATGATGGGTTGGTTAAAGTGTGCATGTCCTGTTTATACAACATAAGGGTGGGTGGGAGGGCCCAAGGACAATTCCATCTTGCACCTCTTTTTTCTTTTCTTTTTCTTTGCGTCATGTGCTGTTTGGGGAGGGTTTTTTGGAAGGGCCATCCTGCGTGACACTGCAGTGCCACTCCTAGATGGGCCCGGTGTTTGTGTCGGCCACTAGGGTCGCTTATCTTACTCACACAGTCAGCTACCTCATTGCGCCTCTTTTTTTCTTTGCGTCATGTGCTGTTTGGGGAGGGTTTTTTGGAAGGGCCATCCTGCGTGACACTGCAGTGCCACTCCTAGATGGGCCCGGTGTTTGTGTCGGCCACTAGGGTCGCTTATCTTACTCACACAGTCAGCTACCTCATTGCGCCTCTTTTTTTCTTTGCGTCATGTGCTGTTTGGGGAGGGTTTTTTGGAAGGGCCATCCTGCGTGACACTGCAGTGCCACTCCTAGATGGGCCCGGTGTTTGTGTCGGCCACTAGGGTCGCTTATCTTACTCACACAGTCAGCTACCTCATTGCGCCTCTTTTTTTCTTTGCGTCATGTGCTGTTTGGGGAGGGTTTTTTGGAAGGGACATCCTGCGTGACACTGCAGTGCCACTCCTAGATGGGCCCGGTGTTTGTGTCGGCCACTAGGGTCGCTTATCTTACTCACACAGTCAGCTACCTCATTGCGCCTCTTTTTTTCTTTGCGTCATGTGCTGTTTGGGGAGGGTTTTTTGGAAGGGACATCCTGCGTGACACTGCAGTGCCACTCCTAGATGGGCCCGGTGTTTGTGTCGGCCACTAGGGTCGCTTATCTTACTCACACAGCTACCTCATTGCGCCTCTTTTTTTCTTTGCGTCATGTGCTGTTTGGGGAGGGTTTTTTGGAAGGGACATCCTGCGTGACACTGCAGTGCCACTCCTAGATGGGCCCGGTGTTTGTGTCGGCCACTAGGGTCGCTTATCTTACTCACACAGTCAGCTACCTCATTGCGCCTCTTTTTTTCTTTGCGTCATGTGCTGTTTGGGGAGGGTTTTTTGGAAGGACCATCCTGCGTGACACTGCAGTGCCACTCCTAGATGGGCCCGGTGTTTGTGTCGGCCACTAGGGTCGCTTATCTTACTCACACAGTCAGCTACCTCATTGCGCCTCTTTTTTTCTTTGCGTCATGTGCTGTTTGGGGAGGGTTTTTTGGAAGGGACATCCTGCGTGACACTGCAGTGCCACTCCTAGATGGGCCCGGTGTTTGTGTCGGCCACTAGGGTCGCTTATCTTACTCACACAGCTACCTCATTGCGCCTCTTTTTTTCTTTGCGTCATGTGCTGTTTGGGGAGGGTTTTTTGGAAGGGACATCCTGCGTGACACTGCAGTGCCACTCCTAGATGGGCCCGGTGTTTGTGTCGGCCACTAGGGTCGCTTATCTTACTCACACAGCGACCTCGGTGCAAATTTTAGGACTAAAAATAATATTGTGAGGTGTGAGGTATTCAGAATAGACTGAAAATGAGTGTAAATTATGGTTTTTGAGGTTAATAATACTTTGGGATCAAAATGACCCCCAAATTCTATGATTTAAGCTGTTTTTTAGGGTTTTTTGAAAAAAACACCCGAATCCAAAACACACCCGAATCCGACAAAAAAAATTCGGTGAGGTTTTGCCAAAACGCGGTCGAACCCAAAACACGGCCGCGGAACCGAACCCAAAACCAAAACACAAAACCCGAAAAATTTCCGGCGCTCATCTCTAGTTTAATACCCTGAGCAGCATCTGGATCCCCACTAACAGGATCCGGGTCATCTCCATCATCCTGTATATCATCATCTGTATCAGATAGTATAGCAGGTAAACCACGCTTCTAGGGACCTGTATGAGAGAGGGGGGGCTGTGTATCTGCCCTAGCAGCTACATCTGCAACAGTTTGTTGCAGCATATGAGTCTTCTGCACATTAGCAGTGAGTTGGGATGACATATCTGACATCATAGTCTTAAGAGACCCTAACTAGTGGGGCTCTGGACCCTCTCCCCCAGCCCCTTCACTGATTTGTGAAGATTGACTGCATTGTTCACAGGAAACAGAGTCATTAGATAATGGAGAGAATCTGGTGTGACATACACTGCACAGCTTGTGTTTACCCATGGTTCACAGTAAGCACAATAACAAACACATACACACAAACAGTTATAATGCAAGCCTGCCCTACTGTATGTGAGAGGAGAGACAGGAGGTAGAGAGGACACCAGCACACCCTGAGCCAGAGCCAGCCCTAACCAAAATGATGCCCTAGGCAAGATTTTGGCTGGTGCCCCCTAGCACCACCGCTAGTTTTGCCTTTGGCCCTGCACCCCTTTCCCGGCACCATCACCCCTCACCCATAGCAGTCCTCATTTTGGTGCTCCTACCCCCTATATTTTAAATAGGAACAGTGTGCACATTCGGCACACAGCTCAAAAAAGGGCGTGATCTTGCTAGGAAGGGGAATGGCCACACAATAGTACCCCCAATTCAAACTACACCACACAGTAGTGCAACTTTAATCATGTTATATCATGCGATAGTGTCCTTAATTCACATTACATCACACAGTAGTACCACTTTACCTTATATACGTTACATGTGGTGAGGTAAATGACTCAGGAGGCACTGGCTAGTACCAGAGCCAGATTTACACACAATATATGAGCCAAAGGGTTAATGTGGGCATTATGCACAGGTGCAGCAGTATAAACTCCTGGAAATTTGCTGAGTTTTGATCAGAGATGTGCGGAAAAAATAGACACTGCCTCACCTGCCATAGACTTTTTACTCCAGAGTTTTGACTATAAAAATCATTAGAACAATACAAAGAAGATATTTCTAACATATTCTTTATATTTTTCATATACTTTATATTGTCAAAACTCTGGTCCAAACATTAGTATGACAGGAAAGGCTCTGCCTCACCCCCAACCGCACGTCACTGCATCACAGTAGTGCCCCTTATTTACGTTACATCACACTGAATTTCTCCTTATTCACATTACACCACACCATAATTCTCTTTATTCACATAAGACCACACAGCAGTGCCCTTTCTATATGGTATGCTACACAGAAGAGCACCTTATACACATAATGCCACACTGTAATGCCCCTTACACATATGACACACTTTATTGTCCTTATAAACATAATGCGCCTTACACATTATGCCAACCTTTATTAATGCCCTCATACACATAATGTCCCTTACATATAAGCTGCACATACGCGGATTCGGGGGGGGGGGGGGAGGGGGGCACCAAGGCACGTGCCCCCCCTGTCATTTAGGAGGTGTTTTTTTTTTAATGCTGCACAATGAGGCTGCCGGCTGTCAGTCCCTCCTTCCTGTAGCAGCTTACCAAGGAACGATCAGCCCAGCTCCGCCTCCTGCATTCTGATTCGCGGGCTGGGCTTAATCCGGACTTTAGTGTCACCCTCTCCCTGGCTGCACTAGTACACGGGGGAGGAGGGGCTCCGCGGAACGATGATTGCGGGGGAGTGGGGGAGTGAGAGCCGCCAATGCCGCCTGTTAGATAGAGCAAGCCGCCACCTGATGGAGCCAGCCAGACCCGCCACCAGGAGACAGATCCCTGCACAGAGTTGGCAGTGCAGGGGTGATTGAGCTGAGCTGGGGACCGAGTAAGCAGGTAGGGTGCAGGGACACGGGAAGGGCTACTGATTGAGTGTGCGGTGCTGCACTCGCATGTGCAGGGCCAGACAGAAACAGCAGCAGACCAGTGTTCTCTCAGTTTCTGCCCCCTTCTCCAGCCTGGTGCCCCCACCATTACTGCCCCCAGCCCCAGTATCTCCCATCCTGCTAGCCCAATGTTTCCCCTTCCCTCCCCAACCAGCCCACTGTTCCCATCTCACTGCTCTCCCATCTAGAACCCCCCAGTGAGTCTAGACATACTGATCCCTCCTCACAAGCCCAGTGTTACCCCTTTCACTGCCCCCTTCCCATCCTGCCAAGTGTCTCCCCATTCATAGTGTCCTGGGCCCCCCAATCCAGCCCAGTGTCCCCCACCATCTCACTAACTCCCTTATCCCAGTATCTACCACCTTGCCTGCCCAGTGTCTCCCCTCTCCCAGCCCCCTGCCCCCATCTCACTGCCCCTCAGCAAGAACATCCCCTCATTCAGCCCAGTGTACCCCCTTCTACAGCCTAGTGTTTCCCCCTCCCACCACCATCTCTCTGCCCCATTCCCATCTAGACCGGTGTCCCAAATATAGATCCCACTGCCTGTCACCTACTGCCTTTCTGTCTCCAGCTATCTCTCCCCATCACTTTTCTCTCATGTCACCCATTGCCTTTTACTCTCTACCTGACATCACCCACTGCCTCTCCCTGTCACATTCTCCGTCACCCACTATTTCTCCCCATCACTTCTCCCTCCTGTCTGCCTCTCCCTGTCACCCACTATCTTTCCCCGTCATCCACTATGTCACAAACAATCTCCCCATGTCACATTCTGTGGCATCACCCACTGCCTCATGGATATGGCATTCTCTTTGAAGCCACACCTATTGTTGCAAGGCCACACCCACTTTTCTGGAGCACGTGCGTCTTATGTGCGCTCTAAAGTACCTCCCCTTCATTTCCTGTGTCATGGTGCCCCCCGTCATTTTGTTCTGGATCCGCCCCTGAAGCTGCACATTATTAATGCCCTTATACACATGACACGCATAATGTCCCTTACACATATGCTGCACATTATTAATGCATTTATACACATGACACACATAATGCCCCTTACACATATGCTGAACAGTATTGCACAACCAACCCACCTGTACACAGCACTCACACAGCCACTAACACTGTGACCTCTACCTCTGCTTGGATACAGATGTGTCCTCATACTTCCTGCCTCAATACTGCCTGGCATGAGTCAGCTGGCAGTTTTAGGTCAGCTCTGCTAACGTTGGGCACCTTTTTTTGCCGAAAATGCTTCTTATTTGCATTGCTATGTGACTGAGATGCACAAGCAGCTTCTGCTGATTTAAATGATATGTGGCATGCCTATATTCTGTGTGCGACTGTGGCTATATCTGCATATGAAATGCTACGTTACAGTGATTTCCAGGAATACACTGTAACGTAGCATTTCGTATGTAGATACAGCTGCAGTCACACACAGAATATAGGCATGCTGTATATCATTTTAATCAGAAGAAGCTGCTTGTGCCCTATGGCATTCCAATTGCCCTAGGCATTTGCCTAGTTTGCCTATGCCTAGGGACGGCCCTGCCCTGAGCTGCACAGCCCCAATGAGGCTGTCAGCTCTCTATAATACAGTAAACACTAGCAATTATTGTCCTAAATAGGCTCAGGATAGTGTACACAAGCGGCTCTCCCCCTTTGCTACACCCTGAACCAGATATCCAGCGTGTCTGAGGATCGGGAAGCGCTGTGTGCGCTGTTTGCTGCTGCAGTAAGCAGAGGAAAGCGCCAAAACGCCTCCGGTCCCGCTCTGAGGTAGCTCCGCCCCCTCCGCCGGAGTTACTACATATATTGTACTGGCAAAAGTCTCTTTTAACCTTAAAACATCACACAAGTGCTAGTCAAGCCCTGTTGTGTCAGTTCTACACGGGGGATCTTAGCCCGTGGTCAGCCGCACTTTGAACCAAGGGACCCTCCTAGTGGGCCCCCGGTTTGTACTCACCATTGATGTCACCTTCAGGCAGCGTTAGGGGTGTGCGGCGTGCTGTGGCTGTGACAGCCAAGGTGCAGTGCCCCGCTGAATAACAACCCCTCAGAACGGTGGTCCTGCTGCGGGGAAGCGGCTCTGCACCTCGAAAGGCCGGTGATCCCCCCACACCCCCTAACTCCCACGGTGCAGGTATGCTGTTGCCCAAACAGCATACCGTAAAAATGTAAGATTAAAAGAAATTGAAAAAAACGCTCTGGAGCTGCAGTGTGTGCATCCTCTTGTGAGGGCACTTTTTTCTAAACAGCCTGTGGGGGCATAGAGGGGAGGAGCCAGCACACCCAGTTGAAGAAATTTAAAGTGCACTGGCTCTTTTGGACCCCATCGTACTAGTTTTCCCCAATATCCCTTATGGATGCTAGAGAAACCGGACATGCAGCTGGGAAGACACACAGATTGGGTGTTCATCCAACACCCTAATAAATACAAATAAAAACAGGGGACTGTGTGTAATTCCTTGCGCTTCCTTGTTTAAACATGTACATGGGACAACTTCACCACAGTGACGTATAACAAACAACGTGGGCCACACAACAAAGATAAAAAATACTGAGCTTTTTATTTTTGATGAATTGGTTCTGCGTCTGCTCCAGATAATTCATAGATTGCAATATGGCAAGTCCCTTTGATGGGTATCTGAAACAATATATGTGCTGCCCTTCCATAGGCTTGGTCCGCAATGGAGGGGAAAGCACACAAATAAAGATAATAGTGCAGCAGTCTTCAACAGACACAGAAATTGAATACAATTTTGCACTTACAAGACGAAAAATAACAACCTCTACTGGCATAACGGTAGCGCTTCTAACAGTCTCACAGAGTCCACAGATGTTCCATACCTGAATCCAGCTAACATATAATGGTGGGATGCTGCAGGAATAAACACGTGGTCTATAAATGATTACACGTGGTCTATAGCTCTACAACAGACCTGTGTGGGAGTGCTTCTGTACAAATCTGATGGTGTGGGGTCTCCACAGGTGCATGTTCAGAATGGGTCTTGCAATATCGCTCGCAGCCACTGAATGACTGACATGCTGCAGCGTTTGGGTGGCGGAGCAGGGGCAGCACCTGGCATGGTTCTTCAAAGGCGTGACGGGACACACATATAAATACTGCAGTTATCAAACAGCGAGGACCTAGGGTGGGTTCCTCACATAATAGTACTGTTATTCTTATTATATAAGGTAGTTCATTAATATCATTGAGCTTAAGAGTAGGAATCTCTTTAAAGCAGGATGACTGTGATCAGGTGGGAAACACAAGTGATGAATAATCTAATTGCAGAAAAAATATAACTTCTACATTCGTGTGTATTACCCAAATGCTGACTGACAGCACACATTCATGTCCTCCAGCCTAAAGGTTGTATCTCTCCCCTTTCACTGTACTGGGCTCAGGGCTACCAAAACTTAGAAAGGGAACGCTGTGCTAATGACAGCATCAGGTGGAGGCTGTGCTAATGACAGCATCAGGTGGAGGCTGTGCTAATGACAGCATCAGGTGGAGGCTGAGCCAATGACAGCATCAGGTGGAGGCTGAGCTAATGACAGCATCAGGTGGAGGCTGTGCTAATGACAGCATCAGGTGGAGGCTGTGCTAATGACAGCATCAGGTGGAGGCTGAGCCAATGACAGCATCAGGTGGAGGCTGAGCCAATGACAGCATCAGGTGGAGGCTGAGCTAATGACAGCATCAGGTGGAGGCTGAGCTAATGACATCATCAGGTGGAGGCTGAGCCAATGACATCATCAGGTGGAGGCTGAGCCAATGACAGCATCAGGTGGAGGCTGAGCCAATGACAGCATCAGGTGGAGGCTGAGCCAATGACAGCATCAGGTGGAGGCTGTGCTAATGACAGCATCAGGTGGAGGCTGAGCTAATGACAGCATCAGGTGGAGGCTGAGCTAATGACAGCATCAGGTGGAGGCTGTGCTAATGACAGCATCAGGTGGAGGCTGAGCTAATGACAGCATCAGGTGGAGGCTGAGCTAATGACATCATCAGGTGGAGGCTGAGCTAATGACATCAGGTGGAGGCTGAGCTAATGACAGCATCAGGTGGAGGCTGAACTAATGAAATCATCAGGTGGAGGCTGAGCTAATGACAGCATCAGGTGGAGGCTGAGCTAATGACATCATCAGGTGGAGGCTGAGCTAATGACATCATCAGGTGGAGGCTGAGCTAATGACAGCATCAGGTGGAGGCTGAACTAATGAAATCATCAGGTGGAGGCTGAGCTAATGACAGCATCAGGTGGAGGCTGTGCTAATGACATCATCAGGTGGATCCACGTGGTGGATAGGCTAGATCTAATAGGCATTCTTAAATTCTCTCCCAATGGTCTTTTAGGGGCCTTTCAACATTTCATATGAACATTCATGCTGTCTGTAGTGGCCAAATAAAACAGAGGCTATTTCTGGCTTATTAGCAATAACTTTCAAACACTCTCTACAAACATGTGGCCCTATAACATTGCATCCTAAAGATATGACAGGCTGCAGTCCTTGCAGGTGATAGGTACACTAAGTATAATAAAAGGTTATAGGAGACCTACATAAGAAGTCCACCGTGCACCTGCATCATGTGTCTAATCCATAACACATGTACTACACCAAACATAGAACAGAAGAAGCCCTCTCACCTAGTACTGTGGTCTGGATACTAGTATCGGGATCATCAAGATGTACAAGGAGGCCCCGGTATAAGAATTCCAGATGGCCCTTATAGGTGGTCCTCTCATATCGGTCATCAATGCATTTAAACCACAGATTCAGCGTTTTAGCAGCAGTGATCCGAACTTCATCAGAAGCATCATCGAGGCGCTTGATAAGCTCTGTTAGGATAAATAGTGTTGAAAGATAAACTGTTAAAGACATCACATACTCTGGATAACTACTGTACCATCTTGTGGTTCACAAGGCTCATCTTTCCTGTGACTTTCTGCTAATCTTGGGTTACTGTTGGGTGTTTCTTCACCATTTGTGGAAGACTATATATATAGCAATGTGTTATTACAGTAATTTAGGATACTCAACACTAATTTCTGTGCTTGTGGTGCATCCATTGCTCTATTTTGTGCATTGCTATGGGCTCCATTATATGGAACAATGTCCAGTGGGTATAAAAGGTCTACACACCTTTAAACTGGGTACACACTGAGACGATATCGGCCAGATATGTAGTTTCCGGCTGAATTGGAGCGACATATTGGGCATATCGTTCAGTGTGTTTGCCTGATATGGGGGTGCACGTGGTCGCTAGCAACGTCGCCCAGTCAACCAAGTGATAACACTAGCGAAATGGGGTATGCTAATGAAGGACGGAACAGTGATCGTTCCATCCTTCATTAGATTGTTCCGATGTTTAGTGCAGTAACGATGTCGGCCCACTGGCTACCATATCGTCCCGGTACACAACGTCTCAGTGTAGCCAGCTTTAGTGAAATTGGGAGCGAGGTTTAGCGAGATAAAAAACCTTGGGCCCGATTCTCGATTACCGCGTGTATGCGCACTCCCGATAAATAAAAAAACGGTATCCAATAAAAAAAAAATGGTCGCAGAGTTTTCAGTGATGATAACCCCAATACATGTAAAAAAATAATAAAAAAAATACTCTCCTCTCTGGGGGTCTCAGCGGCTCCCAGTGGTCTCCCCTCCATCTTCCAAGGGGGCTCACAGACACTCCACACAACTCACATACTTACAAAAGACATAGCTTACGACACTGGATGCAGAAGACACGGCTTCGGAAGGTGAGTAATTAACAGCCTAATTAAGATAATCTGCCCATAGTCTTTACAACTGTGATTTCATGGTTGGTCTTACACTAAATGGCAATCCCACTGTCAACATGCCAATCATTTGACAAGCTGACGTTCACAACATGTAGACATTGTGCCACACCTGTTCTGGAGCTGTAGTTGAAAATGTTCAACATCCCTGTTATGTCTCATAATGCCATAAACTGTATATGCAGCTATAAAATATCTGTCCCTCTCTTACACCTTTCTCCAGATAATACACACATGCCGCAGGTAGAACACACATACCAGGGTAAATCTTGTTCAGCTTGTCTGGATCCAAGTGATGCTCACTGACTGCCAGGAGAGCCCTGACAATGCGACATGACATCAGCCGGCTCATCTTTGAATCCTCTTCCAGAGTAACCAGCACTTGGGGCATCAGTACGTCCACCACCTGGAGAATCTGCAAATAAACAGTGGTGTCAATAATAAGACAGAACTGTACACAACTTGGCCACAATTACACTTGTGATGTGTGCATGGAACTACATGCATATATTTGCCCACATGCAGAGTCCTATGCATCTCTGTGACGACCCTGTCCCTAGCATGCACCAGTCCTATCTCTGCTGCAAGAGATCCATCCGAAAACCACCCTTTTGCCATTCAGTAATGCCCACCGAGCAGCTTGTCGAGAGTGCTAGCTTGCAACGCTTTGTAGGGCCCACAGAATGCATTTTTCCTTACTGTACACTAGGTTGATCATGTAAGAAATCCTCTGTAAGTAGACCTGGAAGGCAAATGGTTCCAGGTTTATTCCACATGCCCCAATTTTCTAACCAAATGCAGTGCAGTGATACAGGTTGAGTATCCCATATCCAAATATTCCGAAATACAGAATATTCCGAAATACGGACTTTTTTGAGTAAGTGAGATAGTGAAACCTTTGTTTTTTTGATGGCTCAATATACACAAACTTTGTTATATACACAAAGTTATTAAAAGTATTGTATTAAATGACCTTCAGGCTGAGTGTATAAGGTGTATATGAAACATAAATGAATTGTGTGAATGTACACACACTTTGTTGAATGCACAAAGGTATAAAAAATATTGGCTAAAATTACCTTCAGGCTGTGTGTATAAGGTGTATATGTAACATAAATGCATTCTGTGCTTAGACTTGGGTCCCATCGCCATGATATATCATTATGGTATGCAATTATTCCAAAATACGGAAATATCCGATATCCAAAATGCCTCTGGTCCCAAGCATTTTGGATAAGGGATACTCAACCTGTACAAAGCAATGATATATAAAGCAATGATCAGCACAGTCAGCGGAACACTGAATGAGAAATTCATGCATAAGGTCAGTTAGTTTGTTTAGGGTGTCATATTCCAAGTAAAACTTGATTCCATCCTACTTTGAATCTTGTGTCCAATCTATCATCATCATCATCATCTATTCAATCAGCAAAAATATCACTTAGCTGTGTGCTTATATAAATATATCAAATCAGAAAGAAATGGAAAAGAAGGTGAAGATGGACCTGACCACATGTGCTTACACTCTGAGGTGGTGTGGCAAAGCTAGTCTATAAAACTTATGATATCATACTGGTGCACGTCAACCCTAATGTGCACACTATGTGTCTGTGTAAAGACATCATTTTTATCCCCCGCACCCGGCCACGTGCTACCTTCATGTGTACTAAACAGCATACAGTTTGCGGACGGGTGATGGGGTGAGAGAAAGACATTGGCGACACGTCATCTGATGGGATACAAATACTAGTTATACATAAAGTAATGTAACAAAACTTTGTAGCTGCTGACACAAAGTGTGTATAGCTATTGTAGGGCAACAGCATCATCATCAACCACTATATAAATCAGCCAACGGGCGACATATTACGGTTAGAATCAGCAGAGACAGTGGTAGGTGGAGACAAGCAGGCATTGTGGAAACCCTAAGGCAGCTGCTGGCAGCAAAAGCGGTCCCACTCCAAGCTCATCCGACTGTGACCACCACAGGGGATGCAGAGATGGTAACAGAAACTGACTGGGTCCTGCAGCTGAACAGATATGGTACCAATGAGCCCTGTCCTAGCTGTAATTTCCCAATGGCTTCACAAACATGAGTTGGTTTACATGTGTGAGATTATTTTGCCAGATGAAGGGCACAGCGCTGATCTGGAGCCCAGCCATCTCTAACTGAAATGATCTTAAAAAAGGAATGGGGAACTCTCATCAAGCAAACCAGGAAAAGACCCAGAGATGCAGAGAGAGTATTAGTGAGTGAAGGCGAGCGCTGTAAATTGGTAGAGTAACTCACCAATAGGAAAAACAGGACGTGAGAAAAAAGCAGACCGTGCTAAACAAGCAGTATATAAAACTTAATAAAATGATGTTAGAGGCGCCTATCTCCTCTGATGAAATTGTGGCCGCCGTGAAGGCCTCCCCTGGTGGGAAGGCCTCAGGTATGGATGGCATACCTTCCGAGGTCTATAAGCATCACTTGGATTTCTTTGTCCCTCGTCTACTTGAGTTGTATAGCCAAATCTTCACACAGGAATCTCTCCCTCCGTCCATGGCGGAGGCAGTGATTGTGGTTCTCCCCAAACCTGACAAGGATCTTAGGAGAGTCGAGTCCTATCGCCCTATATCCCTCTTACCCACTGATATTAAAATTTTGGCCAAGGTGTTGGCGGGCAGATTAAATGCAGTTATTTCCCATATAATACATCCGGATCAGACGGGATTTATGCCCACTAAATCGACTTCCATTAATCTTAGACGTCTGTATACCCTCCTACAGATTCCCCATAGGGACCCCTCCTCCTCCATAGTCGTCTCTTTAGATGCCGCTAAGGCTTTTGATTCTGTGGAGTGGGATTATTTGTGGGAAGTTATGCGCAGATTTGGCATAGGCCCAAACTTTATTAAATATGTTCAATTACTGTATTCCTCTCCTTCGGCGAGGGTTGCGGTAAATGGCTTTGTATCCCACTCCTTTCCCCTATCTAGGGGTACACGACAGGGTTGCCCACTATCTCCTACTCTGTTTGCCATGGCCATTGAGCCCCTTGCGTGCCTCCTGAGGGCGGATGTGGGGATCTATGGCTTTAAAGTGGGTGCCCGTGAGGATAAGGTGGCCTTATACGCCGATGATATTTTGATGTTTGTGGATCGCTATGCTGAGTCTATGCCTAAGATTTTAGAAGTTATTACTGGATTTGGGCGATACTCTGGGCTCCTGATTAATTGGGAGAAATCCTCTATCACCCCACTTCAGGGTGAAGTTCCCTACGCCCCGTTAGTAACTCTCCCGCTGCGGTGGGTGGACTCCTTCAAATATCTGGGCATCTGGGTGTCTAATGATCCTCAGAAATTCTCCCCCCTGAATATCACTCCTCAAATTACGTATCTCCGTACCCAGGTGAAGGCCTGGGGGAAGTTACCTTTAACGGTTACGGGAAGGGTTAACATGGTTAAAATGGTTTTTCAGCCCAAACTCCTGTATGTCCTGCAGCACTCTCCCGTTTATATTCCGCAGAAGATTTTTAAACAAATAAATGGGTTGCTTTCCTCCCTGGTGTGGGCTAGCAGGCGGGCGCGTCTGAGACTGGATACCCTGACCAGGTCACGGGAACTGGGGGGTCTGGCCCTCCCCAACTTCCGTTTTTATTACTATGCAGCACAGCTAGCACATGTCTGGGAGTGGGTTGGCGACCTTGATGCCCTGGCCTTGCACTCGCTGATGATGCGCCATGACTATCCCGGTGGCTCCCCGTTACAGCTACTCCTTTGCGGTAGCGTCAAAATGTCCTCATTGCCACTGATTAAACAATCCATCCTAATATGGAAATTGGTGCACTCTGTGATGCGAGGCCACGGTGTTGATCCCGATACCCCACTGGATAATGCTCACGGGCTGCCGGAGCTGTGCCGGCTTCAGGTCCGGGAGGTCTGGGGACACTGGGGAGTGTATTTTTTAGGCCATTTATATAGCGATGGGACCCTTAACTCATTCCAACAACTCCAACAGGCACACAATGTCCCCTCTGGGTTTTTTTTTCGTTTCCTTCAGCTGAGACACGCTCTGGCCGCCCAGTTTCCGAATGGCCCTCCGGTCCTTGTTGATTCCCCGGTCAAATTAATGCTGCGAACACTGGACTCGGGACACTTGGTCTCGAAGATATATGGTCGTATTCTTCAGATGCACCATGGCGACCCTCTGACTTGTCTTCGGGGTAGATGGGAGTCGGATATAGGTGTGCTATCCGATGACGCGTGGAACACTGCCTTGGGATCCCATCGGATCTCCACTTCATCTGTCAGATACCAGCAAATACAACTATATATTCTGCATAGGGTGTATATGACCCCGGTGAGGCTAACACATATTGGGGGATCTCACAGTTCACGGTGCCCTTAGTGTGGAGCCATGGGTGCTGACTTTTGGCATCTGCTCTGGGTGTGCCCTAGCGTGTCTCTGTTCTGGAAGGTTGTTATACGCACCATAATTGATACCGGTATTCCCTCTTCTATATGTACGCCTGTGCTGTGTACATTGCTGGTTGTGGACGAGGAGGCTCTAGATCCGTCCAGCAGGCGATATGTCATCAATCTATGCGCCCTGGCTAGGGTCTGCATAGCCCGGCTGTGGCTGGCTGCTGAGGCCCCGGCACCTAAGGCTTGGATATCCCTGGTCAATGAAACTATTGCACACGACAAATTTGTGTTCCTGGCTAGGAAGGTGGAGAAGAAATTATTCACAATATGGGGCAGGTGGTTGGAATCTAGATATTTTCGGGATAGATAATGTTTAGACTTGCACCCCCTTTCTTTTCTTTTTTCTTTTCTTTTAGTCTGGGATGTTTTGGGGGTGGGTGCCCTTGCGGCCGGCGGTGCTACGCTATGTTTCAATATACTGCGCTTACTGTGCTATGCTTCTGCTACTATGGATAGTGATGTGTTTGGGTATACCACGCCCAGACGCCGACGAGCTGCGACTGTGTGTTTTATGCAATATGTTATCCATTGGTTGTTCCATGTGCCCTGTGAATGTACAGCTGTTTCTGTGTAATCTGGGTATGTTTGTAGTCTTAGGTTTGTCTTGTATGTAAGTTGTTAATGCAAAATCAAAACTCAAATAAAAATTATTGAATTTAAAAAAAAAAACTTAATAAAATGGATAACAAAAGTAATAAGCTATGTTTTCCAGACCCATGATCAAGTCAGACACAAGTTTATTACGTTTAAAGTATTCCACTAAAACAAATAGTAATCTCAAACATGAATACTTCAAATTAAAAATGAATATGTCAAATAAAAAAAGGGATTTCATACCCATCTGCAGCCGCCTGATAAACCACTAGACATTCCAGGCACACGTCCTACTGCTAATGAATGAGCTTGGGATTTTTAGCCACCGTGCACACACACATGCAACTGCGAGCGAGTCACAGGCAGACGCATCTCCTCTAGTGGCTGAGTGGGTGTAGCTGGGCAGCTACTGGCGTGCAGGTGGACTTGTGGGCTATTCAGAGGTGAGTGTACGCAGAAATCTGTCTGAACTCCTGCACCAGGTATAGGGCTGGTTTAAATGCACACTGATGGTGATGATGGGAACTTTAATATGCGGATGCAGTGCTCACAGTGTGCCGGTATACAACGTTATGTCATACCGCCACTTCACGCACTGAATTATTCTTTATTCTTCTTTGAGTCTCGATCACTGTGGCCAGCAGTGACCGGGCAGCCCATGGCGGCATTCCTATTCCCCGGCACAGAGACCCGGGATACTGTGACCCTGCCGGCAACAGCTGGATGTGCGGGACAGGGAACTGGAAGAGTCACATAAACAGCAGCATGTGTGTATAGCATGCAGGGAGTCAAGGGACACAGATCATGGGAAGGACAGTGTCAGTGTCTGTGTGAGTGTGTGCTGTATGACCGGTATTACATATAGCATACAGGGGCAGGCCCAGCAGCTTATGTCTGTCTGACTATGTATCACCTATCATTCTAAGCAGTGCTTGAAGTGTGCTGGTATACAACGGTATATCATTCCAGCACTTCAAGTACTGAATTCTTTTTTAAGCAGCCATGGCTTCTCTTCCTTCCCGTGAGTACCGATTACTGAGGCCAGCAGTGATCGGGCAAGCCACGGAACCCCTCACCTCCCACCCAGTGGCTGCAGAACAACCTTGCACTATGTTTTATTGTGCCACCGTCCGCCTGAGTAATTACTGGATTGCAGTGCCGCCTATGCCCGCCTGCTGGAAGGTCTGACTCTGCACTGCAGTACCCAGACAGTTGCCCCTCATTCTGGCTGATTGTTTGTGTAGCTGGCATTTACTGCCACCCACTGCTCCCCTCTTCATCGCTCCTCCAGATCCCTCTCCACTCCATTGGCAGTCTGGCACCTGTACAAGGCTCAGTGACCAGACCGACGCTAATTTAATGCAGCAGACAGACTCCTCCTCGGCGGAGTTACAGAAGCAACTAGTGAGTAACAGCAGATTCCAGTTAGTTTTCTTACCCACCATACCACTCCTGCGTGCCTCACGACCCCCTTTCCTAACACGCAAACAACAGTACACCATAAAATGTGCATAGAACAGTACACCTAATCCCTTTAAATTTCCATTCCCCAACATCAAAATTCCCACTTCGACCACTGAGTGGATGAATATGGGCAGTGTGGTTGCATACTGTAGATGGTTGGAGATCTGTACGTATTTGCGAGTATGCAATGTACGACTTTGAATCACCAGCCTGATTGTTTAGTGCGGTTTTCTTTTTCTCGCACGAAAGCAAGAACTGCAGGAGCTATATCATGTTTGCTCCCATAAAACAATCACACCAGAAATATTAGTAGACCTGCACTTAACAAATTCACACTGGTCCTATTTGAACCCTGTCTACAGGTTGCATAAGGCCACCTATCTCTAGCATTCATTCATGCTTCCCTACCTAAATGGATGAAGGGCCTAATTCAGACCTGATCGCAGCAGCAAAATTGTTCTCTAATGGGCAAAACCATGTGCACTGCAGGTGGGGCAGTTATAACATGTGCAAAGAGTTAGATTTGGGTGGGGTGTGTTCAAACTGAAATCTAAACTGCAGTGTAAAAATAAAGCAGCCATTATTTACCCTGCACAGAAACAAAATAACCCACCCAAATCTAAATTTCTCTGTACATGTTATATCTGCCACCCCTGCAGTGCACATGGTTTTGCCCCTTAGAGACCAATTTTGCTGCTGAGATCAGGTCTGATTTATACCCGAAAAGCATGTTGGTGCTTCAAAGCATACCAATAGTAAACAGACAGCACCAACTGATTCAACACAAAAGATAAATAGAGTGTACACTAGAAATATATTATAATTATTCTTCCTAGCTACTACTGAGCATAGAAAGGAACTCTTGCATTGAGATCGTGGGTTATACTGTACCTCTTGAGGGGATAGAACATCACTCTGGAAGAGTACCCAGAGGCAGGAAACAGCAATGGTGCGAATGGCTCCTGCCGTCCTCCCAGCCTGCCACTTCAGGTTAGGGACCAGTATGTCCTTGATGATTGTTTCTGAGTAACTATGGAACTGCCTGGGTGTGAAACAGACATAAAAGATGAGATGCAGGGACAGTACTCCTATTGCACACAGTCACCATTACTAATCTTTTAATCATTATATTTAATTTTAACCATTATTAATCAATACCAAGCTTTTTTTACCATCACTAGGATTGTGATCCCTTATTATGATAATCTGTTGTATTGTCGCTCTTGCCGTAACATTCATTACAAAACTAACAGGTGCACTACTAACCATATTGGCTTTAAACATGTATTACATAATGAAAGAAATCCCCTGTAAACAAAACATACGCGGTCTATTAAAAGGGCTTAGAGCCCAAGTGACATTTATGGAACAGTGGTTAGCATTAGTGTTTTATAGCACTACGGTCATGAGTTCAATTCCCGACCCTATCTGTGTGGAGTGTGTGTGTCCTCTCTGGGTGCTCCCGTTTCCTCCCACACTCCATAAAACTTACTGATGATAGGTTAATTGGCTTCTGACAGTGTGAGAGAGGATGAAAGCCACATCACAGGACCACGTCCCTATGCGTTTCGTCACAAGACTTCGTCAGAGGGCTGGTCTTGTGACATGACAGCCTGTTTTATACAGAGAACACTTCTATATCATTACAATTGTTTCTCAACAAGCTGTCCCATATTACAAAAAATCCTTCTGCCAAATTGCTATCCTCATAGCACAGTAATACGTTTTTATTTAGAATATACCTACAATATAATATGTGAGTGGACATACTTAATTTATCACCGTTAGACAGCTTGGTATAAGTGTTTGCATTTAGTTAATTAGCTGTCTTCTATCAAGTTATGGGGATATTTAGATAGATGCGCCTGTTAAATGAGTGGGTTGTTTTTAACCAAAACAACAAAAACAGCTTGTTGAGAAACAATTGTTTAATGATATAGAAATATTCTTGGTATAAAACAGGCTCATGTTACTGGAAGTGTAGGGGTGTGGTCCTGTGATGTGGCTTTTATCCTCCAATCCGCGCTGCCTGATAGTTTGGTCCGACGGTGTCCCAGTGCGTGGTGCAGGTCCCGGACAGTGGTAGCAGTTAGTCGGAGGATTTTGTACATAAGACCAAGCGGTACTCAGTCCACTCAGATGATTGTCTAGTTATGCTGAATATCTGACACAAGTACCAACTGGCTCGACAGATCACTTAATTAAGTATAAACAAGCTAAACTACGTAAGGTGAAAAATTTATACACAGCACAAAGTATGTAACTGGCTGTCTGGTGAATCGTCCCGAAAACCACAATTTTCCCAGCAAGTGAGATTCTGTCACAATAAGGGACCACCCACATATTACATGACTCCACCATGTCTGCCAGTGATTAATCAGTGCCTCAGTCTGTACGCCGCAAACATTTTGTCCCTTGAATTGTGACTACTCGGGCTCAAGTGTCCGGGACTGCCGCTGACCGAAAGACGCGGAGGTCAATGTGAGAGGCAAAGGAGGAAAGAGACCACCACAGCAAAAAATTAAAAAAAAAAAAAAATTGTTTTCAATTTATCATCAACGCCTTTAACTGTAGCAGAATACAGTATATCGAGTACAGATATTTGCTGGTTTTACCACCCGACTCTTTCTGTATTAAAGTAGAGTCTTATAAACTTTCACATCAATTAAAGCCTAATGGGGGTATCCAGTTGCAGATGAAGATACACCAGGTGAGAAAAATTTCAGTCTTTCGCTCCCGATTTATCACTCGCATTTGTTTTGTTTTGTTTTGTTTTTTTGCAGGTTATCCAATTTGGTCACCTGTAAAAAAAAGAAAAAAAAAAAAAAAAGAGAATATGGTCTCAGTGAAACCTACGTGTTTTCGGTAGAAATGCCCAGTTTTCAGGTGGAAACTGGGCTGTTTCCAGGTATTTGGTTTCACCTGCCTGAGCAGCAGCTTGTCGGGGCTAACTGGATAGCCCCCGGTGAGATAATTAACCACGGTAATTACCCATGGCTAACTGGATACCCCCCTAAGTAATATTTCAGGAAACAACAATCCCCAATACAGGTTATGAATTCATCTTCTATTCCTGTACAGCTGCGATCATTACAACCTCACTGTTAAGGGCCCGATACACTAGGACGATAATATCCGATTCCGGGCATTCGACCCGGTATATCGGATGAAATCGGGCATTTTGGAGGGGATTCCGATCTGATGCGCGTTCCCATGAGCATCGGATCAGATCCTCCAGATTCAATCACGTCCGATTCCGCAGGCATGGCTGGGATCGCCCAAGATACACAAAAGGACAGCATGCCGGAGTGATTGCCTGCGACATGTCAGACGGACATGTCGCAGAAGTGTATGGGGCCCTTTAGACTGAGCTTGTTTCTAACAGTCCATATATTAAAACTTTCAATAGGATGTTAGAACTCTACTGATTTGATTCTTCGACAACCTGAGACAGTGTACTCTAATCTGACTAGAGGCAAATGATCTGCTTTGCACAGTCTCCAGAAACGTAAAGACACTGTTGTCCGCAATGCGTACAAAGGTGGTTCTGTTGTTTTCCAAAATGTTATTGATTACAAAAAGGAAATAACGAGACAGTTGTCTGATCATAATACCTTATGTTTTACTTCCTAATTATCCTACCGTATGTTACAAAAGTGAACTTGAGTTATTTTTGCAGCAGGCAGTGAATTCTACAAGCATTTGTGATGATTTGGTTAAAGCATTAAATGGTTACATACCCTATTGTTCCGTTTACTGTATACCTTGCCTAAGGTACATAAAAATCAACATTCACCGCCGGGGTCGTCATATTATTTTGGTCCGCGGCTCGTTTTAACAACCCAAATCTCGATTCTCTATTGCAGCTGTGCATACAAAGTACTTTTACTTATCTTAAAGACACATCACTTTTGCTTCTGTTTGACAGTTTACCTACTGAACCATTTATAAACTCGAATCCAACACGAGGAGGGAATGAAAACCACACAATCGCTTACTGAAAACAATATTTTATATGCTGGTCCTAGTGTGGAGATCTTTTGAAATTATTACATTTAGTACTTACTAGAAATGACTTCTACAGTATGTTGACAAAAAGGTTTTTCCTACAGCTAGCAGGTTGTGCAATGGGGTCCGGTGTGGCCCCATCTTATGCCTATATGCATACAGTAGAGAAACAACTATTTTTCATGGATAATGAGGTCGTCAAACAACTTAGTTTATCAAAGACACATAGACAATCTTTTTTATTGTTTGGACAGGCGGTAAAGAATTGTTTTCTAATCTTATTGAACACCACAATGCATCTGATTGCCTGCTAAACTTACATTTACAATAGACCCTGACACTGTGAATTTTTGGATGTGTGAATTACTTTTAAAAAACGGTATATTAGAGACATCTCTATTTTTTTAAAGCCACTGACCGCAACACCATGTTCAGGTTTAGTAGTTATCATCCTGTTTCTACTAGATGAGGACTACCATATTCCCATTAGAACACACCACATTTGTAGTTTTATGGAGGACATTATGGATAATTTAGACCTTATGTTCAATAAATTTCTAGAGAAGAGTTATAGACGAAGGGATTTGGAAGTGGCTAAATCTAAAGTTGGCATGAATGGGAGAAAATTTTATTCAGAGGGGCTATAATAAGGATGATGTTGCAAATGCAATAGAGAAATGTACATTGTTTAAGAGAGAAACACTACTGGAGAATAAAGAAACAGATAAAGAAATAAATTGATTAATTTTTCCTAGCACATTCTCTATTTCTTCAAAACATTTACGAGACTGTTGCAAAACATTGGCACATAAAAGATCAATCCAACAATGGGTATGCTCTGTCAAACAAAGCCACTATTTGCCTATAAGAGGACCAGAAATCTTAAAGATCAAGTCACTTTTTCTGATAGCAGCCCGACAGTAAATCGCAGTACGTGGCTTTCCTTGAAGAATGGATCCTATCGATGCAGTGGCTGTGCCAATTGTCAACATCTTCTAACAGGGGACTCTTTTACTGATCCCAAGACAGGAGCGAAACACACGCTTAAACACTATATGACGTGTGACAGTAAATATGTTGTGTATTTAATCATCTGTCCTTGTCAATTGATCTATGTTTGCAAAACAATGCGGATGCTAAAGGAATGCATTGCAATGCATCGATCATCTATTAAAAAAGCGATGTTTAAGATCGATCCCAGCACACCACCTGTAGCCAGCCATTTTTTTGAAGCCAAGCACACTATAAAAGGACTTTAAATTTACACCCTTGGATCAAATTAAACCCCTTAAGAGGGGTGGGGATCGACACAAGAAGCTACTCCAATGAGAATGTGAACGTATTTATAAGTTTAATTCCGTCTCTCCGGATTGCCTTAATGAAGGACTGAATTTTAATGTATTCTTGTGAATTAGCATATTGTGATGTGCTTGACTTGAGTGCTGCCTGCGTGGTTTATACTAGTATTATTACTCCATCAATATATTGATCTGCTTGTGTGGAGGCTGTTCTATAGTGTTACCAATTTAGAAGGCAACCTGTTTTGCATATATGTATATTTATGTATGGTTATGGGAGAGTAAGATTTGTTTGCACATTCATGTGAATGGTAATTGTGGTGCCTGTCAGGCATAGATGATCTTCCATTGTCTGTTCATTGTACCATCGAGAGCTCCCCAATCTATCATGCTTCAGTTATGTGAACCTTATACAGTAACATTATTATGTATCTTAACTATTACTGTGAACCTTATACAGTAACATTATTATGTATTTTAACTATTACCTGCAGTGGGGCTAGTGTCCCTTTTGATGGGTTTACATACTCTATGTGCTCGAGTCGCTGCGTATTAGTATAGGGATCCATATTGAGGAATGCTACAGGTTGGATAATAAAATGTGCTTAAATAAGCCTAATCAACCTGTATGTCATCACCAGGATTCCCTTTATTTTAAATCCGGTTTACTCGGGCACATGTTTAACAGCCTTGAAATTGCGGTATATACTTATTTAAATATCACAGGATGTGCGATGCACTGGAGTTTCCGGATATGCGTTCCAGCAGAGTCCGGCTAGTGGGTCACCATGACGACCGAGCCGCAAAGTAAAATGGGACTGGATATGCGTTCCAGCGGCTACGGCATGCGGTTCACTGCCGCGAGTGCCGGGCATTACATTCGTAATGGAGCTGATGATGTGTGAGCACAGTTGAGTAACGATGTACGTAGATGTGGGGGATTGTAGAGCTAATGACAGGAGCCCTACCGTTTATAAGCACAGCACTATGCACTTTATTTGTGAGGCTATTGAGGAAGGTGGGAGACCACCGAAACGTCTGTCGGGCTGCTGAGGCACAACCTGTGCTCAGGTCCCTGCGAGGACATGATAAGTAACATGCTTATCTCCTTTGAACTTCAGAAGCACTTGCTATAATGCTGCTCTTAACTTTGATGGATACTTTTTTTTGTTATTGCATAAGAAATACGTGAAAATTTTAGTGGTGGTGTGCTGGTCTTTTTCTCTACCTGCTTTATGTGGACTGAAGAAATTGGGATATATTATATATATATATATATATATATATATATATAAATATATATATATATATATATATACACATACATACATACATACAATAGTCCAAAGACCGGCACTCCCTCCGTTTAAATAGCTGCCCCGGTGCCCCCAGAGTAAATGCTGATACAGAGGACAAAAACTGCGGCACTCAGGGTCTTTTGCTTGGAAAGATTTGTATTTGAGAATTCAGTTACATGACGCACCCGCGCCCCACCAACGTTTCGGGGATTCCAACCCCTTTGTCAAGGTGTAGGTGAAAGAAAAGAAAAGAAATAAGACCATACTCACCCTATTTAAGGACAGAGACCCGCCACACACCGTGCAGAGCAGTTCCCGCTTCTCCGTCCACGCTTGTCCGATGGCGCCGGAAGATGACGTGGGGTGGCGCACTCGGGCGCGTCATTGTAATTCCGTCGCCCGGCAACCTGCTGTGTTGCCGGCCTGTTGCCTAGCAACCCTCGCATCGCGACATCGGGACGGAGGCCCGGGAGCTGCAATAGAAAAAAGAGAAAACACAATACCACAAACTGTAATCCCCATGAAAAGAGTGATGCTGCATGCTAAATACAGAAAGATGTTCCAGTGGCCCTGGGTACTTAATAAGCCCATACTGTAGAGGGAAAATAAGACCCGTCTATGTGTTAAAAAATGTACAATTAGAGTGAAATAAATGCCTGGATCACCCGCAAGAAAAGGGGGCAGATATAGAATACCTGTGACAGGCTGGGATGGAAATCAGGTACCCGAACCACACTGTGCCCCCTGGTGGAAGGAAGAAAAGTATAGGCCACATGCAATGTAAGTATTACATAACCAGGGACAGAGTCCCACATGCCTTACAATACAATATAATATTTAGGCCACAGGCATACAGTACGAACTGCATAGCCCCAAGCTGGCTGGCCTCATCACTAGATGGACTGCCTGCCATGCTGGGCCCGATTCCAATCTTCTCCCACCAAGGTGATAGATCCCTCCATGTGTCGTCTTCCATGCCCCTAAGGACCAGTGTCCCCTTCTCATTGGAATCGGGCCCAGCATGGCAGGCAGTCCATCTAGTGATGAGGCCAGCCAGCTTGGGGCTATGCAGTTCGTACTGTATGCCTGTGGCCTAAATATTATATTGTATTGTAAGGCATGTGGGACTCTGTCCCTGGTTATGTAATACTTACATTGCATGTGGCCTATACTTTTCTTCCTTCCACCAGGGGGCACAGTGTGGTTCGGATACCTGATTTCCATCCCAGCCTGTCACAGGTATTCTATATCTGCCCCCTTTTCTTGCGGGTGATCCAGGCATTTATTTCACTCTAATTGTACATTTTTTAACACATAGACGGGTCTTATTTTCCCTCTACAGTATGGGCTTATTAAGTACCCAGGGCCACTGGAACATCTTTCTGTATTTAGCATGCAGCATCACTCTTTTCATGGGGATTACAGTTTGTGGTATTGTGTTTTCTCTTTTTTCTATTGCAGCTCCCGGGCCTCCGTCCCGATGCGAGGGTTGCTAGGCAACACAGCAGGTTGCCGGGCGACGGAATTACAATGACGCGCCCGAGTGCGCCACCCCACGTCATCTTCCGGCGCCATCGGACAAGCGTGGACGGAGAAGCGGGAACTGCTCTGCACGGTGTGTGGCGGGTCTCTGTCCTTAAATAGGGCGAGTATGGTCTTATTTCTTTTCTTTTCTTTCACCTACACCTTGACAAAGGGGTTGGAATCCCCGAAACGTTGGTGGGGCGCGGGTGCGTCATGTAACTGAATTCTCAAATACAAATCTTTCCAAGCAAAAGACCCTGAGTGCCGCAGTTTTTGTCCTCTGTATCAGCATTTACTCTGGGGGCACCGGGGCAGCTATTTAAACGGAGGGAGTGCCGGTCTTTGGACTATTGTATATCCATTAGGAGCCGTTCTTCGGACGCCTCCTGCATGAGTCAAGGCACCCCTGGATTCAACGTCTTTTGTATATATCGACATTAATAATTCACCGGGTGACAGAGGAATTGCCGAACACCGCTGCAGCAGTGCACCATTTTCGCATCAGGTGCACAACTGAAAAGTCTCCCAGCGACACCATAGCTGAAGGGGCTTTCAGTGACACTGCAGCTGGACACGTGTGCTTTCACTGCTTAGGCGTTTACGGCTGCACTATTTCAGATATGGATCCAGGTACGTCCACATCAACTACTGAGAGTTCAAAGGGTTTTGTGCATTTGAACATTAACAGAGGCGACCTGTATGGGTTCACCGACGATGATGCGGATAGACGAAGGTTCAAAGAGAGGCTGACGGTGTCCGACCAGCATTATAGCCAGGAGGACCTTTACCAACAACTGTACAAACTCAAACGAAGGGAAATAGACTTCTTGCTGCATGGGATTTCCCTCTCTGAGTATCACAGAGAGTGTATGATTCCGCGAGGGTTCAGAATCAGGAATGCCCCCACCATTGGCAGGTTCAACCCCGATTTTTGCAAAAAATGGGTTGGGATCACAAATAAGTGCAGCTTGGACCTCATGCTGCTGGTGATCGAGGAGGCAGGTAGAGAACTGAGGTTGGTCAAGGATAAAATTACGACCTTCGAGACAACACACCTACCCTCCTTACAACTAGATGAATCTCACGACTGGCTACGCAAATTACGCACTCAATGTGACACCTATCGCAGGGATCTCCTGAAGTTTAAAAAGAACAAACTGGACATTGTGCAGGAAGACTATGAGAACAACAGAGTACACCGCTGGCTAATGGGAGGTCCCACTGGAGGCACATATCCGTCGCAACCCAAATCTAAACAAGGCTGGCGCCGCCGGAGGGAGAACCGTACAGGGCGTGGAGCCTCATCCAACAGCGACAGTGACTTCGCGATGGTTGAATCTGATGGCTCACAAGATCACTCAGCAACCCCTTTAGGGGCAACAGGCACAAGTACAACCAGAGGAAGAGGCCGACCACCCGTCGGGGTGGGCAGAACACGAGACTCCATAGATCGGGCAGTGAAAAACAAAACTTAATCTTTAACCTCTCGGCCCGTGTTTTAACCCCTCTTGAACTAAGTGTCCTCAGCAATGGGCTCTCATTCGTCCCCACCAACCGACACAATGAGATGAATTGGAAAATTGATCTATACCAATTCGCGAGGAAGTTGCGACGGCAAGAATATTTTTCAATGCACCCTGGTCCGCAGTCAAATACTCCCGTGACTTTACAGCCTTTTCTGAATAAGAGAAGTATGTCGTCTTTTGATCCACAATCTTCAAATGCCTCCATTAAATCCTTCTTACGGCTGGTTGATGAATCCATGGACAAATACACAAGGGCCACCAACCAGGTGCACCATAACCTGTCTAAGCAGGAATGGCGGGCACTCAAGAATCTAGGATCTTACACCGACATTATTATTCGCCCCGCCGACAAGGGGGGCGGAGTGGTTGTTCTTGATTTATTATACTATCGGGCAGAGATAGAGGCACAGCTATCAGATCCAAAAACTTACATGGTCCTAGAAGCAGATCCAACAACCACCTACAAACAGGAACTGGATGGCATCCTGGGCAATGCGAAGCTACGGGGGCTTATTTCTGACAGGGTCTGTAAGGCTCTTACACAGGACTTTCCAGTAGTACCCATCTTCTTCACGGTGCCCAAAATACATAAGGACCCAATCAGGCCACCAGGACGCCCCATCATCTCCGCTCGACAATCACTTTATCAACCAGTGTCGCAGTTCCTAGACTGCATAATTCAACCCCTGGTTCATAAGCAAGCCAGATGTTTGAAGGATACCACTTCCTTTTTGATCCTGTTGGAGTCATTTGGGAAGGTTCCAGAGGGGGCCATCCTGTGTACAATAGACATTTGTAGCTTGTATACCAGCATACCGCACAAAGAAGGGTTGGCAGCAATGAGACTGTTTCTAATTGAGGAAAACATGTCCGTTGTAAATATCGATCTGTTTATGGCCCTGCTGGAGCTTACATTGACCAGGAACTACTTTATCTTCGATGGGCAATTCTATCAGCAAAGAACCGGCTGTGCAATGGGGAGCAATGTGGCCCCCTCCTACGCCAATATATATATGCTCAAAGAAGAAGCATCCATGTTCTTCAAGGACCGGGATATCTCTGGGCACATCGCGCTCTATACTAGATATATCGACGATATATTTATAGTATGGACAGGGGGGGAGCTGGCACTTGGAAAGCTTCTGGATTCTATCAACAGCAGACCATCCCCTATCAGAATCACGTCTCAGTGGTCGCTGACCTCTATCAATTATCTGGATGTGCTTGTGACCATCACAGATGGAAGCTTGCGAACCAGCGTGTACAGTAAACCCACAGATAAAAACACCCTCCTACGAGCAAATAGTCACCATCCACGTCCATTAAAACAGGGCCTGCCTAGGTCCCAGATGATGAGGGTAGCACGCATTAATAGCCAACCCGAGATGCTTGAGCGCGAATTGAACAGTATGGTCTCCAAATTCGCGGACAGAGGCTACGAGAAGACGTCACTAGACCGCATTAAGAGAGAGGTTCTGTTGTTACCCAGGGAGAAACTACTACGTCCCTCTGTTAGAGCTTCAGAGAATAGAATCATCTGGACCACCACGTTTGACACCTCCAGCCCCATTTTGAACAGGGCCAATAGGGCCTTATGGCCAATCGTCTCCACTGACCCGAGTCTCCCCTTTAAACATACCTCGCCAATGATGTGCTACAGGCGGGGCCGCAACATCAGAGACTGGGTGGTCCATGCAGACATTACGGGCCGGTCCAAATCCACTGGTGCCCAAGGGGGCGGATCCTTCTTGACAAAGAAGCCGGGGTGTTACAAGTGTTTAGGCTGTACCACGTGCAGCCACATGATCACGGGGTCAGCCTTTACAATGCCTCTAACTGGAAGGAAGGTCTCCATCCATCACGTCTTGACTTGCACATCCACGTATATTGTTTACCTAATCGTATGCCCATGTGGCTTGTGTTACGTGGGAAAGACGATCAGGACCCTACGGGAGCGTATGGCGCTGCATCGGTCTGCTATTAAGGCTGCGTTGGCGGGCACCCCGTCTGATCAACCGGTGGCCCGACACTTCCATGATGCCAAGCACACTCTGAAGGACCTTAAACACATTATCATCGATCATGTCCCAAAGAGCCTACGGGGTGGTGATCGAGATGGCCAACTTGTACGTAAGGAGGCATCCTGGATCTTTAGACTCAATTCCATTTCCCCAGCAGGACTTAACGAGAGAATTGCCTGGAGCATCTTTGGCTGAATGAGAAGGGGACACTGGTCCTTAGGGGCATGGAAGACGACACATGGAGGGATCTATCACCTTGGTGGGAGAAGATTGGAATCGGGCCCAGCATGGCAGGCAGTCCATCTAGTGATGAGGCCAGCCAGCTTGGGGCTATGCAGTTCGTACTGTATGCCTGTGGCCTAAATATTATATTGTATTGTAAGGCATGTGGGACTCTGTCCCTGGTTATGTAATACTTACATTGCATGTGGCCTATACTTTTCTTCCTTCCACCAGGGGGCACAGTGTGGTTCGGGTACCTGATTTCCATCCCAGCCTGTCACAGGTATTCTATATCTGCCCCCTTTTCTTGCGGGTGATCCAGGCATTTATTTCACTCTAATTGTACATTTTTTAACACATAGACGGGTCTTATTTTCCCTCTACAGTATGGGCTTATTAAGTATCCAGGGCCACTGGAACATCTTTCTGTATTTAGCATGCAGCATCACTCTTTTCATGGGGATTACAGTTTGTGGTATTGTGTTTTCTCTTTTTTCTATTGCAGCTCCCGGGCCTCCGTCCCGATGCGAGGGTTGCTAGGCAACAGGCCGGCAACACAGCAGGTTGCCAGGCGACGGAATTACAATGACGCGCCCGAGTGCGCCACCCCACGTCATCTTCCGGCGCCATCGGACAAGCGTGGACGGAGAAGCGGGAACTGCTCTGCACGGTGTGTGGCGGGTCTCTGTCCTTAAATAGGGTGAGTATGGTCTTATTTCTTTTCTTTTCTTTCACCTACACCTTGACAAAGGGGTTGGAATCCCCGAAACGTTGGTGGGGCGCGGGTGCGTCATGTAACTGAATTCTCAAATACAAATCTTTCCAAGCAAAAGACCCTGAGTGCCGCAGTTTTTGTCCTCTGTATATATATATATATATATATATATATATATATATATCACAATTTCTTCCAATACAGCACGGCACTCCACAGGACTCCTCTTACATCGGTGTTTATTAATAATGCAACATCAGCGGTATCGTATCAACATGTTTCGAGGCATCAGCCTCTTCCTCAGGACATACCAGCCATGTAACAAACCATCTAACACAGTGACATTTAAATACATGATCCCAGGTGTGTGCCGCTGCTCCCGCCGGATGTCCGCGATACCTCACTTACGGATAGGAGCCAGCTCTTGTTGCTAGGCAACCGCCGGCGTGCGTTCCAGTCCGGGAAGTCCGGTTGACATATCTCCCAGTGGGGCTGCAGACAGACGGGGCGGCAGAGAAAACACAAACAAACACAATACAAAATACAATACATTTAAAAACAACCCACATTCTTCTACCACCTAACACATACTATCAGCATCTATCATACCATCCATAGAATACTAATACTAACCACCCCTGTCAGCTACAGTCCCTTGGTTGCAACCTCCTGTCTGACCATTAGTACTCAATCTATTACCACAGGGGGTAACCATAGCAGAGCCATACCTATCTACTACTCATCTCTACACTACATCAGGCTATTCCAATTGATTTTATCATTTAACCCTTGAGGCATAATGGTATTCAGACGGAATATCCATCTGGATTCTGTTAGTAATAGGGACTTCATTCTGTCTCCACCACGAGAAGAATCTATTACATGGTCGATCATGAAATATTTTAAATCTGTTAACGAATGACCTACCATTCTAAAATGGCTGGCCACTGGCTGATCACAAGACCAGCCCTCTGCCGACAGCTGAATAGTGGCGATTCGGCCATTAAATTTACTTATGTTTGCAGTGACCTGTGGAGGGCCATTCTCTCCCTGAATTTCCGCGAAGTCTGGCCTACGTAATATAGGCCACAAGAACATGTAATCACGTATACTACAAAAGATGAGGTACACGTGAGTACATGTTGGATGTCATACATTTTTTGACAATGAGGGTGCAGAAAGGTCTTACAAGTCACCATATATTTACAGGTGGCACAGTTATAGCAACTATAACAACCTGCAGGCTTCGTATATACATTAGGCATACGTGGGATGTCTCTACCTGTGATGTCAGTTACCATAAGTCTGTCTTTGAGATTACGCCCTCGTTTAAAAGCTGCCACAGGGCATACATCCCTAAGAGATGGCAGGTCCTGATCAGACGCCACAACTGGCCAAAGTGCCTTAGTCGCATGTTTTATAACCGGACAAGCAGTAGTAAAACTGCTTACTCATGGTAAATCTTTTTCAGGCAATCTCTCACGAGGTTGCAACAATTGTGATCTCGACATTTTAAGCACTCGCTCCTTATTTTCCAATAGCCTCTTCAAACTGTAACCTCGGATTTTAAATTTTACTATCAGACAGTCTATCAGAAACGCAGCTTTTGCAGGGTCACTTGTTATTCTAGCCACCCTCATCATCTGAGATAGGGGCAACCCCTGCTTCAATGATGCTGGGTGGTGACTTGATGCTAACAGGAACGTATCCTTATTGTAGACTTCTGTTTCAATCCTGCCATTCTGAATGGTCACCTGAACATCAAGGAAATGTGCCTGTACCTCACTGCAAACATAAGTAAATTTAATGGCCGAATCGCCACCATAACTGAAATGAACCTATCAATGCTCCTTGTCCACAACATGAAAATATCATCGATGTATCTGGTATATAATTTAATATACCCCGATACATCTGGAGGATTCAAAAACAACATTTCTTCTTGTTCAAACAGATACACGTTGGCGTAAGACTGAGCCACAGGTGACCCCATCGCACACCCACGTTGCTGAAGATAATAATGTCCATCGTACAGGAAATAATTCCTGCGGAGGGTTAATTCTAACAACTTCAAGAACAGGTCATGGTTGAATAACATAAGGTTTTGGAATTCCGATATAAAAGTTCCTCATTGCTGTTAGTCCCCCCACATGGGGTATTGATGTATATAGACTACATACATCTAAACAGCACATTATTGTGCCTTTAGCAATTTCAAAAACTCTGTTGTATCTTTAAAAAAAGCCTCCTTTTTTTAACAGTAACGGCTGAAGAAGATGATCTAGAAGCTCCGCCATTGGGTGGTACAGAGAACCACGAGCTGATATTATCGGACGACCCGGTGGGGTGCTGCTGTTCTTGTGAAGTTTAGGCAAGGTATAGAATGCCGGCACTCTCGGACGCTCAACTTCCAAGGACTTGCAAATATTAGCAGTAATCTGCTTTTGAAGTACAGCAATGTTTAGGGTCTCCCGCAGTTCTTTCTGATATTTCATCGTCGGGTTTCCTAACAACTTCACATATACCCCTTCCTCAGATAACTGGCGTCCAATTTCTCTCCGGTAGTCGTTAATGTCCTGCACCATTATGGCCCCGCCCTTATCGGCGGGCCTGATAATGATATCCTCATAGGTGCCAAGATTTTTTTAGCGCAGCCGCCTCATCTCTTGATAAATTCTTGTGAATTTTTCCAGGTGCCAGAGTAAATTTTGTAACGGATTCATTCAATAAACGATTAAAAGTTCTAAGAGACGGATTTACAGATACTGGGTCAAACTTAGACCGCGATTTACACTTCAGAAAAGTATCCAATTGTGAAGGTTCTGCAACATTGGGATGATGTTGAAAATATTCCTTCAAACGAAGATTACGTGAGAATTTATGATGATCCATTTTCCACGTAAATTCATCATGACTATTCGTCGGCAATCCCTTTTGTAGTACCTGCAATTCCGTCGCTGTCAACACTCTCTTAGATTGAAAATTAGGCTATTTTTTTGCGAGAGGGACTTCTTCTGATTTCCCGTACCTCTTTGGTTCTGCCTGCCCCTGCGGGTGGCCTTCCTCCACCCTCCTGGGTCGCAGGTCCCCTTCCTAAAGGGACACCCACTGATGTTGTAGCCTCCTCTGTCTCTGACACTGCAAATTCACTATCACTATTGCTTTGAGATACCATCGGGCGACTCAAATTTTGTGAGCGTCGCTGCTGCCATGGCCTGCGTCGTCTTTCTAAGGCACACTGGCATGCTCCAGGTCCACCCCCAGCCTGCCATCTGTATAACCGATTATACACATATACACACACACACACACACACACACACACACACACACACACACAATAGTACCCTTTATCTTGCGCCAAACTCAAAGCAGCACAACGGGGGAGATCCCTGTTGGAAGATATCTGAAGAATACAAAATACAAACAAATTCTCAAGTGCGCTATACAGGAACGTCTTTACGGTAATTCTTCCAATGTTGTTTCCATAGGTGTAAGTAGGATATTGGAGAAAGTTTGTGACCGGGAACCTGTAAAGGACACCCCTCACCTTTTTTAAGGTGCGAGCTCAGAAAAGGGAGTATCTTCACAAACTAAGTTGGAAACTTCTGACTGACAAACCCAACGCGTTTCGTCTTATCGACTTCATCAGGAATAACAAATATAGTTGACAGGTTTACTTGTCATTAATGAGTTTAAATGTAGAAAATCACAACCTTAAATATAAAGATAATAAAATCTCCTATATTGGCTCCTGGTAAGGGCTTATTTTAGATGGGGATTTCTACAGGCTGCCTTAAAAATAATTAAAAGGACTCTATTTAAGGAGTTCCTTATAAAAACTTTTGATTGTAGTTCTTTTTAAAGATACTGGCAGATATACATCCATATTTTTTTTATATTATATATATATATATATATATATATATATATATATATATATATATATATATATATATATATATATATTTTTTTTTTTTTTTATTAGTGATGTGCACCGGAAATTTTTCGGGTTTTGTGTTTTGGTTTTGGATTCGGTTCCGAGCCCGTGTTTTGGATTCGGACGCGTTTTGGCACAACCTCCCTGAAAATTTTTTGTCGGATTCGGGTGTGTTTTGGATTCGGGTGTTTTTTTAAAAAAAAAAACTCAAAAACAGCCTAAATCATAGAATTTGGGGGTCATTTTGATCCCATAGTATTATTAACCTCAATAACCATAATTTCCAGTCTATTCGGAACACCTCACAATATTATTTTAGTCCTAAAATTTGCACCGAGGTCGCTGGATGACTAAGCTAAGCGACCCAAGTGGCCGACACAAACACCTGGCCCATCTAGGAGTGGCACTGCAGTGTCAGACAGGATGGCAGATTTAAAAAATAGTCCCCAAACAGCACATGATGCAAAGAAAAAAAAAAAAGGTGTACCAAGGTCGCTGGATGGCTAAGCTAAGCGACCCAAGTGGCCGACACAAACACCTGGCCCATCTAGGAGTGGCACTGCAGTGTTAGTCCCCAAACAGCACATGATGCAAAGAAAAATGAAAGAAAAAAAAGAGGTGCAAGATGGAATTGTCTTGGGCCCTCCCACCCACCCTTATGTTGTATAAACAGGACATGCACACTTTAACAAACCCATCATTTCAGCCACAGGGTCTGCCACACGACTGTGACTGAAATGACTGGTTGGTTTGGGCCCCCACCAAAAAAGAAGCAATCAATCTCTCCTTGCACAAACTGACTCTACAGAGGCAAGATGTCCACCTCCTCCTCATCGTCCGATTCCTCACCCCTTTCACTGTGTACATCCCCCTCCTCACAGATTATTAATTCGTCCCCACTGGAATCCACCATCTCAGGTCCCTGTGTACTTTCTGGATGCAATTGTTGGTGAATGTCTCCACGGAGGAATTGATTATAATTCATTTTGATGATCATCTACTTCACATTTTCTGGAAGTAACCTCCTACGCCGATTGCTGACAAGGTGAGCGGCTGCACTAAACACTCTTTCGGAGTACACACTGGAGGGGGGGCAACTTAGCTAAAATAAAGCCAGTTCGTGCAAGGGCCTCCAAATTGCCTCTTTTTCCTACCAGTATACGTACGGACTGTCTGACGTGCCTACTTGGATGCGGTCACTCATATAATCCTCCACCATTCTTTCAATGGTGACAGAATCATATGCAGTAACAGTAGACGACATGTCAGTAATCGTTGGCAGGTCCTTCAGTCCGGACCAGATGTCAGCACTCGCTCCAGACTGCCCTGCATCACCGCCAGCAGGTGGGCTCGGAATTCTTAGCCTTTTCCTCGCACCCCCAGTTGCAGGAGAATGTGAAAGAGCTGTTGACGGGTCACGTTCCGCTTGACTTGACAATTTTCTCACCAGCAGGTCTTTGAACCTCTGCAGACTTGTGTCTGCCGGAAAGAGAGATACGTCGGTTTTAAATCTAGGATCGAGCACGGTGGCCAAAATGTAGTGCTCTGATTTCAACAGATTGACCACCCGCGAATCCTGGTTAAGCGAATTAAGGGCTTCATCGACAAGTCCCACATGCCTAGCGGAATCGCTCTGTTTTAGCTCCTCCTTCAATGTCTCCAGCTTCTTCTGCAAAAGCCTGATGAGGGGAATGACCTGACTCAGGCTGGCAGTGTCTGAACTGACTTCACGTGTGGCAAGTTCAAAGGGTTGCAGAACCTTGCACAACGTTGAAATCATTCTCCACTGCGCTTGACTCAGGTGCATTCCCCCTCCTTTGCCTATATCGTGGGCAGATGTATAGGCTTGAATGGCCTTTTGCTGCTCCTCCATCCTCTGAAGCATATAGAGGGTTGAATTCCACCTCGTTACCACCTCTTGCTTCAGATGATGGCAGGGCAGGTTCAGGACTGTTTGCTGGTGCTCCAGTCTTCGGCACGCGGTGGCTGAATGCCGAAAGTGGCCCGCAATTCTTCGGGCCACCGACAGCATCTTTTGCACGCCCCTGTCGTTTTTTTAAATAATTCTGCACCACCAAATTCAATGTATGTGCAAAACATGGGACGTGCTGGAATTTGCCCACATGTAATGCATGCACAATTTTGGTGGCGTTGTCCGATGTCACAAATCCCCAGGAGAGTCCAATTGGGGTAAGCCATTCTGCGATGATGTTCCTCAGTTTCCGTAAGAGGTTGTCAGCTGTGTTCCTCTTATGGAAAGCAGTGCTACAAAGCGTAGCCTGCCTAGGAACGAGTTGGCATTTGCGAGATGCTGCTACTGGTGCCGCCGCTGCTGTTCTTGCTGCGGGAGGCAATACATCTACCCAGTGGGCTGTCACAGTCATATAGTCCTGAGTCTGCCCTGCTCCACTTGTCCACATGTCCGTGGTTAAGTGGACATTGGGTACAACTGCATTTTTTAGGACAATGGTGACTCTTTTTCTGACGTCTGTGTACATTTTCGGTATCGCCTGCCTAGAGAAATGGAACCTAGATGGTATTTGGTACCGGGTACACAGTACCTCAATCAAGTCTCTAGTTCCCTGTGAATTAACGGTGGATACCGGAAACACGTTTCTCCCCATCCAGGCTGCCAAGGCCTGAGTTATCCGCTTTGCAGCAGGATGACTGCTGTGATATTTCATCTTCCTCGCAAAGGAATGTTGGACAGTCAATTGCTTACTGGAAGTAGTACAAGTGGTCTTCCGACTTCCCCTCTGGGATGACGATAGACTCCCAGCAGCAACAACAGCAGTGCCAGCAGCAGTAGGCGTTACACAAGAATGCATCAGAGGAATCCCAGGCAGGAGAGGACTCGTCAGACTTGACAGTGACATGGCCTGAAGGACTATTGGCTTTCCTGTGTAAGGAAGAAATTGACACAGAGAGTTGGAGGTGTGGTTTGCAGGAGCTTGGTTACAAGAGGAAGGGATTTAGTGGTCAGTGGACTGCTTCCGCTGTCATCCAAAGTTTTTGAACTTGTCACTGACTTCTGATGAATGCGGTCCAGGTGACGTATAAGGGAGGATGTTCCTAGGTGGTTAACGTCCTTACCCCTACTTATTACAGCTTGACAAAGGCAACACACGGCTTGACACCAGTTGTCCGCATTTCTGTTGAAATAATTCCACACCGAAGAGGTGATTTTTTTTGTATTTTGACCAGGCATGTCAATGGCCATATTCGTCCCACGGACAACAGGTGTCTCCCCGGGTGCCTGACTTAAACAAACCACCTCACCATCAGAATCCTCCTTGTCAATTTCCTCCCCAGCGCCAGCAACACCCATATCCTCATCCTGGTGTACTTCAACAGTGACATCTTCAATTTGACTATCAGGAACTGGACTGCGGGCGCTCCTTCCAGCACTTGCAGGGGGCGTGCAAATGGTGGAAGGCGCAACCTCTTCCCGTCCAGTGTTGGGAAGGTCAGGCATCGCGACCGACACAATTGGACTCTCCTTGGGGATTTGTGATTTAGAAGAACGCACAGTTCTTTGCTGTGCTTTTGCCATCTTAACTCTTTTAAGTTTTCTAGCAGGAGGATGAGTGCTTCCATCCTCAGGTGAAGCTGAACATCTAGCCTTGAACATAGGCCAGGGCCTCAGCCGTTCCTTGCCACTCCGTGTCGTAAATGGCACATTGGCAAGTTTACGCTTCTCCTCAGACGATTTTGATTTAGATTTTTGGGTCATTTTACGGAGCTTTATTTTTTTGGATTTTACATGCTCTCCTCTATGACATTGGGCATCGGCCTTGGCAGACGACGTTGATGGCATTTCATCGTCTCGGCCATGACTAGTGGCAGCAGCTTCAGCACGAGGTGGAAGTGCATCTTGATCTTTCCCTATTTTACCCTCCAAATTTTTGTTCTCCATTATTTAATGTGTGGAATTATATGCCAGTAATATATCAATAGCAATGGCCTACTACTATATATACTGCGCACAACTGAAATGCACCACAGGTATGGATGGATAGTAAACTTGACGACACAGAGGTAGGTAGAGCAGTGGCCTTCTGTACCGTACTGCTATATAGTATATACTGGTGGTCAGCTAACTGTGCAAAACTGAAATGCACCACAGGTATGGATGGATAGTATACTTGACGACACAGAGGTAGGTAGGGCAGTGGCCTACTGTACCGTACTGCTATATATTATATACTGGTGGACAGCAAACTGTGCAAAACTGAAATGCACCACAGGTATGGATGGATGGATAGTATACTTGACGACACAGAGGTAGGTAGAGCAGTGGCCTACTGTACCGTACTGCTATATATTATATACTGGTGGACAGCAAACTGTGCAAAACTGAAATGCACCACAGGTATGGATGGATAGTATACTTGACGACACAGAGGTAGGTAGGGCAGTGGCTTACTGTACCGTACTGCTATATATTATATACTGGTGGTCAGCAAACTGTGCAAAACTGAAATGCACCACAGGTATGGATGGATGGATGGATAGTATACTTGACGACACAGAGGTAGGTAGAGCAGTGGACTACTGTACCGTACTGCTATATATATATATATATATATATATATATATATATATATATATAGTTATACTGGTGATCAGCAAAATTCTGCACTGTCCTCCTACTATATACTACAATGCAGCACAGATATGGAGCGTTTTTCAGGCAGAGAACGTATAATACTGGTGGTCACTGGTCAGCAAAAGTCTGCACTGTCCTCCTACTATATAATAATGCTGGTCCCCAGACCCCACAATAAAGCAATTAGCACACTGAGCACAGATATTTGCAGCACACTGCGCACAGTCAGATATGGAGTGTTTTTCAGGCAGAGAACGTAGATATTTGCACTTGCAGCACACTGAGCACAGATATTTGCAGCACAATTTGCAGCCCACTGAACATAGAAACTGAGAGGACGCGAGCCACGTCCTCTCACGATCATCTCCAATGGACGAGTGAAAAATGGCGGCGACGCGCGGCTCCTTAAATAGAATACGAATCTCGCGAGAATCCGACCGCGGGATGACGACGTTCGGGAGCGCTCGGGTTAACCGAGCAAGGCGGGAGGATCAGAGTTGCTTGGACCCGTGAAAAAAAAGGTGAAGTTCGGGCAGGTTCGGACCCCGAAGATCCGAACCCGCTCATCACTAATATATATATATATATATATATATATATATATATATATATATATATATATATATAGTAGAGCACCTATACTTACAGAACACTCAGAAGAAAATAAGAATTTACTTACCGATAATTCTATTTCTCATAGTCCGTAGTGGATGCTGGGGACTCCGTAAGGACCATGGGGAATAGCGGCTCCGCAGGAGACTGGGCACATCTAAAGAAAGCTTTAGGACTATCTGGTGTGCACTGGCTCCTCCCCCTATGACCCTCCTCCAAGCCTCAGTTAGGATACTGTGCCCGGACGAGCGTACACAATAAGGAAGGATTTTGAATCCCGGGTAAGACTCATACCAGCCACACCAATCACACCGTATAACCTGTGATCTGAACCCAGTTAACAGCATGATAACAGAGGAGCCTCTGAAAGATGGCTCACAACAATAATAACCCGATTTTTGTAACAATAACTATTTACAAGTATTGCAGACAATCCGCACTTGGGATGGGCGCCCAGCATCCACTACGGACTATGAGAAATAGAATTATCGGTAAGTAAATTCTTATTTTCTCTAACGTCCTAAGTGGATGCTGGGGACTCCGTAAGGACCATGGGGATTATACCAAAGCTCCCAAACGGGCGGGAGAGTGCGGATGACTCTGCAGCACCAAATGAGAGAACTCCAGGTCCTCCTCAGCCAGGATATCAATTTTGTAGAATTTTACAAACGTATTTGCTCCTGACCAAGTAGCTGCTCGGCAAAGTTGTAAAGCCGAGACCCCTCGGGCAGCCGCCCAAGATGAGCCCACCTTCCTTGTGGAGTGGGCATTTACAGATTTTTGGCTGTGGCAGGCCTGCCACAGAATGTGCAAGCTGAATTGTACTACAAATCCAACGAGCAATAGTCTGCTTAGAAGCAGGAGCACCCAGCTTGTTGGGTGCATACAGGATAAACAGCGAGGCAGATTTCCTGACTCCAGCCGTCCTGGAAACATATATTTTCAGGGTACTGACAACGTCTAGCAACTTGGAGGCCTCCAAGTCCCTAGTAGCCGCAGGCACCACAAATAGGTTGGTTCAGGTGAAACGCTGAAACCACCTTGGGGAGAAACGGAGGACGAGTCCTCAATTCCGCCCTGTCCGAATGGAAAATCAGATAAGGGCTTTTTCAGGATAAAGCCGCCAATTCTGACACGCGCCTGGCCCAGGCCAGGGCCAACAGCATGACCACTTTTCATGTGAGATATTTTAACTCCACAGATTTAAGTGGTTCAAACCAATGTGACTTTTGGAACCCAAAACTACATTGAGATCCCAAAGTGCCACTGGAGGCACAAAAGGAGGCTGTATATGCAGTACCCCTTTTACAAACGTCTGAACTTCAGGGACTGAAGCTAGTTCTTTTTTGGAAGAAAATTGACAGGGCCGAAATTTGAACCTTAATGGACCCCAATTTCAGGCCCATAGACACTCCTGTTTGCAGGAAATGTAGGAATCGACCCAGTTGAATTTCCTCCGTCGGGCCTTACTGGCCTCGCACCACGCAACATATTTTCGCCAATTGCGGTGATAATGTTTTTGCGGTTACATCCTCCCTGGCTTTGATCAGGATAGGGATGACTTCATCCGGAATGCCTTTTTTCCTTCAGGATCCGGCGTTCAACCGCCATGCCGTCAAACGCAGCCGCGGTAAGTCTTGGAACAGACAGGGTCCTTGCTGGAGCAGGTCCCTTCTTAGAGGTAGAGGCCACGGATCCTCCGTGAGCATCTCTTGCAGTTCCGGTTACCAAGTCCTTCTTGGCCAATCCGGAACCACGAATATAGTGTTTACTCCTCTCCATCTTATCAATCTCAGTACCTTGGGTATGAGAGGCAGAGGAGGGAACACATACCCTGACTGGTACACCCACGGTGTTACCAGAGTGTCTACAGCTTATTGCCTGAGGGTCCCTGGACCTGGCGCAATACCTGTCGAGTTTTTAATCATGTGGAAGACTTCTGGGTGAAGTCCCCACTCTCCCGGGTGGAGGTCGTGCTGAGGAAGTCTGCTTCCCAGTTGTCCACTCCCGGAATGAATACTGCTGACATTGCTATCACATGATTTTCCGCCCAGCGAAGAATCCTTGCAGCTTCTGCCATTGCCCTCCTGCTTCTTGTGCCACCCTGTCTGTTTACGTGGGTGACTGCCGTGATGTTGTCCGACTGGATCAACACCGGCTGACCTGTCTTGCTAAGCTTAGAGCATTGTAAATGTCCCTTAGCTTCAGGATATTTATGTGAAGTGATGTCTCCAGGCTTGACCATAAGCCCTGGATATTCCTTCCCTGTGTGACTGCTCCCCAGCCTCGCAGGCTGTCATCCGTGGTCACCAGGACCCAGTCCTGAATGCCTAATCTGCGGCCCTCTAGAAGATGAGCACTCTGCAACCACCACAGGAGGGACACCCTTGTCCTTGGTGACAGGGTTATCCGCTGATGCATCTGAAGATGCGACCCGGACCAATTGTCCAGCAGGTCCCACTGGAAAGTTCTTGCGTGGAATCTGCCGAATGGGATTGCTTCGTAGGAAGCCACCATTTTACTCAGAACCCTTGTGCATTGATGCACTGAGACTTGGCTCGGTTTTAGGAGGTTCCTGACTAGCTCGGATAACTCCCTGGCTTTCTCCTCCGGGAGAAACACCTTTTTCTGGACTGTGTCCAGGATCATCCCTAGGAACAGAAGACACGTCGTCGGAACCAGGTGCGATTTTGGAATATTGAGAATCCAATCGTGCTGCCGCAACACTACCTGAGATAGTGCTACACCGACCTCCAACTGTTCCCTGGATCTTACCCTTATCAGGGAATTGTCCAAGTAAGGGATAACTAAAATTCACTTCCTTCGAAGGAATATCATTATTTCGGCCATTACCTTGGTAAAGACCCGGGGTGCCGTGGACCATCCATACGGCAGCGTCTGAACTGATAGTGACAGTTCTGTACCATAAACCTGAGGTACCCTTGGTGAGAAGGGTAAATTATTGACATGAAGGTAAGCATCCTTGATGTCCCAAGACATCATGTAGTCCCCTTCTTCCAGGTTCGCAATCACTGCTCTGAGTGACTCAATCTTGAATTTGAACCTCTGTATGTAAGTGTTCAAAGATTTTAGATTTAGAATCTGTCTCACCGAGCCGTCTGGCTTCGGTACCACAACAGTGTGGAATAATACCCCGTTCCCTGTTGCAGGAGGGGTATCTTGATTATCACCTGCTGGGAATACAGCTTGTGAATGGCTTCCAAAACTGTCTCCCTGTCAGAAGGAGACATCGGTAAAGCCGACTTTAGGAAACGGCGAGGGGGAGACGTCTCGAATTCTAATTTGTACCCCTGAGATAACACCTGAAGGATCCAGGGGTCTACTTGCGAGTGAGCCCACTGCGCGCTGAAATTCATTGAGACGGGCCCCCCACCGTGCCTGATTCTGCTTGTAAAGCCCCAGCGTATACTGAGGGCTTGGCAGAGGCGGGAGAGGGTTTCTGTTCCTGGGAACTGGCTGATTTCTGCAGCCTTTTTCCTCTCCCTCTGTCACGGGGCAGAAATGAGGAACCTTTTGCCCGCTTGTCCACGAAAAGACTGCGCCTGATAATACGGCGTCTTCTCATGTTGAGAGGCGACCTGGGGTACAAACGTGGAATTCCCAGCTGTTGCCGTGGCCACCAGGTCTGAAAGACCGACCCCAAATAACTCCTCTTAATAAAGCAATACTTCCAAATGCCGTTTGGAATACGCATCACCTGACCACTAACGTGTCCATAACCCTCTACTGGTAGAAATGGACAACGCGTTTAGACTTGATGCCAGTCGGCAATTATTCCGCTGTGCATCACGCATATATAGAAATGCATCTTTTAAATGCTCTATAGGCAAAAATATACTGTCCCTATCTAGGGTATCAATATTTTCAGTCAGGGAATCCGACCACGCCAACCCAGCACTGCACATCCAGGCTGAGGCGATTGCTGGTCGCAGTATAACACCAGTATGTGTGTAAATACCTTTTAGGATACCCTCCTGCTTTCTATCAGCAGGATCCTTAAGGGCGGCCATCTCAGGCGAAGGTAGAGCCCTTACAAGAGTGTGAGCGCTTTATCCACCCTAGGGGGTGTTTCCCAACGCACCCTAACCTCTGGCGGGAAAGGATATAATGCCAATAACATTTAGAAATTATCAGTTGTTATCGGGGGAAACCCACGCATCATCACACACCTCATTTAATTTCTCAGATTCAGGAAAACTACAGGTAGTTTTTCCTCACCGAACATAATACCCCTTTTTTGGTGGTACTCGTATTATCAGAAATGTGTAAAACATTTTTCATTGCCTCAATCATGTAACGTGTGGCCCTACTGGAAGTCACATTCGTCTCTTCACCGTCGACACTGGAGTCAGTATCCGTGTCGGCGTCTATATCTGCCATCTGAGGTAACGGGCGCTTTAGAGCCCCTGACGGCCTATGAGACGTCTGGACAGGCACAAGCTGAGTAGCCGGCTGTCTCATGTCAACCACTGTCTTTTATACAGAGCTGACACTGTCACGTAATTCCTTCCAACAGTTCATCCACACAGGTGTCGACCCCCTAGGGGGTGACATCACTATTACAGGCAATCTGCTCCGTCTCCACATCATTTTTCTCCTCATACATGTCGACACAAAAGTACCGACATACAGCACACACACAGGGAATGCTCTGATAGAGGACAGGACCCCACTAGCCCTTTGGGGAGACAGAAGGAGAGTTTGCCAGCACACACCAGAGCGCTATATATATATATATACAGGGATAACCTTATATAAGTGTTTTTCCCCTTATAGCTGCTGTATAGTTAATACTGCGCCTAATTAGTGCCCCCCTCTCTTTTTTAACCCTTTCTGTAGTGTAGTGACTGCAGGGGAGAGACAGGGAGCTTCCCTCCAACGGAGCTGTGAGGGAAAATGGCGCCAGTGTGCTGAGGAGATAGGCTCCGCCCCCTTATCGGCGGCCTTATCCCCCGTTTTTCTATGTATTTTGGCAGGGGTTAAATGCATCCATATAGCCCAGGAGCTATATGTGATGCATTTTTTTGCCATCCAAGGTGTTTTTATTGCGTCTCAGGGCGCCCCCACCCAGCGCCCTGCACCCTCAGTGACCGAAGTGTGCTGAGAGCAATGGCGCACAGCTGCAGTGCTGTGCGCTACCTTGTTGAAGACAGGACGTCTTCTGCCGCCGATTTTCCGGACCTCTTCTGCCTTCTGGCTCTGTAAGGGGGCCGGCGGCGCGGCTCTGGGACCCATCCAAGCTGGGCCTGTGATCGTCCCTCTGGAGCTAATGTCCAGTAGCCTAAGAAGCCCAATCCACTCTGCACGCAGGTGAGTTCGCTTCTTCTCCCCTTAGTCCTTCGATGCAGTGAGCCTGTTGCCAGCAGGTCTCACTGAAAATAAAAAACCTAAACTAAAACTTTCACTAAGAAGCTCAGGAGAGCCCCTAGTGTGCACCCTTCTCGTTCGGGCACAGAGATCTAACTGAGGCTTGGAGGAGGGTCATAGGGGGAGGAGCCAGTGCACACCAGATAGTCCTAAAGCTTTCTTTAGATGTGCCCAGTCTCCTGCGGAGCCGCTATTCCCCATGGTCCTTACGGAGTCCCCAGCATCCACTTAGGATGTTAGAGAAAATGGATTTGGACACAATTCCTCTTATACCACCAATTATGTACTTAATTTGAGAGCTCTTGGTCTTTCTTATATCACACATTTCTTAGCAGTCATACCCAGGACCTTCAGTCATAGCCGCCTTTATTTCTTTATTTATAGCACACATTTCAAAACATGGTCATATGCAGGATATGGGAGTATTTTCAAATATGCGCCCTAAATAAAGCAGTGTGTGAGATGGGAACGGTAACCTGTGCCGAGCAAAGCGGTAGCAGAGCAAGGCACCTTGCCCGAAGCATGGCGAGCGAAACGAGCCATGCGAGGGGACACAGTGCACTAATTGGGGTTTCCAGTCACTTTACGAAGAAAACTACGCCAAAAAGTTTTTAAAAAAATCATGTCAACCTTTTAACCTGTCGACCTAATGCATGTCGACCTTCCATGGTCGACCTAATGACTGTCGACCTAAGTTGTGTATACCCAACGACCCATACCCGTGAAGAATGGAGACCAGAGGAGGCACAATATATGTAAATCAATTGCAGTGCACAACTGGCTCCACCCCTTTCGCGCACCCCCACCCCTTTCGCGCACCCCCCTCTCTCCAGTTTGAAAAAGTGTGCTAAGGAAGAAGAAACACATCAGGGAGCTCTGGCTGCTGTGAAGATAATTTTTTTTATTTGTTTGATTGCAGTGATCTAATCTCACGCATCTAAGGGAGGGAGCATGGTTTTACAAGAAACTCCTCAGAGTTCTGGTGACCAAGATCCCGGTGGAAGGGATCCGCTGATCACGGTTGAGAATCCACAGTGAGTACTACCAAAAGGCCTTTCCCCTCCTTCCCTGCAGCGACAGGGACGTCCTGAGCCTGCGCGATCGTCTCTCCAGTGTGACGGCGGAGCGAAGCTTGTTGCAGCGGGTGTCACTGCAGCGTCTCCGGTCAGGAAGTAACCGCCGGAGACGCGGGTGTCCCAGGCAGCAGAAGTGCTTCAGCGGGGGATCCCCGTTACTCGTCCATGCTGAGGTAATTCGGTGGGGAAGGCGCCCTAGAGACGCTACGGACGTTGAGGTGCTGAGCATAGAGGAAGTTAGACTACCTTAATGAAGTATTATAGTGGTCAGCGGTAAGAGAATATGCTGGTAGTCTGAGGGAGCCCTGACAGAACAGTAGGAGGCGCCTCCCTCGGGCTATTATCACACAGATGTGACTGAAAATTTGAAGCAGCAGCCATTTTAGATACTGTTGAGGCGCGCTCAGCAGCGGGCGGGACTTGGAGGGGGGATGGAACAAGGCCAAAAATCTCACAGATTCTCATCTCTATATGTATGTTTATGTCATCTCTCAAAGGACACTGCTGACAAGTCCTGCGGAGGGAAGCATCAGAAAAGGAGCCACAAGGGAGCCAAACAATTCTGAATCATCCTGCAATAACAATGGTGGTGTGGGGTTTGTAAACTCAGGGCTGGTACAAAACATATTATATATATATATATATATATAATTTAATAGAGAGAACCAACTGAGCATCTCCCCAGTTGTTCATTGCTCCTTTTTCCCCTACATTCTGTCTCTTTCTAATTCAATAGAGTGACAGGACTGCTGTTTGTGGTCGGTGTGTGAACGTGTACTAGAAACATGGTTTCTAAAGCACCAACCAAAACCACAAAAAATTTACTAATTTATGTTCAAAATGTGAAAAAAAGAGCACAAGTGTTGGCAGCTCTGGGGTGTGCGACACATGTTTAGGACTGGACGCACAGACCAGGAGTAGTGGTCCATCTAGTTCTTGGGAAAATGCCTAAGCTGATTTGTCCAGAGAAATGATATAGTCTCGCAAGCAACATTTAGAATGGGCTACGGGATTTTCTAAAACCATGGAAGAACTCATGATTAGACTTACCCCTCCCACACAGGTAGAAAAACCTGTACGAAAATCATTAGAGAGACCCCTTCCTGTTCTGCAAGAAGAATCAGAGGGTCTTTTGGCAGATGACGGAGACAGGTAGTCGGGGGAGGAGGTATTTGAGATTTCCCCTACAGAGGAGGATTCAGAAGTTAAGGGGTTAGAATCCCTTATTGAAGCAGTCAAATAGGTCCTTATCTTCAAAGAGGATGAAGTCAAGGAACCTGAAGATTTCGACCTGTTTGAGTCTCAAAAGCAAAAAGAAAAAGAGAAAAGGACTGTATTTGTCGATGCACAGGAAGAAGGGTGACCTGATTATCACAATCTTCTGGAGAATTATTAAAATTTAACTTTTATTAGTGTCAAATTAAAATAGTGTGATGATAACTGACACACAAACTACGAGTATAGACGAAACATAAAGGTTAAAATCAAGACGTATACAACATATACCACAAGTGCAATGAAATAATAAGTGTGATTAAAGATTAAAATATGTGTCCGCGTGTCTGTTCTTATATCCAATTATATAATATTGCTCACAATATTTACTCAGTCTGATAATAGTTGTCAGCAATTGGTCTTCATATGTTCACATGACCATTTGTCAGTATTTATAATATCTGGAGTATCCCACTCCTATGTGTATAATTGTAGCTGACAATATGATTCCAATGGTGTCTATAATATTCACACTGTGTATATCTTATATTCTAGGCTTGGTGGTCTGTCTTATTCCCCACTTCAATATAGTGTTTTAATCACACTTAAATGGATCACACTCAGTCTGTACACTTATATATACTAATATGCAACTTTGTCAAGATGGAGTATCATTCATTACATATATATAGTTTGTTCAGTAGTGGATGCATCTTTCCTGAGCCTTCTAAAGAGCATTCATTGGGAATACAGATTGGGTTTTTCTGCCTAAAAATTAACACATTCAATATCCTGGTTGGTACTTATGTGTAGATTATTGTTGTAAACAGTATAAATAGGTTACAGTGTACCAATATCTCTATGTGGTTGTATTACGTGCGCTCTTGATTTTAATGAGACTCTCTGTAGTCATGTAAGATAATTAGATCAGGAGACATGCCATTCCTATAGTGAGAGTGAGTACTTTCCTCACACTTCAATATAGGTATTATAAATGTGCAGCAGTATACTGTGTTGCAGTACCCCTCTTAAAGGTGACACCTCCTATATTGACAGACTAAATGTATCTGAATTAGATAGGGATAGTTATGTCCCCCGTCAATTATAGAGGGCCAGCTGGTTATTAATAATAAATTAGGTAATGGTGGTTTATATTCCTACCACTCAAGGTGTATATATGTTGAATTAGCTAAGCTAATTGGTAATCAAAAAGTACGGGTTCTGAGATGTTTATTATAGTATCAATATACCTGCTGCATAAGTTAATACTGCAGCACTTTATCCATTGGCATTCATTGAGTTGTATCATAAGTGTTTCCACATGCCTATTGAATTATAAATGACCACACACTTATAATTAGAACCTTGCTAGCTTAATTGCTACCTCTGGAGACAAAGATGTACTTTATTATCTGTGCTGATAATTCTCAAACAGCATAGATTATAGGGTATGTTTCTTATAGTATTTATGTATCTGCCGGGTTCTGAGGTGTTTATTATAGTATCAATATACCTGCTGCTTAAGTTAATACTGCAGCACTTTATCCATTGGCATTCATTGAGTTGTATCATAAGTGTTTCCACATGCCTTTTAAATTATAAATGACCACACACTTATAATTAGAACCTTGCTAGCTTAATTGCTACCTCTGGAGACAAAGATGTGCTTTATTATCTGTGCTGATAATTCTCAAACAGCATAGATTATAGGGTATGTTTCTTATAGTATTTCTGTATCTGCTGCACAGATTGAAACTGTAACGTTTATTCTATTGGCATTAGTTAAATTGTATCATGCATATCTCCTCCTGACTAACAGGTGGCTTGGAGAATCAACTGTGAAACATTGTTGCGTTTCTATCTGTATAAGCCACAACACTGTCAATTACTGCTTTCTCACTGACATAGTTAGACTGACTGTGTCTGCTAGCCTAACACAATTTATCCGTCTACCTGCTATTTAGTGCTGTGGATACCATCGGAATCTAACTAATCACATAATCAGAACTAGTTATACATTAAATTGGTTTATGAGCAAGGACATAGACTGACACGCGGACACACGCTGCCCACACGCGTGTTCCGCCGTTACTCTGACAGCTTCGTCAGGGCTGAACTTTTAATAATTCTCCAGAAGATTGTGATAATCAGGTCACCCTTCTTCCTGTGCATCGACAAATACAGTCCTTTTCTCTTTTTCTTTTTGCTGACTAACCTTAGCTGTAGTCGATAGCACCCCCACAAATAATTGTGAATACTTGAATGCAATAGGGGTTATTTTGGAGCTGTATATAGTTCCAAATCTGATATAATACAATTGTGTGTGTGCAGATACAATCCCACTTTGCTGAGTCTCAAAAGCTACAGACTGCAGTATTCCCCATTCCTAAGACTTCAGGAACAGATGGGTGAAGAAATTTACCGTTAACCATCCCCTACCTAAAGGGGTCATGACAAAATGGGAGATCCCACCTAATGTGGATGCATCTTTAGCTAGATTGTTAAAGAAGATGATCTTACCTATACCAAATGTAACTACATGAAAGGATGCTTCGGACCACAAGATGGACACGGCAGTTAAGTCTATCTTTGTGTCAGCTGGAGCATCACACAGACCAACGCTGGTAAGTGCGTGGGTCAGTAAGGACGTGGTGGCTTGGGCTGGTCAAATAGTCGTTGCAGTGACAGAAGAGGGTAACAAAATAGAGATTTGTCGATTAGAGGAGCATATCTGTGAGTCAGCCTCTTATCTTTGCCAAGCAGCAAAAGATGCTACTAGGATAGCATCTCGTATTTCAGCTTCAGCAGTGTTGGTAAGGCGTTTTTTACGGCTCAGAGATTGGCAAGTGGATTCGGACTCTAAGAAGGCTGTAGAGGCCATTCCTTTTGTAGGGGATACTTTGTTTGGGCCAGAATTAGACAAATGGATCTCATAAGCCACGTCTGGAAAAAAATCACATTTCTTGCCTACTACATACCCTAGAACCACAGAGGCGGTCAGACAAAGTTATTCAGGACTGACCTTCACTTCACTTTGAGCTCAGTCCTTTCCTGCCAGAGGTAGAGGCTTTGGAGGACAATCTTGCAGAAACAGAGGAAGAGGGCGTCCCCAGTCAGCAAACCGAAAACAGGACTCTAAGCCCACGGAAAAATCTGTGGCATGACGGTCTCCCAGCCATCTTGGGTCTCCCAAGGTGGGTGCCCAGTTGACAAGTTTTCAGGAAATCTGGGCCGAAACCACTCCAGAGATCTGAGTCAACAATATTATATCCCAGAGCTACAAAACAGTTTCTCATATGTCCTCACAGTCAATACTTTACTACGGGTCTACCTCAGTGCCCTCAAAAGGCAAGGGCACTGAAATCAGCTATCCAAAAGGTTGATCCTATCAGAGGTCATAGTTTCGATACCGGTAGCACAAAGAGGAACTGGTTTTTATTCAAATCTTTTTGTGGTACCCAAACCAGATGGTTCGGTCAGACCCATTCTAAACCTAAAGGTGTTAAACCAGTTTTTTACATTTTACCGGTTCAAGATGGAATCGATACAGTCAGTTATAGCAGGTTTGGAACAAGAGGAGTTCATGGTGTCTATGGACATAAAGGACACGTACCTCCATGTTCCAATTTAGACACCACATTAAGCGTATCTGAGGTTTGCTTTGGAAAAGGAGCACTATCAATTCAGAGCGCTACCGCTCGGTCTGTCCTCGGCTCCAAGGATCTTTACAAAGATGATGGCGGTCATGGTAGCAAAATTACGATCTATGGGGGTAACAATAATAACGTACCTGGACGATCTTTTGATCCAAGGCCCCGTCTCTGGAGTGGTCGATCAGGGATGCAAGATTGACTCATCAGGTACTAACTCGACACGGCTGAATGGTCAACTATAAGAAATCCAAATAAATTCCATCCCAATGACTTCAGTTCTTGGGTCTTGTTCTGGACACGACTCAACTAAAGGTCTTTCTACCAGAGGACGAGATCCACAACATAAGGCACATGGTTCAACAGGTCTTGCAAATCAGATGGTCTCTCTACACCTTTGCATATGGCCCTATCCTGCAAGAGTCCTTTTCTGGTTTTCCATGAGGATAGAGAAGAACTTCGTACTAAGGCAGAGTTTCTACCCAAGGTGGTTTCGAGTTTTCACATCAACCAACCTATTGTGGTCCCGTCTTTTCAGATGTCTGATGGTGACAGCTCGCTGGATGTAGTCAGGGCACTAAGAGTTTATATACAGGCAACTAGTTCCCATAGACGGTCAGATGTTTTGTTTGTATTGTATACTGAGCCAAAGAGGTTGGCCGGCTACAAAACAAACCTTGTCAAGATGGATGAGACTCACAATTTGACAGGCTTATATCTCTAATGGTAAGAGAGTTCAGTTTCGTGCGCGTGCTCATACCACCAGGTCGGTAGGAGCTTCTTGGGCGGCTGCCAGAGGAGCTTCTACTGGACAACTTTGTAGAGGTGCAACATGGTCTTCGGCTCACACGTTCACTCGTTTTTACAAGTTTGACACTTTTGTGGCTAAAGATTCTAGTTTTGGCCGGTTGGTTCTCCAGGCTTCAGACAGCACTCCCGCCCGTGGGAGTATCTTTGGGACGTCCCCAGCTGTTCAGTATTCCAGTGTCCCCTAGTGGATGACCGAGAACAAAGGATTTTGGTACTTACCGATAAATCTATTTCTCTGAATCCACTCGGGGACACTGGACGCCCACCTCTGTGCTGTCTGCCTGTGTGTTCTTGTTAATTTGGTTCAATCTGGTTTGTTCTCGTCAGATAACAGTTTGATAGTTTTCAAATTAATGTTTTACGCCATGGCGTGTTTGGTTCCTTCCTGAATATTTATTTCATTAACCCTCTTCTCTCTGTACAATTTTGAAACTGGAGGGAGGGGGTCGTGATAGGGGAGGAGCAAGCTGTGCACTGCAATTGATTTACATATATTGTGCTATTGTGTCCGGTCTCCATTCTTCACACCCCAGCTGTTTAGTATTCCAGTGTCCCCAAGTGGATTCAGAGAAATAGATTTAGGGGTATATGCAATTGCGGCCGAATTGCCGGCAAAGTCGAAAAACGGGGCATTTTCGACAAAAAAAACATGTCTAATTGGATTCGACAATGCAATACAGTACTTTTCGACAAAAAAACGGCCGTTTCAGATTCGACTTTTTCAAATTCGACAGTTGTCAAATTCGACATGTCTGCACTGTTAAAAATGCAGCTTTTCGCCAAAAGTATATTCAATTGAAGAATGTCGATTCGACAACAGTGCTTTTCGATAGTAATTTCGTCAATTTCATTCCGCCTCACTTTGCTGGCGGAATCTAATAAAAAAAAATTAAAACATGTTTTTTTTGTGTTTTTTTTTATTGCTAATAGCATATCTATTTATATTAGAAGGGATTATGTACTTGGTTTGTCTATCAGGAGACACAAGTATTATTTATAGATTTTTTAAAATATTTTTTTTTTTTAACTGACTAAAAGAAAGAGAGCATGGTTTTCAGTGGGAAGGGATGGGAATGGGTTAAAATCACGGAAAAAAAAATGCGTGGTGTCCCCCCTCCTAAGCATAACCAGCCTTGGGCTCTTTGAGCCGGTCCTGATTGTAAAAATACGGGGGGAAAATGGACAGGGGATCCCCCGTATTTTTAGAACCAGCACCGTGCTCTGCGTCCGGTCCTGGTGCAAAAAATACGGGGGACAAAGCGCGTAGGGGTCCCCCGTATTTTTTGAACCAGCACCGGGCTCCACTAGCTGGAGAGATAATGCCACAGCCGGGGGACACTTTTATACCGGTCCCTGCGGCCGTGGCATTAAATACCCAACTAGTCACCCCTGGCCGGGGTACCCTGGAGGAGTGGGGACCCCTTAAATCAAGGGGTCCCCCCCCTCCAGCCACCCAAGGGCCAGGGGTGAAGCCCGAGGCTGTCCCCCCCCCCATCCATGGGCTGCGGATGGGGGGCTGATAGCCTTGTGTAAAATCAAAGAATATTGTTTTTTTGCAGAAGAACTACAAGTCCCAGCAAGCCTCCCCGCAAGCTGGTACTTGGAGAACCACAAGTACCAGCATGCGGTGGTAAAACGGGCCCGCTGGTACCTGTAGTTCTTCTGCAAAAAAATACCCAAATAAAAACTGGACACGCACACCGTGAAAGTAAAACTTTATTACATACATGCCGACATACACATACTTACCTATGTTCACACGCCGACTGTGTTCACGTCTCCAAGTCTGTAGACGTCTCCAAGAATCCGGGGTACCTGAAAATAAAATGATACTCTCCTAAATCCAGGAGATGCCGGGGATTAAAGAGGAGGAAGTTGCAAGTAAGATTGATTAAAACAAATTATTGACAGGTGCTGCAGAACAGTGCCCCCTGCCTTGCAGTGCCCTGTGTGACACGTGACACCCTAATTATGGGCCCTGGAGTACACTATATAATTCTTAGAATATGCATCTTAATTTGTCATACTAAATGTAAGATGTAAAAAATTCAAGATAAAGTACATAGTCTGGGTTACTCGTTTCTGGAACAAGCTATGTTGCAATGTAAGGGATGCAAATGCATTTATGTATTGTTTTGGCATTCACATGTTTACGGCTTTTGCATGTAGCCCACAAATGCTGGGCAGCTTTGTGTTTACACGGATATTTAAAATTCAGCTTGGACACAGTATTTACCAATTCCTATCGCTCAGAACATTTTAAATCCGCCCCATCTGCCCCAATATGGTTTTGCTAAGGTGCAAATCGCTCTTATTTTTATTTTGCTTTGTTCTTAACTGAATCAAATTCACAGTGAGTGCTGGGGGAGCAGCGGGGAGAGCAGGAACCCAGCGGCAGCGTCCACCCGGCTCCAGCAAGCGAGGTCCCGTTGCTGGAGCCGGGTGGACGCCGCCTTGAGCCTCCGCTGCTGTAGCCGCTGCTTCCCCGTCTCCTCCCTCCGTCCGCTGCTCTCCACGCTGCCGCAGACATCTCACCCCCGGCGCCGCTGACAGATCCCTCCTCACCCCCAGCGCTGCTGGCAGATCCCCCCTCACCCCTGGTGCTGCTGCTGTCAGCGCACCCACAGCCCTGACAGCAGCAGCAGGTCAGGAATCCGGGAACGGCCAAATCTGAAAGTCGGATTTGGCCGCTCTTTTGAATAGGGGTTGTCGGGTCCATTCCGACAACTGCATGTCGGAATGGACCAGATTCTTATTGAATATACCCCATAGTAAGTGTCCTCTATTCACACATTACATATGTTCTATTTCATGTAAAATCTTTTAATTGTGGAACTGTTACTGTAAGAAATGATCACTAAGTTTTATTAGGGGTCTGGTGTTGTCGGGAGTCTACAGGCATGTTGTTCTGCTGGTAGATGACAATCTTCCAGTAGAGAACTCTGTAGCACAAATTCAGTCAAAGTGACTTCGCACAAGCAGTATGTGATGCCTCATTTAAAAGAGGTGCTGCAGTACTGTAGTTCACCCTCAAAAAGACGACCAGTAGCTACAGGGCCACAACAAACGCAAACATACACGATGACATGTCATAAGCTAAATCTAATGGCCCCCATACATCAGCGACATACTGCCGAAATTTGCCAATGCCCCAACGGCCGGGTCGGGAACACAGGAATATTAAAGTCTAGTATGAAATTCCCACTCCCTAACACATCACAGTAGTGTCAATTCAACGAAGGTTCCTACAATGTGGCCTTCCAACTGGCTGACAAGACTGCCCATTTCACAGCAGGGATAGAAAGCAAATTCCAGAGCTGGAAAGGAGGTCCTCTCTGTGTATTTATCTTTTTATGCACAGTATGTATGCATATTAGGCATAAATGCCTGATCTGTAACTGTGTATCTAGGTTTCCTACTTCTCAGGCTGCAGGAATATGAACAGACTGGATAATTCCCTACCGGTGTGTGCCTGAATCTCAGCATCTGAATAGCACAGAGCACGGTGAAGCTATAACCACAGCCAGAGGAATAGGATACACCCAGTGTGACATTACCAGAGCGTCTAGTTACCAAAACCCCTTTGACACCGCACAAAGCGCAATATCGACACGGTATATTGCCGGGTCGACGCAGGTCACTGTGCAGTGTGAAAGGGGTCAGTCCTGAATTCTCAGGTCATCTGACCCGGTATTTCAACCCGGGTATAAAGAAGGGTTATTTCGAGGTTATTACCAGGCCAAGTGCAGTGTGACTGGATTGCCGGGTCGATGCAACCCGGAACTGGTTCACAGTATAGGCAGAGGTAGAGTGGAGAAGATTGCATCTCCCAGCACCGCCTCCATCAACACCCCCCGAAGGTAACCCGACCCGGCATAATGCTGTGTCGGGAAGCCAGTGTGAAAGGGTCCAAAGCTGGGTCGCACCCGAGAAGGACCAGTTTCCAAATTCCGGATGCGACCTGGCATTGCAATCTGAAAGCGGTATTCGTTATGCCTCTTTTCCACTAAAAACCTGGGTCCAACCCGGGTAACTGAACACGTGTTTTAAACAGTGTCACCCATTCACCCCACAGGCTGGACCTGGTATAGTGGCAGGTCTTCCCTCTGCTGGTGCTTGGAGATGACAAAATCTCCAAGCTCCAGTGAGCTGTCTCTGTATAGGCTTTTAAATGGGATCCAGGATGGATGACCCGGGTCACCCATTTACACTGCAGACTTACCCAGATCCTTCCCGAGTCAGATTCCTGGGTCACTATTTTTAGGAGACCCTTTCTTACGGAGTCACGATTACTGTATTTGCACTTTAACATATACTGAAGACAAGGCAGACATCTGACTATATACTATATAGAGATTCTGGCGTTGTCACCTGACCGCCTGGATGCCAAATGTTTCCCGATAGAGAACATCCAAACTAAAAAACAAACTGCACAAACTAGAAAGATTCACACTTATGCCGCTTTTCCCGTAATATGTTAGACCTACCGATATTGGATACAAGGGTTCGCTTTGTGGGGAGAACAGTTTTCCACGCACGACAAACTTCCTTCCTGTAGTCATTTTGCAGAAATTAGACTTTAAAATGGCTGTTAAGAGGATAATAGTCTCAACTTTGGATGCTAACGCAATGTACAGTACCGCTAAACCTAAAATATAAGTGGATTTATATTTGATATATAAACATATTATATATAAACATTCACCAGAACGTAAGGTCTTTGATTTAAAGTTGTGATGGGAAAGATATTATTCCTATGCACAGCAGGCTTACCAGTAATCCCATACAAAGACAACAGCTTACATTTATCTGCATAATAAAAGCAATACAGTTTATATTCTGTTTTGATGTGGTAAAATCTAGGAACAATATGGTATCTTGGCTGTCGGGATCCCGGCAGTCAGGAGACCGACACCGGGATCCCGATAGCCAGAATACCGGCGATGAGCGCAGCATGTCCCCCCCGTGGGCTCGCTGCACTTACCACTCTTCGTGCCCAGTTGTGACCGGATGGTGGCGTGGACCACCACCTGAGTGGGGATTTACCAGGTGTCAGGATTCCGGCGTCAGTCTCCTGACAGCCGGGATCCAGACAACCGGCAAATTGAATGCCTCCCACCTATCTTTCTATATTTTTACATATAGTCTTCGTATGGGAGCATATAGATTTGTAAATGATGCGAGAGGCGTTCTCATTACATTGACCTGATTAGATTAGTGGCATACTTGTGAATTGTTTTCCTTAGTAACTCAATTAAGTAACATTTCTGTGTAGGACTAGACAGAACAATACGCCTTTCAAGCATTCCTGTCTGCAATATTGTATGATGAGTGCCCAAAAGCCTATGAATGAGCGCTTATTGTTTTATACTGTGAAGGAAGTGACTGAATCTCTACAAACCCTTTAGAGTTGACGGTTTCGTTGGCTTTTAGCAGAAGTTTGGACAGCATGGTGAAGAGTTTCAAGCGCATCTCTGGCTCTTTGGTTGGCTGAAGACAGGTCTTTAAAACCGGAAATAAGAGATCAAGATGCTCTCCAACGACAGGGCCTGAAAAACACATCATGTAAATAAAACAGTATTTTACTCCATGCTGTAAACGGGATATAGTTATGTGGCCGGTAGTTAGGAGACCACTGATCACAATACTGGCCGCTACATCCTACCCCCTCACAATCCCTACAGTCGAATAACAGGGACTATTCCCACTCGTGGGTGTCCACGACACCCATAGAGTGGGAATAGAACCTGTGGCGAACGCAGCTCAACAACGAGCCTGCAAGGTGCTTTGTTGCTCTCACTCCCCTCCTTCCCACCAGCCAGCTCAATGACAGGATCCTGGCATCGTAATTGGGGACACCGCCGCTCACGCAATACCAACTGTTGTAAACATAACATATATCTAATTTACAAGTAGCATCTAACGTATATCATTACATCTCTATATCAAGGTTTCCCAACTTAGTTGCTGCTAATTGCTTTTTCCGAGACAGATAGGGTTCTTTCAGTAGCAAACCAGAAAAAAAATATACAGTATATGCCTATTATGTCAGCATTACTTAGGGCAAAGTGACAAAATCAGTATTTCATGGCAGTTTTCCTATGTACTCATATGCCCTTTTTTTCCAGGGGTGTAATTATAGGGCCATTGCAACTTTACAGTCCCCACCCCCAGTGTTACATCACATCAGCACACAAGTGTTTATGATGGGCGTAAGGGTAGATATAATGGGGTGTAAACACTCTGCATGACATTTACACTATTGTGTAAGTGTGCGACAGCCATGACAAGTGTGTCAATGTCACTCAAGATGGGTTAACACCATTTAGGTGGCAGGGACTTTTCAAAAAAATCCATTTTACATCAAATGTTCTTATTCATATTATCCCCTTTTTTGTATGGGGAAGGGGGAAATGTGACCAGTTTGTCCTGCCCCTTAATGTTACATCACTTCAAATAGCTCTATAGTTCTCCTAACAATCCCAATAAACTTCTGTTGCTGTGGAGAGGTGAGCGGGATACAGATTGCGTCTCTCCTAGCCAGGGTCAGACTAGCCCAAAGGGGAACAGTGGAAACCCCCAGTGGGCCCCATTCCCTATGTGCCCTCTCCTTCTCTAGGGATCACGTTCCAGACTTGATCCAGGAGCACTTGAATTATGCATTATACATATGTTACATTATACTTCACAAGAATATGGTTTATTATATATTTACCATTGGGCACACAACATGTACTCTGTATTGGTTAGCCAAACCTTTGTGATGGCTGGCCACGCCCCACTGGAGCCTGGCCATACCCTTAATCATGGGCCTCTGCAACAGCATCCCCCCGGTGGGCCATTCATGCCCCAGACTGACACTGCTCCTAGCCTAAATAAGGCCAGCCCCTCTTGAGAGAAGTCTGTGAATCTGCACGAGGAACCAGCGCCGATACGGAGTCCTGTGATTTACTGATCTTGTGACAGGGAAACACTTTTAAGTGAACACAGGCATGACAGCCATTCTGTGGCCTAGTCCAATAATCAACCTATCAATTCACTATGAAAAATAGGATTTTGGTACCTACCGGTAAATCCTTTTCTCGTAGTCCGTAGAGGATGCTGGGGTCCACATTAGTACCATGGGGTATAGACAGGTCCACTGGCCGTTGGCACTTTAAGAGTTTAAGAGTGTGGGCTGGCTCCTCCCTCTATGCCCCTCCTACCAGACTCAGTCTAGAAACTGTGCCCGAGATGACGACATACTTCGAGACTTAACACAGATAGTGGTGAGTTTCATTAAAAGGATTTACCGTTAGGTACCAAAATCCTATTTTCTCTTACATCCTAGAGGATGCGGAGGTCCACATTAGTACCATGGGGATGTACCAAAGCTCTCAGAACGGGAGGGAGAGCGCAGAGGCTCCTGCAGAACTGATTGACTGAACTTCAGATCATCAGAGGCCAAAGTATCGAACTTGTAGAACCTTGCAAACGTGTTCGATCCAGACCAAGTTGCAGCTCGGCAAAGTTGCAATGCCGAGACACCCCGGGCAGCCACCCAGGAAGACCCCACCTTACGAGTAGAGTGGGCCTTAACAGATTTTGGACACGGCAGTCCTGCCGTAGAACAAGCGTGCTGGATAGTGAACCTAATCCAGAGAGAAATAGTCTGCTTAGAAGCAGGACACCCAATTTTCTTGGGATCATATAGGACAAACAGAGTCTCTAAATTCCTGTGACGAGAAGTTCTCTTCACATATATCTTCAGAGCCATCACGATATCCAAGGACTTTGAAGTAATTGAGGAGTCAGTAGCCACTGACACCACAATAGGTTGGTTGATATGAAATGCCGACACAACCTTTGGAAGGAACTGCTGATGAGTCCGGAGCTCCGCTCTATCCTCATGGAAGATCAAATAAGGACTTTTACATGATAAAGCTCCCAGCTCAGAGACACGCCTAGCAGAAGCTAAGGCCAACAAGGTGACCGCCTTCCATGTAAGAAATTTGAGCTCGACCTCCTGTAGAGGCTCAAACCAATCTGACTGGAGAAACTGCAACACCAAGTTAAGGTCCCAAGGCGGCTACAAAGGGAGGTTGGATATGCAGAACTCCCTTCAAAAAGGTCTGAACCTCAGGGAGGGCAGCCAATTGTTTCTGAAAGAAAATGGATAGGGCTGAAATCTGGACCTTCACAGATCCCAATCTCAGTCCCATATCTACTCCTGCCTGCAGGAAGAGGAGGAAACGTCCCAGTTGAAATTCCACCACAGGAAATTTCTTGGACTTACACCAAGAAACATATTTCTTCCAAATACGATGATAAATGTTTCGACGTTACCCCTTTCCTAGCCTGTATGAGGGTAGGAATAACTTTCTTTGGAATACCTTTCCGAGCAAGAATCAGGTGCTCAACCTCCATGCCATCAAACGTAGCCGCTGTAAGTCTTGATAGGCGAATGCCCCCTGCTGCAGCAGGTCCTCCCGAAGAGGAAGAGGTCTTTGCTCTTCTTACAGTAAATTCAGAAGGTCCGTGTACCAAGCCCTTCATGCCCAGTCTCTGGCAATGAGAATCGTTTGAACCCTTGTTCTCCTTATGAGCTTTAGGATTATTGGGATCAGTGGGAGAGGTGGAAACACGTACACTGACTGGAACACCCACGGAGACACCAGGGCGTCCACTGCCACTGCCTGTGGGTCCCTCGACCTGAAACAATAACGCCGAAGCTTCTTGTTGAGATGAGAGGCCATCATGTCTAGTTGGGGTAGTCCCCAAAGATCTGTTACCTCCTTGAACACCTCCGGATGGAGGCCCCACTATACCGGATGGAGATCGTATCTGCTGAGGAAGTCTGCTTCCCAGTTGTCTACTCCCGGAATGAAGATGGCTGACAGCGCCAGCGCATGCTTTTCCGTCCAGAGGAGTATTCTTGTGACCTCTGACATTGCCGCTCTGCTCTTCGTTCCGCCCTGTAGGTTTATGTAAGCCACTGTTGTTACATTGTCCGACTGCACTTGAATGGCCCGGTTTCTTAGAAGAGGGGCTGCCTGAAGAAGACCGTTTTAGACGGCTCTTAGTTCCAGAATGTTGATGGGCAGGCCGGTTTCCAGGCTTGACCACCGTCCTTGGAAGGTCACCCCTTGTGTGACAGCCCCGGAGGCTCGCATCCGTTGTTAGCAGGACCCAGTTCTGAATCCCGAACCTGCGGCCTTCCAGGAGTTGAGGCAATTGGAGCCACCAGAGGAGAGAAATCCTTGCCCTTGGCGACAGAAATTCTCTGATGCATGTGGAGGTGAGATCCCGACCACTTGTCCAGAAGGTCCAGTTGGAAGGTCCGAGCATGAAACCTCCCGTACTGGAGAGCCTCGTAAGAGGCCACCATCTTTCCCAATAGACGAATGCATTGATGTACCGACACCCAGGGTGGCTTCAAGACATCCCGGACCATGGATTGGATCACCAATGCCTTGTCCCGCGGAAGAAACACTCGCTGCACTTCCGTATCCAGGATCATTCCCAGAAATGACAATCTCCGAGTTGGTTCCAAATGCGACTTCGGAAAATTCAGAATCCACCCGTGACTCTGAAGCAGCCGCGTTGTGAGAACAATGGACTGCAGCAGCTTTTCCCTGAACGATGCCTTTATCAGGAGATCGTCCAGATGAGGAATGATGTTCACACCCTGCTTGCGGAGGAGTATCACCATTTCTGCCATCACCTTGGTAAACACCCTTGGTACTGTTGAGAGGCCGAATGGCAGGGCCTGGAACTGAAAAGGACAGTCCAGCAATGCGAAGCCTGATGAGGCAGCCAGATCGGAATGTGAAGGTACGCATCCTTGATATCCAGTGATACCAGGAATTCCCCCTCTTCCAGACCTGATATCACCGCCCTGAGAGACTCCATCTCGAACTTGAACTCCTTTAGAAAGGGGTTCAATGATTTTAGGTTCAGAATGGGCCTGACCGAACCATCCGGTTTCGGTACCACGAAAAGGTTAGAATAGTAACCTTTCGTCAGCATGTGCGGTGGTACCAGCACAATGACCTCGGCCTCCACCAGCCTTTGGACAGCATCCTGAAGCACAGTGCCGTTCTCCAACAGAGTTGGTAAGCCAGACCTGAAATAACGGTGAGGAGGGAGACTTTGAAATTCCAGCCTGTATCCCTGAGACACAATATCTATTACCCAGGGATCCAGGCCGGACGATACCCAATCATGACTGAACTGTCTGAGTCTCGCTCCCACAGGCCCCACCTGGGGCCTTCCCGTCCACCGTTATGCGGAGGACTTTGGAGTACCTGAAGTAGGCTTTTGTTTTTGGGAACCTGCGGCGGCAGGCTTCTTGGATTTAACCTTACCTCCACTGAAGAAGGTATTGGATGACTTGGCCTTTCTGGGCTTGTTGGGCCGAAAGGACTGCTGCGTAGCTGAGGAGAAGGATCTCTTCGGAGCAGGTGCTGCTGAGGGAAGATACGGAGACTTACCCGCTGTAGCGGTAGATATCCACGCGTCTAGGGCTTCCACAAAGAGAGCCTGGCCTGTATAGGGCAGCGACTCCACGCTCCTCCTGGATCCTGAATCGGCCGACCACTGGCGGAGCCACAGTCCCCGACGAGCTGAAACAGACATGGAAGAAATTCCAGCAGCCACGGAACCCAGGACTTTCATGGATTCAACCATAAAACCTGCAGAATCATGAATGTTGCGCAAGTACAATGCAACGTCATCCCTATCCATTGTATCCAAATCCTCAATTATGGTAGCCAACCACTTCACTATTGCCTTTGCAATCCATGCACTAGCAATAGTGGGACGTAATATGGTCCCTGAAGCAGTGTACACTGATTTCAGAGTATTGTCAATTTTCCTATCTACCCGCTCCTTTAAGGCGGTAGATCCCGGCACCGGTAAAACCACCTTCTTGGAGAGTCTGGATACAGATGCGTCAACAATTGGCGGGTTTTCCCACTTTTTCCTATCCTCCTCAGGGAAAGGAAAAGCTACCAGAATCCTCTTAGGAATCTGAAACTTCTTTTCAGGATTCACCTAGGCCTTTTCAAATATAGCATTCAGCTCTTTTGACGCAGGGAAGGTTAGCGAGGATTTCTTGTTTTCAGTGAAGAAAGCCTCCTCAACCTGCTCAGGTGTGGTATCATTAACATTTAACACATCCCTGATAGCCTCAACCAACAACTGTACCCCCCTTGCAAGAGATGCAAACATCCCCATCACCATCTGTAGTATCAGAATCGGTATCCGTGTCATCGTGTGTTACCTGCACAAGCACACGTTTGTGGGGAAATATAGTGGGGTGACCCGAGGTACCAGACAAGGGCCATACAGCCATAGAGGACTGCAATACCTGTGTTGCAGACTCATTATTGGTAACCCTGTCAGATATCTGAGAAATCCAAGTCTTGATTGATAACCTGATTACATGGAATGGGATCATCCTGTGAGGATAAATCCTCCGCAGCATATGACATAGTATTGCTGGACAGTGCTGCTGGTGACCACCACACACACCCACAGGATGGGGTAAGACAGAGTCCCCCCCCCCCTCCCCCAAGAATGGCAAGAGAGAGAGACAGAGATTGGAGCCAACTCACACTAGCGCTTAACACAAGGAGAAAACCCCTTATCAGCGCTGACTTGTGCTCCTTAATAGGACACAGAGTCAAACAATCAGCCTCCCCTCCCTTCTACAACCCCCTGGTACCGTATTACAGTAAACTGGAGCTGCTGTGGAAGGAGCAGGATCTTCCTTCAGCTACAGCATGCAGGAAAATGGCGCTGGAACGCTGCAGGGTCCGCTCTGATGAGAAGCTCCGCCCCCTTCATGGCACTGTCTTCCAGCTCTTCTGAATTTGAAACTGGCCTGAGGATTTGTGCTGGCTGGGACCCCGGGGAGCCTGACAGGCTTGCTGACCAGTGTGAGGGGTAAGCGCTGGCCCAGGGTGCCCCTCACAGCACCGCACAGTGTGCCTCTGGTACCATCCAGGAGCGCGGTCAATCCATCCCCTGTTGCCGCCAACTTCACACCGGCCCCCCGGTTGTCAGGGGGGTCAGTGACCAACTCACCACTTGCTTCAGCTCTTTAAGGGGTCGGCGGCATGCAGCTAGGGTGAGCGGTTTCCCTGCGGCGGAGACCGATCAGCCCCTCTGGAACTCAGCGTCCAGTCAGCGGAGTCAGTGGCTCAGACCCCGCAGGGTGGACACTGCCCCCCCCCCCCCCCCCCCCCCCCCTTAGTCCCACGCTGCAGGGAGACTGTTGCCAGTAGCCTCCCTGTAAAATAAAAAAACTCTAAACTAAACTTCATTAGGAAAGCTCAGGAGAGCTCCCCTGGCTGTGACCGGCTCCTCCGGGCACATTTTCTAAACTGAATCTGGTAGGAGGGGCATAGAGGGAGGAGCCAGCCCACACTCTCAAACTCTTAAAGTGCCAATGGCTCCTGGTGGACCCGTCCATACCCCATGGTACTAATGTGGACCCCAGCATCCTCTAGGACGTAAGAGAAATGTAAATGGATAGTGACCTTACCGATGCATGAGACACAAACTACCTCCCACCTCAGTTATACCACTAACCACAAGTGAATTATTCATCTGTATTGCATTCCTGAATATTGGTTCAGTCCTCCATAAGCAACGTTGATCGCAAAACAGATTTTGGGTTTAATTAACATAAAAATACACTCAGATTAGAGACATTTAGCCTTTACCAACACATGAACATATAGGATGGGAAGGATGAGAAGTCAAACTTTATTTCCTTAAAAGATAAAAAAAAACTAAGAACAAGGAGCTGAATTACTCTGACACACTTCAATTACTGAAAAGAATCATCTTCTGTCCTTAGGGAAACAATTACCACATAGCACAGCAGGGAGACAGGTATCTGCCCCCTTGGCCAAGCATTCCTGAGACACCATGTACAGAATAGGATATGAGAATATGATATTACTAATGTAAAGGACTACATCATCTCCACCAATGAGGAGGCTACAATCTAACATCTGCTGATTGGTGACATCTTTAAGGTGAGGTGGACAATAAGCACACAGCTGGGTGCGGGGGATTCAACTACATAACATAACAACATAGAAACATTCATGTAATAGGTGGAAGGGGTAATAAGCTTGAGAGAAGATAATAATATATATATTAACATTTTTTTTATATTATATTATTATATTATAATATTATATACACAGGTTGAGTATCCCATATCCAAATATTCCGAAATACGGAATATTCCGAATTACGGAACTTTTTTCGTGAGAGTGAGATAGTGAAACCTTTGTTTTCTGAAGCTCAATGTCCACAAACTTTGTTTAATACACAAAGTCATTAAAAATATTGTATTAAATGACCTTCAGGCTGTGTGTACAAGGTGTATATGAAACATAAATGAATTGTGTGAATGTACACACACTTTGTTTAATGCACAAAGTTATTAAAAATATTGGCTAAAATGACCTTCAGGCTGTGTGTATAAGGTGTATATGTAACATAAATGCATTCTGTGCTTAGATTTAGGTCCCATCACCATGATATCTCATTATGGTATGCAACTATTCCAAAATACGAAAAAATCCGATATCCAAAATTCTTCCGGTCCCAAGCGTGTATATATATATATATATATATATATATATATATATATATATATATATATACATACATACATACATACATACATACACACACACACACATACATACATACTAGCTGAATACCCGCGCTATGGGATGAGGATGGTAAAATAGAATTGTAGTTGATCTCCAGCCAATGTAAATTAACGAACTGGTAAATAGGCATATCTTGCTTCCCTGGCGCACTTTGTGTAGTCGCCGGACCCCTTTTTGTTCCCCCAAGGGACCCTGCTCTTCCCACTATACAACTCTCAGCATGTGGCTTCCTGCTGCCTCCATTCCCCTCCTCACATCATGTCACTATCACATGCAGTCCTGTCATCACTGACATATCATGAATGTCCTGATATTTGTTTCCAGATTGTAAGTCATATGCGTACCAAGTTTGGTGTAAATTGTGCCAGGCATTCCAGAGTTATGCTGTCTGCTGAAATACTCTGTGCTGCTGCCTCACCCCTAGGGGTGCTAGGGGTGCTTTACCCCCAAAATAGATGGCGCCCGACGGAGCAATTCAAGTGTTGCTCCATTCGGGCTCGCACAGCCGCCAGCGCTGACATTACTGTTACATAATTTTGTCATTTTGATGGGCTGGTAACTACTGTATTTATATTTAGTTTTAAAGTAGTAGTGCACACCAGGAAAGTCTTAAGCAGATTAATAAGCAGTCCTGATCGACAAAATACACCAACCCTCACATATGCCTATTACGGGATCCGTTCTTTAGGTCGACTGTAAGTAGGTTGACAGGGTTTCTAGGTCGACAGGGTCTTTATGTCGACAAGTCAAAAGGTCGACATGAGTTTTTCACTCCCCCCCACTTTTTCATACTTTACGATCCACGTGGACTACAATTGGGAATGGTAACCTGTGCCCGAAGCATGGCGAGCCATGCGTGGGGACACAGGGCACTAATCTGGGTTCCCAGTCACTGTACGGAGAAAACGACACAAAACCCCCCATCAAAAACTCATGTCGACCTTTTGTCTTGTCAACCTAAAGACCCGGTCGCCCTACTTACTATCGACCAATAGTGGTCGACCCAAACACTATCGACCTTACATACCACACCCGCCTATTACTTATCACTGTAATATAAAGTCTTTGTTCTGTATTACTGTCAAATAACAAATTTAATTGTATTTTATATGCCTACTTAGAGAGCAATTAATCATTCAGGGTTATATGCAGTGTCTGTAAATTGTTATTAAATCTGCTTACAGAGTTTTACATGGACTAGAGTGCCACTTCTTTCTGTCCTGTGATTCAATTACTTTGTCTACTTCAGAATACCTCCTGTCAATCTTATTCATGTGTGATAATCACACACAATATAATGTATTAGGAGCTGCCCTAAAGGGAGTGGGTGGCAACGAAACAATTGTAAATGCAGTACATGTCATGGACAGGGATGAGGTTAGCACCCCGCCAGTCGAGATGTCAGTGGTCATGTGACCGACACCGGAATCCAGACACCAATCGGAATTCGGCGCCGGAACCCCAATATACCGAAGGTAAGTATCAGGGTGACTTATGGTAGGATGCAGGGAAGGGGTAAGATAATTATCCCATCCCCTGTCAGCATGCTAATTGTTGAGATGGCAGTGTCTGTCATGTAACCGCCTACATCCCTAACATCGGTAAATTGTATCGCACCCAATGGACGGTGTGGCAAACCAGATACAGTGGCTACACAGTTGTTCCCAGTATATATAGAGGAATAGCATTACACTATGTATCTGCACAATTCACAGTCAAGTGTCTCTACAAATGTAAATCCAGTTATAAACCTGGAGCAGAAAGTTATTCCGGGATCCTTACCAGACTCGGAGATGAGGACCTCAAACTGTGCTCGCTCCATGGAATAGCTGGTCCATTGATCATGACCTGCAGATGCCCACTGCATCAGCTGCTGCATGTGATGCCTGTACAGACCTTGAGGGGTGCCCACACCTTGTACATCTGCCAGTGACTGCATGACGCCTTGAACCTGCACAGAAAGATACACAGCAGCCTGTAAGAGTAGCGGCATGCTGCGGCCTGCTCACTGCTAGTCTAATGGGCCCTACTCACTGGCCGACCCGCCGCCGAGCTGCCCGACGGCGGATACGGCCGCCGAGCGACCCGGCGGCGGGGGGGGCAGTGATGGGGGGAGTGAAGTTTCTTCACTCCCCCCGTCACGCGGCTGCATTGAAGTGCAGGCAAATATGGACGAGATCGTCCAAATTGGCCTGCATGCACAGCCGACGGGAGACCAGCGATGAACGAGCGCGGGGCCGCGCATCGTTCATCGCTGGAGTCTCCACACTGAAAGATATGAACGAGTTCTCGTTCATTTATGAACGAGATCGTTCATATCTTTCAAAAAATCGGCCAGTGTGTAGGGCCTATAACAGGAAGCCAGCATTTATACGGTCTATGTGCATACAAAAGTAGAATAGAACTACAGGGTTCTGCTGGCTGGCAGAGGTGGGGTGTAGAAAGGAACACCAAGGTGCACTGTACACTATGGGGAGTAAATAAAGATGCACATAATGATTGGACATGATAGGACTATTCCGGGAGAGAACTCGAAAACAGATACCTTTACAAATACAGAAACTAATCTGAAAATGGGGTAATAAAGGGTGTTTTGGTACTCGCAGCAAAGTGTGCGTTCCTGCAAGCTGTGAGGACAGATTCAGCTGGAGAACATTACATTGCTGACACTGCGTCTGCTTTTCAATGGTCCGACAAGCAGAGATTCATGTACTGATGCCGACAGATTTATTAAGTCTTCAGAATAATGATTGCAAAATACATATTTGATATAATAGTTGCATACTGGAGGTTTATGTTCCCTATATAAAAATGGCACAAGTAGCACAATGAGTATTTTTAAAGCTACAAATGTGTCCATGTTAAGTCATCACAACTACAGAAGTGGAACTGATAAACATTGTGTCCAGAGGCTAAAAGGTGGAACATCTACAGCAACCAGACATTGGGCACAAATGAAGACTCTGACATTTGGATTAATGTATGGCAGTTATGTGAGGCTATGCCTAGACAATGCTGTCTGGACCATGATGTTCGTTTGTCATAAAGTGAATTAATCTGCTGCTCCCTTCTTGGTAAAGAGCTTCTCTGCAACTTGCTGAGCTAGAGAGCGATGGTGTTGTCTGCGCAGTAGAGGCCTGAACAGTTATTAAAGAGAGACTACCAGACAGTAAGCCAGGGCTAGGCCGCCTGCGACTCTTCAGCTGTCTCAGCATGCTTTCGCAGCTATTGCTTGTAGTTCTAAAAATAAGAATTTACTTACCGATAATTCTATTTCTCGGAGTCCGTAGTGGATGCTGGGGTTCCTGAAAGGACCATGGGGAATAGCGGCTCCGCAGGAGACAGGGCACAAAAAGTAAAGCTTTAGGATCAGGTGGTGTGCACTGGCTCCTCCCCCTATGACCCTCCTCCAAGCCTCAGTTAGGATACTGTGCCCGGACGAGCGTACACAATAAGGAAGGATTTTGAATCCCGGGTAAGACTCATACCAGCCACACCAATCACACTGTACAACCTGTGATCTGAACCCAGTTAACAGTATGATAACAGCGGAGCCTCTGAAAAGATGGCTCACAACAATAATAACCCGATTTTTGTAACTATGTACAAGTAATGCAGATAATCCGCACTTGGGATGGGCGCCCAGCATCCACTACGGACTCCGAGAAATAGAATTATCGGTAAGTAAATTCTTATTTTCTCTATCGTCCTAGTGGATGCTGGGGTTCCTGAAAGGACCATGGGGATTATACCAAAGCTCCCAAACGGGCGGGAGAGTGCGGATGACTCTGCAGCACCGAATGAGAGAACTCCAGGTCCTCCTTAGCCAGGGTATCAAATTTGTAGGATTTTACAAACGTGTTTGCCCCTGACTAAATAGCCGCTCGGCAAAGTTGTAAAGCCGAGACCCCTCGGGCAGCCGCCCAAGATGAGCCCACCTTCCTTGTGGAATGGGCATTTACATATTTTGGCTGTGGCAGGCCTGCCACAGAATGTGCAAGCTGAATTGTATTACACATCCAACTAGCAATAGTCTGCTTAGAAGCAAGAGCACCCAGTTTGTTGGGTGCATACAGGATAACAGCAAGTCAGTTTTCCTGACTCCAGCCGTCCTGGAACCTATACTTTCAGGGCCCTGACAACATCCAGCAACTTGGAGTCCTCCAAGTCCCTAGTAGGCGCAAGGCACCACAATAAGCTGGTTCAGGTGAAACACTGACACCACCTTAGGGAGAGAACTGGGGACGAGTCCGCAGCTCTGCCCTGTCCGAATGGACAAATAGATATGGGCTTTTTTGAGAAAAAAACCACCAATTTGACACTCGCCTGGCCCAGGCCAGAGCCAAGAGCATGGTCACTTTTCATGTGAGATGCTTCAAATCCACAGATTTGACTGGTTTTAAACCAATGTGATTTGAGGAATCCCAGAACTACGTTGAGATCCCACAGTGCCACTGGAGGCACAAAAGGGGGTTGTATATGCAATACTCCCTTGACAAACTTCTGGACTTCAGGAACTGAAGCCAATTCTTTCTGGAAGAAAATCGACAGGGCCGAAATTTGAACCTTAATGGGCCCCAATTTGAGGCCCATAGACACTCCTGTTTGCAGGAAATGCAGGAATCGACCGAGTTGAAATTTCTTCGTGGGGCCTTCCTGGCCTCACACCACGCAACATATTTTCGCCACATGTGGTGATAATGTTGTGCGGTCACCTCCTTCCTGGCTTTGACCAGGGTAGGAATGACCTCTTCCGGAATGCCTTTTTCCCTTAGGATCCGGCGTGCCACCGCCATGCCGTCAAACGCAGCTGCGGTAAGTCTTGGAACAGACATGGTACTTGCTGAAGCAAGTCCCTTCTTAGCGGCAGAGGCCATAAGTCCTCTGTGAGCATCTCTTGAAGTTCCGGGTACCAAGTCCTTCTTGGCCAATCCGGAGCCATGAGTATAGTTCTTACTCCTCTACGTCTTATAATTTTCAGTACCTTAGGTATGAGAAGCAGAGGAGGGAACACATACACCGACTGGTACACCCACGGTGTTACCAGAACGTCCACAGCTATTGCCTGAGGGTCTCTTGACCTGGCGCAATACCTGTCCCGTTTTTTGTTCAGACGGGACGCCATCATGTCCACCTTTGGTATTTCCCAACGGTTCACAATCATGTGGAAAAACTTCCCGATGAAGTTTCCACTCTCCCGGGTGGAGGTCGTGCCTGCTGAGGAAGTCTGCTTCCCAGTTTCCACTCCCGGAATGAAACACTGCTGACAGTGCTATCCCATGATTTTCCGCCCAGCGAAAAGTCCTTGCAGTTTTTGCCATTGCCCTCCTGCTTCTTGTGCCGCCCTGTCTGTTTACGTGGGCGACTGCCGTGATGTTTTTCCCACTGGATCAATACCGGCTGACCTTGAAGCAGAGGTCTTGCTAAGCTTAGAGCATTATAAATTTACCCTTAGCTCCAGTATATTTATGTGGAGAAAAGTCTCCAGACTTGATCACACTCCCTGGAAATTTTTTCCTTGTGTGACTGCTCCCCAGCCTCTCGGGCTGGCCTCCGTGGTCACCAGCATCCAATCCTGAATGCCGAATCTGCGGCCCTCTAGAAGATGAGCACTCTGTAACCACCACAGGAGAGACACCCTTGTCCTTGGATATAGGGTTATCCGCTGATGCATCTGAAGATGCGATCCGGACCATTTGTCCAGCAGATCCCACTGAAAAGTTCTTGCGTGAAATCTGCCGAATGGAATTGCTTCGTAGGAAGCCACCATTTTTACTAGGACCCTTGTGCAATGATGCACTGACACTTTTCCTGGTTTTAGGAGGTTCTTGACTAGCTCGGATAACTCCCTGGCTTTCTCTTCCGGGAGAAACACCTTTTTCTGGACTGTGTCCAGAATCATCCCTAGGCACAGCAGACGTGTCGTCAGGATCAGCTGCGATTTTGGAATATTTAGAATCCATCCGTGCTGTTGTAGCAGTATCCGAGATAGTGCTACTCCGACCTCCAACTGTTCCCTGGACTTTGCCCTTATCAGGAGATCGTCCAAGTAAGGGGTAATTAAGACGCCTTTTCTTCGAAGAAGAATCATCATTTCGGCCATTACCTTGGTAAAGACCCGGGGTGCCGTGGACAATCCAAACGGCAGCGTCTGAAACTGACAGTGACAGTTCTATACCACGAACCTGAGGTACCCTTAGTGAGAAGGGCAAATTTGGGACATGGAGGTAAGCATCCCTGATGTCCCGGGACACTATATAGTCCCCTTCATCCTGGTTCGTTATCACTGCTCTGAGTGACTCCATCTTGATTTGAACCTTTGTAAGTGTTCAAATTTTTTTAGATTTAGAATAGGTCTCACCTAGCCTTCTGGCTTCAGTACCACAATATAGTGTGGAATAATACCCCTTTCCTTGTTGTAGGAGGGGTAATTTGATTATCACCTGCTGGGAATACAGCTTGTGAATTTTTTCCCATACTGCCTCCTTGTCGGAGGGATACCTTGGTAAAGCAGACTTCAGGAGCCTGCGAGGGGGAAACGTTTCGACATTCCAATCTGTACCCCTGGGATACTACTTGTAGGATCCAGGGGTCCTGTACGGTCCCAGCGTCATGCTGAGAGCTTGGCAGAAGCGGTGGAAGGCTTCTGTTCCTGGGAATGGGCTGCCTGCTGCAGTCTTCTTCCCTTTCCTCTATCCCTGGGCAAATATGACTCTTATAGGGACGAAAGGACTGAGGCTGAAAAGACGGTGTCTTTTTCTGCAGAGATGTGACTTAGGGTAAAAACGGTGGATTTTCCAGCAGTTGCCGTGGCCACCAGGTCCGATGGACCGACCCCAAATAACTCCTCTTCCTTTATACGGCAATACACCTTTGTGCCGTTTGGAATCTGCATCACCTGACCACTGTCGTGTCCATAACATCTTCTGGCAGATATGGACATCGCATTTACTCTTGATGCCAGAGTGCAAATATCCCTCTGTGCATCTCGCATATATAGAAATGCATCCTTTAAATGCTCTATAGTCAATAAAATACTGTCCCTGTCAAGGGTATCAATATTTTTAGTCAGGGAATCCGACCAAGCCACCCCAGCTCTGCACATCCAGGCTGAGGCGATCGCTGGTCGCAGTATAACACCAGTATGTGTGTATATACTTTTATATGATATTTTCCAGCCTCCTGTCAGCTGGCTCCTTGAGGACGGCCCTATCTATAGACGGTACCGCCACTTGTTTTGATAAGCGTGTGAGCGCCTTATCCACCCTAAGGGGTGTTTCCCAACGCGCCCTAACTTCTGGCGGGAAAGGGTATACCGCCAATAATTTTCTATCGGGGGGAACCCACGCATCATCACACACTTCATTTAATTTATGTGATTCAGGAAAAACTACAGGTAGTTTTTTCACATCCCACATAATACCCTCTTTTGTGGTACTTGTAGTATCAGAAATATGTAACACCTCCTTCATTGCCCTTAACGTGTGGCCCTAATAAGGAATACGTTTGTTTATTCACCGTCGACACTGGATTCAGTGTCCGTGTCTGTGTCTGTGTCGACCGACTAAGGTAAACGGGCGTTTTAAAACCCCTGACGGTGTTTTTGAGACGTCTGGACCGGTACTAATTGTTTGTCGGCCGTCTCATGTCGTCAACCGACCTTGCAGCGTGTTGACATTATCACGTAATTCCCTAAATAAGCCATCCATTCCGGTGTCGACTCCCTAGAGAGTGACATCACCATTACAGGCAATTGCTCCGCCTCCTCACCAACATCGTCCTCATACATGTCGACACACACGTACCGACACACAGCACACACACAGGGAATGCTCTGATAGAGGACAGGACCCACTAGCCCTTTGGAGAGACAGAGGGAGAGTTTGCCAGCACACACCAAAAAACGCTATAATTATATAGGGACAACCTTATATAAGTGTTTTCCCTTATAGCATCTTTTTATATATTTCTAACGCCAAATTAGTGCCCCCCCTCTCTGTTTTAACCCTGTTTCTGTAGTGCAGTGCAGGGGAGAGCCTGGGAGCCTTCCCTCCAGCCTTTCTGTGAGGGAAAATGGCGCTGTGTGCTGAGGAGATAGGCCCCGCCCCTTTTTCGGCGGGCTCGTCTCCCGCTCTTCAACGGATTCTGGCAGGGGTTAAATATCTCCATATAGCCCCCGGAGGCTATATGTGAGGTATTTTTTGCCAAAAAATAGGTTTACATTGCCTCCCAGGGCGCCCCCCTCCCAGCGCCCTGCACCCTCAGTGACTGCCGTATGAAGTGTGCTGAGAGCAATGGCGCACAGCTGCAGTGCTGTGCGCTACCTTAAGAAGACTGAGGAGTCTTCTGCCGCCGATTCTGGACCTTCTTCTCTTTTCAGCATCTGCAAGGGGGCCGGCGGCGAGGCTCCGGTGACCATCCAGGCTGTACCTGTGATCGTCCCTCTGGAGCTAATGTCCAGTAGCCAAAGAAGCCAATCCATCCTGCACGCAGGTGAGTTCACTTCTTCTCCCCTAAGTCCCTCGTTGCAGTGATCCTGTTGCCAGCAGGACTCACTGTAAAATAAAAAACCTAAGCTAAACTTTTCTAAGCAGCTCTTTAGGAGAGCCACCTAGATTGCACCCTTCTCGGCCGGGCACAAAAATCTAACTGAGGCTTGGAGGAGGGTCATAGGGGGAGGAGCCAGTGCACACCACCTGATCCTAAAGCTTTACTTTTTGTGCCCTGTCTCCTGCGGAGCCGCTATTCCCCATGGTCCTTTCAGGAACCCCAGCATCCACTAGGACGATAGAGAAATACCTACAGAACCACTGGTTGCCTAAATCGGATAGAATTAAAGCTAAAAAAAAAACCCCAAAAAACCCCACAACATGTTAAGTTCACGGTTTTGTTGCTCCATTAGCTGTGTGTGTGTGTGTGTGTGTGTGTGTTTGCAAATGCCTCGTAGAGCAGTCAACTTTCATGTGGTCAGATCTCATCCAAATGCTCTGCCGTAGACTCACAATCACCATTAGGGATAATATCTGTACAGATTACTTGGAGCCCGGAGAATTGGCAGGGAAAGTAGATCAAAAGCGGAAAATGACAGAGTACATATACTGCTGCATGCGCCTGATGACACAGACCCTGGGCTCAGGACACCTACAAAACGGTGCGGATTGCCGCCCCCCTAAACACAGCTGCGAACAATACTCCCAAGACCCAACCTGCACATGCGCAGAACAACCATAGGGTTTGCGTACAAATCCGAATCAGACCCTGGGCGGGATGTATTAACATACATCGCCGCCCCTCGCCGGTTACCGCAGCGATGTTGATCGCATATGTACTAACATATGCGATCAACATCGCGATGCGGTGACGGAGGCCCCCCGCGATACCTGTTAGGTGGTCTGCGGGGGGTCTCCGTCACCTCCCCGGGGTCCCCACACTGGCTAGATGCCGGGAAGCAGCAGCAGGCTGCCCCCGGCACCTCCTCCTCCCCTCTGCAGCCGGAAGGACGTCCGGCTGCGTTGCTAGGGGGAGGAGGACACTACCTTCCGGGTCCAGGGCAGCCTGGAGGAAGGTAAGCCAGGGGGAAGGGGGGTCGGCGTCTGTGGCGGGGGTCGACGGTGTCGGCGGGTTGCGGCGGTCGGCGAAAAGAAGCCCATAGGCTTCTATAGGGTTTCGCCATCCAGAGATGGCGAAACCCTGGACGCCGAAAACGCTGCGGTAGGGTCTTAGTAAATATGAAAATGCGGTAAAACCCCCGTTTTCGGGGGTTTTACCGCATTTTTGCTTTAGTACATCCCGCCCCTTATGTACAATAGTATGTATTTTACCAGAAAGCGGGACAAAAAGGTAGGCTATTGTTTAAAATGTGAACTTTAACAACAAAAAACAAACAAAAACAACAAAAACAAAACAACAACAGCAACAACCACCTTTAAATGCATATCTTACAATAAATATAAAAGTATACATGCATTTAAAATTCATTTTTCTTTTAAGGATTATTCCAAAATGTTTTGGGTTGTTTTTGCCCGAACCCCAAACCCTTATGGCCTTTAGAGGTCCTTTGCCACGGCACACACTCTTCAGACGACCTCTCCCCCCCAGTAATAATTGTCAGTCTTCACAATCTATAAAGTTAGAGGGTTCAAACCAAACTGAGGCAATTTGTAGCACAGCACAGATTAGTAATAGTTTGTACTGGTCTTGATTGTTGACCCATGCACGAAATGCCACTTCTCCTGCCCCTGCTGTTTGGGGCATAAGGAATGTTTACAGATAAACATATTTGTAGATGCAATAAACCTTTAAAACACTGCAGCCATCCATATGTTTGTGCAGTATGGTAGAGCACAGTTGAAACACATATCAATCACTAGGGGGCGGTGAATGTATAGCTTACTTTACAAAAGCCAAGTAAAAGAAATAAAAATAATTTGTCTAGTTGGTGGGTGACTCAGTATAATAGGTAAAAGGGATGGAATGAGTACAGAGGTGATAGAAATAAAACAGATTCAAGTAATATTACCTTTTCATAGAGGGTTTCAGAGGCTGGGCTGGCAAGTATTGTTATCAGGACCTTCATACAATGCAGGCTGATGTCTGTACAGTACTGCTGGCATATGTTAATCAAGGACTGTATGCAGCAGAGAAACTGATCCAGGTACAACACCTGTCAAATAAACACATAGAAGAACCATTGTCTGGAAGCTTAGATGAGAAGTCTAGATGTCCTTACCTATTAACTAGTCTAACTCAATGAAAGCATAAATGATACTTCTCAGTCATCGCATACCATGCATACCATACAAACACTCACAGATAAACACCTGAGATTATCCGGCTGCACAGGCACACATTACAATGCGTTCCAAATACGTGAAAACATCTGCACTCAACTCACAAGACAAAGACTCACAAGACAAAATAACAGTAAATACAGTTAAATATACACAAAGTTCAAGACTCAATGGGGAGATAAAAGCATACTATATGCTTATATTGGTTAGCGTTTATTTATATGGTGCGACCACACAGATTAAGTCAGGATGGAACCCTATCACCAACACTGAGGCAGCAAAGCTGACCACTGTGCCACTCATTAACAAAACATAATTTCAAGAGGGTGTACTCTTACTTAACGGCCCTATGACACGGGAGGACTTGTTTCCAAACAAGGGACACTTTTCACAATCACAGCAGATTCATAGGCATGTCTACAAGCCAATAAAGGGGTATTTCAATGTAAAATACTTGTCTTAAATATTCTATTCCACAGGTTCTCAAACTCGGTCCTCAGGACCCACACGGTGCATGTTTTGCAGGTCTCCTCACAGAATCACAAGTGAAATAATTGGTTCCACCTGTGGACCTTTTAAAATGTGTCAGTGAGTAATTAATACACCTGTGCACCTGCTGGGTTACCTGCAAAACATGCACCGTGTGGGGTCCTGAGGACCGAGTTTGAGAACCACTGTTCTATCCATTAGTAGTTTGGTGGGATCCCTATTCTCATACCCTCACTATTTATTGCATTAAGCATGTTCCCAGCACTCAAACAGATCCAGAATCCTGATCCGGTCTTTCCATCGTATGTGGATACTAAGGAGCTACTGTAAATGCAATACAACTGCTAATTGGGGGAATAAGCGGAGGAGGGAGGGGGCTATCCATAGCAAAATATTATTTAAATGGAGGGGAGGACAATTAGGAAATTAATGGGGCATCTCCGCTCATGGACAAAGGCAGCACTTGTCAGGATTGCTGCCACAATCAGCTGTTGTAGAACGGTAATGGCAGAGCTTCAGGGGTAGGATTCCAACCCGAATACTAGGTAAGACGCAGTGATTGGAGGCAAATGTTCCTAAAATTGACATAAGAAAATTTGCAATGTATTTCTCTAAAAAGGTTTGTTCAAATATTTTTGATTACAATTAGAGAGTTGAATAGGATCTATGATATTAATGGTTCTGCAGATTAAAATAAAATAAACTGAAATCTGTAAATAATTAATAGAAAACCTGAAAACCCCACCAACTGGCGAAACTACCATGAAGAATGCCAAAACAATTCAACAAACTAGGCCAAATGCTAATGCCTACGAGGTGGGGCAAGTGCTGAGATTTGGGTGATTTACTGTATATGTATAATGTGACTTTCAAATAATCTGTTACAGATGTGTAAACCAGAGGTTCTCAAACGCGGTCCTCAAGGCACCCCAACGGTCCAGGTTTTAAGTTTATCCATGCTTGACTACAGGTGACTTAATTAGCATCTCCGTCAATTTGATTTAACCATCTGTGCTGAGCCATGGATAACCTAAAACCTGGACCGCTGGGGTGCCTTGAGGACCACGTTTGCGAACCTCCGGTGTAAGCAATCTTTTATGTACCATATAGTGCCAGATGCCTTGCATGACTTAAAGGCCTAGCATTGGGTAGCGATTCCTGTGCTTGCACTCTTTTTCCTGAAATTATCACCTTTGGGGGGAATTAAATTAGCTCCCGCTAATAAAATGGGGGTAGCCTTGAGCTTTGTCACACTTTTAGCTTTGGGCTAGTCGATTACAGCCCGTTTTTGGCAGCACTGAAATTACCTATTTTCGAGTGTTAACACTTAGCGGCGAATTCAATTAATTGCAGTAAAATAAAAAAAATAAGATTTTAAACCTACCGGTAAATCATTTTCTCCTAGTCCGTAGAGGATGCTGGGGACTCCGTAAGGACCATGGGGTATAGACGGGCTCTGCAGGAGACATGGGCACTATAAAGAACTTTAGAATGGGTGTGCACTGGCTCCTCCCTCTATGCCCCCCCTCCAGACCTCAGTTAGAGAAACTGTGCCCAGAGGAGACGGACAGTACGAGGAAAGGATTTTTGTTAATCTAAGGGCAAGATTCATACCAGCCCACACCATCCACACCGTATAACATGGAATATACGAACCAGTTAACAGTATGAAACAAAACAGCATCAGCCCGAGACTGATCAAAACTGTAACATAACCCTTATGTAAGCAAAAACTATATACAAGTCTTGCAGAATTTAGTCCGCACTGGGACGGGCGCCCAGCATCCTTTACGGACTAGAAGAAAAAGATTTACCGGTAGGTTTAAAATCTTATTTTCTCTTACGTCCTAGAGGATGCTGGGGACTCCGTAAGACCATGGGAATTATACCAAAGCTCCAGACCGGGCGGGAGAGTGCGGATGACTCTGCAGCACCGATTGAGCAAACATGAGGTCCTCCTCAGCCAAGGTATCAAACTTGAAAAATTTAGCAAAAGTGTTTGAACCCGACCAAGTAGCTGCTCGGCAAAGTTGTAATGCCGAGACACCTCGGGCAGCCGCCCAAGAAGAGCCCACCTTCCTAGTGGAATGGGCCTTTACCGAATTTGGTAACGGCAATCCAGCCGTAGAATGAGCCTACTGAATCGTGTTACAGATCCAGCGGGCAATAGTCTGCTTAGAAGCAGGGGCGCCAACCTTGTTGGCTGCATACAGGACAAACAGTGCCTCTGTTTTCCTAACTCGAGCCGTCCTGGCTACATAAACTTTTAAGGCCCTGACTACATCAAGAGACTTGGAATCCTCCAAGTCCCCCGTAGCCACAGGCACCACAATAGGTTGGTTCATATGAAACAATGAAACCACCTTAGGCAGAAATTGAGTCCTCAACTCTGCTCTATCCACATGGAAAATCAGATAGGGGCTTTTGTGAGACAAAGCTGCCAATTCGGACACCCGCCTTGCAGATGCCAAGGCTAACATGACCACTTTCCAAGTGAGAAATTTCAACTCAACTGTTTGAAGAGGTTTAAACCAGTGTGACTTAAGGAACTGTAACACCACGTTAAGGTCCCATGGTGCCACTGGGGGCACAAAAGGAGGTTGGATGTGCAGCACTCCCTTTACAAAAGTCTGAACTTCTGGGAGAGAAGCCAATTCCTTCTGAAAGAATATAGATAGGCTCCATAATGGTACAGATTTCGGCCCTAACTTCAGGCCCATATCCACTCCTGTCTGTAGAAAGTGGAGAAGACGGCTCAGGTGGAAATCTTCCGTAGGAGCATTCTTGGCTTCACACCAAGAAACATACTTCCTCCTGATACGGTGATAATGTTTCGCCGTCACCTCCTTCCTAGCCCTCATCAGAGTAGGGATGACTTCCTCCGGAATACCTTTTCCAGCTAGGATTCGGTGTTCAACCGCCATGCCGTCAAACGTAACCGCGGTAAGTCTTGGAACACGCAGGGCCCCTGTTGCAACAGGTCCTCCCTGAGAGGAAGAGGCCACGGATCTTCTGTGAGCATCTCCTGAAGATCTGAATACCAGGCCCTTCTAGACCAATCTGGAACAATGAGTATTGTCTGCACTCTTTTTCTCCTTATGATTCTCAATATTTTGGAGATGAGAGGAAGAGGAGGGAATACATAGACCGACTGAAACACCCATGGTGTCACCAGGGCGTCTACGGCTACTGCCTGAGGGTCCCTTGACCTGGCACAATACCTCCGAAGCTTCTTGTCTATTTGAGGAAGTCCCCAAAGACTTGTTATCTCTGCAAAAACTTCTGGATGAAGTCCCCACTCTCCTGGATGGAGATCGTGTCTGCTGAGTAAGTCTGCTTCCCAGTTGTCCACTCCCGGAATGAAGACTGCTGACAGAGCGCCGACATGATTTTCCGCCCAGCGTAGAATCCTTGTGGCTTCCGCCATTGCCACTCTACTCCTTGTCCCGCCTTGGCGGTTTACATGAGCCACGGCTGTGACGTTGTCTGATTGAATCAGAACTGGTAGGTCGCGAAGAAGATTCTCCGCTTGTCGTAGGCCGTTGTATATGGCCCTTAATTTCAGTATGTTGATGTGTAGACAAGCCTCCTGGCTTGACCATGTTTCCTGAAAATGTCTTCCTTGTGTGACTGCTCCCCATCCTCGGAGGCTCGCGTCCGTGGTCACCAGAACCCAGTCTTGAATGCCGAACCTTCGACCCTCTAGAAGGTGAGCACTCTGCAGCCACCACAGGAGAGACACCCTGGCCCTGCGGCACAGGCTTATTTTCTGAAGTATTTGAAGATGGGACCCGGACCACTTGTCCAGTAGGTCCCACTGAAAAGTCCTTGCATGAAACCTGCCGAAGGGGATGGCCTCGTAGGTCGCCACAATTTTTCCCAGTACTTGAGTGCATTGATGGACTGACACTCTTTTCGGTTTTAACAGGTCTCTGACCATGTTCTGGAGTTCCTGGGCTTTTTCCATCGGGAGAAAAACCCTCTTTTGTTCCGTGTCCAGAATCCTGCCTAAGAAAGACAGCCGAGTCGTTGGAACCAACTGTGACTTTGGTAGATTTAGAATCCAGCCATGTTGCTGCAGCACTCTCAGGGAGAGCGACGCGCTTTTCAGCAACTAATCTCCCGATCTCGCTTTTATCAGGAGATCGTCCAAGTACGGGATAATTGTGACTCCCTGCCTGCGTATCCAGTATCAGTATCAGTATGCGTATCAGTGACACGGATGTATTATCCAGGGGGAAGTATATTGCAATCTGACTGATATATCAGCACCGCAACCCGATTTAGGAGTGGAATTATAATATCTTATATTAGAGGAGGCTGGAATAATAAATCACAATAAGACATTCAAGTTTATTAATACAATTTATAAAGACGAGTGATCACTTGTGCATTGGCACTCTCACATGCAGTATATTTTAGATCACTATATTCCTACTCTATCACCTTCTTGCTCTTCAGAATTTCAGTTTTTAAACCATATTAATAAACCAATCAATGTTAATTATTATCTTTAAGTGCACATTTTTATTTTCATTACATGCTCATTACTATTTGTCAAGTGGTAGCAGACCCCGTTTTAAAAATAAGTGTATGAATCGATATTGAATTATAATAGGGGGTCCCTTTCGTCTTTTTTTTTTTTTTTTTTGACATTCTGATATAACACAGTATCTTGTGCGACTGGCATTTTCTAGATCTCTAAACCCACTGATGTATGGTGCAAGACACGGTGCTGCAGGTCACACGTATCAACACTGTCTTTTGCCTTTGTACCGTATTACGTACCTTTTCATGAATTTTGTATGAAATTTGCTTATAGTGTACCAAGTATTTCTGTCACAAACTAATTGCTATAAAGTAGCAAATTAAGATGCATATTCTATGAAAAAGTTGTATGGCTTGGCTAAGTTGCAGAGTCCATGGCACGCCAAATGGGGCTAAGTGTATGTAAACACACATGTATATTAAAAGACCACCACCAAGAAATTGAGTTTTCCAGTCCAGCAGGTCCCATTCATGCCTGCAATGGTTTGATGCTGATCTCACTACGCTGTTAAGGCTTGGCCTATGTCACACAAACTCAGTGTTGTTGATACACCTCCGCTGCCCACTAATACTGTGACTAGGACGACGAGAGGGGAGGGGCACTGACAACACTTCTGTCTGGGTGAGAGCGGAGACCATAGCAGCACAGAATAGTAGTGCCAGGCCGTTCAAGGCATTGGGAGACCTGCCAAATCAGAAGAGCGCTGCACCACCAGAAGCCACACTCTGTATTAAAGCTTAAAGTACTAAATTCACATAAACTACAGTTTAGATTTTCAGTTTAGTTCTCCCAAGTACCAACTACAAATAAGAATACTCAATATCTAAATACACTGCTCAAAAAAATAAAGGGAACACTAAAATAACACATCCTAGATCTGAATGAATGAAATATTTTTATTAAATACTTTGTTCTTTACATAGTTGAATGTGCTGACAACAAAATCACACAAAAATGATCAATGGAAATCACATTTATTAACCCATGGAGGTCTGGATTTGGAGTCACCCTCAAAATTAAAGTGGAAAAAGACACTACAGGCTGATCCAACTTTGATGTAATGTCCTTAAAACAAGTCAAAATGAGGCTCAGTAGTGTGTGTGGTCTCCACGTGCCTGTATGACCTCCCTACAACGCCTGGGCATGCTCCTGATGAGGTGCCGGATGGTCTCCTGAGGGATCTCCTCCCAGACCTGGACTAAAGCATCCGCCAACTCCTGGACAGTCTGTGGTGCAACGTAGCGTTGGTGGATGGAGCGAGACATGATGTCCCAGATGTGTTCAATTGGATTCAGGTCTGGGGAACGGGCGGGCCAGTCCATAGCATCAATGCCTTCATCTTGCAGGAACTGCTGACACACTCCAGCCACATAAGGTCTAGCATTGTCTTGCATTAGGGGGAACCCAGGGCCAACCGCACCAGCATATGGTCTCACAAGGGGTCTGAGGATCTCATCTCGGTACCTAATGGCAGTCAGGCTACCTCTGGCGAGCATATGGAGGGCTGTGCGGCCCCCAAAGAAATGCCACCCCACACCCCTACTGACCCACTGCCAAACCGGTCATGCTGGAGGATGTTGCAGGCAGCAGAACGTTCTCCTTGGCGTCTCCAGACTCTGTCACGTCTGTCACATGTGCTCAGTGAGAACCTGCTTTCATCTGTGAAGAGCACAGGGCGCCAGTGGCGAATTTGCCAATCTTGGTGTTCTCTGGCAAATGCCAAACGTCCTGCACGGTGTTGGGCTGTAAGCACAACCCCCACCTGTGGACGTCGGGCCCTCATACCACCCTCATGGCGTCTGTTTCTGATTGTTTGAGTTGACACATGCACATTTGTGGCTTGCTGGAGGTCATTTTGCATGGCTATGGCAGTGCTCCTCCTGTTCCTCCTTGCACAAAGGCGGCGGTAGCAGTCCTGCTGCTGGGTTGTTGCCCTCCTACGGCCTCCTCCACGTCTCCTGATGTACTGGCCTGTCTCCTGGTAGCGCCTCCATGCTCTGGACACTACGCTGACAGACACAGCAAAACCTTCTTGCCACAGCTCGCATTGATGTGCCATCCTGGATGAGCTGCACTACCTGAGCCACTTGTGTGGGTTGTAGGGAGGTCATACAGGCACGTGGAGGCCACACACACACACTACTGAGCCTCATTTTGACTTGTTTTAAGGACATTACATCAAAGTTGGATCAGCCTGTAGTGTGTTTTTCCACTTTAATTTTGAGGGTGACTCCAAATCCAGACCTCCATGGGTTAATAAATCTGATTTCCATTGATAATTTTTGTGTGATTTTGTTGTCAGCACATTCAACTATGTAAAGAACAAAGTATTTAATAAGAATATTTCATTCATTCAGATCTAGGATGTGTTATTTTAGTGTTCCCTTTATTTTTTTGAGCAGTGCACATATTGTTCATATTAGTTGGAGAGACACCTCTGATGCGATTTATCGTAAATGGTGTTATTCTGCAGAAGAGAATACCTATCATATACACAACTAATGAATCAGTCATGGATGTAGAGGCAATTTATATTCACACCAGTCGGCATGGCAAGTTGGCTATCAGACAGAAGACGCCATGCAGATTAGCCGGTAGCTGTGAAGTGGGAGTTCGGTCTATCCTACCTAGGTTCTCTGGTTACATAGGTTTAGATTATAGAGTAACTGGTGCTCACGTTACACCAGTGCAGCTGCTGGTTCCCTGTGGATTGTGTGATCATATTAACACTGCTAGTCGCGGCGTAACAAATGCATTAACAAGGTCTGCAATCATTTCATTTTCCAGCACACTGCAGGACAAACAAACCGGTTATGGGAAATATATAGCAACCTCTGCAAACGCAAACACAATACACAATATTTGGAGCGACCGCAGCTTTTTGTTCATGTTGGTAATGTCTTGTAGGGTCTACACACTGGTTTAAAGACACCGATCGCATTTCGCTGGCTCAGCTGCCAGGTGCAGAGTCCTGGGCCATACACCTGGGAATGATCCACCCTATGTGCCGCTTCTAAAGCTATTAAAAGGAAGATCACAGCACTCAGTGACTGAAATGACATGGGGTGCTGACATTACATCATTTTAAATCCATAATTTGGATTCTCTGACATGACCGGATTAGTTCATGAAATTGTGCTGCCAGCCTGGATTAAGCTCCATGTATAGACAGTCACTCAACAGCGTTATATTGAAAGAGCAAGTCACATTTATGAAAGGCTATCAGTGACCAGAGTACAGTGTGGTGTGTTTGCTTTGTTCACAGCAACAGAACATATACACAAAAATACATTGTTAATTATCTTCCAATACATCAACACACTGGAAATTGCTGCAATTACCACTGGCTGGTAAACAATAGAAAGCATTGACAATTTCTCCTTAGACTGTGATGATTAATCTGCAAGGATTCTCCAGCAGCTTCCCAGGAGAGGTACAATAATAAAGGGCTGTTTTCAGATCTGCACTATATATATCATATGGGTATAATAGGATTTTAGTACCTACCGGTAAATCCTTTTCTCTTAGTCCGTAGAGGATGCTGGGGACTCCAAAAGGACCATGGGGTATAGACGGATCCGCAAGAGCTTGGGCAAACTATAAAGACTTAAACAGGGTGTGAACTGGCTCCTCCCTCTATGCCCCTCCTCCAGACCTCAGTTAGAAAACTGTGCCCAGGAGAGATGGACATTTCGAGGAAAGAATTCATCGTGATAAACACAGTGAGCGTGTCCTACCAGCTCACACCTCAAACACACCGTAGAGCGTGGCATTCAGTAGAATACCAGCCAACGGCATGAACAAAACACAGCCACATGCTGAGAAAATATGTAACACAAACCGTGTGTCCACATAAGCTAAAATAAGACCCCACATGTCATGGCATGAACAACGGTAGCAACCGCCTGACAGAGAAGACACCACCAGGGTGTAACCAAAAGCAATAACTGCAGACACCGTACGCACTGGGACGGGCGCCCAGCATCCTCTACGGACTAAGAGAAAAGGATTTACCGGTAGGTACTAAAATCCTATTTTCTCATACCTCCTAGAGGATGCTGGGGACTCCAAAAGGACCATGGGGTTTATACCAAAGCTCCAAAACGGGCGGGAGAGTGCGACTACTCTGCAGCACCGAATGAGCAAACAAAAGGTCCCCAAAAATCAAGGTATCAAACTTGTAGAGCATAGCAAAACGTTTGATCCCGCCCAATAATCCGCTCGGCAAAGTTGAACCGCCGAGACTCCTCGGGCATCCGCCCAAGAAAAGCCCATCTTCCCAAAGAATGGACCTCCACCGACTTCGGTGACGGCAATCCAGCCGTATAACGAACATGTCAAACCTCATCACAGATTCAGCGTGTAACAGACTGTATAACGCAGTCTCCCAAACCATGCTGGGAACATACCAGACAAACAGAGCCTCTGTTTCTCCAAACTGAGCCAAATTGGCGACCTACATACTCAAACCCCTGGCTAGACCGAGGGAATTTTGGAATCAGCTAATGCCTAAGTAACCACCGGCATCAAAAAAGGCCGATTTCTGCGAAACCCAGAAAACACTCTTGATAGACCTACCAACAGAGTACTCAATTCCTCTCTATCCACCTGAAAGCTCAAACAAGGCTCTTGTGAGACAAAAACACCACTTCTGACACCCGCCTTGCGGACGTCAAAGCCTATAGCATGACCACTTTCCAAGAGAGAAATTTTGTAAAGAAACTTATTAGGCTTGCATCCACACCGGCTTGTAAAATATGGATAAGCACGAACTAGCTGAAAGTCTTCCATAGGAGCCTTCCTGGATACACACCGAGACACATAGTTACGCCAACTACGGTGGTAACGCTTTGCCGTTAGTTCTTTCCTAGCCTGAAGAATTGAGGAAACGACTTCACTGGGAACACCCGGTCGGCTTAGGATATAGCATTCAACCGCCCCGCCGTCAGACGAGCCGCGGTAAGACTTGATACACGCCCTGATCTTGTTGTAAGAGTTCCTCACGTAGAGGAAGAGGGCAGAAATCTTCTATGAGTAACCCATGAAAAAATTGGATAGCCAACCCTCCTTGGCTAGCCCGGATCCAAGAGGATCACCGGAACCTTTGTTCATCTTACGCTTAGCACTTTCAGAAACGTGAAAACGGAAAGGCCACATAGACCGACTAAAAACACCCACGGTGTCACGAGGGTGTCCACTGCTATAGCTTGAGTGTCCCTTGACCTGGAACAATATCCCTGAGGCCTCTCGTTGAGGCGAGACGTCCACTTGACCAATTGCGACATTCCTCAAAAACTTGTCACTACTGTGAAAACTTCTTGACGCTGACTGAATTTCTCCCAGATGGAGAACGCGCCAGCAGAGGAAATCTATTTTTCAGTCGTTCACCTCCGGAACGAAGACCGCTAAGTTAGCGATTACCAGACTTTCCACCCAACGGCAAAACTGTGCATCCTCTGCCATTGCCGCTTTTCTCCTTGTTCCGCCATAGCGGCTTACTTACGCCACTGCCGACAAGTCGTCTGGCAGAACGAACACGGGCAGACCACTAAGAATACGTTCGTCGGAAGTAACCCTTAATTCAAGAAAGGCTATTGCAGACAAGCTTTCCAACTTGACCTCATCCCCTGGAAATACGTCCCTTACAAGGACTGCTCCCCAGCCTCAGAGACCCGTATGCACGGACACCAGGATCTACACCTGGAACCCGAACCTTCATCCCTCTAGGAGAAGAGAACCGAGCAGACACCACAGGAGCGACGTCCTGGCCGTAAGGATTATATTCTGCTGCATGTGCAGGTTAGACCTGGACCACAATCCCAACTGGTCTCTTGAAAGCCACTCTGGCATTAGACCTGCTCACCAAAAAAAAACCTCTCAGGCCGCACCCAACTGTTTTAGTAACGGAACACAGTGATGAAGTGTCACAGCAAAGCTGATCCAACTCTGGATCTTCAGACCTCTTTTCACCGGAAAACACCGAACCATAACCGGTCATTATCTACTCTGACACCCCCTCCGACATCTGTGACGTTGGAAACAACAGCCAATCCCTGTGTCGAAGAACAGTCAGAGAGAAACAACGATTTGCGCCTTTATACAGGGACCACCGGACAATGTTCTGATCCTGACGCACCTCTGTATGGCGTCGCGTACTATCTCCGCTTCCAGAGTGGAACGGCAAGATCTATTAGAAAACAGTAAGGGGAAACAACCGTAACCCAGAATGTTCCCCTTTGGATTCTATAAAAACCCACAGGTCTTAGTCTATTCCTGGACCAACTGAAAATTAGTAGACGAGTGCTCACCAGAGTGGGGACCAGCCCGATAGACTCAGCGACAAGTGGTGGATGTGTAGGAAACAGAAAACGACATCCACTTCTGCGAACCTAACAAGGCTGCAGAACTCTTACCTTTTCACCTCTGACTGTCTGCACAGAAAAGGAAAAAAGAACGGCATAGAACTGGTTAAAACGCCTGCATCCCACAAAAGAATGCGTCACCAACCGTTGTAAAGGAGGCTAACTCACGAAGTTAGACTTACCAGTGGTATCGGCCGAAGTTGACTGAACAGAGGCTTCACCAAACAGCTGAATACCTCCCCCCAGTATCTCTCGGAGATCCTGCTGTCACGTGGCAGCCTGCTGCAATGTTAAAAGGTAGAATCAACATAGGCAAGCTTACCCACTCTGGGTAGGGTAATTCTATTGGATGCCTACCTGAATACAACACTACCTCAAGTGCATACAGTGCAAATAAGGTCAAAGTATAGAAATAAAATATCACTTAGCTTCCTGTGTATGATCCTTTTCGACCAGGCTTTGCGTCGACCAGGAGTTGACCGTCATAATGTTCCCTCCACGTCGGGAAGAGAATAATATTCGGACTCCTTGAGAGGATCGAAACCCAACTCGCCACGGCCAATCTAGAGCTTAATCAACAGAGCGACCAGCACATGATAAGAATACCATTATTTCAGCATTCCTGGATATACATCATATAATACACAATAAAACGCATATACCCTAACCCTGCATATATAGACCTATATCTACATATATATATATATATATATATACATAGATATAACCTATACGCAAGTGGATTGTCTAGACCTGTCAGGTCCCTAGAGACAGTAATGTGTTGTGAATGTGTACGACCATGTACTGACATGCCCCCGAAGTGGATCTACCAGGAACGTTATGGTCGACAGAAACTAAGTAAATGTCGACAGCCAGGAACAGTAATCGGGTAAAAAATAATAATAATCGAGGGGACTGAGGGAAGCATACAAATACAATTTCGATAACACTCCCCCCACATATACCTAGAAAAAAAAAAAAAAAAATATATATATATATATATATATATATATATATATATATATATATATATATATATATGTATATATATATATATATATATATATATATATATATATATATACTTCCCAAATAGGACTGGCACTCTCCTGTTAGGCGTCTCAGACCTCGGTGCCTTCTGTGGTGATGATGCAAGCTTCCGGAAAGAAACAGCGGCACTCGGGGATTTCGTAAATGGTAAAAAGTGTATTCAAAATCTATAACATGAAGCCGACGTTTCGGGGCTCACATGCCCCTTTGTCAAGGTGTGTAACCTTGACAAAGGGGCATGTGAGCCCCGAAACGTCGGCTTCATGTTATAGATTTTGAATACACTTTTTACCATTTACGAAATCCCCGAGTGCCGCTGTTTCTTTCCGGAAGCTTATATATATATATATATATATATATATATATATATATATATATATATATATATATATATATATATATATATATATATAGATAGAAGTCGTCCGGCGGCACTCACGGCAATAAAGACAAACAAGCAGCTCCAATCAGCCAACGTTTCAATGTTATTTCAACATTTTCGTCAGGGCATGACGAAAATGTTGAAATAACATTGAAACGTTGGCTGATTGGAGCTGCTTGTTTGTCTTTATTGCCGTGAGTGCCGCCGGACGACTTCTATACATGTGTGGGGAACCGTGCAGGTTCTTTATGGAGGGCACCGGCTGTTAATGTTCATTTCATTGGGGAAGGAGTGCCGCTTGACTGTGTTACTATATATATATATATATATATATATATATATATATACACACACACATACACACACAGGTACAAGGCAATAACAGCCTGTTAATGTTTTTACCCAGGAGGTTACCGTTGATGCCGACAGGGCATCCACCAACAACTGTGTCTCCCCAAGAGTGTTTACTGTTTTAAGCACACAAACACCAACTTGCTAATACTTAATTTTCCGAATCAAGTACCGCCATGCGCCAGCGAAGCCGACAGTTATCCCCACAGCAGCTTGTGACAAAGCCCTCACACCTGTCGACATATGTCGACTAACCGATAGTGGGTAAACAAACAGAGAAACAGTGAATTTATGTAATACAACAAGGATTATGCGTCCATTATCAATCATAATGCTATATGACACCCATATAGCATTAAAAAACACTGTGCCCCCCCTCCTTCTTACTACACAGCAAGTCCTTGTGGGGATCTGAGAAAAATGGCGCTGACTCCTCTGTGAGGGCTAAGCTCCGCCCCTTCCCGGCGCGCTTAAGCCCGCTCAAATAAAACTATATATAACCCTATATTGAGCCGGGGGACCCTACATACAGGAAGATTTACATCTGAGAGGGGCAACATAACACCCAAACACTATGCCCCCCCCCCCCCCCCCCTTTGTTTGTGCTTTACAAACTCCTTGGCGGGGACAGCAGGGAAAATGGCGCTGACTATGTGTGAGTCTAAGCCCCGCCCCTCTCGGCGCGCAATAGCCCCCCTGTATTAAAAAAAAACAAGCAGGTCGAGCACCCTATATAGTGTAAAACACTATACCCACACAGACACCAATGCTGCTCAGGCCCCCCCCCCCCCCCCCGCGCGCCCTGCACCCCAGGCAACCGACGGCATGCGGGAGCCCCGGCGCGCCGCGCACCCGCAGCTCTAATGGCGGGTTATCATATGCGGCGCCCGGGACCCCCAAAACACAAACTACCTATGCTGCCCAGGGCGCCACCCCCCCCCCCCCCCCCCGGCGCCCTGCACCCATGGAGGCCGACGGGGGAGACTGGCGCGTAGTGCGCTATAACACGCCGGTGGGGGTCTGTATAAGGAGCCCTGGCAGCGCAAGCAATCAGCTAAAAAACAAACTGACCCGCTGCCCAGGGCGCTCCCCCCACGCCCTGCACCCGTATAAGCGGCGGCACCGAAATGCTTTTATATGCCAGATCACATTAAGAAGACTAGTAACTTGCTGCCCGGGGCGCTCCCCCTTTCCCAGCGCCCTGTGAGTGCGTTGGGGTGTGGGAGCATGAAGCGCAGCGCAACCGATGTACCTCCGTTACTGAAGTCTTCTGCCGTCTGAAGTCTTCTTTTCTTCCAGTACTCACCCGGCTTCTTTCTTCTGGCTTCTGTGAGGGGGGTGACGGCGTGGCTCCGGGAACAAGCAGCTAGGCGCACCAAGTGATCGAACCCTCTGAAGCTAATGGTGTCCAGTAGCCAAGAAGCAGAGCCTTTAAACTAAGAAGAAGTAGGTCCTGCTTCTCTCCCCTCAGTCCCACGATGCAGGGAGCCTGTAGCCAGCAGGTCTGCCTGAAAATAAAAAACCTAACAAAGTCTTTCAGAGAAACTCAGGAGAGCTCCCCTAGTGTGTGACCCATCACTCCTGGGCACAAAGTCTAACGGAGGTCTGGAGGAGGGGCATAGAGGGAGGAGCCAGTTCACACCCAGTTTAAGTCTTTATAGTGTGCCCAAGCTCCTGCGGATCCGTCTATATCCCATTGTCCTTTTGGAGTCCCCAGCATCCTCTAGGATGTATGAGAAATATAATTACACGTAGCAAATTACTTCTAAGCTAAAATTAATAACTGTTGTTTTGAAAGCTTTTGTACTTTGAGGATTATACACTACACACACACATTACATCACTGTGGCACAGCGGTTGGGCAATTGGTTTGAGACTAATAAAAAGTGCTGTCTGGAGTTTCTATGTTCTCCCCATTGCTCGGTATTGCACACATAGGACCTGATTCATGTTTGTAAGTAACGCAAAAAGCGAGCAATTGGGCAAAACCATGTTGCATTGCAGGTGGGGCTGATGAATCGGGTGTGATATAGGTGGAGTGGGGGGGGTTGGCATGGTATAAGAGGTTGTGCCAGGAAGGGCTGGGGGTTCTAGCGGCTACAGACAGTCTGGCGCAGATGGAGGCCGGATCTGTGGGACTTGCCCACTTTTCCAGGCGACCAAGAGCCAGATTTTCGGGAGCCTCCCAGTCGTTCTGGGAGAGTAGGCAGGTATGTGCAAAACATGATTCCTAAGTAAGTACCTGGTACACTATAAGCAAGCGAAGATGCAGAATTGAGCAAAAACTACACAATGTGTGGTAAACAGGCAAAAGACAGACCCAGTACGAGTTACTAGCGTCTTACATCATTATTCTTAATCTGCAACGTTATACCAATTCCTTAGCCACAAAAATACTAATCCTAAATACCTAGTACACTATAAGCTAAGTAAGTCGCCAAATTGAGAAAAGTTTGCAGTGTTTGTAAAATGACAAAAGACAGGTCCAGTACGGGTGTAGTACTGGTGACCGGCGGTCTCCTGACCGCCGGTCACCTTACCGACGCCGGGATCCCGGCGGGGAGGGGCGAGTGCAGCAAGCCCCTTGCGGGCTCGCTGCGCTCGCCACGCTGCGGGCTCGGTGGCGACCTGCGGTCGCCACGGGTTCTATTCCCACTCTATGGGTGTCGTGGACACCCACGAGTGAAAATAGTCCCTGTTGGTCGGCATGCCGACCATCGGGATAGTGAGCCGTCGGGCTCACGGAGGAGGTCATGTGACTGTCGGTCAGCTGACCGGCGGTCACATGAATACCACCCGTCCAGTACAAGTGACCAGTGCCATGCATCGTTAGGATGTACAGTATCTGCAACTTTATACTAACGCCTCTGCTGCTGCACAAAAATAAATAAATAAATAAATAAATAAATAGAGAATCCCAAGTACTTAGTGGACTATGGGGAAAATTCAGAGATGGCGCTAATTTCGCCACCGCTGAGTCTTTGTATGCAACAGCAGGCTGTTAAGTAAAGAGACACCCACTTCAGGCTTCAGTGATCCACTGCTGTGTCCTAAAATGCAGCACTGGATCAACCGTGTGATCATCAGACATCTGAGTAACCCATAGGGCTATTACACACACGGCGGGTTATGCTGGCCGGGAATAATGTAAAGTGTAGGGTGCTTTCACACGGCACTGCCCCACCACGGCTGCTGGGTTGCAGCCGGAAATATCCACTGAAAAGTCCGGCTGCCGTGGCGGGGCTGTGCCGTCCTTGTATGCAGTGAACTGTGTGTGTGTGTGTGTGTGTGTGTGTGTGTGTGTGTGTGTGTGTGTGTGTGTGTGTGTGTGTGTGTGTGTGTGTGTGTGTGTGTGTGTGTGTGTGTGTACGGGAGCATTCACAAACAACGGTTTTTATTCAAGCCGTGTCTGCTGCTGCGCATGGCATTACACACGGCTCAAAGCCGTTGTGTGTGAAAGACTCTGACGGATGACAAAAAGCCGGACAAAGTTAGTCCGGCTTTTTGCCATCCGGGCAAAAACGCTGCGTGTGAAACGGCCCTAAGGTTACTCAGGATGTCCGATGAAAATATGCTAGAGGAGGTGGGGAAGCTGCGTCCTCGCCACTGGCTTCAGCATGTCCAGAAAATAGGGGTGACGCCACCGTTTTCCAGAACGATGCCCATTGCCGCCCACAAACGCCAAACAGATTGTCAATTAATTTGGGGGCGCTACGTAGCAACTTTACGGGACCTGATCTGCACATGCACAGTGAGGCTCCTGGGCATACCAAGATCAAAGCACATTCGAGATTTACACAAATATCAAATTTACCTAAAACTCTAAATAAGGCCATATACATGTGAACCAAGAGGCAAAATTGAGGAATAAGTGCCAGACACCGCGCTCAATATTGCCCCAAAAGAATAGATGTACGAGGACACACTTGTAATGCAGCCACTCAAACTATCTGCCTCCCCATATAATGTATTTTGGTAAGAGGAGAGAGAAGGTAATTGCTGAACAGTTCCTGTTTTTTTTTTTTTTAACCACACATTTATCTAGAGAAACCTCCAAAATATATTTTGTGTGTGGACTGCAGGCCCAACTTTCGAATACTTTCAGTACAAATCTTCATTACACAATTTGAAAACAATCCTCCCATACAGAAAGTACAAGCTAAAACCCTTTCCCCAAATAATTTCCTTCACATTGGCACCCCGGCCTGTATACTCATTTCATACCTTTTCGGACCCCTGACAGATCTCAGTCTGGCAAAGGACATCAGCAATACGATGCAGGTGGGGCTGCAGCACTTCCTTTGAGCTTCCTCTGATATATGCCGACAAGACCATCAGGTGAGAGGCCAGCGGAGACTTGCGAAGTGCCGGCAAAACCAGCTTGAGGAACACCTCAGGGCTCACAAATGTACCGATTAACTCTGCCGACTTTACACTCTGGAAACAAAATTGTACATTAAATCAGTAAGATGTGTGCAATGGTTATACAGAATACATCTATGTCAGCCCATCACACATTTATTCTATGTTCCGGGCTTTTGAACCAAGGATACGATTAGAATGCCCAAGTACCCCTAGAGAAATCTACTACAGGTTGAGTGTCCCATATCCAAAATGCTTGGGACCAGAAGTATTTTGGATATCGGATTTTTCCGTATTTTGGAATAATTGCATTCCATAATGAGATATTATCGTGATAGGACCCAAGTCTAAGCACAGAATGCATTTATGTTCCATATACACCTTATACACACAGCCTGAAGGCTATTTTAGCCAATATTTGCATTAAACAAAGTTTGTGTACATACACACAATTCATTTATGTTTCATATAGACCTTATACACACAGCCTGAAGGTCATTTAATGCAATATTTTTTATAACTTTGTGTATTAAACAAAACTTGTACACATTAATCCATCAGAAAACAAAAAGGTTTCACTTAGTACAAAAATTCCGTATTTCAGAATATTTGGATATGGGATACTCAATCTGTATTACACTGGTGGTGTGCCTGGCACAGTCTTTCCGGTGTGATATAGTTCCTATGGAGTATAAAAAATTGTATATGTTGAGATCTAACTGTTGTAGTGAAGGAACGCGGAATAAGGCTGTTTCTCATATCTTATCCGACATTGCCCTAAGTCCGTTTCCCACTTAATTCTAAGCAAGGGCAACTTATCAGGGTGAAGAGCCGTTTGAAGACTCTAAGGAAATACCGGAAATCAAATGGCTGTTTGTTCTATCCTGTAACATCCTTTTAACCGGAGAGTCATTAAACAGTGGAGGAGCCTCAATAAATTGTGCCTTAAAAGCCTCGCTTAGTTGGAGATATCTGTAGAAAAAGGAGTTTGACAGAAAAACCCAGCTGTAGCTCCTGAAACGATTTAAAGACACCTCAATTATATAAATTCCCAAGTGTGTGAATAGCCCATCAACCCCAGTTTGGTTATAGGGACTTTGGACATGTTAACGTTCCCACAAAGCAGTACCTGCAATAGATTCAGACCAGGGAGGACCTGTGCTAACATCTGATAATACAAGGTTGAAGAATCAGACACATTCAGCCAATCCCATAGGTGCGCTAGCTGGGCAGCATAATAATAAGTCCTAAAAGCAGGGAGGGCTAGGCCACCGGAAGCTCTTGATCTAGTCAGAGTAACAAGCTTCAAGCGCCCTCTTTTATTAGCTCATTCTAACAAGGACATTAAACTGTCTATTTGCCGAAAGACCTTTTGAGGAATATAAATCAGGGATTGTTGAAGAACGTACAATAGCTTGGGTTGGAAAACCATGCTGATCAGGTTAACTCTGCCGGTAACCGTCAGAGGTAATTTCCCCCAGACTGATACCCTAGATCGAAGGTAAGATATCTGTGGGAAAATATTTAGCAAAACGAATTGTCGAGAATCAGTCACCCATATTCCTAGATGCTTAAACGAATCCAAGATGTCATTTCTAAAAGCATCCTCCTGTCAGTATTACACAGAATCCAGACATCCTATTGGTGTGTTATTTAGCTGCTATAACAGACGGCTGTGGGGTTACAGACATCACACTGCCACATTCTGCATCGGACCGTTACGTCTTTGCAACGGACAGTTAAGTATTTCAGAATAAAAAACATCTAATAGCTACTATACCGATGCTATTCTGCTCTCTCCAGATACCCGCATTCCTGCTGAAGAGATTGTCACATGGATGGAACATTTCATTACACCTGATGGCAATGCATAAAAACTCCCCTCTTTAGCAGGACATGAGGCACTTGATGCTAGTGATTTTAAATACGGATAAGCTCCCTTCCCCCAAATACTTCCTCCCCTTTAAAAATCCCTATTGCTACTCGATGCCAAATCAGATTCAACAAATCATGTGTACTGTTACCTGTCAAACTGTGGCCTCAAGGAAAACCTTCTTTCCCCATTAAAACATTTAAATCTAATTTATAGCAGATCTATTGAATGTATTTTATGACAAGTATCAAGTCTTCCAACTCCTTTGGGAAAATATGGGAAACATAGGCCCTATACAATGATATTCAGGTTCCTTGACTACACGCTGAATTACCTTTGTGCAAAGAGTTCTTTTCCTCTACATCCTCTCCCTTATACTAAAGACCTCCTGGATTATTCCCTCCTCCACCCTTCTTACCCATTCTCCCTGCAGTTTGCCATAGCGCATCCCCTCCCCTTCTTCCTCATCTTCTTAAAAACAGATTCAGTATCTTTTTTTATATTCTAACATTTTTGCGGTTTGAAGTCACTATTCTCAATTTTGGGACGGATTGCTTATTCTGCTTGTAACACCACTGAATCTTGAATCATCTTTATATTTATTTTTTTATATTGTTTTTTATTTAACAAAGAAGTCTATTAAAACCATTAATAAAATATGGCAGTGGCCAGCTTAAATGTCTTGTTTCACTAGTTAATCTTCCTTTTTAATTCATTTCGGCCAGGTCTGGATAGACACAAGGGCCCTGTGCGAAGAGGTCTGGTCGCTGAGTAAGTAGATGGGGACGCCCTGTCAACAGACCCTGCAGGTCTGAGAACCAATGCCGTCTGGGTCACGCTGGAGCAACTAGAAGTAGCATTCCTCCTTCTTGTTTGAACTTCAGTAAGACCATGGCAGGAGCGACACCGAAGGGAATATGTAGGGCGACTGAAAGTTCCATGGAACTGCCAGTGCGTCCACGAACGCTGCCTGAGGATCCTTGGTTCGAGATCAGAAGACCGGAAACTTGTAACTGTGTTGAAACGCCATGAGGTCTACATCAGGTAGGACCCACCTGTCCGCTATGAATTGAAAGACTTATGGATCAAGACTCCACGCTCCGGCGTCCACGTTCTGGCAACTGAGGAAGTTCAGGACGCCCGGATGAACACTGCCGATATGGCTGGCAGATGGCGTTACGCCCAACAAAGGATTTTTGACACTTCCATCATTGCCATACGGCTTCGAGTCCCGCATTGATGGTTTATGTATGCCACCGTGGTGACGTTGTCTGACCGTACTTGAACAGACCTGTTCCGTACCAGAAGCAGGGCAAGAGACAGTGCATTGTACACTGCCCTCAGCCACAGAATGTTTATTGGGAGGAGTGACTCCTCCTTGGTCCTACGACCCTGAAAAGAGTGTTGCGCCAACACCGGTCCCCATCCCCTCAGACTGGCGTCCGTTGTCCTCAGGACCCAGTCGGGAATCCAGAAGGGATGGCCCCTGCTCAATTGCTGGTCCTGGAGCCACAAGGTCAGTGACAGGCGAACCTCCGGAGTCAAAGAGATCATTTGAGATCTGATCCGATGAGGTAGGCCGTCCCACTTGGTAAGGATTAACCGTTGTAGTGGGCGGGAATGAAATCAAGCGTACTCTACCATGTCGAAGGCCAACACCATCAGGCCAAGTACTTGCATCACTGGGAATATCGACACTCTGGGGCGACGAAGGAAGAATCTTATCCTGTCCTGAAGCTTCAGAGCTCTGGGGGTCATTCAGAGTTGATCGCTCGCTGCTGATTTTCGCAGCGCTGTGATCAGGTGAAAAAAAAAAGCATTTCTGCGCATGCCCCGCAATGCGCACGCGCGACGTACGGGTACAAAGCTTGTAGTTGTGCTCAGGTTCTAGCAAAGTTTTCCTTCGCACTGGCAGCCGCAAGGAGATTGACAGGAAGGGGGCGTTTCTGGGTGTCAACTGACCGTTTTCAGGGAGTGTTTGCAAAAACGCAGGTGTGTCTGAAAAAACGCAGGCGTGGCTGGGCGGGTGTATGACGTCAAAACCGGACACGAATAGGCTGAAGTGATCGCAAGGTCTGAGTAGGTTCAGAGCTACTCTGAAACTGCACAAATTGTTTTTGTAGAGCTCGGCTGCACATGCGTTCGCACTTTTGCTAAACTAAAATACACTCCCCAGTGGGCGGTGACATAGCGTTTGCAGGGCTGCTAGAACTAGCTAGCGAGCGAGCAACTCGGAATGACCTCATTTGTCTGTAAACCTGCATCAGAATACTCGTACAATATATTCTTTAAAAGGTACACTCTTTCTCAACGAACGCTGTCTGTATCAAGACATGCAGGATACTTAAGTGTTTGTAAAGTCTCAGCTCTGTGTACAGGCGGCTTTACAAGGGAGACCTTGCCCTACAATCACAGAGACCAGCAGCAGCTATGCTCAGAGGATGGTGCTCAAAGTCTCAGGCAGGGAGTGAGAGAGAGTGTGAGGCAGCTCCAGGGTGGGAAATCTGCAAGGAGATGGCGCCCTGGATCGGGGGAGGGGCTACAGGTCAAGCGCCACCTCCCCTATGCTGGACTTCCACCCCAGGTACTAGTGAGCTTTATTAAATGGGGCGTTAGTACACTCGACCTGTGCTCCATTGCCCTGGTGGTCCCTGCACAGTGACAGTGTCCATACCAGCGCCGCGACCCGTCTCCCTAGGTCGCCATCGGAACGCAAATTAATGGCGGGTCCCGCCTGGTGGACCCTCTTACCTCCTCCCTATAGCAGCCACGCGAACCAGAAGAGCGGTCTGCGACTCTGTACCTAAGCCATGACTTCTCCGCCGCAAGTACCCAGGAACCAGGCGGCGTGAGTATGCGTCGCCGCTTGGGAGGTGATGGAGCTGCACCGCTGAATGTCACACTGACATACAGCGCTGACAGCCCAACAAGAGATAGGAAATCTTCTGTAGAAAAGCTTTTTTCAGGGCTGCCCAGTGCAGCCCTCCTGTTAGGTGACCTGCTGCTGCAGACACCAACTCGAAACGGAGCTCTCAGTGCCTGTAGGCTGGGTTATAGAGGAGGCACCAACGCATCCTGGGACAGCTAAAGCTTTAGCCTGTTGGTGCCTCTGGATCAAGATCCACTCTACACCTCGATGTTTTCCCTGTGGAAACTAACGTAACCTGCTGCAGAAAAGGTCCCTTTTTGCCCGTTTTTATGTCGAATTTACATTCAACCTATTCAATGCCCCTGCCGTTTTACTAATGATCGAAAAATCTGGCACTGGTGAAAACCACATGCATCAGCGAATTTGCGGGTGTTTTCACCTGTTTTTGGCGCAATTTTCACCCATGCCAACTCGACTAAAAAATAAATAACTAAGATTTTACTTACCGGTAAATCTATTTCTCGTAGTCCGTAGAGGATGCTGGGGACTCCGTAAGGACCATGTGGATATACGGGCTCCGCAGGACACATGGGCACTTTAAGAAAGAATTTAGTTCCTGGTGTGCACTGGCTCCTCCCTCTATGCCCCTCCTCCAGACCTCAGTTAGAGAAACTGTGCCCAGAGGAGATGGACAGTACGAGGAAAGGATTTTGTTAATCCAAGGGCAAGATTCATACCAGCCACACCAATCACACCGTATAACTTGTGATAACTACCCAGTTAACAGTATGAAAACAACATATCATCAGTTCAAGACCGATGCAACTATAACGTAACCCTTATCGAAGCAATACGTATATACAAGTATTGCAGAAGAAGTCCGCACTTGGGACTACGGACTACGAGAAATAGATTTACCGGTAAGTAAAATCTTATTTTCCCTAACGTCCTAGAGGATGCTGGGGACTCCGTAAGGATCATGGGGATTATACCAAAGCTCCCAAACGGGCGGGAGTGCGGATGACTCTGCAGCAGCGATTGAACAAACATGAGGTCCTCCACAGCCAGGGTATCAAATTTATAGGATTTTGCAAAAGTGTTTGAACCCGACCAAGTAGCAGCTCGACACAGCTGTAGTGCCGAGACCCCCCGGGCAGCCGCCCAAGAAGAGCCCACCTTCCTAGTGGAATGGGCCTTTACCGAATTTGGTAACGGCAATCCAGCCGCAGAATGCGCTTGCTGAATCGTGTTACAAATCCAGCGAGCAATAGTTTGCTTTGAAGCAGGGGCACCAATCTTGTTGGATGCATACAGGACAAACAGCGCTTCAGTTTTCCTGACTCTAGCCGTTCTGGCCACGTAAATTTTCAAAGCCCTGACCACATCAAGTAACTCGGAATCCTCCAAGTCACGAGCAGCCACAGGCACCACAATAGGTTGGTTCATATGAAAAGATGATACCACTTTCGGCAGAAATTGCGAACGGGTCCGCAATTCTGCTCTATCCATATGGAAGACCAAATAGGGGCTTTTATGTGACAAAGCCGCTAATTCAGACACTCGCCTAGCCGAAGCCAAGGTTAATAACATGACCACCTTCCACGTGAGATATTTTCAACTCCACCGTTTTAAGTGGTTCAAACCAGTGTGACTTTAGGAAACTTAACACCACGTTAAGATCCCAAGGTGCCACCGGAGGCACAAAAGGAGGCTGAATATGTAGCACTCCCTTTACAAAAGTCTGAACTTCCGGTAGAGAAGCCAACTCTTTTTGAAAGAAAATGGATAGGGACGAAATCTGGACCCTAATGGAGCCTAATTTTAGGCCCAAATTCACTCCCGACTGTAGGAAGTGAAGGAAACGGCCCAGCTGGAACTCTTCCGTAGGAGCCTTCCTGGCCTCACACCAAGAAACATATTTTCGCCATATTCGGTGATAATGTTTAGATGTCACGTCCTTCCTAGCCTTTATCAGCGTAGGAATGACCTCCTCCGGAATGCCTTTCTCTGCTAGGATCCGGCGTTCTACCGCCATGCCGTCAAACGCAGCCGCGGTAAGTCTTGGAACAGACAGGGCCCCTGTTGCAACAGGTCCTGTCTCAGAGGAAGAGGCCACGGATCTTCTGTGAGCATTTCTTGCAGATCTGGGTACCAGGTCCTTCGTGGCCAATCTGGAACAATGAGGATTGATCTCACGCCTCTTTTTCTTATAATCCTCAACACCTTGGGTATGAGAGGAAGAGGAGGAAACACAGACTGACTGGAACACCCACGGTGTCACCAGGGCGTCTACAGCTACTGCCTGAGGGGCTCTTGACCTGGCGCAGTACCTCTGTAGCTTTTTGTTGAGGCGGGATGCCATCATGTTCACCTGTGGCAGTTCCCACCGACTTGCAATCTGTGCGAAGACTACGTGATGAAGTCCCCACTCCCCCGGGTGTAGGTCGTGTCTGCTGAGGAAGTCTGCTTCCCAGTTGTCCACTCCCGGAATGAACACTGCTGACAGTGCGCTTACATGATTCTCCGCCCAGCGAAGAATTCTGGTGGCTTCCGCCATTGCCACTCTGCTCCTTGTGCCGCCTTGGCGGTTTACATGAGCCACTGCGGTGATGTTGTCAGACTGGATCAGAACTGGTTGGTCGCGAAGTAAGGTCTCCGCTTGACGTAGGGCGTTGTATATGGCCCTTAGCTCCAGGATGTTGATGTGAAGACAAGTCCCTTGACTTGACCAAAGACCCTGGAAATTTCTTCCCTGTGTGACTGCTCCCCACCCTCGGAGGCTTGCGTCCGTGGTCACCAGGATCCAATCCTGAATGCCGAATCTGCGGCCCTCGAGAAGGTGAGCACTCTGCAGCCACCACAGAAGTGACACCCTGGCCCTTGGGGACAGGGTGATCAACCGATGCTTCTGTAGATGTGACCCGGACCACTTGTCCAGTGGGTCCCATTTGAAGTCCTCGCATGGAACCTGCCGAAGGGAATGTTTTTCCCAGGACTCGAGTGCAGTGATGCACTGACACCTGTCTTGGTTTCAATAGGTGCCTGACTAGAGTCATGAGTTCCTGGGCCTTCTCTATCTGAAGGTAAACCCATTTCTGGTCTGTATCCAGAATCATACCCAAGAAGGGCAGACGAGTTATAGGAACCAACTGTGACCTCGGGAAATTGAGAATCCAGCAGTGTTGCTGTGACACCTTCAGCGAAAGTGACACGCTGTTCAACAACTGATCTTTTGATCTCACCCTTATTAGGAGATCGTTCAAGTATGGGATAACTGTGACTCCTTGCTTGCGTAGGAGCACCATTATATCCGCCAATTACCCTGAAATTGGTAATGACAATCGTGTACCGCAATTGTCAGGTACGCCTGATGGGGTGGATAAATGGGAACATGAAGGTATGCAGCCTTTATGTCTAGATACACCATTCCAGGCTGGCGATGATCGCTCTGGGCGATTCCACTTTAAATTTGAACCTTTTCTCAGGTTCAGAGATTATAATTTTAAATAGGTCTGACCGAACCGTACGGTTCGGGACTACAGCCAAGGTCGAGTCATATCGCCTTCCTTGTTGCAGGAGGGGAACCTTGAGCACCACCTGTTGGAAATACAATGTGTGAATTGTATTTAATATTATCTCCCTTTCTGGGGGAGAAGCCGGTAGGTCCGATAAGGAAAAACCGGCGAGGAAGCACCTTTCGAATTCCAGCTTGTAACCCTGAGAAACAATTTTTATTGCCCCGGGATCCACCTGGGAGTGAACTCAGATGTGGCTGAAGAGTCGAAGACGTGCTCCCACTGGGACGGACTCCCTTAGCGGAGCTCCAGCGTCATGCGGTGGATGTAGTAGAGGCCGGGGAGGACTTCTGTTCCTGGGAACTAGCTGTGCCCTGTGCCCTTACCTCTGGTAAGAAAGGACGCTCCTCGTACTTTCTTGTTATTCTGCGACCGAAAGGACTGCATTTGATAATGTCGTGCTTTCTTAGGCTGTGAGGGAATATAAGGCAAAAGATCCGAATTACCAGCTATAGCTGTGGAGACCAGGTCCGAGAGCCCTTCTCCACACAATTCCTCAGCCTTTTTTAGTCGGCATCACCTGTCCATTGCATGTTCCACAGGACACGTATAGCAGAAATCGACAGCATCTTCTATAGATAGATAGATAGATAGATATAGATATATACATACACACATACTAGGGTCAATAACATGGTATCCTTATCTAGGGTTTCAATCTCCGCTGATAAGATATCTGTCCACGCTACTACAGCGCTATAAACCCATGCCGACACAATCGCCGGTCTGAGTAGTGTACCAGAATGTGTGTAAATGGACTTCATAGTACTTTTATTGCATGCTATCTGCAGGATCCCTGATAGCTGTTAAGTCAGCGCTACCTTTTGGGTAAACGTGACAAAGCTTTGTCCACCCTAGGGGAAGATTCCCATCGTATCCTGGCCCTAGTAGGGAAAGGATACTCCCGGAGAATTCTTTGTGGGAATCTGCAGTCTCTTGTCTGGAGATTCCCGCTCTTTTTCTTCATGAGAGGAGGGAAATTTACCTCAGCTTTCTTCCCCTTAAACATGTGTACCCTCGTGTCAGGGACAGATGAGTCATTAGTGATATGCAAAACATCTTTTATTACAATAATCATATATTGAATACTTTTCTGCCAGTTTTGGCTGTTACTTTGCATTATCGTAGTCGACACTGGAGTCAGAGTCCGTGTCGATATCAGTGTCTATTATTTTGGATAGTGAGCGTTGTGAGACTCTGAAGGAATCTGCGACATAGGGACAGACATGTGTAGATTCACTGTCTGTTCTCTAATCTTTTGTGCAATAAATTTACCTTAGCACTTAATTTCACATATCCAATTAGGTGTCGGCGTTGTCGACGGAGACACCACTCACACACACATTTGCTCCATCTCCTCCTTAGGAGAGCCTTTTACCTCAGACATGTCGACACACACGTACCGACACACCACACACTCAGGGAATGCTCATCTGAAGATAATTTCCCCACAAGGCCCTTTGGAGAGACAGAGAGAGAGTATGCCAGCACACACCCCAGCGCTATATGACCAAGGAAAAAACACAGCAATTTAATGTTTACCCAGTAGCGCTGTTATTATCTGCGCTGAATTATGTGCCCCCCCTCTTCTTTAAAACACTCTTCTACCGTGGTATAAGCAGGGGAGAGTCCGGGGAGCTTCCTCTCAGCGGTGCTGTGGAAAAAACATGGCGCTGGTGAGTCCTGAGGGAGAAGCCCAGCCCCCTCGACGGCGGGCTTGTCCCGCTAAAAGTGTAAAATTGTCGGGGGCTCCTGCATATATACAGTGTCCAGCTGTATATATGCTCCTTTTGCCAAATAAGAGGTTTATATTGCTGCCCAGGGCGCCCCCCCCTTGCGCCCTGCACCCTTACAGTGACCGGAGTATGTGAGGTGTGTGGGAGCAATGGCGCACAGCTGCAGTGCTGTGCGTTACCTCAGTGAAGATCATGAAGTCTTCTTTTCTTCTCATACTCACCCGGCTTCTATCTTCCGGCTCTGCGAGGGGGACGGCAGCGCGGCTCTGGGACGGACGGCGAGGGTGAGATCCTGCGTACCAATCCCTCTGGAGCTAATGGTGTCCAGTAGCCTAAGAAGCAGGACCTAGCTTCAGAGAGTAGGGCTGCTTCTCTCCCCTCAGTCCCACGATGCAGGGAGTCTGTTGCCAGCAGAGCTCCCTGAAAATAAAAAACCTAACAAAATACTTTCTATCAGTAAACTCAGGAGAGCTCACTGAAAAGCACCCAGCTCCTCTGGGCACAGTATCAAATTGAGGTCTGGAGGAGGGGTATAGAGGGAGGAGCCAGTGCACACCAGGAACTAAATTCTTTCTTAAAGTGCCCATGTCTCCTGCGGAGCCCGTCTATCCCCATGGTCCTTACGGAGTCCCCAGCATCCTCTAGGACATTAGAGAAATAAAAAAAAAAATAAGAATTTACTTACCGATAATTCTATTTCTCGTAGTCCGTAGTGGATGCTGGGACTTCCGTAAGGACCATGGGGAATAGCGGCTCCGCAGGAGACTGGGCACAAAAGTAAAAGCTTTAGACTAGCTGGTGTGCACTGGCTCCTCCCCCTATGACCCTCCTCCAAGCCTCAGTTAGGATACTGTGCCCGGACGAGTGTACATAATAAGGAAGGATTTTGAATCCCGGGTAAGACTCATACCAGCCACACCAATCACACCGTACAACCTGTGATCTGAACCCAGTTAACAGCATGATAAACGTAGGAGCCTCTGAAAAGATGGCTCACAACAATAAACAACCCGATTTTTTTGTAACAATAACTATATACAAGTATTGCAGACAATCCGCACTTGGGATGGGCGCCCAGCATCCACTACGGACTACGAGAAATAGAATTATCGGTAAGTAAATTCTTATTTTCTCTGACGTCCTAGTGGATGCTGGGACTTCCGTAAGGACCATGGGGATTATACCAAAGCTCTAAAACGGGCGGGAGAGTGCGGATGACTCTGCAGCACCGAATGAGAGAACTCCAGGTCCTCCTCAGCCAGGGTATCAAATTTGTAGAATTTAGCAAACGTGTTTGCCCCTGACCAAGTAGCTGCTCGGCAAAGTTGTAAAGCCGAGACCCCTCGGGCAGCCGCCCAAGATGAGCCCACCTTCCTTGTGGAATGGGCTTCTACAGATTTTGGCTGTGGCAGGCCTGCCACAGAATGTGCAAGCTGAATTGTACTACAAATCCAACGAGCAATCGTCTGCTTAGAAGCAGGAGCACCCAGCTTGTTGGGTGCATACAGGATAAACAGCGAGTCAGATTTTCTGACTCCAGCCGTCCTGGAAACATATATTTTCAGGGCCCTGACTACGTCCAGCAACTTGGAGTCCTCCAAGTCCCTAGTCGCCGCAGGTACCACAATAGGCTGGTTCATGTGAAACGCTGAAACCACCTTAGGGAGAAATTGAGGGCGAGTCCTCAGTTCTGCCCTGTCTGAATGAAAAATTAGGTAAGGGCTTTTATATGATAAAGCCGCCAATTCAGAGACACGCCTGGCTGAAGCCAGGGCTAACAGCATGACCACTTTCCATGTGAGATATTTCAATTCCACAGTGGTGAGTGGTTCAAACCAATGTGATTTTAGGAGACTCAACACTACATTGAGATCCCAAGGTGCCACTGGAGGCACAAAAGGAGGCTGTATATGCAGTACCCCTTTGACAAACGTCTGAACTTCAGGCACTGAAGCCAGTTCTTTTTGGAAGAAGATTGACAGGGCCGAAATTTGAACCTTAATGGACCCTAATTTTAGGCCCATAGATAGTCCTGTTTGCAGGAAATGCAGGAAACGACCCAGTTGAAATTCCTCTGTAGGGGCCTTCTTGGCCTCACACCACGCAACATATTTCCGCCAAATGCGGTGATAATGTTTTGCGGTTACATCCTTTCTGGCCTTGACCAGGGTAGGGATGACTTCATCTGGAATGCCTTTTTCCTTCAGGATCCGGCGTTCAACCTCCATGCCGTCAAACGCAGCCGCGGTAAGTCTTGAAACAGACAAGGTCCCTGCTGGAGCAGGTCCTTTCTGAGAGGTAGAGGCCACGGGTCCTCCGTGAGCATCTCTTGCAGTTCCGGGTACCAAGTTCTTCGAAGTCCCCACTCCCCCGGGTGGAGGTCGTGTCTGCTGAGGAAGTCTGCTTCCCAGTTGTCCACTCCCGGAATGAACACTGCTGACAGTGCTACCACATGATTTTCCGCCCAGCGGAGAATCCTTGCAGCTTCTGCCATTGCCCTCCTGCTTCTTGTGCCGCCCTGTCTGTTGACGTGGGCGACTGCCGTGATGTTGTCCGATTGGATCAATACCGACTGACCCTGAAGCAGAGGACTTGCTTGACTTAGGGCATTGTAAATGGCCCTTAGTTCCAGGATATTTATGTGAAGAGACGTTTCCATGCTTGACCACAAGCCCTGGAAATTTCTTCCCTGTGTGACTGCTCCCCAGCCTCTCAGACTGGCATCCGTGGTCACCAGCATCCAATCCTGAATGCCGAATCTGCGGCCCTCTAGAAGATGAGCACTCTGTAACCACCACAGGAGAGACACCCTTGTCCTTGGAGATAGGGTTATCCGCTGATGCATCTGAAGATGCGATCCGGACCATTTGTCCAGCAGATCCCACTGAAAAGTTCTTGCATGGAATCTTCCGAATGGAATTGCTTCGTAAGAAGCCACCATTTTTCCCAGGACTCTCGTGCATTGATGCACTGACACTTGGCCTGGTTTTAGGAGGTTCCTGACTAGCTCGGATAACTCCCTGGCCTTCTCCTCCGGGAGAAACACCTTTTTCTGGACTGTGTCCAGAATCATCCCCAGGAACAGTAGACGTGTTGTTGGAATCAGCTGTGATTTTGGGATATTTAGAATCCACCCGTGCTGACGTAGCACTACCTGAGACAGTGCTACTCCGAACTCTAACTGTTCCCTGGATCTTGCCCTTATCAGGAGATCGTCCAAGTAAGGGATAATTAAGACGCCTTCTCTTCGAAGAAGAATCATCATTTCGGCCATTACCTTGGTAAAGACCCGGGGTGCCGTGGACAATCCAAACGGCAGCGTCTGAAACTGATAATGACAGTTTTGAACCACAAACCTGAGGTACCCCTGGTGAGAAGGGAAGATTGGGACATGGAGATAAGCATCTTTGATGTCCAGAGATACCATATAGTCCCCTTCTTCCAGGTTCGCTATCACTGCTCTGAGTGATTCCATCTTGAATTTGAACCTTTTTATGTAAGTGTTCAAGGATTTCAGATTTAAAATTGGTCTCACCCAGCCGTCCGGCTTCGGTACCACAAACAGCGTGGAATAATACCCCTTTCCCTGTTGTAGGAGGGGTACCTTGATTATCACCTGCTGGGAATACAGCTTGTGAATAGCTTCCAATACTGCCTCCCTGTCGGAGGGAGGTGTTGGAGGAGCAGACTTCAGGAATCGGCGAGGGGGAGACGTCTCGAATTCCAATTTGTACCCCTGTGATACTACCTGCAGGATCCAGGGGTCCACTTGCGAGTGAGCCCACTGCGCGTTGAAATTTTTGAGACGGGCCCCCACCGTGCCTGAGTCCGCTTGTAAAGCCCCAGCGTCATGCTGAAGACTTGGCAGAAGCGGGTGCTGAGAGGTGACCTGGGGTAAAAAGGTGGACTTTCCAGCCGTTGCCGTGGCCACCAGGTCTGATAGACCGACCCCAAATAACTCCTCCCCTTTATACGGCAATACTTCCATATGTCGTTTGGAATCTGCATCACCTGACCACTGTCGCGTCCATAACGCCCTTCTGGCAGAAATGGACATCGCACTTACTCTTGATGCCAGGGTGCAAATATCCCTCTGTGCATCACGCATATATAGTAATGCATCCTTTAAATGCTCTATAGTTAATAAAATACTGTCCCTATCCAGGGTATCAATATTTTCAGTCAGGGAATCCGACCAAGCCACTCCAGCGCTGCACATCCAGGCTGAGGCGATTGCTGGTCGCAGTATAACACCAGTATGTGTGTATATACCTTTTAGGATATTTTCCAGCCTTCTATCAGCTGGTTCTTTGAGGGCGGCCGTATCAGGAGACGGTAACGCCACTTGTTTTGATAAGCGTGTGAGCGCCTTATCTACCCTAGGGGGTGTTTCCCAACGTGCCCTAACCTCTGGCGGGAAAGGGTATAGTGCCAATAATTTGTTAGAAATCAGCAGTTTTTTCTCGGGGGAAACCCACGCTTTATCACACACCTCATTTATCTGATTCAGGAAAAACTACTGGTAGTTTTTTCACACCCCACATAATACCCTTTTTTGTGGTACTTGTAGTGTCAGAAATGTTCAATGCCTCCTTCATTGCCGTGATCATGTAACGTGTGGCCCTACTGGACTTTACGTTTGTCTCCTCACCGTCGACACTGGATTCAGTATCCGTGTCTGGGTCTGTGTCGACCATCTGAGGTAACGGGCGTTTTAGCGCCCCTGACGGTGTCTGAGACGCCTGAACAGGCACTAACTGATTTGCCGGCTGTCTCATGTCGTCAACAGTTTTTTGCAAAGTGCTGACATTGTCACGTAATTCTTTAAATACGACCATCCAGTCAGGTGTCGACTCCCTAGGGGGTGACATCACTAACACAGGCAATTGCTCTGCTTCCACATCATTTTCCTCCTCATACATGTCGACACAATCGTACCGACACCCAGCACACACACAGGGAATGCTCTGATAGAGGACAGGACCCCACTAGCCCTTTGGGGAGACAGAGGGAGAGTTTGCCAGCACACACCAGAGCGCTATATATATGCAGGGATAACCTTATATAAGTGTTACTCCCTGTTATAGCTGCTGTATTATATATTAGCTGCCAATAGTGCCCCCCCTCTCTTGTTTTACCCTGATTCTTGTAGCAGGACTGCAGGGGAGAGTCAGGGAGCCTTCCTTCCAGCGGAACTGTGAGGGAAAATGGCGCTCGTGTGCTGAGGAGATAGGCTCCGCCCCCTTCTCGGCGGCCTTTTCTCCCGCTTTTTTCAGGAAAACTGTCAGGAGTTAAATGCATCCATATAGCCCAGGAGCTATATGTGATGCATTTCTTTAGCCATATAAGGTTTTTATAGTGTTTTATTGCATCTCAGGGCGCTCCCCCCCAGCGCCCTGCACCCTCAGTGACCGGAGTGTGAAGTATGCTGAGAGCAATGGCGCACAGCTGCAGTGCTGTGCGCTACCTTATTTGAAGACAGGAACGTCTTCTGCCGCCGCTTTCTCCGGACCTCTTCGCTCTTCTGGCTCTGTAAGGGGGCCGGCGGCGCGGCTCCGGGACCCATCCAGGCTGAACCTGTGATCGTCCCTCTGGAGCTAATGTCCAGTAGCCAAGAAGCCCAATCCACTCTGCACGCAGGTGAGTTCGCTTCTTCTTCTCTTAGTCCCACGATGCAGTGAGCCTGTTGCCAGCAGTACTCACTGAAAATAAAAAACCTATTTAAACTTTTACTTCTAAGCAGCTCAGGAGAGCCACCTAGCATGCACCCTTCTCGTTCGGGCACAAAAATCTAACTGAGGCTTGGAGGAGGGTCATAGGGGGAGGAGCCAGTGCACACCAGCTAGTCTAAAGCTTTTACTTTTGTGCCCAGTCTCCTGCGGAGCCGCTATTCCCCATGGTCCTTACGGAAGTCCCAGCATCCACTAGGACGTCAGAGAAATGTAAAACAAGTGAAAAGGCATGGGCAAAAATGGATTAAAGAAAAAAAAAAAAAAAAAAAATGCCAGCAATTAAATACTCTGTGTCAAATTAGTGCAATTTTTTCGACCAGTTGAAAAAACAGCACTTAATGGAATACCGCTCTATATGTCTCTTTAGCCCACCTAAAGGAAGTCACTTTGTGGGGGAAAAGGATTAAAAGAGACTCTTCAATCCCTTTGCCATCTTCCAATTTAAGTACAAAGTGCAGCATTTCATTAGTACACCATGCAATTACACCAATACCTCCCCACGTGTACATAGGTCTTTTTCATTTTGCAATGACTTGAAATTGGAAAATCTGCACTCTAACCACAAGCAGTGGTGAAATAAAATGCAACGCCGTTTATTTAAACAACAAATTCACTTGGTAAAATATGTCACCCAGAAGGAACACTTGTCTATCAAGTCCTCTAATTACATATGAAAAAACGTATTGATGGGTTTTAAATCTGGGTCTGCGTGAAATATTACACGGCCGTCTGTCTGAGACTTGTTCAGTGCAATGACGACTACACATGTAATTGTGGCGGAGATTAGCTGGTAAAGACACGCACTGGGAATTCAGTACATAGTTCTACGAGTGGTCTCTGTGTTCATTTGAGCTCCATGGTATAGAAAATATGTTTAAACACCTGGGATTCTAAATAAAACAAAGCTTTGTTTCCTATGATGGACTATGCTGACAAGGGGCTCCCTTCACACCATTCATCTTCAAGGACACTAAAGCAAAGAGTCACACAGTATTTGAAGCAATTCCGCAATACATTTCCTGCATGTACAATCCCTTTATCACATAACGGCATAAAATAATATTTCACAGGAACAAATAGCAAACTGTGAACACAATAAAGATGTCAAAACCTTATTTTATGGTAGTGCAGCCAGCGTTGTTCAGATGATTGGTGTGTGTAATTAGAAAAATGATATATGAAATGTATGTCAGGCTTCCTTACTAATGTATGCCGCCTTATTGTTACTTCTCAATGCAACCCATAAACTTCCTTTTTATTGTACCATAGCTATGTGCAAACTGGGCTTGTAGGTGTATGTAAAGAGTACCACAATTTATTATCATTATTATTATCAGTTATATATATAGCGCACACATATTCCGCAGCGCTTTACAGACAATATTTGGCCATTCACATCAGTCCCTGTCCCAGTGGAGCTTACACTCTATATTCCATACCACATACACACACATTAACGCTAGGGTTAATTTTTGTTGGGTACCAATTAACCTACCAGTATATTTTTGGGACTGTGGGAGGAAACCCACGCAAGCTTGGGGAGAAAATACAAACTCCACACAGTTAGGGCCATGGTGGGAATCGAACCCATGACCTCAGTGCTGTGAGGCAGTAATGCTAACCATTACACAGTTTGTGATGCCCACAATGGTGTATTAAATTCAGGTCAAGTCTACCATATCCAAAATCTTTCTGATGGCTCAATGTACACAAACTTTGTTTCATGCAAATAATTATTAAAGGTATTGTATAAAATTGCCTTCATGCTGTGTGTATAAGGTGTATATGAAACAAATGGATTTCATGTAAGTACACAAAATTATGACAAATTTGGGGGTTTATATACTAAGCCTTGGAAAGAGATAAATTGGACAGAGAAAGTACCAGCCAATCAGCTCCTTACTGCCATGTTACAGCCGGTGTTTGAAAAATGACAGACAGGAGCTGGTTGGCTGGTACTTTATATCTGTCCTCTTTCTCCAAGGTATATAGGTGGTCATTACGAGTTGTTCGCTCGCTAGCTGTTTTTAGCAGCCGTGCAAACGCTATGCCGCCTCCCACTGGGAGTGTATTTTAGCTTAGCAGAAGTGCGAACGAAAGGATCGCAGAGCTGTAGGATAATTTTTTTGTGCAGTTTTAGAGTAGCTCAAAACCTACTCAGCGCTTGCGATGACTTCAGACTGTTCAGTTCCTGTTTTGACGTCACAAACACGCCCTGCGTTCGGCCAGCCACACCTGCATTTTTCCAGGCACGCCTGCATTTTTTCGAACATTCCCTGAAAACGGCCAGTTGACACCCAGAAATGCCCACTTCATGTCAATCACTCTGCGGCCAGCAGTGCGACTGAAAAGCTTTGCTAGACCTTGTGTGAAACTACATCGGCCGTTGTAATATTACATTGCGCCGCATACGCAGAAGTGCCTTTTTTTGCCTCATCGCTGCACAGCGAACGAATGCAGCTAGCGATCAACTCGGAATGACCACCATAGAGTATATAGACCATTGTCTAGTACATGTCCACAGACGATATTATGCTCCGCTCGATGGACAAGCATGGCTGAGTATAGCTCCGGTTCAGTTGGCTTGATTTTAATGAATTCTTAGTGTGCTGAAAAGAAATGTAGGGGTGGGATTTGCAACCCACCCCCCCAAAAAAAAAATCTCCAAAACGCATCAAATTACAGATCAGACATTCTTATAACATGTCAAAAAAAGTTTGATTTTATTTCCATCATTTACACTTTCAAAAGAACAGAAAACAAAAAATGGCGTCTGCAAAAGTTTGGGCACCCTGCAGAGTTAATACCTTGTACTGCCCCCTTTGGCAAGTATCACAGCTGGTAAACGCTTTTTGTAGCCAGCCAAGAGTCTTTTAATTCTTGTTTGAGGTATCTTCGCCCATTCTTCCTTACATAAGTCTTCCAGTTCTTTGAGATTCCTTGGCTGTCTGTGACACACTGCTTTTTTAAGGTCTATCCATAGATTTTCAATTATGTTGAGGTCAGGAGATTGTGATGGCCATGGCAAAACCTTCAGTTTACGCCTCTTGATGTAATCCACCGTGGATTTTGAGGTGTGTTTAGGATCATTATCCATTTGTAGAAGCCAGCCTCTCTTTAACTTCAGCTTTTTCACAGATGGCATCAAGTTAGCGTCCAAAATTTACTGGAATCTTATTGAATCCATTTTTCCTTCTACTCGTGAAATGTTCCCTGTGCCACTGGCTGCAATACAAACCCAAAGCATGATTGATCCACCCCCATGCTTAACAGTTGGACAGAGGTTCTTTTCATTAAATTCTGTGCCCTTCCTACTCCAAACGTACCTTTGCTCATTCCGGCCAAAAAGTTTGATTTTAACCTTATCGGTCCACAGAACTTTATTCCAAAATGCATCAGGCTTGTCTATATGCTCATTTGCAAACTTCAAATGCTGATTTTGTGGTGAGGACGTAGAAGAGGTTTTCTTCTGATGACTCTTCCATGAAGACCATATTTGTACAAGTATCTCTTTATAGTGGAACTAGGTGCTTCATCGCGCCCTACGGGCGCTCTTCACACCGTCGCAAGGGGCTACGCCCCCTTAACCCTTGCATGCCTTTCTGGGGTTCAATATTTGTATTATATAAAGTATTACCTGCATTCCTTTGTTAGTGGTTAAATATTGCACAATGAAAGGGCGTGCGATGGTGAAGGAGGCGCAGCCCCTTGCGACGGCGTAAACAGCACCTGCAGGGCACGATGTACAGAATGTAGCGGGTGCGGGGGGGACTGCGGATGGTGTCTGTAGATGCTGCAGGTGGAGCAGAAGTGGGGGTGGGGCCCGGATGGGGAAGAGTCGGGAGGTGCTGCGGGTGGGGGAGGGGCAGAGGAGTGGGGGATGCAGATTGGGGAGGGGTCCGTAGGCACTGCAGGTGGGGGAGGGGCAGGGGTGCCATGGGTGGGAGAGGGGCAGGTGTGGGGATGTTGTGGATGGGTGAAGGGTTCCGGAGGTGCTGTGGGATGGGAAGGGGCGGGAGTGCCGGGGGTGGGGTAGGGGTCCGCAGGCGCCATGGGTAGGGGAGGGGCAGGTACGGGTGGTGCGGCACATAGGGAAGGAGTTCCGAAGGTGCTGCTGGTGGTGGAGGGGCAGGTGCGGTGGTGCCATTGGTGGGGGAGGGGTGGGTGAGGGGGGGACCGCGGATGGAGGAGGGTGTCTGCAGATGCTGCGGGTGGAGGGGGGCAGGTGTGGGGGGAGACATATAAAGGGGGTGGATGGTGGAGGGGGCCTGGAGGTGCTGTGGGTGGTATAGGGGCGGAGGAGTGGGAGCCGCGGGTGGTGTAGGGGGTCTGGAGGCACAGCGTGTGGGGGAGGGGTGGAGGGGAAGGTGCGGAGGTGTGGTGCATTGGGGAGAGGTCTGGAGGCGCTGCGGGTACTGTACCTGCCAAAAAGGTAGTTGGAGGGTATACAGTAACAGGGCCAGGACAGGGGTGACGGGGTCAGGACAGGGGCGACGGGGCCAGGACAGGGGCGACGGGGCCAGGACAGGGGCGACGGGGCCAGGACAGAAGTGACAGGCCAGGGTAGGGGTGGCAGGAACAGGACAGGGGTGACAGGGCCAGTATAGGGTTGACAGGGCAAGCACAGGGGTAACAGGGCCAGGATAGGGGTAACAGGGCCAGCATAAGGGTAACAGGGCCAGCATAAGGAAGGGTGGCAGGGCAAGGCCAGGGGTGACAGGGACATGACAGAACACAGGGCACGGGAGAGATTGGTATTAGGGACAAAACAGTGGTGACAGACAGATGTGTCTTACCGGAGTCACTGCTGCTGTTCCACTCCAACCTGTTGGGATCTGCTGCTGGTGGAGACTTGGCATGGCTGACTCTATTAGGCTGGAGTCCTGCTTCCTCTGCCCATCCGCATCCCTCCCCCCCTCCTCAGTCACACACCGCAGACATCGCGCAGCTGCCGGGCACTGTGGTAAGGGGAGACAGGGAGTGACTGGTTAGCCCCCAGGAGATGCTGCGGCTGGAGGGAGGAGGGGGTCGGAGCCTGCAAGCAGCTCAGACTTCTGCAGCGTTACCCGCCGGCTAAAGTGTGTGAAGGAGCTGGGCGCACCTCACTGTGGGTGGCAGCGCTGCAGCTAGCAGTGGGGTTGCCGGGGTGGAGATAACAGAGGCAGTACGGAACCTGCACAGCGGCAGGTGCCCCTCAAAACTGCAGCTAAGAAGCGTGGAGTGTGCCAGAAAGTGACGCTCCTCCGCGCCAGAGAGGGGGGGGTCAAGCACACAGTGAGCCGGTGCCCGTCTATCTGTACGGCATACCCCCTCACACACCCCCATACCTCCCAAATGTCCCGATTTTCGCGGGACAGTCCCATTTTTTTGGGTCTGTCCCGCTGTCCCAGTGTCCCGCGGTAACGAAGGGGTCAGTTGGAAAGCTCCTGTACTCGCTGTTCTGCTTAGCAGAGCAGCGGTGAATAGTGGAGACAGAGGGAGAGGGGGCATCAGGGGGTATGGATTAAGGGGGGGTTTTAGCAGCAGAGCCGGATTAAGGGGGGGGGCAGGGGGTACGTACCGTTGGCCCCATAGTTTTAGGGGGCCCCCCGGCTCGAGTAGCTCTGTCCCAGCTCAGAAGC